>NC_064615.1:328274449-329524449 GCF_023898315.1 Schistocerca nitens | reverse complement strand
TCTTTACCTTGTAGTAAAATGTTCAAAGCATTCAGATGGCTAGTTAAATCTGCTAAGAACGCGAGATCACATTCAAACGTGCGCGCGCATTTCCCCTCCCTCCCTACTCCGCGACCTTGCACCTGCTCGCGAGCACGTGCCTGAGCAGACGCGAGTACTCGCGCTCAAAACCGGCCAGTTGTTAAGCCCTGCATTATTGTTACTGAGTTTACTCTAGATGGTATGGCTTATGCTCCGCGGGAAAGAAATGACAATGAGCTACATGAAAAAACGGAAGAATTAGTAGTGTAATGTTTACATGAGTATTATCATTACGAGAAACAAAGTACGGTTAAATTTCGCTTTTCGAGCACCTTCTGTAAGGACTGATTCACGTAACGACTATTACGCAACGTAATTTTGCAAAAGGTTGAATCGCGTAAAGAGCAACGCTTCCCATACGGAGTCTGTTCAATATATACACTCCTGGAAATGGAAAAAAGAACACATTGACACCGGTGTGTCAGACCCACCATACTTGCTCCGGACACTGCGAGAGGGCTGTACAAGCAATGATCACACGCACGGCACAGCGGACACACCAGGAACCGCGGTGTTGGCCGTCGAATGGCGCTAGCTGCGCAGCATTTGTGCACCGCCGCCGTCAGTGTCAGCCAGTTTGCCGTGGCATACGGAGCTCCATCGCAGTCTTTAACACTGGTAGCATGCCGCGACAGCGTGGACGTGAACCGTATGTGCAGTTGACGGACTTTGAGCGAGGGCGTATAGTGGGCATGCGGGAGGCCGGGTGGACGTACCGCCGAATTGCTCAACACGTGGGGCGTGAGGTCTCCACAGTACATCGATGTTGTCGCCAGTGGTCGGCGGAAGGTGCACGTGCCCGTCGACCTGGGACCGGACCGCAGCGACGCACGGATGCACGCCAAGACCGTAGGATCCTATGCAGTGCCGTAGGGGACCGCACCGCCACTTCCCAGAAAATTAGGGACACTGTTGCTCCTGGGGTATCGGCGAGGACCATTCGCAACCGTCTCCATGAAGCTGGGCTACGGTCCCGCACACCGTTAGGCCGTCTTCCGCTCACGCCCCAACATCGTGCAGCCCGCCTCCAGTGGTGTCGCGACAGGCGTGAATGGAGGGATGAATGGAGACGTGTCGTCTTCAGCGATGAGAGTCGCTTCTGCCTTGGTGCCAATGATGGTCGTATGCGTGTTTGGCGCCGTGCAGGTGAGCGCCACAATCAGGACTGCATACGACCGAGGCACACAGGGCCAACACCCGGCATCATGGTGTGGGGAGCGATCTCCTACACTGGCCGTACAGCACTGGTGATCGTCGAGGGGACACTGAATAGTGCACGGTACATCCAAACCGTCATCGAACCCATTGTTCTACCATTCCTAGACCGGCAAGGCAACTTGCTGTTCCAACAGGACAATGCACGTCCGCATGTATCCCGTGCCACCCAACGTGCTCTAGAAGGTGTAAGTCAACTACCCTGGCCAGCAAGATCTCCGGATCTGTCCCCCATTGAGCATGTTTGGGACTGGATGAAGCGTCGTCTCATGCGGTCTGCACGTCCAGCACGAACGCTGGTCCAACTGAGGCGCCAGGTGGAAATGGCATGGCAAGCGGTTCCACAGGACTACATCCAGCATCTCTACGATCGTCTCCGTGGGAGAATAGCAGCCTGCATTGCTGCGAAAGGTGGATATACACTGTACTAGTGCCGACATTGTGCATGCTCTGTTGCCTGTGTCTATGTGCCTGTGGTTCTGTCAGTGTGATCATGTGATGTATCTGACCCCAGGAATGTGTCAATAAAGTTTCCCCTTCCTGGGACAATGAATTCACGGTGTTCTTATTTCAATTTCCAGGAGTGTATATATTTTTTTTCTTCCGCAGCCGTTTCAAAAACTACCTTCTGACTTCGATAGATCTCTTCAGCTGCTATTGTTGGGCAATAAATCACTCCTTATTCTATGATCTTCCGCCTTGCTCAGTAGAAGCTTCGACAAGCGACAATGCCGCCGACAATGTAGTATTCAGCTGTACTGTAGCGACACTCCCCGCGTTGCTATTGTTGTCCCCGGTGCCTGCGCTCCGTCCTCTTCCACGATGTTGCGAATTTTCTGAACGATGTTCCCAGCTCTCCAAACTCTGGAGACTCATGTTAATTCAGATTTGTCGTTGTTAAGGGGCCACTGTACGCGAAATTCGTTGAAATTTGATATTTTCTGTCTTCTACTCCATAATGTACTTTGGACTTTCCTGAAGATTTTGGTATATAATACATTAAAATCAAACAATTGTGAGACCTCCAAATAATATTTTGAATGTTGACTTGTGACTGTCAAATTTCGCGGCTACACTTATACTGCCACAGTTGAGCAGTTATACCTTGGGAACTACACAGTCTAGAAGACTGCGAATCGCTTTGTTTTGTGCCTACTGCTAAGTCTCATAAGTTGGCATTACGAATAAATAAATCAGTCCTTTGTTTCTGATACTAGTTTTCATTGAATGACAATAAAATGTGCTGAAAGACTAACGGACAAAGTAATTGACGAATTACAGTAATATTATGGGAAGGCCATTAGAGATAACTGTGACAATTTAGAGAAGATGAAAAGAGTTGTGTGTGGCACTTTCTTTCATCGAATATCGACTGATGAAAAGCCATGTCATGCTTTGTGTCCACCTCCACCAAACACTTGGTGTAAATATAGGCAAGCTGAATTTCCTGGGCCGGCCGTGGTGGCTGTGCGGTTCTAGGCGCTACAGTCTCGAACCGAGCGACCGCTACGGTCGCAGGTTCGAATCCTGCCTCGGGCATGGATGTGTGTGATGTCCTTAGGTTAGTTAGGTTTAATTAGTTCTAAGTTCTAGGCGACTGATGACCTCAGAAGTTAAGTCGCATAGTGCTCAGAGCCATTTGAACCATTTTTTTGAATTTCCTGGCACCCTGCATGAATTTACACATTAACTCTCTCTTCCTGTGGCAGTAATGGAGGCAATAAAATCTATTTACAGTTATTTGGCAAATCCTGAGCTACTAAAGAAGTGTTTACATGGGAAGACCCAGTTTGAGAACGAGTCCTTCAATAATGTTGTGTGGTGCTGTGTGCCTAAAGATGTATTTGTTGGCTTATGACTCTAAAGTCAGCAGTGTCTGATGCTGTAATAACTTTTAATGGTGAAAGACCGAAGGTTCTGGAGAAGTTGGAGGTAAGATTTGGACAGAACACAGCTAGAGGACTGCGGGAACTGGATGAGATTCGTGTACGTGAAGCAGAGTTAGCTGCTTAGCAAATGGCAAAAGACGCAACAAAGAGAAGGAGGAGGCAAGCACTGGGCTGTTGTGACCCTGAAGAAGACACAGACTATGGGCCAGGGCAATTGTAGTGTATAAAAGACGCAGAAATGTAAGTCTGTATAAGAATTTGTAATAACAAAAGTTATAAACCTCAATATCTCTTTTGCAGTAAATGACCCGTTTCCTAAACAAGTACTGATGGTAGAGATATGAAATTTTCATAGAATGCCGAGTGTGAGATTCAACACATATGGAACTAGAATAATTAAAATATCCTGAGTTGTTTTGTTTTTATGAACATTTATTTACAAAATTCTGTCAATAATTGAGTGTTTGAAAAAAAAGGCTAACATGCCTCACAATACGATTTAAGTATTAATTCTGGTTCGGCGTATCTAGAAAGGTGCATTAAATAATTATGGAAAATTGTAAGTTGGTGTGTTAAAAAGTTTCCAAGATAATGGGTCACAAAATTCGATAGTTTAATATTGGCGGCATACAATGTCCCCTTAACCAACACGAATTCAATAAAGCTGCCCATTAATCAGTATGATAGAGATTTTTCATTCAGCTGGCCCGTTTTCTGTGTTTTGCACGCATTTTGAAGAGCTTGCAAAAACCATTGTCTTTAAACAACATTCTTGTAAAAACATTAAGTTACTATTTTATAAACTGTTCTAGTATTTTTTCGAAATGGAATGCATTATCCTATTTTTACTTGAAATCCTACAGAAAAATATGTTTCACATAACGAGTGTTTCACATTGCAGAGTAGTCTCAGATGCGAGGTCCCACTTATAGTCAGTTTGTAAGGAAGTGGATTGTTTTCTTTGAATTTCTCGGATTACTTAGATTTTGTTCATTTACTTATTTGTCGGTTCCTGAAAATTGTTTTCATGTTTTGCGTTTAGTCATCGTTAACACGACATATTTGTTATAAAAAAGCTACGTTATATTGAATTCAGAATTAATGTTATATAATGAATTACGTAATATTATTAAAAAATAAAGTTCACTTTTCCTGGGTCTGAGTTTTTGTATTGCGGAACCTCAACTATTCAGACATATTCTGTGTTGGTCACATTTTTCATTTTTATATCCCCTATGTCTGACACAATTCACATTGCAAATAGAGATTTGTTAAGACGGTTCAGCAGTTCTGTGGTGTGCTTTTCACAGTTGAATTTATTATCAAGCTGTAATCCCAAGAATTTAACACTGTCCACTTCTTCTATCTGCTTGTCATTGTATGTTAGGCATATACTCGTGGGACACCCCTTACAAGTTCTTAACTGAATGTAGTGTGTTTTTTCAAAGTTTAGTGGCAAAGAATTGGCTAGGGACCAGTGATTAATGTCCACAAATATTTTATTAGCTGGTCTTTCTAAGACTACACTTGATTTGCTATTTACTGCAATGTTTGTATCATCGGTAAACAAAACGAACCTGGCATCTGGTAATGTTACTGATAAAAGCATGAACAGATGTTGGTCGCCCTATCTGAAAGTGAGCGAGTTTACAGTGTGCCTTCACAACACCTTGTGACTTCCGTGTGACGTTTGTAGCGTAGCAGATGATCGTCACGAAATCTTTGTTATTGGTCATGACGCAACTGTTTCCTCCTGCGACGGCCCCCCCTTCCGCCCCCCCCCCCCCCGAGCAAGACTTCGCGACTGCAACGGGGTCGCGACGCAGAGGCAAAAAAGCACTGCTTTAAGCAATCGGCATATTACTGCTCTCATAAGCATTTGGCTGTTCTCTTCTAACAAGGGGAAGACCTCAGAGACGGCCAACCGATTCGACTCAGATTTGGCAGGTTGCTTGTGTACAACCTAAAACGAAGGAATCTAAAATATTTTGGGTCAAAACGTCCCCACGTTTTTGAGAAAATCACTCCTAAAGGTTATGACGAGCGATCGACTCAAAGTTGGCGGGATCGATAGATAATTGTAAATAGAGCATTTTTCATCATGTGGTATGGGGTCCGAAAACGCATACTTTTCCAGAAATCGAGGTAAGAAACTTTTACAACTGCCGCGTCTGTACCCACATGGATAACACCTGTCGTCTACAGCGCCGATAGCTGCCGACACGGTAGCTCAGCGTGTTCGGTCAGAGGGTTTAGCAACCCTCTGTAACAAAACAACTGAGTGAACGGATCAACAAAGAACCTGAATGGGTGTCGTCTAACGTCCGCCACGAACAAATTCAACGAACAATATAGAACGAGATAAAAAAAAAAATTGCGCAACGGCCAAGGTAACTGGCTGGGAATCGGAAAACCCGGGTTCGAATCTTGAAGAAACCTAGCGGTTGTTATTTTCTTCGTTTGTATTTTTCCCTATCTCAATTGATAGGGATAGGATGGTTAACAAGGTAAGTAAATTAATAAGGAATGATAATAATAAGGTAGGCAAACTAATTTCCCAAACGCCGTGAGTTAGTAAAGTATTAAAATTTTAAGCCTTGTCACATGAAAACAACTCCGAGTAAAAGTGCTGCGACTTCCTCACGAGGGATCACAGATAGCCAGCCGTGCGACGCTTGTTTACAGCGAGGCACGGGATAGAATGGACGCGGGGAGAGTTACAGTATGTTGTCCCGGTTGCCTCTTCGTCATATCATAGGGAAAGAACAGTGTAGCTGTGGAAAGATTGCATTCATTAGATGCTCTAGGTGCCTTGAGTATATTTGTTTCGAATGTTTATATGACAAGTGCCATCCATATAGTTGTTCGAAGAAAAGTGAGGACACGTAACAGTGACTGGAAGAGCCATTGTAAAGTGACCTGGAGTAACATTTTAGTTGTTTACGATCCCAAGAGGTTTGAGAAATTTATTTGCCTACCTTATTATCATTCCTTGTTGATTTACTTACCTTACTAACCCTCCTATCCCTATCAATTGAGATATGGAAAAATACAAACCAAAAGAATAACATCCACTACGTTTCTTCGAGATTCGCAGCCAGTTACCTTGGCCGTTACGCCATCGATGCTGTCGGCGAAAAGCGTTGACCATGTGGGTACAGAAGCGGTAGTTGTAAAAGTTTCTTACCTCGATTACTGGAAAAGTATGCGTCTTCGGAGCCCATACCTGGTGATGAAAAATGCTCTATTTACAATTATCTATCGATCCCGCCAACTTTGAGTCGATCGCTCGTCATAACCTTTAGGGGTGATTTTCTCAAAAACGCGGGGGTGTAGACCCAAAATATTTTAGATTCCTTCGTTTTAGGTTGTACACAAGCGACCTGCCAAATCTGAGCCGAATCGGTTGGCCGAGTCTGAGGCCTTCCCCTTCTAAGACAGGCAAAGCAGCACGGGATGAGGTACGCGGGAAGCAGGTAAGCCGAAACTTGGGGGCCGTGTGGTGATATGCGGTGGCCGACTTGGTGGCGCCGTGTCCTCCCACGCCTGGAGCAGGTGTCTGGAGACTGGAGGCCAGCGCGGGGGACAGGTGGTGGGGGTAAGGCGGCTGTCGGGCGCACGCCACGCGCTAAGAGGATGACGTCGGCGGACGCGCCGCGACGTTAAAACTCGTCAGCGCTGCCAGCTCAGCGCGCCGCACAAGCGTCATCTCGCCACACAAGAGGCGCCGGCCGATGGAGTCCCCGTCAGAATCCGCACAGCCTTTGCAAATGCAAGTAAGCTGGGTTTCCAAGTGCAGCTGAAGTCGCCAAAGTTGCACGTGGAAACACTTAATTCTGTTCGTCTCACTCGAAGAAACCATTGTTACTCAAAGTTACAGTCATAACTTTGTGACGCTACTAGCCTTCACCAACTGTAGGGTACCATAACTGGACTGCCCTTGGCGGCTGCATTTCAAAATACCGTCCGTCTGTTTATTTATGTGCCGGATACCGCAACAAACACTCAAAGAACGATCTATTGAGAATAGCATGAGTCCAATGTTGAAACAGTCTATTTTGTACACTTAAGTACAGAATACGAAAGATTACTCAAAAAGTACGAGGGTCACTCCAAAATAAATGTACACTATTTCTTTTTTTTAAATCCATCTTTTATTCTACATATTTGAAAGTTATACGGTGTGTAGATACATCCTTTGTTGTTGTTGTTGTTGTTGAAATTCAGTCCTGAGACTGGTTTGATGCAACTCTCCATGCTACTCTATCCTGTGCAAGCTTCTTCATCTCCCAGTATTTACTGCAACCTACATCCTTCTGAACCTATTAGTGTATTCATCTCTTGGTCTCCCTCCACGATTTTTACCCTCCACGCTGCCCTCCAATGCTAAATTTGTGATCCCTTGATGCCTCAGAACATGTCCTACCAACCGGCCCCTCCTTCTTGTCAAGTTGTGCCACAAAACTCCCCTTCTCCCCAATTCTATTCAATACCTCCTCATTAGTTATGTAATCTACCCATCTAAACTTCAGCATCCTTCTGTAGCACCACATCTCGAAAGCTTCTATTCTCTTCTTGTCCAAAACTGTTTATCCTCCATGTTTCACTTCCATACATGGCTACACTCCATACAAATACTTTCAAAAACGACTTCCTGACACTTAAATCTATACTCGATGTTAACAAATTTCTCTTCTTCAGAAATGCTTTCCTTGCCATTGCCAGTTTACATTTTATATCCTCTCTACTTCGACCATGATCAGTTATTTTGCTCCCCAAATAGCAAAACTCCTTTACTACTTTAAGTGTCTCATCTCCTAATCTAACTCCCTCAGCATCACCCGACGTAAATCGATTACATTCCATTATCCTCGTTTTGCTTTTGTTGATGTTCATCTTATATCCTTCTTTCAAGACACTGTCCATTCCGTTCAACTGCTCTTCCAAGTCCTTTGCTGTCTCTTACAGAATTACAATGTCATCGGCGAACCTCAAAGTTTTTATTTCTTCTCCATGGATTTTAATACCTACTCCGAATTTTTCTTTTGTTTCCTTTACTGCTTGCTCAATATACAGATTGAATAACATCGGGGAGAGGCTACAACCCTGTCTACTCCCTTCCCAACCACTGATTCCCTTTCATGTCCCTCGACTTTTATGACTGTCATCTGGTTTCTGTAAAAATTGTAAAGGGCCTTTCGCTACCTGTATTTTACCCCTGCCACCTTTAGAATTTGAAAGAGAGTATTCCAGTCAACATTGTCGAAAGCTGCATCCTTTAGGAATAATATTTTCATTTCTCCACATAATTTCCATCCCTCTCAATTGCCTTATGCTATCTTGGAACCAGCGCCTGTATACCCGCACGGTAAAATTCTGGACCAACCTGTTGGAGCCACTGTCTGGTAGCGTGCACAAGGGAGTCATCATCTTCAAACCTTGTTCCACGAAGAGAGTCTTTCAGTTTCCCAAAGAGATGATAGTCACATGGAGCCAGGTCAGGACTGTAAGGCGGGTGTTCCAGTGTTGTCCATCCGAGTTTTGTGATCGCTTCCATGGTTTTTTTGACTGACATGTGGCCGTGCATTGTCGTGCAACAGCAAAACATCCTGTTTTTGCCGATGTGGTCGAACACGACTCAATCGAGCTTGAAGTTTCTTCAGTGTCGTCACATATGCGTCAGAATTTATGGTGGTTCCACTTGGCATGATTTCCACAAGCAAGAGGCCTTCGGAATCGAAAAAACACCGTAGCCATAACTTTCCCAGCAGAAGAAGTGGTTTGAATTTTTTTTTCTTGGGTGAATTTGCATGATGCCACTCCATTGATTGCCTCTTCGTCTCTGGTGAAAAATGATGGAGCCATGTTTCATCACCTGTCACAATTCTTCCAAGAAGTTCATCTTCACCATTCTCGTACTGTTTCAAAAGTTCGCTGCATACCGTTTTTCTTGTTTAT
Organism: Schistocerca nitens; assembly: GCF_023898315.1. Lineage (NCBI taxonomy): Eukaryota > Metazoa > Arthropoda > Insecta > Orthoptera > Acrididae > Schistocerca > Schistocerca nitens. The sequence continues at coordinate 329,515,306 of NC_064615.1, read as the reverse complement.
TTGTGAGCCATTGTCAACATCCTGGGAACCCATCTGGCACGAACCTTTATAACGCCAACACTTTCAGTATTCTGCAAACACTTCCTCCCCGATCCCAGCGTAGCGTGACAATTCGTTCACTGTGATTCGTCTGTCAGCAGTCACCATTTCGTTAATTCTCTGCACATTGTCTGGAGTGTGTGCAGTACGAGGCCTGTCACTGCGAGGACAATCCTCAATATCGCCGTGCCCGCTTTCATCACGTAATCTGCTTGCCCACAGACTAACTGTACTGCGATCGACAGCAGCATCTCCATACACCTTTTTCAACCTCTTGTGGATGTTTCCCACTGTCTCGTTTTCACAGCACAGGAATTCTATGACAGCACGTTGCTTCTGACGAACGTCAAGTGTGGCAGTCATCCTGAAGACATGCTGTGACAGCGCCACTCACGGGAACAGGTTGAACTAAGTTTGAAAACAAGCGGGAAGGATGTATCTACACACTGTAAATCTTTCACACACGCAGAATGAAAACTGTATTTTTACAAAAATAGTGTGCAGTTCTTTTGGTGTGACCGTCGTATTAATTATAACCCCAGAGAAACAACATTACTAATTAATTTTTTGTCTTTCTGCCGGTACGTATCTGCGCTCATACATTGAAAGCCCCGCGTCTCATTACCGTAGCTCGCCTGAAACAAAGTGGCATAGCCCACTGATACAGCGTTAATTCGTTTTCGGCAGATGCGGAAATGTTAACTGCAGTGCCAGACCAATCTAGAGAGCTAAAGAAGTCGTCTGGATTGTTCTCGCATAGATGCAACATTTCCGCTGCGGACGAAACCGAATTACTGCTCGGTTCCCCAATGCTGCGCCATTTTGTTTTGTCACCTCTAGCGGCGTGTTACGGTACTGTGACGCGGGGATGTCATTGTGTACCAAGACCGGAGGTATGACCTGAAACTAACAAAAAATTAAGCAACTTCTGTTTTTCCGGGTTGTTGTTGTTGTTGTCCTCAGTCCTGAGACTGGTTTGATGCAGCTCTCCATGCTACTCTATCCTGTGCAAGATTCTTCATCTCCCAGTACTTACTGCAACCTACATCCTTCTGAATCTGCTTAGTGTATTCATCTCTTGGTCTCCCTCTACGATTTTTACCCTCCACGCTGCCCTCCAATGCTAAAATTTGTGATCCCTTGATGCCTCAGAACATGTCCTACCAACCGATCCCTTCTTCTTGTCAAGTTGTGCCACAAACTCCTCTTCTCCCCAATTCTATTCAATACCTCCTCATTATTTATGTGATCTACCCATCTAATCCTCAGCAATCTTCTGTAGCACCACATTTCGAAAGCTTCTATTCTCTTCTTGTCCAAAACTGTTTATCGTCCATGTTTCACATCCATACATGGCTACACTCCATACAAATACTTTCAGAAACGACTTCCTGACACTTAAACCTATACTCGATGTTACCAATTTTCTTTTCTTCAGAAACGCTTTCCTTGCCATTGCCAGTCTACATTTGATATCCTCTCTACTTCGACCATGATCAGTTATTTTGCTCCCCAAATAGCAAAACTCCTTTACTACTTTAAGTGTCTCATTTCCTAATCTAATTCCCTCAGCATCACCTGACTTAATTCGACTAAATTCCATTATCCTCGTTTTGCTTTTGTTGATGTTGATCTTATATCCTCCTTTCAAGACGCTGTCGATTCCATTCAACTGCTCTTCCAAGTCCATTGCCGTCTGTGACAGAATTACAATGTCGTCGGCGAACCTCAACGTTTTTATTTCTTCTCCATGGACTTCAATACCTACTCCGAATTTTTCTTTCTTTTCCGGGTGATAATTAAAATATTATTATTCCTCGTAGATATATACACTGTCCTGGGACATTAATGTGACCGCCTGTCAAAATCCTGAATAACCACATTTGCAGGAAGAGAGTCAATGAGTTTCTGGAATGTACTAACAGAGATATGCAGCCACGCAAAGTCCAGTGCCGTGGGGACCTTACTATGTTCAAATGGCTCTGAGCACTATGGGACTTAACATCTGAGGTCATCAGTCCCCTACTTAAACCTAACTAACCAAAGGACGTCACACACATCCATGCCCGAGGCAGGATTCGAAGGACCTTACTAGGTTTGTCAACTGAAAACTCATGGCGCGAACAGCCCAATCGAGGTCATCCCACAGATTCTCGATTGGATTTAAATCTAGGGAGTTTCGTGGCCAGCGAATTACAGTAACCTCATCCTGGTGCTCTTCTAACCATGAATGTACACTGCGAAGTGAGGACATGGTCCCCAGGGATGGATGAGTACTTGTGTTGATCCATCGTACCTTCTGTGATGACGAGATCACCCAGAGACTGCCACGAAAATCTTCCCGAGACCACAGCGCTTCTTCCATCGGCCTGAACCCTTCCGATGATCCAACTGCCATTTGTCCAATGGAGCATAAAACGTGATTCATCTGAAAAGGCCACCTGTCGCCACTCAGTGGGTGTCGAGTTACGGTATTAGCGTGCAAAATCCAGCCTTCGTCGCTGTTTGAAAGCAGTCACCATGGGTGCACGAACCAGGCGCCTGCTGCAGACGCCCGTGCACAGAAACATTCACTGAACGGTCGTTGAGGAGACACTGTTGGTAGCCCCTTGGTCCATCTGGGTGGTCAGCTGCTCGACAGTTGCACGTCTCCTCAACCACACATATCTCTGCAGCTGACCTTCGCCTATGTCATCAATGATTCATGGTGCACCACAGTAGCCTCGACGCCGGTTTTAGACGAAGTCATTTTGCCGTGCACAGTATACTTCAACCACGGCGGCACACGAACAGTTGGTAAACTTAGCCGTTTCAGAAATGCTCTCACTCTTGGCCCGAAAACAAACAGTCCAGAACTGGTACACCAATCAGGCAAAATCGCCGTGAGCATTGAGGCAATCATCCCACCGATGCACCACGCTGAAGATACTCGTTTCGTTAAACAATGTGTCCTACCCCGCGAAGTCCGTAATGACCCACAGCACAGTCTCTCCCGCAACGAATCGTCAACCCTTCAAGGCCTTTTATAGGGAACCGAAGGCGTGACAATTGCATGGAGAGAGATGAGGACTATTGTGCGTGTGCTCGAGAGTCTCCCACTTGATATGGCGGAACGTCTGCGTTACATTTGCTACACTGAGAAGTATTCCTGATATTAATGCGATGACAATCGTTTTCACATGTGACCAAGTGAAATATATTTACCGTTATTTTTTACAAGCGACAGAATTACAGTTCTTCAGGGAAAAGAAGGTTGTATACATGAAAGAATCCTGGAGATACTAAAAGGTTTCAGATAGATTATATAATGATAAGACAGAGATTTAGGAACCAGGTTTTAAATTGTAAGACATTTCCAGGGGCAGATGTGGACTCTGACCACAATCTATTGGTTATGAACTGTAGATTAAAGCCGAAGAAACTGCAAAAAGGTGAGAATTTAAGGAGATGGAACCGAAATAAACTGACTAAGCCAGAGGTTGTACATAGTTTCAGGGAGAGCATAAGGGAACAATTGACAGGAATGGGGGAAAGAAATACAGTGGAAGAAGAATGGGTAGCTCTGAGGGATGAAGTAGTGAAGGCAGCAGAGGATCAATCTACATCTACATCTACATTTATACTCCGCAAGCCACCTAACGGTGTGTGGCGAAGGGCACTTTACGTGCCACTGTCATTACCTCCCTTTTCTGGTCCAGTCGCGTATGGTTCGCGGGAAGAACGACTGTCTGAAAGTCTCCGTGCGCGCTCGAATCTCTCTAATTTTACATTCGTGATCTCCTCGGGAGGTATAAGTAGGGGGAAGCAATATATTCGATACCTCAGAGCCGGCCGCGGTGGTCTCACGGTTCTAGGCGCGCAGTCCGGAACCGTGGGACTGCTACGGTCGCAGGTTCGAATCCTGCCTCGGGCATGGATGTGTGTGATGTCCTTAGGTTAGTTAGGTTTAAGTAGTTCTAAGTTCTAGGGGACTGATAACCACAGCAGTTGAGTCCCATAGTGCTCAGAGCCATTTGAACCATTTTGATTCCTCATCCAGAAACGCACCCTCTCGAAACCTGGACAGCAACTACACTGCGATACAGAGCGCCTCTCTTGCAGAGTCTGCCACTTGAGTTTGCTAAACATCTCCGTAACGCTACCACGGTTACCAAATAACCCTGTGACGAAACGCGCCGCTCTTCTTTGGATCTTCTCTATCTCCTCCGTCAACCCGATCTGGTACGGATCCCACTCTTATGAGCAATACTCAAGTATAGGTCGAACGAGTGTTTTGTAAGCCACCTCCATTGTTGATGGACTACATTTTCTAAGGACTCTCCCAATGAATCTCAACCTGGTACCCGCCTTACCAACAATTAATTTTATGTGATCATTTCACTTCAAATCGATCCGCACGCATACTCCCAGATATTTTACAGAAGTAACTGCTACCAGTGTTTGTTCCGCTATCATATAATCATACAATAAAGGATACTTCTTTCTATGTATTCGCAATACATTACATTTATCTATGTTAAGGGTCAGTTGCCACTCCCTGCACCAAGTGCCTATCAGCTGCAGATCTTCCTGCATTTCGCTACAATTTTCTAATGCTGCAACTTCTCTGTATACTACAGCATCATCCGCGAAAACCCGCATGGAACTTCCGACACTATCTACTAGGTCATTTATATATATTGTGAAAAGCAATGGTCCCATAACACTCCCCTGTGACACGCCAGAGGTTACTTTAACGTCTGTAGACGTCTCTCCATTGATAACAACATGCTGTGTTCTGTTTGCTAAAAACTCTTCAATCCAGCCACACAGCTGGTATGATATTCCGTAGGCTCTTACTTTGTTTATCAGGCGACAGTGCGGAACTGTATCGAACGCCTTCCGGAAGTCAAGGAAAATAGCATCTACTTGGGAGTATTTTTTGGGTCTCATGAACAAATAAAACGAGTTGGGTCTCACACGATCGCTGTTTCCGGAATCCATGTTGATTCCTACAGAATAGATTCTCGGTTTCCAAAATCGACATGATACGCGAGCAAAAAACATGTTCTAAAATTCTACAACAGATCGACGTCAGAGATATAGGTCTATAGTTTAAAGCATCTGCTCGACGACCCTTCTTGAAGACTGAGACTACCTGTGCTCTTTTCCAATCATTTGGAATCTTCCGTTCCTCTAGAGACTTGCGGTACACGGCTGTTAGAAGGGGGGCAAGTTCTTTTGCGTACTCTGTGTAGAATCGAATTGGTATCCCGTCAGGTCCAGTGGACTTTCCTCTGTTGAGTGATTCCAATTGCTTTTCTATTCCTTGGACACTTATTTCGATGTCAGCCGTTTTTCCGTTTGTGCGAGGATTTGGAGAAGGAACTGCCGTGCGGTCTTCCTCTGTGAAACAGCTTTGGAAAAAGGTGTTTAGTATTTCAGCTTTACGCGTGTCATCCTCTGTTTCAATGCCATCATCATCCCGGAGTGTCTGGATATGCTTTTTCGAGCCACTTACTGATTTAACGTAAGACCAGGACTTCCTAGGATTTTCTGTCAAGTCGGTACATAGAATTTTACTTTCGAATTCACTGAACGCTTCACGCATAGCCATCCTTACGCTAACTTTGACATCGTTTAGCTTCTGTTTGTCTGAGAGGTTTTGGCTGCGTTTAAACTTGGAGTGAAGCTCTCTTTGCTTTCGCAGTAGTTTCCTAGGTTTGTTGTCGAACCACGGTGGGTTTTTCCCGTCCCTCACAGTTTTACTCGGCACGTACCTGTCTAAAACGCATTTTACAATTGCCTTGAACTTTTTCCATAAACACTCAACATTGTCAGTGTCGGAACAGAAATTCTCGTTTTGATCTGTTAGGTAGTCTGAAATCTGCCTTCTATTACTCTTGCTAAACAGATAATCCCTCCACCCTTTTTTTATATTCCTATTAACTTTAATATTCAGGGATGCTGCAACGGCCTTATGATCACTGATTCCCTGTTCTGCACTTACAGAGTCGGAAAGTTCGGGTCTGTTTGTTATCAGTAGGTCCAAGATGTTATCTCCACGAGTCGGTTCTCTGTTTAATTGCTCGAGGTAATTTTCGGATAGTGCACTCAGTATAATGCCACTCGATGCTCTGTCCCTACCACCTGTCCTAAACATCTGAGTGTCCCAGTCTATATCTGGTAAATTGAAATCTCCACCTAAGACTATAACATGCTGAGAAAATTTATTTGAAATGTACTCCAAAATTTCTCTCAGTTGTTCTGCCACTAATGCTGCTGAGTCGGGAGGTCGGTAAAAGGAGCCAACTATTAACCTAGATCGGTTGTTGTGTGTAACCTCCACCCATAATATTTCACAGGAACTATCCACTTCTACTTCACTACAGGATAAACTACTACTAACAGCGACAAACACGCCACCGCCGGTTGCATGCAATCAATCCTTTCTAAACACCGTCTGTGCCTTTGTAAAAATTTCGGCTGAATTTATCTATGGCTTCAACCAGCTTTCTGTACCTATAACGATTTCAGCTTCGGTGCTTTCTATCAGCGCTTGAAGTTCCGGTACTTTACCAATGCAGCTTCGACAGTTTACAATTACAATACCGATTGCTGCTTGGTCCCCGCATGTCCTGACTTTGCCCCGCACCCTTTGAGGCTGTTGCCCTTTCTGTACTTGCCCGAGGCCATCTAACCTAAAAAAACCGCCCAGTCCACGCCACACAACCCCTGCTACCCGTGTAGCCGCTTGCTGCGTGTAGTGGACTCCTGACCTATCCAGCGGAACCCGAAACCCCACCACCCTATGGCGCAAGTCGAGGAATCTGCAGCCCACACGGTCGCAGAACCGTCTCAGCCTCTGATTCAGACCCTCCACTCGGCTCTGTACCACAGGTCCGCAGTCAGTCCTGTCGACGATGCTGCAGATGGTGAGCTCTGCTTTCATCCCGCTAGCGAGACTGGCAGTCTTCACCAAATCAGGTAGCCGCCGGAAGCCAGAGAGGATTTCCTCCGATCCATAGCGACACACATCATTGGTGGCGACATGAGCGACCACCTGCAGATGGGTGCACCCTGTACTCCTCCTGGCATCCGGAAGGACCCTTTCCACATCTAGAATGACTCCCCCCGGTATGCACATGGAGGGCACATTGGTTTTCTTCCCCTCTCTTGCTGGCATATCCCTAAGGGGCCCCATTATGCGCCTGACGTTGGAGCTCCCAACTACCAGTAAGCCCACCCTCTGCGACCGCCCGGATCTTGCAGACTGAGGGGCAACCTCTGGAAGAGGACAAGCAGCCATCTCCGGCCGAAGATCAGTATCAGCCTGAGGCAGAGCCAGAAACGTTCGTCAGACAAACTGGAGAGGCCTTCCGTTCAGCCCTCCGGAATGTCTTTCGCCCCCTGCCACACCTTGAGACGACCTCCCACTCTACCACAGGTGAGGGATCAGCCTCAATGTGGGCGGTATCCCGGGCAGCCACAGTCGTAGTCCGATCGGGGGATGCGTGGGACGGGCTGGCCGTCCCCGACAAACCCCCATCCGGACCCCTACAGTGATGCCCATTGGCAACAGCCTCAAGCTGTGTGACCGAAGCCAACACTGCCTGAAGCTGGGAGCGAAGGGATGCCAACTCAGCCTGCATCCGAACACAGCAGTTGCAGTCCCTATTCATGCTAAAAATTGTTGTACAAAGAATGTCTGAACTAATCTACAGAGAGCACAAACAATTCGACACAAAATTTAAACGGTTATTAAAATACAAGATTGCCTAATAGATGCAGTAATGCTGCTACTTGCGCACTGCTGACACACTGCTCGGCGGCGGAAGGTGACTACGCGATTTTACACTATTCAGGTACTAAAACGCGATGCTACGCTCTCAAATACTATAATACGCCCGAAATTTATGAATTAAACAATGCAAGTACCAAAAACATGCAAAGGAATTAAGAATTAAACTATGTAACAAATAAGTGAGCTAAGAGTATACGACTTGCTGCTGCAGCTGCTTATCCAACGGCGGCAGGGAGCACACTGTAGGTGCAGGGAGCACACAAGTAGGTAAAAAGACGAGGGCTAGTAGAAATCCTTGGGTAACAGAAGAAATATTGAATTTAATTGATGAAAGGAGAAAATATAAAAATGCACTAAATGAAGCAGGCAAAAAGGAATACAAACGTCTCAAAAATGAGATCGACAGGAAGTGCAAAATGGCTAAGCAGGGATGGCTAGAGGACAAATGTAAGGATGTAGAGGCTTATCTCACTAGGGGTAAGATAGATATTGCCTACAGGAAAATTAAAGAGACCTTTGGAGAAAAGAGAACCACTTGTATGAATATCAAGAGCTCAGATGGAAATCCAGTTCTAAGCAAAGAAGGGAAAGCAGAAAGGTGGAAGGAGTATATAGAGGGTCTATACAAGGGCGATGTACTTGAGGACAGTATTATGGAAATGGAAGTGAACGTAGATGAAGATGAAGTGGGAGATACGATACTGCGTGAAGAGTTTGACAGAGCACTGAAAGACCTGAGTCGAAACAAGGGCCCAGTAGTAGACAACATTCCATTAGAACTACTGACGGCCTTTGGAGAGCCAGTGCTGACAAAACTCTACCATCTGGTGAGCAAGAGGTATGAGACAGGCGAAATACCCTCAGACTTCAAGAAGAATATAATAATTCCAATCCCAAAGAAAGCAGGTGTTGACAAATGTGAAAATTACCGAACTATCAGTTTAATAAGTCACAGCTGCAAAATACTAACGCGAATTGTTTACAGACGAATGGAAAAACTGGTAGAAGCCAACCTCGGGGAAGATCAGTTTGGACTCCGTAGAAATATTGGAACACGTGAAGCAATACTGACCTTACGACTTATCTTAGAAGAAAGATTAAGGAAAGGCAAACCTACGTTTCTAGCATTTGTAGACTTAGATAAAGCTTTTCACAATTTTGACTGGAATACTCTCTTTCAAATTCTGAAGGTGGCAGGGGTAAAATACAGGGAGGGAAAGGCTATTTATAATTTGTACAGAAACCAGACGGCAGTTATAACAGTCGAGGGGCATGAAAGGGAGCAGTGGTTGGGAAGGGAGTGAGACAGGGTTGTAGCCTCTCCCCGATGTTATTAAATCTGTATATTGAGCAAGCAGTAAAGAAAACAAAAGAAAAATTCATGAGATTCTTGCGAAACTGTTAAACTCATTGTAGAAAGAAGGGGAAAGGGAGTTGATTGATTTGTGTAATCAAATATACATGACATGAGATCAAAAGTATCCGGACACCTGTCTGAAAATGACTTGCAAGTTCGTGGCGCCTTCCATCGGTAATGCTAGAATTCAATATGGTGTTGGCCCACCCTTAGCATTGATGACAGCTTCCACTCTCGCAGGCAAATGTTCAGTCAGGTACAGGAAGGTTTCTTGGGGAATGGCAGCCCATTCTTCACGGAGTGCTACAATGAGGAGAGGTATCGATGCCGGTTGGTGAGGCTTAGCCTGAAGTTCCAGAACATCCCAAAAGTTCTCCATAGGATTTAGGTGCAGTGCAGTTTCTGCAGTGGATCCTGAAGCAGTTTGGATTTCCTGTGTGATGGTTTGGATAGATAGCTGCGCGTTACACATTACAACCCTCTTCAAATGTCAGTGGTCTCTGTCAGTCAACAGACGAGGTCGGCCTGTACGCTTTTGTGCTGTACGTGTCCCTTCACGTTTCCACTTCACTGTCACATCGGAAACAGTGGACTTAGGGATGTTTAGGAGCGTGGAAATCTCGCGTACAGACGTATGACACAAGTGACACCCAGTCACCTGACCACGTTCGAGGTCTGTAAGTTCCGCAGAGCGCCCCATCCTGCTCTCTTACGATGTCTAATGACTACTGAGGTCGCTGATATGGAGTACCTGGCAGTAGGTGACAGCAAAATGCATCTAATATGAAAAACGTATATTTTTGGGGGTGTCCAGATATTTTATATCACATTGTCTAGGATATGTCAGGATGATCCCACTGAATTCCATGGTGGAAATCTGTTAACCACTTTGCACTCTTCCATGTTTTAGCACATTTCACATTCTTGAAAGACCTCGGTGATGCAATGTTTTCTGATAAATTCTCTGTTATTCCAGCATTTTCAGTGTATGTCATATCTTTAAATATAAACTGTCTACGCTCATCGTCATAGGAATCATGAAGTAAAGAAATAGGTCATTAAAAAGTAATAGCATTTTAGTTGCCTACAGAACAACCATTATTTTTGTTATTATTGATCTTCTGAACTACACATGCAGTACAATATACCTCAGTTGATGGGCTACCATCAATCTGGCATCGCGCATTCGAGTCATAGTGCTAAAGCAGGGCTCATACTTCGAAATGATTTCATCCCGTTTAAACACATCAGGCAGCAAATAAAATACATATCACGTTGTAGGGTAGAAGTTGTGTAGAGAATATGTAGTAATCGAAACCGTTCACGTGGCGACGACTCTTAAGCAGTTTCATACAAATATCCGGAAGCACATTACACACATTTCTTCATTTCAACCACTCAAAAACGTTGTAAGCAGTAACATTCTCTTTTCCCAGCGAATCCGTAATCCTCAAGGCTAATTTTTGTAACATATTGAGGAAGTAAGAGCTCTAGAACATTTTTTCCTGTTGTGTGGCTACAGTTCTGTTCTTGAATAAGCAGAGTTGTACAGTCACTATTTCACTTCCTAAAGCGTGACCATAATTTGCTCAATACACTCACTACCACTCCTCAGATTCTCTGTAGAATTACGTCATTACCTTCTTCGCAGACATCCTGCACACACGTGAGTTCGAATAACTGAATGACGCTGGATTTATAGTGGTAATTCCGTTACGTACGGATGGTGCGCTGAAAGGGACAAACAGAAGTAAGAAGCATCCCTGAATATGGAAGTAAATAGGAATTTAAAAAAAGGGAGGAAGGTTTATCTGTTTAGTAAGAGTAATAGGAGGCAGATTTCAGACTACCTAACAGATCAAAACGAAAATTACTGTTCCGACACTGACAATGTTGAGTGTTTATGGAAAAAGTACAAGGCAATCGTAAAATACGTTTTAGACAGGTATGTGCCGAGTAAAATTGTGAGGGACGGGAAAAACCCACCGTGGTTCAACAACAAAGTTAGGAAACTACTGCGAAAGCAAAGAGAGCTTCACTGCAAATTTAAACGCAACCAAAACCTCTCAGACAAACAGAAGCTAAACGATGTCAAAGTTAGCGTAAGGAGGGCTATGCGTGAAGCGTTCAGTGAATTCGAAAGTAAAATTATATGTACCGACATGACAGAAAATCCTAGGAAGTTCTGGTCTTACGTTAAATCAGTAAGTGGTTCGAAACAGCATATCAAGACACTCTGGGATGATGATGGCATTGAAACAGAGATGACACACGTAAAGCTGAAATACTAAACACCTTTCTCCAAAGCTGTTGCATGGGGGCTTAATAAAAATATTAATGCAAATAATTTTAATTTTTTTTTTTGCTTTAGTAGCTGTCTGTCCGATTACGAAGTCTCGTAACGGTTGGCCCTGACTGTTATTGTTACGCAATCTGACTGCTTAGAACAATAACAAAGAATGAAATGGAAATTTTCATTAACACAGTTAATTAATTAAGCCCCCAGCAACTATAAAACCAACGCAACAACAAGCACAAGAGTAACTGTTCTGTGTGTGGGAGTGTGACTCAACGTACGCATCTGGCACGGTTCTTCTTCAACAACACAACAATTTTTAAATAACATTATACTGAATTAATTAAAGAAAATACAAATACCATAATTACTCAAGAGAACCACAATTACACTCTAATCCAAGAACCCAAGCCAGATGCTTTGTTGACTGAACCTGTAATGACACATTATTTAAAACATGGAAATAATGAAAAATAAATCAAGTTTCGTTACCTTCATATATTGACCAAAATCACTCTCATAATTACAATATATCTCCACACCGCCTCGCTATTACCACATCTGAACAAGAACCTTTCAGTATCACATCTCAGCAAGCACTCCCTACTAGCACATCTGAACACCAACTGACTACTACGAGCTCTCCCCAAGCAGTGACCTCTAGCACATCTCAATAATGACCGTGCCAGTGGAGGCGGCGGAACAATGCTCTCTAGCGATCTCTGGCGCTGTGGCTCAGTGTAGCCACCTTTCATATGCCCTTCCTCCACGGCTAGAATTTGATGGTATTTTTGCCAGCATTGGTGGTGAAAATACCACCAAATTCGTCAAAAAAATACAGACAAAAATAAAAGATAATATTAATACGTAAATATCATATAACTAGATAAAATTTTGGCTTTGCACTGACCTTTCAATAACCTATTATATAGAATACAGTAAGCAATACAAATTCTTTCATACATGTGACTTTACATAACAGTTTATACAAGTATTATGTGGTTAAACAGTTCAATCAATAGCGTCAGCAATGACGAATATGTGCAGGTAAGAGTCTCATAACTTTCCACAAACAGTAATACACAATAAATCAGTTTATACAAATATTCACATAAACGCTTTCCATAGCCCAAGAATAAGCAGTTGACAGTTCCAGCAGTAGCACCCAGCAATGGTCAACAGGTGCAAATACCACAAGTAACATTTTTTCAATAGAAACAGTCCATCAGTGGCACCCAGTACTGTTGAATAGGTGCAGACACCAACAAGTAACACCATTTCAGTAGAAGCAGTCCATTAGTGGCACCAGCAATGTTGATCAGGTGCACACAGCGACAGGTGACTTCATTTCAGTAGAAGCAGTCCATCAGTGGCACCCAGCAATGTTGAGCAGGTGCACACAGCAACAGGTGACATCTTTTCAGTAGAAGCAGTCCATCAGTGGCACCCAGCAATGTTGAGTAGGTGCAGACATCAACAGGTGACATCATTTCGGTAGAAGCAGTCCATCAGTGGCACCCGCAATGTTGAGTAGGTGCAGACACCAACAGGTGACTTCATTTCGGTAGAAGCAGTCCATCAGTGGCACCCAGCAATGTTGAGCAGGTACACACAGCAACAAGTCACATTTCTCAGCAGAAGCAGTTCAATAAAATACACTGTCACTGATCACACTGTTCATCAGAGTTTTTAAGCAGAAATTAAACATGTCCTAGTGGCACCAATATTGTAGAAAAGGTACAAGTAACAGTCCATAATTTTTTTTTTACAATCACTGATCACACAGTTCATCAGCAGAAATTAAACATGTCCTTGTGGCACCAATCATGTAGAAAAAGTGCAAGTAACAGTCCATACTATTCACCATAACTACTGAGACAGTTCAGTCATGAACAATAGTTTGAATGCACATACAATTTCTTTAACAAAATATAATCAATGCTCTTACACTAAACATACAAATCATAATAAACACACAAATGATATCAGTTAATTATCACATTAACTATTACAGTACACAATAACAGTTAACCTATAATATTTATGGGTGTCAGTGCAAGCCACTACCAACAAATAAAATAATATTTAGGAGATAGGTTGGGATCACTTCTCTGGGATTATAAAAGGAAAACACACTCACTCATCTTTCATCCACATTAGTGCTACTGTGTAATTGAATAGTGTTAACTGTGTAAATGCAATTCTGTCGAAATTTTATGTTCATCATGTGTATCAAGTAGTAGTGGCAGCAATGTATAACAGTCAATAATAGTTAGTCAACGTCATAGTCATCATGTCAAGACCAATGTTTGCCAAGCCAGATCAAAATGTACTGTTGCTGAACAACTGTCAGTGAGCCAAGATATGCAAATACTTCCTCTCTCAAAAAAAAGTATATACTGCTTAGTGATTTAACAAGTGTGTGTATAGACAATCTTCCTTCCACTTTAGTGTTCTAGTCTGCCATCTTCATCCTCCTTGTTCCATATAAACCAACAAAACAATATGCTCCTCATTTACTTTACCTCTTATCCACCAAAACTCCAATAATCATCAACTTCACCTAATCTCAATACCTCAATAATACGTCGATACATATAAACCTCAGCACCAATATCATTTCACTTCCATAACAACTCTTTCCTCTAGTCAGTCTCCTCGAACAAGTACAGACAAAATCCTAGTGCAACTTCAATTCATCATCCCATACAATCCGAAGACACAGTGTCCACACACAACCTCTGTGTAATCCATCTGACCCAAATTTTCTACTCATTATAAATTATAAGATACATTTTGGTTCCTTGTCCATCATTAAATAAAAGAAATGCATACATGACCTCTAACAGACTTAGTTCGAATAACTCTCAGTAATTAAGTACGATTACGGAGTGTGAATGATCATAACCTTTCACAGTGTGTACACCACTTCAAGAATCATAGCAGAAGCAAACATGTGGAGTATTTTTTGTGTCAATTGTCACTTCCTATTTCAATTGCTCACGAAAATGCAGTGTAATACTGTCAATGGTCTAAACCTAGTTTTGGTCTGTCATGTCGTTAGCTTCCTTCCTATTAGCATAAATTTATACAGCTTCCATAAAACCTCAGCTCATGTGACTTCTATGACTTTCTTTTACTAATGTCGTTCGTCGAATTATAGCAGTTCATTTTCTTATCTTAAATATATAAGGCACTGAGCGTAAGCAAAACATGCAATAGCGAGTAAATATACCAGTAGAGAACAGAATGTCAACAAGTGGATGCAGCACAATCCCTATAACAAGGCTCTGCCAAGCGAACAATCTACAATTAATACCATAGTGTAACCTAGTCTCTATGTTTGTACACAGTATATCAGCATTTCTATATACTAAATTGAAGAGTAGTTATGACAACAAAACAGAAATGTGTAAATATGCAATCCATAAGCAAGGCAGCAAATATGTTATCTATCATAATAAACAGGTCATTAGCATCATATCAGCATAAGCAAATAAATGTTTATATGTAATCTTAATAAGTAAACATGAAGGCGCAAGCAGATAAATCACAAAGTATAACTTACATATCTAACTACATCAGCACAATTAATCAGGTGACAATTATAATTTAAATAAATAAGCACAGCAGGCACATAATAGAAAAATATGACATCAGTGAAAAAGCATAGCAGCCAAGCGATGCATAATATATACAAATAACAACCCTGTTCATTAATTAAATCATTGTCAAAATCAGTTAATATGCGTAAGCACGTCGCTTCACTAGTAAATTCATAGAACATGAAATTAGCACAAAGTATGAATCACGTAATCGCAAGCAGCAAATTACGTCTGAAGTACGTACCTAAGTGGAATTATGTTACCTGAAAAATAAACTCAATTAACCGTTACCTTTTTTTGTTTATTACTTTCTTCTTCGAAATGACCTTCTTCCTGAAAATTTTCTCCAAAGCAAGTCGTCTTAACGTCGGACACGCACAGAATTTACCTGAAGGTCTTAAATACTTTATACAACCGTATCCTGAAAAATACTGAACGTTAATAACATAATTTATGAAGTCCTTATAGCTTTATACAGAATTTATTCGGAGAAATTAAACTGTGTATTTATTTACGTCTGTCAGTGCATTCGCACTGAGCGCTCGATCAGCTGTAGGCGCGTGACGTAGGAAGTGATTGTTTGCGGTCAACGACTGCCTTGTGCGGCGCGCAGACTGACTGTTGCTTTGAGTATGTGCCGCCGCCAAAACACAGCGCGGTACTCTTGCATTCTCCGCATGTTTACGTAGCTGTTAGTTTCTCTAAAGTATGTCATTCTACAAAAATTTTTACGTTCGATATATGATGTATTCCCTTAGAGCGCCGAGATTTAAGAGTTTCTACTTCAACAGTGTTATCATGAATAATTTTGCGAACTCTAAATGGACCGTTATAAAGCAGAAAAAATTTGCGACACAATCCCTTTCCTTTGTGAGACAAACGATGAGACTTAATTAATACCTTCTGACCAACTGACAAAGTTTTTAAACAACCAGGACGTTTAGCTGATTTCTCTCTTCTTGCAGCCGCAGACGCAATATTTCGTAGGGCCAGGTTCACAACTTCAGAATGCCGCAGTTTTCGTGAAGGCGGAAAAGGAACGATTTCAGAAATGCGATTTGTCGGTGCTTTATTTTTTAATATCAGTGTAGGCGGTAAAGAAGTTGAATCATTAGGGAGTTCATTCAGAATATTTTGAAAAATATGAAGATACTGATCCCACGTTCTGTGATTCTGATGACAATAAAGACGACACAATTTATTGATTTCCTTCATCCATCTCTCTGAAGGATTAGATTGAGGGTGAAAAAGTGAAATGAAAATTGGTTTAATTTTACGACGCCGTAGAGTACGAAGCCAAATTTTAGAGCGAAACTGTGATCCATTATCTGATATAACCTTATCAACATGACCAACTTCCTTAAGAAAATGTTTGATGAAAGCATTAGATACTGAACGAGCTGTTGCTTTGCGTAAAGGTGTAAAACACACATATTTTGATGTCAATTCCACTGCTACGAAAATGTACGCAAAACCATTAGTAGAACGAACCACTGGACCGAACAAATCGACTGCAGCCATCTCCTTTAATTTCGCTGGAATGATAGGAAACAACGGTGCTCTGTGAGAAATCGTTGGCGGTTTAGCCTTTTGACATAATTTGCATTTGGCCAGAACGGATCGAATACGTTTTTCCATATTACTGAAGTAACAATTTTCTCGTAATTTATGAAAACATTTTCTGGGACCAAAGTGCGCATAACTAAAATGTGTGTACCAAATCAATTTCTTGACCCACTCATCAGGAATACAAACTAACCAAACAGAGTTGTCGACCGATTTTCGTTTGAAAAGAATATCATTGCGAACTAAATAATACTGTCTGATCGCTACGCTTTCCTTTCTCCTCCACTTCTCCTTAATGTCCTTCCAGATTGGATCCTTATTTTGCTCCTTAGCGATGTCCTGGAGCGAAGACGAAATAAAGTTCTCAAACGCAACACCTTGAATGTACATCAAACAATAATGGTTTTCTTTGCAGTCCTCTTCAGCACATTGTTTCAAACCCATAGGTGCACGTGATAAAGCATCAGCAACAATATTTGAAGATCCCTGTATGTAAACAATACGAAAATCAAATTCCTGTAGGTACAACGCCCATCGTGACAATCTGCCATGAGTTAATTTTGTCGACATAAGAAATTCCAGAGCTCGATGATCGGTGTAAACCTTAGTATGTCTGCCAAACAAAAATGTGCGAAATTTTGTGAAAGCCCATACAACAGCCAAAGCTTCAAGTTCCGTGATCGAATAATTCTTTTCGGATTTAGAGAGAACACGACTTCCAAATGCAATAGTCTTCTGTACTACAACGCCGTTTTCTTCTATCTCTTGAAATAAATGTGCACCTAGGCCTTTGTATGATGAGTCCGTCGCCAAACAAAAATCTTTAGATAAATCCGGATGTGAAAGAAGTGGGGCAGCAACTAAAGCATCACGAAGTTGTTCAAATTCTGACTGAGCTTCCTCATCCCAACACAAATTAGAATTTTTTCCAGATAATTCACATAAACGAGGTGTGGCCAAATTGTCCAATCTAACAAAGCGTCTAAGAAAATTACAGACACCAAGGAAACTACGAACATCACGTTTTGTGGTAGGAACAGCATAATTACGAATAGCATCTAGTTTTTCTGGATCAGGAAGAATACCTTCTGTAGAAATAATGTGACCGAGAAATTTCACCTGAGAACGACCAAATTCAGATTTTTCCAAGTTCACTGTAATGCCAACTCTTGCAAAAATACGTAATAATGAATCCAAAATTTTGTTGTGCTCACTCCAAGAACGTTTAGCAATAAGAATGTCGTCAACATAAGAAGTAATATTGTCACGAAGATAAACAGGTAAAATTTTGTTTAAACTACGAATGAATGCTGCTGAAGATATAGCAAGTCCAAACGGTAATTTCCAAAGTCACTTTTGGGTAAAATCGTCATATACGGTTAATCTTTACCTACTGTCTAGATAGATGGATAGTAGAAGGACTGTTTTTATAGATGCAAAGAATAGTGAAAGAGTAGGCAGAGGTGCAGAAAACTAAAGAGAAATAGCACCACTACAGCTCGGGGCCCTGTGATCGCTACTGCACATATTCACTTAGTGTAGTGAATCCCCTGAGGACATTTATAGCTGCACATAAATTTCAGTTTGTGACTCAGTGGCAAATCTGGCGGAAGTGCGCACGTAAATCGATCCAACCATGAACATGGACGTATGTCATTCCTAGAATTGCAAAAGATCTTAAATTTCCGAACAGTCAAGAAGTGTTTACAGTCAAAGCTTCCGCCTCGCGGCGACAAAGACCTACCGCGTCTGTCCCCGTCCCAATGTCGATTATTGTCAAGTTCCCGCGCCTGGCGCTCTCTTGTTACATCCCGTAAATGAAGCGAATTACTTTCTTCAAAGCCCTCTGCTATCTGTGATACTAAAATTCGTCTGCTGTCTTTTCCTACGATTTCACCTTCGATTTGTTTGACTTGCTTTCGTAATGCCTCTACTTCGCTTTTAACGCGTTCATTAAACTTTCCCTGATTTTCAACATGCTTATTTATGTTCTGGTACTCTTCGGTTTCTGCAAATGGTAATGGGGCTGTATCATCTGAATCTCTATCCCCATTTAAACTAAGACTTGTCAATTTATCTGAAATCTCCTCAACTCTTTCCGATAAATCACCTATTTGTTCTTTCTGTCTATTTACGTCTTCCGTAAGTGTCGCGACTCGGGTTTCCGTATTAACACATTTGGTAGTTAACTGTTCATATTGTTGTGTTAGTTTATTTATTCTGTCATTTGGTACGGATTCCTCGATTCTCTCAAATATTTCTTCCTTATCGTGTGCACGTTGTAAATTTAACTCTGAAAATTTCTGTACTATCACGCGATCTCTCTCCTCCTGTTCTCTATCCTGTTCCCTTTGTCTAATCTCTACTGCAATTAATCTATTATTGTGAGCATTCAAAATCGGTTGTACTTCTTCTCTGATTTCTTTCTTTAATTCATCTTTCATATTTTTGAAACATGTCCCTATTCGTGAATCTAACCGTGTTTCCATTGTTTCCATCTCTGTTTTAATTGTGCCTATTTGTGATCCCAACTGTGATCCCAGTGAGTCTAACCGTGTTTCCATTGTTTCCCTATCTGTTTTTAATTCAGATCGTAACTGTGATCCCAGTGAGTCTAACCGTGTTTCCATTGTTCCCATCTGTGTTTTAATTGTTCCTATTTGTGATCCCAAATTTAATATTGCACCCATCAACTGCTCCATATTAGCTTGTTCGCAATTCCTTTCGCCCCTAACATTTCCCGCAAAACCAGTTTCATTCGTCATAGCTGTAAAGCTATCTGTGTTTGATGCTATTCCAGAATTTTCTATCGTTAATCTCGTATTCTGTGAATTTTCTGATTGAGAAAAATTTTGAAATGGTTCCGGACTGCTTTCCCGACTTATTAAATTGATTTCCACTTCATTATTCAACATACTGTTCTCCTGTGTTGGCGAGTTCGCCATGTCAACAATTTCGTCATTCTCACTATTCATCATTTTTGCCTTTTTCATTGATCGCGTAATCATTTACAAAATATACAAAACTCGTCACTATATGAAAATTACACACAATGA
The DNA here is from genome assembly GCF_023898315.1 of Schistocerca nitens. Lineage (NCBI taxonomy): Eukaryota > Metazoa > Arthropoda > Insecta > Orthoptera > Acrididae > Schistocerca > Schistocerca nitens. Next base: position 329,495,604 of record NC_064615.1, on the reverse strand, counting down.
CTCTTTATCTCCAACAATACCCTTCACACGAAATGCTTCCCTCAAACACGATTAACGAACAATTGAAATAATTGCATTAAATTGTCAAACGCGTATACAAGGCAATAAAAATTAAATTTTGAAAAATACCATTAGAAGAATGCTAATTACCAAATCTACACATGCAATATAGACTACAATTACTAACTACAAATTACTACAACAATCCTACTGTCTACTATTTCTACAATCAGAAGAATTCCAAGGGACGATCCGAAGCAGTGGACGCCACGTGCATGGGGGCTTAATAAAAATATTAATGCAAATAATTTTAATTTTTTTTTTTTGCTTTAGTAGCTGTCTGTCCGATTACGAAGTCTCGTAACGGTTGGCCCTGACTGTTATTGTTACGCAATCTGACTGCTTAGAACAATAACAAAGAATGAAATGGAAATTTTCATTAACACAGTTAATTAATTAAGCCCCCAGCAACTATAAAACCAACGCAACAACAAGCACAAGAGTAACTGTTCTGTGTGTGGGAGTGTGACTCAACGTACGCATCTGGCACGGTTCTTCTTCAACAACACAACAATTTTTAAATAACATTATACTGAATTAATTAAAGAAAATACAAATACCATAATTACTCAAGAGAACCACAATTACACTCTAATCCAAGAACCCAAGCCAGATGCTTTGTTGACTGAACCTGTAATGACACATTATTTAAAACATGGAAATAATGAAAAATAAATCAAGTTTCGTTACCTTCATATATTGACCAAAATCACTCTCATAATTACAATATATCTCCACACCGCCTCGCTATTACCACATCTGAACAAGAACCTTTCAGTATCACATCTCAGCAAGCACTCCCTACTAGCACATCTGAACACCAACTGACTACTACGAGCTCTCCCCAAGCAGTGACCTCTAGCACATCTCAATAATGACCGTGCCAGTGGAGGCGGCGGAACAATGCTCTCTAGCGATCTCTGGCGCTGTGGCTCAGTGTAGCCACCTTTCACTGTTTCACAGAGGAAGACCGCACTGCAGTTCCCTCTCTAAATCCTCGCACAAACGAAAAAATGGCTGACATCGAAATAAGTGTCCAAGGAATAGAAAAGCAACTGAAATCACTCAACAGAGGAAAGTCCACTGGACCTGACGGGATACCAATTTGATTCTACACAGACTACGCGAAAGAACTTGCCCTCCTTCTAACAGCCGTGTACCGCAAGTCTCTAGAGGAACGGAAGGTTCCAAATGATTGGAAAAGAGCACAGGTAGTCCCATTCTTCAAGAAGGGTCTTCGAGCAGATGCGTAAAACTATAGACCTATATCTCTGACGTCGATCTGTTGTAGAAGTTTAGAACATGTTTTTTGCTCGCGTATCATGTCGTTTTTGGAAACACAGAATCTACTCTGTAGGAATCAACATGGATTCCGGAAACAGCGATCGTGTGAGACCCAACTCGCTTTATTTGTTCATGAGACCCAGAAAATATTAGACACAGGCTCCCAGGTAGATGCCATTTTCCTTGACTTCTGGAAGGCGTTCGATACAGTTCCGCACTGTCGCCTGATAAACAAAGTAAGAGCCTACGGAATATCATACCAGCTGTGTGGCTGGATTGAAGAGTTTTTAGCAAACAGAACACAGCATGTTGTTATCAATGGAGAGACGTCTACAGACGTTAAAGTAACCTCTGGCGTGCCACAGGGGAGTGTTATGGGAACATTGCGTTTCACAATATACGAGGCCTGTTCAGAAAGTAAGCTCCGATTGATTGCCAAATTGAAACCACAGTGAACATCAGAAATGTTTTACTTGTAACAATTAGCTACACCTTTCAGCTACTTCTATACGTAGTCGCCGTTCTGACTTAGACTTTTGTCATAGCGTTGTACCAACTTTTCAATAGCCTCATCATAGAAGGCAGCCGCCAGTGCTTTCCGCCAATTCTCCACGCTGGCCTACACCTCGTTGTCTGTGTCAAAATGTTGTCTTCAAAGACAGCGGTTCATGTGACCAGAGATGAAACTCAGGGGGAGACAATTGCGGACTGTATTGTGGGTAATCTAACATTTCCATTTGAAAACGATGCAGGAGCATCTTCATTGCCCCTGCAGAATGCGGCTGAGAATTGTCTTGAAGACGAAACAGCACGACAGTTATGTAATGTTAGCTGCATAGCTTCAGGCGAAATTTCTCACCAGGCCCTCGTACTTGGCGGCGGACACTATTTTCTAGACATCTTTACGCACTCACTGCGAGCTCAGAAATGAGAAGAGCGACGTGATGCTAACTGAGGTTATACTAGAGACACTACCCAACACATCTGTGCAGAGCTTTATCGGATTTTCATAGTCGTTTCCATTTCGCGACCGATCGGAGCTTACTTTCTGAACGCCCCTCGTATATATAAATGACATAGTAGATAGTGTCGGAAGTTCCATGCGACTTTTCGCGGATGATGCTGTAGTATACAGAGAAGTTGCAGGATTAGAAAATTGCAGAGAAATGCGGGAAGATCTGCAGCGGATAGGCACTTGGTGCAGGGAGTGGCAACTGACCCTTAACATAGACAAATGTAATGTATTGCGAGTACATAGAAAGAAGGATCCTTTATTGTATGATTATATGATAGCGGAACAAACACTGGTAGCAGCTACTTTTGTAAAATATCTGGGAGTATGCGTACGGAACGATTTGAAGTGGAATGATCATATAAAATTTATTGTTGGAAGGGCGCGTTCTAGGTTGAGATTCATTGGAAGAGTCCTTAGAAAATGTAGTCCATCGACAAAGGAGGTGTCTTACAAAACACTCGTTCGACCTATACTTGAGTATTGCTCATCAGTGTGGGATCCGTACCAGGTCGGGTTGACGGAGGAGATAGAGAAGATCCAAAGAAGAGCGGCGCGTTTCGTCACAGGGTTATTTGGTAAGCGTGATAGCATTATGGAGATGTTTAGCAAACTCAAGAGGCAGACTCTGCAAGAGAGGCGCTCTGCATCGCGATGTAGCTTGCTGTCCAGGTTTCGAGAGGGTGCGTTTCTGGATGAAGTGTCGAATATATTGCTTCCCCCTACTTACACCTCCCGAGGAGATCACGAATGTAAAATTATAGAGATTCGAGCACGCACGGAGGCTTTCCGGCAGTCGTTCTTCCCTCGAACAGTACGCGACTGGAACAGGAAACGGAGGTATTGAGAGTGGCACGTAAAGTTCCCTCCGCCACACACCGTTAGGTGGCTTGCGGGATATAAATGTAGATGTATATGTAGTGTACACTTGGAATAAAGCATTCTACGCTTTCAAGACTATAGGAGGTTTCTACAAAACATGGTATTCCTTTTTGAAAATTCAGCTTCCACACATATATGTTATAGGATCTAAACAGGTATGTTTAATTAAGTCGCCGTTACTTGCAAATGTATTAAACAAAAATCTTTGGACGACGCTATAACATACTCTTTTGTATTTTCGTAACAAACTCAATTTTGCCAGCTGCAACAATAGATTCGTCTCGCCATGACCCTCTTCCTGCTCCATAGTATTAAACAGACACGGTGCTTAGCAACAGGAAGTTAAACATGTGCTTAGACTAGAACAGTTTGCGGTTTCTCCACCCATCCGCTTGACTCGTAAAAATTAACTCTGAATGGACGTACTCTAGTATTGCACTCGCAATGAGGTCTTAGTCAAGTGAAATTTGTATGATTTGGGTGATGGTACGTAGGTCTAAGTAGTTATGTATGGAACGCACTGACACAAACCCCGACTTGGCGGTCTGAATATATATATGAGACGCCACAGTGTGTTTTTTGGAGTTACAAGTACGAAAAATACGAAACGACTTCGTGGAAGCAGTGAAATCGATAAAATAAAAAAAAAGACACTAGAGGTTTTTTTAAACTGTAATTACATCCTTTATTCATCGACAAATATGTGACGGCAGGAAGCCATTTTGCTACTGGGCTTTGCGAAAACGACACCCAGCTGGTGCGAATGTGGACGTATATTATTTTTTTTAATACACGTATAAATGATAGAATATTACGCTGCCGCTTGAACGTAAAGGTATGGGGGCTTATGTTCCTACATGTCACCAGACGTTTGTTCAAATGGTTCAAATGGCTCTAAGCACTATGGGGCTTAACATCTGAGGTCATCAGTCCCCTAGACTTAGAACTGCTTAAACCTAACTAACTTAAGGACATCACACACATCCATGCCTAAGGCAGGATTCGAACCTGCGACCATAGCAGCCGCGTGGTTCCGGACTGAAGCGCCTAGAACCGCTCGGCCACCGCGGCCGGCTAGACGTTTGTGGGAGGCAAAAAGACAACTACTCATTTAAAAAAAAATTCGTATGTCTAGTCGTAAGGGGAGGATAGATTTGGGGAGGATAGATTTTGCGTGGTGAACTGTGATTTAAATGTATTGACTAGTATATCCGAACGTAAGAGGCGATAGATACATAACAGCTGCACAATATAGAAATGTGAGGGTACAACTGGATCTGCTATAGAATACAAACGGGATGGGCAAGAGGACTGTAACAAAATAGGTACACTGAACGCCCCCTCTTTGGCTCCCCATAGCACATCCTCACGTTTTCTTTGTTCCACTATTCACTCTATTGTTGATTACAGTACACCAACCCATATCTGTAATGTTTTTCCAACCATTTTGTCTGCGGGAGTGCTGTTGATTATCACATAGTGGCGGACGCCTGTGCTTCACAACACTTGTTTGAGAGGGCCTCGGCAGGATGCAGCACGTTCCGGAAGTGCTGACTGGAAGAATTAAACGCCAAACATTTCCTAGAATGGAGGAGAATCGAGACATGTAGCTGGTGTGAGTGTGACAATACCGTAATTTTTTCAGGTACTGTACACATATAAACGATAACTACACTGCTTGTCTGAGACGTGTATACGTTGCAGCGTAAAGTTACTGTGGCTTATGTTCCAGCATGTGCAAAGAAATGGCTTTCTCCGGTCGCAAGAGAGATATAGATTCAATACATCGAGAGCTGTAAGGGTATGAGAGAGATTTTACGTGGAAAATTATGTGTGCTATAAATATACCTAATACCCTCAGACTTTAAGAAGAATATAATAATTCCAATCCCAAAGAAAGCAGGTGTTGACAGATGTGAAAATTACCGAACTATCAGTTTAATAAGTCACAGCTGCAAAATACTAACACGAATTCTTTACAGACGCATGGAAAAACTGGTAGAAGCCGACCTTGGGGAAGATCAGTTTGAATTCCGTAGAAATGTTGGAACACGTGAGGCAATACTGACCTTACGACTTATCTCAGAAGAAAGATTAAGCAAAGGCAAACATACGTTTCTAGCATTTGTAGACTTAGAGAAAGCTTTTGACAATGTTGACTGGAATACTCTCTTTCAAATTCTGAAGGTGGCAGGGGTAAAATACAGGGAGCGAAAGGCTATTTACAATTTGTACAGAAACCAGATGGCAGTTATAAGAGTCGAGGGGCATGAAAGGGAAGCAGTGGTTGGGAAGGGAGTGAGACAGGGTTGTAGCCTCTGCCCTATGTTTTTCAATCTGTATATTGAGCAACCAGTAAAGGAAACAAGAGAAAAATTCGAAGTAGGTATTAAAATCCATGGAGAAAAAATAAAAACTTTGAGGTTCGCCGATGACATTGTAATTCTGTCAGAGACAGCAAAGGACTTGGAAGAGCAGTTGATCGGAATGGACAGTGTCTTGAAAGGAGGATATAAGATGAACACCAACAAAAGCAAAACGAGGATAATGGGATGTAGTCGAATTAAGTCAGGTGATGCTGAGGGAATTAGATTAGGAAGTGAGACACGTAAAGTAGTAAAGGCGGTTTGCTATTTGGGGAGCAAAATAACTGATGATGGTCGAAGTAGAGAGGGTGTAAAATGTAGACTGGCAATGGCAAGGAAAGCGTTTCTGAAGAAGAGAAATTTGTTAACATCGAGTATAGATTTAAGTGACAGGAAGTCGTTTCTGAGTGTAGCCATGTATGGAAGTGAAACATGGATGATAAATAGTTTGGATAAGAAGAGAACAGAAGCTTTTGAAATGTAATACTACAGAAGAATGGTGAAGATTGATGGGTAGATCTTATAACTAATGAGGAGGTATTGAATAGAATTGGGGAGAAGAGGAGTTTATGGCACAACTTGACAAGAAGAAGGGACCGGTTGGTAGAACATGTCCTGAGGCATCAAGGGATCACAAATTTTAGCATTGGAGGGCAGCGTGGAGGGTAAAAATCGTAGAGGGAGACCAAGAGATGAATACACAAAGCAGAATCAGAAGGATATAGGTTGCAGTAAGTACTGAGAGACGAAGGAGCTTGCACAGGATAGGGTAGCATGGAGAGCTGCATCAAACCAGTCTCAGGACTGAAGACCACAACAACAACAACAACAACAACAACAATATAAATATTGAGATTCGCTCCAGAACCACAGCGGTCAAGAGGAGAGATTTCAGTACATCACTCGGCGTCAGACCGCAGCAGCAATAGTAATATTTAGTTGTAGTTATGCTGATAAATATGTGCCTTGTTCCAAGTATTCTTGTGTGTCTAGAGACGGCCGTAGAAAGCATATCAGTAAACAAGCAGGTCGGGGCTGGAAACAGTGTCTCAGCAGACGCCTTTGTTCCAGGCTGGGGCCGGCCCATCCTTTGTACAGCAATTCGGGGAGTCTGAGAAAGCTTCCGACTTATGACGATTTGGCTCACGGCGCCCCCTGGATGGGTGAATACTGAACCAATACCCAGTTTATGTGGAGCCGGCTTTGGGATTGTGTGTTCGCGTGTATACTCTGTGGAAATTTGAGAAGATTCAATAGGACGAGTGTTTGCACTGAGAGTAGTGATAGCATTCGAACTCCTACCACTGCAATCCACAAGGCCGGCAGATCTCTCTCTGGCTGACACGCGCTTTTGCGGCTGCGGTCATGGGTCGCGTTTACGGCGGTAGTTTTCCCCGTTGTCTGAGCACTGGCGTTGAGCTGCATCGCCGGTGCGCTGCGTGTGGACATCCGGAAGGGGAGTACGTGGGTTGCAACATTGTTTTCAGCGATCTCAGTCACCTAGCCTTGACTGGATCGTGCTTTTCAATACATTGCAGCGATATTTGTTGTTGTTACTACTCTACCACGCGGCAGACCTTTTCCTCAAATGTGTGTGAAATCTTATGGGACTTAATTGCTAAGGTCATCAGTCCCTAAGCTTACACACTACTTAACCTAAATTATCCTGAGGACAAACACACACACACCCATGCCCGAGGGAGGACTCGAACCTCCGCCAGGACTATCCGCACACTCCATGACTGCAGCGCCCTAGACCGCTCGGCTAATCCCCCGCGGCCGACCTTTTCCTCCCTCCTTCTTCGTACTGGTGTAGCTGAGAGAACCAGTCAACTTAGCAATACTGCAGTACTTCTAAAACAGAAAATAAACTTAGCAGACCTGTAGTGGCCCACCTCTTAGCCTTGATGCCAGCTTCCACTCTCGACGGCATACGTTCAATCAGGTGCTGGAAGGTTTTTTGGAGAATAGCAGCCCTTCTTCACAGAGTGCTCCGCTGAGGAGAGGTATCGACGTCGGTCGGTGAGGGCTGGTACGAAATCGGCATTCCAAAACATCCCAAAGGTGTTCTATAGTATTCAGGTCAGGACACTATGCAGGCCAGTCCATTACAGGGATGTTATTGTCATGTAACCACTCCGCCACAGGCCATGAATTACGAATAGGTGGTCGATTGTGTTGAAAGATGCAATCGCCATCAACGAATTGCTCTTCAACAGTGGGAAGCAAGAAGGTGCTTAAAACATCAATGTAGGCCTGTGCCGTGATAGCGCCACGCAAGACAACAAGGGGTGCAAGCCTCCTCCATAAAAAACATGACCACACCATAACACCATTGCCTCCGAATTTTACTGTTGGCGCTGCACACGCTGGCAGATGACGTTCACCAGACATTCGCCATACCCGAACCCTGCCATCGGATCGCCACACTGTGATTCGTCACCCCACCCAACGTTTTTCCACTGTTCAATCGTCCAATGTTTACGCTTCTTAACCAAGCGAGGCGTCGTTTGGCGTTTACCGGCGTGATGTGTGGCTTAAGAGCAGCCACTCAACCATGAAATCAAAGTTTTCTCACCTCCCACCTAACTTTCATAGTACTTGCAGTGGATTCTGATGCAGTCTGCCTATAACACTTTACGATCCTCTTCAACTGTCGGCGGTCTCTGTCAGTCAACAGACGAGGTCGGCCTGTACGCTTTTGTGCTGTACGTGTCCCTTCACGTTTCCACTTCACTATCACATCAGAAACAGTGGACCTAGGGATGTTTAGGAGCGTGGAAATCTGCCGTACAGACGTATGATACAAGTGACACCCAATCACCTTACCACGTTCAAAGTCCGTGAGTTCCGCGGAGCGCCCCATTCTGCTCTCTCACGATGTCTAATGACTTCTGAGGTCGCTGATATGGAGTACCTGGCAGTAGGTGGCAGCACAAAGCGCCTAATATGAAAAACGTATGTTTTTGGGGGTGTCCGGATACTTTTGATCACATCATGTACCTACTCTGCAAGCCACCGTACGCTTCATGGCGGCTGGTACGCTGCGCCACTGCCAGTCATTTCCTTTCCTTTTCTACTCGCAAACAGAGTGAGGGAAAAACGAGTGTCCATATGGCTCCGTATGAGCCCTAATTTCTCGTATCCTATCTCCCTGATTCTTACACGAAATGTATGTTGGCGGCAGTAGAATCGTTGTGCAGTCGGCCGCAATGCCAGTTCTCTAAATTTTCTCAGACGTGTTTCTCGAAAAGAAGTTCGCCTTCCCTCCGTGGGTTCCCATTTGAGTTCATAAAGCATTTCCTTCACACTTGCGTGTCGTTCGAACCTAGGGGTAAAAAAACCTAGCAGACCGGCTCTTAACTGCTTCGATGTCTTACTTTAATTCAGCCTGGTGCGGATACCAAACACTCGAGCAGTACTCAAGAATTTTTCGCGCTAGCGCCATATTGCGGTCTGCTTTACAGATGAACCGCGCTTTTCTAGAATTCTCCCAATACACAGAAGTCGACCATTCGCCTTTCGTACCACAACCTCACATGCTCGCTCCATTTCATATCGCTTTACAACGTTACGGCCAGATATTTAAGCGACATGACTGTGTCAAGAAAGTCACTACTAATGTTGTTTTTCCACTCATCCGCATTAACTTGCATTTTTATGGATTTGCAGTTAGCTGCCACACATCACAGCAATTAGAAATTGTGTCTAAGTCATCTTGCATCCTCGTACAGTCACACACTTTCGACCCCTTCCCGTACTCCACAGCATCATAAGCAAAAAAATCGCAGATTGCTGTCCATCGTGTTCGCTAGACCATTTGTGTTTATATAGGGGGTTTCACAATTCATGTTACAAACTACTAGAGGCTGTAGAGGGGACTTAGTAGATCAAGTCTTACGTATGATCCCATGTCCGGAAACGTCATCCAACGACGCCACAGAGCGACAAAGTGTATGTATGTATGTACATAAAGGATGATTCCGTGATGATGTTACAAACTTTCAAGGACGATAGAGACGGATAAATACACTCCTGGAAAGGGAAAAAAGAACACATTGACACCGGTATGTCAGACCCACCATACTTGCTCCGGACACTGCGAGAGGCTGGCCGAAGTGGCCGTGCGGTTAAAGGCGCTGCAGTCTGGAACCGCAAGACCGCTACGGTCGCAGGTTCGAATCCTGCCTCGGGCATTGATGTTTGTGATGTCCTTAGGTTAGTTAGGTTTAACTAGTTCTAAGTTCTAGGGGACTAATGACCTCAGCAGTTGAGTCCCATAGTGCTCAGAGCCATTTGAACCATTTGAACACTGCGAGAGGGCTGTACAAGCAATGATCACACGCACGGCACAGCGGACACACCAGGAACCGCGGTGTTGGCCGTCGAATGGCGCTAGCTGCGCAGCATTTGTGCACCGCCGCCGTCAGTGTCAGCCAGTTTGCCGTGGCATACGGAGCTCCATCGCAGTCTTTAACACTGGTAGCATGCCGCGACAGCGTGGACGTGAACCGTATGTGCAGCTGACGGACTTTGAGCGAGGGCGTATAGTGGGCATGCGGGAGGCCGGGTGGACGTACCGCCGAATTGCTCAACACGTGGGGCGTGAGGTCTCCACAGTACATCGATGTTGTCGCCAGTGGTCGGCGGAAGGTGCACGTGCCCGTCGACCTGGGACCGGACCGCAGCGACGCACGGATGCACGCCAAGACCGTAGGATCCTACGCAGTGCCGTAGGGGACCGCACCGCCACTTCCCAGCAAATTAGGGACACTGTTGCTCCTGGGGTATCGGCGAGGACCATTCGCAACCGTCTCCATGAAGCTGGGCTACGGTCCCGCACACCGTTAGGCCGTCTTCCGCTCACGCCCCAACATCGTGCAGCCCGCCTCCAGTGGTGTCGCGACAGGCGTGAATGGAGGGACGAATGGAGACGTGTCGTCTTCAGCGATGAGAGTCGCTTCTGCCTTGGTGCCAATGATGGTCGTATGCGTGTTTGGCGCCGTGCAGGTGAGCGCCACAATCAGGACTGCATACGACCGAGGCACACAGGGCCAACACCCGGCATCATGGTGTGGGGAGCGATCTCCTACACTGGCCGTACACCACTGGTGATCGTCGAGGGGACACTGAATAGTGCACGGTACATCCAAACCGTCATCGAACCCATCGTTCTACCATTCCTAGACCGGCAAGGGAACTTGCTGTTCCAACAGGACAATGCACGTCCGCATGTATCCCGTGCCACCCAACGTGCTCTAGAAGGTGTAAGTCAACTACCCTGGCCAGCAAGATCTCCGGATCTGTCCCCTATTGAGCATGTTTGGGACTGGATGAAGCGTCGTCTCACGCGGTCTGCACGTCCAGCACGAACGCTGGTCCAACTGAGGCGCCAGGTGGAAATGGCATGGCAAGCCGTTCCACAGGACTACATCCAGCATCTCTACGATCGTCTCCATGGGAGAATAGCAGCCTGCATTGCTGCGAAAGGTGGATATACACTGTACTAGTGCCGACATTGTGCATGCTCTGTTGCCTGTGTCTATGTGCCTGTGGTTCTGTCAGTGTGATCATGTGATGTATCTGACCCCAGGAATGTGTCAATAAAGTTTCCCCTTCCTGGGACAATGAATTCACGGCGTTCTTATTTCAATTTCCAGGAGTGTATATGAATTTCAGGTAAGGGTCCCTAGTTCGGAAACGAACAAGTTGATATTTACAAGCGGAAATCATTCTCATACCTCTCACAGTGGAAAACATGTGTCGGTGCTGTTGTACCTAGAACAAGAAAAAATGTCCAGTAAACATGGTCACTAAAATGCATACTTGATGAGCTATGAGCACTTGTTCATCTCGCTAGCTTGAAACACGTCTCCTCTACTGAACAAGTGCTTATAGGTCTTACGGTATGCATTTTAGAGCTCACGTTTAATAGACATTTTTTTCTTGTTTTTGCCCGTACTACCACCCCTGAAAGCTGCCCACCGTACGATCTTAGCAACAACAGTACCGGTACATGTGTCCTCTGTCGGAAGTATCAGAAAGGTTTCATCTACATCTATAAGGATACTATGCAAACCACACATAAGTGCCTGGCAGAGGGTTCATCGAACCATCTTCACAATAATTCTCTATTATGCTACTCTCGAACAGCGCGCGGAGAAAAACGAACATCCGTATCTTTCCGTGCGAGTTCTGATTTCCCTTATTTTATTATGACGATCGTTTCACTCTATGTAGGCCCGCGTCAACAAAATATTTTCGCATTCGGTGGAGAAAGTTGGTGATCGGAATTTCGTGAGAAGATTACGCCGCAAAGAAAAACGCTTTTCTTTTAATGGTGTCCATGCCAAATCCTGTATTATGTACATGACACTCCATTCGCTATTTCTCGATAATACAAAACGTGCTGCCTTGTTTGAACTTTCTCGATGTACTCCGTTAATCTTATGTGATAAGGATCCCAGACCGCGCAGCAGTACTCCAAAAGAGGGTGGACAAGCTTAGTTTAGACCGTCTCCCTAATAGATCTGTTACATTTTCTAAGTGTTCTGTCAATAAAACGCAGTCTTTGGTTTGCCTTCTCCACAACATTTTCTATGAGTTCTTTCCAATTTAAATTCTTCGTAATGGTAATACCTAGGTATTTAGTTCAATTTACGGCCTTTAGATTTGACTGATTTATCGTGTAACCGAAGTTTAACGGACGCCTTTTAGCACTCATGTGGATGACCTCACGCTTTTCGTTATTTAGGGTCAATTGCCAATTTTTGCACCATACAGATATCTTTTCTAAATCGTTTTGCCATTTGTTATGATCTTATGATGAGTTTACTAGACGACAAACGACAGCATCATCTGCAAACAACCCGATGACTGCTTAGATTGTATCCCAAATTGTTCATGTGTATAAGGAACAACGGAGGGCTTATAACTGTACCTTGGCGAACGCCAGAAATCACTTCCGTTTTACTCGATGACTTTCCATCAGTTACTACGAACTGTGACCACTCTGTCAGCAAATCACGAATTCAGTTACACAACTGAGACGAGCTCCTATAACCGCGCAATTTCACTACAAGCCGCTTGTGTGGTACAGTGTTAAAAGCCTTCTGGAAATCTAGAAATAAGGAATAAATTTGAAATCCCATGTCAATAGCATTCAACACTTCGTGTGAGTAAAGAGATAGTTGTGTTTCACAAGAACGCTGTTTTCTAAATCCGTGTTGACTGTGTGTCCGCCGGCCGCGGTGGTCTAGCGGTTCTAGGCGCGCAGTCCGGAACCGCGCGACTGCTACGGTCGCAGGTTCGAATCCTGCCTCGGGCGTGGATGTGTGTGATGTCCTTAGGTTAGTTAGGTTTAAGTAGTTCTAAGTTCTAGGGGACTGATGACCACAGATGTTAAGTCCCATAGTGCTCAGAACCATTTGAACCATTTTGAACTGTGTGTCAATAGACAATTCTCTTCGAGGTAATTCATAATGTTCGAACACAAAAATATGTTCCAAAATCCTGCTGCATATCGACGTGAACGATATGGGCCTGTAATTTAGTGGATTACTCCTACTACCTTTCTTGAATATTGGTGTGACCTGTGCAGATTTCCAGTCTTTGGGTACAGATGTTTCGTCGAGCGAGCAGTTGTGTATGATTGTCAAGTATGGTGCTGCTGCATCAGCATACTCTGAAGGAACCTAATTGGTATACAGTGTGGCCAGGAGACTTGCTTTTATTAAGTGATTTAAGTTGTTTCACTGCTCCAAAGATATCTACTTCTAAGTTACTGATGTTGCAGCTGATTCGAATCCTGCAATATTTACTTAGTCTTCTTCGGTGAAGGAATTTCGAAAGGCTGTGTTTAGTAACTCTGCTTTAGCAGCATTGTCGTCGATGGTATTTCCATTGCTACCGCTTAGAGAAGGCACTGATTGTGTCTTGCCGCTAGCATACTTTACATACGACCAGAATCTCTTTGGATTTTCTGCCAGGTTTCGAGACAAAGTTTCGTTGTGGAAACTATTGCAAGCATCTCGAATTGACGTCCGCTTTAATTTTCGAGATTCTGTAAAAGATTGCCAATTTTGGAGATTTTGCGTTCGTTTAAATTTGGCATGCTTTTTTCGTTGTTTCTGCAACAGTGTTCTGACCCGTTTTGTGTACCAAGTGGGATCAGCTTATAACACTCCTACAACGTTTTTTACACTGCCACAACGTGTAGTACCAAATATGGCATTACGTTGCAGTAAATGTTACCCTCTGGGAGGATTTAAGTAGGCCTAAATTGACCGTGAGTTACCTAATGGATTTGGATTATGGAACCTGTATTTAATACAACAGAAGAAACCAGAAAGCTAAAGACTGAAACTTGGGAAGTGTTTTAAATAACTAAGTTTACTTAAAATGAATAAAATACGGTCGCCAGGCTAATTAGACATAGTAATGTGAAACATTACTTTTAAAAAAATCTGTAAAGAAACTTAGTAACGGAAAGATTTCATTACTTCTTTCTCAGAGAAGTGCAATGAACTCTACCATAGCTAGACGAGATATGCAGTCAATGCTAGCACTTATAAATAGTATGAGCTAACTGTCCAGGAACAATTAACACTTTGTCTCTTCTCAACCGCCGGCCGCGGTGGTCTAGCGGTTCTAGCGCTGCAGTCCGGAACCGCGGGACTGCTACGGTCGCAGGTTCGAATCCTGCCTCGGGCATGGGTGTGTGTGATGTCCTTAGGTTAGTTAGGTTTAAGTAGTTCTAAGTTCTAGGGGACTTATGACCTAAGATGTTGAGTCCCATAGTGCTCAGAGTCATTTTTTTTTCTTCTCAACAGTAAATATTTTGTCATATATAAATTATTTCATCACTAAATGTTATGAAATACACTACTATACCCAAAATGGACATGGACGTAGGATGAGAAAACAAGCTGAGTCATTATTCAGTAGCCGCATGGCACATTTCTTATGCCTACTGTTGACAGGACAGCAGACGCGCATCAAGGGGGGATTCGTGGGGGGGGGGGGGTGGAGGTCGTGACCTTTCCCTCCTTCCAAGCAACATTTATCTAAAAGCAAATGGCTCTGAGCACTATGGGACAACATCTATGGTCATCAGTCCCCTAGAACTTAGAACTACTTAAACCTAACTAACCTAAGGACATCACACACATCCATGCCCGAGGCAGGATTCGAACCCTCGACCGGAGCGGTCGCACGGCTCCAGACTGTAGCGCCTAGAGCCGCACGGCCACTCCGGCCGGCTAGAATTTCTTCAAAATGCCATTAGTAAACTCATTGTTGAAGAATGTGGGGACCCTTACACTGTCCATTATCATAAAGCAAACTAAACACACTTTCGGAGACAAATTGTGAGATGCAAATTTTGGTATTGTTCTTTCATTAATTTTACTCAACTTGCAGGACTTTTAAAACAGTTAATGCCGGTGATCTTTTATACAGGTTCTTACGTATGACTTTAAATGCATTTTACTCTAACTAATCTCTAAGCAACGTGCTTCCTTTTGTCATTAGCACAACCAGTTATTTTCACTGACAGAATTGAATGCAGTTAATCTTTGAAGGACAAACACTTTGAATTAAAACAAATCAAACATTATGGAGGTTTTCATAAATGCAATACTAACTACCTGCCTTGATTTCAATGAAACCCACAATATTTCTATATATCTTGTTGCATTCAGTATTAAGCAACACCAACAATCACTTATTTTCAATCGTTTTTCACGTACAGGGTACTCGGATGTTAGTAATTAAGTGGAATGGATCCTAAGAGGTATGGTGAGAGGAAACAATTTAAGGGTCAGACACAGTTTAACTTAATTTGCCTTATTATTGCAAATTACTTAACACTTAAAAGTACTGGTCCATACTTTGACATAAATTTGACCTTTTAGATTTGCTGAAGTGGTGGCGCAATATTGTTGGCGATTACATGGTGGCTATCTGGTCTATCCCCTGGATGTTATTTGCTCTATTACTTTCTTCTTAGCGACGATACTACCGACTTTAGAGCCTTTTCCAATAACAGAGCGCCACATTATAGCCGTACACACATCCGAGGACTTTCCATATTGTGATGACTGGGTGTTGTGTGATGTCCTTAGGTTAGTTAGGTTTAAGTAGTTCTAAGTTCTAGGGGACTGATGACCATAGATGTTAAGTCCCTTAGTGCTCAGAGCCATTTGAGCCATTTTTGAACCTTTCCATACTAATCCAGGTACTGGATACCACCCTCGGCACTTGCTCTGTCCACTCACTTGCTGCTCAGACCAGACCAGACTCTCCAGTAGCTAGCTGCCGACTGACTGTGTTCTCTCACTTGGCACCCAGATTGAGCGCCACATTCACCTTTTCCTAGCGCGCCAATCACATTTTGGCGCGCGCCAACTCACTTCCGTTACAAATGGGAAATACTGTTGCTTTTCACTATATACAATGCAAGTCCCAAGGTATGAACCAGTATATAAATAGTTGTAAACAAACATCTTTTTAAAAATCTTAATATTTAAATACATTAACATGTCAACACAAAAGTCACATAAATAATTATCAATTTCCTCCAATTAATACAAAGAATTTAAATACTAAAGAGAAAACAATTTACACAACTTTAAACTTCCTTACAACATGTCAAAGACATCATATAGTAAAAAATACATACTTAACATTGATCAGAATTAATCAGTACAAAATAATTTGCAGAATTAATTATGGTGTTACAAGCTACAGCATTTGTTAATTTATTTTGTATAAATCCCTCAACTGCTGTCGATACATTTTTTTTTTTTTTTTGCCTGTATCGCATATTGGGCGCAGGGTCAGCAGGGTTAAGTACGGACTTAGCATGGTGAATTTTTAAGGGGTGGCCGGATGCCCTTCCTGCCACCACCCCATAACCCCAGGACGGAATCAGTGTACCCCAGCTGTCTGCGTCTAGTGTAAATCGTGAGATAGTGTGAATGTGTTTCAAATGTCTGCGTGTCGTGTAACTGAGGGGGGACGTGTGGACCAGCCCGGTATTCACCTAGGAGGATGTGGAAAACCACCTAAAAACCACATCCAGGCTGGCCGGCACACCGGCCGTCGTTGTTCATCGATCGGGCGGATTCGATCCGGGGCAGACGCGCCTACCCGAGTGCAGGAAGCAGCGCGTTGCTATCCTGGCGGGTAACTGTTGTCGATACTACACTCCTGGAAATTGAAATAAGAACACCGTGAATTCATTGTCCCAGGAAGGGGAAACTTTATTGACACATTCCTGGGGTCAGATACATCACATGATCACACTGACAGAACCACAGGCACATAGACACAGGCAACAGAGCATGCACAATGTCGGCACTAGTACAGTGTATATCCACCTTTCGCAGCAATGCAGGCTGCTATTCTCCCATGGAGACGATCGTAGAGATGCTGGATGTAGTCCTGTGGAACGGCTTGCCAAGCCATTTCCACCTGGCGCCTCAGTTGGACCAGCGTTCGTGCTGGACGTGCAGACCGCGTGAGACGACGCTTCATCCAGTCCCAAACATGCTCAATGGGGGACAGATCCGGAGATCTTGCTGGCCAGGGTAGTTGACTTACACCTTCTAGAGCACGTTGGGTGGCACGGGATACATGCGGACGTGCATTGTCCTGTTGGAACAGCAAGTTCCCTTGCCGGTCTAGGAATGGTAGAACGATGGGTTCGATGACGGTTTGGATGTACCGTGCACTATTCAGTGTCCCCTCGACGATCACCAGTGGTGTACGGCCAGTGTAGGAGATCGCTCCCCACACCATGATGCCGGGTGTTGGCCCTGTGTGCCTCGGTCGTATGCAGTCCTGATTGTGGCGCTCACCTGCACGGCGCCAAACACGCATACGACCATCATTGGCACCAAGGCAGAAGCGACTCTCATCGCTGAAGACGACACGTCTCCATTCGTCCCTCCATTCACGCCTGTCGCGACACCACTGGAGGCGGGCTGCACGATGTTGGGGCGTGAGCGGCAGACGGCCTAACGGTGTGCGGGGCCGTAGCCCAGCTTCATGGAGACGGTTGCGAATGGTCCTCGCCGATACCCCAGGAGCAACAGTGTCCCTAATTTGCTGGGAAGTGGCGGTGCGGTCCCCTACGGCACTGCGTAGGATCCTACGGTCTTGGCGTGCATCCGTGCGTCGCTGCGGTCCGGTCCCAGGTCGACGGGCACGTGCACCTTCCGCCGACCACTGGCGACAACATCGATGTATTGTGGAGACCTCACGCCCCACGTGTTGAGCAATTCGGCGGTACGTCCACCCGGCCTCCCGCATGCCCACTATACGCCCTCGCTCAAAGTCCGTCAACTGCACATACGGTTCACGTCCACGCTGTCGCGGCATGCTACCAGTGTTAAAGACTGCGATGGAGCTCCGTATGCCACGGCAAACTGGCTGACACTGACGGCGGCGGTGCACAAATGCTGCGCAGCTAGCGCCATTCGACGGCCAACACCGCGGTTCCTGGTGTGTCCGCTGTGCCGTGCGTGTGATCATTGCTTGTACAGCCCTCTCGCAGTGTCCGGAGCAAGTATGGTGGGTCTGACACACCGGTGTCAATGTGTTCTTTTTTCCATTTCCAGGAGTGTATTTCTTTCAATTAAGGCCACACCTGGTCTACACTTTCATTGTTAATTTGGAAGGTGTGGAGCTTATCTTTCAGGAAGGCGTCAAGTGAATTTGTATCTGCTTTTTTGAATAGGTATGTTTTTCGTTTATTTTTGGAGGATTTGGAGGTTGCAATATTCAATCTGTGTTCACTGATCCCTGTATACGTTTTAACGCTGATTATTAGCTCAGGATTATTTGTTGTTAAGAGGTCAAGAGTGTTTTCACAACCGTTTACTATTCGCGTGGGCTTATGAACTAACTGCTCAAAATAATTTTCAGAGAATTCTATTAGTACAATTTGGGATCATGCTTTATGCGTGTCTCCGGATTTAAACATGTGTTTTCGCCTACATATCGAGGGTAAATTAAAGTCACCACCAACTATAATTTTGTGGGTCGGGTACATGTTTGAAATTAAACTCAAGTTTTCATTATACCTTTCAGCAGTTGTATCATTTGAGTTGGGAGGTCGGTAAAAGAATTCAATTATTGTTTTATTCCAGTTGCCGGAATGGCCTCTGCCCATACTAACTCACAAGAACTATCTGGTTCAATTTCCAACAAATATGCCACTGCCGACTGTGTTTATCCTATCCTTTCGGAACTCCGTTAGGTTCTTCGCAAAAACTTTGGCTGAACTGATCTTCGACTTTACCCAGCTTTCAGTACCTATAACGATTTGAACATCAGTGAGTTCTATTCGCTTGTAAGTTTCGACTCGTTCGTTTGTGGTACGGGAACCCTTTTCTCAAACTGATACATTTATCCTTCTCCGTCATCCTTGAAAGTTAGTAACATCATCACTGAATCACCCTGTATACAGGGTGGTCCATTGATAGTGACCGGGCCAAATATCTCACGAAATAAGCATCAAAGGAAAAAACTATAAACAACGAAACTCGTCTAGCTTGAAGGGGGAAACCAGATGGCGCGATGGTTGGCCCGCCAGATGGTGCTGCCATAGGTCAAACGGATATCAACTGCGTTTTTTAAAACAGGAACCCCCATTTTTTATTACATATTCGTGTAGTACGTAAAGAAATATGAATGCTTTAGTTGGATCACCTTTTTCGCTTTGTGATAGATGGAGCTGTAATAGTCACAAACGTATAAGAACGTGGTATCACGTAACATTCCGCCAGTGCGGACGGTATTTGCTTCGTGATACATTACCCGTGTTAAAATGGACCGTTTACCAATTGCGGAAAAGATCGATATGGTGTTGATGTATGGCTATTGTGATCAAAATGCTCAACGGGCGTGTGCTATGTATGTTGCTCGGTATCCTGGACAACATCATCCAAGTGTCCCGACCGTTCGCCGGATAGTTACGTTATTTAAGGAAACAGCAAGTGTTCAACCACATGTGAAACGTCAGCCACGACCTGCAACAAATGATGAGGTCCAAGTAGGTGATTTAACTGCTGTCGCGGCTAATCCGCACATCAGTAGCAGACAAATTGCGCGAGAATCGGGAATCTCAAAAACGTAGGTGTTGAGAATGCTACATCAACATCGATTGCACCCATACCATGTTTCTATGCACCAGGAATTGCATAGCGACGATTTGAACGTCGTGTACAGTTCTGCCAGTGGGCACAAGAGAAATTACGGGACGGTGACAGATTTTTTGAACACGTTCTATTTAGCGACGAATCGTCATTCACCAACAGCGGTAATGTAAGCCGGCATAATATGCACTATTGGGCAACGGAAAATCCACGATGGTTACGACAAGTGGAACATCAGCGACATTGACGGGTTAAGGTGTGGTGTGGCATTATGGGAGGAAGGATAATTGGCCCCCATTTTATCGATGGCAATCTACGAGGGCAGTTCAATAAGTAATGCAACACATTTTTTTTCTCGGCCAATTTTGGTTGAAAAAACCGTAAATTTCTTGTGGAATATTTTCAAACATTCCCGCTTCGTCTCGTATAGTTTCATTGACTTCCGACAGGTGGCAGCGCTGTACGGAGCTGTTAAAATGGCGTCTGTAACGGATGTGCGTTGCAAACAACGGGCAGTGATCGAATTTCTTTTGGCGGAAAACCAGGGCATCTCAGATATTCATAGGCACTTGCAGAATGTCTACGGTGATCTGGCAGTGGACAAAAGCACGGTGAGTCGTTGGGCAAAGCGTGTGTCATCATCGCCGCAAGGTCAAGCAAGACTGTCTGATCTCCCGCGGGCGGGCCGGCCGTGCACATCTGTGACTCCTGCAATGGCGGAGCGTGCGAACACACTCGTTCGAGATGATCGACGGATCACCATCAAACAACTCAGTGCTCAACTTGACATCTCTGTTGGTACTGCTGTCACAATTGTTCACCAGTTGGGATATTCAAAGGTTTGTTCCCGCTGGGTCCCTCGTTGTCTAACCGAACACCATAAAGAGCAAAGGAGAACCATTTGTGCGGAATTGCTTGCTCGTCATGTGGCAGAGGGTGACAATTTCTTGTCAAAGATTGTTACAGGCGATCAAACATGGGTTCATCACTTCGAACCTGAAACAAAACGGCAATCAATGGAGTGGCGCCACACCCACTCCCCTACCAAGAAAAAGTTTAAAGCCATACCCTCAGCTAGTAAAGTCATGGTTACAGTCTTCTGGGACGCTGAAGGGGTTATTCTGTTCGATGTCCTTCCCCATGGTCGAACGATCAACTCTGAAGTGTATTGTGCTACTCTTCAGAAATTGAAGAAACGACTTCAGCGTGTTCGTAGGCACAAAAATCTGAACGAACTTCTCCTTCTTCATGACAACGCAAGACCTCACACAAGTCTTCGCACCCGAGAGGAGCTCACAAAACTTCAGTGGACTGTTCTTCCTCATGCACCCTACAGCCCCGATCTCGCACCGTCGGATTTCCATATGTTTGGCCCAATGAAGGACGCAATCCGTAGGACGCACTACGTGGATGATGAAGAAGTTATTGATGCAGTACGACGTTGGCTCCGACATCGACCAGTGGAATGGTACCGTGCAGGCATACAGGCCCTCATTTCAAGGTGGCGTAAGGCCGTAGCATTGAATGGAGATTACGTTGAAAAATAGTGTTGTGTAGCTAAAAGATTGGGGAATAACCTGGTGTATTTCAATGCTGAATAAAACAACCCCTGTTTCAGAAAAAAAATGTGTTGCATTACTTATTGAACTGCCCTCGTAAATGGTGCAATGTATGATGATTTCCTACGTAATGTTCTACCGATGTTACAACAAGATGTTTCACTGCATGAGAGAATGGCGATGTACTTCCAACATGATGGATGTCCGGCACATAGCTCGCGTGCAGTTGAAGAGGTATTGAATAGCATATATCATGACAGGTGGATTGGTCGTCGAAGCACCATACCATGGCCCGCACGTTCAGGATATTTGCTATTGTAATCCACCGACAACGCCTGACAACATGCGTCAGCGCATTGTCAATGCATGTGTGAACGTCATAGAAGGCGAACTACTCGCTGTTGAGAGGAATGTCGTTACACGTATTGCCAAACGCACTGAGGTTGACGGACATCATTTTGAGCATTTATTGCATTAATGTGGTATTTACAGGTAATCACGCTGTAACAGCATGCGATCTCAGAAATGATAAGTTCACAAAGGTACATGTATCACATTGGAGCAACCGAAATAAAATGTTCAAACGTACCTAAGTTCTGTATTTTAATTTAAAAAACTTACCTGATACCAACTGTTCGTCTAAAATTGTGAGCCATATGTTTGTGAATATTACAGCGCCATCTATTTCAAAGCGAAAAAAGTGGTCCAACTAAAACTTTTATATTTCTTTACGTACTACACGAATATGTAACAAAAATTTGGGTTCCTATTTAGAAAACGCAGTTGATATCCGTTTGACCTATGGCAGCGCCATCTAGCGGGCCAACCATAGCGACATCTGGTTTCCCCCTTCAAGCTATACGAGTTTGGTTCTTTGTAATTATTTCGTTTGACGCTTATTTCGTGAGATATTTGGCCCGGTCACGATCAATGGACCACCCTGTATACATACATTTACAGGCGCCGGCGTCTATAACTTTAGCACATTGTAGCGTCGTTGGATGACGGTTCTGGACATGGGTTCCTATGTACAACTTGATCCACTAAATCCCGTTTGTAACCTCTAGAAGTGTGTAACATGAACTGTGAAACACTATGACAAAATAACCCCCTTCCCTGGGGCACTCAAGACGCTACCCTTGTCTCTGACGAACACTCGGCCGGCCGCTGTGGCCGAGTGTTTCTAGGCGCTTCAGTGCGGAACAGCGCTGCTGCTACAGTCGCAGGTTCGAATCCTGCCTCGGGCATGAATGTGTGTGATGTCCTTAGGACAGAATGAGATTTTCACTCTGCAGCGGAGTGTGCGCTGATATGAAACTTCCTGGCATATTAAAACTGTGTGCCGGACCGAGACTCGATGTCGGAACCTTTGCCTTTAGCGGGCAAGTGCTCTACCAACTGAGCTACCCAAGCACGTCTCACGCCCCGTCCTCGCAGCTTTACTTCTGCCAGTACCTCGTCTCCTACCTTCCAAACTTTACAGAAGCTCTCCTGCGAACCTTGCAGAACAACAGAGTGTGCGCTGATATGAAACTTCCTGGCAGATTAAAACTGTGTGCCGGACCGAAACTCGAACTCGGGACCTTTGCCTTTTGCGGGCAAGCTTAGTTGAGCTACCCAAGCACGACTCACTCCCCGTCCTCACAGCTTTACTTCTGCCAGTACCTCGTCTCCTACCTTCCAAACTTTACTCCGCTGCAGAGTGAAAATCTCATTCTGGAAAAGTCCCCCAGGCTGTGACTAAGCCATGTCTCTTCAATATCCTTTCCTTCAGGAGTGCTAGTTTTGCAAATTTCGCAGGAGAGCTTCTGTAAAGTTTGGAAGGTAGGAGACAAGGTACTGGCAAAAGTAAAGCTGCGAGGACGGGGCGTGAGTCGTGCTTGGGTAGTTCAGTTAGTAGAGCACTTGCCCGCGAAAGACGAAGGTCCCGAGTTCGAGTCTCGGTCCGGCACAGTTTTAATCTGCTAGGAAGTTTCGGTCCTTAGGTCAGTTAGGTTGAAGTAGTCCTAAGTCTAGGGGATTGATGACCTCAGATGTTAAGTCCCACAGTGCTAAGAGCCATTTGAACCATTTTTTGATGAACACTCGCTGTCGAGGTCAACATACTGGGTTCCACTACTTAACAAGTCTTCAAACCACACGCATGTCTGGAAACTAGATCGTAGCCCGGAGAGTGGAGGCGTGTGTTTTTGACAGCTGTGGTCGCGCACAGTGCGGTCCCTGGCTCGGCTGCCGGCAGGTCCAGAGGCGCAGTGGTGGCTGGCGCCGGCAGGGACCGCGCGCTGGCGCCGGCTGCGGACACAACTCCATATAAGGCCGCGCGCCGCGGCACCGGCCGCGCAAGTAGCCGCTCGGCCTCCGGACCGCTCTCCTCTCCAGCACGTCCGGCCGCCGCCGTAAAACTCCACTCTGGCACTTAACACGACAGCGGTCGCCGCGCCATCTCTAATCACCTCGCTCCGGGAACAAGTCCCCTGCCTCTCACAGGATGAGAAAACAAGCTGAGTCATTATTCAGTAGCCGCATGGCACATTTCTTATGCCTACTGTTGACATGTTGACAGGACAGCAGACGCGCATCAAGAGGGGATTCGTGCGGGGGGGGGGGGGGTTGAGGTCGTGACCTTTCCCTCCCTCCAAGCAACATTTATCTAAAAGCAAATGGCTCTGAGCACTATGGGACAACATCTATGGTCATCAGTCCCCTAGAACTTAGAACTACTTAAACCTAACTAACCTAAGGACATCACGCACATCCATGCCCGAGACAGGATTCGAACCTGCGACCGTAGCGGTCACGCGGTTCCAGACTGAAGCGCCTTGAACCGCAGGGCCACACCGGCCGGCTTATCTAAAAGCGTTTATACTGAGAGGCACCCACGTACCTTACTCATACTGTGGCATCAAGCAGTCAGGCCTGCAAGATGTGTGGTCTGCCAAGCGAGTGGATTCTTTCTTAATTTATCGAGTAACATGAACTCTCGTATCTTACTATTTAGTTACAAATTATCCTCCTGTATGAATAATACGCAACGGAAACGCATATCTGACTATCAGTGAATTACAGAACTCTGACTGTACACTACGCATTGGCAATACCACATTTTCTTTTTTGTCTTTTATTTAACGGCTTTTATTAACACGTGGCCACCGCACTAAATGTGAATGGCGCACACATTATAAATTCGGGGCATCATGACAACATGCAATTCAATGGAAAAATCCACCAATTCTATAACCTACACAATATCACGTGAGAAATTCCGCCCAGTGGGCCTGGCTTTACATTAGTGAATCTCTATATTATGGTCTCGTAATTTATTTAACGCTACAGTGCACTTTCTGGATAGGATGGTGGATCTTTTATTATACCTCACACTTCGACTCTCACAATCATCATCACGAAACTTTCCTCCAGACCGAGCGATACAGAAGGAACAAGCATAACCCACAAATCTTTTGAAACTACCTTGCTACTCCCCCATGCAAACCACACATACCCAAATTACATGACATACACCACACAACAATATGAAATACTACACAAAGAATGGTTACAACATTATCACTTTCTGCTTTCCCACTTCAATCAATATTTATCCCAGTTTCACACGACACTGCCCCACTTTGTAATTCTACTTTCCTACTGTGAACTCTGGAGATAAATGCACGTCTTCCTGTGCAATGCAAGCCAAGTGGCGTTGCTGGATAGACGGCCGACTCACCTTGATTCTCTCTCAGAGTTTAAATCTAGCGTCACCCGGAATCATATCATGCAGTTTAATGTTAAGCACACACGCGAGTCCTCAACTGATACCATGGACGAGTACTTCTCTTTATCCTTTGTCTCATACACAGATTGAGACTCACACAGTACTCACCACGTGGAAGTACTCGTCTCTAATTTCAAGTCCTGCACACGTAATTTCTTAAATATTTCAACTTATGATACACACGCTATTTCTTAAATATTTCAACTTATTGTACACACGCTAGTAATTCAGCTTAACTTAAGCACACGGAAGTATCTCAACTTATAGCTACACGTGGTTTCATTGTGACCGTTGGTCACTTCCGAAGATTACTACAATCCCCTTAATATTACCTGCCTGACATTTAATTCTCCCCACAAAAGTTCCTGAGATGGAGAAATTATTAATTCAAACTACTCTTAAATATTCCACATGCATACCATGCCTCCACTCTTTCGTCATTACGGAGCACAACAAAAACAGGTCTTAACAGCACAAGATCCAGCGGCAGAGTGCTGAAACATGGCCGTTCTGTAGGTCATCTCGCACCTCTGTTGAGGTGGGGGAAGCACCTTGCCACCGTATTGGTCAACCACATTTCAGGCGCTCGAAGCTCTGGTAAATTTCATGTCTTTGGTCCCACCAAAGGTGGCCAAAGGATCGACTCAAAGATGATCATATATTCCCATTCACTATCTGTGGTTAGCAGACGACCATACATTCATTCATTTCACAGATCTCACCAAACTGCATGTAGGGATTTACTTTGTGGGAGTGCACATGTGATCAATTAAATAAATAAATTGTCATTCTTTCCCACACTGGTATCCGGCTTCGCTGTATTAATTAAAATTGAGTTATTTTTACACAAAAAATATGTTGTTCTGACAAAAATGATGAAGTATTTCGTACCTATTTTCAATGTTGGGCGGTACTGTACCCTTTCAATACAATGAACCACCAAAGAAACTAGTATAGGCAGGCGTATTCAAATACACAGATATGTAAACAGGCAGAATATGGGCGATACGGTCGGCAACGCCTGTATAAGACAAGTGTCTGGCGCAGTTGTTAGATCGGTTGCTGCTGCTACAATGGCAGTTTATCAGGATGTGAATTTGAACGTGGTGTTATAATCGGCACACGAGCGATGGGACACACCATCTCAGAGGTAGCGATGAAGTGGGGATTTTCCAGTACGACCACTTCACGAGTGTCCCGTGTGTGGTGTCACGGCCAGACACCACACTTGCTAGGTGGTAGCCTTTAAATCGGCCGCGGTCCGTTAGTATACGTCGGACCCGCATGTCGCCACTCTCAGTGATTGCAGACCGAGCGCCGCCACACGGCAGGTCTAGTCTAGAGAGACTCCCTAGCACTCGCTCCAGTGGTACAGCCGATTTGCTAGCGATGGTTCACTGTCTACATATGCTCTCATTTGCCGAGAAGACAGTTTAGCATAGCCTTCAGTTACGTCATTTGCTACGACCTAGCAAGGCGCCATATTCAGTTACTATGTATCCTGAACAGATACTATTGTGAATCATGTACCGTCAAGAGCGACGTTCATCATTAATGGATTGAAGTTAAGTATCAAACTAGCTACGTCCGCTTTCTGAATTCTAATTCCTTATCATGTTCCAGACCTCAGGTCAGTATAGTTCTTCCCTCCTCACGCCAGCCTGCGTGAGCTAAAATGCGTGCATTTCGGCCTCCTCTAGTAACACGGTGTTGACTCTTCTGCCAACACAACACCGTGAATATCATGAATCCGGTAAAACATCAAATCTCCGACATCGCTACGGTCGAAAAAAGATCCTGCAAGAACGGGACCAACGACGACTGAAGAGAATCGTTCAACGTGACAGAAGTGCAACCCTTTCGCAAATTGCTGCTGATTTCAGTGCTGGGCCATCAACAACAGTCAGCGTCCAAACCATTCAACGAAACTTATCGATACGAGCTTTCGGAGCCGAAGGCCCACTCGTTACTCCTTGATGACTGCACGACTCAAAACTTTACGGTTCGCTTGGGCCAGTCAACACCGACATTTGACTGTTGATGACTGGAAACATGTTGCCTAGTCGGACGGGTCTTGCTTGAATTTGAATCTAGCAGATGGACGTATACTGGTATGGAGAAAACCTCATGAATTCATAGAGCCCGCATGTCAGCAGGGGACTGTTAGAGCTGGTGGAGGCTCTGTAATGGTGTGGGCCGTGTGCAGTTGGAGTGACAAGGAACCCCTGAGACGTCTAGATACTACTCTGACAGGTGACACGTACGTAACCATCTTGTCTGATCTTCTGCATCCATTCATGTCCATTGTATATTTCGACGGACTTGGGAAATTACAGCAGGACATTGCGACGCCCCACAGGTCCAGAATTGCTACAGAGTGGCTCCAGGAACACTCTTCTGAGTGAGTTTCAACACTTCCGCTGGCCAGCAAACTCCCCAGACATGAACATTATTGAGCATATCTGGGATGCCTTGGAACGTGCTGTTCATGAAGGTTCTCCACCCCCTCGTACTCTTACCGATTTATGGACAGCCCTGCAGGATTCATGGTGTCAATTCCCCTCCAGCAGTGCTTCAGACATCAGTAGAGTCCATGTCACGTCGTCTTGCAGCACTTCAGCGTGCTCGCGTGGGCCCTACACCATATTAGGCGGGTGTGCCAGTTTCTTTGGCTCCTCATTGTACACTCCTGGAAATGGAAAAAAGAACACATTGACACCGGTGTGTCAGACCCACCATACTTGCTCCGGACACTGCGAGAGGGCTGTACAAGCAATGATCACACGCACGGCACAGCGGACACACCAGGAACCGCGGTGTTGGCCGTCGAATGGCGCTAGCTGCGCAGCATTTGTGCACCGCCGCCGTCAGTGTCAGCCAGTTTGCCGTGGCATACGGAGCTCCATCGCAGTCTTTAACACTGGTAGCATGCCGCGACAGCGTGGACGTGAACCGTATGTGCAGTTGACGGACTTTGAGCGAGGGCGTATAGTGGGCATGCGGGAGGCCGGGTGGACGTACCGCCGAATTGCTCAACACGTGGGGCGTGAGGTCTCCACAGTACATCGATGTTGTCGCCAGTGGTCGGCGGAAGGTGCACGTGCCCGTCCACCTGGGACCGGACCGCAGCGATGCACGGATGCACGCCAAGACCGTAGGATCCTACGCAGTGCCGTAGGGGACCGCACCGCCACTTCCCAGCAAATTAGGGACACTGTTGCTCCTGGGGTATCGGCGAGGACCATTCGCAACCGTCTCCATGAAGCTGGGCTACGGTCCCGCACACCGTTAGGCCGTCTTCCGCTCACGCCCCAACATCGTGCAGCCCGCCTCCAGTGGTGTCGCGACAGGCGTGAATGGAGGGACGAATGGAGACGTGTCGTCTTCAGCGATGAGAGTCGCTTCTGCCTTGGTGCCAATGATGGTCGTATGCGTGTTTGGCGCCGTGCAGGTGAGCGCCACAATCAGGACTGCATACGACCGAGGCACACAGGGCCAACACCCGGCATCATGGTGTGGGGAGCGATCTCCTACACTGGCCGTACACCACTGGTGATCGTCGAGGGGACACTGAATAGTGCACGGTACATCCAAACCGTCATCGAACCGATCGTTCTACCATTCCTAGACCGGCAAGGGAACTTGCTGTTCCAACAGGACAATGCACGTCCGCATGTATCCCGTGCCACCCAACGTGCTCTAGAAGGTGTAAGTCAACTACCCTGGCCAGCAAGATCTCCGGATCTGTCCCCCATTGAGCATGTTTGGGACTGGATGAAGCGTCGTCTCACGCGGTCTGCACGTCCAGCACGAACGCTGGTCCAACTGAGGCGCCAGGTGGAAATGGCATGGCAAGCCGTTCCACAGGACTACATCCAGCATCTCTACGATCGTCTCCATGGGAGAATAGCAGCCTGCATTGCTGCGATAGGTGGATATACACTGTACTAGTGCCGACATTGTGCATGCTCTGTTGCCTGTGTCTATGTGCCTGTGGTTCTGTCAGTGTGATCATGTGATGTATCTGACCCCAGGAATGTGTCAATAAAGTTTCCCCTTCCTGGGACAATGAATTCACGGTGTTCTTATTTCAATTTCCATGAGTGTATTTTTACGTACATCAATTTCCACGTTGCTTGCAACGGAACATCACCAACTTCATCTCATATTTTACGGAGGAAAAAAAATGTGCATTCACGCGTGATATCGGCCGCAGCAATCTATCCCGCGCCAAAATTTGGGCTATAATTCTGCCCAGAATGAAAAATCCTCTCACAAAAAAGGCGAATATCCTTCTGTTTAAACTCTTCGCTCCTCAGACAAAAAAAGAATCGCAGAAATTTCTTCTTTTCATATTTTCCAGCAAATTAATAAACAAGCATAACCCAAATACAAATGATTCGGGAAGGCATAAATGGAGGTCTACGTACGTGGACGTGAAGTCTTACTTATCGTGAAACTTCCTAGTGTTTTCTTTGTATTTTCTTTCCACTTTCTTCAATAAAGCGTTTTATTCAGCAATGTTTATATTATGTTTGAAACAGTAAACTGTGTTTGCTAATGCACACAGAAGATACGATTCTTAACGCAAATACTTTTGAAATATGTGACTTTCAATATATATGATTTCCAATACAGGATTTTGTTAATGATCTGAAACAACTTTATAAATGGAAGAAAATGATAACCGTACAATAATTTGAGGCAAGTAATAATTTGCTGCTGCCAGTAAGTAGATTTTTATGTTTTATGCGATGCTTCAAAACAACTATTTTTCACGATGCGTAAATATACTCCACATTTGACGCGTATGTCCCTTATCTTGGAATTGCAGCCAGGTTTCCTACATTTTCTGGCATTCCTTGCCTCCAAAAAGTTTGGCCAGCATGGTAAAACCATACGTCTGAAACTGGTTGCAACACAGACCTTCTTAGCTTTTTAATCACATTTTGTACATCATCTACATCTTCACTGTCAAAAGCATTCACTGTACGTGGACGTCTTCTTCTTCTAGCTCCTGGCACGAAATTTTAACGTCCGTATTGTGTACCAGTTAATTTCATCAACCGCAGCAGGACAGTCTTCTGTCGAAAACGAGAATTCGTCATCTTCCCAAACAGAGAATTCTGCATTGCTGTTGTTAAGAAGAGCCGCTAACTGCACCTCAGCTATTATTTTATGCATTGTTGTAGAGAGTAGAAATAATGGTTGTTTCAGTATTCCATTATCGAAATCCAAATTGAAATTAGAAAATATGCATTATGACCTGTGGTTCACGCAAATTACTTTCAGTAAATGTGTTAATATCATAGTAACGCAACAATCGTACGCAAATCTGGACTAATTATCAACATCTGGGATAGTTAGCGATCATTATGTAAAAAATGAACACCGATTCTCAGCACAATATTTAGGCATAATAATTATTTATATACCTTTTCGATTTATAGAAGTAACAATTTTTTGCATATGACCAGCTATTAACTATCACTGAAATCGGTCCTTGCAAGGTGCTGCACCGTGGTTTTAAAATCTAAGATCCAGAAGGAACACGTTCGTGGACCATCGGTCTTTAATCAAAAAAAAAGTACACCTATTTACAGAGATAAAAAATGGTAAACGAAGGTCCATATGCGAGGATCGAGGGAACGAAGAGGTTAAAAGACCCTAAAAGTGAGACACTAGCAGCCTCATTCTACCTTCCTCAGCACCTTTAAAAATTTTCCCAAAAATCTTGGAATGCAAACATATTTGCGCTATTTTAACATCTCTCTCAAAAGCTCCACGACCAGTAACTCCCTGACACGCACTAGTCCATTGCTATGGGTCGCTCATATCCATCCATTCCCAGTTGCCCATTCTCACTCACTCATTCATCCGAACTAAATGTCATCATCCCTTTGTGTCTCTCTATCTGTCACTGCTCCTTGTCTCCAAGCCACAGGCTCCTTCGTTCTGTCCTTCTATTACTCTCTCTCACTGTCATTAACTCCCTCTTGTTTTCTCTTAATGCTCCTATATCATTCATTCCTTCCCACTGCTGCTGTCTGTTCTCACTGTCACTGTCTCTGTCCACTTCGTTGTCACTGTCACAGACTCTATCTCTCATTATCACAGGCCTTTTCTCACTTCCAGTTTCTCCTTCTCTTTATTCCTCTTCTAACGACAATGTGTCTTTCATTCTTTTCGTAACACTGTTCTGTCACTATTAGCTATGTTCAACTCTGCCATCATGTCCCATTCTGTGTCTCACACTGCCA
This sequence comes from Schistocerca nitens, assembly GCF_023898315.1. Lineage (NCBI taxonomy): Eukaryota > Metazoa > Arthropoda > Insecta > Orthoptera > Acrididae > Schistocerca > Schistocerca nitens. The sequence goes on along the minus strand of NC_064615.1, from coordinate 329,464,247 downwards.
TTGTCTCCTTCGCTCTTTCTATACCACAACCACTGTCTAGTATCTTCCAGTATTTATCTCTTTCCACCTCTTTCCCACTGCCACTCTCATCATCTCTCTCAGCATATATATATATATATATATATATATATATATATATATATATATATATATATATATATATATATATATATAAAGACGCGAATCTGTTCCCATTCAAAAATTATTGGGAATTTTTAAAGGTGCTGAGGAAGGTAGAATGAAGCACCTGGTACTCCACATTTCAGTCAGAGTCTTTTAAACAGGAGCATATTTGCTATTTTGTGCTCTGAATGGAGAATTTTTCTGCCGGTTCCCTTCTTTTCCCTGCTACAGCAGTGCATATCACTCATATGAAAAGAACTTAGTTTGATAGTTTACTTATGTGAAACTTGTAATCTCCACCCTCCTTCCTTCTTCCATCTATTGTCCACATTAAACAATGCCCGGTCCAAGTAATTAATAAGCAAAGTTTCTGTGAAGATTTGAGAGGAGCAAAGATTACAATAAACTTTCAAGTTTACTTAGCTTGACATGTTGAGATGGCTCCAGTTCTTCTTGTCTAGGAGTCTGATTCTTGAAGCTAAAAACCTAACATCAGGCCGTCATGGTTGGTTTGAACTAAATAAATTGGAAGATTCTTGTTGCAGAATTTTTTACGTAAATATATTTTACACTGATTTTCTCACATTTTATTTTTCACATTAACAAAGCCGAAATTACATTGTTCGCACCTGTTATACAAAAAAGTCCGATCACATCAGAGGCAAGCTTACGACTCTCTCACTCTGCGGAAATAACAATAATCCAAAGGGTTTACACCTTTTTTAACAAATAAATTCCTACTAGTTTTCGTTACATTATTAATTTCGATTATTATTTCATAAAAGAATCCAGAAATAAAATTAGTAAACAGTACAGGTTTGCATAATTAATAATAGAAATTTCAAGTGTGCAAATAATTCGTTATTCAAACCTTTCTAAAAAAAAAGAACTTTAACTGTACATCCAGAACTAGTACTTCCACATTATAGCATCGAAACTAAAATATTTTATAAAGCAATTCTTTTTCATAAATTTTAGCTTGAATAATAACATACTGTGTATAAAATTATACGAAAATGTTAAGAAAAGCATCTGAGATAATATTGACCTGCACAAAATTCGAAAAATAATACTGTTGAGGAAAATTAATGCTAGAGGAGGATGTCCCGTTACAGACTGAAATAACGCAAAGTAGTTTTACACCTGAGACCGCATTTTACGTGCTCAAAAATGTTACGTCTATATCTACGAACATAATCCGCGAACCACCGTACGGTGCGTGGCGGAGGGTACCCGACACCACTACTAGTCACTTCCTTTCCTGTTCCACTGGCAAATAGAGCGAGGGAAAACGACAATCTGTATCCCTCCGTACAAGCCCAAATGTTTCGTATCTTATCTTCGTTGTCCATACGCGGAAGTACTTTGGCGGCAATAGGATCGTTTGGGAGTCAGTTTCAAATGACAGTTCTCCAAATATTCTCAGTAGTATTCCTCGAAAAGAACGCCATCTTCCTTCCAAGGATTCGCATTTCAGTTCACGAAGCATCACCGTAGTACTTGAATGTTGTCCGGACCTACTGGCAACAAATCCACCAGTCCACCCCTGAATTGGTTCGACATCTTCCTTTAATCCGAGCTGATGCGGATTCTCAACATTCGAATAGTACTCAAGAATAGGTCGCACTAGTGCCCCATAAACCACACTTTCCTAAAATTCTCCCAATAAAATGAAGTCGAGTATTACCCTTCCCTACTGCAATTCTTACATGCTCGTTCCATTTCATAACGCTTTGCAACGTTACGCCCAGACGGTTTCACGCAGCACGCCGCTAATGCTGTATTCGAACGTTACGGGTTTATATTTTTACTGATCTGAATCAACACATTTTTCTACAATTAGGGCTAGCTGCCATTCATCATAGAAACTATAAATGTTGTGTATGTCATTTTCTATCATCCTACAATTACTCACCTTCGACCTTAATGTAACAGACCTACTATGGAGACTGCCTACACTACACTTGTCTGTCCTCTTTTAGAATACTGCTACGCGGTGTGGGAACCTTGCCAGGTAGGACTGACGGAGTACATCGAAAAAGTTCAAAGAAAGGCAGCACGTTTTTTATTATAGCGAAACATGGGAGAGAGTGTCACAGAAATGATACAGGATTTGGGCTGGACTTCATTAAAAGAAAGGCGTTTTTCGTTGCGACAGAATCTTCTCACGAAATTCCAATCACCAACTTTCTCCTCCGAATGCGAAAATATTTTTTTGACGCCGACCTACATAGGGAGGAACGATCACCACGATAAAATAAGGGAAATCAGAGCTCGTACGGAAAGATATAGGTGTTCATTCTTTCCGCGCGCTGTACGAGATTGGAATAACAGAGAATTGTGAAGGTAGTTCCATATACCCTCTGCCAGGCACTTAAATGTGATTTTAAGAGTATCCATGCAGATGTAGACGTAGATCGTCGCAGACACCACAGCATCATCACCAAACAGGCACAGATTGCTGCTGATCCTGGCCTCCAGATCGTTTAAGTATATAGAAAATAATGGCGGTCCTATTACACTTCTCTGGGGAACACTCACGTCGAAGACAGCGCACTCGTTCCAAGAGTTCCTCCACATGCGTATTTCGATGCGGTCGTGCCTTGTCATCCATCCAAATGAAGTCAGAGCCGAATGGATGTTTCAACAGACGAACATAGGGAAAGAGTTTAGCATAACAATGACGTTGAGTGGTGACTGTACCGTGCTCAAATATTTGAAGATCAGTACATCCACACAACATTACATCTCCCCATACCATAACACCTGGACCACCAAAATGATCTCGTTCGACAACGTTTCTAGGTGCATTATGTTCAAATGGTTCAAATGGCTCTGAGCACTATGGGACTCAACTGCTGTGGTCATCAGTCCCATAGAACTTAGAACTACTTAAACCTAACTAACCTAAGGACATCACACACATCCATGCCCGAGGCAGGATTCGAACCTGCGACCGTAGCGGTCGCACGGTTCCGGACTGCGCGCCTAGAACCGCGAGACCACCGCGGCCGGCTGTGCATTATGTGTTCCCCTGCTTCCCGTTGAGTACGTCCAACATTCTCGAACATTATTGTTTAGGTGTTCGAGGTGTTAGGGTGAGGGGAGGCATAATGTTGCATGGGCGTACTGACGTCCAAATATTCGAAAACGGTACACTCACTGATTAACGTACTCGTTGCCCATGTGCCTCTTTTCAGGTGTGCTTTCGGCAAAGACTTCATTTTTATGATGACAATGCTCGACCTCATCGGACAATGCAGGTTGAAGATATCTTGGAACGAGAGGATATTCGGTGAATAGACTGCCTGCCTTTTCTCCCGTTTTAAATTCCATCGAGCACGCGTGGGACGCGCTGGGCAGGTGTGTACTGTAGCACGTCCACGTGCCCTAACGACGGTGCAGCCGTTGTCAACCGCGCTGTTGGAGAAGTGGAATGGCCCACCACAAAAACTCCTCATCATCGTAGAGGCGAGCATTGGAACACGTTGCAGAGCACGAACTGATATCCGTGGTGATCACCAACCTGTTACCAATCACGTCTTGCCATCTTTAATGTTTGGGGGTCATCGTGAATCGCCGTGACTTTAGCGTAACTGCCGGCCGCTGTGGCCGAGCGGTAGCCGGCACGGTAGCTCAGCGTGTTCGGTCAGAGAGCCGGTTGGCCTCTGTAATAAAAAAAACTGAGTGGAAGGATCAACAAACGAACTTGAACGAATGTCATGTGACGTCCGCAACGACCAAACACAACGATCAACAACGAACAAAATGAAAAAAAAAAGCGGTTCTAGGCGCCTCAGTTTGGAACCGCGCGACCGCTACGGTCACAGGTTCGAATCCTGCCTCGGGCATGGATGTGTTAGGTTAGTTAGGTTTAAGTAGTTCCAAGTTCTAGGGGACTGATGACCTCACCAGTTAAGTCCCATAGTGCTCAGAGCCATTTGAACCATTTTTAGCGTAATTTTTATCTTTAAGTAAATGTGTCATTTCTGTTCGTCTCATTGCGTATTTTACTCATTTTCTCTACTTTACTGTATCAGTTGTTTCTACGTATTGTCCAAGTTTCATCAAGCTATGTTACTTCGCAGTGAGACGTCCTTAGGTTTTGTACACCAGTGTAGAAAAGTTAAGAACAAAAACAACTGTATTCAAGAATACAGTTCCCAAAAATCTATTTTAGAGGAAAAAGTGTTGTTTATCTAAGATAACCTACAACAAAAAGGGTTTACCTGCAAGACTTAATGTAAAGCACTAGAACACGAAATACCTGTATAATAGCGAATGTCTAGTATTACATTATAAACATGATAAATTTGAAATATTAGAAAGAAGAATTATACGTCATATATTAAATCCTCAGGAAAATACAGAATTTAGGAAATTAAGAACTAACGATGAAATTTACCAGAACGTACTAAACATGCTAGAAACAATACGGACGAGGAAGTATTTATCTTTTGCATATACTTTCAGAATCGTTGACAAGAGACTCACCAATCAGATCTTCAGACATCCTAGGGAAAAGAAATGAACAATCATTTGGATTCAACAGCTTAGGAAAGACTTCTAAGGAAAAGACGTAAGGGAAAAATAAGTATTGGACAGAGAGATTTTTAGGGAAAAACTTTCAATATTGGGAGGATTCCAAGACAGGAGGGAAACAGAAAACAAGCACAAAGTGGTTCGTAGACAGGAAAAAGAACAAAGCGAAACAACGAAGGAATAGTGGAAGAAATGGAAAGGATAACAAAGGATTGAGAACTGAAATTGGAACCTGGTCTCTAAAGACGTTAACGCACGAAGAAGAAGAGGAAGGAAGACTAAATATCCCGAATGTAGTCGGGAAGGACTGAAAGAAACAGTATTCCCTCCTTTACACGCTCGTACAGACATAGTCAGCAGACACGTCTTCACGGTCGTGGTCCAAGCTTCCGTTTTATGTCGTGTAAACTGTTAGTAGTGGGGGATGGATGGATGGACGGATGGATGGATGGATGGATGGATGGAGAGCCACACTAAAGCTATGTCTTAAGCATTAATGCAAAGAAGTGATGTGACCAGCTGTCAAAAGCCTTAATAACGATCTTTTGCAGCGCGGACCGCTGCGAGACGTGCGTGAAGAAAGACAACGAGGTTCTGGAAAGTAGCGACAGAATGTGAAGCCATGCCGATTGCAGTCCTGTGGTCACTTGTGCTAGGTTTCTCGGTCTAGGATCCACTATGCGAACAGCCCGGTCTAGGTGGTCCCACAGATTCTCGGCTGGGTTTAAATTCGGTGAGTTTGGTGGCAAGGGGAGTTCTGTAAACTCATCCTAGTGCTTGCCCAACGACGCACGTACACTACGTGTGTGACGCGTTGCACTGTCCTGCTGACAGACGCCATCAGGCTGAGGAAAAACAAACTGCAGTACGGGTGGACATTTTCCTCAAGGATAGATGCTCTGTTGGTGGTCAGTTGCGCAACAGCTGCACGTCTGTTCACCTGTACATATCTCTACAGCCATCGTCCATCCCTGTGGCGTGGTGCACCTCAGTTGTCTCGGCGCCAATTGTGGATGGCTCCATTTATCAGTGCAGACTGTACTTTAAACATGGCAGCACGCAAACAGTTTACAAGCTTAGCTGTTTCAGAAACGCTTCCACCCTTAGCCCGAAGGCCAATGATCATGCATTTCTGGACATCAGACAAACCGATCCATTTCCACTTTATATCAATGCCAGCACTATTTTCCACGTCCCACCGACATGCTTTAAATGCCATGCACTGCTAGTGCTATCGCCTGCCGTCCATGAGTGGTTATAAAACGTTGACGTCGAACGTAGGCGGTGGTCCGGCATCTGGCTGGTGGCATCTGGTACTGTCGAACGCCCACTGGCTTGGTGGCTGGGAGAACCTCAGATTGAGCCTCGGCCCATCGGTGCAGTGGCTGGAACCTCTGTCAGGATGACCGTGGAGCAGTAACGACCCCATGGACAGATCCCAACTTGCTGATTCAGTGACCTGCCTGGCTGGACAGCCAGTATTTGTACGCTCCATAGTTAGCTTACTGCATTGTTGCTGCCGCAAATATCATATATGCCCATGCCGAAGTGTCCCCAGTTTCGGTTAATAGCCAGTCAGCGACCGACAGGAGGGTGGCGCTGCCCAGCAGGTCTCGTCACATAATGCTGTGACAACATACTGCACCAAGTGCCTTTTTTAGGCGTTGAGCCCTCTTACCTAGACTTGCGCCATTATGGAACAAAATAGCATTGTAGGCTATCTGCCATGTTACTCAAGCTGTACACTGAGCAAGCAGTAAAGAAACATAAAGAGAAATTTATAGTCTGTCCAAAATTGCTTTAGGATTGACAGCAAGGACGGAAATGGAGGGGGGGGGAGACAAACTCACGCGGCCGGCCCTGGTCATTTTCCACAAACACCTTGCAACCTGTAGCTGCAGGAAATCCCCAAAGTTGCCAAACCTTTACCCCACACCACAACGGTGGGCTTCAGTTGCAGACAGCTTGCTGTCCAGTGTGATCGCTGCGCCCTGTGACTTCCTGTGTGTTCGTTTCTACCGTTGCAGGAGTTATTGTTTTATTCGTGGTTACCGTTATTCGTTGTTAACGTTATTCGTTGGGCGGTTCTAAACGTTGTCAGTGGGAAGTTCTCGAAAGTTATAAGTGGAACAGTTCGACGTCGTTCTCTTTATCAGAGGACTGCCGTGCGAGGGCAGTCAATAAAAATGGTTTGCGTGTTACGTGCCTACTTTGAGAATGAAAAACTTGACGGCGGCCCTTTGCTCTCTGCTACCAAAATCATCGACAGAACTGCTGCAGCTTTGAATACAAACAAAAACGCTGTTGTGAAGATTGGAAAACAAATGTTAGACAAAGAAAAGAAAGCTGAAGATCCATCGAAACTTAACACCCATGGGAAAAAAAGTCATATGTATAAGCGAATTACCAGCATCGATTTATTTTCAGAGGATGCGATTTGTCGTCATGTTTATGGTGATCATCCCAGGAAGGAAGATCCAACGCTGAGGAAGTAAGTTCAAATGGTTCAAATGGCTCTGAGCACTATGGGACTCAACTGCTGTGGTCATAAGTCCCCTAGAACTTAGAACTACTTAAACCTAACTAACCTCAGGACAGCACACAACACCCAGCCATCACGAGGCAGAGAAAATCCCTGACCCCGCCGGGAATCGAACCCGGGAACCCGGGCGTGGGAAGCGAGAACGCTACCGCACGAGCACGAGATGCGGGCAGGAAGTAAGTCGTCACTGTTAAAGAATCAGGACTTTTTCAAGGCACTCGTATATTCTTGTCCATAGTTTTACACAGCCTTGTCTTTCACTAGGGACATTTCTGTGACCGTAAGCTGTTGACGGAGAGGGACAATATAGCTGCATGGCGATGTCGGTTTTTAAGGGACATCCGTATCATAAATATTGACGAAGTGGTGTGGCTTGACAAAACGTGGTTCAATTCTGGTCACGTTGTCAAGCACTGCCGGACAGACGACACAGCTAAAGAGACAATTGTAATGCCTTCCCGAAAGGGGCAAATTCATTCTTCTTTATGCAGGCATCTCTCCAGGTTTTCTCCCAAACATTTTCATGCTTATTAAATCAAAGCCGGCCGTTGTGGCCGAGCGGTTTTAGGCGCTTCAGTCTGGAACCGCGCGACCACTACGGTCGCAGATTCGAATCCTGCCTCGGGCATGGATGTGTGTGATGTCCTTAGGTTAGTTAGGTTTAAGTAGTTCTAAGTTCTAGGGGACTGATGACCTCAGATGCTAAGTCACATAGGCTCAGAGCCATTTGAACCATTAAATCAAAGAAAACAGGAGATTATCACCAAGAAATGAGCCGTATTACATTTACAAAGTGGTTCGAAGATTCACTAATACCAAATTTCGGAAAACAGTCAACAATTGTTCTAGATTTTGTTCCTTACCGCTCAGTTGTTGCTGACAAGGCGCCTACCACGACAAAATAAGTGTTACTGTTTACAATATAACTCCTGTAATATAGAGGCCTTGTTATTTGTATCGCTTTTCTTCTTTCTAAGCAAATGAGGTTACCCTACTTCAGATACGTTTTCCCAGCATGATAAACAAGCTTTTTCTTATTTTATGTTGTGTTAGAATTAAGTAGGCGTATCAGAAAAATTAATAACAGTTTTATTATAAGCCTACAGTGATCTGTTCCTCATGTGCAAACCATACGGGCGCCCCATTAGTAGCTGACCGGCGAGCGGACCTTTGTGCGTCATATTTAACTCAAATTATCTCGCATTAGAGAACTCCGACAGAGTTCTGGTTTCCAGCATATGATAACATGACGTATTCTTAACATTTTATTCGCATAATGTATTGACCTAACTTCAATAACAGAAAAGTTTCCCGCCTAGCGAAATTTCGGTAACGTCGTAAGAAAATGCACGATCGCAAACTTCCTTACATTGTCTTAATAGTTTATTGCCGCAGATAAAACTAAAATCCAAACGTAACGAAACTCTTTCAGAACACATTTATGCACTTTCCATATTTATAAATTGAATAGTTTGTCTGATTGGGCGACACGAATGAAATGTAAGATTACGTGTGGGTTCCGAGCGGGACGTGGCAACTCTGTCGCCTCCACGTGTTCCTGCCGAAGTGTCAGTTGTAACGTAATTATGAAAAAGCAGTAAGAAGTTGAAGTTCAAGGAGGAGAAATCAAAATTTTAACGTTTGTATGATGTTATAATCCATCAGAGATGGGGACTACAGCAAAGAGAAAGAACCTGAAAGTACCCGATTTCAAGATTAGTGACGAACGTCTTGAGCACGTCACATTGTGTAAGTACGAGTATTTAGCGATAATGAAGCTATAAGAAGTGCGACACTCACATACAATTTGTACGACGAAGGTGAATGGAAGACGGATTTACTGGAAAAGTTCGGAGAAAATGCGATGCGTCTATAAAGGAAAACTCAGAGAACACACTTTTGCGACCAGTTCTAGAGTATTGCTCCACAGTTTGCAGTCCACGTCAAGTAAGCATGACAAGAGACACCCAATTCCGAGATGCACTGCTAGGATCGCAACAGGTGGCTGTAGCCAGAAGGGGAGTGTAGGAGCAATGCTCGGAGAATTTAAATTCGAATCCTTGGAAAAAGATCAATTACTTCCCTCGAAACCCTGTTGTGCAAATTTAAAAAACTTTTATTCGAAGGAGACTGTGCTGCCACCACGACATATCTCGGGTAGGACTCAGAGAATGAGATAAAAGAAATCCGGGTACGTTCAGAGAAGGCAGCCGTTTTCCCCTTGCTCAGTGTTGTTGTTGTGGTCTTCAGTCCAGAGACTGGTTTGATGCAGCTCTTCATGCTACTCTATCCTGTGCAAGCTTCTTCATCTCAGAGTAACTATTGCAACCTACATCCTCCTGAATCTGCTTAGGGTATTCATCTCTTGGTCTCCCTCTACGATTTTTACCCTCCACGCTTCCCTCCAATACTTAATTGATGATCCCTTGATCCTCAGAACATATCCTACCAACCGATCCCTTCTTTTAGTCAGGTTGTGCTTCAAATTTCTCTTCTGCCCAGTTCTATTCAGCACCTCCACATTAGTTATGTGATCTGTAGCACCACATTTCGAAAGCTGTCTAAACTATTTATCGTCCACGTTTCACTTCCACACATGGCTACACTCCATACAAATACTTTCAGAAACGACTTCCTGACACTTAAATCTATACTCGATGTTAACGAATTTCTCTTCAGAAACGCTCTCCTTGCCATTGCCAGTCTACATTTTATATCCTCTCTACTTCGACCATCATCAGTTATTTTGCTCCCCAGATAGCAAAATTCATCTACTACCCTAAGTGTCTCATTTCCTGATCTAATTCCCTCAGCATTATCTGATTTAATTCGACTACATCCCATTATCCTCGTTTTGTTTTTGTTGAATGTTCATCTTATATCCTTCTTTCAAGACACTGTCCATTCCGTTCAACTGCTCTTCCAGGACCTTTGCTGTGTCTGACAGAATTACAGTGTCATTGACAAACCTCAAAGTTTTTATTTCTTCTCCTTGGATTTCTACTCCAAATTTTTCTTTTGTTTCCTTTTCTGCTTGCTCAATTTACAGATTGAATAACATTGGGGATAAGCTACAACCTTGTTTCACTCCCTTCCCAACCACTGCTTCCCTTTCATGTCCCTCGACTCTTATAACTGCCATCTGGTTTCTGTGGAGATTGTAAATAGCCTTTCGCTCCTTGTACTTTACCCCTGCCACCTTCAGAATTTGAAAGAGAGTATTACAGTCAGTATTATCAAAAGCTTTCTCTGAGTCTACAAATGCAAGAAACGTAGGTTTGCCTTTCATTAATCTATCTTCTAAAATAAGTCGTAGGGTCAGTATTGCCTCACGTGTTCCAACATTTCTATGGAATCCAAACTGATCTTCTCCGAGGTCGGCTTCTACCAATTTTTCCATTCGTCTGTAAAGAATTCCTGTTAGTATTTTGCAACAGTGACTTATTAAACTGATAGTTCGGTAATTTTCATACCTCTCAACACCCACCTTCTTTGGATTGGAATTATTATGTTCTTCTTGCAGTCTGAAGGTATTTCACCTGTCTCATACATCTTGCTCACCAGGTGGTAGACTTTTGTCAGGGCTGGTTCTCCCAAGGCTATCAGTAGTTCTAATGGAATGTTGTCAACTCCCGGGTCCTTGTTTAGAATCAGGTCTTCCAATGCTCTGTCAAACTATTCACGCAGTATCGTATCATTTTGGCAGTTTGGGCAGCAAAACAATAGTTGCAGCCCGAAGTAGAGAGGATATAAAATGCAAACACGCAATACCAAGAAACTAGTTTGTGAAAGAGAGGCAATTGTTAATGTCTAAGACACATTTAGGTGATAGGGAATCTTTCATGAAAGTATTTGTCTGGAGTGTAGTTGTTGTTGTTGTTGTTGTGGTCTTCAGTCCTGAGACTGGTTTGATGCAGCTCTCCATGCTACTCTATCCTGTGCAAGCTTCTTCATCTCCCAGTACCTACTGTAACCTACATCCTTCTGAATCTGCTTGGTGTATTCATCTCTTGGTCTCCCTCTACGATTTTTACCCTCCACGCTGCCCTCCAATACTAAATTGGTGATCCCTTTATGCCTCAGAACATGTCCTACCAACCGATCCCATCTTCTAGTCAAGTTGTGCCACGCACTTCTCTTCTCCCCAATCCTATTCAACACCTCCTCATTAGTTATGTGATCTACCCATCTAATATTCAGCATTCTTCTGTAGCATCACATTTCGAAAGCTTCTATTCTCTTCTTGTCTAAACTATTTATCGTCCATGTTTCACTTCCATACATGGCTACACTCCATACAAATACTTTCAGAAACGACTTCCTGACACTTAAATCTATACTCGATGTTAACGAATTTCTCTTCTTCAGAAACGCTTTCCTTCCCATTGCCAGTCTACATTTTATATCCTCTCTACTTCGACCATCATCAGTTATTTTGCTCCCCAAATAGTGTAGTTGTACAGAAGTGAAACGGAAGATTTTAAATGTGTTTTACGGAAGAATGTTGAAGATCAGAAAAGTAGATCGGACAACTAATGAGGACGTGCTGGACTGAACTGGGGAGAAAAGAAATTTATGACACAAGCTTACTAAAAGAATGGATCGCTTGATAGGAGACATTCTGTGACACCTGGGAGTGGCAAATTTGGTAATAAAGGAAAGTGTGTGTGTGTGTGTGTGTGTGTGTGTGTGTGTGTGTGTGTGGAGGGGGGGCGGTGGGGGGGGGCGGTGGGGGGGAGGGAAGGGAGGGGGGCCATAAATTGTAGAGAAAGACCAAGGCTTCACTACAGTGAACAGATTCAAGTGGATGTATAAGTAGGTTGTAATTGTTACGTGCAGATGAAGAGGCTAGCACAGTATAGACTAAGAGTATAGAGCTCCATCAAATTTATATTCAGACTGAGAGCCACATCACTATCCTGGAGGAATAATGGGGAATTATGATCAAGGATGAGGGAGAACAAAACTTTTCTTTGGAAATCATAAGTGGTGGAAGATGTTTGTTCATGAATCTCTTACTCTTTCTTACGTAATTCACGTAGTATTTATGGCTCTGAGCACTATGGGACTTAACATCTGAGGTCATCGGTCAGTTAGAACTACTTAAACCTAACTAACCTAACGAAATCACGCACATCCATGCCCGAGGCAGGATTCGAACCTGCGACCGTAGCGGTCGTACGGTTCCAGACTGAAGCGCCTAGAACCGCTTGGCCATACCACGTGGTATTTAGTTCGGATGCTTTCCATGTGGCGCATTGCTTTAGAAGCTAGGTGAGAGTGATGACATAAATTCTAAAATATTACGTTAATCCGTGCTATCTTTTAAACTAAGCACAAATACAGTACGCTTAAAGAAGAATGCTATTTCAACCGACTTTCGTGTGGCGAAACTTTCGTTGGTGCGTACACAGTTACTGTTCAGCAAATAAGAAAGAACTCTATATTAATGCGGTAATTGTGCGTGCAAGTAGCAGATGTAGGATTTGTTCACTTACACGGCAATGAACTCTCCTTACCCAGATATCTGATTCAGGTGATACTCTCAGGATAATCTTTCCGACATTTACGGAATGTCGGTTCGATCGACAGCAAACAGTGGAGGACAGAAAGGGGAGAACAAAGCTGAGGACATAGGTTTGTATTTCAAGGAGAGGTTATCTGTGTTAGTGTAGAGAAACTGAAGAAACATATTAGTATTCAGAAATTATTTTTTTGGAAGTTGCTGTTCATTTTTGTGGTCTTAAATTATTCACTGAAAATAGAGCAGTTAGTCGGAATCCGGAAATGAACAAAGTACCATACCTGACCGCTTCTCGAATTGTCCTCTTTCTTTTTCATTTACTTGCATGTCTGGAAGAACAGACATTAATGGCGACTGACGGCAGCCTGAAACTGTTACGAAAGAAATTCTCTGAATGCCATATTAGGTATAGATGTAGCACGTGTTAGAGACATATAAAAATTTGTAACGCACTAGGACCGAACCCAGATGTTTCGCTTATAGCGAGCGGTCGCTTTCACGAACTCAGGTGTTCGTGCACGCCTTCCGGACCGACCCAAACTCCGATATGTCACACTGTCTACATCCCTTTACCATAGTGCACTACATTCATCATTTCAGTGCTCGCAGCTATACTCTGTATTCCCGCACCAGTGAGAACGGGACTATGAGAAATCGAGATCCATATATTAGCGTATTATGTCCGTTTCGGCATGTAATATTTACTTACATGTCTCGATGAACGGATGTTAATGACGACTGGCAGCCGTCGAAAACTAATTCGAAATAAATTCTCTGAATGCGAATATCCTGGCATCAGCTGTGTTGAGTGTGATACACTGAAGAGCCAAAGAAACTCGTACACCTGCCCAATCTCGTGTAGGGCCCCCTCGAGCACATGCATTGGAATGGACTCGACTAATGTCTGAAGTAGTGCTGGAGGGAACTGACACCGTGAATCCTGCAGGGCTGACCATAAATCCGTAAGGGTACAAGGGGATGGAGATCTCTTCCGAACAACACGTTGCAAGGCACCCCAGGTATGCCCAATAATGATCATGCCTGGGGAGTTTGGTGGCCAGCGGAAGCGTTTAAGCTTAGAAGAGCGTTCGTGGAGCCACTCTGTAGCAATTCTGGACGTGTGGGGTGTCGCATTGTTCTGCTGGAATGTTCCAAGTCCGTCGGAATGCACAATGGACATGAATAGATGCAGATGATCAGACAGGATGCTTACGTACTTCCCCTCCCGCCGGAGGTTCGAGTCCTCCCTCGGGCATGGGTGTTGCTCTTAGTATAAGCTAGTTTAAGTAGTGTGTAAGTCTACGGACCGATGAACTCGGCAGTTTCACATACATTTGAACATTTTACGTACGTGTCACCAGTCAGAATCGTGTCTAGAGTTATCAGGGGTGCCACATCAGTCCAACTGCAGACTGCCCACACCATTACAGAGCCTCCACCAGCTTGAACAGTCCCCTGCTGACATGCGGGGTCCATTCGTGAGGTTGTCTCCATACCCGTACACGTCCATCCGCTCGATACAATTTGAAACGAGACTTGTGCGACCAGGCAACATGTTTCCAGTCATCAAAAGTCTCTGTTTATGGGCCCAGGCGAGGCATAAAGCTTTGTGTTGTGCAGTCATCAAGGGTACACGAGTGGGCCTTCGACTCTGAAATCCCATATGGATGATGTTTCGTTGAATGGTTAGCACACTGACTCTTGTTGATGGCCCAGCATTAAAATCTGCAGCAGTTTACGGAAGGTTTGCACTTCTGTCACGTTGAACGAATCTCTTCAGTCGTCGCTGGTACCGTTCTTGTAGAATCTTTTCCAGGCTGCAGTGGTATCGGAGATTTGATGTTTTACCTGGTTCCTGATATTCACTGTACACTCGAGAAATGGTCGTGCGGGAAAATTCCGACTTCATCGCTACCTCGGAGATGCTGTGTCCCATCGCTATAACACCACGTTCAAACTCACTGAGAAATTGATAACCTGCCATTGTAGCAGCAGTAACCGATAAGAACTGCACCAGACACTTGTTGTCTTATACTCGTATAAGCGTTGCCGACCGCAGCGCCGTATTCTGCCTGTTTACATAACCCCGTATTTGAATACGCATGCCCGTACCAGTTTCTTTGGCACTTCAGTGTACTACGCGCTGTAAGTGATCGGAATGTGGTGTGGGTGGAGGAAAAAGGGACGAACGATCAAACACGTAAGGACGGTGGACCTGGCACGTTTATTAGGATACGCACACAAGTTACGACATGTGTTCAATATGGTCTCCCGATTCAGCAACATGTTGCACGCATCACACCGCATGGACGACAGTTGCTCACAGTATATCCGACGTATCAGAACCATATGTCATCGTATGCTGTCCTTCAGTTGAGGAAGAGTCCGGATACATCCCCGATTCACACGATCTTTCAGATATACCCACAACCAGAAGTCTTTTGTGGATCTGGAAAGCCACTCATTTTCAAAATGTCTAGAGACGGTGTTGTCATTACTAAAGGTCTCTCTAAGCAAATCTTTCAACTTGCAAGGGACATGTGGTGTTGCCTCATCTAGCATGAAAACAGTGGTTTGGGCACTGTTGCATTCTTGCAAAGTTGGAATCGCGTTTTGAACAACGAGGCCCCAGATGTCACTGTACACCTTACAGGCCAGCGAGAAGTCATCTCGTCAAGGAGAAATGAACCGAGAAACAAGGAGCTGGTGGAACGACGCCACATGGTCGCATAGGCTGAGTGCATTGGATGTTCCCGCACAACATGTGACGGAGTAGAACCCCACATGCGACAATTCTGTTTTTTGACGGCACCATGCAGAGTAAAATGTGCCTCGTTTATCCAAATAATATCCTTCAGCCACATGTCATCCATTTCCATGCGCGCCGGAAACCGAAGGGCAAAGTCATGGCTTTGTACCTAACTTTGGGGGCTTCATTTGGTGCACCTTCTGAATCTTGTAGGTATACCAGTGCAAAATGCGGCGCAAACTCGTTTCAACTGTTGACACAGCTCGAGCACTGGCTGCAGAATTTGGGGCACGTGCTGCACGGTCACCTACAGCTACAGCAACTTCATCAATAACTGCCATCGGAATGGGCTGCCTCACTCCCCCTGCTGCGCCATCCAACCCAACTGTTTCTTCAAATTTCTTGATCATATTCTCTAGTCCATTTATTGACACAGGGCCTCTTCGCAGCTACTTCTGACGGCGATATTCCCGCAGTGCAGGGCTGCTTTTCCTACCGTACTGATAAAACAACTTTACCAGCGCTATACGCCTCAATTACCATCGCATTTCGTTCGGGAAACTTCAAGCTTCTTAACCCTTCACACAAACAGCCACTTCACAAAAGATATCAACGCGTATCACCAAGCGACAAACAGCATACTGACATCAAAACAGGAAAACATTCTGTCTGCTTACAGCGCCATATTTTCACCTGGTGCCAGAAAGTGGAACCATTATTTTTTTCAGCGTTTTCAGCAAGCGCGCCGATTAATGGAACATACGTACGATGTTTAAGCATCCCGCGATGTGTAGAGCCCGCAATGCAGCACTCGGAACATCTTCAGTTTTATTATACTGAAGCGCCAAAGAAACTGGTATAGGCAAGCATATTCAAATACAAAGATAAGTAAACAGGCACAATTCTGCGCTGCGGTCGGCAACTCGTATATAAGACAAGTGCCTTGCGCAGTTGTTACATCGGTTACTGCTGCTACAATTTCATATTATCAAGACTTAAATGAGTTTTAACGTGGTGTTATAGTCGGCGCACGAGCGATGGACCACAGCATCTCCGAGGTGGCCGTGAAATGGGGATTTTCGCTTACCAACATTTCATGAGTGCATCGAGATTACCACGTACCCGATAAAACATCAAATCTCCGACATCACTGTAGCCGGAAAAAGATCCTGCAAGAACGTGACCAACGACGACTGAAGAGATTCGTTCAGTGTGACAGAAGTGCAACCCTTCCGCAAATTGCTTCAAATTTCAGTGCTGCGTCATCAAGAAGTGTCTGCATGCGAACCATTCAACGAAACATCGTCAATATGGGCTTTGGGAGCCGAAGGTCTACTGGTGTACCCTTTATAACTGCACGACACAAAGCTTTACGCCTCGCCTGGGCCCGGTCACACTGGCGTTGGACAGTTGATGACTGGAAACATGTTGCCCGGTCGCACGAGTCTCGTTTGAAATTGTATCAAGCAGATGGACATGTACGGGTATGGAGACAACCTCATGAATTCATGGACACTGCATGTCAGCAGGGGACTGTTCAAGGTGTTGGAGGCTATGCCATTGTGTGGGTCGTATGCAGTTGTAGTAATATGGGACCCGTGGTACGTCTACATACGACTCCGACAGGTGACACGTACGTAAGCATCCTGTTTGTTCACCTATATCCATTCATGTCGATTGTGCATTCCGACAGACTTGGGCAATTCCAGCAGGAAAGTGCGACACCCCACACGTCCAGAATTGCTACAGAGTGGCTCCACGAACAGTCTTCTGACTGAGTTTAAACACTTCCTCTGGCCACCAAACTCCCTAGACATGAGTATAAGCACCTGGTACAAGCCATTAACCACCCATCACTTTCATTATTTCTGCTAATAGCGTCGGTTCTATTGAGTATATCTGCACTTGGAGAAATGACACTCATACCGGATGGCATACGCAACGTCGATCTCACACAACATATAAATATGAAGATGGTACCTGGTCTTTCGGATACCGCTGGTTATCTTGCAGCTCTCAAAGAATGAAACTGCAATGAAATCCAGACCTTTAGCTGCTTACAGGCGTTGATAAATATCAACGGGGACAGTTGAAAATGTGTACCCCGACCTGGAAACGAACATAGGATGTTCTGCTTACATTGCAGCCGCTCTATCTGTCTGAGCCACCGAGGAAACAGAGAATAGTGCGACTGCAGGGATTTATCGCTGGCACACTCCCCGTGAGACCCACATTTCCAACTTACTGTCCACACACTACATTTGTAGTGCCCCTGCCCACTACACTCATTAGTCGCGTGAGTCAGTCTACCGATTCCCGTAAGAGTTTGAACAATGCGAGTGCATCCTCACTGAAGAAGGTCATTGGCCGGTAACCCGTATCTATATGAAGATGGTATCTGTTCTTTCGGACATGTCTGAAAGAACATTTAAGTTTATTTTTGTTGTAGCCACGTTTTGAGGAGTTCGCAGGTAAAGATATTAACAGTCGTCACGCGTACCCTCGCATTTCCATGTGAATTATATTTTCACAGTTGGCCTGGATTCCCACCTGAGTTCATCAAATTTCAACTTAGAGGAAAACTAGATATTTGCTGTATTGTACCACTGTCTCCAATACGTCAAAAACTACAGGTGCTAGTAAAACTGCCAAAATGAGTGATACCGGAGTAGGTGAACTCGTCAACAATTTTACTGCCAGTGATGCAGTTGTGATATTCTGAAAGACATACTGCCCATATTGCACAATGGCGAAGGAGGTATTTGATAAGTTGAAGCACAAGAATACAGCTATTGAATTAGACAATAGGGATGATGGTGATGCAATCCAGTCTGCACGAGCAGGAATTACTTGTGCCAGATCAGTTCCAAGAGTATTTATAAAGGGGAAGTTTGTTGGTGGAGATACAGGTGTCAAGCAGCTGTATGAAACTGGACAACTTGTACAGATGCTATAAAATGAATTGTTTCTGCGTCCATTGGCAATTATATTCACTACAAAAAAATGGTTCAAATGGCTCTGAGCACTATGGGACTAAACTGCTGTGGTCATCAGTCCCCTAGAACTTAGAACTACTTAAACCTAACTAACCTAAGTACATCACACACATCCATGCCCGAGGCAGGATTCGAACCTGCGACCGCAGCAGTCGCACGGTTCCGGACTGCGCGCCTAGAACCGCGAGACCACCGCGGCCGGCTATATTCACTACAAAGTTTACTCTTTTTAAGATAACAGCATTTGATTAAAGATTTTTCAATATAGCTATTTTTTCTATACTAAGATGTAAATCTACAAAGAGCATTATTATTTCATTGTAATGTGAAAGGTTGATACACTACTAAGCGAACCACTGTCATAGATTGTATTACTTTCCATGGCTGTGCAAAAAAATTGAAATGAGAAACAAGTAATAGAATTCTAATAAAAGCAACTTTTAAAGAAAAAAAGACGGATTGAGAGTCTGCAATGTGAGCAGGAGATCCTGGGTTTGAGTCCTGGTCGGGGCACATATTTTCAATTGTCGCCGTTGATATTTATCGACACCTGTAAGAAGCTAAAGGTCTGGATTTCATTGTAATTTCAACATATAAATCTGAATGTAGAAGCGAAGTGAATATGTCAGTGCTTCCCAACGCAGTTGAAGAGCGCGCAGATGGCTCCTACGGTAAATTCTCAATAACATAACAATGAAATTTCTAGTATAAAAACCACCAAATACGACATCTGGTCTTCCATTAGGGCGTCTTCTCGGTTTGCCCTATAGCGTTGAACGAGCTCTTGCATCATACCTAGCTGCGGAAATTCAATGTATCCTGTTATGCTGTTTGCATTCGGAAATCCTCCTCAAGGCGAGATGCCATCATTATGACTTCAGAAAACTCGTTCCTCACTATTCCGACGTTCGCTCTATCGTTCCCCAGCCATAGAAATCCCATTTGTTACCAGAGCCGTTGTACTCAATGATGTCTGCATCGCTGGAAAGTTCCTCATCGGCCTTTTCTCCACGTAAATACTGGTCAGTTTTCAGGTGAACAACCATCACAGGAATATTACCATAAATTGTCCCACGAGACTTGCTGGAGAGCTAGAGTGAGATTTCTAAGATAGGAGATACATAGTGTGTAACACCCCATCCGTCACTTATCTGGTTTCTGGCGAGTGTTCACCCCAGCTAATTGACTAACAGATCAACAGAGAGTGCAAAACTGCCGCAATATCGGATAACGCAAAGAAAGTAATAAGGCCCTGTGACTCCTGATTGAACTGCGGTGGCAGTGTAGACATTAATTGATTCAGAATTGATCACTTTTAATTAAAAAGGGGTGCACATTGATGTTATATTCAGCTATTGAACACCAGATGCAAATGATGAACATAAAATTAATTAAGAAAGTGACTTGGGATTTCAACTACTTGATTGAAAACATGTGCAGTCGATTAGCACAAATTTATTTTAACTCCCAACCTTCAATCATCACATTACATGACTCTCCTAACAGGCAGTGGTAATACATTGCGTTTACGTGGAGTAAAGAGCTATAAATCAAAATTAATTCCTATCGACTGACCCAGGCATAATGTGAAGTGGGAGAAGAATTCCACAATACACGGCCCATGAAACCCTCGTGGAAACTTTGCCCACGTGATTCAACAAATTAATCAGTGGCCTAACTCAAGCCGGAGCGGGGGCAATATCACCGAATTCAGCATGGCGGGGCGTCGTCGTTGTGCGCCGTCGGCCGGCCTCGTGGTGCGGCAAGGCTGGGCTCGTCTATTCACTCCTAACTATCTTGCTCAGTACATAGCTGAACCAAAACTTTCTATCTCCAAGCTCAATCGTTTCGTTTGATAAGTCCTAAACTGCAGAGATGCTCACTCTCTCTCAGGCGAGCTGAGTAAAGAACGCCATGTTCGCACTCTAGGCAAGCTGGGAATGGAAGACCCCTACGGAGGCTTCTCCCAGTCCGCTCTTTGCCCTGGTTTCCCCTCCAGCAAAATCACTTACGCCAATTGCAGTGCAAGTCGCGTTAATTATGTGTCGCTTCCCAGTGCCGACCAATGCCTGCTCTGGGAAGTGAACAAATTCTCTCAAAATTTCCCTTCCTCTAAACTTGTGCTATTTAGCTCCTCCCAGGCCACCCATCGAGGTTAGCGTCTGCACAAAACACTAATTTTTCCGGAATTCTGACTCCCAGGAGAGTACTTCAAATTCCTTGGTCCTACATTTCCATCGGAGGCCGGTGTATTTCATTCTGTCGCTCTTCACCTGATTTACATCAGACTCTGCAGACCGTGAATTCAGCGTGAAGTTGCTATAGTCACGAACACGCATATTTTGGCCTCTGTTGATCGCTCCACTGTAGCTTTGCATGGCTTTCTCGCATGTTTCACTGAAAACGAGACGACAGACATTTAACAAAAGGTGTACAAGTTCTCCGTCAGCTTCCCGGTACAGCATAATCGGGTCAAACACCCACTCACTGTCACTCATCTTAAGGTAGCTGGAGGCCGCGCCCTGTTACTGCTTTCTCAGAGCTTGAGCCGCCCTAAGCTGCCTATTGTCGCTACCCTTCACTGCTCCCCAGCCGGCCACGGTCAACTCTGAATACTTCCCTGGAATAAACTAGCCTCCAGTAAATCGACGCATTTCCACAAAGTTTTCATGTCATGTGAATTACTTTAAAACCATCACCCGACATTAATTATTCCAATACGTCCATACTATACCCTCTACAAGATGCATTGTGCCTTGTCAGTCATTTTTGTTCAGCCCTACTGTTCGCTCAACGTGAGTTAGGTGATCTTTAATGACTTCATATAAGGGGCATAGTTCTTGCCATCTTACAAGTGGCAGAAACGAATGAAGCCGTGTTTGTGCGTCGTAGGTTGTGTGTGCATAGCATTGTTGGTAAGAGATGTGCCTGCAAAAGATGCGGTTTCGAGTCCCAGTTCGGAATATTGTTTTAACTTATCAGGAAGTTTCATAACTAAATTTTCTTTGGCGATGTACTTGGGGAAACCGACATGTGATTTCTTTATTGGTACAGAACACCATTGAAAAGGGGCAACTGACTAAAGTTTCTCTCTCACTAGGATTCAGCTATCCAGAAAGACACCGAGAAATTGAAGTACAACAGCTTTTACTCTAGTGAGTTTTTATGAGTGGTGAAATAGAGTAATTCCATGAGGCTTTCTGCAAGGAACCTTTCCCAAGCAGAAATTGACTAAATGCTTCTCACAAATTTTCTAATGGTGGTGTTTTTAAAAAGTGAACTGAATTCCACTGTACATTGTATGTTTTACACGATGTGAGAATCTAGCACATGCACAAGATGAAAGTAAATGTCATTTGCATCAACAGTTCTTACCCGATTAACACCAAATCGAAAATATAGTTAAGTATAAATCATTGATTGATTCCAACACAAACATGCTTTGAACATTGTTATTACTGTACTTAAATTAAACTGTCTAGTCTCAGTACCACTGTAGACAGTTCAGTTGAAGAGAAACGGATGTCTCTAAGAAGGACAATCACAGAAGCTGGACAGGCACATGTAAGTACAAGGAAAGTAATGGTGAAAAATCGTTGGGTAACAGAAGCAATACTTCAATTGATCAATGAAAGAAGGAAGTGTAAAAACTGTCAGGAAAAGACAGGGAGGGGTATAGGAACATAAGCCACTTACTACTGAAACAAACAGAAAGTGCACGGAAGGTAAGGCGAAATGGGTGCAGGAAGAATGTGGAGAAACAGGAAGAAAATGGTATTCCGAAGGACTGATTCAGCATATAGAAAATTCAAAAGCAGCCTTCGGTGAAATAAAAAGCAAATGTGTCAAAATTAAGAGTGCAGGAGAAATTTCGGTGTTAAACGTAGAGAAAAGGGATTATAGGTTCGAAGATTACGTTGAACGCTTCTACGAGTGGGAGGGACTCTCTGTTGACGTGAGAGAAAAAAAAATGGAAGCAGATTTCGAAGGCATAAATAATGCAGCATTACAGTCTAGGTTTGACAGAGCTTTGACATAGATAGGCAGGAGGCATAGAAACATTCCTTCGGAATTTCTAAAATCACCGGAGGAGATAGCAACTACTCAAGTTGGTGTGTAGACTCTGTGAGTTTGAAGACATACCTTCAAACTTTCAGAAAAATATCATCCGCACAATTCCAAAGATAGCAAGTACTGATAAAAGTACTGATAAACGCGAAAATGTCGCACAATCGATCCAACAGCTCTAGCACACACGTTGTTGACAAGAGTAATATACACTCCTGGAAATGGAAAGAAGAACACATTGACACCGGTGTGTCAGACCCACCATACTTGCTCCGGACACTGCGAGAGGGCTGTACAAGCAATGATCACACGCACGGCACAGCGGACACACCAGGAACCGCGGTGTTGGCCGTCGAATGGCGCTAGCTGCGCAGCATTTGTGCACCGCCGCCGTCAGTGTCAGCCAGTTTGCCGTGGCATACGGAGCTCCATCGCAGTCTTTAACACTGGTAGCATGCCGCGACAGCGTGGACGTGAACTGTATGTGCAGTTGACGGACTTTGAGCGAGGGCGTATAGTGGGCATGCGGGAGGCCGGGTGGACGTACCGCCGAATTGCTCAACACGTGGGGCGTGAGGTCTCCACAGTACATCGATGTTGTCGCCAGTGGTCAGCGGAAGGTGCACGTGCCCGTCGACCTGGGACCGGACCGCAGCGACGCACGGATGCACGCCAAGACCGTAGGATCCTACGCAGTGCCGTAGGGGACCGCACTGCCACTTCCCAGCAAATTAGGGACACTGTTGCTCCTGGGGTATCGGCGAGGACCATTCGCAACCGTCTCCATGAAGCTGGGCTACGGTCCCGCACACCGTTAGGCCGTCTTCCGCTCACGCCCCAACATCGTGCAGCCCGCCTCCAGTGGTGTCGCGACAGGCGTGAATGGAGGGACGAATGGAGACGTGTCGTCTTCAGCGATGAGAGTCGCTTCTGCCTTGGTGCCAATGATGGTCGTATGCGTGTTTGGCGCCGTGCAGGTGAGCGCCACAATCAGGACTGCATACGACCGAGGCACACAGGGCCAACACCCGGCATCATGGTGTGGGGAGCGATCTCCTACACTGGCCGTACACCACTGGTGATCGTCGAGGGGACACTGAATAGTGCACGGTACATCCAAACCGTCATCGAACCGATCGTTCTACCATTCCTAGACCGGCAAGGGAACTTGCTGTTCCAACAGGACAATGCACGTCCGCATGTATCCCGTGCCACCCAACGTGCTCTAGAAGGTGTAAGTCAACTACCCTGGCCAGCAAGATCTCCGGATCTGTCCCCCATTGAGCATGTTTGGGACTGGATGAAGCGGTCTGCACGTCCAGCACGAACGCTGGTCCGACTGAGGCGCCAGGTGGAAATGGCATGGCAAGCCGTTCCACAGGACTACATCCAGCATCTCTACGATCGTCTCCATGGGAGAATAGCAGCCTGCATTGCTGCGAAAGGTGGATATACACTGTACTAGTGCCGACATTGTGCATGCTCTGTTGCCTGTGTCTATGTGCCAGTGGTTCTGTCAGTGTGATCATGTGATGTATCTGACCCCAGGAATGTGTCAATAAAGTTTCCCCTTCCTGGGACAATGAATTCACGGTGTTCTTATTTCAATTTCCAGGAGTGTATAGAAGAAGGAAAAAGAAAAATCAAGAAACGTTGACAGTATTTTTCGACCTAGAAAGAATGTTAGAGAATGTAAAATGGTGCAAAATGTTCGAAAATCTCAGGAGAATTGGTGTAAGCTGTAGAATATGTATAAGAGCCAAGAAGGAACAATAGAAATGAAAGACCTAGAACATAGCGCTCGTATTAAAAATGGATGTAAGACAGGGATGTAGTCTTTCCAGTGTTCAATCTCTGCATTGAAAAAGCACTGACGAAAATAAAAGAAAGGTTCAAGAGTGAGATTAAAATGCTAGGTGATAGGATACACAACTGTAAGATTCGCTGATGACATTGCTATCTCAGCGAAAGCTCACACAAGACTGCTTTTCTAATTAACACTTGCCATGTGGTACTGTTTAAACATTCCACATCTTTACTACCGGAGCCAACGACCATCCTAGGTAGTATTTCCAAGAAGGTGTATAGATTTTAGTGTCGTGTACGGTCTGAGATGTGTTCGCTATGGTGGCTGATTACTAACTAGGGCTTTGTCCTCAAATGACGCGTTCTACACGCGCTTTCATTTTTTCCATAAGCGCGGGTTGGCACCCATAAAACAGAAGGGCTTCTCACCACCTTTCCCTATACTGCCGTTACAATCCCATTAATCCTATACATGGATCAATAATCTATACAATATTTTTCATAGATATGTACACAAATGGTTCATGTTTGGTACAAAATCAGAACTAAACACAAATAGTGACAGATAATATGGTTCAAATGGCTCTGAGCACTATGGGACTCAACATCTTAGGTCATAAGTCCCCTAGAACTTAGAACTACTTAAACCTAACTAACCTAAGGACATCACACACACCCATGCCCGAGGCAGGATTCGAACCTGCGACCGTAGCAGTCCCGCGGTTCCGGACTGCAGCGCCAGAACCGCACGGCCACCGCGGCCGGCGACAGATAATACACTCATGCTCATAAATTAAGGATAATGCTGATACATGGTGAAACAACGCTCTGGTGGGCGGTTTGCAGGTTTAAATCACCTCGGGGTATGGCCATGCGGTCGCACGGTGGCCTTGGCAACAGTCCACATACACAGAAGTGTGTTGGTGCATGTCAGAGTACGGTGCAGTGAGTAAGTGTGCAGACGTTTTCAGACGTGCTAATGGTGACCGTGTGTTGAAAATGGCTCAAAGAACACATATTGCTGACGTTATGAGGGGTAGAATACTAGGGCGACTGGAGGCTGGTCAAACACAGCAGGTCGCAACACGGGCCCTCCGTATGCCACGAAGTGTGATCTCAAGATTATGGCAACGTTCCAGCAATCAGGAAACGTGTTCAGGCGCTACAATACGGGACGTCCATAGTGTACAACACTACAAGAAGTCCGATATCTCACCATCAGTGCCCGCAGACGGCCACGGAGTACTGCAAGTAGCCTTGCTCGGGACCTTACCGCAGCCACTGCAACAGTTGTCTCCAGACACACAGTCTACAGACGACTGAACAGACATTGTTCATTCGCCTGGAGACCTGCAAGGTGCATTCCACTGACCCCTGGTCACAGGAGAGCCCGTAAAGCCTGGTGTCAAGAGCACAGTACATGGTCATTGGAACAGTGGTCCCAGGTTATGTTCACGGACGAGTCCAGGTATAGTCTGAACAGTGTTTCTCACCTGGTTTTCATCTGGCGTGAACCAGTAACCAGATACCAACCCCTTAATGTCCTTGAAAGGGACCTGTATGGAGGTCATGGTTTGATGGGTGGGATTATGACTGGTACACGTACACCCCTGCATGTCTTTGACAGAGGAACTGTAACAGGTCAGGTGTATCGGGACGTCATTTTGCACCAGTATCTCCGCCTTTTCAGGGGTGCAGTGGGTCCCACCTTCCTCCTGATGGATGATAACGCACGGCCCCACCGAGCTCCCATCGTGGAGGAGTTCCTTGAAACAGAAGATATCAGGCGAATGAAGTGGCCTGCCTGTTCTCCTGACCTAAACCCCATCTAACACGTCTGGATGCTCTCGGTCGACGTATCGCTGCGCGTCTTCAAACCCCTACGACACTTCAGGAGCTCCGACAGGCACTGGTGCAAGAATGGGAGGCTATACCCCAGCAGCTGATCGAGCACCTGATCCAGAGTATGGCAACGCGTTGTGCGGCCTGTGTACGTGTGCATGGTGATCATATACCATACTGATGTCGGGGTACATGCGCAGGAAACAGTGGCGTTTTATAGCACATGTTTTTCGGGACGGTTTTCTCAACTTATCACCAATACCGTGTACTCACACATCTGTGTCGTGTGTGTTCCCTATATGCCAATGCTATTAGCGCCAGTTTTGTGTAGTGCCGCGTTGTGTGGCACCACATTCTGCAATTATCCTTAATTTATGAGTGTAGATAAAACGCATGCGATACATTATCTACAAATAGCTGAAGTTTATGAATGACATGAAGTGTTGGTGTTACACTACCATCCTGCTCCTTCTTCTTGTCAGTCTGTTCCACATATTTCTTTCCTCGCCGATTCTTCGGAGAACCTGCTCATTCCTTATCTTACCAGACCAGCTAATTTGCAGCATTCTTTCTGCATTCTTTCAGCATGCTTCGATTCCCTTCGGTTTCTACACAGCCTATGATTCACTATTATTGAATGCTATGGTCCAGAAGTACACTGTCAGAAGTTTCTTTCTCAAATTAAGACCGACGTTTGATACTACACGGTCCAGTCACACTAAAGTCACCACCGCCTGTATTCGACGTTGAAGTGCAATAACCACTCAAAGACGGCAGATGGCAGCACAAGCAGTGGAGGGTGTATAAAGGGTGTCGGGGTTGACGCGGAAAAACAGAGCAATCTTTGTCTCATGCGGTAACGGAGCGATTTATATCACGGCCAAACGGCATGTCATTGGCTTTCGGGGCATGGGTAGAAGCGTTTCCAAAACGGCCAAGTTTGTTAACTGTCCGCTTGCCGCTGTGGTTAATATACACCATGCATGGAAAATCGCGGTATCCAAACCCGGCGATGATGCACCACGGGTCGCAGATGAAAGGGCTGAACGACGGCTGGAGAGAAGCGTACGGGCGAACAGACGTGCAACTGTTGAGCGACTGGCGACCCTTTAGCGAACACTGCTGCTTATGGGCCTCTGTAGCAAGCGGCTGGGTCATACAACCATGCTGCTGTTCATAGGCGACTAAGGCTGGAAATTGCACGCTAATACCGAAACTGGACGTTCATCGAGCTGCAACAGTAGTGGCCTTTGCAGATGTATCAGGTTTTATGCTCCCTCGCACAGATGGCCGTTGGCGTGTACAGCATGGAATGTCTGAAAGCCGATATCCTGCATTTGTTGTGGTCTGAGGAATGCATTCGTGGTAATACCAGGACGATGTCGTCCTTCTGGAAGGCACAAAAGTAAACGCAACTGTGCATCTACCCTTGGGGACCATGTCCACCCCTACAACCAGTTGGTTTTTCTTCGCAGAATGGCGTGTACCAGCAGGACAATGCAATGTGTTACACAGCTCATCGTGTACATGCGTGTTTCGAAGAGCACCAAGATGAGTTTACTGTGCTCCACTGGTCACAAAACTCTCCGGATGTAAACCTAATCGAGAATCTGTGGGACCATGTCGGTAGGCCTGTTCGCGCCATGGGTCAACCGGGAAACCAGGCGCAGCTGGCCACTGCACTGGAGTCGGATGGCTCCACATCTCTGTCGGTACCTTCCAGAATCTCACTGACCCTCTTCGCGCACGGCTCTCAACGGTTCGCGCTGCAAAAGGTGGTTATTCAGGCTTTTCACAAATGGTCACATTAATGTGACTGGACAGTGTAGTAGACCTTTCCTTGCCAGGAATGCCTTCTTTGCCTGCGCTAGTCTACTTTTTATATCATCCTTGCTTTGTCCCTACTGTGTGATTTTGCTTCCAAGGTAGCAAAACTCCTCAATTTCGTCTGTATTGTATTCCTCAATATTTTTGTAATCCTTACTGTGACGGAGAGATCTGAGTTTAATTAGTGTCTCACAGCAAAGTACATGATCAATATTACAGGTAAAACTTGATTCACTGACTTTGTCATAAATGCTTAATGCGGACAGTTAATTAGTTACTCAAATTTTGGGTTCAATTACTGCAGTGTCTTCACTCATTAAGAGTACGTACACAAGGGACTAGTGACCGTAATTTTACTCCGTCTACAGTGGTGCCAAGCCAGAATTACGTGGACTGCCAAGGACTGACGAAACGTGGTGTTTAGTCATGAATCCCAATTAGTTTTGGGGACAGTTGATTATCGCATACGGGTGCGGAAGCAGCCTGGGTACAGTTCCATCCATGCTGTCGCGTGCTACACCGCCCGCACAGCCTGCGTAATGGTCTTGGGGCCCATTGTCTATGTAAGCCGGTCCCCCTCCAATTGTGGTACGTTGAACCTTAACTGGCCAGAGTTATTGTTCATGACATCCTTCAAGCCCAAGTGGGATCTTTCCTACATAGTCTACCAGGAGCACTTTTGCAGCAAGATAATACTCGTCCGCATACTGTTCGATTTGATCAAGATTTCCTACGCCATTTTCCGACTCTTCCGTGGCCGGTGCGCTCCTCTGACTTGTCCCCTAGCGTGTGTGCTACCATCTGAAACGCCAGATGCCTCGATGTCACGCTGCACGTGATTTGGACGTGGCTGTTCAAGAGTTATGGGCCAATCAACCTTAGGACAACATCAGACGTCTAATCGACTTGATGCCGGACCGTGTTGCGGCATGTATTGCAGCAAAAGTTGGTCCAGTGTGTGTCTAATGTTGCACTCACTGTTATGGCTTACTTGTATTGATTTTGGGATCATGTGAATCTCTCATCTGTATCATTACGTGTAATAAATTTCATTTCGGTCCGATGCTCCTCGCTTGGTGAGCTATTTTTAATGTTCCTGAATGTATCACTCCATTTGCAGTTCATCGCCAGCGTCTGGTTGGTTGGGTGGTTGATTTGAGGGAGGGACCAAACAGCGAGTTTATCGGACCCATTGGATTAGGGAAGGAAGTTGGTCGTGCACTTTCAAAGGAACCATCCCGGCATTTGCCTGAAGCTGTTGAGGGAAATCAGGGAAAACTAAGTTAGGATGACCGGACTCGGGATAGAACAGTCGTCCTCGCGAATGCGAGTCCAGTCTGCTAACCACAGCGCCACCTGGCTCGGTACTAGGGTTTCCTGTCTCCTCATCAAATTCGCCTAACGTTGCTCGAATTTGACTACACTACAGTTTTAATAACTACGTACTAATAAACATATTTGCGTCGTATCTTAAAAACCATTGGTTTTCGGACCTATGTTTATTAGGATTACTACATGCACAGAGTTTAGAATTCGTAACTTTCGCTTTGTTTCCTGACCCAGTCTCCTCACCTCACGTTGATGCATTTACTTCTCCATACTACCTGAGAGCCGGCCGCGGTGGTCTAGCGGTTCTATGCGCTCAGTCCGGAACCGCGCGACTGCTACGGTCGCAGGTTCGAATCCTGCCTCGGGCATGGATGTGTGTGATGTCCTTAGGTTAGTTAGGTTTAAGTAGTTCTAAGTTCTTGGGGACTGATGACCACAGATGTTAAGTCCCATAGTGCTCAGAGCCATTTGAACTACCTGAGAGTTTGCTGCGTCATCGCGGACATACATCGTATACGATATGACGTTACACGTTACGTGGGTTGTGATCATTGAACTTGCCTTGTGCCACATTTTACCGCGGTTTCGCCCGCTATCAACATGTATCATTATTTCACAAGTTATCTCACAATTACCTACCATACAGCTGCAGAGTGGCAATCCTTTCAATGTTTCGGTAATTAAAGTAAGAATGGATTAGTGACCACAAGATCGTTGAAGCGAGACTGACCACTGCAACATCCAAATCCACCAAAAGTAATAGCAAAATATATCGACTTTAAAAAAGCAGATAAAAATTCAGTTGACGCGTTCCCATAAACAACCTCTACTCCTTCTCAACTAATTCAAAGAAATAGTATTTAAGGCAATTAAGAGATTTATATCAAATAAATTAATGAAAGATGGTGCCTTTCCCCAATTTTGCGGACAAAACAGACCAGAACACTGTTGTAGAAGTGAAGAAAAAGCATGCAAAGTCTAAAACACTACAAAATCTCCAAGATTGGCGATGTTTTACTGAAATTCGAAACTTAGCGCGGTTTTCAATTGGAGACGCTTTTAACAGCTCCCACAGTGAAACACTGTCTCAAAATCTTACAGAGAGTCGAAAGAGATTCTGGTCATGTGTAAAGTACACCAGCGGTGAGACACAATCAATACTTTCACTACGCGATACCTGTGGTAATATAACAGATAACGGACGACTACAGCGGAGCTATTACACACAGTTTTCCGAAATTCCTCCACGAAAGACGGTGAAATAAGTAGTCCAGAATTCGAATCGAGAACAACTACCAACATGTGTAACTTAGAAGTAGATATCCTCGGTGTAGCAAAGCAGCTTAAAGCACTTAACAAAGACAAGTCTTCCGGTCCAGGTAGCATACCAAAGAGGTCGGTTTCATAGCATGCTGGTATAATAGCTCCATACTTAGCACTCATATACAACCGCTCGCTCGACGAAAGATCTGTATCAAAAGACTGCGTAGTTGCGCAGGTCACACCAGTACTCAAGAGAGGAAATAGGAATAATCCGCTGAATTATAGACTCATATCACCAAAGTCGATTTGCAATAGGACTCTGGAACATATGGTGTGTTGGAACGTCATAATTACCTCGAAGGTAACGGTCTATTGACACAGAATCAGCACGGATTCACAAAATATCGTTCTTGTGAAACACGGCTGGCTCTTTATTCGCACGATGTAATGAGAGCTACCGACAGGGGATCTCAAATTGATTCCACTTTTCTAGATTTTCAGGAGGCTTTTGACATTGTACCTCAAACGAGACTTCTAATCAAATAGCGTGCTTAACGAGTACCGCTAAGTTTGTGCAATTGGATTCGAGATTTCCTCTCACGAAGGTCATAGCACACAGTAATCGCTGGAAAATCATCTATTAAAACTGAAGTGGTATCCTGCCTTCCCCAAGGAAGTTTTATAGGTCCTCTGCTGTTCCTAGTCTACATAAAGGATTTAGAAGATAATCTGAGCAGCCCTCTTCGCTTGTCTGCAGATAATGCTGTCATTTACGGTCTAGTAAAGTCATAAGAAAATCACAAATCAATTGGAAAAGAAGTTCGACACGATTACCAAATTGTGCGAAAAGTGGCAACTGTCTCTCAGTAAGGAAAGGTGTGAGGTCATTCACATAATTACAAAAGAAATACGTTAAATTTCTATTATACAAAAAATCTAACAAATTTAAAGGCTTTCAATTCCACTAAATACAAAGGAATTACAAAAATGGCTCTGAGCACTATGGGACTTAACATCTGAGGTCATCAGTCCCCTAGAAAATAGAACTACTTAAACCTAACTAACCTAATGACGTTACACACATCCATGCCCGAGGCAGGATTCGAACCTGCGACCGTAGCAATCGCGCGGTTCCGGACTGAAGCGCCTAGAACCGCTCGGCCACCGCGGCCGGCAAGGAATTACAATTACGAACAACTTAAGTTGGAACTATCATATAGATAATGTTGTGGGGAAGGAAAACCAAAGTCTATGTTTTATTGGCAGAACACTTAGAAGATGCAACAGGTCTGCAGAAGAGACTGCCTACAGTACGCTTATTTGTGCAGTACTGCTGCGCTTTATGGGATCCTTACCAGATAGGATTGACGGAGGGTGTCGAAAAAGTTCAAAGAAGGAATTATCGCGAGATAGGGCAGAGAATTTCACAGATTTGATAAGCGAGTTGGGATGGCACTCATTAAAACAAAGACAGAGTGTGAAAATATTTTATTGTCGCCAATCTACAAAGGAAAAAATGGTCATTATAATAAGAGAAATCAGACTTCGTACAGAAAGATTTAAGTGCTCATTTTCCCCCCACACTGTTAGATAGTGGAACGGTAGAGAAATAGTCTAAAGATACGTCGAGGGATCCTCTGCCAGGCATTTAAGTGCGAATTGCACAGCAGTCATGTAGATGTAGATGTAGATGCGTGTTAAATCAGGACACATCTGCCTACGCCCAGCAGCATTCCTAAGTGCAGCTTCTCACGTTCTGTGGCGAAATGCCACCTACGCTGCAGAAGACTTGGCCGCTCAGCACGTGCCTGCCGCAACAGTGGTGTAACGTACGAGCCAGGTGCTGGAACCTCCCATTCCTGAAGTCGTTACAGTCTGTGTTTATGGACAGTTACAAGGTTAATACGACACTCTTACGAAGGAACGTCGTAAGTTGCTACTTTCTGTATTTAACGAAGAGAACATTCCGACCGAGAACACATCTTTGGCTAATGGTAAGTAATGGGTACTTTCATTTTCTGGGCGTACAAGCTATCCTCGTGTAAACTTGAATAGGCTGCGTATCTCTTAATTGGCTTAATTGCGGCTATTGCAAGTACCCTTCAGCAAGCTTCTGGTGTAGTGTTCACCGGGCTGAGGGCATGCACTGTTACCTCGTACAGTTAGTGCCATGTGAATGAGACACGTCGTCCTTTCCATGAGTAACACAAGGGGCGATCAAAAAGGTTCCTTACAATGACATTGCCGGAGAATATGTGCAAAGTAGCGCGACCCCGATGCGGGTATATCAGCACCGACATATAGGCAAGGGATTAGTGTGCCATCTGTCTTTCCGACGTTCGTGCGGCAAATGTGAAAACGTGAACTATGGAAACGCTATTACTAAATGCATCCAAACAGGACCAACGTGCTGTTATCCTTTTCTTGGCTGGCGAAAGACAAACACAGGTATACATCCACCAGAGAAAGAAGAATGTATATGGGGCAGAATGCCTGTCGAAAACCACCGTTATGCAATGGTGTGACAAGGGATGCTGTTGTATAATAAGGCACGTCACTTTACAACAAATGTCGTAAGGCAGAAGTTACGCCAACTCTAGTGGGAGACACTGAAGCATCCGCCCTACGATCCTGATCTCTCTCCATGCAATTATCACGCTTTCGGTGCGTTGAAATAGGCCTTGACGGTTCGACGATTCCTGTCGGACGAGGATGTGCAGCTGACAGTTAAGGACCTCTTCACGCAGTAGGACACGGGGTTTTACCAGACAGGTGTCTTCAATCTGGTGCCTAGGTGGGATGACTGCCTCAGTACTCACGATGGTTTGGCCTAATTGGGTGGAAGGAGTATATAGAGGGTCTATACAAGTGCGATGTTCTTGAGGACAATATTATGGAAATGGAAGAGGATGTAGATGAAGATGAAATGGGAGATATGATACTGCGTGAAGAGTTTGACAGAGCACTGAAAGACCTTAGTCGAAACAAGGCCCCGGGAGTAGACAACATCCCATTGTTGTTGTTGTTGTGGTCTTCAGTCCTGAGACTGGTTTGATGCAGCTCTCCTTGCTACTCTATCCTGTGCAAGCTTCTTCATCTCCCAGTACCTACTGCAGCCTACATCCTTCTCAATCTGCTTAGTGTATTCATCTCTTGGTCTCCCTCTACGATTTCTACCCTCCACGCTGCCCTCCAGTACTAAATTGGTGATCCCTTGATGCCTCAGAACATGTCCTGCCAGCCGATCCCTTCTTATAGTCTGCATCTACATCTACATTTATACTCCGCAAGCCACCCAACGGTGTGTGGCGGAGGGCACTTTACGTGCCACTGTCATTACCTCCCTTTTCTGTTCCAGTCGCGTATGGTTCGCGAGAAGAACGACTGTCTGAAAGCCCCCGTGCGCGCTCGAATCTCTCTAATTTTACATTCGTGATCTCCTCGGGAGGTGTAAGTAGGGGGAAGCAATATATTCGATACCTCATCCAGAAACGCACCCTCTCGAAATCTGGAGAGCAAGCTACACCGCGATGCAGAGTGCCTCTCTTGCAGAGTCTGCCACTTGAGTTTGCTAAACATCTCCGTAACGCTTACCAAATAACCCTGTGACGAAAGGTGCCGCTCTTCTTTGGATCTTCTCTATCTCCTCCGTCAACCCGACCTGGTACGGATCCCACACTGATGAGCAATACTCAAGTATAGGTCGAACGAGTGTTTTGTAAGCCACCTCCTTTGTTGATGGACTACATTTTCTGAGGACTCTCTCAATGAATCTCAACTTGGTGCCCGCCTTACCGGACGGCCGCGGTGGTCTCGCGGTTCTAGGCGCGCAGTCCGGAACCGTGCGACTGCTACGGTTGCAGGTTCGAATCCTGCCTCGCGTATGGATGTGTGTGATGTCCTTAGGTTAGTTAGATTTAAGCAGTTCTAAGTTCTAGGGGACTAATGACCACAGCAGTTGAGTCCCATAGTGCTCAGAGCCATTTGAACCATTTGAACCCGCCTTACCAACAATTAATTTTATATGATCATTCCACTTCAAATCGTTCCGCACGCATACTCCCAGATATTTTACAGAAGTAACTGCTACCAGTGTTTGTTCCGCTATCATATAATCATACAATAAAGGATCCTTCTTTCTATGTATTCGCAATACATTACATTTGTCTATGTTAAGGGTCAGTTGCCACTCCCTGCACCAAGTGCCTATCCGTTGCAGATCTTCCTGCATTTCGCTACAATTTTCTAATGCTGCAACTTCTCTGTATACTACAGCATCATCCGCGAAAAGCCGCATGGAACTTCCGACACTATCTACTAGGTCATTTATATATATTGTGAAAAGCAATGGTCCCATAACACTCCCCTGTGGCACGCCAGAGGTTACTTTAACGTCTGTAGACGTCTCTCCATTGATAACACCATGCTGTGTTCTGTTTGCTGAAAACTCTTCAATCCAGCCACACAGCTGGTCTGATATTCCGTAGGCTCTTACTTTGTTTATCAGGCGACAGTGCGGAACTGTATCGAACGCCTTCCGGAAGTCAAGGAAAATAGCATCCACCTGGGAGCCTGTGTCTAATATTTTCTGGGTCTCATGAACAAATAAAGCGAGTTGGGTCTCACACGATCGCTGTTTCCGGAATCCATGTTGATTCCTACAGAGTAGATTGTGGGTTTCCAAAAACGAAATGATACTCGAGCAAAAAACATGTTCTAAAATTCTACAACAGATCGACGTCAGAGATATAGGTCTATAGTTTAACGCATCTGCTCGACGACCCTTCTTGAAGAATGGGACTACCTGTGCTCTTTTCCAGTCATTTGGAACCTTCCGTTCCTCTAGAGACTTGCGGTACACGGCTGTTAGAAGGGGGGCAAGTTCTTTCGCGTACTCTGTGTAGAATCGAACTGGTATCCCGTCAGGTCCAGTGGACTTTCCTCTGTTGAGTGATTTCAGTTGCTTTTCTATTCCTTGGACACTTATTTCGATGTCAGCCATTTTTTCGTCTGTGCGAGGATTTAGAGAAGGAACTGCAGTGCGGTCTTCCTCTGTGAAACAGCTTTGGAAAAAGGTGTTTAGTATTTCAGCTTTACGCGTGTCATCCTCTGTTTCAATGCCATCATCCCGGAGTGTCTGGATATGCTGTTTCGAGCCAATTACTGATTTAAAGTAAGACCAGAACTTCCTAGGATTTTCTGTCAAGTCCGTACATAGAATTTTACTTTCGAATTCCCTGAACGCTTCACGCATAGCCCTCCTTACGCTAACTTTGACATCGTTTAGCTTATGTTTGTCTGAGAGGTTTTGGCTGCGTTTAAACTTGGAGTGAAGCTCTCTTTGCTTTCGCAGTAGTTTCCTAACTTTGTTATTGAACCACAGTGGGTTTTTTCCGTCCCTCACAGTTTTACTCGGCACGTACCTGTCTAAAACGCATTTTACAATTGCCTTGAACGTTTTCCATAAACACTCAACATTGTCAGTGTCGGAAGAGGAATTTTCGTTTTGATCTGTTAGGTAGTCTGAAATCTCCCTTCTATTACTCTTGCTAAACAGATAAACCTTCCTCCCTTTTTTTTATATTCCTATTAACTTCCATATTCAGGGATGCTGCAACGGCCTTATGATCACTGATTCCCTGTTCTGCACTTACAGAGTCGGAAAGTTCGGGTCTGTTTGTTATCAGTAGGTCCAAGATGTTATCTCCACCAGTCGGTTCTCTGTTTAATTGCTCGAGGTAATTTTCGGATAGTGCACTCAGTATAATGTCACTCGATGCTCTGTCCCTACCACCCGTCCTAAACATCTGAGTGTCCCAGTCTATATCTGGTAAATTGAAATCTCCACCTAAGACTATAACATGCTGAGAAAATTTATTTGAAATGTACTCCAAAATTTCTCTCAGTTGTTCTGCCACTAATGCTGCTGAGTCGGGAGGTCGGTAAAAGGACCTAGCTCGGTTGTTGTGTGTAACCTCCACCCATAAGATTTCACAGGAACTATCCACTTCTACTTCACTACAGGATAAACTACTACTAACAGCGACAAACACGCCACCACAGGTTGCATGCAATCTATCCTTTCTAAACACCGTCTGTGCCTTTGTAAAAATTTCGGCTGAATTTATCTATGGCTTCAGCCAGCGTTCTGTATCTATAACGATTTCAGCTTTGGTGCTTTCTATGAGCGCTTGAAGTTCCGGTACTTTACCAATGCAGCTTCGGCAGTTTACAATTACAATACCGATTGCTGCTTGGTCCCCGCATGTCCTGACTTTGCCCCGCACCCTTTGAGGCTGTTGCCCTTTCTGTACTTGCCCGAGGCCATCTAAGCTAAAAAACCGCCCAGTCCACGCCACACAACCCCTGCTACCCGTGTAGCTGCTTGCTGCGTGTAGTGGACTCTTGACCTATCCAGCGGAACCCGAAACCCCACCACCCTGTGGCGCAAGTCGAGGAATCTGCAGCCCACACGGTCGCAGAACCGTCTCAGCCTCTGATTCAGACCCTCCACTCGGCTCTGTACTAAAGGTCCGCAGTCAGTCCTGTCGACGATGCTGCAGATGGTGAGCTCTGCTTTCATCCCGCTGGCAGTCTTCACCAAATCAGACAGCCGCCGGAAGCCAGAGAGGATTTCCTCCGATCCATAGCGACACACATCATTGGTGCCGACATGAGCGACCACCTGCAGATGGGTGCACCCTGTACCCTTCATGGCATCCGGAAGGACCCTTTCCACATCTGGAATGACTCCCCCCGGTATGCACAGGGAGTGCACATTGGTTTTCTTCCCCTCTCTTGCTGCCATATCCCTAAGGGGCCCCATTACGCGCCTGACGTTGGAGCTCCCAACTACCAGTAAGCCCACCCTCTGCGACTGCCCGGATCTTGCAGACTGAGGGGCAACCTCTGGAACAGGACAAGCAGCCATCTCCGGCCGAAGATCAGTATCAGCCTGAGACAGAGCCTGAAACCGGTTCGTCAAGTTGTGCCACAAACTCCTCTTCTCCCCAATTCTATTCAATACCTCATCATTAGTTATTTGATCTACCCATCTAATCTTAACATTCCTTTAGATCTACTGATAGCCTTGGGAGAGCCAGCCCTGACAAAATTCTAACATCTGGTGAGCAAGATGTATGAAATAGGCGATGTACACTCAGACTTCAAGAAGAATATAACTATTCCAATCCCAAAGAAAACAGGTATTGACAGATGTGAAAATTACCCAACTATCAGTTTAATAAGCCACGACTGCAAAATACTAACACGAATTCTTTACAGACGAATGGAAAAGCTGGTAGAAGCCAACCTCGCCGAAGATCAGTTTGGATTCCGTAGAAATGTTGGAACACGTGAGGCAATACTGATCCTACGACTAACCTTAGAAAATGGATTAAGGAAAGGCAAACCTACGTTTCTAGCATTTGTAAACTTAGAGAAAGCTTTTGACAATGTTGACTGGAATACTCTCTTTCAAATTCTGAAGGTGGCAGGGGTAAAATACACGGAGCAAATGGCTATTAACAATTTGTACAGAAACCAGATGGCAGTTATAAGAGTCGAGGGGCATGAAAGGGAAGCAGTGGTTGGGAAAGGAGTGAGACAGGGTTGTAGCCTCTCCCAGATGTTATTCAATCTGTATATTGAGCAAGCAGTGAAGGAAACGAAAGAAAAATTTGGAGTAGGTATTAAAATCCACGGAGAAGATGACATTGTAATTCTGTCAGAGACATGAAAGGACATGGAAGAGCAGTTGAACGGAATGGACAGTGTCTCGAAAGGAGGATATAAGATGAACGTCAACAAAAGCAAAACGAGGATAATGGAATGTAGTCGAATTAAATAGGGTGATGCTGAGACAATTAGATAATTAGATTAGGAAATGAGTCGCTTAAAGTAGCAGATGAGTTGTGCTATTTGGGGAACAAAATAACCGATGATGGTCGAAGTAGAGATGATATAAGATGTAGACTGACTATGGCAAGGAAAGCGTTTCTGAAGAGAAATTCGTTAACATCGAGTGTAGATTTAAGTGTCAGGAAGTCGTTTCTGAAACTATTTGTATGGAGTGTAGCCATGTATGGAAATGAAACGTGGACCATAAATGGTTTAGACAAGAAGCGAATAGAATCTGTCGAAATGTGGTGCTATAGAAAAATGCTGAAGATTAGATGGGTAGATCATATAAATAATGAGGAGGTATTGAGTAGAATTGGGGAGTAGAGAAATTTGTGGCACAACTTGACCAGAAGAAGGGATCGGTTGGTAGGACATATTCTGAGGCATCAAGAGATGAACACACTAAACAGATTAAGAAGGATGTAGGTTGCAGTAAGTACTGGGAGATGAAGAAGCTTGCACAGGATAGAGTAGCATGGACAGCTGCATCAAACCAGTCTCTGGACTGAAGACCACAACAACAACAACAATTGGCCTACCTATTCTGGATTTTACGGCCTTCGAATGGAAACTGTTTGATATCCTCTTACATAATTCTTAATTTAGTTGGCAATGTTAACGTTTCTTTTTAGTCTTCTGCAGATTCTAAGAGATTTTAGTCTGTACTAACACCGTAAAAAATTTCCAGTAAACATTGACTCAAAAATGCATAGCTTAAGAGATAGGAGCACTTGTTCCTGTTCACTTCCGTGAGACACCTGTCTTCTACTGCAAACTCTTTGCTATTACGAACGAGCTACAGACTGCAGAGAACAAATGAATAAACCAGCGGTAACACATTATCCCATTAATGTGAAACAGTGGAGCTTCTGATGTAATCTGCTTCCTATTACATACGACTTGCACTTGCTCAATATGGTGACCATTCAGCATAAGGGAAGCTTCTATCCTACGTCTTAGAGAATCATGCAGTCTATCAAAACCTTGAGGCTAGTCACGGATGCGCTGGCACGCTATGATGACACATTCCTATAGTGTTTGTACGTTATTAATGGGGCTCGCGTACACCAAAGATATAATGTGTCCCTATACCAAATATCTATGGAATTATCAGGATAACGGACTTGCCAACGTACTGGACCTCCCCAACTAATTCATTGTGTGTGAGGTGCCGCTGGACATGTCGGAGAAAATGGTTGGTGCTCCATCATGCATCAACCGCAGGTCCTATCAATCTGTTGACAATAGTTCCTGTCCCACATTAGTTGAAAATTGTGACTGATGCCTTGCTCCTGCAGCTGCATGCCGATTAGCATCACCCCACACATGGCGGTTAGGATAATTGGAATGTAAAGGCATTTCACAAACTTAGGAAAATTCGAACAGTCGGTGCACGAGCGATGGGATACAGCATCTCCGAGGTAGCGATGAGGTGGGGAATTTCCCGTACGAGCATTTCACGAGTGTAGCGTGAATATAAGGAATCCGGTAAAACATCAAATCTCCGACATCGCTGTGGCCGGAAAAAGGTCCTGCAAGAACAGGACCAACGACAACTGAAGAGAATCGTTCAGTGTGACAGAAATGCAACCACTCCGCAAATTGCGGAAGATTTCAATGTTGGGCCATCAACAAGTGTCTGCGTGCGAACCATTCAAGGGAATATCATCGATATGGGCTTTCGGAGCCAAAGGTCCACTCGTGTACCCTTGGTGACTGCACGACACAAAGATTTACACCTCGCTTGGGCTCGTCAACACCGCCACTGGACTGTTGACTGGAAACATGTTGACTGGTTTCAAATTGTATCGAACGGATGGACGTGTATGGGTATGGAGACAATCTCATGAATCCATGGACCCTGCATGTCAGCAGGGGACTGTTCAAGCTGGTGGACGCTCTGTAATGGTGTGGGGTGTGTGCAGTTGAAGTGATAAGGGACCCCTGATACCTCTAGATACGACTTTGCAAGGTGACACGTACGTAAGCATCCTGTCTGATCACCTGCATCCCTTCATGTCGATTGTGCTTTCCGACGGACCTGGGCAATTCTAGTAGGACAATGCGACACCCCACATGTCCAGAATTGCTACAGAGTGGCTCCAGGAACACTCTTCTGAGTTTAAACACTTCCGCTGGCCACCAAACTCCCCAGACATGAACATTATTGATCATATCTGGGATGCCTTGCAACGTGCTGTTCAGAAAACCTCCACCCCATCGTACTCTTATGAACAGCCCTTCAGAATTCACAGTGTCAGTTCCCTCCTGCACTACTTCAGACATTAGTCGTGTCCACGCCAAGTCGTGTTGCGGCGCCTTTGCGTGCTCGCGGGGGCCCTACACGACATTAGGCAGCAGTATCAGTTTCTTTGATTCTTCAATGTATATCCCCAAAGTTGACAATTATTACGATGTTAAAAGTAACCTAATGTAAATATGTTAGCTAATCTGCTGTAGCTGTGTGGTCTTTCTCCAATTTAAGTTTTCATCAGTAAGCATATCTACGAACTTGGAACTCTCTACCTTGTATAAATATAGATCTAGATGTAGATAGAAATAATTCTGTTGTTAGGAACACTCATATTCTCAGTTAGGTATAGTCTTCAGTTTTGTTCGGGGGGGGGGGGGAGTAGCAAGAGCATTTGGGGCGGCACAGCCGAAATCGCCCCAGACAGCGATCTCGGACAGCGCTCGCTGCGGAACTCAGCGGCATCAAGTCGCAGGTTCTGCAACCGTAATTATTTCAGCCAAGAATTAGGCAAATGGCATCTTTCAGTGATCATCGAACGACGTCAGCTGCTTGTGAACTTGACCACTCATTCGATTACCAGCCATTAGCGTCTCCAAGAACTGTGGGCATCATGAATGCAGAGCCCTTCGTGTCTTCAACAACGTTTGTATATGGAAAACTGGTGACAGTTTACTGTAGTCGATGCAACGCCGAGATAAACTAACATTCCACTTTACCTTTTATTTCAGCACGTTTAGTAAATTTTCTTTATCTATACTTTTAAGTTATCCAATACAGTGGAACAGATATTTTTGAGTGCAGGAATAATATATACATTTTTACGGTTTAAAGTTATAAAACAATTTTAGTTTCATAGGGCATAAAAAGGAAACTGGAGAAAGAAGAGGTTAGTAAATCCATAGGAAGATTTCTTGAGCCCTTTGAGTTGACGTATAATGTATTCGATTACATTCCACTTAATGTCTACGTTTCCTGACTGTGATTGCTGAAAGTTATTTTGAAATGTTTAATAAATACATAGGTCACTGGCGCAAAATATTTGAGAATTCTACAATCACGACTGGGATTCAATGATTTCTTTCCCGTGCGGCACAAAAACCATGTTGGTTTCTTTTTTTTTCTTTTACTGCATAGATAAAGTAAGC
The DNA here is from genome assembly GCF_023898315.1 of Schistocerca nitens. Lineage (NCBI taxonomy): Eukaryota > Metazoa > Arthropoda > Insecta > Orthoptera > Acrididae > Schistocerca > Schistocerca nitens. Next base: position 329,422,335 of record NC_064615.1, on the reverse strand, counting down.
AGTGTTCCTATTAAACTAATTCTTCAAATTTCTTTGATTGTGTCAATATATAAACACATTCATACATTAATTGGTACTCTTTCAGCCTTCGAGAATCTAACTAAATAAGTATAACAGTCTAGCATGAAGGTTACTGACTTGCCTCTCAAACAGTTGCTTTCTTATTTTTCAATAAGCATATTGTGAAATCATCGGCGCAAAAATGTCGACGTGTTTGCCCTTTATCAACGCCAGATATATTGACCCGAATGAAATTTTTTGTGTACGTTGTGTCATGGAAGGACATATGATAAGTGCAATTTTTATTTCTTAAATTCTAAAATTGTAGTCAGCAGGCAGTACTGAATTTCATTATTGCATATTTAAATAACAATGAAGTCCTCAAACACCAAAAATACGTAATGGATACACATAATATATATTTACTACAGTGTTTAAATGGCAACATTTTTTAAAAAAAGGAAATCATAGTTAAAAATAGATTCTGGGTACCAGCAGCGTACAAATTTCATTCCAGTGTAATAGGTACTTTAGGATATGAATCCGTATGTTATTCTGACACCCAGAACCTGAATGAAAAAAGAAGATCTTAACTTGGAAGAAAATTAATAGTTAAGAAATGTAATACATATTAAGCTGTCATTTTCGGGTACTTTTGGTGCAGAAAATTCCATTCAGATCCTAAAGTATTTACAAACTTTGGGAACTAAATGTTATTTAAGTGATCAAAAATGGGGTTCAAAAATATGTAGAATGAAGAAATTTGCAGAATAGAGGAAGAAAGAAAAAAAGAATGAGAAACACTGCCGTGTGGTTACTGGCGCTACGAAAATACAAAATTTGATTCAGATCAGATAAATAGTTTGGTATCTATTAGAGGGAGGGAAGATTTTACCCACTCACCCACCAGCCCACACACACACACACACACACACACACACACACACACACACAGACACACACACACACACACACACACACACACTGATTGATTGATTCACTCATTCATTCCATTGCTCATGTCAAAATACTGCTTTCTTTCTTTTTAAAGTAATGTCTAAAAAGCTTTACGTTTTGAGAGCAAGTAAATGAAGCGTGGCTGTGAATGTCATTTGTTTATATTTTATTTAGTAACAGTTGATGACACAATAATGAATTTTATAGTACGCTACATAATCTATTTGTTTTTGTTTCTGTGACAGGCATGTCTTCAACATTCGAAGATCTGCTTGAAGAAGAAAATCAAAAAGTTTACTCAAAGACGTCTTCAGCGTCGTTGGTGACTGCAGCTGCCGAAGAGATGACACGGTGAAGTCCATGTTATGATCTCGAGGGATACTAAGTCTTGTATATAATATAGAACGGACCAGTGAAAACAAAAATATTTCTGTGTCCAATCAATGGTAAAAATGGATGATCTTTAGATGTCTATCACACAAGACGATATCAAATAAAGAAGGAGTTAAAAGAGATTGGCTCATATATTCTAAATCATGTGTTTCTACTTATTGTTTTCACTGTTATCCTTTTACTGAAGATGTCACTGCTTTTAATAAGAAATTGGGTTTCAAAAATTGGCAGCTGTATCTCGACGTATAAAAGTCGCGAAAAAATGAAGGCCGTCTATTGAACATTAGAAATTGTCTTGATTTCAAACGCGATATTATAAAGAAAAGTATTGTAGACGCCATTCTCCAATCAGAAATTTAAGGCAAGAAAATGTGGGTTGTTTTAATAGAAACACTAGTTCATCTTATGTATTCTTTAACACGACAGTGTTTCCGGCTAAGAGGGTGATCAGAAAAACATTTCTCCTCTGATACTGTCTACTTTTTTCAACTACAGAAACCTCTGACTCTTGTAACTGACGGGTAGGTAACCTTCATCCAAAAGCTGAGTCACACATGACTTATTATCTCGGTAACAAAATCTAACATGAAATTCGTTTTAAAAAACTATTATATTTAACTGAAACAAAATATTTCTATACTGCACTTCCGACTTCACAAACGAAAATATAGATTTAAATATTAGTTAGATTCGTAGTTGTTAATTCTTCTAGAAAGAAAGTTGAGTGAAAGAAACATTTTTTTCGTTGACAGATGCTACTGGTTATGGGATAGCTACATTTCTATTACACTGATTTGCAGGTTAAGTGTGATCCAGGCGGTTATAATGGTAACGAACGTGAGAAACACAAATGTAGATTTTTAGAAAAGAGTACTAGACTAGTCCACGCACATTTTACACCCCTTGCGCGGTACAGTGCCTCATTTTATTACTCAGTGACTCCTCTAAAAGTTCACTTGATGTACTTTTTTTTCACGTATAGCAAGGATTTTTTTGCCACATCCACCGCACATTGGCAAATTATTATTAGCGAGTTATCTGTTTTGACTTAAAACCATTGTCGTCCTCCCAACGGAAGAGCAGAATGGAAGCACTGAAAACACTTCGGTGCAACTAAGGAAAGATCTATGATGCTTTCTACAAAATTCACTTCTATGAAATAGTAATAGAACAGTGTCACAGGGGAAGGAGCGCCCGTCAGTACAAGACCAGACTCCATGGGGCAACAGCGCATATTCAGTGAGCGTGTATACTCACTCACAATGCCGACGATGCAGAAAACACCGGGCAGCGCCTCTGATAGATAACTTGCGACATCTTACACCTCCAGCAGGACTTCTGTAGGAGCTGCCTAGGCAGGATAACTGGATCGAATGAAGTTACCGTTTCCCAGTGGCAACATCTGGCTGCTCTGCCATTGGCTAACCAGCCGGCTCAGTTATACACCACGAAAATCGGACCCTCATTTTTAGACTGCAGTCAGTGGTATTCAGGTGTGCATAGTATGTGTAGTGACACAGACAACGCCAGTCCATAACCACAAGAAGAAGACCACTAGTAGTCCAAGATGAAGCAGCCAGCCACCACCGGCTGACTTTGCTACTGTTAGCTGCAAGCCTCTGCCTGAGCTAAGGCCTGTATGCAGCCAACTTGGCGCCGTCACACTGACGCTTCACTTGCTGGTTGACTACCTTCTGTCGTTGGCCACCTCCCTGCAGAGTCATGGGTTTGAGTCTGGGAAAGTTAGTTGCTCCACTGTACTGTCACTGTCTGTCGGCCCCTGTAGCCCAACCTGTTGCTGTTCAACACCTTGAGTGGGCTGTTGGAGCTGAGAGCTGACCCGGCAGTAGCGGAGGAACCGGCTGTTCATAGGTCACGATGTGGAATGTGGAGGTAGTGGTGACTGTTTACAGTAGTTCTTTATTCATTTCAATACAAAGATGGGTCTGCAGCTGGTAGGAGGCTATTGCCCCTCAATGATGTAGTGAGCTGCAGACTGCCACATGCCTTTGTCAGCAACCACTGGCAAGGAGACAGCATGCATTAGCAGTTTCCCAATGGTTCTAGAGTGGGAGTGCTGCCATTGGCTATCCAGCTGGCTCAGTTATACACCACGCAAATCAGACCCTCACTGCGGTCAGTGGTATCCAGGTGTGTATAGTATGCCCAGTGACACAAACAACGCCAGCTCATAGCCGAAGGTTGACATTATTGTATGTGACCATTGGTGTGTGACAAGCGCAGCTCCTGTCATTCTGCTTGCCTTATGGCTGCAGTGTACCACACCAGGAAGGACTATATTATATATTTATGGCTGAAGTCAAAGGCATATGCCCATATTGGCAGGCTGTAATCAACAGTGAGGGCCCACAGGAAGTGGTGAACAGCAACAGAGAGATCAGGCAGCCTTTAGCCCTAGCTCGGACATGCAATCTGCCAAGGAGGTGGGCACCAGCAGAAGATGGCCACCTGGCAGGTAACCAAATATGCGAAGGCGCCAGGTTATCTATACATGGTCCCAGTTAACGCAGATGCCTACAGCTACTGGAAATGAAGTCCTCAAAAAGTGACTGGTGCTTCGTCTGGCACTACAGAGGTCTTCTTCTTGAAGTTAAATGCTGATGAAGATAATGGTGCTCAGCATCATGTACACATCCAGATACAGTTGCGTACAGAGAACATCAATGAGCATCTAAAAACTAAGAGTGACGCTCTGACTTGAGAGGGTATTGAAGAGGATCAGCTAGCCAGTACTGCTCCAACAGAAGCACCTCCACCTCAGAAATGACAAAGGGCTGTAGCAGCTGGGTGGCGCCATTGGGTTACTTGAGGTCTTGGTTGAGCTGTTTAGCGTATCCCTTAGAAAAAAAAATGGTTCAAATGGCTCTGAGCACTATGGGACTTAACTGCTGTGGTTATCAGTCCCCTAGAACTAAGAATTACTTAAACCTAACTAACCTAAGGACATCACACACGTCCATGCCCGAGGCAGGATTCGAACCTGCGACCGTAGCAGTCCCACGGTTCCGGACTGCGCGCCTAGAACCGCGAGACGTATCCCTTAGAAACTACAAGTCTGATCCCTTATGACCTGCGGGGAAGGAAAGCGCCTCATACGATAATGCAAATTTCTGAGAAATAATGCCACACAATGGATAAGGTCTCATTAAAGGAAAATTTGTGGAGGTGGCCCAATTAAGCATGAAAAGCCTGAGTACCACACCTCGCACACACATATATTAATGAAGGGATCTCATCGAACTATAAAAGAAAACTAACAGTCACTATAACTATTTGGTTTATTGCTATAAGGCATAAAACAAAATAATTTACCCACTGAACCAAGCTTATAAACATTTAATAAGTGGACGATGGCTTATAAGTATAAACTATAGCCATGCCACAGGCCAGAGGATATATGCAATCATAATATGAAACTGTAGCACAGATATGGCCAATGACTGCAAAAATGGTTAATTATTTGAAGAAATATCCCCAGAAAAGCCAGAAGAAACACCAATACTTTTGCTGGAGTGCATGATGGGTGCAACTAGCCAACAGTGAACGTTCAATCTGCGCAGTTAAACCCTGATGAAACTTAGCTAGTTTCGTGTCCCCCCTCGCCTTGATGTCTCAATGGCAATGCTTACCACTCATAAATAGTGTGAGTGTGGAAGATGGCTGCAGAAGCTGCTGGAAATTCTAAGTCCAGCTCGACCTGTATTTTTTGCTCTAAGTTAGAGACATTTCTCTCTGCAGCTGTCTAAAGTGAAGATCATTCTTGGTCGTGTCTCTCAAGCAAGTGTGTTCTGATTTTCCTCTACGAAATTTAGCTGGTTCTGCAGTAGCAGAATCTCGCAGGACAACTGCAGCAGACCTTGCAAGCTCTGACTAATAATAATTTCATAAACAAGTGCAACAAATTTCACCTCTCATGGATTTTGTCATGACAACCAATAATGGTATGGCGCAGGAAGGAATGCAGAAAACCTCCCCCACTACGTGATTTCCAGCCCCAGCCAGTCAAAAGCGTTGCACATAGGCAAGTGCAGGAAATCGTGCCTTCTACAGAAATAATTACTCTGAGCTAATCATATACCTCCTTACCCATATTTAAACAAACCACACTGTGTGACACGCCAGCATCCAACTTCTGATCTTATGGTTCGAAACTCCATGTTTTGCACCTGACCCTCAGATCCTATCTATGCATTCTTTTTAGTGTTTCGCACATTGCAGTTTTTATGGAAAGCAGTCTGCCCTCTCCTATGCTTCTATTGCGCAGACATGGGAGCCCAGTGTTTCCCTGTCCGATACCTACGTGGAACTAGTTTTTAGTGCCAAATGAGTTTATGACACTTCCCTGTCATGAGGAGAAGAGGAAGTAATTAGCATTGCAATCATAGTCAGTAATGACTATTATCTGCAGTTTTCATTCAGCGTTGATGAATTGACTATACTGTCTATCAGGATGTGAATATTACATTACGAAGATAGGCTGCATAACAGTTTGGAGATAAACTAACACCTAACATGGAGATGACTTCATTTATTCTGATTTTCTTGTTTAGTTAACTTCTGTAGGAGCCTATCTGTAGCTGTAGTATTGCCCAGCTTCATTGTCCAGGTTCTTTTGCTTTGTCAGCTTCCTGAATAAGCACTTTTTCATTCTTCTCGTGAAGCAGTGTCTGGACTTCGAGCTGACACTCGCTTCCCTGTGTATTATGTCGTTTTATTGAGTTTCACAGGAACAGTTCATTGCGCTGGATCGAGTCATGATGCAGCAGGGCACACACAGTCATCTTCACATATGCCGGAAGCTGTAGATAGGACTGCCTGATCCGGTGCGTTGTACGTAAGCTGTCACCATGGTAGCAGTCAAGCATCCAGGGCTGATCTCTGTCATCCTTGGTGGACCATGTGGCGCCTTGCATCAGCTTTCTACGACTGTATTGCCACCAGAACATGCTGCTGGTAGCACACGCCATCTTCCTGTAGGAGTGCTGCTGACACGGACATGGAAATCCTTTTTCTTGGCATCCAGAAGCACATAGAATACACACTAGACTCCTTCCTCTCCTTGAGAATCATGTCCCCAAGGGGGTCCATTACACACCTAACATGAGAGGTCACAACTACCATGAATCCCATCCTTTGTGCATGCCTAGAGGCAGGCTGAGTGGCTCCCTCTGAAACAGGGCGGTCGACTACATCTGGCATTTGCATTGGGTCTTTATCAGCCACTGGTAGCGCCTGGAAAATGTTTGTTAGACGAACCAAGGAGGCCTTTCTATCGTCCGCCCTCCCCCTGCAGTCCCTCACTGTCTGCCACACCCTGAAACAACCTCCCACTCGACCACAGGAGAGGGGTCCACTTCAGTGTCGGCAGTAACTAGGGTGCCTACAGCAGTGGACTGATCGGGGGACCCATAGGAGGTGCTGGATGTCCCTTGGGTCCCCAAAAATGGCTCTGAGCACTATGGGACTTAACAGCCATGGTCATCAGTCCCCTAGAACTTAGAACTATTTAAACCTAACTAACCTAAGGACATCAAACAACACCCAGTCATCACGAGGCAGAGAAAATCCCTGACCCCACCGGGAATCGAACCCGGGAACCCGGGCGCGGGAAGCGAGAACGCTACCGCATTGGGTCCCCACATCTGGCCTCCCACAGTGATGCCCATTGGCAACAGTCTCAAGCTGCATGACTGAAGTCAGCAGCACCTGGAGCTGTGAGTGAAGAGTCACCAACTCAGTTCGCATCTGAATGCAGAAATTGCAGAACTATACATTATGGCAGAAATATACTCTAGTCAATTATTAAATGCGTGACTGTGCCTAGTAAACACACAAGAAATTTAACAATATCTCTGAGGAGAACAAAAGTTGCCAGGTTGCATTTTTCATCGTCATGCACTTGGTGTGGTGGTATGGGATGCTACTGGGTACACAACACGATCACCTCTGGTTCACATAACTGTAACAGGGGCAGCAGACTTTACTTTCTTATGTGTTAAGGTCGATGGCTGTGCCTAACCTTCGAGGTCTCAGAAATGTTGAGATTCATCACGATAACACAAGAATGCTTGTCGTTGATGCTTTCCTGACCTGTCTATAATGGGAGAGTTATTGACTGTTGCCCTGACCAACACATTCTCCACATATCTGAGGCACTGAAAACATCTGCTAGCCGTGGTGACCGAGCGGTTCTAGGCGCTACAGTCTGGAATCCCGCGTCCGCTACGGTCGCAGTTTCGAATCATGTCTCGGGCATGGATGTGTGTGATGTCCTTAGGTTACTTAGGTTTAAGTAGTTCTAAGTTCTAGGGGACTGATGACCTCAGATGTTAAGACCCATAGTGCTCAGAGCCATTTGAACCATTTGAACTGAAAATATCTGGTCACCCACGGGCTGGGCTAAAGATTGACACACCACCACTCGCCATCCGTTACTGTTAATGATCTCTGACAGAGAGTTGAAGTAGCCTGGAATGACGTACTCATAAAAGTCATCGAAGCTTAGTTCGACTTGATCCACTGCCAGGTTAGAGCCGTTGTTGCTGCCAGAGATGGGAGCTCTGAGAACTAAATTTCACATCCTGTATACACTTACATCAACAAATTTAATCATGTATTTTTCTTACTATACAGTATACGCACATTAAGTGCAATTTCGTTATTTGCTATCGTTCCTGGTTTTCATATTTCAATAGCCAACATTGTTTGTACGAGGGCGCGTTGAAAAGTAACGTCTCTGAATGTTTTATGTGCTTTTTAAACAAAACAAATTTTATTAGCATCCTACATCTTCATTCTTCATGTCTGCATATTTATTTTTTAACATAGTCTCCTTTACGACGAACACGTTTTTCTCAACGAGAGACCAGTTTGTTAATACTGTCACTGTACAATGTTTGACTTTGTTGACAGAGCCACAAGGTATCATCAGTACCAAAGTGACGTCCTCGAAGATTTTCTTTAAGTTTTGGAAACAGATGAAACAGATGGAGGATGATGGAAGAGAGTGAACCAAAGACATCAGATTGTCGGAACGCTGGGGTTTGGTCCGTCAGTCTCATGCTGAAATAGAAGGTGCTCCATTTTTGGACGAATTCTTCTAATTCGAAACTCGATAACAGCACTCTGTTTCTCTTTCACCAATGTAGTTATGTTACACACCGCCATGTTGCACGCTACAATTCGGAGACCTCTAGCGGCAGAGGGCTGCAACTTGTATCTGCGAAGCGAGAAAGTCGCTCTAGTAATATGTATGACCTGCAATACCCGAACCGATATTAACAACAGAATAAAAAACTGGGACGCACTACTTTTAAGCATGCCCTCGTAGGATACTTGCACTTAATGTTTTATCTATTATTCATTAGTACCAATGTTTCATCTATAACGAGGGTCATTCATAACATACGAAGTCCAAATACAATGCACGTTACGCCACAGTAGTCAGTTTGACTGATTTATTCAGCTAGTAGCGAAACACAGAGCATTATTATAAATTATCTTCTACAATTGGCAGTCGAATGAAACCGAGACGAATGGAAAATGGCAAGTAAAATGTAAAAACCCATTCAACAGCCAGGAGAGCACAAAATATTTCTTTATCTAAGAGAACCGGTTTCATCAGATTTTGCTGTCATCTACAGCTCTTAAACATGTTCATTTTACGCTGAAAGTCAAGCACAAGATGTCAAGTGGACAAAAAGACTTGAATATGACAGCAAGGTCTGTTCAAACCGATCGTCTTAAATAACGAAATATTTTATGCTATCTTGGCTGTTGAATCGCTTTTACAATTAAAACAGATCGCCGTTCAGTACTCTCAAAATGAGAAAATTCAAGCAAGTAAACTGTTTATTATTTCAAAGTAATCGCCATAACTGTTAATACATTTAGCCCACTGTGAGACAAGACGGTCAGTGCCTTCAAGGAAAAATGCTTGTAATTGCCTACGGAACAATGACTGTACCCTCTTCGTCCGATGCGAATCGACGGCCACGAGCCTGTTTCTTCACGGCTCCAAAAATGCAGAAATCGTATGGTTGTCCCATCTGCTGCCAAGACTGTATCGACTTCGCTCCAGAAGTTTCGCTGGGAAGCCCTTACAAATTCCCTATACAATTCCGATCTCTCCTAATGCTATTTCCATGGTTTTGAAGCCCCGAAGAATGACATTTGCCGCCATCGACTTGCTTGGGACGAACAGGTGCGCGCCTGAGTGCAATCATGTTTCTGTTGGTTATCGCAAAATTTTTCCCTGAAGACACTGACATCACAGTGTGATAAATGTATTAACAGTCATTGCAATTAATTTTTAAATGATAATCAGTTAACTGACTTTTTCTGTCCCTTTCATTTTCATTTAAGTGCCTTTCAAATCTATAAGATAACGTACAGGGTGAATCAAAAAGAATCATCCGATTTGGCAAGTCTGTATTTCTAAAACTAATGAACATGTACAATGGATTTTGATTTTTGATGAATGGGAAACTCAAAAAGTTTTTTTCATACATTTTAATAGATGTTCAACATGCCCCCTTGAGATGCACGGCATATGTTAATGCGGTATCCAAATTGTTCCCACACAGCAACGAGCACGTCTTGAGTTACAGCTTTCACAGCTGCTGTTATGGGATGTCTCGGCTTATTCATTGTTATTGGTAACAGAGGCACATAAACAGAGTCTTTTATAAATCCCCACAAGAAATACTACAGTCAGGTCCAGTGACTTTGGGGGCCAGTAATGTAAGGCTGAATCATTTGGTCCAGTGCGACAGATCCATCGTTCAGTAATCTTTTGATTCAAAAATTCCGGCACTTCCAGATGCCAGTGCAGCGGTGACCCACCCTGTTGGTAAATGAAGACGTTCGAAGCGGTCTCCAAGGGTGGGACAAGAAAATTCTCAAGTAAATCGAGATATGAGCTTCCTGTAACAATGTTCTCGGCAAAGAAAAATGGACCATACACCTTTTTCTGTGAAACTGCACAAAACATATTACATTTTGGAGAGTTGTGTTGTACAACTTCATGTGGTTGTTCCGTACCCCATATTCTCACATTATGACGGTTCACCTTTCCATTTAAATGGAATGTTGCTTCGTCAATAAACACCAAACGTGGAAGAAAGCTGCGGTTCTAGGCGCTCAGTCCGGAACCGCGCGACTGCTACGGTCGCAGATTCGAATCCTGCCTCGGGCATGGATGTGTGTGATGTCCTTAGGTTAGTTAGGTTTAAGTAGTTCTAAGTTCTAGGGGACTGATGACCACAGATGTTAAGTCCCATAGTGCTCAGAGCCATTTGAAGAAAGCTGTCATCCTCCATCTTGCCAAGAACGAAATTACAGAACTCCAAACGTTGTTGTTTACCACCTTCACGAAGAGCTTGCAGTAGCTGAATTTTGTATGGTTTCATGTGTAAACGTCGACGCAACACACGCCAGACCGACATCGGAGGCATGTTGGGCTGTCGAGCTGCGCGGCGAACGGATTTCTGCGGACTCCTTGTGAAACTGTGGCGGATGCTTCCGACCAGTGTGCCAGACATTCGGGGAGGGCCGGGCGATCTGCTTTTGCACAAACAACCTGTTTCTCCGAACTGACCATGCCATCATCTAACGCTCGTGCTAGGAGGATCCACACTATACCTAATACAAAAGTCACGCTGAACATTTATTACTGACTTGCACTCAGCAAAATATAGAACATAGAACACTTTCTATTGTCCCGACACCATTTTTACTAGAACTGAAGTGGGCGCACACTGCCGCTACCTAGCGGGAACCATGTAACATTCAAGAGTTTGCTCTTCCCAATTGTACGTTGTTCACGTACGTGTCTCAAATAGCATAATAGTTACGATTTTTTAAAAATCGGATGATTCCTTTTGATATACTCTGTATAATAATGAATTGATATCTCCAAGAGAATGCGCAATAATGAATTGTGCTTAGAGACATACTGAACAAATAAATTAGACTGACAAAGAAACTGACTAAACTGGCGTAAGATGCTTCATATTTGGTCTACGGACGATACGAACAACCTTCACGACACTGGAGACGAGGTCAGAGTCACGCAACATACACTACTGGCCATTAAAATTGCTACACCACGAAGATTACGTGCTACATACGCGAAATTTAACAGACAGGAAGAAGATGCTGTGATATGGAAATGATTATCTTTTCAGAGCATTCACACAAGGTTGGCGCCGGTGGCGACACCTACAACGTGCTGACATGAGGAAAGTTTCCAACCGATTTCTCATACACAAACAGCAGTTGATCGGCGTTGCCTGGTGAAACGTTGTTGTGGTGCCTCGTGTAAGGAGGAGAAATGCGTATCATCACTTTTACGACTTTGAAAAAGGTCGGATTGTAGGCTATCGCGATTGCGGTTTATCGTATCGCGACATAGCTGCTCGCGTTGGTCGAGATCCAATGACTGTTAGAAGAATATGGAATCGGTGGGTTCAGAAGGGTAATACGGAACGCCGTGCTGGATCCCAACGGTCTCGTATCACTAGCAGTCGAGATGACGGGCATCTTATCCGCATGGCTGTAACGGATCGTGCAGCTACGTCTCGATCCCTGAGTCAACAGATGGGGACGTTTGCAAGACAACAACCATTTGCACGAACAGTTCGACAACGTTTGCAGCAGCATGGACTGTCAGCTCGGAGACCATGGCTGCGGTTACCCTTGACCCTGCATCACAGACAGGAGCGCTTGCGATGGTGTGCTCAACTATGAACCTGGGTGCACGAATGGCAAAACGTCACTTTTTCGGATGAATCCAGGTTCTGTTTACAGCATCATGGTGGTCGCATCCGTGTTTGGCGACATCGCGGTGGACTCACATTGGAAGCGTGTATTCGTCATTGCCATACTGGCGTATCACCCGGCGTGATGGTATGGGGTGCCATTGGTTACACGTCTCGGTCACCTCTTGTTCGTATTGACGGTACTTTGAACAGTGGACGTTACATTTCAGATGTGTTACGACCCGTGGCTCTTCCTTCATTCGAAACCCTACCTTTCAGCAGGATAATGCACGACCGCATGTTGCAGGTCCTGCACGGGCCTTTCTGGATACAGAAAATGTTCGACTTCTGCCCTGGCCAGCACATTCTCCAGATGTCTCACGAATTGAAAACGTCTGGTCAATGGTGGCCGAGCAACTGGCTCGTCACAATACGCCAGTCACTACGCTTGATGAACTGTGGTATCGTGTTGAAGCTGCATGGGCAGCTGTACTTGTACACGCCATCCAAGCTTTGTTTGACTCAATGCCCAGGCGTATCAAGGCCGTTATTACGGCCAGAGGTCGTTATTCTTGGTACTGATTACTCAGGATCTATGCACCCAAATTGCGTGAAAATGTAATCACATGTCAGTTGTAGTATAATATATTTGTCCAATGAATACCCGTTTATCATCTGCTTTTCTTCTTTGTGTAGCAGTTTTAATGGCCAGTAGTGTAATTTCACATATCCAAGATCTACGTCTGTCCACTTGTTCAGAACATGCAATCAACTGTATGACTAAGGTGGACATCCGCCGTTCGAATGATAACGGTGGATGCTGCTTCAGATTTTGAGAATGAACAGCACAAATTTACTCTTAAGGCAACGCGGCAGCTTCGCCCTCGAACTGCTGTTCCAGTCTGATTTTCCAGACTGTACGCACTTTTGACTATCTACACTTTTCATCTTTTAACTCATTTCTGATCTGAGTTGTACTACCAGTAACGAACAACCGCACTCGCTCAGATATGAGACTACCAGTGTACAAGGCCAAACGCGATGTGAAATTTGCGGCTCCTGTCCCCCTGCGCAATATATGTACCCGTGCAGGGAATTACAGTCACGCCGGACTTGAACTTGTTTAGCATAAACGTGGCTCTCGCTATCTGAGCAGTGATCAGCGTGTGCTTACCCCGTCCTGGGAACGCGTCTCGTTCTCCCAGCAAAAAGTAGAGTACTCAGCCATTAATTAACGCAGCGTCTCCGCAGGCTGAATTGCACCAGAGCACTCGGCACTCTTGTGAGATGAGTTCCAGACGTATGACATCCGCACATCTATCATGTAGTCACCATCAGGTAAATGGAATCCGTAACAATTATCCCAAAGGTAATTCTGCAATGAAGCAGCTCCTACCTGCATTTTACGTACGAAAGGAAATTATCCCGATAACTTTGCCAAACATAATTGTCTTCTACAGTTTATGTAAGGAAACGCCATGCTAAACTGCCCTCACGTAAAAAAATCATGAACTGTTGTACTGCTTGCATTTCGAAATCGCACTTGACAGCCATTAAAACCCAATTTCCTCCAAGTTTTTAATAAATCGCATTTGCTATTGCTCGTGGCCAGACTATCACTGATTGTTATTCTGAAAGGGTACAGTACCACCCAACATTGAAAATAGGTACAACATTCTTCGTTACTCTTGTCAGAACAACATATTTTTTGTAATAAAAACTCAATTTCACTTAATACACCGAAGCCAGATACCAGTGTAGGAAAGAAGGACAATTTATTTATTTAACTGATCACATGTGCACTCCCACAAAATAAATCCCTACGTCCAATTTGGTGAGATCTGTGAAATGAATGAATGTCTGGTCATCTGCTAACCACAGATAGTGAATGTGCAATATATGATCATCTTTGAGATGGTCCTTTGGTCACCTTTGGTGGAACCAAAGAGATGAAATTTACCTGAGGTTTGAGCACCTGAAATGTGGCTGACCAATACGGTAGCATGGTGCTCCCCCACCTCGGCGGAGGTGCGAGATGACCAGAAGAACGGCCATGTTCCAGCACTCTGGCACTGGCTCTTGTGTTGGTAAGACCTGTCTTTGGTGTGCTCCCTAAAGACAAAAGAGTGGAGAGAATGGTATGGATGTGAAATACTTAAGAGTAGCTTGGAATAATAATTTCTTTATTTCAGGAACTTTTGGGGGGAGAATTAAATGACAGGCAGGTAATATTAAGGGGATCGTAGTGATATACGGAAGTGACCAACGGTCACAATGAAACCACGTGTAGCAATAAGTTGAAATACTTGCGAGTGCTAAAGTTAAGCTGAATTACTGGCGTGTGTACTATAAGTTGGAAATATTTAAGTAATGGCGTGTGCAGGACTTGAAATTAGAAACGAGCACTTCCACGTGGTGAGTACTGTGTGAGTCCTAATCTGTGTATGAGACAAAGGATAAAGAGAAGTTCTCGGCCAAGGTATCAGTTGAGGACTCGTGTGTGACGAATATGCTCTTAATATTACTTTTGGTGTTATGTTTCCGTGTGACGCTTGATTCAAACTCTAATACTCTGAGAGAGAAGTAAAGTGAGTCAGCCGTCTATCCAGCAACGCCACTTGGCTTGCATTGCACAGGAAGACGTGCATATATCCTCCAGAGTTCGTAGTAGGAAAGTAAAGTTACGAATTGGGGCAGTGTCGTGTGAAACTGGGATGAATACTAATTGAAGTGGGAAAGCTGAAAGTGAAGTGATTCTAACGTTGTGACTATTCTTTGTGACGTATTCTATGTTACCTGTGTGACGTATTACATGTTATTTAACTATGTGTGGCTTGCATGGGAGAGTAGCAAGATAGGTTCAGAGGCAGTGGGTAATGCATGTTCCTTTTTGTACCGCTCGGTCTGTAGGAAATTCTCGTGATGCTGGGTGTGAGAGTCGAAGTGTGAGATATAACAAAAGATCCACCATCCTATACAGAAAGTGCACTGTAGCGTTAGATAATTACGAGACCATAAGATAGAGAATCACCAATATAAATCCATGCCCACTGGGCGGAGTTTCTCATTTGTAATTGTTGTATAAAATGTAATGGTGTGTTTAGGTTATCTTTGAATAATAATAGAATTTATCGGAATAAAAAAGATAGTGAAAAGAAAAAGATTGGTGACCTTGTTCTTCGAATAGTGTGTAGTTATGATATCCAGAATTTATAATGTGTGCGCCATTCATATTCAGTGCGATGGCCACGTGTTGATCAAAGCCGTTGGGTAAGAAAGAAAATGTGGTATTGCCAATGCGTGGTGAACAATCAGAGTTGTGTAAATTACTAATAGTCAGATGTGCGTTATCCGTTTCCGTTGCGTATTATTCAAACAGGAGAATAATTTCTAGCTTCACTGTGGGTACTAGAGCTCATAATCAGTCATTGATGTTTTTTCGAGAAATAAGGATAAAACCACTCGCTTGGCAGACCACTCATCTTGCAGGCCTGGCTGCTTGAAGCCACAGTATGAGCAACGCATGTGGGTGCCTCTCAATTCATCGCACAACAAGACGGAATAATCAAAGAAGATAGCCCTCTCCCGAATAATTAAGTAACACATTCAAACTCTGGAAATCACGGTAGCACTTTAGCAAAGAACTTGAGACAAAATTTTAATCGCAGAACTCATATGCTTGCAAAGCTGCTTCACAAATCCGTATTTTATACAATGCAGTAAGATTTCATGACATGAAACGTAGATTTCAAGACAAAAGAAAGGACCACTCATTCACATGTTCTTGTCAGTATCAACGTCCCTCAATTACAGTTCCCGGTCACACAAACCGAAGTGCATCGTGCGACAATTACAGCAAACAATGCCAAATGAAAGGACAGTGTAGGAGTGGCTGCCGAAAAGTAATGCCTCCCAATATTTTATTCTGTTCTCAATATCGATTGAGGTATTGCATGGCATGAATATTACTCGGTCGACATCACTTAAAACTTCCGGGACAATAGGCCGTAGTCGATGTCTAAAACTTTCTCCTAACGTTTCCTCTCCGCCTGCGGTAGACATCTTCAGAGGTAAAGTGGCAAACTCCAACAAGAACTTCAGGGAGTGCCGATTATCCGATTATATGCGCAGTGTCGAGGGCACCACAGTCCATCACGTGATCAAGAAATAAAATTCGCTGAGACGAGTGTCATATCGAAAACATCGCATCATCATGTCCGTATGTATAGAGAGGCTATTAAGATTTGTAATACTTTTAACGGAAAAGAGGAAGGTGCTATTTTTATTTATTTTGAGCTTTTCGTCATTACAGAGGCTTTTCTCCAACATAATAATTTACTCAGAAATTACAATACAAAGAATAAACGCTCTTAAACTATGTTGTTGTTGTTGTGGTCTTCAGTCCTGAGACTGGTTTGATGCAGCTCTCCATGCTACTCTATCCTGTGCAAGCTTCTTCATCTCCCAGTACCTACTGCAACCTACATCCTTCTGAATCTTAAACTATATTTTCAAAATATTCCTCCAGGTGTTTCGATCTTGTGTGTCCTCTTCCTCTGCGCCCATTCTCCTCATTGTGCGCTGTACATTTTGGATCCAGGTGGTCATAGGTCATTCTCTTCTTTTTCTCCCCTCCGGTTCCCACTCCAGCATCAATTTTGGTATTCTGGTTTTCTCCATTCGTCGTACATGCCAGTACCACTGTAATTTCTTCCTATCCATTACGTCATAATTCTTTCTTTTATTTCCATTCTCTTTATTATTTCAGTGTTCCTTATCTTTTCTTTCCTGGAGATTCTTGCCGATCTTCTCCAGAAGTCCATCTCTAGAGCTTGTAATTTTTTAATGAGCTTCATGTTAATTGTCCAGGTCTCCGTTCCATACAGATCCACACTCTCTAATACGGATTTGTATATTAATTTTTTAGTTCTGCTCACTACATTCCCGCTCCATAAGACTGAGTTAAGCATCTCGATGACCGTCCGTCCGCTACTAATTCTTTTGTTGATTTATGACTCTGATTTTCACTCGATTTCTAAAATGGATCCCAAATAACAGAAAGTGTTTATCTTTTTGATTTTCTTTCCTTCAATGTATAGCTCATCTGAATCGTTAATCAAGTATTCTGTTTTTTGGTAATTAATCTTCAAACCCCAAGTTTTGTATGCTACTACTAGTTGATTGCACATATAGTTAGCATCCTCTCCATCTTGTGCTATGACTACTTGATCTTCAGCAAACAATAAATGATGTAGGTAAACTCCATCTCTTATTTCTAATCCCATACTATTACATTTACGAGACCATGTTCTAAGGCTAATATCTATATAGGTTTTAAATAATGATGGTGACATGGGACAGCCCTGTAAAAGGCCTTTGCTTGTTCTAAATTTCTGTGAAAGTTTATTACCAACTTTCACTTGGCAAATGTTATCTTTATACATCTGTTGTATTATTTTAATTGGAAAGGAAGGCATTAAATTAGATAAAATTTGCATGTCAACATTGCAACGTATGAATGACTATCGATTACGTTCAACCGAGAATATTGGCACTGAGAGAGATAATCTCATAGCCAACGTCACGTGATGGACAGTGGTGCCCTCTAGACTGCCCATATGATCGAGGGTCAATTTTACCTCTGAAGATGCCTATGCAGTCGGGGAGAAAGTTTTATACGTCGACCATGGCTTATTAGCCTGGAAGTTTTAAGTGATGTCAGTACCAGACATGAAAGCTTACATTGTATAATCATTGCTCGGTCAACTTCCCCGTTTCGCTGACGCAAGTTACAACCACCTGCCAGAAGGGCGTTCCGAATACGTAACATGGCGGTGTGTAAAACAACTATGTCGATGTGAGAGAAACAGCGTGATATACTCGAGTTTCTAACCGAAGAAGATGTTCATCCGCACATGGAGCACCCTCTCTTTCGGCATAAATGCTTGATCACACACGAGCATGCGACATCTCAATCAACCCGACTCCTTGGGTTCACTGGCATGGATCATCCTCCACGAAGTCCCGACTTGACTCCATCCGATTTTCATCTGTCTCCAAAACTTAAAGAACACCTTGGAGGTCCTCATTTTGATAGTAATAAAGAGGTGCAAGCAGAGATGATGTTGTGGCTCCATCAACAATCTCAAACATTCTACAGTGAGGAGAAATGTGTTCGTCGTCAGGGTGACTATGTTGAGAAATAAATATGTACAAATGAATAATGAAACTTGAGAGGTTTTACATTAAAAATTCGGAGGCATTACTTTTCGGCAAGCCCCCGTAGCAGTTGTAGACAAAAATGGCTCTGAGCACTATGGGACTCAACTGCTGAGGTCATTAGTCCCCAAGAACTTAGAACTAGTTAAACCTAACTAACCTAAAGACATCACAAACATCCATGCCCGAGGCAGGATTCGAACCTGCGACCGTAGCGGTCTTGCGGTTCCAGACTGCAGCGCCTTTAACCGCACGGCCACTTCGGCCGGCAGTTGTAGACAATTCATAATTTAGAATATAGACTGGAAAGTCAATGTAGTGTGATTTTGATTAATTTTCAGTTTAATTTAGAGCCAAAAAAAATGCAGGCAAATCTTTAGCAACTGATTCTTTAAGATAACACTTTAAATTCATTATCAATAATGCTTCTTGTGCATGTATTTTAATATTGTTCAGAGCAAGAGAGTATGCAGGGTGTGATGCGATTGCGTGGTGCCCGGAGGGGGGGGGGGGGAGGGAGGAAGAGACAAATAGTTCAAATGACTCTGAGCACTATGGGACTTAACTGCTGAGGTCATCAGTCTCTTAGAATTTAGAACTACTTAAACCTAACTAACCTAAGGACATCACACACATCCATGCCAGAGGCAGGATTCGAACCTGCGACCGGAGCGGTCGCACGGCTCCAGACTGTAGCGCCTAGAACCGCACGGCCACTCTGGCCGGCAGGAAGAGACAGCACATACTGTTATAGAGCTGAACGCAAAAGCAGTTTTGAGGTTTCACTACAAATGGCTGTAGGTACACTTGCTACCAATCGATATCCATTACATGTTCTGGCTTCCTTCAAACTGATGCTGAATTGATACGTATGTCTGTCTATCAGGCAGGGCAGGATGCGATTTCACGGAGCAGTGTTTCTTTCTGAGTGGGGAGAGGGGGTTTGAGTGGTGCAGCTGTTGTGCCCTGCCCCCCTCCGTTCGGTACGCCGATGGTTCAGGAACTACTTGCAGACAGTGACAAAATAATCTTCGCTGAACTAAAAAATGCATTTTGAATTAAATTACTGACTGAAGCTACTGACTGGTCAAGGTACATATTGGCTAAGCCCTAATATAAGCTAAAGCACTTCGTCGACATATTTCCATAGCAGTTATGATGCTGAAGCTACCGTCAGTATCATCACTTCCATGTGCAAGAGAATCTCTGCTTGCTCAGCGAACTCAGCGTGGCATAATGCTGGTATTGGCCTCTTATTCACATTAACAACACACTTGAGATGGCCTGACATTTAAAGGAGCATCCACTAGGCTCCCATGTCGATTGTAAACTGTATCTCAGAGGCGACTTCAGTGCTGTTAATTCTAAAATATTTTTATGGTAAATCAGCGTTTATAAAATACAAAAAATATGCTAAAGTTTACAGAAAATGGAGAAAAAATGCTAACACAATTATCTTAACTACCAACAATAGTAATTAACTATACCAATAAACAGTTCTACCAAATATTTTTCTACCTATTAACATTTCTGCCATTTACGAAACCTAACCCATGAAAACTCTTCTATAGACATCTCTATCACAGGAACCTCTTCCAAATACAATATCCACCGTAAATATGTCCACCACTTTTACGCCCTACCAATCATAAGCTTACCATTAACATGTGTACCAAACCGTAAACCCACCAAAATAATACTTTATAAGAATATCTCTATAACTCTAAGATTCTTTACAAAAAAAGCCTACCTTAAAGTAACTTTACCATTTTCTAACTCTACTGAAATACAACTCTACCAGTATTTAACCTTAACGGAAAAACCGAACTTGTTTATCGTGCATCTATGTATCATACGACGAAAAGAGCAGAAAATATTAATTTGCTTCTGTCGATAAGACACATATCGTGATACATAAATTTTATCTCGAAAATTATCTGCCGTGAAACGTAAAAATATTTTCTACTTTAAAATGAGACTAAACTGTACGTGTTCAAAGTTATGTAACAGCTGAATTACTTGAAAATTAATTACAATAAGGATAAGTAGTACATACTTAATGTTTTATAGCACCTGAATTATTTAAATACCTTAAAAAATTTCTTTGTTGAATCACTTTATGGAGATTCTTTTTGTTTGTAAAATGTATAAAATAATCAATGTAAAACTAATAATTATTAATAACAATTTGTAATGATAGATTATTATAATAAATAAACAAACAGTTTCAATATTTTATCACTCCAAGGAAATGTTCTTTATTTGTTGAAGTACCAGAGATTTTTATATATAATTTAGATTGGCATCAACATCTCATAATTAACATAAAATAAATTTATTTTCTATTAACATTTTGGGGAACGTCTGAGGCCTAAGTCCTAACATTAAAATTAGTCACTTTATGAAAATATTTAGACCCTTCTTTGTGTCTTCTTGAATAGTTGCAGCCAGTGCGTGTGGCACAGAAGAAGTGGATGCATATGTCTCGTCTGATCCTATCTTTCGCGAAGTGTGGTCCGGGACATTGTGTGACAGCGTTTGTTCGCCCTTTTCAATCCAAACATAAAGTGTAGAATTGAAATTAATGTTAAGATTGACAAAATGACCTGCCAGGTTAGCCGAGAGCGCTAATGAGCTGCTTCCTGGACTCGGGTAGACGCGCCAGCCCGGGATCGAATCCGCCCGGCGGCTTAACGACGGAGGCTGGCGTGCCGTCCAGCCTGGATGTGGTTTTTAGGAGGTTTTCCACATCCCACTAGGTGAATACCGGGCTGGTCCCCACGTCCCGCCTCAGTTACACGGCTTGCGGACATCTGAACACATTCGCAATATTCAATGGATTACACTAGACGCAGACAGTTGGGGTACACTAATTCTGTCCCAGGGGGGTACAGGGTGGCGGCAGGAAGTGCATCTGGCCACCCCTTAAATTGACCTTGCCAAATCCGATTAACCATGCCGACCCTGCGTCATTGAGGGAAAAAGACACAAGCAAAAGAAAGAAAGAAAGTTGAGATTGACAAAATGTTCCTGAATTTAGTTTCAACCAAGTTAATTTGGCCGAATACACAATGTCCCTGTCAGAGTGTTGCAAAGTTAATAATTCTGTTGCAAATTCACTAAGTTCTGAAAAGGGATTGTTTCCAGCAGCGTCTGCGTTATTCAGAACTTCACACCAAAATTCAGCATCAGATGATGTACACTGTCTTTCTATATGGACAATGTCATGCCATTGAGATTGAAACACGTATGCCAATTGTCTGGTCGACTTATTTCACGACATGCTAATTTCCGACTTCCGACAGAAACAATTACATGATATAGATGAATAAGCCCTTACAACATCTCATTTTCCGTGTAATTTAGATATATCTCTGTGAAGCAATGGTTGAACAGTTGTAGTCGCTATAAAGCAAATAGTTTCCAGCCCTCTTGTCAGTTTTTCGTTTAGCACGTCACGAATTTGAGGAAACGCTTCCTTTCTTTTCAGTACAGCCGAAAGCAGTCGGAGGCAACTTCTGTCGCTTATTCAGCAAAGCCTACAAGGCTGGAGGGCTGGCCGTTCAGCAATACAGCGACCCTGTCCGGCATGATTGGTGAGTCGGTGCCTTATCAGTGTTCTGGTTTTATAAGAGCATAGAGCACGACAAATCATTTGCAAGTTGCGAACGAAATTATAGAACAGAGGAACGAGAATGAATTACCACTTCGAGATCCATAGATTTTGAGAAAGCTTTCAGTTTCAGCAAAATCTGTTCTAAAGATTCCTGAGACCTAATCTAATGTAATGTAAAGAAACAACAACGATGACATATCTTTAACGAGACATCTAAAAGATGCTGGAAAACTCAGAATAGTAAGACGAGGCGTCAAAGGAGATACCGTATAACAAACCTATTTCTCGGCGGCCCTACAAGAAGTTCACTGATATTGGGAAGATAAAGAAGCAAAGTCTCTGTAAGTCCATCTGTATACAAGGTGGCTGTGGAACGTGAGGTGTTCAATATAAAATGTCAAAACAAAACAACTACAGTCGTCTAAATTCAGCCGTTTTATTTTTATTTGTGCAACCAGTTTCAGCGTTACATTATGCCAGTTTCAGGCCCCTGTGTAAAGACGACTATGATAACAGAGTGAAATAGTCATTCACCCGACTCAACTAATATTAATGATTATATACGTATTTAAGAAGGATCATACGAACATTCCAAGTATTATTTTAGTGCGATATTTCTGTGTCATTTCGCCGATAAAAACAACAGTGTTATTGAACACTCATTCTTCGATTAATCGTTTAATTATACTTACGTACTTGCATCTTCGTAATAGATTTTACAGAAATTATCTTAATTTTCACTAACAACGTAATCTTTTACATTTCATTTTTATAAGACTTCAGTACATACAAATATTGCATTACCCAGCTCTGAAAATCAATTACAATACTTGTTAAAAAAACGTCGTACTGGAAAGAATTACTACGAGTTAAAAGTACCGTCATAAGACCAGTTTTCGTATTTAGCGCCATTAAAGACAACAGTACAGGAAACAAAATTAGTAACTGGAAGAGAAAACGAGGCCTTAAATGGTTTTGGTACACTAGAAGAGTTTTAAACTACGTTTACAACGAGTCCATAAAGGAAAACTTACGATCGATTGGTATGATCAGTTTTGACTGATGGTGGTGAAACATGCAGCTTTAAAGCGGAAATCATTCTAAACCTGAGAGTTATTCAGTGGGAAATCGTGATAGACATGTTAGACATTGCTAGGAGAGGCGAGAAGACATACCAGTGAATAGAGTCGAAGGAGGAGGAGTTATGACTATAACGAAAGTAGAGGTAGGCGAGACATGTAACAATGTGAAAGAGTTGTACATGGCCGAGAGTTCTTTGCTGGATTCTAAGACCTTAAACAAGACCAGGATGACGAGCTAATGGAATCTGGGTAGATATCTTACAAAGCATGAGGCACCAACTTGGAGAGCAGAAACCTGTAATCATAGGGAACTCTATGGAGATTAGATTATAATAGATTCCATTTTCGTTCCAAGGACCCAAAAAATGAGATGATTCTCGTGGGTGTGGAGCATATCAGAAAGTGCAACATAAAAACAAAGAACATTTGAATATGATACTTACTACACCGATCATTTGTCACGAGATTGTCGAAAAAAAGTTAATACAATGCAATAAACTGGAACAGCTAATATTTACAGAATTAACACACCGTCAGAATGAAACATTCTTATGCACTATTAATAAATTTATCATACACAAAGTACCTAATCTTCACTGTCGTGACCAAGTGCTGTCAAAACTGAAATCTAACGGACATTTTTACTTAACCTGGCTTAACAGCCTGTGTTAAGATATTGATCTATGGAATACAACGAGTTGCCTATCAAAACGTCTTTCAAACTGTTTGAATGGTGCTTTATATGAAAACATGTTTTTAATGATTGTTGGCAATTTATTGAAAATGTGTGTTACTGAATATTGGACCCCTTTTTGGACCAAGGTAAATGATTTTAGGTCTTTATGTAGATTGTTTTTATTTCTAGTACTGAGCTATTGGTTGGAGATAGAGATATATTACTTCCAACAAATTTCATTAAGGAATAAATATACTGAGAAGCAGTGGTTAGAATACAAATTTCCTTGAACAGGTTTCTACATGATGCTCTTGAATTTACACCGCAAATGATTCTTATCACAAGCTTTTGCACCCTAAAAGCTTTTGCTCGGTTTAATGAGTGTCCCCAGATTATAATCCTGCATGAAACAATAGAATGAAAGTAAGCAAAGTATGTAGTTTTTTATACTTATATCTCCTGCATCTGACATTATTCTCACTGCAAATACAGACTTGTTTTGGCATTTAAGCAATTCAGTGGTATACTCTTCTCAACTGGATTTATTATTGAGTTGTAATCCCAGAAATTTAACACTGTCAACGTATTCAATCTGCATATCTTTGTATGTTATACACATGCTGGAATGAAACCTCTTACAGGTTCTGAGCTGCATATAGTTGGTCTTCTCAAAGTTAAATGACAGTGAATTAGCTTTCAACCATTCATTACTGCCAATGAAAATTTGATTAGCAGCTATTTCTACATCTGTTCTTGACTTGCTACTTATTGCAATATTAGTATCATTTGCAAACAAAACAAACTTAGCATCTGGCATTGTAACAGACGAGAGGTCATTAATTTACACAAGAAAAAGCAATGAACCCGAGATGGAACGTTGAGGCACACCACTTGTACAGGGTGGCGCACGAAATGTGTTACCATTTTGTTTTTGAATATAAACTTTATTGTCAATGCAATCTGAAAGGCACATATACTACAACGAAGAGCCGTCCATGGAGATTTGTTCTAACTCAGCACATGCTCAATATGTCCACCATTTCGTTTCCTAACTTCCTTCAAACGAACACTGAAGTTAGTGATTACCCTACGGCACATGTCTTCCGTAATTTTACTGCAAGCTTGAAGAATAAGTCTTCTGAGCTCCATTACATCACGAGGACGTTTCGGGAAAATATTTCCTTTAGGTACCCCCAAAGAAAAAAGTCACATGGATTGAGATCTGGACTATTGGGGGGCCAATTTTGTCCGTCATTGAAGCGACCTGGAAACCTGAGTGAAATGATTCGCATGTCGAAATGCTCGTGTAAAAACTCCAACACAGTTTTTGCAGTATGTGGCCTTGGTCCATCTTGCATGAACCACTGCGTGTTGAAGTGCAAGGCAGTAGGAAGAAGCTGTGGAATGAAGCTATTGCGAAGCATGCTCAAATAACGCTCGCTGTTCACAGTTTCTTCAAAGAAAAAGGGTCCAGTAAGTCCGTGACTGGAAATTGCTGCCCACGCTGTAATCCTCGGAGCATAATGTTGTCGTTCATGAAGCACTTGTGGGTTTGCAGCGGCCCAAAAGCGTACATTTTGTTTGTTAACCACACCGTCTACATGAAAATGCGCCTCGTCTGAAAACCAAACGTTGTTGAGAGTTTCTTCCCTATCCTCTGCCCACTGAGCAAACAGTAGTCTCTGCTGCTTGTGTTCTTCAGTGAGCTTCTGTGCACAGGTCATCTTGTATGGGTACATATGGAGGTCACTTTTAAGAATGCGTTGAACGGAGCGTCTGGATATTCCCAGTTGCACTGCTGCCTTTCTACACGATTTCCCGGGACTTCTCTGTACGGCAGTTCGTACCGCTTCAACATTCTCCGGCGAACAAACAGGCTTAGGCGGTGATCGCTTCGCTTCCAATACTGTTCCTTCCTGTAAAAATTTATCGTACAGCCTGTGGACGGTCTTCTTGCAAGGGACGCATCGTGTGTTAAACTGTTGTCGAAAACGCCTCTGAATCACAACAAGGCTTTTCGTTTCTTGAAAAAGTAACACAATTGTCGATCGTTGCTATGTCGTCAGTCTTCCATTGTCAGCCATTGCTGCTTATTAGTCTCCTAGCGGTAGTATCGTGAATTACACGTCATTTCGTAACTCATTTGTTTTTCCAAGCTCTGCTGGTACTGCTGTAGAGATACCAGCGGGATATCTAATGTGTGTCGTAAATTGTGAAAGAAACAATTGTTAACACATTTCGTGCGCCAGCCTGTAATTAATTCCCAATCTGATGAAGACTGACTGCTTACTGCACAGGTATTTTGCAACGACACCCTTTGTTTCCTGTTAGACAGATAAGACTCAAACTATTTCACAGACATGCTGGTGACACCATAATATTTTAATTTACTTAAGAGAATGCTGTGATTGCCACAATCAAAGGCTTTTGACAGGTCACAGAAAATGCCAGTAGCCTCTAATTTAGTATCCAATGAATTAAGTACATTTTCACAATAAGTGTAAGTAGTTTTCTCTATGTCAGAACCCTTAAGAAATCCTAACTGTGACTTGCACAATATATTATTTGCTGTCAGATGCTTAAGGAGGCACTTGAACACAAACTTTTCAAATATTTTTGAAAAAGCCGGCAAAAGTGAAACTAGTCGATAGAGTGATAGTATTTCTTTATCACCCTTCTTGTAAAGAGGCTTAACTTCAGCATATTTTAGCCAGTCTGGAAATGTTCAGCTGATAAGAGATTGATTACGCAAATAACTTAAGATAGAAATCAACTTGCATGAGCACTCTTTTATGTTGATATGTTATCATACCCACTGGAATACTTAGACTTTAAGGATTTTATGATGGATGCTACTTCTTTGGGAGACGTGAGTGTCATTCCCGTTTTACTGGCGCTATTTTTGAAGACTGGTCACAGATACTCCACTGCACTGTTCACTGAGCCTGATTACCCCTAGCTGTCAGGTTGTTTGAGAGGTATGCAACACTACATGCACTTGCTATTTTTAGAACTACCTGTTCCTTTTTGGCCCCACTTGTCTCTTTCTTTCTTATATCCCATAATGTTTTTATTTTGTTGCCTGATGTAATTATCTTTTTCTCATAATAAATCTGTTTAGATTTCTGGATTACTTGCTTCAGTATTTTGTTGTATTCTTTGTAATGCATTACAATTCTAACATCAGAGCTGTTCCTAGATACTAGATAGAGTCTCCTTTTTCTCCCACATAATATCTTTATTCCTTGGATAACCCATGGTTTATTTCTTGACTTCTGTGTCATTTGAGTTACCTTTAGGGGAAAACAATTTTCACAAGTGCAGGTAACCTTATTAATGAATGCTTGATATTTTCCATTTTAGTCAGAAGTATTGTAAACATCTACCCAGTCCATGTCTTTGAGCAATTTCCTGAATTGCTCAAATTTTGACTTATTTATAACTCTCCTGTACTCGGATTTAATAGATTTTTTTATCCTGACAAGTTTCAACATTTAACACAAGATGCTGCATGTCGTGTTCAGATAGCCCATTTACTATTGGTTTTGTGATATGACTTTTTTCCCTAGATTTGTTTACAAAGATATTATCAATGGGAGTCTCAGAGCATTTACATCTCCTAGTTGCAAAGTTCACAGTAGGAACTAAATTGAATGATAGTGTTACTGACTGCAATAATTGCTCACTGACAGATCTTTTCAGTAAGTCCACATTAAAATCACCAGCAACCACTATTTCCTTGTTTTTTTTTTTTTTTTTTTTTTTTTTTTTTTTACCATGAGATGGGGAACAGAGCTTCCAGATTATTTATGAAGACGTTAAAATTTCCTGAATGTGCTCTATATATACCTGCTATTATAAAGGACTTATTATGAAATACTTCTTCTGTTGCACAAGCTTCTAAGAGCTGCTCCGAGCAAAATTTATTACTATCGATATTCTTGAAATCAAAATAGTTTCTGAGAAATTGTGGCTTTTCTCCATATTTTCTCTACAGGAGTAAGAAGCTAACCTGAATCCTATAACATTTAACATATCTATACCACTGGTGACATGATGATCAGAGAGGCAGATTATATCAACTGGTTTGCTCAACTCTAATTCTTCAACACAAACAAGGAACTCATTAAGCTTACCACTTAGTCCTTTATTCAAATGTGTAAGTCGAGTGGCTGTTGATCATGACAGTGTTGATTGATTAGTAGGAGTTTTCCCTGCTGTATTTCTATTTTCCTTGTATGTTAACTTTGCTCTTATGATGAAGCTGTTGTATTCGAAATATGTCGAGCAAACTTAGGAATGGAGCTGTTCTTTACCTGAGGGTATTTACGTTCCGTCGTTAAGCTCTTCATAATTCTGCAATTGAGGTCTATTCACACTTTCAGGGACAAATTTGAAATCAAAGTAAACCATACCATTACATATTTGCATTAGTGTATTTCAAATTTGTTATTACTATACTCTCCCGCATTAATGTCAAGAAAAACGCAGAAGAAAGTATAACGTGAAAAATGCAGGAAAAGTGACAGAATCTACCCAAAATATAGAGACACCTGATACAGCTTAAAAATAACAAGGTATTTTGCAGGAACTTAGAATATGAACAAATATCCGCTGTAACAATAATCCTGGTTTAGCTTATGCTGCAGTAATAAGGTATTACCTGAGCATCGCAGCCAGCATTGTGTGATTCTACGAAGTGTTAATGGCAGTGTCTATGAACTCTGTTAGAAGTGATAAAGTCATAGTAATCAGAAATACAATTATCTGACCAGTCATAAATAACAGATGACATTATTTAATTTTGTTAATGGTAGTATCAAGGAGATCCTCGTTTAGCTACTCTCAGCGTGGTTTGTGACTGGCTGGCTAACAGTTCATAGTACATTGCTGTAGCGAGAAGTAAAACCCTTGTTGCTTTTTATGCAAATATATGGCTCACAGTCATCTAAACTATGAGAGATAACTTATGTTGTTATTTGTAAATGACATATCAGGACTGCAGAACTACTAATTGCCCAAAGTGAAAATATACTTAATTACGTACTGTATTCGTGTTACACACAGTCGTGGCCAATTTTTTATATAGCTAGGTGGTGCAGTGATTAAATGCTGGGATCCGCACTAGGAAGGAACTGGAGTCCACTTGCTGTATGGCTATCCAGATTTACGTTTTTAATGATTTTGCAAAAGCGTTTGCTGCGATTGCAAAAATAACTCGTCTGAAAAGGATAAGGACGATTTCCTTTCCCAGCTCATCCAGTGTAAGCTTATGTCTCACCTACAATGACCTTCTCAACGACGGGAGGAAAACCCTCTACGCGCGTTTCTACCAATCTGTAAATTAGTTTGGCGAAAAAGAACATTTGTTCAGTTAGTTTATGTGTAATGTTGTTGAATGTGTTCCATTTATACAAATTGTTTTCGGTGTTGTTTTACATTGGTATTTCAATGCATTGTGAAGACGCTGTGATTACCGATCGGCTGCGAGAAGTGCTGGTTAGGAGACGCCGTAATCATAGTGTGACTTTATAGTGGGATTAGTGGACATTTATGTTTTCAGGAATAGATGCAGATTAATAGTTACGACAGTTTTCGATCTGAACTTCAGTCATAAATTCTCTGTAGACAAGACAGTAATGGGGCTCGTTGAGATCTAATCGAGTTACAGGCTGAAACCTAATAAGCGACTGTTCTTTTTCTTCTCGTTCGACAGTAATAAAGCGCTCCCGGTGACGGTACAGTGCCGTTACGTTGGATTCGAATAACAGCTGGCATTGCAGGCAATTTGCTCGCGCTGGACTAAAACAGACTGGAGATTTCATTTAATTGGAGTTTACTGCAGCAGCAGACGGCGCACGGTCAGCTTGTGGTGCAACCGGTAACGTAAGAGAGGGCTGGTCACGCGCGGGATGTCAGCACTACGAGCGTTAATACTCCTATTTGTCCTGGCGGTGTACCCACGGACATAGCCGTCCGTCACCAGGCCACAGCTTGCTGATTCTAAAACGGCAATCTCGAACAGTTCCAGGCAATTTTAACCAGTAAGAGGAGAAATGAACAACAACTACAGAAGTAGTAGCTGGATGGCTGAAAAACGTCAGTTGGACAACAGAGTGTCCTGTTGAAGAATTATCATCGTCAACGAAATGATCATCATCAGCAATTTCATATCCACTGCTGCATTGACTCCTCCACGCATTACTGTCTTTCACCATAACTATCAATGTTACTACATCGTGTTTTCAGTTGACATCTGTGGACATCTGTTAGTTCGTTGTCTCCGTCTTTTCTTATTTTTGGAATCCAGCAAAGAACTTTCTAGGTCCATCTTACTATTAAGGGGAAGTTTACTATCTTTTGGTCCAAAAAATTGAATTATTTAAAAATTGCATTTTTGAATCCATAAAATATTTAGAATCCACCCCTGAAACGGTCTTTCCGAATACGGAACGGAAATGTTTGTTATTCGCGGTTGAACCAAAAATGCACCTGCCTGAAATCGGCCTTTTTCACTCACCACTTTTTTTTTTTTTATTTAGGAGGACGAGTTATTGTACCGGTGCTTGGGAGGAAACACACAAAATTCAAATGAAAGTTTGAACGCGTGTGTTTGGAAGTTAGCCCCCAAGTATTTGCGTTGTGGTGCGAAGACTGTGGAGATTGCAACTTTCCTCGCAGTGAGCAGCTTCAACGAAGGGTATTCAGCAATTATGAAGACCATGACAACGATGGACGTCACCCTGGGACTCTTATTCGACGTAGTTCGCCAAGCATTCGGACGACCACCGGATTCAAGCGGCCGAAAACCGCTTGTCACCGGCCGTACGAGCGGCTCTGGAGCAGTGCAGGATGGCCCAGATCGAGCAGAACGCCCTGTATGAGGAAGAGGAAGGGCTAGTTTATGGACCCGGAATAGCAGATAGAACGTAAGTTGCGTAATATTGCATTTATATGTAGTCAAAACTTCAAACGAGTTTTTCTCGAAATGACTTTTTTTTATCGCGCGGTATGGTAACTTCAAATCTAATGAACCGATTGGCATGATTCTTTGTTTCCGACGAAGCTAACTAAATTGTCTAGGAGTTGTACCACTTTTATTCCGATGCATCAACCGTAAATGTTTTTACTTGGCCGACGAAGTTCAAATGGTTCAAATGGCTCTGAGCACTATGGGACTTAACTTCTGTGGTCATCAGTCCCCCAAAACTTAGAACTACCTAAACCTAACTAACCTAAGGACATCAAACACATCCATGCCCGAGGCAGGATTCGAACCTGCGGCCGTAGCGGTCGCGTGGTTCCAGACCGTAGCGCCTAGAACCGCTCGGCCACTCCGGCCGGCGGCCGACGATGTCGAAAAATCGATGAAAAAAACATTATTCTTTCAAATGGTCGCCATTTTGTTTCCTATGGTCCAAATGACTTAAGCTAGGTACAACTCCTAAGGAATCTTACATACTCCGCTATCGTAAACTCAATTTTGATTTCAGACCAGCCTGCTGACCTGTGACATACCGCGTGTGGAGGTCTACATCGAAATTTTGCTTCGTTCCGACGGCACTTTCGCCTTTGCTGTTCGACATTTCTGGTCCAAAAAATTCCAGTTTGTAAAGGAGATATCATTGACATTGATATCTAACACATCCCGAGAAAAAAATTCTCAGAGAACATGCTTTTTTCGGGCCAAAGATAATAAACCTCCCCTTAATTCACTTGGCTACATGTTCCCATTCCCATTACAATCGCAGGTACGGCTTCTACTACAATCTGTCCCCAGATCCATTAATTTGATTCCAAGTCTCATGTAATTATTCCCGACACGCATCTCTCTATTGGCAGCATATCAGTCCTAAATTTTTGAACGGTTTTCTCATTTAAAATTCAAATCTTACTGACAGCTGTCGTATACACACTGGTTATAAGCTTTCATCTTGAGTCACATACATTATTATCGAAATCACTATTTAGTTGAGCAAAGGCACAGCTCGCAGTTGTGACTATTCTGTTCACTACTTTTTCTGTCAGTCCAGTTGTCTTAAAAATAAAAACTTATCAATTGCTTGTATAAACTTCGTTCTTAATTTGTAAGATTTGTTTTGTGGCACTTGTACACTATTTTAGACATTCTAACATATCATCAGGTCTATTATCAAACTTGCTGTAGTAAGTTCCGCCATATTTTACTGAGACACGCCGGGACAAGTCTCGGGGCTGGAATCTTGTTGACTGGAGTAGAAATGTCTTCAGTGGTGAGCCCCGCTCCGAACTGAGCTCCGATGACCAGTATGGATATGAGCGTTCGGCATCACTGGCCGGGAGGCCCCTTGCGGGACAGGTCCGGCCGCCTTGGCGCAGGTCGTATTACATTCGACGCCATATTGGGCGACCTGCTCCCCGGATGGGGATGAAATGATGACGAAGACAGCACAACATCCAGTCCCTGAGCGGAGAAAACCCCGACCCAGCCGGGAATCGAACCCGGGCCCGTAGGACGGCAATCCGCACGCTGACCACTCAGCTATCGGGGCGGACTCCGACGACCAGCGAAGTGTCTGGAGACGCCTGGACAGGGTGGGATACCAAACTGACTGTCACCCGCCGTAAGGTCCGACAACCAGTAGGGATGGTCTGGGGTGCCATTTCTTTTCATAGCAGGTCCCCTTTGGTTGTCATTCATGGCACCTTTTCAGCACAGCGGTACGACAACGATATTCTACGCCCCGTTTTGTTGCCCATCATGGCAAGCCATCCTAGGCTTACACTTCAGCTAGATAATGCCCGCCCGCACACGGCGAGAGTTTCTATGGCTTGTCTTCGTGCTGCATAAGGGTCAGAGTTGGATCAATACGTTAAAGACTTGCTCAATTTGTGAATCTTTGTTTTCTTGAATAAACCATCCAATTTGTCTGAAACTTTACTCATTTGGTTGTCTGTACGTGTAAACCACCATCTACCATTTACGTTCCATACGGATAATTTCTTCGTGTTTTTTTTTTTCTCCTAGAATATTTGTTCCATTAATAATACGTATTCTTCCTTCGTGTTTCCAGTTACGAATCGTAAAAGTGATTCAGCTGAAAATGGCTTTGGTGAAACGGAATCTTAGTGCCTGAGTCCTCTTTCAGTTCCATATAACTTACTTTCCTCATGAAGTCAAATCGAAGCAGCAGCATTGGGATATATGTTATCCAGTTTGTTCGACACTTTCCTTGTCAACTCCTGTTAACTCAGACACTGCTCTGATTGTTAAACGGCGATCTTGTCGAACAAGTTTACCGATTTTTTCAATGTTTGCATCAGTTTTTGCTGACAATGGTCTGCCAGTGCGAGTGTCATCACTGGTGTCTTCGCGGCCATCTTTAAATCGTTTAAACCACTCAAACACTTGTGTTCGCGATAAACAATCATCGCCGTACACTTGTTGTAACATTACAAACGTTTCACTTGCAGATTTTCCTAGTTTGAAACAAAATTTGATGTTAACACGCTGTTCTTTCTGTACACTCAACATTTTCCGACGCACAGACAAAACGTCAACTACTTAAAACAGACGCCACGGGCAGACTGAGTGCAGGAGGCAGATGAAACTCGAGCAGTAGGCGGAGCGAGAGTCACGTGACAGGCCACGCGACTTTCAGCCTTATTGCATTCGTTTTATTGTTTCACCAGTACTAGTCCGGTTTTTTTCTAGCCACACCTCGTATAATGCGATGAAGGTGGTGCCATTGGCGTTATGAGAAGTGTCGACAGGGGGAGGTGGTTGAGGCTTATCAGTAGCGTAAACAATATGTGAGAGTGGAGACACGAAGAAGTTTTGGAACACTTCTATAGTTCAGTGAAATACGGAAATTGAGGTCCGTTATGATCATGACCAAAGACGGGCTACGGGACGGAAAGTATGAGATAAGACGGATATAGGTACATAAATGGAAGTGCAAAGGCCTGGAGTTTTGAGAAGAAGATTTGGGTGCTACAGATAATCACGAGCTTTTTCATGATCAAAGTACACTGATACGACCAATTCACAGTTATTAGGCAGACGGAACAGGAAAAGGGTGAGGTAAGCTTGTAACGCTTTTCTCATCAATTATTCAGTTCTCAGCAAAGGATCTTCAGTGAGAACAAGCAGTATTAATGGTTTGATGAAACGTGAGGATCATAGCATGTAGTGAAAAGTGTAGAGTTGTTAAGAGTGACTTAACAATAATATCTCATACACTATGTGATCAAAAGTATCCGGCCGAGCGGGGTAGACGCGCGGTCTCAACCGCCCTGTCATGCTTCGCGCGTCTCCCCCCGTTGGAGGTTCGAGTCCTTCCTCGGGCATGGGTGTGTGTGTTGTCCTTAGCGTAAGTTAGTTTAAATTACATTAAGTAGTGTGTAAGCTTAGGGACCGATGACTTCAGCAGTTTGGTCCGGTAGAAAGTCCGGCAGAAAGTACGACAAAAGGTGCTTAAAACATCATTGTAGGCCTGTGCTGTGATAGCGCCACGAAAAACAACAAGGGGTGCAAGCCACTTCCATGAAAAACATGACCACACCATAACACCACCGCCTCCGAATTTTACTGTTCGCACTACACACCCTGGCA
Source organism: Schistocerca nitens (assembly GCF_023898315.1). Lineage (NCBI taxonomy): Eukaryota > Metazoa > Arthropoda > Insecta > Orthoptera > Acrididae > Schistocerca > Schistocerca nitens. The sequence goes on along the minus strand of NC_064615.1, from coordinate 329,388,017 downwards.
CATGATGTTCACCGGGCATTCTCCATACCCACACTCTGCCATCGGCTCGCTACAAGGTGTACGTGATTCGTCAGTCCACACAACGTTTTTCCAGTTTTTCCACTGTTCAATCGTCCAATGTTTACGCTCCTCACATCAAGCGAGGAGTCGTTTAGCATTTACTGGCGTGATCTGTGGCTTATGCGCAGCCGCTTGACCATGAAATCCAAGTTTCCTCGCCTCCCACCTAACTGTCATAGTACTTGCAGTGGATCCTGATGCAGTTTGGAATTCCTGTGTGATGGTCTGGATAGATTATCTATTACACATTACGACCCTCTTCAACTCTCGGCGGTCTATGTCAGTCAACAGACGCGGGCGGCCTGTACGCTTTTGTGCCGTACGTGTCCCTTCACGTTTCCACTTCACTGTCACATCGGAAACAGTGGACGTAGGGATGTTTAGGAGTGTGGAAATCTCGCGTAGGGACGTATGGCACAAGTGACACCTACTCACCTGATCACGTTCGAAGTCCGTGAATTCGGCGGAGCGCCCCATTCTGCTCTCACACGATGTCTAATGACTACTGAGGTCGCTGATATGGAGTACCTGGCAGTAGGTGGCAGCACAAAGCAACTAATATGAAAAAAGTATGTTTTTGAGGATATCCGGATACTTTTGGTCACATAGTGTACCTTGCTTGACGAGGGAAGTCGTACGGGAACGTAGTATTAATAAAGCACTTCCCTCTCTTGTCTATGGGATGTTCAGTGACAATACAAAGTACAAATAAATTCCTTGTCATGACACAAAATAAGTCACCGGTAACGTCTTTGAGACATTACGTAAATCCATAGTGTATTTAACAATGGCAACAGGTCTTGCTGGAAGAGGTGCTGATAAGGGACGTAAGTATAGTCATGGAGACACCGGGCAAGTACATAAAACGGGACCCCTACCCCTCCTGCATCCTGCCCACTCCCCATTCCTAAGTCCTGCACCCACCCCTAGCCACATTACACACACACACACACACACACACACACACACACACACACACACACACTTACACACACACACACACACTGAACCCTGGACGCCCTCCTTGAGTAAAACTGTAAAATGTGTAATAAAAACTTTTTAAAAACTATTTTTATTATTTTGTAAAGTGAAATATAATCTTAACAATTTTTCTCGTTTATCACTTGAAACAGTTATTCTACAAGACGCCACCGTTTATAAAAAATCTTTCGAGCACAAGGTACATTTTAATTAAATATGAGGCCAAACAATTTGTTTTTTATAATCTGTATTTAACTATTTAGATGTCATCAGACATTCTGAATTAAAACATTACAATAAATTAATTGTTGTTGTTGTTGTGTGGTCTTGGTCCGAAGACGGGTCTGACGGAGCTCTCCATGCTATTCTATCCTGTGTCTCCGAATAAATTACTGCAACTTACATCCATCTGAATGTGTTTACGGTATTCGTCTCTCGATCTCCCTCTACGATTTTCGCCACCCACAGTCCCCTCCAGTACTAAACTGGTTATCCCCTTGGTGTCTCGGAATATGTCGTGTCAACCGATCCCTCCTCTAATCAGGTTGTGCCACAAATTTCTTTTATCCCTAGTTCTTTTCTGTACCTTCTCATTAGTTACATGATCTACCCATCTAATCTTCAGCATTCTTCTGCAAAACCACTTTTCAAAAGCTTCTATTCTCTCCTCCATGTTTCATTTCGATACGTGGCTACACTCTATACAAATACTTTCAGAAAAAGACTTGCTAACACTTAAATCTATATTCGATGGTAACAAATTTCTCTTCTACAGAAATACTCTTCTTGCCATTGCCAGTCTACACTATATATCCTCACTGCTTGACTGTAATCAGCTATTTTGTTGCCCAAATAGCGAAAGTCATATACTACTTTAAGTGTCTCGCTTCCTAATGTAATAAATTAATTGTTGTTGTTGTTGTGGTCTTCAGTCCTGAGACTGGTTTGATGCAGCTCTCCATGCTACTCTATCCTGAGCAAGCTTCTTCATCTCCCAGTACCTACTGCAACCTACATCCTTCTGAATCTGCTTAGTTTATTGATCTCTTGGTCTCCCTCTACGATTTTTACCCTCCACGCTGCCCTCCAATGCTAAATTTGTGATCCCTTGATGCCTCAAAACATGTCCTACCAACCGATCCCTTCTTCTAGTCAAGTTGTGCCACAAACTTCTCTTCTCCCCAATCCTATTCAATACCTCCTCATTAGTTACGTGATCTACCCACCTTATCTTCAGCATTCTTCTGTAGCACCACATTTCGAAAGCTTCTATTCTCTTCTTGTCCAAACTGGTTATCGTCCATGTTTCACTTCCATACATGGCTACACTCCATACAAATACTTTCAGAAACGACTTCCTGACACTTAAATCTATACTCGATGTTAACAAATTTCTCTTCTTCAGAAACGCTTTCCTTGCCATTGCCAGTCTACATTTTATATCCTCTCTACTTCGACCGTCATCAGTTATTTTACTCCCTAAATAGCAAAACTCCTTTACTACTTTCAGTGTCTCATTTCCTAATCTAATCCCCTCAGCATCACCCGATTTAATTTGACTACATTCCATTATCCTCGTTTTGCTTTTGTTGATGTTCATCTTATATCCTCCTTTCAAGACACTGTCCATTCCGTTCAACTGCTCTTCCAAGTCCTTTGCTGTCTCTGACAGAATTACAATGTCATCGGCGAACCTCAAAGTTTTTACTTCTTCTCCATGAATTTTAATACCTACTCCGAATTTTTCTTTTGTTTCCTTTACTGCTTGCTCAATATACAGATTGAATAACATCGGGGAGAGGCTACAACCCTGTCTCACTCCTTTCCCAACCACTGCTTCCCTTTCATGCCCCTCGACTCTTATAACTGCCATCTGGTTTCTGTACAAATTGTAAATAGCCTTTCGCTCCCTGTATTTTACCCCTGTCACCTTCAGAATTTGAAAGAGAGTATTCCAGTTAGCGTTGTCAAAAGCTTTCTCTAAGTCTACAAATGCTAGAAACGTAGGTTTGCCTTTTCTTAATCTTTCTTCTAAGATAAGTCGTAAGGTTAGTATTGCCTCACGTGTTCCAACATTTCTACGGAATCCAAACTGATCTTCCCCGAGGTCGGCTTCTACCAGTTTTTCCATTCGTCTGTAAAGAATTCGCGTTAGTATTTTGCAGCTGTGACTTATTAAACTGATAGTTCGGTAATTTTCACATCTGTCAACACCTGCTTTCTTTGGTATTGGAATTATTATATTCTTCTTGAAGTCTGTGGGTATTTCGCCTGTCTCATACATCTTGCTCACCAGATGGTAGAGTTTTGTCATGACTGGCTCTCCCAAGGCCATCAGTAGTTCTAATGGAATGTTGTCTACTCCCGGGGCCTTGTTTCGACTCAGGTCTTTCAGTGCTCTGTCAAACTCTTCACGCAGTATCTTATCTCCCATTTCATGTTCATCTACATCCTCTTCCATTTCCATAATATTGTCCTCAAGTACATCGCCCTTGTATAAACCCTCTATATACTCCTTCCACCTTTCTGCCTTCCCTTCTTTACTTAGAACTGGGTTGCCATCTGAGCTCTTGATATTCATACAAGTGGTTCTCTTCTCTCCAAAGGTCTCTTTAATTTTCCTGTAGGCAGTATCTATCTTACCCCTAGTGAGACAAGCCTCTACATCCTTACATTTGTCCTCTAGCCATCCCTGCTTAGCCATTTTGCACTTTCTGTCGATCTCATTTTTGAGACGTTTGTATTCCCTTTTGCCTGCTTCATTTACTGCATTTTTATATTTTCTCCTTTCATCAATTAAATTCAATATTTCTTCTGTTACCCAAGGATTTCTATTAGCCCTCGTCGTCTTACCTACTTGATCCTCTGCTGCCTTCACTACTTCATCCCTCAGGGCTACCCATTCTTCTTCTACTGTATTTCTTTCCCCCATTCCTGTCAATTGTTCCCTTATGCTCTCCCTGAAACTCTCTACAACCTCTGGTTCTTTCAGTTTATCCAGGTCCCATCTCCTTAAATTCCCACCTTTTTGCAGTTTCTTCAGTTTCAATCTGCAGTTCATAACCAATAGATTGTGGTCAGAATCCACATCTGCCCCTGGAAATGTCTTACAATTTAAAACCTGGTTCCTAAATCTCTGTCTTACCATTATATAATCTATCTGATACCTATTAGTATCTCCAGGATTCTTCCAGGTATACAACCTTCTTTTATGATTCTTGAACCAAGTGTTAGCTATGATTAAGTTATGCTCTGTGCAAAATTCTACAAGGCGGCTTCCTCTTTCATTTCTTCCCCCCAATCCATATTCACCTACTATGTTTCCTTCTCTCCCTTTTCCTACTGACGAATTCCAGTCACCCATGACTATTAAATTTTCGTCTCCCTTCACTACCTGAATAATTTCTTTTATCTCGTCATACATTTCATCAATTTCTTCATCATCTGCAGAGCTAGTTGGCATATAAACTTGTACTACTGTAGTAGGCATGGGCTTTGTGTCTATCTTGGCCACAATAATGCGTTCACTATGCTGTTTGTAGTAGCTAACCCGCACTCCTATTTTTTTATTCATTATTAAACCTACTCCTGCATTACCCCTATTTGATTTTGTATTTATAACCCTGTAATCACCGGACCAAAAGTCTTGTTCCTCCTGCCACCGAACTTCACTAATGCCCACTATATCTAACTTTAACCTATCCATTTCCCTTTTTAAATTTTCTAACCTACCTGCCCGATTAAGGGATCTGACATTCCACGCTCCGATCCGTAGAATGCCAGTTTTCTTTCTCCTGATAACGACGTCCTCTTGAGTAGTCCCCGCCCGGAGATCCGAATGGGGGACTATTTTACCTCCGGAATATTTTACCCAAGAGGACGCCATCATCATTTAATCATACAGTAAAGCTGCATAATCTCATAAAAAGTGTAGCAGTGTCGTAAGTATAAACAGGATTGAAAAGATAATTTTAAATAAATGTTTCGCCTTGTTCTTGCGTGTGCAAATACACTCCTGGAAATGGAAAAAAGAACACATTGACAACGGTGTGTCAGACCCACCATACTTGCTCCGGACACTGCGAGAGGGCTGTACAAGCAATGATCACACGCACGGCACAGCGGACACACCAGGAACCGCGGTGTTGGCCGTCGAATGGCGCTAGCTGCGCAGCATTTGTGCACCGCCGCCGTCAGTGTCAGCCAGTTTGCCGTGGCATACGGAGCTCCATCGCAGTCTTTAACACTGGTAGCATGCCGCGACAGCGTGGACGTGAAGCGTATGTGCAGTTGACGGACTTTGAGCGAGGGCGTATAGTGGGCATGCGGGAGGCCGGGTGGACGTACCGCCGAATTGCTCAACACGTGGGGCGTGAGGTCTCCACAGTACATCGATGTTGTCGCCAGTGGTCGGCGGAAGGTGCACGTGCCCGTCGACCTGGGACCGGACCGCAGCGACGCACGGATGCACGCCAAGACCGTAGGATCCTACGCAGTGCCGTAGGGGACCGCACCGCCACTTCCCAGCAAATTAGGGACACTGTTGCTCCTGGGGTATCGGCGAGGACCATTCGCAACCGTCTCCATGAAGCTGGGCTACGGTCCCGCACACCGTTAGGCCGTCTTCTGCTCACGCCCCAACATCGTGCAGCCCGCCTCCAGTGGTGTCGCGACAGGCGTGAATGGAGGGACGAATGGAGACGTGTCGTCTTCAGCGATGAGAGTCGCTTCTGCCTTGGTGCCAATGATGGTCGTATGCGTGTTTGGCGCCGTGCAGGTGAGCGCCACAATCAGGACTGCATACGACCGAGGCACACAGGGCCAACACCCGGCATCATGGTGTGGGGAGCGATCTCCTACACTGGCCGTACATCACTGGTGATCGTCGAGGGGACACTGAATAGTGCACGGTACATCCAAACCGTCATCGAACCCATCGTTCTACCATTCGTAGACCGGCAAGGGAACTTGCTGTTCCAACAGGACAATGCACGTCCGCATGTATCCCGTGCCACCCAACGTGCTCTAGAAGGTGTAAGTCAACTACCCTGGCCAGCAAGATCTCCGGATCTGTCCCCCATTGAGCATGTTTGGGACTGGATGAAGCGTCGTCTCACGCGGTCTGCACGTCCGGCACGAACGCTGGTCCAACTGAGGCGCCAGGTGGAAATGGCATGGCAAGCCGTTCCACAGGACTACATCCAGCATCTCTACGATCGTCTCCATGGGAGAATAGCAGCCTGCATTGCTGCGAAAGGTGGATATACACTGTACTAGTACCGACATTGTGCATGCTCTGTTGCCTGTGTCTATGTGCCTGTGGTTCTGTCAGTGTGATCATGTGATGTATCTGACCCCAGGAATGTGTCAATAAAGTTTCCCCTTCCTGGGACAATGAATTCACGGTGTTCTTATTTCAATTTCCGTGAGTGTAGTCTGTTATCTTAGAAAAATCAATATTTCATTGTTTTTCATTCTCTATGGATATATCTACACATTACTATAAGCGCACATTAAAATCTGTTCCTACTCCATGCACAGATGGAGTGTGAGGAATAGGATTTGCTGTACACCTCTGTATGAGACATTGTTTGCCTGATTTTGTTAGCATGATCTCTACACGATGGATACGTAGACGGCTGCAGAAAATTTGTACATATTGCCCTGAAACTCGAGTCTGGGAATTTTACTAACACGTTCTTTCTATGTGTATGGAGTCTTACTTCGAGTTCCGTCAGACAGTGTTTTTCAAAATTTCTGTTACATGCGCTCGTCTGTGAAAGACCCGCCCTTTCCTCCAGTACAGCGGTTGACTTGAAAGTTACATGATTATTCATTTTTTCTTGTTCCTTTCCTCTTTTTCTCTTCCCAAAACCTATTCATTCTTTGGCTGTGTTCCTGTTTATTTTGTTTTGTCCATATTTTCCCATTTTTCTTCCTTTCTTTTACTTCAAACTTCCTGTTTATAATTTTGTTTCTGAATATGTCTCTTACATTTATCTTTTCAGTACTGATAGCTGCCTGTTTTAGGTCTTCTTCTGTTTTTGAAACAAATCGGTTTTTTTATTGAACTGTTTACTGCATCAAAAATTCTCTTTGTGAATCTGTGGCTGTTTATTTTATGTATGTGTCCATAGAATTTTAGTCGGCATTTTCCGATCGTGTCTGTGAGCCTGTCTGTGTTTTCATATATTTCTTTGGTTGGTCTCTTCATCCATATACCATCCCCGTGTACTACTCCAAACATTTTTTCTGAGGATTTTACGTTGTATATTTTATGTCTCCGGGATGAATGATTCTCCGATTGTGGTCGTTCCTGATGCGTAGTGTGCTTACCGTACCACAGCTGTACTGTAGTGCCTGTAGTGCGTATCTTGAGATTTATTGTAGTGTGTTCATGTCAGTTTGTACATTTCTGGTGTATTTTTGTTCTTTGCATGTTGAACACATTGTTTGATCCTCTTATTTGTGTATATTCCCCAAGATTTTTTGTGTACATGGCTTGGTTGTTGTTCTTTCTTTCTGTGTATTGCCTTTTATCATACCGTATCTGTAGACCCTTTTTCGCAGAGAGTTCATGTAAGTATTCCAGTACTGTGTGTGTGAATTCTTAAGGGACCAAACTGCTGAGCTCATCGGTGCCTAGACTTACACACTACTTAAGCTAACTTATGCTAGGAACAACACACACACACCCATTCCCGAGGGTGGACTCGAACCTCTGGTGGGAGAGTCCGCGCAACCCGTGACGTGGTGCCTCAAACTGCGCGGCCACTCCGAGAGGCTATTCCAGTACTTCTTGTCTATTGTAGCTGAGTGTTGCCAGGTCATCTGGAAATGTCAGGTATTTTATGATCGTCTTGTTAGTACACATTTTTCCTAACTGAATTCTTTTTATCTTTTTTCATTTTTTGATAATTTTGTCCAAAATAATGTTGAATGAAAGAGGTGAGAAGCCATCTCCTTGTCTGACCCCTGTATATATCTCGAATGGGTCTGAGATTTCTCCCATAAATTTTATTTTGGATGTGGTGTCTGTAAATTAGAGTCTGTCTTATCGCCCGTTTTGTGGAGTGGGTGAATCGACGCACATTTCTATTCCTATTGAATTTTCTCCGTATTCCATATTTCTGTAAGAATTTCGTGGATTTTCTTTGTGATGGTTTGGTATGTGAGTTTTCAGATCTCGGAGATACTGCCGTCTTTTCCTGTGGGTCTGTTATTTTTTAGTTGTTTTATACCTTCTTCATCTGTTATTGAATGCGGTTTTGAATCTGTGTTCGGTACAGTTTTTGTGAAGTGTAATTTTTCTTTGGGCTTCTTGCTGTTGAGGAGTTTATCAAAATGATTTTTAAGGATTTTGCAGTTTTGTTTAGTAATTGTTTCCAGAGATACATCTGTTCTTTTGAAGAAAATATTTAGAGGTTGATAACCCTTTATATTTTCCGTGAAAATTCTGTAGAAATTTCTCGTATTATTTTGCTTGAAATCTTCCTCGATTTCATTAATCTATTTTTGTTGCATGTTTCGCTCTTCTAATATGTTTCAAGGATTGTTTCTGGACTTAATGGAAATCTTGCCATGTTTCTTTCGTTCTGATGTTGCTAAACTTCTTCCAGGCCTGGATTCTACGTTCAGTGGTCTGATCACAAGTTGCGTTCCACCATATAAGTTTTCGTTTCCTAGGAGGTTGATCCGAACGCATTGCATTCTGAATTGTCTTCGCGAAATCTGTCCCTTTTTTGTTGAATTTTGATTAATTTCTTCGATAATTTTGTCTTTGTTTATCTTCAAGTATTCTGAATCTGGTCTTATAATTATTTCTGTGTTGTCTTTCTGTTTCTTGGAACTGGCCTAATTTATGGTCGGACTCGAAGAATCCGTTGCGTGTTCTTACATTATAGTTTCACTTGTATTTTTGCTTATTATGGCTACGTGACCTGTTTGAAATTCTCCTCATACTTTTTGGGCGTTTTCCATGTTGTGAGTGTTCGTCTCGGCTTTCAAAACTGCGTTGACATAATTTTTAAGTTAAGATTTTGGCAGTAAAGTATGAGATGTTCCCCAGACTTGTTGGTGCGTTTGTGTGCTGTTTATGGGCCTGTGATTTGCTTGTACTTCTTCTCCTTATCTAGTTGTCCATTGACGTCTCCTAGTACTATTTCATTGTCTTTCTGGTATTTTATTTGTTATTTCTTCCATGTCTTCCCAACTCTTCAACTACTTGTGGTATCTTTCTGTTGTGATCGTTTGTCGGTGCATGTGCATTGATAATTGTGTATATTTTGTTTCCAGATTTGGAGGCTAGTGTAGAGATTCTTTCTCACGCAGAACTGAAATCTCGGATGTTGTCTATGACTGATTTGTGAACGGCAAATCCTGTGCCAAACGTTGTCGGTATTGTCTCTTGTTCTGCGAGGATTTTGATGTGAAAATTTTCCAGAACATCCGTAAGCGATTTGAGTTTGCCTGTCTTGACCAACATATTTGTGATGAGCGTGCCAATATGATTTTTTTAGGATGAAGATGATTGTGGTGATCTCTGTTGGAGGTGAAAAATGTTAAAGACTTGGCTGTCGAGATCAAGACGTATTTGTAGCAGCCGCATCAACTTGATGAATAGACGCTGACCACTAGCCCCTGGTTGCCAGGACAGACAGTAACGGGTTTAGGTCCAAGTAGGTATTTCATTTCCCCAGTACCACTCATATGTGGGAGGCTTTCCCCTACCCGACAGCTGGGAAGGCGCCGGATGGGGGATCTAACAACCCCATACGGGATATATAAATTTACGCAACAAGAACAGGTTCTGTCGTACACAAATGCACGGTTGTGCATGTGTCGGAGTAACTCGATATTAGCTCTGCTACGTCTTGTACTCCGAGCGGTTTCCGTGATATTCTTACCAACATCACCGCACGGCATGCATCTGAAACTTACTGTAGCACTTAAAACCATGTTTTTTTATGTTTTTTATTTTTTTATTGGAAGATTGTTGTCAGCCATTAGAAAAATATAGGCAGTCTTAGGTTAGTTCAGCACTAAGTCAGCCCTCTTTATTGTTGTTTTTCGCCTTTGTTAGAGAATTTACTATCAATATTTCGTCACTAACAAATAGTGAAAGTTTCATCAAACAGTTTGTGAGCGACCCCTTCTAATAGCTCTGTTCCTGAAAGATCATATACAGCTGCGACGTGTATAAATCTGACATTTGAAGGCCTCAGAGGCTATATCGGTTCTTTCTAGTACTTTACATTGAATGACAAAGCTGCGGATCTCAATTATGTTTTTAACACGTTTTCCAGCAAATCGTACGATATTAGTAAGAATTATGTCAATGAATATCTGTTTAAGTACATAGAAAGCGTCGTATATCCCAGCCGAACACGTTGAGTTTAGTATCTTTAGTGTTACCTGGGAAAAAGGAGTAAGTTTTAATATCTACCAGCGTACCATTGTGAGGCCAAAACATTTGAGGATGTCAGTTGTTCCGAAATACAGAGCTATTTCTTGATTAGCCCTACAGTGTCTTAAAGAACTTTTTAGATTGCAATTTCATCGTATTTTGCACACAGTTGTATACATTGCTGATAACAGATGCCCCGCTATTGCCTTGGCCGCAATATTTGCTCAGATCTAAGCCCTTTCGTTGTACTGATTCAGTTAATTGATGTCCTATTACAGATTGATCTCTGACCGAGGTGAAGGAAGTGAATGATTAGCGTATCTCTAACTCTGAAAGATTTCCAGTATCACCTTTGATTACCTGAACATATCGAAAAAGCCGGCCGCGGTGGTCTCGCGGTTCTAGGCGCGCAGTCCGGAACCGTGCGACCGCTACGGTCGCAGGTTCGAATCCTGCCTCGGGCATGGATGTGTGTGATGTCCTTAGGTTAGTTAGGTTTAAGTAGTTCTAAGTTCTAGGGGACTTATGACCACAGCAGTTGAGTCCCATAGTGCTCAGAGCCATTTGAACCATTTGAACCATATCGAAAAAGTTCACTGACCGATATCACCAATTTTGCAGTTCTCCTTTCCATTTTAATTTTTCCTCTTTTCCTTCGTTCTGTTTGTCCTTGGGGTCCCCGGGGCTTTGTCCACGTGACCCTCCATACTTATATCCCGAATTTTCGTTGGTTAATTGCCTTTATTATGTGGTGGTTATTTTCCGCTCGTTTCCTAAGAGCAGTAAACTACGAATCACGACATGACGCAGTTCTCAACAATGGAGGGGTCCCTGCTGCTGCCCAAAACGTTGCTTAGCAGCAGTTTGAGACGAGACGATTGGCGAGCAATACGAATGTATCCTTCTGCGGCCAGCAAAATGGTAAGAAAACCGGATAACGCAGCAGGAGCACGGAGCGACCATAGCAACAACAAGGTAAGTCATCAACAAGCATCTGAATCCTGCTAATCAGTGTGACTCAAACATCAGGCGTCATATCGATTGCATTTTCCTGCAGACGCATTACATATATTCTCAGAGATATATATGTGTAATGAATCTTCGAGGGGGCTATTATATTCAGAGTATGGTAATTTGATTTTGCAACCCAACCAACCAGATTGTATATCAGGACTTGTCTGAAGCAGTTTGCATTGGAGAAGCCTGAGTGTTATAAAGTTTGTAATTATAAGTAATTTGAAATACTACGAATTATGTAGAGGCATTCTACGTTGTCTGAAAAGAAATTTTCCATGTAAACTATAGACGTCTTAAAAACTTCGGATGTTAACAGAATGGAATGCTGTTTGAAATTGCCGTTTTGGCTGACGTATGAATCAATAAGGTGAATCTTTGTCGTCTTTGTGCTATTGTAGTTCGTATCCTCAAGCGGTACAAGCCCCGTTACTAGACGAATAGGTTTAGTATGCAAGGACTGTTTTGTGGAGAGCGAGTGTGCGACATGGTGCGCGATTCACGGATGCGCGTGGCGCGCCCGCGCCATATTTGCAACGGTCGGTGTGATGTTTCTGCCGCCGGGCGGCCACGTGGCCTGCAGCTTGGAGCATTGTTTGGTTTTTCGCGCATTACGCGAAAACTGTGTACCTTACGGTGAAGAGCGATGCGGCAGTGGATTGTGGTCAGCAACATGCACCTTCTGAATGATCGGTCTTTATTTCAAGTCACGAGACGCAAAAGTTATAGTAACCTAAAAATCGGTTAATATCACGAGTACTGAAAGATTAAAAAAAATTGTAAATAACAACTTACAGGGATGAGCGAGCACTCATTAAAAACGTTTCGCTTTAGCGGATCGAGTGCCGTAGTCGTATGTTAAGATTCATAAATAATTAAGCCTGTAAAGAGCAAAAAACAAAGTTTGAGGGAAAATTGTTTATAAATTTCAATAGAAAATTCATGACGTAAAGAGTGGTACTATATAGTATTTTGGGTGGCAGCACGCGTATTTTCAAATAGTTAAGTTATACTATACACTTAACTTGCAATAGTTTTCATTGTTTGCAAATTAATATTTACCACCCATAATTAGTTAATCATTATAGATATGATGATTTTGAGCAGCGCAATGTGTAGATTGCTATAGATCACGTCTAAAAACGGTGCTATATGCGGTTCTATGTTAAAACTTTGCAGCACAGATGTCAACAAACAAATTTGCACTAAGTGGCGAAATTTTGCGGAAACTAAAACTTGATTTACGGGTGACAGAATAATCCTAGAAATTAATGGAAAATAGTAAATGAGATGTACTTTTTAGCGCGGTTCCAATGGTGTACTCATTTCTGTCGAGGGATGTATGTATCAAAATTTGTAACGTTAACGGGTGAGATTGGTACTTGCATAACCAGGCGGTGGACATCCGAGCCTATATAAGCAAACGGCCATCTTGGACAGGGGTCAGTCGGTTTGTCGTTTTTGAGGGTGGGTGGCGAGCAAGTCCCACTTTTGGGTGGCCCATGTGGTCGTTTGAGTAATTATTTTTCGCTCCTATTTATTTCGACAAAGTGCAAGTGTGCAAGCATATATTTGGTGAACTGGAAGTGCTACGATTATTTGTGTGAGTACGATTTACGAGGTATACGTCGGCATAAGTGAACATGTGACGATCTGTGATTTCGCGCCAAAACTGCTAGAACAAAGAGGACAGTGGGACTTGTGGCTCTGTTCCAATGGATTGAGTAATTTTCGTTTATAGTATCCTACATTACTGCTATAGGGGGCTCGGAGTCAAATTATTATTAAAGTAAAACTGTAAACCGTCTCACCAGTGCTAATTTCATTGTGTGAAAGAAAAGGACAACGCCAATAAATAGTAATTGAACTGTGTCGTGAAAAAACTGATTTTGCTATACTAATTTTTGTTCCCTAGCATAAACTGTACTCATGTCTGAGTGAGCAATTAATTCAAAAACTATAAGGAATGCGCGGGTGTGGAACAGTATAAGTAATGCACAAAGTGTGGAAATCATCCCCTGAGACTTACGTGAGAGCCAAAATTTGCAATAACATTTATTAACCAACATTTGTATATGCACATTCGCGTGAGAACGCTTCAACCGCACAGAAAGAACTTGGCATCTCACTGGTTCAGGATCGGTAGAGATCACTGGAATTCGAGCCCCTTCGATAACTGCATCGCTCCTTCCAAAGGTTAGGCATAAAACAGACTTCGTTTACATTTTTAAAAAAAATTCGAGAATTACGGTGGGTGTTCAATAAGTAACGTAACACACTTCTTTCTTAGTCTCGAATGAAAAAATAGGAGACTTGTTGTGGAACAGTGCCGAATATTCCCACCTGAGCCCCTATAGTTTCATGAAATTACGATAGGTAGCAGCGCTATAAGTAGCCTCAAAAATGGCGCCGGTAACAGAGGTCATTGATGGTCTTTTTCCGCAAAACCAGAGCATCAGAGATATTCACAGGCACTTGTAGAATGTCTGTGGAGACCTGGCAGTAAGTCATTCGGCGAGGCGTCTGTCATCATCGCAACAAGGTAGCGCAAACCTGTCCTATCTGCCGCGTGCCGGCCGGTCACACACAGTTCCTACAATGTCAATGCTGGAAATTGAAGAAACGACTTCAGCGTGTTCGTCACGACAAAAATGCAAACGGACTTCTGCTGTTCCATGACAACGCAATGCCTCACTCTCGAGAGGAGTTCACAAAACTTCATTGGACTTTTTTTCCTCATCCACCCCAGCCCGGTTCTCGCAACTTCTGATGGTTCAAATGGCTCTGAGCACTATGGGACTTAACATCTGAGGTCATCAGTCCCCTAGAACTTAGAACTACTTAAACCTAACTAACCTAAGGACATCACACACATCCATGCCCGAGGCAGGATTCGAACCTGCGACCGTAGCGGTCGCGCGGTTCCAGACTGAAGCGCCTAGAACCACTCGGCCACAGCGGCCGGCCGCAACTTCTGACATCCACCTGTATGATACAATGATACAATGAAGGATGCATCCACTCCGCGAGAAGCAGTAAGTGGATGATGGGGGAGATTCTTAATGTCGCAAGACGTTGGCTCCGACGTCGACCAGTAGAGTGATACTATACGTTCATACAGGCTCTCCCAGTGTATTTCATGTGACTATTGCCTCCCGTCGGGTAGATCGTTCGCCGGGTGCAAGTATTTCGATTTGACGCCACTTTTGGCGACTTGCACGTCGATGGGGATGAAATGATGATGATTAGGACAACACAACACCCAGTCCCTGAGCGGATAAAATCTCCGACCCAGCCGGGAATCGACCCGGGCCCTCAGGATTGACATTCTGTCGTGCTGACCCCTCAGCTACGGGGAGGGGACACCCTCCCAGTAAGGAAGCGTAAGGCTGTTCCATTGAACGGAGATGATGTTGCAAAAAGAATTTTGTAGCCAAAAGACTGGGGTATAATATGGTGTATTGGAATCCTGGATAAAAACAATCTGCAAAAAAGTGTGTTGCTTTACTTACTGAACGCCTGCCAAAATTTTTATGCATACCACGTCTACGATAATAGTGCCTGAATAATCGGTGCCGAAAGTTGATCATGAATCATGTTCTGAATCGTTATTGCAGCCATGCAGCTGCGCAATTCCCGCAAGGTTTCCAGAAGCAGACAGCAAATTTGAAACCTAGAAATAAATTATTCACATTGGTGCTAACAATAAATATAACATGGCTGGCACATAGGTATGTAGTTTGGCGGTATTACTTCGGTCGTGCAAGTCGGTTGACGCTCGTCACCTACAAACATGCTGTCATCCACTACCGTATTAGTTTCTTCACTCCAGGAATCTAATATCAGACAAAACTTGTTATCAGCAACGTACGGGATTATAAAGTTCTTAAGATATGTTTTGTATATTAAATTTGTCAATTTCCAAGATTTGGAGTAAGTAACGTAAACATCTTTAACGTGTCTGTTATACGATTGACCTCTTCTATATGCCGAGGACCAAATTAACGATTAATTGCTTATAAACACCGGAAAGCTTTAGGCAACAATTTTCCAGACGCTGTCATGGAATTCTGCGCCTTTTACTAATGCGTTATTTTATGTGTTCTATCAACTGCGACGAGGGTTCATTTCTCTCCGTTATGCGATAAAGCATATAGAATTCTTGTCTTCGCAGCAGTCTTGCTCGAAATTGTTTTGAGACAACGAGGCTTAAAATTTAATTCTCTACCAATCCAAGTCGTTGTTACTATTTCTTTATTGATTTACTTACTTTATTAACCCTCCTGTTACTACCAATTCGATGCGTAAAAAAATACAAATGAAAAATAAATTGTTAAATATATCTGGGAATGGAACACAGATTCTCCGCTTCAAAGCCAGATGCCTCGGTCGCTACGCCAGCAGCACTTCGTTGAAGAGCGTATACGTTTTGTTTACATAGGTGACAGACATAATAGTTTATTTTGTCGATTTTTAGAAATAGATGCGTTCGTGGATCCCATATATATGATGATGAAAACCGCTCAGAATTCAGTTATCTATCGATTCCGTCAATTTAGTGTCGATTACACTTCGTCAGTGGTGGTTTTTTCAAAAACTGGTGGGGGGGGGGGGGGGGGAGAGGTTAGGGATGTGTTGAGTCAAAACTCTTAAGAGTCTTTCATTTCATTTTGTATACAAGTGACTTACGAAACAAGGGCGGGAACGGTTGGCCGTGTCTAAGGTCTTCTACTTGTCAGTACAAACTGGTATTAGCAAGTTACTATCTAAGCGATTTCCGTCAAAAAGAAGGGCTTTTTTTCTAAACGAGGCAGCGTTCATCTGCAGGATGAAATAGGTGGTAAGAAGTCGCAACCTAATATCAGCGGCAGTTCCTTCAGAACTTGCTGCAAAAAGACCCAGTTACGTTAATTCCACTTTCGTTATAGTTATTTATTTTCTCTAGGTGGGAGTCTTTAAATACGATCTACAGAGAGCAGCGACTCCACATATTTTAGCTGGACTTCCAGGAGACAACATGCGCTTCTGCTTTCGGTATAGTCTGCAACCAGGACGCATGTGTCTACAGATTAGTAGGGGTCATGTTGGTTTATGTATTCATTCAGTACTGTCGCTTAAGAAGAATAGGGAAAGCAACAGGGTCAAGGACCAATTATTTTTTCCACTTTATTACTCGCTAGTTGTCATACCATGGCAACCCGAGTGGATGGTCATCGTAGAGTCCCGAGGACAGCCAAGATGCAGATCAGGTTACGCGAAAATATTGCACTGCCTCTGGACCATCTCTTTTTTCTCACTCAACTCGTTATCTAATCTTTCTTCATACCAACGAATTTCTGCTATTCGATTATCCGAGCGACGTGTGCCAGAAATTACTTGTGTTTATGAGTGGTGATTTAAGGACCCTTTGTCAATTTTTCAGTGCTATTATTATCGATGTGCGAAACTTATCTGCAAATTTTAAGATCATAATATATCTAGTTTTCTTTTAAGTTTAAATAACACTCTAGAGCCCTTCGCGTAGTATACAGGGTGGTCCATTGATAGTGACCGGGCCAAATATCTCACGAAATAAGCATCAAACGAAAAAACTACAAAGAACGAAACTCGTCTAGCTTGAAGGGGGAAGCCAGATGGCGCTATGCTTGGCCCGCTAGATGGCGCTGCCATAGGTCAAACGGATATCAACTGCGTTTTTTTAAATAGGAACCCCCATTTTTATTACATATTCGTGTAGTACGTAAAGAAACATGAATGTTTTAGTTGGACCACCTTTTTCGCTTTGTGATAGATGGCGCTGTAATAGTCGCAAACGTATAAGTATGTGGTATCACGTAACATTCCACCAGTGCGGACGGTATTTGCATCGTGGTACATTACCCGTGTTAAAATGGACAGTTTACCAATTGCGGAAAAGGTCGGTATCGTGTTGATGTATGGCTATTGTGATCAATGTGAGCTATGTATGCTGCTCGCTATCCTGGACGACACTATCCAAGTGTCCGGACCGTTCGCCGGATAGTTACGTTATTTAAGGAAACAGCAAGTGTTCAGCCACATGTGAAACGTCAACCACGACCTGCAGCAAATGATGATGCGTAAGTAGGTGTTTTAGCTGCTGTCGCGGCTAATCCGCACTTCAGTAGCAGACAAATTGCGCGAGAATCGGGAATCTCAAAAACGTAGGTGTTGAGAATGCTACATCAACATCGATTACACCCGTCCCATATTTCTATGCACCAGGAATTGCATGGCGACGACTTTGAACGTCGTATACAGTTCTGCCACTGGGCACAAGATAAATTACGGGACGATGACAGATTTTTTGAACGCGTTCTATTGAGCGACGAAGCGTCATTCACCAACAGCGGTAACGTAAACCGGCATAATATGCACTATTGGGCAACGGAAAATCCACGATGGCTACGACAAGTGGAACATCAGCAACCTTGGCGGGTTAATGTATGGTGCAGCATTATGGGAGGAAGGATAATCGGCCCCGAAATTATCGATGGCAATCTAAATTGTGCAATGTATGCTTATTTCCTACGTGTTCTACCGATGTTACCACAAGATGTTTCACTCATGACAGAAAGGCGATGTACTTCCAACATGATGGATGTCCGGCACATAGCTCGCGTGCGGTTGAAGCGGTATTGAATAGCATATTTCATGACAGGTGGACTGGTCGTCGAAGCACCATACCAAAGGCCCGCACGTTCACCGGATCTGACGTCCACGGATTTTTTTCTGTGGGGAAAGTTGAAGGATATTTGCTATCGTGATCCACCAACAACGCCTGACAACATGCGTCAGCGCATTGTCAATGCATGTGCGAACATCATGGAAGGCGAAGTACTCGCTGTTGAGAGGACTGTCGTTACACGCATTGCCAAATGCATTGAGGTTGACGGACATAATTTTGAGCATTTATTGCATTAATGTGGTATTTACAGGTAATCACGCTCTAACAGCATGCGTTGTCAGAAATGATAAGTTCACAAAGGTACATGTATCACATTGAAACAACCGAAATAAAATGTTCAAACGTACCTACGTTCTGTATTTTAATTTAAAAAACCTACCTGTTACCAACTGTTCGTCTCAAATTGTGAGCCATATGTTTGTGACTATTACAGCGCCATCTATCACAAAGCGAAGAATGTTGTCCAACTAAAACATTCATATTTCTTTACGTACTACACGAATATGATATACAAAATGGGGGTTCCTATTTTAAAAAAACGCAGTTGATATCCGTTGGACGTATGGCAACGCCATCTAGCGGGTCAACCATGGCGCCATCTGTTTTTCCCCTTCAAGTTAGACAAGTTTCGTTCTTTGTAGTTTTTTCGTTTGACGCTTATTTCGTGAGACATTTGGCCCGGTCACGATCAATGGACCACACTGTATATTTACGCCTGTCTCTAATTATGTCAGACATTATTGAGCGGAAAGACTGCAAACGAATCTGATATTTTGGTGTATCACGGCCCTTTTTATTTAGAACTAAGCTAGGGATAGAGAATACTTTAGATGCTGTCCCGTCTGAACAGAGAGTGCATTTTTACAGTGTCTTGCAGTACGAACAGAATCACTAATGATTCTAGCTCTTAGCTGCTACTGGAATGGTAAGCTACACATAACAGTGACAAAAATATCTAATTTTGCCCGTGCTATTCATTTCGAATTCAGATATTCCACCATTATATCGTACATCTAATAACCCATTCATTCGAAGAAGAAAAAATACATTATTCGTTAAGATTTACAACCTGGATTCAGAGGAACCCTGAAATCCCATTTGGTCAAGCAACAACATGTCCCGCGAGAAACGATTCTTGTATAATAAAAAGAGAGTAACTCCTCGATCAGGTCCAGAGAAGCACGTGATTCTGACCGGCCGCAGTGTCATCCTCTGCCGAAAGACATCATTGGAATGCTGTATGGTGGGCCATGGGACAACACACCTCTAGCCCAGTCGTATTCAGCTTTTGATAGCTGGGGCAGTTACTTCTCATTCAATTAGTTCCCCGACTGGCCTCACGACGCTGAGTCCACTCCACTCCAGTCCTCCACCTAGGGAAATTGCATGCAGTACAGGGAATTGAACCAGGATCCTCTGCAGGCCAGTCACAAGTAGTAACCGCTCGGCTATGGAGGTGGATGGCCGTTATTTAATACAAAAGGTTGTTTTGGAGGAAAAAACGCTGAGTTGAAGTCTGTTTTTAAATCAGTTTATTTAAAAACCTGTATTGCAAGTATCTCGATACTGAGTAGCACCAAGGGAAACGCCGGACCAGCGGTCGCGAGCTAACGGAACAAATCACTGTCGACAGCGTCACATACCTCTTAACCCATGAGACACTGCAGAGGTGTGTGGTTGACTCGGGACTGTGGTACAAAGTTCAGAAACTGCACCAAAAATACACTGACGGGAAAGAAAACCCCACCCACACAAACAATAAAAAAATTTTGGCTAATGAAATTTTGAGAATACATTTGTGTGGGTAACGTATTTAAGTGATTAACATTGCAACATCACAGGTGAATGTACGTGCGAGATAAGCCATTGCAAATGTGAAATGCTTATGATGGTACATTAATAACCGATGTAACCCCCACAATGTTGAATGTAAGCACGCAAACGTCCATGGACTGTGTTGTACCGAGATGCTGGATGTCAGTTTGTGGAATGAAGTTCCACGCCTGTTGCACGTGGTCCATCAATACAGGGCGGTTAATGCTAGTTGCAAATGACGCTAGAGTTATCGTCCGATGATGTTCCACATGTGCTCGACTGGAGACAGATCTGGTGATAGAGCAGGCCAAGGCAACATGTCGACACTCTGTACAACAGCGGTATGGACTAGCGTTATCCTGTTGGAAAACACCAACTGAGGTGCTGTTCATGAATGCCAGCACAACAGGTTGAATCACCATACTGACGTGCAGTTTTGCAGTCAGGTTGTACGGGATAACCACAAGAGTGCTCCTGGTGTCATACGAATTCGCACCCCAGACGATAACTCCAGGTGTAGGTCCAGTGCGTCTAGCACGCTGACAGATTGGTTGCAGGTCCTCAACTGGCCTCGTTTTAACACACGGCCATCGCTGGCACCGAGGCAAAACCATCTTTCATCAAAAAACACAACAGAGCTGCACTCTGCCCTCCACTGAGCTGTCGCTTGACAGCACTGAAGTCGCAAATGGTGGTGGTTTGGGGTCAGTGGTATGCACGCTATAGGACGTCTGGCTCAGAGCTGTCCTTGAAGTAACGGATTTGTAACAGTTCGTTGTGTCATTATGGTACCAACTGCTGCTCAAATTGCTGCTGCAGATGCAGTATGATGCGCCAGAGCCCCACATCGAAAGGGATGGTCTTCCTGCTCGGTAGTGCCGTGTGGCCGTCCTGAGACTGGTCTTCTTGCAACCGTACATTCTTGTGACCATTGCTGCCAGCAATCATGTACAGTGGCTGCATTCCTGCCAAGTCTTTCTGCAGTATCGCAGAAGGAACATCCAGCTTCTCGTAGCCCTATTGCGCGACATCATTCAAACTCAGTGACGCACTGATCATGGCGTGTTTGTCGCCTTAAAGGCATTCTTGACTAACATCAGCTCACCACGTCCAATGTCTAAGGTAACTAACACTCGCGACTGTTACAGCGTGAATTTAAATCAACCTGATCTGTATCCTCATACAGGCGCTACTTGCCTACGACTTTAGTTTATGCTGCACAACTCCTATTACATCTATTCGTCATCTACATCGTCGTCAGAGCAAGTCTGCTCTATTTTGTACTGTACTTATCATCCCTGGCATCGGCCTTGCCTCAGTGGATACACCGGTTCTCGTCAGATCGCCGAAGTTAAGCGATGTTGGGCGTGGCCGGCACTTGGATGGGTGACCATCCAGCTGCCATGCAGTGTCGCCATTTTTCGGGGTGCCCTCAGCCTCGTGATGCCAATTGAGCGGATACTCGACCGAGTAGTAGTGGCTTCGGTCAAGAATACCATTATAACGACCGGGAGAGCGGTGTGCTGATCCCACGCCCCCCTATCCGCATCCTCCTCGGAGGATGACACGGCGGTCGGATGGTCCCGGTGAGCCACTCGTGGCCTGAAGACGGAGTACTTATCATCGCTGATAACTTTCAGACTTTGTTATATTCAATAAATACTCTACTATTTTGTTTTCTTCCCAAAAATTTTCTTACTAATATGCTTGTTAAAACCTTATTGTGCACAAATAATTTGTTTCCCTTTCTTGCGTAATTTCTGTGAGGTGTCGTAGGTTACAAATCTCTTTGAAACTTTCTTGCAATGAATTTTCTTTCTGTACATGTGGTCCTTGTTCGCCTTTCCCAAAGCCACAATTCCATCTCTTCTCAGCGAATTCCGTCTGTCTTCAGTAGTATCCAGCCGGCCATTGTGGCCGAGCGGTTCTAGGCGCTTCAGTCCGGACCCGCTGCTACGGTCGCAGGTTCGAACCCTGCCTCGGGCATGGATGTGTCTGATGTGCTTAGGTTGGTTAGGTTTAAGTAGTTCTAAGTCTAGGGGACTGATGACCTCAGCTGTTAAGTCCCAGAGCCATTTGAGCCATTTGAGTAGTTTCCAGCTTTCACACCCATATAGCATCAGAATCTAAATGAACGTTTCGACACTTTTCTATCGTAATTATTATTATTCCTCAATTATAATAATAATCGTATGACTAGGGCCTCCCATAGCGTAGACCGTTCGCCGGGTGCAAGTCTTTCGATTTGACGCCACTTCGGCGACTTCCGTGTTGATGGGGATGAAATGATGAGGATTAGGACAACACAACACAAAGTCCCTAAGCGGAGAAAATCTGCTACCAAGCCGGGTTCGAACCCGGGCCCTTAGGATTGACATTCTGTCGTGCTGACCACTCAGCTACCGGGAGCGGACATTCTTCAATAAAACCGTGATAAAAATGCAGCTATTTGTCTGTAACACTTAATCAATGTATTAGAAGGCCCGCATGTTCTAATGCGATTGGGTCAAATCCACAAATATGAATGACAAACTTTTTTTTTTTTTTCTTTTCTAACCACGCGGGAGAGAGGTGTCTCTTGCCTGCCGAGGTAATGCGCGAGACGTACGAATGTGAACGCGTACTCAATTGGTAAATAAAGGTAGACATTATAAGTTCAAGGAGCGTGTGGGCGGTGTTTTCAGGAGGATGGAGCGGCGCGAGATGTATTATCAGATAGGCGTACAGGTGTTGCGCGCCAGCTGCGGCGCGAGAGAAAGTGCGAGCCGGCAGCTGGCGCCAGTGATCTCCTTGCCTTCCGCAGCCGCCGCCACCGGACACCAAATGCTGTCCTCGCGACGCCAGCTGCCGCTACCGGCATAGGCCGCGCCTCCGCTTGCGTAACCTTTCGCAATAGAGCACAACGCCAGTTGTAGGTGCACGGATATAAACCGCCGTAGCACAGGTGGCAGACTCCTACACCGAACGTTCCGCATATGAGTAGCGCTAACAGCGAAATCTCGGCGGCCGAGAAACCTGGCAAGAGTTTTGAAGGAAAATACCGGTTCAATACTTTCAGAGGTGTTTATTTCGTTCCGTCTCCTTCCTTCCCCTTATTTGCATATCTAGCGTTCCACGGTTGTAACTTCAATTTAGCAAGCATTTTCATATACACTACTGCCCATTAAAATTGCTACACCACGAAGATTACGTGCTACAGACGCTAATTTAACCGACAGGAAGAAGATGCTGTGATATGCAAATGATTAGCTTTACAGAGCATTCACACAAGGTTGGCGCCGGTGGCGGCAACTACAACGTGGTGACATGAGAAAAGTTTCCAACCGATTTCTCATACACGAACAGCAGCTGACCGGCGTTGCCTGGTGAAACGTTGTTGTGATGCCTCGTGTAAGAAGGAGAAATGCATACCATCACGTTTCCGACTTACTTTGATAAAGGTCGGATTGTAGCCTATCGCGATTGCGGTTTATCGTATGGCGACATTGCAGCTCGCGTTGGTCGGGATCCAATGACTGTTAGCAGAATATGGAATCGGTGGGTTGAGGAGGATAATACGGAACGCCGTGCTGGATCCCAACGACCTCGTATCACTAGTAGTCGAGATGACAGGCATCTTACCCGCATGGCTGTAACGGATCGTGCAGCCACGTCTCGATCCCTGAGTCAACAGGTGGGGGACGTTTGCAAGACAACAACCATCTGCACGAACAGTTCTACGACGTTTGCAGCAGCATGGACTAACAGCTCGGAGACCATGACCGCGGTTACCCTTGACGCTGCATCACAGACAGGAGCGCCTACGATGTTGTTCTCAACGACGAACCTGGGTGCACGAATGGCAAAACGTCATTTTTTCGGATGAATCCAGGTTCTGTTTACAGCATCATGATGGTCGCATCCGTGTTTGGCGACGTCAGGGTGAACGCACATTGGAAGCGTGTATTCGTCATCGCCATACTGGCGTATCACCCAGCGTCATAGTATGGGGTGCCACTGGTTACACGTCTCGGTCACCTCTTGTTCACATTGACGGCACTTTGAAGAGTGGACGTTACATTTCAGACGTGTTACGAGCCGTGGCTCTACCCTTCATTCGATCCCTGCGAAACCCTACATTTCCGCAGGATAATGCACGACCGCATGTTGCAGGTCCTGTACCGGCCTTTCTGGATACAGAAAATGTTCGATTCTCCAGATCTCTCACCAATTGTAAACGTCTGGTGGCCGAGCAACAGGCTCGTCACAATACGCCAGTCACCACTCTTGATGAACTGTGGTATCGTGTTGAAGCTGCATGCGCAGCTGTACCTGCACACGCCGTCCAAGTTCTGTTTGAGTCAATGCCCAGGCGTATCAAGGCCGTTATTACGGGCAGAGGTGGTTGTTGCGGGTACTGATTTCTCAGGATCTATGCACCCAAATTGCGTGAAACTGTAATCACATGTCAGTTCTAGTATAATATATTTGTCCAATGAATACCTGTTTATCATCTGCATGTCTTCTTGGTGTAGCAATTTTAATGGCCAGTAGTGTAGGAAGGGCGTTCAGTAAGTAACGCAACGCATTGTTTTTCTCAAACCAGGTTGATTTTATTCAGGTTTCCAATACACCACATTATTTCCCACCCCTTTGGCTACAACGCTGTATTTTTCAAAATAATCTCCGTCTAATGCGACAGCCTTACCCAACCTTGCTGGGAGGGCCTGCTCGACCAACATCTTGCTGCATCAATAACCTCTCTATCATCTACGTACTGCTTACCGTGGACTGCATCCTTCATTGTGCCAAACAGATGGAAAATGGAAGGAGCGATATCCAGGCTGTAGGGTGGATGAGGAAGAAGAGTCCAATGAAGTTTTTTGAGCTCTTCTCGGATGCGAAGACTCGTGTGATGCTTTGCGTTGCCATGGAGAAGGAGAAGTTCTTTTGTTTTCTGTAGCAAGGAACTCACTAAAGTAATTTCTTCTATTTCCTGAAGGTAGCACGGTACACTTCAGAGTTGATCGTTGCACCATGAGGGAGGACATCAAACAGAATAACCCCTTCAGAGTCCCAGAAGACTGTAGCCTTGTATTTACCGGCTGAGGGTGCATTTTCGAACATTTTCTCCGGAGGTGACGTGGTATGACGTCACTCCGTGGATTATCGACTTGTTTCTGGTTCGAAGTGATGAACCCATGTTCCATAGCCTGTGATGATGTTCGACAAAAAACTGACACAATCAGCCTCGTAACGCGCAAGCAATTCCATACAAATGGTCCTTCGTTGCTCTTTATGGTCTTCTGTAAGGCGGCAAGGTACCCAGCGGGTACACACCTTTGAGTATCTCAACTGGTGGCCAAGTATGTCACCAACAAAGGAGTCCAGTTGTGCAGGAAATGAGAGTGTCCGCACGTTCCAACATTGCGGGCGTCACAACTGTATGCGGCCGGCCGACACGCTAGAAATCGGGCAGGTATGCTTGACCTTGTGGCGATGATGGCAGACACCTCGCCCAACGACTGATCGTGCTTTTGTTCACTGCAAAGTCTCCGCAGACATTCTGCAAGCACCTGTGAATATCTGCGATTCACTGGTTTCCCGCCAAAAGAAGGTCTGCTTGGAACGCACCCCCGTTACAGACGCCATTCAGAGGGCTACGTATAGCGCCGCCAACTATCTGAACTTCATGACAGTTGAGGGGTTGAAGCGGGTATATTCCACTATGTCCCACAAAAAATTCCGTTTTTTTTAAACCGAAACTGGTCGAGAGGAAAATGTCCATCATACTTTCTTAGCTCGAACAATAAGTATCTATTAACGTTTTTTCTACATGCTTCCCCTTCTTTACACTGGAAGACAGAGCAGGACGTTCGAGATCCGACCAGCGCACACTAGCACGCTAGCTGTTAGAGCGAGCCCGTTTCTGGGATTTGCCTTACAACGAAGGGGCACCTCTTGAAAATCTTGGTCAGAACCGGATGATTGCTCAAGTGTTTAACTTGTTTTTGGGCAACGCATTCCAGACAAAATGCGGGGAAGTGAGATGTGTTTTCGAGTATCTGTTTATGCAGAGACAGATGCATCGACAGACATAGCCTCACGAAGTAGATATTAGTATCAGTGGCGTTGAGAAACAGCTGAAATCGTTAAAACTGAACAAACACCCAGGGTCTTCATAGCGCTCGCGTAGGGGTAGTGAGGACGTTAGACTAATTTCATTACACAAAGAACTATTTAAAGAATCATTCTTTCCGAACCCCATACGTGGATCGATCGGGAAGAAATCCTGCTAACTGGTACAGTGGGACACATCCTCTGCCATGCACTTCACAGTGGTTTGCAGTGTGTAGATGTAGATGTAGAGACGCGCGGGATCAGCCGAGCGGACTAAGGCGCAGCAGTCATGGACTGTGCGGCTGATCCCTGCGGAGGTACGACTCCTCCCTCGGGCATGAGTGTATGTGTTTGTCCTTAGGATAATTTAGGTTAAGTAGTGTGTATGCTTAGGGACTGATGACCTTAGCAGTAAAGTCCCATAACATTTCACACACATTTGAACATCTTTTTTTTTTTTGTAGTTGTAAACAATGGTTGACAAACATTACATCGGAAATTTTCTCGGGAAACCTGTTACTTGTCGTATTCCCAGGACTGTTTTGATTACACTACTGGCCATTAAAATTGCTACACCAAGAAGAAATGCAGATGATAAACGCATATCCATTAGACAAATATATTACGCTAGAACTGACATGTGATTACATTTTCACGCAATTTTCGTGCATAGGTCCTGAGAAATCAGTACCCAGAACAACCACCTTTGGCCGTAATAACGGCCTTGATACGCCTGGGCATTGAGTCAAACAGAGCTTGGATGGCAGCTTCAACATGATACCACAATTCATCAAGCGTAGTGACTGGCGTATTGTGACGAGCCAGTTGCTCAGCCACCATTCACCAGACGTTTCCAATTGGTGAGAGATCTGGAGAATGTGCTGGCCAGGGCAACAGTCGAACATTTTCTGTATCCAGAAAGGCCCGTACAGGACCTACAACATGCGGTCGTGCATTAACCTGCTGAAATGTAGGGTTTCGCAGGGATCGAATGCAGGGTAGAGCCACGGGTCGTAACACATCTGAAATGTAACGTCCACTCTTCAAAGTGCTGTCAATGCGAACAAGAGGTGACCGAGACGTCTAACCAATGGCAACCATACCATCACGCCGGGTGATACGCCAGTATGGCGATGACGAATACACGCTTCCATTGTGCGTTCACCGCGATGTCGCCTAACACAGATGCGACCATCATGATGCTGTAAACAGAACCTGGATTCATCCGAAAAAATGACGTTTTGCCATTCGTGTACCCAGGTTCTTCACTGAGTACACCATCGCAGGCTATCCTGTCTGTGATGCAGCGTCAAGGGTAACCACAGCCATGGTCTCTGAGCTGATAGTCCATGGTGCTGCAAACGTCGTCGAACTGTTCGTGTAGATGGTTGTTGTCTTGCAATCGTCCCCATCTGTTGACTCAGGGATCGAGACGTGGCTGCACGATCCGTTACAGCCATGCGGATAAGATGCCTGTCATCTCGACTGCTAGTGATACGAGGCGGTTGGGATCCAGCACGGCGTTCCGTATTACCCTCCTCAACCCACCGATTCCATATTCTTCTAACAGTCATTGGATCTCGACAACGCGAGCAGCAATGTCGCGATACGAAAAACCGCAATCGCGATAGGCTACAATCCGACCTTTATCAAAGTAAGTCGGAAACGTGATGGTACGCATTTCTCCTCCTTACACGAGGTATCACAACAACGTTCCACCAGGCAACGCCGGTCAGCTGCTGTTTGTGCATGAGAAATCGGGTGGAAACTTTCCTCATGTCAGCACGTTGTAGGTTTCGCCACCGGCGCCAACCTTGTGTGAATGGTCTGAAAAGCTAATCATTTGCATATCACAGCATCTTCTTCCTGTCGGTTAAATTTCGCGTCTGTAGCACGTAATCTTCGTGGTGTAGCAATTTTAATGGCCAGTAGTGTATTAAAATAAACCCTATGGCCGGCCACGGAGGCCGAGCGGTTCTAGGCGCTTGAGTCCGGAACCGCGCTGCTACTTCGGTCGCAGGTTCGAATCCTGCCTCGGGCTTGGATGTGTGTGTGATGTACTTAGTTTAGTTAGGTTTACGTAGTTCTTAGTCTAGGGGACTGATGACCTCAGATATTAAGTCCAATAGTGCTTAGAGCCATTTTTTTAAACCCTATGCATAAAGTAAGCCTCACCTGTGAGTAACAAATGTGTGTGGAAGGCAGCATCTTTTAACATTTTATTGCAGAAACCGCTGCGCAATTTCCGTACAATGTGAAAAATGGAGTGGTTCGAGTGCTTGCAGATTCTGAAAGCTGTACATGATTTGGCGTTTCCTTTTCTTAAAAGGAAGAGGACTTTATTTAAAAGTTATTAGATAGCCTTCAATCCCGATAACTAAGGTCCAACAAAAATGTAAGTTAGTTCTTATAATTTGGCTTGGATCAGTTGCCGCATTAAGGGGCTCTATTAAAAATTCCGTTGAAATTTACTTTCAACAGTTGTAATAGTCATAATTGAGACTCTATATTTAGCACCTGTCTGCAACTAAAATGTTCTACCGCTACTGGCGCGGCTATTTAAACATCATTTTCCTGCTATATTAGCAGCTCTTTCGCTTCTCTATTGCCTGCGACCCATTGCTTCCTTCTTAATGTTGCTGCATGTGCTGCTATTCATCACATCACCCAGGATCTGAAATCTCTTCCTCGCCTCCTCTTCCCTACTACATATCTTTGTAAACTTTTTATAAGCCACTCTTTCTTAATGTGTCCAATCCAGTTAGTCTACAGGAAAGTAGTATCACACGAAAGTTGTGAAGAAATCAATGAGGATTTGCAGAAAATAAATGCGTGGTGTAATGACTGGCAGTTATCTCTCAATATTAGTAAGTGTAACCTACTGCATATAACAAGGCGAAAATCCCCATTAATGTACGAGTACAAAATAAATGCCCAGTCTTTGGAAACGGTAACATCCGTCAAGTATCTGGATGTGACTATTCGAAATGATCTCAAATTGAATGATCAGATTACACAAGTAACGGGAAAGGCGAAACCTAGATTGTGGTTTATTGGTAGAATCGTAAAGCGATGCAGTCCATCAACAAAGGAAATTGCTTACAATTCGTTAGTTCGTCCAGTCTTGGAATACTGGTCGTCTGTATGGGACCCTTACCAGCTGGGACTCATTCAAGAGATTGAGAAGGTCCAAAGAAGAGCGGCAAGATTCGTGACTGGTACATTTAGCCATCGCGTGAGCTTTACAGTCTCATAGATAGTTTGAAGTGGGACACAATTGCAGATAGACGGCGCGCTAAACGGAAGGGGCTGCTCACTAAATTCCGAAATCCGATCTTCACCGAGGATGTAGAGCATATATTATTACCACCAACTTTGAAATCGCGCAATGATCACCATTCAAAGATAAGGGAAATTAGGACTCGTACTTAGGCGTTGAGACAGTCGTTTTTCCCTCGTGCGCTCTGCTAGTGGAACAGAGGGGGGGGGGATATATGACTTTGGCGCGAATTGTGCCCTCCGCCACACACCGCTGGTGACTAGCGGAGTATATATGTAGATGTAAATGTTTCCTCCTTTTTATTACATCCAGTAACTGTCTTTGCTCTCCCACTCTTCTCACTACCCCTTAATTTTTCAGTCTATCCATCCAACTTGGTCTTTCCATCCTCCGGCATGTTGACATTTCAAAAGCTTCCAGCCTTGCTCTATCTTTCCTCCTCGGAGTCCACATTTCAGCACCATACGGACATTCACTCCATATAAAACAATTTATTAGCCTCCTGCTCAAATCGCTGTCTACATTGCCGCAGAAAATTTTCCTTTTCTTGTATAATGCCTCTTTTGCAATTGCTATTCTACTTTTAATTTCTGTGCTGCTCTTCTAGGCAGTTTATATTCTGCTTCCGAGATGTTTAAAGCTTTGCACATGTTCTATTGCTTCACCATTCAGCATTATATTTACGTTTTCATTTCCTCCTAGTGCCTATACTTTTGTTTCCTTTATATGTTTACTTTAGCTTCACTAGTATCCAAAGCGTCTTATAATTCTTGTTTACCTGTTGCTAGGAGGACCACGTCTTCCGAAAACGTCCAACAGAATTTATACACTCCTGGCCATTAGAATTGCTACACCACGAAGATTACGTGCTACAGACGCGAAACTTAACCGATAGGAAGAAGATGCTGTGTTATGCAAATGATTAGCTTTTCAGACCATTCACACAAGGTTGGCGCCGGTGGCGACACCTACAACGTGCTGACATGAGGAAAGTTTCCAACCGATTTCTCATGCACAAACAGCAGTTGAACGGCGTTGCCTGGTGAAACGTTGTTGTGATGCCTCGTGTAAAGAGGAGAAATGCGTACCATCACGTTTCCGACTTTGACAAAGGTCGGATTGTAGCCTATCGCGATTGCGGTTTACCGTAGCGCGACATTGCTGCTCGCGTTGTCGAGATCCAATGACTGATAGCAGAATATGGAATCGGTGGGTTCAGGAGGGTAATACGGAACGCCGTGCTGGATCCCAACGGCCTCGTGTCACTAGCAGTCGAGATGACAGGCATCTTATGTGCATGGATGTAACGGATAGTGCAGCCACGTCTCGATCCCTGAGTCAACAGATGGGGACGATTGCAAGACAACAACCATCTGCACGAACAGTTCTACGACGTTTGCAGTAGCATGGACAAGGCTGAGGTTACCCTTGACGCTGCATCACAGACGGGATAGCCTGCGATGGTGTACTCAACGACGAACCTGGGTACACGAATGGCAAAATGTCATTTTTTCGGATGAATCCAGGTTCTGTTTACAGCACCATGATGGCCGCATCCCTGTTTGGCGACATAGCCGTGAACGCTCATTGGAAGCGCGTATTCGTCATCGCCTTACTGGCCTCTCACCCGGCGTGATGATATGGGGTGGCATTGGTTAGACGTCTCGGTCACCTCTTGTTCGCATTGACGGCGCTTTGAACAGTGGACGTTACATTTCAGATGTGTTACGACCCGTGGCTCTACCCTTCATTCGATGCCTGCGAAACCCTACATTTCAGCAGGTTAATGCACGACCGCATGTTGCACGTCCATTACGAGCCTTTCTGGATACCGAAAATGTTCGACTGCTGCCCTGGCCAGCACGTTCTCCAGATCTCTCACCAATTGAAAACGTCTGGTGAATGGTGGCTGAGCAACTGGCTCATCACAATACGCCAATCATTACTCTTGATGAACTGTGGTATCGTGTTGAAGCTGCATGGGCAGCTGTACCTGTACACGCCATCCAGGCTCTGTTTGACTGAATGCCCAAGCGTATCAAGGCCGTTATTACGGCCAGAGGTGGTTGTTCTTGGTACTGATTTCTCAGGATCTATGCACGAAAATTGCGTGAAAATTTAATCAAATGTCATTTCTAGTATAATATATTTGTCGAATGAATACCCGTTTATTATCTGCATTTCTTCTTGGTGTAGCAATTTTAATGGCCAGTAGTGTATTCCTTCGAATTTCAATCTTTTTTGTCATGTACCGGGCATTTGTAAATCATACGCTGTGCAACAGAATGAATGGACCACTTTTTCCAAATCATGTAACTGTCTCCCATTACGACACTTAAGTTTTAAATTTGGCTCAAGGTGAGTACAACCTTTCTCTGTAATGGTATAAAAGCATGGGGCCCTCTGAAGTCATCCTCGGGCCGAACGGTGCTTCAAATGCCAAGGCGTCACCACTTGCGAGAAAAAGGCCACAGTTCAGAAGCTCTTGTATCGTGTAAGGTGGGTTACTGATGTCAGACTGGCAAGAAATTTCACTACCAATCCGGCCAACGCCGCTGTGGACGTGTCACACGATGGGAAGGTCATCACTTGCCCTCTTGCTCACACTTCGTCCCTTCTTTTGATGCCTCTGCGATTGAGGTCAGAACCGTGACTCACAATATTGAAATCTACATCTACATCGACATCTACATCTACATCTACCTGGATACTCTGCAAATAACATGTAAGTACCTGGCGGAGGGTTCATCGAACCACTTCCACAATTCTCTATTATTCTAATCTCGTATAGCACGCGGAAAGAATGACCACCTATATCTTTCCGTACGAATTCTGATTTCCCTTATTTTACCGTGGTGATCGTTTCTCCCTATGTAGGTCGGTGTCAATAAAATATTTTTGCATTCGGAGGAGAAAGCTGGTGATTGGATTTTCGTGAGAAGATTCCGTCGCAAAGAAAAACGCTTTTCTTTTAATGATTTCCAGCCCAAATCTGTATCATTTCTGTGACACTCCCATTTTTCGCGATAATACAAAACCTGCTGCCTTTCTTTGAACTTTTTCGATGTACTCCGTCAGTCCCATCTGGTAAGGATCTCACGCCGTGCAGCAGCATACTAAAAGAGGACGCACAAGCATCGTGTAGGCAGTCTCCTTAGTAGGTCTGTTACGTTTTCTGTGTTCTGCCAATAAAACGCAGTCTTTGGTAGGCCTTCCCCACAACATTTTCTATGTGTTCCTTCCAATTTAAGTTGCTCGTAATTGTAATACCTAGGTATTTAATTGAACTGACGGCTTTTAGATTAGACTGGTTTATCGTGTAACCGAAGTGTAACGAGTTGCTTTTATCACTCATGTGGATGACCTCACTTTTCGTTATTTAGGGTCAACTGGCACTTTTCGCACCAGTCAGATATTTCTTCTAAATTTTGATCTTCTGATGACTTTATTAGTCGATAAACGACAGCGTCATCTGCAAACAACCGAAGACGACTGCTCAGATTGCCTCCCAAATCGTTTATATAGATAAGGAACAACGAAGAGCCTATAACACCACCTTGGGGAACGCCAGAAATCACTTCTGTTTTACTCGATAACTTTCCATCAGTTACTACGAACTGTGGCCTCTCAGACAGGAAATCACAAATGCAGTCGCATAACTGAAACGATATTTCATAAGCACGCAATTTCACTACGAGCCACTTGTGTGGTAGTGTCAAAAGCCTTCCGGAAATCCAAAAATACAGAATCGATCTGCAGTCCCTTGTCGATAGCACTCAACACTTCATGTGAATAAAGAGCTAGTTATGTTTCACAAGAACGATGTTTTCTAAACCCATGTTGACTGTGTGTCAATAGACCGTTTTCATCGAGGTAATTCCTAATGTTCGAACACAATACATGTTCTAAAATCCTGCTGCATATAGACGTTAACGATATGGACCTGTAATTTAGTGGATTACTCCTACTACCTTTCTTGAATACTGGTGTGACCTGTGCAACTTTCCAGTCTTTGGGTACAGATATTTCGTCGAACGAACGGTTGTATATGATTGTTAAGTATGGAGCTAATGCATCAGCATACTCCGATAAGAACCTAATTGGTGTACAGTCTGGACCAGAAGACTTGTTTTTATTAAGTGATTTAAGTTGTCTCACTACTCCGAGGATATTTACAGGGGTTGTTTTCCAACAGAATAACGTTCCCTCACACACGTCTA
Source organism: Schistocerca nitens (assembly GCF_023898315.1). NCBI lineage: Eukaryota > Metazoa > Arthropoda > Insecta > Orthoptera > Acrididae > Schistocerca > Schistocerca nitens. The sequence continues at coordinate 329,354,436 of NC_064615.1, read as the reverse complement.
CTGCAACCCAACATGCTCTACAAAAAATCGACTTGTTGGCTTGGTCTGCTCGATCACCAGATCTGTCTCCAATCGAGTGGGACATCATCGGACGACAATTCAATTCCAGTGTCATCCACGAACAGCATTAACCGTCCCTGTATTGATCGACCAAGTGCAACAGACGTGCAACTCCATCCCACAAACAGACATCCGGTACTCGTACGACAAAAAGTACGCACGTCTGCATGCTTGTTTTCAACATCCTGGTGGCTGCACCGCTTATTAATGTACCAGCATAAATATTTCACATTTGCAATGGCTTATCTCGCGTTTACATTAACCTGTGATCTTGCAATGTTAATCACTGAAATATGTTTCCTAGACAAATGTATTCCCGAAATTTCCTAACTCTACATTAACTTTTTTTTGGTGTTGCGATTTTTTTCGTCAGTGTACGAGTCTTTCGCAAATCAGCCTCCAGAGCAGAATGTAGGCAGTTTAACTGGTGTGACCTGTGCAACTTTCCAGTCTTTGGGTACAGATATTTCGTCGAACGAACGGTTGTATATGATTGTTAAGTATGGAGCTAATGCATCAGCATACTCCGATAAGAACCTAATTGGTGTACAGTCTGGACCAGAAGACTTGTTTTTATTAAGTGATTTAAGTTGTCTCACTACTCCGAGGATATTTACTTCTACGTTACTCATGTTGGTAGCTGTTCTCGATTCGAATTCTGGAATATTTACTTCGTCTTATTTCATGAAGGCATTTCGGAAGGCTTGTTAATTTTTTGTTGTGAATGACTGAGGAAAACATTCCAGACATACCACTGCTCAGAATCGTCACGAAAGGGTTACAGGGGGGGGGGGGGGCATAAAGGGCGTCAGTGAAACCACGCCCTTCCTCCGGGGCGTTGATTCCCACACATTTCGCTGTCTATAACGACAGTTCGCAGGAAGACGATATTCACAATTTTTGACTCTACTGGCACAATCAGGCGTTTAAACCCTTCTCTTTTGTGGGTCTGCATCCCCATCATACGTGGTCGTACCCATTATGAGCGTAGAGCGACCGCAGTTTTTGCTCTGTGTACGGGTTGAATCCACTAAGGACCCTTAAAAACCATTCTCTACATTTGAAGGTGATCCGAAGGATCAAAGGGTACTTACGCTTTTTCGACGCTCCTATTTTGTGTCGTGCTGTGGCGTGATCATGTGGGGATGTGACATCGACACATGTTGTTGTTGTTGTTGTTGTTGTGGTCTTCAGTCCAGAGACTGGTTTGATGTAGCTCTCCATGCTACTCTATCTTGCGCAAGCTTCTTCATCTCCCAGTACCTACTGCAACCTATATCCTTCTGAATCTACTTAGTGTATTCATTTCTTGGTGTCCCTCTACGATTTTTGACCTCCACGCTTCCCTCCAAACCAAATTGGTGATACCTTGATGCCTCAGAACGTGTCCTACCAACCGATCCCTTCTTCTTGTCAAGTTGTGCACAAATTCCTCTTCTTCCCAATTTTATTCGGTACCTCCTGATTAGTTACGCGATCAACCCATCTAATCTTCAGCATTCATTTGTAGCATTACATTTCAAACACTTATATTCTCTTCTTGTCTGAACTATTTGTCGTCCACGTTTCACTTGCATACATGGCTACACTCCATACAAATACTTTCAGAAACGACTTCCTGACGCTTAAATCTATACTCAATGTTAACAAATTTCTCTTCTTCAGAAACGCTCTCCTTGCCATTGCCAGTCTACATTTTATATCCTCTCTACTTCGACCATCGTCGGTTATTTTGCTTCCCAAACAGTAAACCTCATCTGCTACTGTATGTGTCTCATTTCCTAATCTAATTCCCTCAGAATCACCCGATTTTATTCGACTACATTTCATTATCCTCGGTTTGCTTTTGTTGATGTTCATCTTATATCCTCCTTTCAAGACACTGTCCATTCCGTTTACAGGCGTGAATAAAATGGTAAAGGGTCCCTCTATGAACTCCCTAGTTCGGCAAAACCCTCGGTGGCACCCGCCCACCTACATTGAGAATTTCAAAAATGCACCTATACAGACAGAACCTGTGGCAACGTCCTAGGCCGACCCATTTGACACTCTCTGATTCTGTACGGCCTACTATCAACGGCTAGAGCAGCATTATAAAAGCGAAAGAAGAGCAATGTAGTCTGCCCGCAGGCGCCTGGTACTGTCGTCATGGGTGCTGTCTGAAGATACATTTTTAAAACTCTCAATAAAGGTTGGCAATTGCCGCCAAGGATTTTGCCGTTCTGGGACGTGGAGGAGAGATCTTAGAGAGACCCTTTGCTGTTTTATTCACGCATGTGTCAATGTCGCATCCCCAAATGATGACGCCACGATAAGACACTTCAGAGTTCGTCTAATGGTTTTGATCGGTGCCTAGTGGTTTCAATCTGTAGACGAGAGAAAAAACTGGTGTCGCGCTGCGGACCAAATGGGTGCGATCACTTTCAGTGGAGATGTAGAAGGGTTGAACGCGCAAGGGTGTCAGCAGCGTCAGAGGTCGTGCAAGACGTCTTCCCGTTGCTCATCGCGCTACAAACTGTCGTTTTCGGCCGCGGAAACGCCGTAGGGAAAAGGGATTGTTGCATAGACCCCCTTTATGTCAGCCCCTACGGTCGTTTCGTCCCGATTCTGACCGGCGGTGTGTCTGGAATGTTTTCCTGGGCCACTGAGACGTGGGACTTAGGGAAAGCAGGAACGGTGTGGACGGGGCCTAATCAGTTACCATTGGTTGCACAGGAAAAACATACACTTTATTTTAAAACACAAAACTCTCAAAAATCATTTTGAAAGATTTTACTACGCTGGCGTCTGAAAGCCTTATTAGAAGAATTGCAAATTATTGGTCGGCTGAAGGCCACAAACGATGTTACACACAATCAACGGCTGAAGGCCTGATTAAGAAGATTGAAAATATTCGTGGGGTGAAGACCACAAGCAATTTCGGAATACACAAGGGCTAAAGGGCTGAATTACAAATAAGGTGGACAATTACACCTAAAAAATACTAAAGCCCTTTCTGATAATCTTAATAACTTGTAACAAGCTATAGTGACGGCTGAAGGCCTCACTAAAACATGACTGAAAATTATTTGTCGGCTGAAGGCCACAAGCAGTGTTACAAACAATTAACGGCTGTAGGCTGGAATTACAAATGGGGAAGGCAATAACATGTTAAAACATTAGGATAAATTTTCAACAATTATGACAACTTTCCAAATAAGACGGAGTGATCCACAGGCAGTGGTCCCTGCATCGACCTGAGGAAGGTTACTATAGCTGTGTAAGCGGTGAGACAGGCAGCCAAGAGTTCTACTCACGTAACAGAATGGCAACTTACACTAGCGGTAGCTTAAGCGCCGGCCGACCGATTAATCATTCGCCTAACGTCCGATCACCGGTACAACGATGGTATATTTTTAGGCAAGGGCGAAGAGACGGACAGCACGTCGTCTTTAGAAACACACCCGATGCCGAAGGAAACATTAGAACCAAGGTAGACCGCCCAAAACACATGCACAGTACAATTCGAGAGGCTGCCGAACTACACGCTGTGTTGGACAGCATCAACGCGACGAGGAAAGGTACACTGCCGGGAAAGTACACTAACCTCCCAGACAGGTAACTGGGTCGTTAGGGGCCACAAGGCAGAAAAATACCGCTGGTTGCACTGCACTAATAAGAATAATACTAAATCCAATCTCACAGCAAGGAGCAGAAGGCCGCTAATAGCTCCCGCCAACCTGACAGACTCCACTTGTTGCGGTTGGTCTCACCGACCCTGGGAGCAGCAACACGCAAACAACAGCAAGATCTCAAACAGTGGCGGTTTCAGTACTGGACACGGTTCACTGTACTTCAAACGTCCTGGGTTCGGTCGTTGGCTACAGCCCCTCAGTCCGACAGTGCCTGCACGCCGTCAGCAGTCCAGGTATGCCCGCATACTGCAGACCTTCTCGCCGCTCCATCCCAAGCTGAACTGCGTGACACACACGACGACCCGGAATACTAGCCGTGACACCAAAGATAGTACCACAGTACTGGCTGTCGATAACCGCTGCTGCTGCCACTCGCGGTCAAACAATACTAGCAACTCAGTGACACCATTAACACAAGAAGGAATCGAGACGCCTCTACCGCTCTTACACGACGTCAAGAACGTGAGCCGCACGCGGCTCAGCCTCTCATTACAAAACCCCGTGGTTTCAGCACTTGGCTTCGCGGTTCTAACCTCCATCGAAGAGGTGTCAAAAGGAGGGTTGAAGTGTCAATAAGACGGTCTGTGACTGCCTTCCCATTGCGTGACACGTCCACGGTGGCATTTGGTAGAATTGTGGCGAAATTTGGTGCCAATGTGACATAATTAACACGCCTTACACGTCATATGAACCTCTGAGCTGTGGTCTTTCCTCGCAAGTGGCGACATCTTGCTGTTGACAGCGTCGTCGAGACCTAGGGTGACGACGTTACAGGGCGCCACAGAGCGTTGCAGAGGAACGTTGTACTCACCCTTGAGCCAAATTTCAAAGTTACGGGGTTTTGAGGAAGTGATCCTTTAACTGCGTTACGCAGTGCATTTTCTAAGTTCGGTTGAAAAGGTTAGGTGACAGCAACCTTGTCTTACTCCCTTTCCTAGTTATATCTAGTTGGTAGTTTCTCGCCTCACTTTCACTGACGCCTTTTGATTCAACTGGTTTTTCAGGCCATCCAGTCACTTTTCCTTCCTTATAGTTGCAAGTTTATTCCAAGCCACTTATCGACGACCTTTTCCATGCCTATAGAACACATATATAGGTCTCTTCCTTTTTCAATAAACCTCTCTCGCAGAATTTGCAAGTATCCTATTGCACCTCTTGTACCTGTATTCCGTCTAAAACCAAGTTGGTCTTCAGCCAGATTCTACGCCCTATCTTTTCCAGTATTTTATTAATAATTGTTGACATAACTTAGTGGCATTTGAAATGATGCTACTTGTCGTGTGTTCACTGCATTTATCGGTTCCTTGTTTCCTTGGTAATGGAATCATTGCTTTTGTCAGAAAGTCCTCTGGCCATTCACCACTGTCATATATTTTGTTACATAACTTCAGTGTGTTTCCTACTGCTTCTTGTTTCAAACATATTAGTGTTTCTCTTGATCTGTACCTACTGCTTTTCCATTTTTCTTTGCAGCTATTGCACTATTTCTACCATTATGACTGTTGATCCTTTCTCGTCTCCATTTACACTGTTCACGGATTCAAGTTCCAGTGTTGTTGGTTTGTGGTCTGTGTCATATGGCTGTTTGAAATAGTCTCCTCATCTCTGTAGGATGTGCTAGCGGTCTTTGCCCGCTACATTTTCGTCTTTACAGAGAATTCATAATATATATGCACTGTGGTTCGTAGATCTATACACCTTTTAAGTGTTTTAATCAGTAATAACTCCAACCGTCATAGCCTGGCACAAGTTTCCAATACGTCAGCCTAAGATATAAAACAGAACAAGGACTTTTTTACAGTCAAATCTTAATTCCTGGATTTAAAAAAACATCCATAGGAAGGTCAAGTAATGCCTCTTGTTCCATAAATTTTCCCGCGACTCCTCGGAATGCAAATTAGTTTCCCGCCTACTGCATTCCCCGGAACCCGATGCTGTATAGCTGATGGGGCGTTCTTTGCAGTAGACATAACAGCTTTTCACAAAATTGAAATTCCCTTCACTGAGCAAGCGTCTAACATCCTTTATCTTCGTTTATAAATATTAATTTAATACTTTATGGGGAAAATAAGAAAAAGTATGATACTGCACCGTTGTTATAACGTGCAACTTGCAACTGCGGAATACCCTCCAAATAGTTACATGGACAACAGTGCACGTGAGAAGTCCCTCTGAGCTTAATATGGGCTAGGGGTACAAAAGTAATCTTCTATATCATCGCATCCTCAAGTTATGGTGTTAACATCATGCTTTTTATGGTCTGCATGCTCAGGATTTCTCGAAAGCAGCAAACGTGCTGTAGTGTGAATGTCTCCTTTTAGGAAACCGATGATCGTAGATACTATCCGCGTCTGTTGGACTGTCTCTCGTCTCATCGTAGTACGCCTGCACTCAAACAGTTGCCAGATTCTTACGTGCAGACAGCAGCAACTCATAAGTTTAGAAACAAGACAACAGCTAGGAGTCGACTAGTATGCGTTGTTAACCTATGTGCCTCATTCATGTGCACGACTCACGAACGATGGAATAAAATAGGAATTTCACCTTAAATAAATCATTGTCGTCTATGTGTGACCTCAAAGGCCTTACCACACTCTGTGTACTGGGAAACGATTCCTCTCCCCAGTGTAATGTGCCAAATATATAACTGAAATGGGTGCTACTACAATTCGATATTGTGTTGTGTTGTTCTGGGCGAAATAAAAGGAAAGAACGTGATGAAACTTTCTGCTAGCAAGTAGCCTACTCCTCCCGAATGGACGCCCCTCGGTCCCGATTTATCCCATGTAAGCATCCACGGCACGAGAATAGTTTCTCCACCTCCGGCCCCGGTGGCAAGCGCGCTGCGTCGCATCATATGGTATTCGACCAACTTTTGTCCCTAGTAGAGACAGTTGCAGGTTTTGGAATGAATGCGCTCCTTTATCCACGTTATGATGAATAGTTCGTCGTATCTTGTTCTAGTCACAGGGTACACATACACTACCAATCTAAATAAGTTTCGCCAGCCTCGATTTGACCCGTGAGACAGGGTACCCTCAACTTCCAATTAATGGCCTGCACCTGTCCAGTTGCTTTCGGAATATTCTCAAGTACGATCAATGGATTTTAAAACGAGCACCGCAATCACTACAGAGTCTCCATTCGTTTCTAGCTTCTATTTCGCAAGAGAAACACCATAACAGACTAAAGTTAGGAAGGTGGAGGACACGTACAAAAACAGCACAAGTTTCCATAGGAATAACGGGAATTTATTACTTTCTATAAGATCTCGCCAAGCCCGACTTGTTGTTGTCAAACACAAGCAACAGACAGCTGATGCCTCCACGTTCTGATATGAAACCTCTACTTACCGAGGAAATGGTCGCCCATTAAGTCGCGCCTTTGCACAAAAAATGGTTCAAATGACTCTAAGCACTATGGGACTTAACATCTGATATCATCAGTCCCCTAAACTTAGAACTGCTTAAAGCTAACTAACCTAAGGACATCACACACATCCATGCCCGAGGCAGGATACGAACCTGCGACCGTAGCAGCAGCGCGGTTCCGGACTGAAGCGCCTAGAACCGCTCGGCCACAACGGCCGCCGCGCCTTTGCACACTAAAGTCGGAAAAGCGCTGAGATATTCACACCCATGCCACGGGAAACGCTCTTACCAACTCTTTCAGTTCTACGTAGGAGAAGAAGAAATTTATTTCTCAATTACAAGAGGAAGGCCACAGACACGACCAGTCGATTCGGCAGGTCGGTTGTCTACAACCTAAAACAAAAGACCTTAATCTATATCGGCTCAACCATCTCCCCCCCCCCCCTCATTTTCCCTATTTTTGAGAAAACCACCCCCAAAGTTCATGACGCGCAATCGACTCAGAGTTAACGAAATCGAAAGACAACTGAAAACTCAGTGTTTTTCTTCAACGTATATGGCCTCCACACACGCATACTTTCCTAGAAATCGGGGAAGGAAACTTTTCAGCTGCCACTTTGGTACCTATAAGGAGAACGCTGTACAACGAAATCACGACCTGATGTAGCGACCAAGGCATTTGGCTTTGAGGCAAAGATACCGTGTTCGATTCCCAAAGGAATTCTTTTTTTATTTTACATTTTTTTTCCTTTGCAACTGGCAGGAATCGGAGATGTAATAAGGCAGGTAAATCAATAAGGAATAACAAGATAGGCACAAAAATTTCTCGAACAACTGGAATTAAAAATTTAGCCCTGGTCGCTTTACAATGGCTCTTTCATTTCCGTGATAAATGTCCTCCATTTCTTTCGAGCAACTAGACGGGTTGTAGTTACCATATGAAAATTAGAAGCAAATGTACTCGCGGCACCAAGAACATCTTGTGAACGGAACCTTCGGGCAATTACACTGTTTCTTCTGAAGATACGGCGAACAACAGACTTGGTTTACATTTTAAAAATATACACTCCTGGAAATTGAAATAAGAACACCGTGAATTCATTGTCCCAGGAAGGGGAAATTTTATTGACACATTCCTGGGGTCAGATACATCACATGATCACACTGACAGAACCACAGGCACATAGACACAGGCAACAGAGCATGCACAATGTCGGCACTAGTACAGTGTATATCCACCTTTCGCAGCAATGCAGGCTGCTATTCTCCCATGGAGACGATCGTAGAGATGCTGGATGTAGTCCTGTGGAACGGCTTGCCATGCCATTTCCACCTGGCGCCTCAGTTGGACCAGCGTTCGTGCTGGACGTGCAGACCGCGTGAGACGACGCTTCATCCAGTCCCAAACATGCTCAATGGGGGACAGATCCGGAGATCTTGCTGGCCAGGGTAGTTGACTTACACCTTCTACAGCACGTTGGGTGGCACGGGATACATGCGGACGTGCATTGTCCTGTTGGAACAGCAAGTTCCCTTGCCGGTCTAGGAATGGTAGAACGATGGGTTCGATGACGGTTTGGATGTACCGTGCACTAATCAGTGTCCCCTCGACGATCACCAGTGGTGTACGGCCAGTGTAGGAGATCGCTCCCCACACCATGATGCCGGGTGTTGGCCCTGTGTGCCTCGGTCGTATGCAGTCCTGATTGTGGCGCTCACCTGCACGGCGCCAAACACGCATACGACCATCATTGGCACCAAGGCAGAAGCGACTCTCATCGCTGAAGACGACACGTCTCCATTCGTCCCTCCATTCACGCCTGTCGCGACACCACTGGAGGCGGGCTGCACGATGTTGGGGCGTGAGCGGAAGACGGCCTAACGGTGTGCGGGACCGTAGCCCAGCTTCATGGAGACGGTTGCGAATGGTCCTCGCCGATACCCCAGGAGCAACAGTGTCCCTAATTTGCTGGGAAGTGGCGGTGTGGTCCCCTACGGCACTGCGTAGGATCCTACGGTCTTGGCGTGCATCCGTGCGTCGCTGCGGTCCGGTCCCAGGTCGACGGGCACGTGCACCTTCCGCCGACCATTGGCGACAACATCGATGTACTGTGGAGACCTCACGCCCCACGTGTTGAGCAATTCGGCGGTACGTCCACCCGGCCTCCCGCATGCCCACTATACGCCCTCGCTCAAAGTCCGTCAACTGCACATACGGTTCACGTCCACGCTGTCGCGGCATGCTACCAGTGTTAAAGACTGTGATGGAGCTCCGAATGCCACGGCAAACTGGCTGCCACTGACGGCGGCGGTGCACAAATGCTGCGCAGCTAGCGCCATTCGACGGCCAACACCGCGGGTCCTGGTGTGTCCGCTGTGCCGTGCGTGTGATCATTGCTTGTACAGCCCTCTCGCAGTGTCCGGAGCAAGTATGGTGGGTCTGACACACCGGTGTCAATGTGTTCTTTTTTCCATTTCCAGGAGTGTATTTTTTCGGGCATTAATTTTTATGTCTAGCACACATACGATAACACCGCCTGAAAATTGGTGCTGAAAGTTAATCATTAATTATAGTGTGAACGTTTTTTTGCATTCGTGCACTTGTGTAATTCCCGCTAGGTTTGCAGAAGTAGATCGCAATTCTGAAGCCTCGGAATAAAGTTTTTAACCTTCCAATAAAAGTAAACATCACATGTCAAGCATACAGGGGTGCAGTTTGGCGGCATTACTTCTATCGTGCAAGTCGATTGACCCTCGCCATATATTAAGTGTCATACATGACGGTATTAGTTTGCCCACTTCATAAACGGAATATCAGACAAAACGTGTTATCAGCAAGGTATGATTTTGAAATGTTCTCAAGATATGCTTCTCTAAATTGAATTTGTCAGTTTACCATATTTGGAGCAATTGGTGGTTAAGCTATTGACCTCTATTATACCACGAGGACCAAATTAATCATTAGTACCTTATAAGGACAGCAAAACTTCAGGCGACAATTTTCTAGACGCTTTCATGGAATACTGCGCTATGTACGAATGTGTTATTTTAATGTACACTACAACTGCAACTTAGGCTCGTTTTTCCCGATATGCGATAACGTCCGTCGAATAATCTGCTTCGCAACGTTCTTACTAGGAATTGTTTTCATACAACGAGGCTTAAAATTTTAATTCTTTACTAACCCAAATCGTTCGAGAAATTTATTTGGCTGCCTTGTTATTATTCCTAATTGATTTACTTACCTTATTAACTGCCCTATTCCTACCAATTTCGAAACAGAAGAAATTCAAATGAAAAAAGAATGCATTTGGGAATCGAACACAGGTTCTCTGCTCCCCGCCCAAATGCCTTGATCGCTATGCGAGCGGGGCTTTCGTTGCACAGCTTGGGTACATAAGCGGCAGTTAAAAAACTTTCCTCGATTTATAGAAAAATTTCACTTTGTTGACCCCATACATACCGTTGAAAAATGCTCAATTTCAAATAGCTATCGATCCCCCCAGTTTTGAGTCCATTGCTCGTCATGAACTTTGGGAGTAGTTGATGGTTTCCTCTAAAACAGGGGAGGTCGGACTGGAAAGGGGAGGAGTTGAGCTAAAATATCTTAGAGCTTTTAATTTCAGGTTTAATACAAGTGACCTGCCAAATATGAGCCGAATCGGTTGGCTGTGTCTGAGGCCTTCTCCTTGTCAGTATCTTTCACTCCCGACTTCATACACGCATTACTTTTAAAAACGCAGCTCCGTTCCACAGGGCCCACGACTCTTGTCCTACCCCCACGAGAGATGCTGTCTGATTCCCGATTTCAAGAACTCCAAATGGCTTAACGAAATTATTTTAATTACACGGCCAGAAAAAAGCAACACAAAAAAACGCAACACCAACAACGATTCGTGCGAAGTAAACGAAAGTTGGTAGGCGCGTTTCTACGTCTGAAACATGGTATCTGTTCAGATTTCGCGCCCGCCGCATGAGGGTGGCGCTATTAGCACCGCTATGAAGGTGCAGGTCAGGTTTGCTTTAAATACACGATGTAACGGTCGTCAGCCTTTTAGTTACATTTTAGATTGGACTTGGTGAGTCGATGTTAGCAAGAATGCCTTTAAGGCGAGAAAGATACCTTATCAGCATTTATTTATTTATTGTTCCGTGGGACCAAATTAAGGAGAAGTCTCCATGGTCATGGAACGAGTCAATACATGAAATTATAACACGATATTAGAAACAGATAAAATGAAATATAAAAAAACATATTCCGGTGACAAGTCGTAAGTTTAAATAAAGAAAATCAACAATGTAACACTGGAATTTGCTTAATTTTTTAGCTCTTCCAGGAGCTCCTCGACAGAATAGAAGGAGTGAGCCATGAGGAAACTCTTCAGTTTAGACTTAAAAGAGTTTGGGCTACTGCTAAGATTTTTGAGTTCTTGTGGTAGCTTATTGAAAATGGATGCAGATGAATACTGCACTCCTTTCTGCACAAGAGTCAAGGAAGTGCATTCCACATGCAGATTGGATTTCTGCCTAGTATTAACTGAGTGAAAGCTGCTAACTCTTGGGAATAGGCTAATATTGCTAACAACAAACGACATTAAAGAAAATATATACTGTGAGGGCAATGTCAGAATTCCCAGACTATTGAAAAGGGGTCGACAAGAGGTTCTCGAACTTACACCACATATAGCTCGAACAGCCCGTTTTTGAGCCAAATATACCCTTTTTGAATCAGAATAATTACCCCAAAAAATAATACCATACGACATAAGCGTATGAAAATATGCAAAGTAGACTACTTTTCGTGTTGAAGTGTCACTTATTTCAGATACTATTTTAATGGTAAATAAAGCAGTATTTAGTTTCTGAACAAGATCCTGAACATGGGCTTTCCACAACAGCTTACTATCTATCCGAACGCCTAGGAACTTGAACTGTCCCGTCTCGCTTATAATATGCCCATTCTGTCTGATCAAAATATCGGTTCTTGTTGAATTGTGAGTTAGAAACTGTAAAAACTGTGTCTTACTGTGATTTAGCATCAAATTATTTTCCACAAGCCACGAACTTATTTCATGAACTACGTTATTTGATACTGTTTCAATATTACACACAAGATCCTTCACTATCAAGCTGGTGTCATCAGCAAACAGAAATATTTTTGAATCATCTGTAATACTAGAAGGCATATCATTTATATAAATAAGAAACAGCAGTGGCCCCAGCACCGACCCTTGGGGAACGCCCCACTTAACAGTGCCCCATTGGGACTGAACATCACTACCACTCTCAATATTGCGGAGAATTACCTTCTGCTTTCTGTTCTGAAAGTAAGAGGCGAACCAATTGTAAGCTACTCCCCTTACTCCATAATGGTCCAACTTCTGCAGTAGTATTTTGTGGTCCATACAGTCAAAAGCCTTCGTTAAATCAAAGAAAACATCTAGCGTTCACTCAGTTTGAATGAGCTCGTCTAATAGAACTACGAGAAGCTGGAAGTTCCTTCTGCGTTATTGCGGAAAGACTTGGCAGGAATGTGGCCATTGTACATGATTGCCGGCAGCGTGTTCACGACAATGTACGGTCGCAAGGAGACTTGGCTCCAAACGGCCACGTGGAGGGAAGACCATCGTGTTCGGCTTATGGCTCTGGCACATCGTGCTGTATCTGCAACATAAATTTGGGAGCAGTTGGCACCACAGTGACACAACGAATTGCTACAAATCGGTTACATAAAGGACAACTCCGAGCCAGACGCCCTATAGCCTGCATTCTACTGACCCCAGACCACCACCGTTGGCGACTTCAGTGGTATTAAGCGAGAGCTCGCTGGAGGGCAGAATGGAGGCCTGTTGTGTTTTCTGATGGAAGCTGTTTCTGCCTCGGTGCCAGTGATGGCCAAGTGCTCGTTAGAAGGAGGGCAGTTGAGGGGTTGCAACAAACATGTCTGCATGATTGACCCACTTGACCTGCACCTGGAGTTATGGTCTGGGCCTCGATATTCTGAGCACTCTCGTGGTTGTCTCACGCACCCTGACTGCAAAATTCTACTTCTCTCTGGGGATTCGACATAACTTGTTGTGTTGCCATTCATGAACAGCATTACAGGGGTTGTTTTCCAACAGAATAACGTTGCCTCACACACGTCTACTGTAACCCAACATGCTCTACAAAAAATCGACTTGTTGGCTTGGTCTGCTCGATCACCAGATCTGTCTCCAATCGAGTGGGACATCATCGGACGACAATTCCAGTGTCATCCACGAACAGCATTAACCGTCCCTGTATTGATCGACCAAGTGCAACAGACGTGGAACTCCATCCCACAAACAGACATCCGGTACTCGTACGACAAAATGCACGCACGTCTGCATGCCTGTTTTCAACATCCTGGTGGCTGCACCGCTTATTAATGTACCAGCATAAATATTTCACATTTGCAATGGCTTATCTCGCGTTTACATTAACCTGTGATCTTGCAATGTTAATCACTAAAATATGTTTCCTAGACAAATGTATTCCAGAAATTTTCTAACTCTACATTAACTGTTTTTTGGTGTTGCGATTTTTTTCGTCAGCGTACGAGTCTTTCGCAAATCAGCCTCCAGAGCAGAATGTAGGCAGTTTAACTGGCCATTTCCTGCTAACGTCCATAGCAGTCGTTGTAAGGTGCTGCACGTCAGCCCTGCAGTCACAACAGGGTATAAGAGAATCACCAGTAAGAGTTTCCACTCTGCGTTACCATAGTGGCACATAACCGTCTCCATTTGTACTGGAGTAGCAGGATGTGAATCGGGCTTAGACGTGTCTTATCGCGCAGAACTTCTAATATGTCCACCAACCTGACATCTTCAAGTGACGTCGTTGTCCTAGCAAAAAGATAGATCTTGGGGCGCAGTTTTTGCTATGAAACTGTAATGGGTCTACAATGAAACGGGCTAAGGGTCTTTGTCACTGTAATAAATAGTTCCGTAGTTTATAGGTATGGCACTTGTTTTTTATTATTAACATTTGTTCAGATAAATAGCAAATGAACAATATGCGCACGCCTACAGAAATCACTCGCAAAGTTACTAGCCATTCAGAAAGTTTACGAATGATGGACGGTATGAAATGTTGCTGCTTATTACCTCTGTACATTGCAAGGTTGTTAACCAAACAGTCATGAAACTACACACAACAAACTTATAATCCTAGGGGAAATCCAAGCAGCCCTCCCTACTCAATAAACAGATTTATAATCTAACATGAAGAGCGAGTACAATACTCGTTATCAGTACTGAATTATAACAGGATGTTCTTTGGCTCTGGCCACTGTGCACAACGATAACGCCGTCATAATGAGAACAACGAGCTTACGTGTGTACCGAGTTATATATATTATTAGTGGGTCGCCTAACCATGGAAAAGTTGTAGGATAATTTATAGGATATCGAAATGTAGATCAAAACTCGGATTAACAGATAGGTATTTGGTGTAATGGCTGACATAAATTACAGTAAATTACTAGAGAACAAAGTGTTCTAAAACTCAAATCAAATTACGAGATAATGCTAACACTGTGGGTGGCTACCGAAAAGTGTGGAAGACTATATGGAGAAAGTGCAAAAGACCTGCTCATCTGGACAGCTCACGAAATCAAAGTTAACGATACAACAAGATGCCACAAATTGTAACCACATGGAGCAACACAGGCTGTGTGGCAAAGTAAGCGAGTGATGAGCCGCTCAGTATGTGGATTGTGCTACTGCAGTTATGAAACATTGCCCCAACAACAGCCAGTGTATGCCGATCAGCACTAGATAGCAGCCCACAGAGGAATTGTACAGCATGGCGGCCTGGAGCAGAATAGCCCAGAATACTAGTTCACGGCCTTGAACAGCCTAACTTTCGAAAATCCATACAAAGTGGACATCTCATTCATATTGCTAACTTACACTCCTGGAAATGGAAAAAAGAACACATTGACACCGGTGTGTCAGACCCACCATACTTGCTCCGGACACTGCGAGAGGGCTGTACAAGCAATGATCACACGCACGGCACAGCGGACACACCAGGAACCGCGGTGTTGGCCGTCGAATGGCGCTAGCTGCGCAGCATTTGTGCACCGCCGCCGTCAGTGTCAGCCAGTTTGCCGTGGCATACGGAGCTCCATCGCAGTCTTTAACACTGGTAGCATGCCGCGACAGCGTGGACGTGAACCGTATGTGCAGTTGACGGACTTTGAGCGAGGGCGTATAGTGGGCATGCGGGAGGCCGGGTGGACGTACCGCCGAATTGCTCAACACGTGGGGCGTGAGGTCTCCACAGTACATCGATGTTGTCGCCAGTGGTCGGCGGAAGGTGCACGTGCCCGTCGACCTGGGACCGGACCGCAGCGACGCACGGATGCACGCCACGACCGTAGAATCCTACGCAGTGCCGTAGGGGACCGCACCGCCACTTCCCAGCAAATTAGGGACACTGTTGCTCCTGGGGTATCGGCCAGGACCATTCGCAACCGTCTCCATGAAGCTGGGCTACGGTCCCGCACACCGTTAGGCCGTCTTCCGCCCACGCCCCAACATCGTGCAGCCCGCCTCCAGTGGTGTCGCGACAGGCGTGAATGGAGTGACGAATGGAGACGTGTCGTCTTCAGCGATGAAAGTCGCTTCTGCCTTGGTGCCAATGATGGTCGTATGCGTGTTTGGCGCCGTGCAGGTGAGCGCCACAATCAGGACTGCATACGACCGAGGCACACAGGGCCAACACCCGGCATCATGGTGTGGGTAGCGATCTCCTACACTGGCCGTACACCACTGGTGATCGTCGAGGGGACACTGAATAGTGCACGGTACATCCAAACCGTCATCGAACCCATCGTTCTACCATTCCTAGACCGGCAAGGGAACTTGCTGTTCCAACAGGACAATGCACGTCCGCATGTATCCCGTGCCAGCCAACGTGCTCTAGAAGGTGTAAGTCAACTACCCTGGCCAGCAAGATCTCCGGATCTGTCCCCCATTGAGCATGTTTGGGACTGGATGAAGCGTCGTCTCACGCGGTCTGCACGTCCAGCACGAACGCTGGTCCAACTGAGGCGCCAGGTGGAAACGGCATGGCAAGCCGTTCCACAGGACTACATCCAGCATCTCTACGATCGTCTCCATGGGAGAATAGCAGCCTGCATTGCTGCGAAAGGTGGATATACACTGTACTAGTGCCGACATTGTGCATGCTCTGTTGCCTCTGCCTATGTGCCTGTGGTTCTGTCAGTGTGATCATGTGATGTATCTGACCCCAGGAATGTGTCAATAAAGTTTCCCCTTCCTGGGACAATGAATTCACGGTTTTCTTATTTCAATTTCCAGGAGTGTATATCATGAAAAAACAGAGTGAAATGGCAGACACTTCCCATTCTTGGCATAAAAAACGAACATTAACAAACGTGGGGCTGGTACCGGGCGTAGCAGTGTCTCTTCAATTGGTTGGCTTCTTCAAGCCAAGTACAGTTATCGGGCGACTCGCTTCGAATGAATGACCAAAATTGTGGAGCGAAAGCAACCATTTTCCTCGTGCAAGCCATGCACCACTGTGGCATCTCGATCTTTGATTTTTATACAGAAAAGTCAAAACGGCAGTGGTAGCACCACGCCCCTGCCCACAGCTAGGTCAAACACTGGCTCTGCTCACAACAACCCGAAGCAGGTCACGGCCTCGTTTCCGCAAAAACTAGCTGAATTTCGCACAGGATACGGCGGCTGGTGTGCAGTGGCCAGTTTTCGTCCAAAGCTCTGGGCGAGTCATTCGTTTGTTCAGAAGGGGAGGCCCACAAGTGTTCGACAGCTTTTGGCCAGTTAGCTATGACAGAATCGAAGCGCACGCCCTACAATCATTCTCAAACGGTTTTACAGAAACTGTTCGGGAACGAAATTGCATTTTTGCTTTACTTCTAGCTTTATATGTCGGGTTCATTATGATGTGGCCATCACATCGTTGAACGTGATAGTTATTGCGATATTTACGTGCAAGTAGATACTGCGCGAAATTCGAAAAAGTTTGCATCGAAAAATAGGGGTCGCTATGATTTTGCATTTGGCGCATATTACATAATATGTTAGTGCATATGAAATTTAGCTAACATATTGAATTTTTATTTAGACTTCGTTGGAGGTCTCTATCTGTCACCAATCTCGAGGAAATTGATCTATCATGGCGCTCTCATTTGCGATCGCACCGCGCCAGCGATAAAGCGAGAGTGAAATATCCACAACATTCCACATATTTCATAAACGGTTTGAGATACCAAAATGAGATTTTGGCAAAAGATAGCGCACAGAGAGGAGAGTAATTTGCCATATCGTTATTATGAAAAACTTTATTATCTGTCGTGCTATTCCATTAACTTCAGACTTTCCTAATGAAAGAACGTAATTTTTAAGGCCCATCAATAGCTGGTGAAACAAGAAATGCTTTGGGTTTTGGATGAACATAAGTTGTTTTGTACTGAGGATGTGCTTTTTCATAAGTGCTGACCTTACTTTTCCTCAGTTCATCACCTAATAAACCACTGTTTCAGAATTCTCTAGCAGTTGTGTCTGCACAACATGTTAGTGAGATGCGACAGTGTAAACTCTACTGAGCTTTGGAAAAATAAGCAGATCTTAACATGGCAAGAATAGGAATGTGTAGGTTTTACTCAAAGCTCCCCACTCGTGACACTTCTCTGGAAGTTACAAATGCTTAACAAACTAGGCGAATACAAATCGCTGCATTTTCAGCGGAATACTTTTTAGATACTAACCAAACAAGAGGTGACAGATTTTTAAATGGTCGCTATGCAAGTGTGGCCGCTAAGGGGCCCCGCTTAAAATTTACAAAAAATGTCAGTGTGGGGGCCGTGCGGTTCTAGGCTCTGCAGTCCGGAACCGCAGGACTGCTACGGTCGCAGGTTCGAATCCTGCCTCAGGCATGGATGTGTGTGATGTCCTTAGGTTAGTTGGGTTTAAGTAGTTCTAAGTTCTAGGGGACTGATGACCTACGATGTTATGTCCCATAGTGCATAGTGCTCAGAGCCTTTTTTTTTTTTTTGTCAGTGTAGGCTTCACTTTAGAATGGCGCTTCCCCTCTAGCACTCTGCATTTCCCCTACAGCGTCTGCACGAAGCCCCCACCACTACCCCTCTCCCCACGCGTACCCTGCCGTCTGCGCACCTGCCGGCCTCGGTATTCTGCGTGCACTGTATCTCCTGGGGAGGCTCGCCTCTTTTAATGACGTTCGCTGACTGCCTTCAGGAGCCAGAGAACACACTGGGAGTGCACTTTCCAGCCCAAAATGCCAACAAGTACCCTCAATAAAATAACCACCAAATTGTGGCAGAAAACGAAACAATATCGCTTAGCGAAATATGATAGAAATGTCACAATTACTACGGATCAAAATACAGTTCTTTATAACTTTACAACTGAATAACAAATATTATCATCATACCACAAGTCAAATTACGATTCCTAGACAGTAATAATCTCCATTGCTCGGAGATACCTGATCCTACACATACAATTCATTCCACCCCTCGTAGCAATGTAACTGTTTGACTGTACTCTCTCCAGTTTAACATTGAATTATTTGGCGGAACGACCTCGCTAGTCAGTCATTTAGAATGGAACTGATGACACACGAAGTGATTCAGCTCTTTCTAGTTATTCAATCGTCTATTGACATTTGGTTATAAAACTGTAATTTGTTTACATAATCACAGTGCAATGTTAAGAGATACTCCCATATTATTATTAGCAAAATATGAATGATAAATTAGTAACAACTAACAATCGAAAATTACAGTTTCTGCACGCAGGCCACAGGATAACACCTACATTTGCTATTAGACCAGCCTAAAGCGATTACAAGTCCATTAAGTTGGCGCCATTTCGCATCGTTGCAATAATCAGACGGCAGCATCTGTCATTCTTCCCAAAGGCTGCTGGCAAAAACACCGGCCATCCCGTGGGAATAACTCGTCTTTGAAAACAGCAGGGTCAACACACCCACTTAGACGGCTTAAGGGAAAACTGCCCCATTATCTCTACCCCGGAGAATAGTGCTCCTCTCCCCCGGGATCGGTAAAACGGTGCTGACGTTCACAATAGCAACCAGCATCAGCCGATGGACGCAGCCAGGAACTGATACTCTCAGGTGACAAAAGTCATGGTATAACAACGTGCACATGTACAGATGACGGTAGTATCGCGTACACAAGGTATAAAAAGGGCAGTGCATTAGTGGAGCTGTCACTTGCACTCAGGTGATTCATTTGAAAAGTCTTCCGACGTGATTACGGCCGCACCAGTGTGCGATCTGTGCTTTTACCAGTGGGGGGGGGGGGGGGGGATGTCTTAGGGGGTTAGTTGTTGTTGTTGTGGTCTTCAGTCCTGAGACTGGTTTGATGTAGCTCTCCATGCTACTCTATCCTGTGCAAGCTTCTTCATCTCCCAGTACCTACTGCAACCTACATCCTTCTGAATCTGCTTAGTGTATTCATCTCTTGGTCTCCCTCTACGATTTTTACCCTCCACGCTGCCCTCCAATGCTAAATTTGCGATCCCTTGATGCCTCAAAACATGTCCTACCAACCGATCCCTTCTTCTAGTCAAGTTGTGCCACAAACTTCTCTTCTCCCCAATTCTATTCAATACCTCCTCATTAGTTACGTGATCTATCCACCTTATCTTCAGCATTCTTCTGTAGCACCACATTTCGAAAGCTTCTATTCTCTTCTTGTCCAAACTAGTTATCGTCCATGTTTCACTTCCATACATGGCTACACTCCATACAAATACTTTCAGAAACGACTTCCTGACACTTAAATCTATACTCGATGTTAACAAATTTCTCTTCTTCAGCAACGATTTCCTTGCCATTGCCAGTCTACATTTTATATCCTCTCTACTTCGACCATCATCAGTTATTTTACTCCCTAAATAGCAAAACTCCTTTACTACTTTAAGTGTCTCATTTCCTAATCTAATTCCCTCAGCATCACCCGATTTAATTTGACAACATTCCATTATCCTTGTTTTGCTTTTGTTGATGTTCATCTTATATCCTCCTTTCAAGACACTGTCCATTCCATTCAACTGCTCTTCCAAGTCCTTTGCTGTCTCTGACAGAATTACAATGTCATCGGCGAACCTCAAAGGTTTTATTTCTTCTCCATTGATTTTAATACCTACTCCGAACTTTTATTTTGTTTCCTTTACTGCTTGCTCAATATACAGATTGAATAACATAGAGCAGAGGCTACAACCCTGTCTCACTCCCTTCCCAACCACTGCTTCCCTTTCATGTCCCTCGACTCTTATAACTGCCATCTGGTTTCTGTACAAATTGTAAATAGCCTTTCGCTCCCTGTATTTTACCCCTGCCACCTTCAGAATTTGAAAGAGAGTATTCCAGTTAACATCGTCAAAAGCTTTCTCTAAGTCTACAAATGCTAGAAACGTAGGTTTGCCTTTTCTTAATCTTTGTTCTAAGATAAGTCGTAAGGTTAGTATTGCCTCACGTGTTCCAGTATTTCTACGGAATCCAAACTGATCTTCCCCGAGGTCCGCTTCTACCAGTTTTTCCATTCGTCTGTAAAGAATTCGCGTTAGTATTTTGCAGCTGTGACTTATTAAATTTATAGTTCGGTAATTTTCACATCTTTCAACACCTGCTTTCTTTGGGATTGGAACTGGGGGTTAGTATAATTACATATGTTACTAGCTTGGACCGTGGCGTTACCCATGGTTAAACAGTTATTTATAAATAGATGTTCATGCCGAAACTCACTATTCACGCGTATGCACTATCAGAAAAGCCATCCCTTGTTATATCTTTAAAAGTGCATTATAGGTAAAGCTTATTTACAAAATCATCTACGTACAGGTATACGACGGGAATTCAAAAAGCAAAGGCACATTTGTGAAAAGCTGTACTTATTCTGATGATAGAAAACTGAAACGTTCGTTATTTTTCTACGTAACCTCCCTGGACTTCAATGCAGTTTTCCCGACGTTTTACGAGTTTTTTTTTATTTCATCAGAAAATACGTTTTCGGTTGAATTTTTAACCAATTTTGCACCGCAGCAATGACGTCTTCATCACGTTCTAATCTTCTTCCCTATAGTGCTTCCGTTAAGGGTCCAAACATGTGAAAATCAACTCCTTTATTGCGTCGGCTGTCCGTTTGGCAGAATGTGGGCGAGCGTTACCTCGTTGCAAGATGACACCTCTTCACAGTTTTCCACGACGTCTGGATCTGATGGCAGGTTTTAGTTTCGTATGCAACACATCACATCCACCATACAATACAGACCTGGCTCTAAAGCCACGTTTACGCTGGGGCGACGTCTTGCAACATTGTGGCATGCTACGGAAATGTGGTGTGCGTCATCTTGTAGCATGCTACAACCTGCAACATCTTGCGGCGTATGTTGCATGCGGCAGGTTAATTTATACCAAAGCAACAGAATTTGTGCCACACGTGTGTCGGTCTTGCAGTATAAAGGATGGTAAAGTATCGCAGCGACGGCCTACTTGGTACTTGCACGTGCAGCTAACAACGGAAATGAAAACCAAAGGAAAAGAAAACGATGGTAGATGGTTGGCTCTGAGCACTATGGGACTCAACTGCTGAGGTTATTAGTCCCCTAGAACTTAGAACTAGTTAAACCTAACTAACCTAAGGACATGACAAACATCCATGCCCGAGGCAGGATTCGAATCTGCGACCGTAGCGACGATGGTAGAAGAGAAGAGTATTTAAAGAAGGTCCACGAAGTACTATCCTAGGAACTAGAAGGAGACGATGGTGCGTTATTTAGTAATGTGTGCTTTCGTCCCAGGCGCGTTAGTCCGCGCCATACCGTTGCCAAAAGGTGGCCTAACGGTGAATGTTCGCACAGTTACCGGGCCAGTCACCACCCTGTGTCAGGGCCCGGGGTGGGACTTTCAGCCACCAGCTCACCCAACTCTGCGGTACGACTGCTGCGGTATGACTGACACTTCCCTCGCAAGCTCGCAAGTAAACGGATGACGCACCTTAGACGAAAGCAACAATGACAACATGAGAATGATGATTTAGTTCTAAATGTTTTGAAATGCTTAACTACTACATAACACTTTTTCAAAATTAATAAGCAAACACATTAATAGTATTAACAGTAAGACTGTATTAGAAACTTTCAGAGTTCGGCTCCACAAATTTAAATTATATGTAAAGTTTTAGTCCAGTGCGTGGGAAATAAACATCCCAGGTTGGGATGCATGAACTAAAACCAGAGGAAGGGATGGTCTGATGCAGAGGGGGGAGATCCCCCCCATCCCCCCCCCCCCCCCCCCTGCAAATCGCACACTGGGCCGCACGACAGGGATTAACAGGTGTTGAACGCGGAATGATAGTTGGAGCTGGACGCACGGGACTCTCCATTTAGGAAATCGTCAGATGACTCAATATTCCGAGATCTACAGTATCAAGAGTACGCCGAGAAAACCATATTTCAGGCATTGCCAGTCACCACGGACAACGCAGTGATCGACAGTGTTCACTTAACGACTGTGAACAGCGCGTTTGCGTAGAGTTTTCATTACTACAGGCAAGTAACACTGCATGAAATAACCGCAGAAACCAACTTGGGACGTACGACGAACATATCCGTTAGGACACTACGGCGAAAGTTGGCATTAATGGGATATGGCAGCAGATGGGCGACGCGACTGCCTTTGCTAGCAGCACGACATTGCATGCAGCACTTGTCCTATGTTCGTGACCACATCGGTTGGACACTAGATGACCGGAAAATCGTGGCCTGGTCAAATGAGTCACGATTTCAGTTGTTAAGAGCAGATGGTAGGGTTCGAGTGTGGTGCAGACCCCACGAAGACATGGGCCTCAGTTTTCAACAAGGTACTGTGGAACTTGATGGTGGCTCTGTAATAGTATGAGCTGTGTTCTCGTGGAATGTACTGTGTCAGGAATCGATAACTGACTGGAAATGATTATGTTCGGCTTCTTAGCGTCCATTTGCAGCCGTCCGTGGACTTCATGGTGACGAACAACGATGTAATTTTTATGAATGACACTGCTCCACATTTGTTCGCGATTGGTTTGAAGAACATCCTGGACAATTCGAGCGAATGATTTGGCCATGCAAATCGTCCGACATGAATCCCACCGAAATATTATGGGACACAATCGAGAGGTCACTCGTACACAAAATTTTGCACCGACAACACTTTGGTAGTTATGTGTTCTGTGTAAGTAGCTGTGAGCCATCCCTGTGGGCGACCGTTCAGCTCTAATGGGGAATGTAGATTCTACAACGTTTTACAGCGTCTCGTTAAGTCCTTGACAAAACGTGTCGCTACCGACTTCAGAGTGAAAGGAGGACCCACACGCTGATAGGTAACTGTCCCTGTATCGATTACTCGGTACACACTGCACGCGCTACAAGAAGTCTCTCAGCAATGTCGCGGATAAAAGCAGCTTAATCGATAGGATGATATCGACCGTTAGAGGTTTCTATCTAGTGGCTCCCGATGTTAGTTAGCAGACAATATTACTTCTTTAGTCGCAAAAGTGTCACCATGGATTAACTACAGATGAAATGATATTTACAAATGAGTTTAAATCATGTTAATAATTGACAAGTTCGACAGATTAAACCCTATCGTCCGCTAGCTGAAGTTGGCAGAAACTGGAAGTTATTTAGTATCAGTCGATACATTTCGACTTTCGTCGATTTGCTGCAAGGTGCCGGGGCTAGCAGTGTATTTAACACTAAATTCTTCTAGAATCTTCATATGGAAATGATGCTCTAAGCCCCCCTTTTCTAACTCCGACTTTTGCTGTTGCACATACATTAAGAAGAAACGCGAACTCACTGTAATCGACCCTGCAAGTGGGGTAGAATAGAGTTTGGCACCTGCATTTAATTTAATTTGATAGAAATTAATTTGATAAAGGAAAGTTTCATTAACGTAGTGAGAAATGAAAGAGATGCTCTACCGATAAACAGAATGAAAGTTCTGTCCAAAATAACAATTTGATTTATTATGACTAAACTCAAAATAATAAACACAACACATGAAACATTTACAATACGTCAAATTGGATACTCAAATAAATGCTGTGAAGGGGAAGTTGTCCATAAACTAGATTGTGACATTTATGACCAAGTGGTATGTGGAGCCAATTCCTTGCAACTCAAATCTTAAGAGAAACACCCGGCCAACCCAGCATTAATTGCTGCTACAGTAGTGAGAACTCCGACAATGAACACCCAAGACAGAACCACGTTAGAAAAGACGGGAACAGGCGCGCTCTGCTGAACTTTGATTATCACATAGCTAAATTCCCTAATCTGCCGGTGCTGTGGACATACATTACCAAGCTGTCTCCTTAACTGCAAGGACACGATCTGGCGTACCGGAGGCGATGGCTGGTTGCTTCAACGTCCCGTCGTGGTGAATATAATGTCGCGAGTATAGCCCGAAACAAATTATCCTGGTCTGGTTGTTCCAGACTAAAGACTTCCTAGCAATACAAATGCGCCTCTGTGGGAGACGAAGAAGGCTCGCTACACAATCACTGACGGTACAGTGATTGATTTTAACAAGAGAAGCCACACAGTAACTCTGATACAGTCAACATTATCCAGAACTGTTCAAGACGGACAACATAGGCCGCTTGTACGCAGAAAGCTCAATTGCCAAGCGTACTTTGAAGTCGAAACTTCAGTATCTTCGTCAAACAGTTACAATTAAATGAAAGTATATTAGGCAGGCAGTGTAGAGCAGCGAGAGTTCAGTCTTGTAACCTACTCCGACAGAAAGGCCAGAGCCGACTCTCTCAAGAGCATCCGTACAAGCCGAACACAGAACATTCCCGCCCCCACGACAGTGGCCGTGTTCAAAACGTGCCAATCAGCAACTCGAAAACCGGCGGAAAATTCCGCTCTATAGCCGAAGCTCTACTATTCCACCAATGGAGATACTTGGCGCCAATTTCTGCACCGATTTTGCTACGTCACGGAGCTATCCCCTTAGTAAGCCAATCACAGTTATGATTTTGTAGAAAACGCGGGAATTTGCCCGCAAAGACTGCCTGGAAACACGTCATTGCCACACCTCGCTGGAAGTCCGTCAGAAAGTGTTTCTACTAAGTTTCTGGGAAGTAACGGAATCTCTAGCCCCAGCCGCTCCTTCAGGCCCCTGTGGACGTGTCGTCCCCGCTCTTATAACAATGTCGGCGTCTGGAAAGCATCCACTCGACTCCCTCACACCTGTCGGTATAGCCATTTCAAGATCAGCAGAGCCCGCCTGTCACCGGACCACCCAGGTGACGAGAGACACTGCATGGGATGTTCGCGTGTGAAGCAATAGCAATTTTTCACCACATGCAATTAGAGAGGAAAATATTCATATCTTCTGAGTTCTCAATACTAGCCTTGTAATGACAATACTCGGCCATACTTCCCCAAATGGAATTACTCAGAGTAAGATATAAATATGAGAGGGGCCAAGTCACTGTGTGCATCTAAAGGCATGCCAGCTCTCAATGCTTGCTTCTATCAGTAACCTCGCTCACCTTGTTAAATTGTGAGTAAAATATATATCGTAAATGATACTGGTCCTATCACACTTTATTCTGTTATACCTCTCACAGTAAGAAACGAGATTTTCCTAACAAGTTTTAGTTAAGACTGAATGATTTCATTTCAAAAAGCTTGTACATCTTTAAGAAAGTTACCAGCTATCTAAAGTTCCCATTTTCTTTGCATGTAGAAATTACAATTGCAATGTTTCTCGATTGGTAGCTAAACAATAATCTCCCTTTAACAAAAGGGAAACAGAATGTAAAGATCGCTGCCTTTATTCATCTCTTTCTGATTACTATCGTTTACACGGTATTTATTTGTGTCATATATTCTTTGTAGGCCAACTCTTTTTCATATTGTAAAGCAGCTATAAAGACGAATGTAGGTTTGAAGTGAATTCGAAAAAAGGATACAAATCAATGACAGAAAAGTAGATTCAAATAAAATGTCAGAGGAAGTTGTAATGTAGCAGAGGGGGAAAAAGTCTATGAAGGAAAGTAAATACGTACGATCTAACCACACTTCCGTTATTATAAAGACTGTGATGTCTGCTGGACAGTGGTTTAAGATTGACGTTGATTGTGTGTTTACTTTCCCACGAGCGACATGCCTTCCCCCGCTGGCGATATGCGTAGCGGGTTGCCTGCTCATAGGCGCCTACGGCATTGCATTCACTGGCTTTGATTGAATTCATCGCGTATCATCTGAACATTTTTTGAAGTAACATTCCCATTTACTGACGATCATCATACATCTTTTATTTCTCTTACGCGGCCAGTGATCGCGTCGTAATCCATATTTAATTGGACAAAAAAGAAAGTCAGAAACATCGAGCTCACTGCCTCATAACACTACAGAAACATTACCACGGAAAATTTAGGCCCTGGGACTGGCTTGTGCAGTGACCAATTGAACGATCCATATTTTAATTAGAGGAATGATTTACATTACGTGCTGTATTAAAAGTATTTAGGAAGCAAGTTAGACATAAAGTTCAACGTTCTTTCGACAACTCTGTGATTGGAGCTACTGAACTGTATGACAAATATGAAGAGGGAGAACAGCCATGTCTTTTTCATAGCAACCATCCAAACATTCGTAGTAATCGATGCAAACTACAAAAACCAAATCTGGATGCATGGATGAGGACGTGAATCCCTCTCTTCCAGCTGAAAGTCCAGACTGCCGACTATTGAGCCACCTCTGAAGATACAAAGATGCAGGCATGTCCCCTAGTCGACAGTCACTGGTGCACGTTCGATCTAGAACTGTCATAGTGCTCGCATAGGAATTCCAAACCTATCCAAGATATCAGAAAGCTCTATGATGACAGTAGCAACTTTTCATAACGAAGGGATGTAAACAAAAATCGAAATATTTCTCTATGGAGACACAGCTAACCAGAAAAGTATTTCCAATAAGTATGTTCATTACTGGGACGAAAGAAAATCATTCTGTAATGGTAGTGACGGTTGGAGCAAAGACAGAATGTTTTTGGAAGAATTTCAGAGCACAAGTTATTGATAACTTAGACGCATTGCTTTACGCAGGGAAGTGGGTAGCGATGGCATAATGTGATGTGAGTAAGGTAATACGACTTCAAGAGCTATAATTTCAAAGGCAACAGTGCATTAGATTATTGTCTTTCTCTTTCAGCTAGGGAGTTAACATAATCCCTAAACGCAATGTCCGTTTTATTGTAGATCCATCACAGTACATAGTAAGGTTTCTGTTCTCTGCGGGGGAGTCAATCGTGACTATGATCTGAAATTGTAAACGTATCCACCAAAACAGTAAAATGGACGATCCAGTCCCGTTCAGATCAGACATTAGCGTCACAAATAACAGTCGTGAAAAATGTGATGAAATACTACGACTGTCATACGGGCACAATAAACAAAGAAATCAGACACTGTAGCTATGTGTCAAAGCAATTCCTGTATAACGATGTCTTCTTCATACAAGCTTCTGTAGTACATAATCTGCGATTAAATAACAGTCTATCTATTAATTAACATTCTGCTGAACACACTGCACTATCAAGACGTGGTGAAACACTGTGCAACAAAATTAAAGGATCACTTTTTCGAAACTGCATACCCAATGTGACGCGTAAGTTTGAAAATCGCTTCAAAGGTGCCTAAAATCTTTCTGTGTAATGTTGCAAAAGCGTGACACCCCGCAGCGTCACCTTTGGATTCGACGACGTTTCAAATAGCAAGGTGCCAACACTTGCGAAAGAAGGCCACCGCTCAGAAGTTTATGTGACTTGTAAGGTGTGTTAATGACGTCACATTGACACCAAATTTTACCACAACACTGCCCAACATCACAGTGAACGTGGCATAATATCGGAGGGTCGTCACACCCCATCTTACCCCCATTTCATGCGTTCTTTTGACGTCTCTGCGATGGAAGTTAGTACTGCGACATCCAGTTTTGAAATCGCGCAGTCTTCTTATGAGTGTCCGGTGGTCAGATCCGAAACGAAAAAGGCCTGAGGAGAGAGAGGGAGAGAGGGGGGGGGGGATGCGCCGTAAAGTGCGTCAGTGAAACCACCCCTTCCCTTGGGGCATCAATTCCCGTACATTTTGCTGTCGAAAACAACAGTTTGCTGTGCAATAAGTAACAGGCAGATGTTCTTGACGAACTTCGACACTACTGATACTCTCGGACGTCTCAACCTTTCTCCAAGGCTATTGTGGGGCTGCATGCCCATTGATCGTGATCACACCCCTTTGGAGTGCAGCGCGACCGCAATTTTTGCTCTCGTGTACGGGTTGGAACCTCTGGGGACCGTTAAAAAGCATTCGATGAAATATTAACGTTATCTGAAGCACCAAAGAGTACATTTTCAACAATACTGTGAGAGGTGGCATGAGCCCCCTCTCATATTTCTATCTTACTCTGACTAATTCGATTTTCTTCTCTAATTGCACGCAGTGAAAAGTTGCTATTCCCTCACACGCGGACTTCCCACGCAGTGTCTGTGGTCACCCGGGTGGTCTGGTGACAGGTGGGTTCTGCTGATCTTGGAAGGGTTAAGCCGAGGGATGGTTTCCAGACGCTGACATTGTCATAAGAGCGGGGGCGACACGCCCACAGGGGGCTAGAGATTCCATTACTTCGCAGAAACTTAGTGAAAACACTTTCTGGGGTGCTACCAGCGAGACGTGGGAATGACGTGTGTTCCCAGGCAGTCTTTGCTGGCAAATTCCCGCGTTTTCTGCAAAATCATAACTGTCATTGGCTTGCTCAGGGGATAGCTCCGTGACGTAGCAAAATCAGCGCAGAAATTGACGCCAAGTATCTCCATTGGGGGAATAACAGTGCGTCGGCAATATAGTGGAATTTTTGCGGGTTTTCGAGTTGTTGATTAGAACGTTTAACCACGGCCACTGGCGTGGGGGCGGGAATGTTCTGTGTTGGGCTTGTACAGCCTGCTCTGGACAGCCTGCCTTCCGTTGGCTGTCTAATATACTTTCATTTAATTGTAACTGTTTGACAAAGTTGCTGAAGTTTCGACTTCAACGTAACTTTCTGAGTACACTTGGCAGTTGATCGTTCTGCGCACAAGCGGCCTATATTGTCTGTCTTGAGCAATTTTGCCTAAAGTTGGCTGTATCGGAATTACTGTGTGACTTCGCTTGTTAAAATCAATCACTGTACCGTAGGTGATGGTGTGGCGAGCCTTCTTCGTCTCCCTCAGAGACATGTTTGTATTGATGGGAAGTCTTTAGTCTGGAACAACCACACCAGGATAATTTGTTTCGGGCTATACTTACGACATTATCATCACCATGGCGGGACGTCGAAGCAACCAGCCATCGCTTCCGGTACGCCAGATCGTGTCCTTGCAGTTAAGAAGACAGCTTGGCAATGTATGTCCGCGGCACCGGTAGTTTAGGGAATTTTGCTCTGTGATAATCAGAGTCAGCAGAGCGCGCCTGTTTCGGTCTTTTCTTACGTGGTTCTGTCTGGGGTTCGTAGTCTGAGTTCTCACTACTGTAACAGCAATTAATGTTGAGTTGGCTGGGTGTTTCTCTTAAGATTTGAGTTGCAAGGAACTGGCTCCACATACCACTTGGTCATAAACGTCACAAGTTAGTTTACGGACAACTTCACCTTCACAGCATTTATTTGAGTATCCAAGTTGACGTATTGTAAATGTTTCATTTGTTGAGTTTATTATTTTGAGTTTAGCCATAATAAATCAAATTGTTATTTTGGACAGAACTTTCATTCTGTAGATCGGTAGAGCAACCCTTTCATTTCTCACCACGTTAATGAAACTTGTTTATCAAATTAATTTCTATCAAATTAAATTAAATGCAGGTGCCAAACTCTTTTCTACTCCACTTGCAGGGTCGATTAGAGTCAGTTAGCGTTTCATCTTAATCCAAGTGCGACAGCAAAATTCGGAGTTAGAAAAGGGTGGCTTAGAGCATCATTTCCATATGAAGATACTAGAAGAATTTAGTGTTAAATACACTGCTAGCCCCGGCACCTCGCAACTGTTTTCCGACCTCTGGTGACGTGACTGCATGGGAGTATAAGATTAACGTGTGCGTGAATAAAACGGCAAAGGGTCCCTGTAATAGACCCCCTCCCCACTCGGCAACACACTCGGTGCGACCCACGCAACTTCGTTGAGCAAGTTAGAAACGTACCTTCAGATATTTCGACATCGCCTCAGGATTAATCAGCCACTCTGACAACCCTTTGGGGCAGTTTGCCTACCTTCAGGCGCTAGATCAGCCACGAGGCTGAAGAATGAATTGGTGTCGAACTTCCTGACACGAACATCATGTTAGTGAGCCAACCCTTCGTGATCACGCCACAGGATGCCGAAAAACAGGATGGTTGAAAAAGAGTGAATACCCTAAGCACCCTTACATAGTTCGGATAACATTCAAATTTCGTTGAATGATTTTGAACAGTATCTAGTTGTTCCAACCTATACACTAGAGCAAACACAAACACAAACACAAACACAAACACACGCACACACACACACACACACACACACACACACACACACACACACACACACACAACACGCTCTATCGAAAACTGTGATTTCAAGATGTAACTACTATATGTCCCACACTGTTTCGCGCGACTGCTACGGTCGCAGGTTCGAATCCTGCCTCGGACATGGATGTGTGTGATGTCCTTAGGTTAGTTAGATTTAAGTAGTTCTAAGTTCTAGGGGACTTATGACCACAGATGTTGAGTCCCATAGTGCTCAAAGCCATTTTGAACCACCCTGTTTGGTTTGTTTACGTTCATGTTTCCAACCTAACGAAGTATATGTTCAAAAAAGTTTTTGATATAGTGCGTGTGTGTGTGTGTGTGTGTGTGTGTGTGTGTGTGTGTGTGTGTGTGTGTGAGTGAGAGACAGAGAGTGAGAGAGAGAGAGAGAGAGAGAGAGAGAGAGAGAGAGAGAGAGAGAGAGAGAGTGAGAAAGAGAGTGAGTAGATATGCACGGATTTTTTTTGTGGGGTGGGTATGCTGGTGGAATCCAGGGTGAGTTGTAGAATATTGAATATGAATGTAATAACTGTCAGCTGTTCTGAGTTATGGTTTAATAGTTTTGTGGAGAGGTTTATTTTATTTCCAACTGAGAAGTCAAATTTAAATTTTCATAGATTTAGCTTTAAAATGCTAATATACTTTCATAAAAAAATCTCATCCCGTATTTCACCGCCTTAGGGGTTCAATTTCACACGTATTTATTTATTTGTAATGAAGGAGTCGAATACCAATGTTCATAGATGTAGCTTTAAAAACACTTTAGTAGGTCTTTCATAACGATACATTTTTAAGAAAAAGCATTTACCCACTATTTCACCTCCATAGTGTTAAATTTCCAAAAATCCTGAAACACGTATTTCTTTATTTCTGACCGAGATACTAAACTCCAATTTTCTTAGGTTTAACTTCAAAATTCCCTTAATAGCGCCATTTAAAAGAAAAAAGAAAACCTTCATCCCTTATTTCACCCCCTTAATATTGGAATTTCGAAACTTCCCTGCCGGCCTTTGTGGCCGAGCGGTTCTAGGCGCTTCAATCCGGAACCGCACTGCTGCTACGGTCGCAGGTTCGAATCCTGCCTCGGACATGGATGTGTTCAAATGGCTTTGAGCACTATGCGACTTAACTTCTGAGGTCATAAGTCTCCTAGAACTTAGAACTACTTAAACCTAACTAACCTAAGGACATCACACACATCCATGTCCGAGGCAGGATTCGAACCTGCGACCGTAGCGGTCGCTCGGCTCCAGACTGTAGCGCCTAGAACAGCACGGCCACTCCGGCCGGCCATGGATGTGTGTGATGTCCTTAGGTTAGTTAGGTTTAAGTAGTTCTAAGTCTAGGGGACTGATGACCTCAGATGTTAAGTCCCATAGTGCTTAGAGCCATTTGAACGATTTGAAACTACCCAACTTAAACGACGCCAAGAGTACCCTCTCCAAATTTCAAGTTTCCATCTTTAGCGGTTTCGGATGGACGACGACGAGTCAGTCTGTCAGTCAGGATATTGCCTTTTACATACAGAGATAAAAATTGTTTGGTCGCCTAACGTCTGCGCTTTTGTGTAACCAAAGCAATTACTTTTGATGTAAGTACAGCTTACATGCACAGACATAAGAAGAACCACACAATTATTGTTTTTTGTGCTCATCGGAACGATCTTCATCAGCGTTTCCTTTATTAGTGATAAGTGAGAAAGTTCTTTATGAACAACAGATACATTTTTTATATAAGCTCGACTAAGTATTCAATCAATGTTGTTGTGCATTATTTTTTTAATTTTACCTTTCTTTTTAGGAAATTGTGTTTTATTGCGCTGTAAGACAAATCAGTATTTTTTTTTGTCTTTGGTTGACATCTCTGTGTTTCACGTTACAAATCAACGATTTTCGAATAGAACCTGAGTGAAACATTGATAGTTTCAATATTTCTATAAAATCGTTTGTTTTTAAGTAACAGACAGGAGGATAAGAATACAGAACGAAAATGGCTCTTTATATTAAGTTATCTGACAAAGGCTACTACGAAAACTGCCGTACTTACTTATGATAGTCTATGGTAGTTTTACAACTCTAGTTACCTCTCATGCGTCAGTATATTGGTGTCATTTTTCAACGCGTCAATGCACGTGCACATATGCCACGTGCTCCTATAAACTTTCTACGTGATGGTTTATAATTTGTATAAAAAACAGCTACCAGCCACATGTATGGTTTAAAAAGGTTTATTATCTTCAGACCATGACCGGTTTCGGATTTTCCTTTACAAATCCATCTTCAGATGGTAGATTACAAGCATTCTTAGTTGGACCTAGTTTTGTTTGTGTTATTCGCTTGCTGCACTGGGAAAGAAAAGAAATATTTTGTTGTCATGGTCTGAAGATAATAAACCTTTTTAAACCATACATGTGACTAGTAGCTGTTTTTTATATAAATTATAAACCTTAAGTACAACAGCCACGTTTCTCAACATGTCGTCTTTCGACAAAATAGCGTTTCTACGTGATGTTGAGGTGCTCCCGTGGCAAGTATGATGCCCAGCTCTGTCCCCGATACAGCATGTGCGGGATCATCTCGGACATCCCAGAGCCAGTATCCTGGATATCAAGCACCAGTTACAACATCTGTGGGCCAGCTTGCCTCAGGAGAACAAACAACGGCTTTGTGACTTCCTTCCCAACCGAATCAGTGCGTGCAGTGGGGCCAGGGGAAGGGGTGGGGGGGTGGGGTGGGGGGGTGCAACGTCATAGTGACAATAACTCATGCTGCTACGTTCTTCGGAAATTTGACTCGACTTCATAGTAGCTGAAATAACATCACATAGCCTCTCAACCTGTCAAATTTTGTTTCCTTTCCTCCTCCCGTTTTGTGTTCTTCGCTTTTGTCAGACAGCTTATCTACTACATCAAGTGCCAATTGCTAGTCGCCAAAAAAAAAAGTTACTTATATTTTCTCCAAAGAAGAACGGGAGATTTGGGTTTGATGCCCTGTCGACGCCGATGCCATTACAGACGGATCACAAGCTCGGACTAAGGAAGGACAGTTAACGAAATCGATTGCGGTCTTTCCACACGACTGTCATAACATATGTCTTAAGTGGTTCAGGGAAACCACGGAAAACCTAAGTGTGGGAAGCCGGACGCGAGCTTAAAACTCGAATCTCCCGAATGCGAATGCAGTGCTTCTTTAACCAGTGTACCACTACACTGCATGATAGATGTTTGTGAGTTGGTCTGATTAAACATTGCTGCAGTATTCAGTTGTCAGTTATAAGAGTCGAGGCACATGAAAGGGAAGCAGTGGTTGGGAAGGGTGTGAGACAGGGTTGTAGCCTCTCCTCGATGTTGTTCAATCTGTATATTGAGCAAGCAGTAAAGGAAACAAAAGAAACATTCGGAGTAGGTATTAAAATCCATGGAGAAGAAATAAAAACTTTGACGTTTGCCGACGACATTGCAGTTCTGTCAGAGACCGTAAAGGTCCTGGAAGAACAGTTGAATGGAATAGACAGTGCCTTGAAAGGAGGATATAAGATGAACATCAACAAAAACAAAACGAGGGTAATGGAAAGCAGTCGAATTAAATCAGATGATGCTGAATGAATTAGATTAGGAAATAAGACACTTAAAGTAGTAGATGAGTTTTGCTATTTGGGCAGCAAAATAACTAAGGATGGTCGAAGTAGAGAGGATATAAAATGTAGACCGGCGATGGCACGGAAAGCGTTCCTCAAAAAGAGAAATTTGTTAACATCTAGTATAAATTTAAGTCTCAGGTGGTCTATTCTGAAAGTATTTGTATGGAGTGTAGCCATGTATGAATGTGAAACATGGACGATAAACAGTTTCGACAAGAAGAGAATAGAAGCGTTTGAAATGTGATGCTACAAATGAATGCTGAAGATTAGATGGGTTGATCGCGTAACTAATCAGGAGGTACTGAATAAAATTGGGAAGAAGAGGAGTTTGTGCACAACTTGACAAGAAGAAGGGATCGGTTGGTAGGACACGTTCTGAGGCATCAAGGTATCACCAATTTGGTTTGGAGGGAAGCGTGGAGGTCAAAAATCGTAGAGTGAGACCAAGAAATGAATACACTAAGTAGATTCAGAAGGACGTAGGTTGCAGTAGTTACTCAGAGATGAAGAGTCTTGCACAGGATGGAGTAGCATGGAGAGCTGTGTCAAACCTGTCTTTGGACTGAGGGACACAACAACAGTTAGTTACATGTTCGATAGATCATTGGAATGATTCTTTCATCGAAATGCTGTGGAACGAGACGGCTTACAGGATGTGTATACAGGATCAGCGTTAACATTAACGAACACATTAATTTTAGTCCTTTTCATGCAACTACACTTAATTAATTGATTTTTTTACTGGGTTACCAGTTTTTAAATAGAAATTCGTCAATGGGATAGGAGTTATCCAGGACAAATGATTTTGAATTAGATTTGAAACTTGCTTCGCTACCTGTCAGACATTTTATGTTATTCGTCAAATGATCGACAATATTCGTTGCTGCACATTGAACTCTCTTCTGAGCCATTACTGGCTTCAACAACGCGCAATAAAGGTCATTTTTCCCTGTAGTGTTGTAAGTATGATCATCACCGTTCTTCTAAAATTGTGTTGGATTGTTTATGACGAATTTCATTGGCGAATATATGTATCGTGACGTCGCAGTTAAAATGCCTAGCTCCTTGAAGAGGAACCTGCACGACAAACGTGGTTGAACACCGGTTATTATTGTTACTGCTCGCTGTTGTGCAATCAATACTTCCATTCTAAATGATGAGTTACCCCAGAAAATTATTCCATAAGACATTATTGAGTGGAAATACTCGGAACATCTTAGGAGGTTGATACGTTTATTTCTAAGACTGGCAATTACATGAAGAGCAAAATTAGCTGAACTTAATTGTTTGAGAAGTTCAGTAATTTCTTCTCCCAGTTCAAGTTTTAGGTAATATGTACACCGAGAACCTTGGAGCATTCTATCCTATTTTCTGACTCCTGCTCATATATTACATCAGTTGTTGGTATTTAGGGAGAGTCCATTTTCAGAGGACAATTTAATAACACTTCGGAAAATGTCATTTACCAGCTCTTCTGTTGCTTTATCTCTAATGGGATTTATTATAACATTAGTATCCCCCGCAAAAATACCAGTTTTGCTTCTTGAATGTTAAGTGGAAGGTCATTCACATATATAAGGAATAGGAGTGCAACCAAAATTGGACTCTGCGGGACTACCTTTTTGATTTTTTTCTGCAATCATCAAAATTTTCTGCCATTGCGACATTGTGTGGATATTTTCATCACCTACTAAAAGTCTGAAACTGCATGTAACACAGTACGCCAAGTCACTGATGTGTATCACAAATAGCTAGTGTGTCATTACACTTCAATGGACCACAACAGGTATAACGTCCTTTTTTAAATTTAACTCCAAAACTTACTGAGTCTTGCCTGTGAAGAACTGTTAAAAGTGCGAATTAGATTTCTTGGAATTCAGATTTTCAGGATCCATGCGGAATTCCATGAAGTAGTTCATTTTATTCCCTGTTTGTCAAAACGTTTGAACTGAGACTACGTTCTACGAGTCGGCTAGAAATTGATGTGAGTGACATAAGACGGTAATTATGTGGATCAGTTTCAAAGCTTTTTGTCTGGATGGCTATGCTTTTCACCAATCTCCAAAAATATTTGTCAACGTATCGTCCCGTCGTATTTGCGCTCCAGTAAAGGCACAGCACGTATCCTCCAACATACACAATAAAACTTGATGTCTTACACCACATTTGAATAATGTTAAAGATAAATTTTTGATTATTGTCCTTTTCATTGTCACATCCCATAATCTGTCAGTTATTCGCACTTGCGGAGAGACTGTCTTGAGGGAACCGGCCACTTGGAATGGCGTAGTTACGGTGCAAGTCGCAATGTTGCCGCCAGTGTTTTCCGAGGAGAACGGAAGAGTTACGGTTTAAGTGCGAAGAGGAAGCGGGAAGTCAGTGAATCGATTACTCTCATGGGCGGCGTTTGTGGAAGAGGCCACTAGAGAGGCGGAGCGGAAATTTACCCAACGGGCATTTTACTCTGGTGGAAGCCACGTGGCAGGCAGTAGTATCACTAACAACATTCAGAGGGCGTTGGAATCTAACTAGGTTTGTCACAAAATTTAGCTGTCTTGATCGCAATACAATCCATTGCTAACTAATAATAGGTTTGTTTATAAATAAACCTATTGTTTATAAACAAACCTATTGTTTTCACAGTCGCAGTAAGCTGTCGTAACTGAACTATCACTTCACACTGTATGACTGTCAAATAATTGTTCCATCATGACAGGCTACTCTGTACCTTTGATCTGATGGTGGGCGTCACTGCCAGAAGCTGGTCATTTTGAAATTAATAGAAAAAAGACCAAGTGCGAGATGGACTCGCGCACTGAAGGCTTAGTGCAGACTTTATTAGGTATATACACTGACCAGTCAGAACATTATCACCACCTACCTAATAGCCGGTATGTCCACCTTTGCCAGGGATAACAGCGGCGACGCGTCGTGGCATGGAAGCAGTGAGGCCTTGGTAAGTCGCTGGACGGAGTTGGCACCACATCTGCACTCACAAGTACCGTAAATTTCGGGGAGTAGACTGATGAGCTCTGACGCAAAGTTCTATCATATACAAGATGTGTTCGATCGGGTTCAGAGCTGGCGCGTTTGGGTGGGGGGGGGGGGGGCAGTACATCAATTGGAACTCGCCACTCTGTTCCTTGAACCACTTCATCACATTCCTGGCCTTGTGACATCTCGCATTATCTTGCTGAAAAATGCCACTGTCGTCGGGAAACATGACGGTCATGAAGGGGTGTACGTGGTCTGCAGCCAGTGTACGATACTCCTTGGCCGCCATGGTGCCTTGTACGAGCTCCAGTGGACCCATGGTTGCCCACGTGTATGTTGCCCTGAGCATAATGGAGAGCCACAGCCAGCTTGTCTCCATCGCGCAGTACCGGTGTCAAGGCAGGTGTCAAGGGGCTGTTCCTGTGGCACACGACGGACTAGCGCCCTCTCATCGTCATGATGAAGAGGGTATCGGGATTCATCAGATCACGTAACGCTCTGCCACTCCACCAACGTCCAGTGCCTATGGTCACGTGCCCATTTCTGTCGTAGTTGCCGATGTCGTTGTGTTAACGTTGGCACATGCACGTGTCGTCTACTGCGGAGGCCCATCGCTAGGAGTGTCGATGCACTGTGTGTTCAGACGCTCTTCTACTACGTCCAGCATCAACGTCTAATGTTAGTTCTGCCACACTTCGCCGCCTGTCCTGTTTTGCCAGTCTGCCCAGCCTACGACGTCCGACATCTGTAATGAGCGGTGGCCGCCCAAACCCACATCTGGACGTGATTTCACCTTGGTCTCGCCACGTGTTAAAGACACTGACCACAGCGTTCCTCAAACACCCGACAAGTCATGAAATTTTCGAAATGCTCGTGCCGAGCCTCCGGGCCATCACATTCTTCTCTCGGTTAAACTCAGACAGATCGCGCGCCTTCCCAATTCTAAACACGGATGGCAAACTCACTGATACTACACGCACCGTGCGTGTGTCTGCCTACCAGGCATTCCGCACCATGTAAGGCTGCTATTGCCTGGATGGGTTTATATCAACAGTTGGTCGGTGGTCATAATGTTCTGACTGATCTACATCTACATCTACATGATTACTCTGCAATTCACATTTAAGTGCTTGGCAGAGGGTTCATCGAACCACAATCATACTATCTCTCTACCATTCCACTCCCGAACAGCGCGCGGGAAAAACGAACACCTAAACCTTTCTGTTCGAGCTCTGATTTCTCTTATTTTATTTTGATGATCATTCCTACCTATGTAGGTTGGGCTCAACAAAATATTTTCGCATTCGGAAGAGAAAGTTGGTGACTGAAATTTCGTAAATAGATCTCGCCGCGACAAAAAACGTCTTTGCTTTAATGACTTCCATCCCAACTCGCGTATCATATCTGCCACACTCTCTCCCCTATTACGTGATAATACAAAACGAGCTGCCCTTTTTTGCACCCTTTCGATGTCCTCTGTCAGTCCCACCTGGTAAGGATCCCACACCGCAGCAATATTCTAACAGAGGACGAACGAGTGTAGTGTAAGCTGTCTCTTTAGTGGACTTGTTGCATCTTCTAAGTGTCCTGCCAATGAAACGCAACCTTTGGCTCGCCTTCCTCACAATATTATCTATGTGGTCTTTCCAACTGAAGTTGTTCGTAATTTTAACACCCAGGTACTTACTTGAATTGACAGCCTTGAGAATTGTACTATTTATCGAGTAATCGAATTCCAACGGATTTCTTTTGGAACTCATGTGGATTACCTCACACTTTTCGTTATTTAGCGTCAACTGCCACCTGCCACGCCATACAGCAATCTTTTCTAAATCGCTTTGTAACTGATATTGGTCTTCGGATGACCTTACTAGACGGTAAATTACAGCATCATCTGCGAACAACCTAGGAGAACTGCTCAGATTGTCTCCCAGGTCATTTATATAGATCAGGAACAGCAGAGGTCCCAGGACGCTTCCCTGGGGAATACCTGATATAACTTCAGTTTTACTCGATGATTTGCCGTCTATTACTACGAACTGCGACCTTCCTGACAGGAAATCACGAATCCAGTCGCACAACTGAGACGATACTCCATAGGCCCGCAGCTTGATTAGACGTCGCTTGTGAGGAACGGTGTCAAAAGCTTTCCGGAAATCTAGAAATACGGAATCAACTTGAGATCCCCTGTCGATAGCGGCCATTACTTCGTGCGAATAAAGAGCTAGCTGCGTTGCACAAGAACGATGTTTTCTGAAACCATGCTGATTACGTATCAATAGATCGTTCCCTTCGAGGTGATTCATAATGTTTGAATACAGTATATGCTCCAAAACCCTACTGCAAACCGACGTCAATGACATAGGCCTGTAGTTCGATGGATTACTCCTACTACCCTTCTTAAACACTGGTGCGACCTGCGCAATTTTCCAGTCTGTAGGTACAGATCTATCGGTGAGCGAGCGGTTGTATATGATTGCTAAGTAGGGAGCTATTGTATCAGCGTAATCTGAAAGGAACCAAATCGCTATACAATCTGGACCTGAAGGCTTGCCCGTATCAAGCGATTTGAGTTGCTTCGCAACCCCTAAGGTATTTACTTCTAAGAAACTCATGCTAGCAGCTGTTAGTGTTTCAAATTCTGGAATATTCCATTCGTCTTCCCTGGGGCAGGAATTTCGGAAAACTGCGTTCAATAACTCCGCTTTAGCGGCACAGTCGTCGGTAACAGTACCATCGGCACTGCGCAGCGAAGGTATTGACTGCGTCTTGCCGCTTGTGTACTTTACATACGACCAGAATTTCTTCGGATTTTCTACCAAATTTGGAGACAATGTTTCGTTGTGGAACCTATTAAAGGCATCTCGCATTGAAGTCCGTGCCAAATTTCGCGCGTCTGTAAATTTTAGCCAATCTTCGGGATTTCGCGTTCTTCTGAACTTCGCATGCTTTTTGCGTTGCCTCTGCAACAGCGTTCGGACCTGTTTTGTGTACCATGGGGGATCGGTTCCATCTCTTACCAATGTATGAGGTATGAATCTCTCAATTGCTGTTGCTACTATATCTTTGAATTTGAGCCACATCTCGTCTACATTTGCATAGTCAGTTCGGAAGGAATGGAGATTGTCTCTTAGGAAGGCTTCTAGTGACACTTTATCCGCTTTTTTAAATAAAATTATTTTGCGTTTGTTTCTGGTGGATTTGGAGAAACGGTATTGGCCTAGCTACAACGACCTTGTGATCACTAATCCCTGTATCAGTCATGATGCTCTCTATTAGTTCTGGATTGTTTGTGGCTAAGAGGTCAAGTGTGTTTCCGCAACCATTTACAATTCGCGTGGGTTCGTGGACTAACTGCTCGAAATAATTTTCGGAGAAAGCATTTAGGACGATCTCGGAAGATGTTTTCTGCCTACCATCGTTTTTGAACAAGTATTTCTGCCAACATATCGAGGGAAGGGTGAAGTCCCCACCAACTAGAACAGTAAGAGTGGGGTATTTATTTGTTACGAGACTCAAATTTTCTCTGAACTGTTCAGCAACCAAACATCGGAGTCTGGGGGTCGGTAGAAGGAGCCAATTATTAACTTAGTTCGGCTGTTAAGTATAACCTCCACCCATACCAATTCGCACGGAGCATCTACTTCGACTTCACTACAAGATAAATCACTACTGACAGACACAAACACTCCACCACCAATTCTGCCTAATCTATCTTTCCTGAACACCGTCTGAGACTTCGTAAAAATTTCTGCAGAACTTATTTAAGGCTTTCTGTACCTATAACCATTTCAGCTTCTGTGCTTTCTATTAGCGCTTGAAGCTCAGGGACTTTCCCAGCACAACTACAACAATTTACAACTACAATTCCGACTGTTCCTTGATCCAAGCACGTCCTGTATTTGCCATGCACCCTTTGATATTGCAGCCCACCCCGTACTTTCCCGAGGCCTTCTAACCTAAAAAACCGCCCAGTCCACGCCACACAGCCTCCGCTACCCGTGTAGCCGCCAGCTGAGTGTAGTGAACTCCTTACCTATTCAGCGGAATCCGAAACCCCACCACCCTATGGCGCAAGTCAAGGAATCTGCAGCCAACATGGTCGAACGGTCGCAAAACCGTCTGAGCCTCTGATTCAGACTCTCCAACTGGCTCTGCACCAAAGGTCCACAGTCGGTTCCTCGTCCAGGTCAGGCACAACGAGTTGTGACTCCACAGAACATTGCAGCAGTTGAAGCCATAGTGAAGGAAAACCGCCGAATCACACTGAATGGCACTGCAGCATGGTTACAGATTTGTCATGGGTCAGCACACCACATTGTGCACGATGTGCTCCAGTTGTGTAATATAGTTCATTCATCTTGGGAATCGAGAATGTCAACGATTTTTGTCTGTTCTCGATATAGATACCGGCAAGGTATCGGTCCAGGTGTAACGTTTTAATATGAATTTTGGTATGCTGAAAGAGAGAAAAATAAAAACACACAATCTGTGACACCTATTTAAAAGATCATGTAGACCTAAATCGGTCAGCAAGTAAAAACAATGGTTCCTGTGTCATTAATATGAAAACAATTTCTGGTTGTTACCCTTATGGAGTTCACCAGTATTTGCTCATTGCAAGAGCCAACTGATCACAGGCAAATTTATGACTGTTTATTAACAGGCAAAATTTATGAAAATAGCAAAGGTGCCACAGCAATTAAAAAAAGAACATCAAATAACATCAGTATCATAAAGTAGAACATTACAATGCACAATTCGCAAAAGCAAAAAATCGACAAAAAAAAACATGTTTTACTAAGTGGTTATCGCAAAAAAATTCTATATCTTATAAAACTAATAATCTGTAGGATTAACCCAACTATGTGGCACTAATTTAATCACTCTACAATATTTCAGTTAGTTAGCAAACAATGAGCACTGTGTCATTATACTGAAAGTACAATAATTGTGTGATTGTTACCCTTAAGGGGTTCCTCACAATAAATATGCCCCATGCAAAGGCTAATCGATCACAGTCCAATGAGAATGAATAGCTATCTGACTCATAAAGGAAGCAGTGCCACAGCAATGAATTTTCGAAACAAAATATCACAGATCTAATACCTAACACAAGAACAAACATTGATCAATAAAACAGTACAATAGTCAACATCTAAAACAAAACACCAATAAATAAAACACCTGCAAAATACAATAGTCAAAGTTTAATAAAGACCAATAAATCGAGTCCCTGCAAAACACACGAGTCAAAGTTTCTGTGACAGAAACACACGTATATGCATTGAACTAAGAACCGTATAATCACTGTTCACTGATACACTCACTAGTTCCACTGTTCCGTGGCACAATATAAGGGGTGGGGGAGGGGGTTCGTCGCCGCAGCTGTCAGTAGGGATTTTTGTCCATCTGTTGCGTGCAATCCCGCCGTCTCTGCCCTCTCATGAAGTTTCTCTTGTGTCACGTACATCTCGATTTGGTTCCATGTTTGTGTTGTCAAATTTGTGCGGTATCCTCGATTGACACGCCAGGTTGATATTCCTGGGCAAGGATGACACTTCAATGGCTCTTCTTTTGTGTCACCCTTAGCGACCAGAGAACATCGAACCATGAATTACTGTCGCTTGACAGTAGGCATCCGTCAGGA
The DNA here is from genome assembly GCF_023898315.1 of Schistocerca nitens. Classification (NCBI taxonomy): domain Eukaryota; kingdom Metazoa; phylum Arthropoda; class Insecta; order Orthoptera; family Acrididae; genus Schistocerca; species Schistocerca nitens. The sequence continues at coordinate 329,311,397 of NC_064615.1, read as the reverse complement.
AATGTCGATAGGCGTCGTTGACGTCTGCAAGTTTCTTTGGACAGTACCTGTCAAAAGGCTCCACGCCCCTTGTTTTGTTTCACCGCGGCCGTCTCGTCACGGTCGCGTGCGTGGCCAGGAGATGGATTTCCGCGCGGTGGACCGCTCGCCCATCTCAGGTCATTCCCTTCAGCTAGGGTCGCGCGGGGCGGCCGCCCATTAGCTACAGGTGCAAGGGAAAGTGTTTCCCGCGTCCTTTTGTTGTCGGCTGCGCTCCCGAAGTGGCCTGGCTGACAGCGTGTCCCGCTGGGAAACCCGCCAGTTTACAACTACCTGGCTGCTCCCGCTGTCTCTTAAGAGTTTTGCCGGTTCGCTTTCACGTTCTCATCTGCATTCACAGAAATTTTTCATCATCCTTATGTGATTACACAATGTCATACATAATATCACTTAGTATTGTCTTTCACAATTTTTAAGAACAAAGTTAGATGAATCGACAATATAAAATTAAAAGTTAAATGACTTGACAATATAAAAAATAAAAGTGAAATGACTTTACAATGTAAAAATAAAAATTAAATGAACTGACAATACAATATTTAAATCCACATCACTAATGTGGTTCACTTGTGTTTTAATAAATCAAATGCCACTTATTAATTCACTAAAATGAATAGGGTTATGCCTTGCGCAAGTATAGGTTAGGAGAGCATGGGGTTCACATGTTATTTACACACACACATGCACACCTGTTGTCTATTCTACAAACTAACTACCCATAAACATGCATTACTCAAAATTCTACTTCTATCCACTACTAATTAATCCCACAAGCCACTTCAATGCTACTTCAACAAAGTGTTTACACCACTACAGAAATGTTCTAATTCGCCCTCTTCTTGACGCTCGCGGCATACGTCTTGTCACATGATAAATATGGAGAAACTTTCCTTAAACATACACAGTAAAAAGAACAATGGTTATTTACACGCAAAAACATTTATATCAGTTCACACACCTGAAAAGAGACTCGCAATTATACATTTATCATACTCATATATTCACACATCAAACAGTAAGAAAATTTCATCTAAAAATTACATTATCACAAGAATTAATCACACAGATGGCTCTGAGAAGGTTAAATTATTTGCATTATACAGGTTATACTACTTTTTCTTACCCATTTTGCTTCGATTTCGTTCCTTCTTTACATTACCTTTCGCCTTCAAATCAGTTATTTCGCCTGTGGTGGTTATTCTGGATTCATTTCTCATGAATGGCAAAATTGTGGTCACCTCTATTCTGTAAAACAGTTTCATCTTTACATATTTGAACTTACAACAGACACAAGAGATCCGAATCATCCTGTGGTTTAAATGACAAATGTTTTGCTTCATCCTTATTACCGTAAACCAAGCTTTCCTTCGTTCCCATAATCAAAATTATTTAATCATCCTCTACCTTCAAGAGGGAAACTTCCTCAGTACAAACCATATAAGCTGCAGTGCATCCCGCACCAGCGAAAACAGTAAGCTGTAATGCTCACAGCATCAGCAAAACACATAAACGTCGCTTTTCTAGGACAAGTATTAACGCAGAATATTTTTTTTTTTTTTTTTTTTTTTTAGGCTTTGGCTCAACATCAATCAAGACTACAAAAGGGATCCATATTTCCGTTCCATTCTCCATTTGCTGAAAAACTGCTCGTATTTGACTACCACAATAATATTTCAGAGCCACGTGAATTACACAAACCACAATTCTTCTTTCACCTTGAAGGGAATCAATATACTTACGAAATCCACAGACAGCACTTTACGTACTCAGCTATAAAGAACAAAAAAAGACATATATCATCAATATTAACATATCATCGCATATTGGAAAGCCAATGGTTAAACAATCGTATTATCGCATCCTGTTTTCAAGATTCCAAACTTACTCATTCCTTTCTCAGAGTTCTCCTATCTTAAAAATATTCATACAGCACGCATACTATAGTAAGAGATCCTCATTTATACAGACAGATATAGAATAGTAATAGATAGATAGTAGCACTGAAAAGAGAAAATCGGAAACAAGGCTACTAACAGCTGGGGACCTGGGTTTGCCAGACCCATAATATCCACAGATCGGATATTCCCCTGAGTTCTTGCAATTTCAGCAACGATCTTGCTTCTCTCAGGAGCGACTCTTTTCAATTGACACAAAAAAAAGCATTTAACTTGTTCACAAGGAAACCTTTTATCTTTACGTTTGAATCAAACTAAATCCTAATTGCACAAGGAAAGAAAACAAATTAACAACATCACTTCAATCAATCACATAAAAATATCTTTATCACTATATTTACCATCATATTATTCCAAATGCCTACGCCATAAATTTAAACTAATCAATTCTCTCTCCTCACCGTCCTCTCTACTTCTCACTGTCCTTTCTACTCAATGTATGGTTTTACGTTTGACACATGGTGTAGCCCTTTTGATTTCTTCGATCGAAGAGTTTCCACTTCTATGGCGTTTTCATGGAGAATCCTCCTTATCCGATACGGGCCGCTAAAGAGATTAAAAAATTTCTTGCAGACACCTGACCGTTTGTTAGACAGCTTGTGTGATCTGATAAGAACTTTTTGTCCTACATGAAACACTGTTTTTCTCACGTGTTTCTTATACGCCTTGACTCTGGCTTCTGCTGCACGCTTGATGTTGCGTAAAGCTAAGTCAACAATTGCGTTCCGGCGTAGTCTCGGCTCTAGTGGCCAAGGCACCACCTCTTTGATTTTGCTTGGGGGCTCCTTGTTTTTTTAGCACAGTGATTGGCGGAAGCTTTGTTGACGTATTAGGCAACTCATTAATTATATTCTGAAACCCTTTTAGGTGTATGTCCCACGATCGGTGATCACGACTGCAGTATAACCTACATAATTTTCCTAATTCACGCATAATACGCTCACTGGGGTTCGAGCTGGGGTGAAACAGAGAGATATATATATAGGTTTAATTCTTCTTCTTCGAAGCATCCGCTGCCAGTATTGCGATCTAAATTGTGGTCCATTATCCGAGATAACTCTTTTCACGCTCCCAACTTCATGCAGAAACTGCTTTGCAAATGCAGTTGCCACTGCCCTTCCTGTGGCTCGCTTCAACGGAGTCAGACACACAAACTTGGAGGTTAGCTCTACCGCTACGAAAACATATGCAAAACCTGATTTAGATCGTATTAGTGGCCCAAATAGATCCACGGCCGCGAGATCACAAAGTTATTAAAATAGCATGTCTCTTTCAGTTTTTCACAACATTTCTGTGCTCCGAAGTGACCATAACTCAAGTGTATGTACCATATAATTTTGTTTACGAGTTCCTCCGGAATCACCAACACCCATCTGGAGTCGTCGGGGGCTCGTTTCTTGAATAATATTCTGTTGCGGACTAAGTAGTACTGGCGTATTCCTACATTCTCCTTGTCCTCCCACTTCTTCTTTATATCTTTCAATACTGCGTCCTTATCCTGTTCGTCCGCTATACTCCCTAAAGAGGTGGTAACAAAATTCTCGAACGCTACATTCTGTAAGTATAGGATGCTAAAATTATTTTCACCGAGTTCCCTTTCTTCTGTGTGAACCAAACCTATAGGAATGCGCGATAAAGCATCAGCAATTACATTTTTCTGTCCAGGAATGTATTCTACAGTGAAGTTATATTCCTGTAGGTATAGTGCCCAGCGTCCTAGTCTCCCATGCGTGATTTTTGTGCTCATCAGAAATTGGAGTGCACGATGGTCAGTGTACACCTTGGTGGTCCTTCCAAATAAAAAATACCTAAATTTTGAGAATGCCCAAACTATCGCGAGTGCTTCGAGTTCCGTCACGGAATAATTTTTTTCACATCGTGAGAGTACCCTGCTCCCAAACGAGATTGTTTTCCAAGTTGGAATATCATCATTTCCTCCTGTTTGAAACAGTACCGCACCTAATCCTGACAAGGAACTGTCCGTCATTAAACAGAATTCTTGTGTCAGGTCGGGATGCACGAGGATGGGAGCCTCTACCAATGCCTTTTTTAATTTATAAAATTCATCCTGTGCCTCTTGATCCCAGACCCACAAAGCGTTCTTCCCTGTTAGTCCACATAGACGGGGTGTACCAAGTACACTAAAATTTATAAATCGCTTATAAAAATTACACAGGCCTAAGAATGCTCGCAACTGTTTTTTATTTGTCGGCATTGCACACTCCGCTATCGCCGCAATTTTCTCCGGGTCAGGTTGTATTCCATTTGCTGAGACAATATGGCCTAAGAATTTTATGTTCTCTCGTCCGAACTGTGACTTATCTAAGTTGACTGTTACACCTGCCTTCTCAAAAACATCCAGTAGTCTGTTCAGAACGTCATTATGGTCCTCCCACGACTTTTCCGCAATTAATATGTCATCCACGTAAATTGTCACTCGCTGTTTCAAATCATCAGGTAAAATGCTATTTAATCCCCTTATAAAAGCAGCTGATGAGACGTTTAGTCCGAACGGGAGACGCCGGAATTGGAAACAATTTCCGTAACACAGGAACGCTGTATATAATCTGCAAGATGGGTGTAGCACGATTTGCCAAAAACTCGAACGGAGGTCGACAGATGATAGTACCTTTACCCCGTGGAAACGTTGTAAGAGTTCCTCAAGGCTCTCAGGCCTGTCCGTTTCCGACATGATAATTGTGTTTATCTGTCTCGAGTCTAGCACCAAACGAACTGAGTTGTCGCGTTTTGGCACGACAAGCAAAGGTGAGTTGTACGAGCTTACTGCCCGCTCAATTACTCCTTGTTCTAACATCTTGTTTATTTCCTCCTCCACCTGTGCTTTATACGCCACGGGAATAGGGTATGGTCTAACAGAAAACTTCTGATGGTCACGTACTCTGAATTGGTACATAAAACCCTTAATGGCCCCCGGAGTCTCAGAAAATACCCGTTCATGATTCCTAAGTAGGCAATACAATTTCTCCTTTTCCCTGTCCGTGGTTCTGACACCCGCGATGCTCTTTCTCAGTGCATCAGCAAAAGCAACATCTTTCCCCTGCTCACCAGACATAGAGCACGACTCAAATGGTTCAAATGGCTCTGAGCACTATGGGACTCAACTGCTGAGGTCATTAGTCCCCTAGAACTTAGAACTAGTTAAACCTAACTAACCTAAGGACATCACAAACATCCATGCCCGAGGCAGGATTCGAACCTGCGACCGTAGCGGTCTTGCGGTTCCAGACTGCAGCGCCTTTAACCGCACGGCCACTTTGGCCGGCGGAGAGCACGACTCACTTACATAGTTCACGAGTAGCTCCAGTTTGGGATGCGACTCGGTTTGAGCTTGAAATTTTAGGCAACTAATTTCTGATTCGGCACGTAATATGCATTCATCAAATACTAAATTAATTTGCTGATCCCCAACTTGAACTGTCATTACTCCTCCACCCATGTCAATTACCGCATGGTGGGTATTCATGAAGTCATTGCCTAAAATCATTGCCACATTCAGCATTGGGAGCACATAGAAATTGTACTCAAACTCTCTTCCCTGGCAGGTAAAATTAAGCCGAGTCTGCCTTCGGATTTCTACGCTCTTACCGTAGATTGCGCCCTTCACCTTTATTCCTCGCACTTGAAAAACGGGCCAAGTCCCAGTCCCTTCGCATTTTTGAAATGCTGCCTCGCTCACTATCGAGAAAGGGCTTCCAGTGTCAATGATACACTTAAAACATATTTCGTTTACTGCAACTGTCACGACTGGATTTATTCCCGAAATTTTAGCACTCATAGTTTCTTGCAACAGATCCTCTCTAATAACTTCCCTCTCTATATACCGTATGCACTCCTTTGCCATGTCGTTCATTGGTTCCGATTGGGCGCCTTCTGCGCTGATCGTTTGTCATTGCCGGTTTTGTTCATTTCCATTTGCTGGATTATGTCTAGGGTTAGCTGGCCGAATTTCAACATCATGAGGTGCTCCGCCTATAGTCCTATTCCCACCGTGTTCACCGTAGTATCGATTCTGGTTGCCGTAACTGTTCCGTTCACGATTCTGTCCACGTCCTCGATCATTTCTGTTGCTCCACCTGTGTTCGCGACTGTTACCCCAGTTTCTATACGGCCTGTCCCGATTATTGTTTCGTTCGCGTCGCGACGACCAGTCACGCTGTTGATTAGTAATACGGCCACGACTGCGATCGCGCTGCTGTGCCCCGTAATAACTTTGTGCCTGATTAGGCGGACATTCTGCTGTATTGTATTCCATCTCTTGGAGAAGCGTTTTAAACGTTTCCACGTCCTCTTTGCATCGTCCCGCAAGAATGACGTGCCGCAAGTGCATCGGCAATTTGGTGATGCATATCCTAATTAGTTCCGCAGGTCCGTATGGGTCGTATAAAAATTGATTTGCCTGCAGCATGTGGTCGAATAGGCGTGCAGGGCTGCCGAAACCAGACTGGTTCAAATTTGGCAGCATAATTATGCCATGTTTGACCCTATCTTGTGCCGCTTCCGACCAATAGGCGGAGAGAAAGGCTTGTCGAAACTCCCGAGTGGAGTTGCAGTGACGCGCTGCCGACCTCATACGACTCGCCGGTTCGCCTTCCAAATAGCCACACATATACTCTATTTTATGTGAACTTGCCCAGTCGGGAGGAAGACAGAACTCAAATTGCTCGAGCCATGCTCGTGGATGTATGCCTTTTTGAGAATTTCGGAATATCTCAAATTTTCTTACCACAAGGAAATGTTTGAAATCAAATCCCCGCATTTCCTCCTGGCGAGGCCCTTGAATGTTTCTATTTGTCTCATATCTGCCCCTTAAATTACATTCTTCCCTGTCGTCAAAATCTCCCTCGTGGCCGGAGTCCCTCTCTGCACTGTTCGTACGGCTATTTTTATTGCTATTGGCGAGTTCGGAATCACACGCCATGCGGTTTTCCAGATGCGCCACGCGTTCTTGTAAATCGCCTGTTACAGCTTTGTGCTGTCTGTTCACTTCAAACTGTCCCTTCTGGAATTTAAGAAGCGAACGCACTTCTTCGGTCTCTGCGGCCGCTACCTGTGTGATATTGTTCTCGCTTTCCGTCAGCTTCATCGTGCCTACAATGTCCGCTAAAGCCGCGATCTTCTCATCTATTTGTCTCTTGTCCTCCGCCCCAGTCTGCTTCAATTGTTCGACCTGCTGTTTCAACGCGTGGATCGCTAAACTGTTGTCCGCTATTGTGTTGCTAACGACCGTGGGACAATGCGTTTCAGCCTTCTGGACCCTCGAGAGTACCTGCTGGCGATCTCTTTGGCATTGTTCTCTCAGCTCTTGGAAATTCCTAAGTAGCCGTTCTTCGCTTTCTTTAGATTTGGCCTCGCCACTGCGCTTGCTCTGTTCTAGGACTTGCAGACGGTCATCGATTTGTTCAAATGTACGGCCTAATTCTTTCATAATGTCACTTTTTATTTCACTTGCCAGATTGTTTATTCTTTGTGAGATATCGTCGGACACTCTCTGCATCGACTTGTCGACTTTATTTGTCTGCTGGATTAGTTTTTCGTCTATTTGTTCGCCTAGCTCGCGGATCGATTTTTCGGATGATTCTTTTTGTTCTCGGAACAATTCTTTATTTTGTTGCAATAAGGCTTTCATGAATTCCGCCAAATCAATTTGGTTAGTTGGAGGCGAATTAATTTCTGGCTCTGATGTGAGCCCGTTCGTGCTGTTTTGCATTCCGTCTGAAGTATTCCCCATTGCATTTTCGGAACCGCCCGACGCGTTAATATTGGAAATCAAATTATCCCCTTGGTCCATGTTGCTTAAGTTGTCGGAGCGCTTACTTTTAGCTTGGTTACGTGTCAGCATTAGTGCAATTTACACCCAGTACGTAACACACTAATCACAATAAATGTGTCCCCCAAAAATTACGACAGTCACAAGAAAGATACCCAACCTAGTACGCAATTTTTCATACGCAAAACAAATTTTTATCTTTGTTCGAAACCGTGGAATTTACAAGCGAAGAGAAAAAAAAACACACATATATAGAACAAACAAATATAGAAAACAAAACAAGACAAACAACACAACGCCGCTCAACAACGCCGTGAATCTTTTGAACGTCTGCTCGGAAACAACGCAAAAGTTGTTTGAGCGCTGTAGGGAAAAAAATTAAGATTATACAACGCTTGCAATCTAACGTCTCAGAGATTCCAGAGTCTAGCGGAATCACAGAACAGGGTCGCCATGTGTAAGATTATAACTCTAATTTGCTTTGCTGAATAGCGTAAGATTGTGACTTGAATTTGGTATGCTGAAATCGGGTGCTAATTAGACCATGAAAGCGGTTTAAAACTGTGAGCTGTCTTGGGAGGTTAACCGTGCGTTTACTGGGCCACTGTTTCACGACTGGGTAACTAGTCTAGGTTTACCACATTACCAATCAGACTAACATTGATTATAATCTTTTACAGTCATACAACAACCGGTAATATATCTATATAAAAGGAGAATTTAAATAAAAAGAAAGAAATCAGTTTATATTTGCAAATTTATTTTAAAGATTGTTCATTGAAATTTCAGCATATTATACGTGAGTTATAACTGAGCTGGTGCCTTATTTACGATTGTGAGACTGTGAGATTGGAATATTACGGAACACATAAAATATGGAGTCAAGATTGGGAGACTGGATACAACACTGCATTCATAAAACAACACACAAAGAACATTGAAACGCATGCAAGAGAAAGTTAATCACTACAAACAGATTCAAATTTTTACCCAAAGAATTTCCGTTCGAAGCACAATCCTGTCCGTCATGTAATTACCACACACTGGTATACTAAATTCACATTAAATCTTTGTGAAATCTTCCCAAGAAGAATAGCTGATGGCTACTTTGGTGATTACACCACATGCTCCACGTGGTCAACTTGGTTTACAGAAAGCGTATAACTCCGCAATAATTTAGATAATAAAAATAAATTAGATCGAAAAGCAAATTACAAAACAAAAACCTCGAACTGGTTACTAACGTCTTACTATTAACCTGATGGGTCAAACAGTTATATAAGCACGTGGTACTGGTCTCACAAAGTACACGCCACGTGGGTTGAACATAAAGAAAAGTTGGTATATTCAAAATCTTTTCAAGACGATACGTTATAATCACACAAGCATTTGCATTTAAGATTGATCTTACTTAGAGTTACTGACCAACACGTGGTTCCACTTTACTCACAAAGTAGTAACAAAGCAACTACCGCAAATTAATCTGAACTGGACACGAGAATTACACTCCGCTGCAATTAAAGATAACCTTAGCTATTTTAAAGCTAACCCGAAATAAAATGATTAAATTCTCAGTTAAGCTGAACTTAACAAATCCATTGTCCTATGGACTTAACAGACACGCGCTTAGCCGGAGATCTTACCACTTCAGACGCTCGCTACCGCCAGACTGCTACTGCTGGACTGCCCTGCGCTACTACTGGACTCCAACTGCCGACTGCTCGGCTGCAACTCTCCAACTGCCGACTACCACCGAACTACCCAGCGTGCCCCTGAGAGTCGCTCACAAAGACAAACGGAAGGCGCCAGAGGGGCAGCTTCCTATACCAACATGACAGGGGACGGACCGGACCATACTAAGAATGGAAACCTCTCTGCTTTTAGGAAGCGTAGCTACCTGTTTCAACGTTGGTCCTACTGTTCTCTAGCAGACAGCCTTGTCTGCTACCCTCAAGCATGCAGCTACAAACACATTTGATCATTCATCCTCTCACACAGAAGGGAAGGGGGATGACAGTATCTTATCATACACAGTATATAAAAGAAAGCGGATGTAGGTTCCGTATGAGACTGTGTGACATGAATTACATATAAGAATTACATATAAACTGTGCTTTAAAGTGTAGTAGTGTGAGAGATCGTTCTTGTTTACGTGTAAAAGTAACACGTTCCACTACTCAGTCTCCTCCCAGATAGTCAGAAACGCCACAGTAAATTTAGAAGAGGAATTTATTCCATAAAAGACAACAAATTTGAGAAATTAAACATGAAAGGAATCCAACAGAGACCTTTCACAGGGAATTATAAGACGTTAACAAAATCTCTACAAGTAGTTCCTCAGACTAGTCCGGACATACAAAACGACGCGACCAGGGGACATCAGTTTATATACGAGGGTGAGTCAAATGAAAACCTTAAATTTGTAATAACAAATCGAAATTTCGCACCGTTATCCTGTAAGTTGGTAAGCGTGCTACAAACAGCGTGCAGAGTGGCCTGTAGGTGGCAGCATAGTGCAGATGCACAGATACCGTCGCCGTATCAGTATGGCCGCCCCACTTGCGACTTGCACCAGGGAAGAACAGCGTTCTGTTATTCGGTTTTAGGGTAGTGAAGGTGTGAAACCTATTGAAATTCATCGACGAATGAAGGTTCAGTACGGTGATGCATGTTTGTCACAGCAGCAAGTCTACTAATGGAGTAGGAAGTTCGGAAATGGTGTGACTTCAGTGAAAGGTGTTCCTCATCCAGGTCAGGCACAATGAGTTGTGACTCCACAGAACACTGCAGCACTTTAAGCCATAGTGAAGGAAAACCGCCGAGTGACACTGAATGACATTGCAGAATGTTTGCAGATTAGTCATAGGTCAGCACACCACAGTGTGCATGATGTGCTACAGTTTCACAAAGTATCTGCAATATGGGTGCCATGGCAGCTGACTCCTGAAATGAGAGAACGACGTGTTGATGTTTGTGAAGAACTTCTTCGGCGCTTTGAACGAGAAGGTGATGACTTCCTTGCAAGAATCGTTACTGAGGACGAAGCCTGGGTTCACTTCCACCAACCGGAAACAAAGAGAGCGAGCAAGGTGTGGCGCCATTCTTCATCACCAAAACCAAAGAAGTTTCGAACAGAACCATCAGCAGGGATGATTATGCTGACTCTCTTTTGGGTCGAAAAAGGTGTCATTTTGGAGCATTACATGCCTAGAGGGACCACTGTCACCAGTGCATCATATGCAGATCTCCTACAAAATCACCGAGCGAGGTGGCGCAGTGGTTAGCACACTGGACTCGCATTCGGGAGGACGACGGTTCAATCCCGTCTCCGGTCATCCTGATTTAGGTTTTCCGTGATTTCCCTAAATCGTTTCAGGCAAATGCCGGGATGGTTCCTTTGAAAGGGCACGGCCGATTTCCTTCCCAATCCTTCCCTAACCCGAGCTTGCGCTCCGTCTCTAATGACCTCGTTGTCGACGGGACGTTAAACACTAACCACCACCACCACATCCTACAAAATCATCTGCCGCCAGCAATCAAATCAAAGCGACGTGGATTGCTGTCAACAGTTGTCCTTTTGCAACATGACAATGCAAAACCCCACACTGCCCGTACAACAGTTGCAAAAATCACAGACTTGCATTTTGAATGTCTGTCTCATCCAGCATACTCACCAGACCTTGCCCCAAATGATTCCCATAAGTTTGGACCACTCAAAGACACAATGGATGAAAGCAGTTTCGTTCTGATGAAGAAGTACGCCACGCGGTGAATGAGTAGTTGCGCGGACTACTAAAAGTATTTTTTTCTAAAGGAACTTATGCACTTTGTAAACGCTGGAGGACTTGCATTGAGCGTGGGTGATTACGTTGAAAAATGATACAGCTTTGTACTGCTTCTGCACAATAAATAATATTTTAAAAAATATTTAAGGTTTTCATTCGACTCACCCTCGTATGTAGATATACAAGATTCAATTAAGTATTTTTTATTTACTTATAAAAAACATGACTATAACTTACGTTTTATGTTTGGATACAGTTGTGTTCATCTATTATGCTTCAGGCACATGGCAAATACAATATGTGTTCTAATGAGAAAAAGATTTTTTGTGTCACATAATTACAATTTAACCACTTTTTGATTTTTACCTTCACCTGTACTTTTTTTACTTATATTGTGAAACCTTGCTTCTTGCCAAACATCATGATTCTGTGTCTAAGAGAACTACCCCGTAGGTTTTGATGAATGAGTTTGAGAGTATCGAAATATGTGATGTAAATTGCCGAATCTTTTGACTGAATTGACTTAGAAGATTAAATGCTTCGCACCGTCAAAGATTCATGTGACATAAATTTGAACGTGATACGCCACTCTGTTTTAGAGAAAAAGTGGTTTTAACAGACAGGCTGACAGACAGATGAATAAAAAATGACGAAAAATATTCTTTTCGTATGATACAATTACAAATTAACAATTTTTGGTTTTTCCCGTACTTGTAGTAGGAAACTGAGCGTCTTTGCAAATTTCATTGTTCTAGGTCAATGAGCAGTGCCCCATACGTTTTGATGAGTGAGGTTTCGATATAAAAATATGAGTCATAAATGGCCGTATCATTTTACTGAATTTACTCAGAAGCTTAAAATGTTAACATGTGATATAAATTTGAACTTGATACGTCCATCACTTCCTGAGAAAAGGGTTCTCAACAGTCGGACAAACCGACAGACGGTCGGATGGACAACAAAACGATCCTATATGGGCTCCGTTTTTACAGACTGAGGCACGGAAGCCTAAAAAACAGCGATGTAAGACAGAAAATAAGCCTAGTTGATAAAAAATGGGCATTCAGTTTGGTAAGAGTACGTAAAAATGATGAAGGTCCCTGCGTCTTCTTCATCTGGCGATGTCAGGTTTGCAGATTGAGTAGGTTTCTCAAAGTAACAAGGAAATGTGTTGTTTCTATGAAATCTTAGGTGTTTTCATTTGTCACACTATCGATGCTGTTGCTTTCAACAGTTATCTCATTTCCTCAACGTTTTATGGAAGTGAACCACGAATTGTGGGAAAATAGGAAACAATGTGTTGCAAGGATTTGATATTTGGTGCTACAGAAAGATGGTGAACGTGAAGTGGACTCATATGAAACGAGGTGGTTTGGCAGAAACGACGAGGAAACTGAATAAATAAACAACGGAAAAACTTATCCACGAAGCGTTAGAACGATAGGCCATGTCTTAAGACATGGGAAAGTAACAACCATGGTAGAGGTTGCCGTTAAAGGAAAAAATTGTAGGGGGAAGGCAGAGACCGAATATACAGTATGTAACAAGTAAGTGAGGTCGTTAGGTGTAGCTAACCATAAGGCGTTACTGTCCACCTGTAGAGGTGTTTCTATTAGACACCCCATCGGTGACTTGCACGCCGGTGAAAATGAGAGGAAATGATTAGGACAACTTGAACAGCCAGTCGCCTAACAAAGAAACTCTCTGACCCGGCCGGGAATCGAACTTTTTTCCTTCAGACCACGAACTGCGGACTGGGTGTGTGTAGGTGCTACTCAGACATGAAGAGACTCTCACAGGACAGTAAATCGAGGTGGGCCTCATCAAAATTAGATGACTAATAACCCAAAATAAAAAAAAATAAATAATGCTTAGACGCTGCGGAAAAGCAGGCGGGTGATTAAGGAATGAGAAGTGTGAGGCACGAAATCAAGTCCAGTTTTCAGATCAGGAGACTTTGAATACCATGGAATGGCAAGAGAATGCAATTAACAAAGATCGTGGGTCAAAGTGAAGCTGGCAACCCTTATTACAAAGTATTCTACGAAAATATGTACTAACGAAGGGACGTGATCCAGGTTCGCTAATAAAATGTCTCTTTTGTCAGTTCCGTAGTGATAACGTCCCTTAGTGAAACACGTTCGTCGCACAACGTGCTCACCGTGAGAAGGTGACGGCGAACAATTTTCGGCCACGTAGAAGAACCTACATTGGAACTCCAGGCAGAACTGTAGAGTCAGTCAGCGAGGACGACTCACCGTGAACAATGAATTTGTAAGTCATTGAATAAGAACGTGGAGGTCACGTGGTAGATGTAGTATTTGCAGGTCAACAGGCCAATACCTGCAAATGGACTCCCCATGCCAGTGGTGTAGATTTGTAAAACTACTGTGGGCTACCATAGATCATCATAAGTAAGGGTAGACTAAGGTAGTCTTCTTAGTAGCCTTGTTCAGTTGGGGTTGTAACCGCATTCCCTGTAAGTTTGGTGTGTTGCATACATGTAAGGCGTTACCTCATTTCGATCTCCTTGTTCGCATATGCGATCAGTGTCTTACTAGATTCCCCTAGAAACCGGATGCGGTGAACCGTCTAGAAACTGAGTGAGGCCGTATAATCTATGGAACATTTTCGTTCCACATAGTTATAGCTCTGTCTGTTACTTAAAAATAAACAATATTCACAGCACAATCGAAATTTTCAATGTTTAACTTAGGCTTTATTCAAAAATTGTTGATTAGTTACGTGAAATAGAGGGACTTTGTAGTAAAAATAAAAAAATACAGATTTATTTATCATGTGGCGCTAGGAAACACGATTTCCTAAAAAAGAAAAGAAGATAAAATTGAAGAAAATACACAAAACACTCACATATCAAACGTCGCTTCAGTACTTCGTCGAGCTTATATAAAACGTTTTTCTGTTATTCATAAAAACTTTCACACTTATCAGTAACAACAGGAAAAGTGTTGTCTTTGATCGTGATGAAGAACGTTCTACTGAGTAAAAAATAACACAATAATTATATAATTTAATGCGTTCGTGCACTTAAATAGTACTTGCACCGAAGGTAACTGCTTCGGTCACATATAAGCGCAGAGTTATGCTATGAACAACTTCTATTACTTATAAAATGCAATTTATACTTTGTAATGACATAAAACACACAGTGGACTAACGCTGAAGGATGTGTGTTCTAAAAATGTGCAAAACTGTGAGAAATCGTCGGCTCCCAGTTTCTCTCTCACAAATTTATTTGTGTTTATTTTCCTACCAATGCTACCAATACTAGCGGTAATCCTACCATTTACTTTGGCATTTATGAGCTGCATCAGAGCTACCGAACCGTAGTTTTGTTAGAGCTCAATTCTATAAGGGCGTGATCACAGCGGTCTCTGAGTTAAATGTCCGCATCTATACGGAGCGTTCGAAGAGAAGATTAGTCTCTAATGGACCAAAAGAAATTTACTTCGACACTAGAGTTAAACTGAGCACGTCCTGAAGTTTCGCAATGCGGCCAACTAGTCTTGGACGTCCAGAAGTGAAACGTACAGGAAAAGTAAGTTTGCTCATTCAGCGCCTGCATAAAGGAGACAGGAAAAAAACACATTCTAGCTAGCTGGTTGTAGGTACAAGGAAACCTGAGCTCTGGCTAGGGCTCCTCGGCGTCGGCAAACGGTTTGAGGAACATATCACTTCTACTGAGAGGACGATTTTACTGAGACGTATGTCACAATTAATTGTAACTAAACAACATTTCAGTTAAAAAACACGGTTTTTTAGTCATTAGTCTTCTGATTCAATTGCTGCGGCCCACCATGAATTCCTCTCCCGTGCCAACATTTTCATCTCATAGTAGCAGTTGCAACTTACGTCATTTGCTGGATGTATTCCAGTCTCTATCTTCCTTTACAATTTCTTCCCTCAACAGCTCCTTCTAATATCATGGAAGTTATTCTCTGATGTCTTGACAGATGTTCTATCATCCTGTCCATTCTTCTTGTTAGCATCTCCCGTATACACCTTTCCTCACCAATTGGGTGGAGAACCTCCTGATTCCCTGTCTTACCAGTTCACCTGCTTCCCAACATTCGTCTGTAGCACCACATCTCAAATGCTTCGATTCTCTTGTGTTCCCGTTTTCCCACAGTCCATGTTTCACTACCATACAGTGCTGTGCTGAAAATTACATTCTCAGAAATTTCTTCCTCAGATTCACATAATCAAACTTGGCCAACGGAGGTGTTCGAAGAACATTCTATTTGTAAATGAATGTACGGTTTTAAGGCTATGTAACAGTTATGACATTCGACTTACAAATGTAAATAATGCATCAACTGAATGAGCAACTCAAACAATTTTTCTCAGAAATGTTCAATATGAGCACGATTTGTCACTCATCGAGTTGATAGGCGGGTTCTTCCTTAACCTTGATCAGTGGATCTGGAGTAACAGTCGCAATAATGTTGTTTCTAAAGCGGGGTAAATCAGCTAGTAGCGAAGGCACGTACACATGAACCTTTATGAACCCCCAAAGGTAAAAATCGCATGGCATTCGGTCGTGTATGAGTGAGGAGGTAATCGCAAAACCAGCTCTGTCCACCGGCCCCTTGTCGGCAATCCAGCGGTGGGTTACAACGTCGTTTAACCAATTACGTACTGAGTTATGCCAGTGAGGCAGCGTACCATCTTGCTGCCAAATAAAATTCTGTGGTTCAGCTTCTTCCAATTGTGGAAAGAGCCGTTGTTCTAGCACATCAAGATAAGAAACACCAGTAACAATACCTTCACTTAAAAATAAAGGATTTTTTAGGATTACGCGCGAAACGGTCTCACTCGTTCAACGCGTTTTTCACTCACTCTTGGTCTGTTTTCTTTTTTTTCTTTTTTAGTTTCTTGGCTTTTGGGACGTACCCTTACAGCCACATCAGTAGTGGAATGTCAATATGAACGTGAGGACAACACAACACTCACTCCCCGAGCGGAGAAATATCTCCGACGTGGCCGGGAAACGAACCTGGGCCCAACTGACCGCGCAGCTACCGAGGCGGACATATTCTTCGTCATTCCGTACTCTTCCCATTGCGAACAGATATACACTACTGGCCATTAAAATTGCTACACCACGAAGATGAAGTGCTACAGACGCGAAATTTAACCGACAGAAGAAGATGCTGTGATATGCAAATGATTAGCTTTTCAGAGCATTCACACAAGGTTGGCGTCGGTGGCGACACCTACACCGTCCTGACATGAGGAAAGTTTCCAACCGACATCTCATACACAAACAGCAGTTGGCCGGCGTTGCCTGGTGAAACGTTGTTGTGATGCCTCGTGTGAGGAGGAGAAATGCGTACCATCACGTTTCCGACTTTGATAAAGGTCGGATTGTAGCCTATCGCGATTAAGGTTTATCGTATCGCGACACTGCTGCTCGCGTTAGTCGAGATCTAGTGACTGTTAGCAGAATATGGAATCGGTGGGTTCAGGAGGGTAATACGGAATGCCGTGCTGGATCCCAACGGCCTCGTATCACTAGCAGTCGAAAAAAAATGGCTCTGAGCGCTATGGGACTCAACATCTTAGGTCATAAGTCCCCTAGAACTTAGAACTACTTAAACCTAACTAACCTAAGGACATCACACACACCCATGCCCGAGGCAGGATTCGAACCTGCGACCGTAGCAGTCCCGCGGTTCCGGACTGCAGCGCCAGAACCGCTAGACCACCGCGGCCGGCACTAGCAGTCGAGATGACAGGCATCTTGTCAGCATGGCTGTAACGGATCGTGCAGCCACGTCTCGATCCCTGAGGCAACAGATGGGGACGTTTGCAAGACAACAACAATCTGCACGAACAGTTCGACGACATTTGCAGCAGCATGGACTATCAGCTCGAAGACCATGGCTGCGGTTACCCTTGACGCTGCACCACAGACAGGAGCGCCTGCGATGGTGTATTCAACGACGAACCTGGGACCACTAATGGCAAAATGTCATTTTTTCGGATGAATCCAGGTTCTGTTTACAGCATCGCATACGTGTTTGGCGACATCGCAGTGAACGCACATTGAAAGCGTGTATTCGTAATCGCCATACGGTCGTATCACCCGGCGTGATGGTATGGGGTGCTATTGGTTACACGTCTCGGTCACCTCTTGTTCGCATTGACGGCACTTTGAACAGTGGACGTTACATTTCAGATGTGTTATGACCCGTGGCTCTACCCTTCATTCGATCCCTGCGAAACCCTACATTTCAGCAGGATAATGTACGACCGCATGTTGCAGGTCCTGTACTGGCCTTTCTGGATACAGAAAATGTTCGACTGCTGCCCTGGCCAGCACATTCTCCAGATCTCTCACCAATTGAAAACGTCTGGTCAATAGTGGTCGAGCAACTGACTCGTCACAATACGTCAGTCACTACTCTTGTCGAACTGTGATATCGTGCTGAAGCTGCATGGGCAGCTGTACCTGTACACGCCATCCAAGCTCTGTTTGACTCAATGCCCAGGCTTATCAAGGCCGTTATTACGGCCAGAGGTGGTTGTTCTGGGTACTGATTTTTCAGGATCTATGCACCCAAATTGCGGGAAAATGTAATCACATGTCAGTTCTAGGATATTTCTTCTTAGTGTAGCAATTTTAATGGCTAGTAGTGTACAAACAAAACTGTTTGAGCTGCTCTTTCATCTGATACATTATTAATAGTTGTAAGCTCAATGCATTAAATGTTACAAAACCTTAAAAACTGTATATTCAAAAAATGTTCAAATGTGTGTGAAATCTTATGAGACTTAACTGCTAAAATCATCAGTCTCTAAGCTTACACACTACTTAACCTAAATTATCCTAAGGACAAACACATACACCCATGCCCGAGGGAGGACTCGAACCCCCGCCGTGACCAGCCGCACAGTCCATGACTGCAGCGCCTGAGACCGCTCGGGTAACCCCGCGCGGCCCTGCATATTCATTTTGAAACATCCTGCATATTTCCTTGTTCGTATAGTCTGCACGAGCCAGCTGTTCTTCACGAAACGGTCGTAAACAAAGAGTGGGAGTAAGTACAGTTCTCAGGTAATGAGTTAACTCTGTGGGTGTCATGTAGACGCGCAGCTAAGGCATGTGGAATGCAGGGAGCTACAAAGGCAGACGCTGTACGCGGAAGTCGGCGAGGCGCAGCGGCGGAGGGGCCGCGACGTGTGTTTCCCACGTGTGGTTTCCGTGTGGCTGCGGGGCGGGCAGGTAGCGGCGGCAGGTAGCAGGTAGCATTCCTCGCAGTTAGAGCGCCCCCCGCGTCTGCGCCTGCGCCGTGGGAACGCCGCGGACACGCCCACGGCCGGCCCCCAGTTTGCACCGGCGCCTACAGGGCGCAGCACCGGCGCCCTGCCACCGACACGCGACGCGATTCGCGGGTAGCCAACACAGCTGTTACCTGGCTGACATCCTTCGAAAGTCATGCAAACAGTGTGAGGATGGCGGTTTCCTTCACAGTCGTTTACCGTTCCCTGCATACAATGATGATCTGAAACATTATGAACACTGACAACTGCGAGACTGAATGCCGTCGGGTTATGTAGCGGACACAACACGTGGTAAGGAAAGTGCATGGTGTCCCAGGATGAATTGTCATAATTCAGTGGTGTGACAGAAACGACCAGTGGAAGCAAATAATTCTAGTAAACATAGGCTCTGAAGTGCAGCTATGACTACTTTTTCGATACTCTCAAAAACATTGTAAACTCCCAACAGAAAAAAATATTTATATATATCATTCACATTAAGTGTAACTTCCCAACAGAAAAAATGTGTCTAACATTCCGTAACCTCGCAATAATAACGTGACTAACCTCTCAATAAAATTTTAGCTCACTTATAACCTTCCAATAACTGACTGTGAATTTAAATTGGTAAATTTTGGACGTCAGCAGTGCTGCGTCATAGCCCTGAAAGATCATTCTGAATACATTGAAAATTCTTACCTCAATGTAGTCGCCGGATAACGCGCCTATATCTGCTCCTATATGAAATTTTTCTGGCACAGCCCAGTGCAATGCTAGCCGCTAGATTTGTCATGTGTAGAAAGAAACAACTGATTTTTCTTTACGATAATCGGGATGACCATGGATTGGAGAAATTAGTAAATTCTTTAAATTCAAATGAATGATTGTCAAAAAGTTAATTGTATAAAAAAATTATTATTAAAAGATTTTTTGAAACATTTACATGGGGCTTGATATAACAATAGTACAAATTTAGTTTAACAAACTACATATGCGCGCGGCTCTTTTTACCTTATACTACATCCCTCAGGCACCGCCATCGCTCCCCACAACTGGCCCAGCCAACTCCATACACCAGACACGACTGATAGCTACTACTTACTCCTACTGCCGGAGCTACAACTACTACTGCTCTCTGGTCTGCGATTCTATTATAGCTTACATATCGTAGGCAGCGCGTAAGCAATCCATCGAAATTACATCTGCTCGAGTGCGCTAGCAATAAATTCCTTAGTCATGGACCTCTTACAACATCTCTTCTACTGAACAAGTGCGCATAGCTCTTAAGATATGCATTTTAGAAGCCATATTTACTCGACAATTTTTTCTTGTTTTGGTTCTTTCTACCTCCTCCAAAAATACGGAAAGTAAAGATCTTGGAACTGATGAAGATGAAGAAGTGCTCGTAGCTCTTAATACCCACATTTAAACTTCGATATCTCTTACAATACCAGAGTTAAAACATTAAAACTCGAGACCACTATGTAAAACATCCTCAACGATATTCTCTGGAGTTTTACTTTGGTAATTTTCCTGGACATTCATTTTATAAGAATTTGTATTTTTAAGCACCAGTGTACATACAATGTATCTTGTCTCATAAATTAATCAAGCATTGTAGCTGAAACCTCACAATTTTCATCTGCATAAAAGACTTGTAATACATGTGCAACAGACTTTTGTTTAAGCTCGTAGTTACTTTCAAATTAATTTTTCAGTTCTATGTTAACTGAGACTATTCTGTTTCCCTCATACAGTGAAGGATAAAGGAATACTTTTTCTCAGACACAAGACAAAAAAGTCCTGTATAGGATTGTTCAGTAAGAGTTTTTTTAGAACTGTGCCAAATTTCAGGATCTTTGCTTTTATAGTTCCTGAGAAAATGTGCGTTACATCTAAAAAGAATCACTTTGCAATAAATCTCTTCTTAAGTTTTTATTTCAGTTTTTAGCAATATTGCCATACCAGCCTGATCTCCACATGCAGTTAATCCTACATACATTTCCACTATTAAACGAGACAGGCATCACATGCAACTATCTTCACAACATTTGAGGGAAAAATACAATTTTTGGACAGCACATCCATATGAGGTGATTGGAGCTTTCATTCGTATTTTGTGTTTTCCAATGTACACGTTTTTTCAACAGCTAGGGATTGGCTAGATATATGAAAGTCGGCTATATAACCTTTAAAACAGCACGTGGTAAACCATTCTTATCGCTGTATGGCTTTCCACTGGTTTCTACCTGATGATATTTGCTCCACGGTATTCACAGAGGAAGTTCTAAGGATTCTAGTCTGTGGAAAGTTAGTGAAAGACTATTGCCCGCACTACTTGTTGCATTATTTTCGGATTATGTACATTGTCCTCTATGGCTTTTCTATAACGTATTTGTAATGACTGGCTCTGAGCACTATGGGACTCAACTTCTGAGGTCATCAGTCCCTTAGAACTTAGAACTACTTAAACTTAACTAACCCAAGGACAGCACACACATTCATGCCCGAGGCAGGATTCGAACCTGCGACCGTAGCAGTCGCGCGGTTCCAGACTTAAGCGCCTAGAACCGCTCGGCCACACCGGCCGGCTATTTGTAATGTGTGCATTTCTTTGCCTGTCAGTCTGATAGCAGTTCCCAATAGGTTTCCATCTAATTTCTTGGCCTTCATTCCTTTCACAGCCTTCTAGGTACATCTGCAGTTTGTTTCGATTGTGTAACCGAAAAATTAACACAAAAAAGCCTAGCGTAGATACGGTGTTGATGACAGAATGGACAAAGGGGCGCAAACGGCCGAAGTAATGTTTTTAAACATATTTGTAGGCAGATTTCGATTATGAAACTTCCAGGTGTCATTCTAAAGGATCAATCTAATAAATAAAACAATAAAATATTCTAATTTTTTCGCTATTTTGCCCTAAACCTGCCCTTAAGGTATGGATTTTAGAGCCCATATCTTCTAAACTTTTTTGCTTCGAATGGTCGTTCCTGACATACCAGTCAGTACTGACCATTCCTTCTGGGCACTCTGTATATCGGGGGAGCAGAGACGAGTAGGGAATTATTTCAGCGACAATATGGGCTAAAAATAGAGAAATCCACTAACACGAGGGTTGGAACTTTTAATAGTGGTAACTATTTATTTACAGCTCGTACAAAATAGATACGTGTTTCAAAGTTTTACTGACCTTCAAAGTAGCCACCAGCATTGTGTATAACCCGTTGTGGAAGTCGTTGGTTACTCTTAGCAGTGCCAGTTGTGTTGACAGTTCGAGCTGCGCGGTCTATTGCCCGACGAATTTGTAGCAGTTCTGAAGCAAATGCCGAGAAGTATTTCCTTCGGTTTAGAAATCGACTTGAACTTACGAGGGCTTAAGTCAGGGGAGTGCAGTGGGTGGTATAGCACTTAGGAGCCCCATCAGTCAAACAAATCAGTAACAGCTTGCTCTGTACGTGCTTCAGCATTGTCCTGCAAAATGATGGTCAGGTTCTGCAGAAAGTGTCATCGCTTCTGTCTCTATGCTGTTCATTTTTTGGAACACAACCTACTACCAGCTTAGAGACAGAAGTGATGACACTTTCTGCAGCGCCTGACCATCATTTTGCAGGACAATGCTGAAGCACGTACAGTGCAAGCTCCTACTGATTTGTTTGACTGACAGGGCTGCTAAGTGCTATACCACCTACTGCACTCCCCTGGCTTAAGCCCTCGTAAGTTCAACTCGATTTCTACACCTGAAGGAAACACTTTACAGCATTCGCTTCGGAACTGCTACAAATTCGTCGGGCAATAGACCGCGCTCGAACTGTCAACACAACTGGCACTGCTAAGAGTATCCTACGACTCCCACATCGCTGGCAACGGGTTATAAATAATGCTGATGACTAGTCTGAAGGCCAGTAAAACTTTGAAACACGTATCTATTTTGTACGAGCTGTAAATAAATAGTTGCCACTATTAAAGTTCCAACCCTCGTATAAGCGACTTTGACAAAGCGCAGATGGTTAGGCTCTGCGCCAGGGAACTAGCATCTCAAAAACAAATGAACTAGTCAGCTGCTCGCGTGCTACTGTCGTAAGCATCTGTTGAAAGTGTTAGAGGATGGTGAAACCACAATAGGCGACAAGTTGTTGGGCGTCCACGTCTCGGCACAGAATGTGGAGGTCGAAGGCTTCTGCGTTCCGTAAAGCAGGAGAGGCGGCGATCTGTGGCGGATCCAACGACAGAATACAATGCCGGTGTAGGCACAACAGTTTCAAAGCACACTGTTGAATCTTGGCTTCCTCAGCATAAGAGACGTTCCCATGGTGACCTAACGATATTGTCATTACCATTGTAATGCGTACCGTATCATCGAGATTTGACCGTGGATGAATGAAAACGCATCGCCTGGACGCATGAATTGCGTTTCTTGTCGCACCAATCTGACGGTTGTGTTCGGATACGTTGTCATCGAGGCGAATGGCTGCTCAAAACACGCACAGAGCCACAGACACAGGCCCACAGGTGCAAATTATACTATCGGGAACACTAATCAGAGCTTCTCATGGCTCCATGAAAGTTGCAGCTTGCGTGAACATTATTGCGGGCCACCTGCATCCCGGCGTGCTTCGTCTTATCCCTAATGGCGATGGCTTCAGAAAATGGAACAAATGGCTCTAAGCACTATGGGACTTAACATCTGAGGTCGTCAGTCCCCTAGACAAACAAATTAAACCTAACTAACCTACGGACATCACACACATCCATGCCCGAGGCAGGATTCGAACCTGCGACCGTAGCAGCAGCGTGGTTCCGGACTGAAGCGCATAGAACCGTTCGGCCACAGCTGCCGGTACGCGATCGCATCGTCCAGCAAAATAAATGTGTGTGTCAAAAGGCGAAAATCGTTCACCAGTGGTTTGAGGAGCAGGATTGTGCACTCAGGTTGGTGTCTTAGCCACCAAATTCGTCATATCTGAACCAGTTGGAGCACTTTGGGCATGCTATCGGGCGCCATCCTCTAACCCACAGAGCACCGGCCAGTAATATTCGGGAAGTGCGCAACCTGGGCGTAGACATCTGGTGCTGCATTCCTCTGGAAGCCGACCAACGAGCTGTCGAATCCACGGCACGCAGAATCGCCGCTGTATTCCGTCCCAAAGGTACAGCAACACAGTAGTAAGTAGACTGTCATAATGATTTGGATCATCAGTGTATCAGCAATAGTCTGTACACAAACGTCATAGTCCAGCCTTCTTTCTCTGGTTACGACAATCTATCAGATATACAGGACGATACAGTTGATCCCTCCGATCGGTTTTTTGCAACCTGCAACGGTTTCAAATGATATGCGCATGATTTTCATATTCGCTCACTTGCTACGTGTATTAGTTCTACACGAAAAATGAACAGAACCTTTTTGTAGGAAATCAATGATTCAAGAAGAACGTAATAATATGACCGTCAAACGAGTTTTTCTTGAATAACTCCAAAACCGTTGCCCCCAGCGAAAAAGTACCTCAGTACAAAATTTTATTACATTAAATTTCCTACAAAAATGTCCTGCTCATTTTTCCTGCAGGACGAATAGCTTCCACGTAGCGAGCGAGAGAACATGAAAATCTCGCGCATAGTATTTGAAGGCGTTGTGGTTTGCATAAAACCGATGCCTACGGACAGCTGAATCATCCTGTATCCTAGTACCCACATTCTCACCTTGTATGTCCACACACTACATTCGTAGTGTCCCACCCTAACACACTCGTTACTCGTGGAAGACATTCTTACTAAGTCCCGTAAGAGTTCGGGGAATAAGTGTGCATCCGAACAGAAGAAGAAGAAGAAGGTCATGGCTGTTATTGCCAGAACTATATACTTACATGGATATGGTGTCTGTTGTTTCGGACATGTCCGAAAGAACAGACGCTATTGATGACCTGCAGCCATCTAGAACGAAATTAGAATTATATTAATACCTTCAGCTGCTGACGGGCGTTGATATATGTCAACGGGGACAGGTGAAAATGTGTGCCCCGACCGGGACTCGAACCCGGGAGCTCCTGCTTACATGGCACACGCTGTATCCATCTCAGCCACCGAGGGCACAGAGGATAGTGCGACTGTAGGGACTATGTCGCGCACGCCTAAACCGCACGGCTACCCCGCGCGGCATCTATGTGAAAGATAAGTGGCTTATAGTTTGTCAGGTGTCTTATATTAGCTATTACTTTGAGATCTTTGTCGCGTCTCTTTGAAATTTGATTGACTCCGCATCTAAGCGGAATGATACGACTAGTGAGTTCATTAAAGAGGAAATAAGTTTTGCGTGTCATTTGGGTGAAACGACTAGAAAGTCTAATAATAATGTGGATGAAAAAACGCCAGAAATCACTCAGCTGGAATATGGGGACCGAACGAGTATATCTTTTGGACCAGACATCTGGACTAACAGCAATGGAAATCGCAACACCGAACGATAATTTAACATCACGAATTTTGTGCTAGAAAAGTTGTCTCTAATATGGAAAACTAGAGAAAAAAACGAGAAAATGTAACATAGTAACTTATTATAACTACTGCATAATATATTTGTTATATGTTTTGTGTCGTCTCGTTGCCACTGTGGTGTCACTGCCAGACACCACACTTGCTAGGTGGTAGCTTAAATCGGCCGCGGTCCATTAGTACATGTCGGACCCGCGTGTCGCCACTGTGTGATCGCAGACCGAGCGCCACCACACGGCAGGTCTCGAGAGACGTACGAGAACTCGCCCCAGTTGTACGACGACGTTGCTAGCGACTATACTGACGAAGCCTTTGCTCTCATTTGCCGAGAGACAGTTAGAATAGCCTTCAGCTAAGTTAATGGCTACGACTTAGCAAGGCGCCAATTGTATCAGTGCATGTATCTTACGAGTCTCATTTGTATAGTCAAGAGAGATGTACCCAAAGGAAGCATTAAAAGTTAAGTATATTCCAAAGCTACGTATTTTCTTTATAGCATTCATTAAGTCTCCTGTTTCAGACCTCACTCCATCCTTCGTGAGTTAGCGCGTGCATCTTGGCCGCCTCTTTCAATTAGTGTGCGTAGTGTTGGCAAGTCTGCCGACACTACAGCCACTGTCTAGTCTTGTAGCATAGGAAGCAAGGAGAGGATGTTGTTTGATGGTCAGTATCCACTTTCTATAACAGAGCTGCACGCATGTCTTAGGAAAATTCTTTATTAACATAAACAGAGAGCTACTTACCTTGAAGCAAGCTGTGGTACAATCTTTTCCGTAACAGTCCACGTTAGCCTCACTGTTTGTGAAGTACAAGTCCCACCATGTACACTACTCTGGTCGCTAGGTACTGACTGACTGTGACTGCGATTGGACTGACTCTGTAAATGACTCGGTGACTCACTGGGTGACTGACTGGGCCCTCCGGTCTGCGTCAGGGATCTAAATACTGGCTGTCGAAAGGGCGTTGGCGGCGAGTTACTTGCGAGTCTGTCTTTGGCCTCTCTCCTGATAGGTGCGCTTGATCCTGTGCCTATTATCGATCTTCTCGCAGTCTCTTTGCCGACCGATATGCTGGCGACAGCTTACACCAGCACAATATGTATAGAAAGAATCGTGTATTATAGACCACTGAAGATGGTTCATAAATAAAAGAAACGAAAAGTGTATGGCAGAAACCAAAGTGCCTTTCATTTAGTTGCAAGACAGGACATACCTCCACAAATTGTAGAGCAACTAAGGAACGACGGAAAGCGGAAAAAATAACGAGAATAACTGTTACTAATCTATCCATCACCCGCTCTCACAGACAACACAACAACAAATCTTCAGGCAATTGCAGTGTCACAACTTTAAGGTCGCTGGGGGTGGCAGCAGTCTGAAGCAGAGGGCAGCGTACAAGAAGTGTCCCAGATGGCGCTGACTTTTCACCATTAGCACTCAGGGGCCGGCGGCCATCTTATTGTGCCCTCACCACGGCTAGTCTATTGGGAGCAAACAACACACTAACTTATTTAGGTTGTCAGTTAACAATACGATCTTTACATTTTTCGGTCCGAGGCGTCACTCCATAATGTCAATCTGCGTCTTAACAATCACATGCATGATAGGGAACTGGTACATTTTGCTGCTGGTGTAAGAGGACTTCGAATGCGTCAATACAGCCCAAGACGCATAGGTCGAGCAGGGCCTTTACTTGGGCCTCCACCATCTCCTGACCTCAACAGGCAAAAATTACTAAACCTGGCAACAGACCACGTCCTCCCATCATCTTCTACGACTATAAACGACCTATCTGAGCTTTCTCATCGCTGTCCAGGCCCAGCTGACTGTCTTATTCTGCCAACAAAATCAGTGAACACTTAGCTGCTGAAACGTCCCCTTGGAAAAATTATAAATGACTGTGCTGGTAAAGCCCTTACGTTATTTGATTTTCAAACAGCTGAGCAAAACTGAACGTACTCAGACATTTCTCTCTTTACTTATTCTGATCATCACTAAACTGACACACAATGTTTTTTTAGCGCAACGCTATCTGACTTTCAATAGTCCCTACAAAAGAATGGCCTTGACTAACAATAACCAATACCTTTCATGAATCACTTACCTCACAAAAATCTTCGTTGCTCAAACTACTGCAATACAGCGTGCGCCAATACTGCCAATTGAATAAAAGATTCTAACTACTGAGGGCACTAACTACTGATAGGCATAGTTAGCAAATGAAAGATTTTGATAGAGAACAAACAATGTATTTACCTTAATAATGTTCAAAAGTCATTATATATATATATATATATATATATATATATATATATATATATATATATATATATATATATATATATATATAAGTTCGTGATATCCAATATTACAAATTTACTCTTTCTGATGGACACACGTCCAGATCGTCCGCTCTCAAAATTCTGCCACCTCTCTCCCCACATCCACCACTGCTGGCGGCTCACCTCCAACTGCTCACATCTAACTGCACAACACTACAATAGCAATATTCCAACAATGCAAACCAGCCACAGACTGCACACAGCACAGTCAGTGATTTTCATACAGAGCGCTACGTGGCGTTTCCAACATAAATATCTAAACAGCCTACTTACATAGGAAACAGCCTACTTCCACTGCATAGACAAAATCCATTTCGGTAACAATCAATATACACTGATGGAAAAAAATTGCAACACCAAGAAGGAATTGTGCGACGTAAACGAAAGTTGGTAGGCGTGCTTCTACATCTTCAAAATGATGACTGTTTATGTTTCACGCCAATCGTATAAGAGTGCCGCTTGTAGCGCAACACTAAAGATGCAAATGAGGTTAGTTTTAAATACACGCTGTAATAGCCGAGAGCTTTAGTTATGTTTGAGGTTGGACGTGGTGAGTTGATGTTAGCCATGAATACCTTTAAGGTGACAAAGACGCCATCATCAACGCCTCACTGAGTTTGAACGATGTAGCTCAATGGGGCTACCAGATGCTGGATGTTTTTTCTGACATATTGTAGAAGGACTTGGTAGGAATGATGTAGCCACTGTATATGACTGCGGGCATCGGTGGTCACGAGAATGTACGGTCGCAAGAAGACTACACTTCGGACGGCCACGTGGCACTACCGACAGGAAAGACCATCGCTTCGCCGTATGACTCTGGCGCATCGCGTCGTACTGCTCTGAAGTAGTAATTTGAGCAGCAGTTGGCCCAACACTAACACAACGAACTGTTACGAATCGATTATTTCAGTGATCCATATGCCCTGTAGCGTGCATTCCACTGAACCCAAACCACCCCCATTTGCGAATTCAATGGTGGTGTAGAATTTTGGAACACGTATTGTGTTCGAGTATAATGACTTTTCTGGAGACTAGAAATCTACTCTGTAGGAATGAGCATGGGTTTCGAAAAAGACGGTCATGTGAAACCCAGCTCGCGCTATGCGTCCACGAGACTCAGAGGGCCATAGACACGGGTTCACAGGTAGATGCCGTGTTTCTTGACTTCCGCAAGGCGTTCGATACAGTTCCCCACAGTCGTTTAATGAACAAAGTAAGAGCATATGGACTATCAGACCAATTGTGTGATTGGATTGAAGAGTTCCTAGATAACAGAACGCAGCATGTCATTCTCAATGGAGAGAAGTCTTCCGAAGTAAGAGTGATTTCAGGTGTGCCGCAGGGTAGTGTCATAGGACCGTTGCTATTCACAATATACATAAATGACCTTGTGGATGACATCGGGAGTTCACTGAAGCTTTTTGCGGATGATGCTGTGGTGTATCGAGAGGTTGTAACAATGGAAAATTGTACTGAAATGCAGGAGGATCTGCAGCGAATTGACGCATGGTGCAGGGAATGGCAATTGAATCTCAATGTAGGCAAGTGTAATGTGCTGCGAATACATAGAAAGATAGATCCCTTATCATTTAGCTACAGATAGGGTTGATAGAAGAGATAGAGAAGATCCAACGGAGAGCAGCGCTCTTCGTTACAGGATCATTTAGCAATCGCGAAAGCGTTACGGAGATGATAGATAAACTCCAGTGGAAGACTCTGCAGGAGAGACGCTCAGTAGCTCGGTACGGGCTTTTGTTAAGGTTTTGAGAACATACCTTCACCGAAGAGTCAAGCAGTACATTGCTCCCTCCTACGTATATCTCGCGAAGAGACCTTGAGAAAATCAGAGAGATTAGAGCCCACACAGAGGCATACCGACAATCCTTCTTTCCACGAGCGATACGAGACTGGAATAGAAGGGAGAACCGATAGAGGTACTCAGGGTACCTTCCGCCACACACCGTCAGGTGGCTTGCGGAGTATGGATGTAGATGTAGATGTAGGTGTCAAACGAGAGCCCAGTGGAGGGCAGGGTGGAGGTCTGTTGTGTTTTCTGATGAAAGCTGGTTCTGCCTCGGTGATAGTGATGGCCGTGTGTTGGTTAGAAGGAGCCCAGTTGCGGTTCTGCAACCAACCTGTCCAACAGGATGACACTCGCCCACATACCGATGTTGCAGCCAACGTGTTCTTTCGAGTGTCGACATGTTGCCTTGGCCTGCTCGATCACCAGATCTGTCCCCAATCGAGCACATATGCGGCATCATCGAAAGAGCCCTGCAGCGTCATCCATAAACAGCACTAACAGTCCCTGTATCGACCGACTAAGTGCAACAGGTAGGGTACTCCATCCCACAACTGACGTCCGCTACCTGTACAACACAATACATGCACGTTTGGATGCTTGTATTCAACATTCTGTCGGTTACGCCGATCATTAATGTACCAGCATCTCACTTTTGCAATGACCTATCTCGAATTTGCATTAATGTGTGATCTTGCAGTGATAATCACTTCAGAATGTTACCTAGACAAATGTATTCCAGAAATTTCATTACTCTACGTTAATTATTTTTTTTCCGTTGGTGTATAAAAAACAGACACACTTTCGATATGCCTTATGGTTCGTTCTGAAGAGGGATCGACTATTCAGAGCCAAAATGCCACAAGTTCCCAGAACTTCGTGGGTGAATAAACATCAATCCCACACAAATTACATTTTAAAAAATGAAAATAAGCTCAAAACATGCGTACTGCCTACCTTGAGTATTATTACATGCTCAGTGGCTGTTTGAGTCGAACATGAAAAGATTGTACTAAAGGTGCTGAAATAGATCAGTGATTTTCACATGCACCTCAGCTCTGGCAGCAGTTTGAAAAATATGAGCAGCAATAGGCCTAGCAGAGAATAGGAAAACAGGGTTGCGGTTAAGCAACTATGAACAATATAGCGAAAGTATTAACGTAGCCAAAATAGACACAAACCCAACACATCGACACACTTTGAAAAACGTCGTGTTTTTCCGCCAAAAGCTGCCGACAAATATTCTTCATTGAAAAGCCAGTTTCAGTCCAAGGACCATCATGAGGATCAGAAAGCATTTAAATTTTACTAGGCGATATAACATCAATGGCATCAAATAATGAAATCCATGAATTCGTTAGTGTTGTCAAATACACTATGTGATCAAAAGT
The DNA here is from genome assembly GCF_023898315.1 of Schistocerca nitens. NCBI lineage: Eukaryota > Metazoa > Arthropoda > Insecta > Orthoptera > Acrididae > Schistocerca > Schistocerca nitens. The sequence continues at coordinate 329,280,518 of NC_064615.1, read as the reverse complement.
ATCCGAACACCTGGCTGAAAATGAGTTAAAAGTTCGTGCCGCCCTCCATCGGTAATGCTGGAATTCAATATGGTGTTGGCCCACCCTTGGTCTTGATGACAGCTTCCACTCTCGCAGGCATACGTTCAATCTGGTGCTGGAAGGTTTCTTGGGGAATGGCAGCCTATTCTCCACGGAGTGCTGCACTGAGGAGAGGTATCGATGTCTGTCAATGAGGCCTGGCACGAAGTCGGCGTTCCAAAACATCCCAGAGGTGTTCTATAGGATTCAGGTCAGGACTCTGTGCAGGCCCGTCCATTACAGGAATGCTATTGTCGTGTAATGACTGCGCCACAGGCCGTGCATTATGAACAGGTGCTCGATCGTGTTGAAAGATGCAATCGCCGTCCCCGAATTGCTCTTCAATAGTGGGAAGCAAGAAAGTGCTTGAAACATCAATGTAGGCATTTGTTGTGATAATGGCACGCAAAACAACAAGGGGTGCAAGCCCCCTCCATGAAAAACACGACCACACCGTAACACCACCGCCTCCGAATTTTACTGCTGGCACTACACGCGCTGACAGACGATGTTCACCGGGCATTCTCCATACCCACACCCTGCCATCGGATCGCCACATTGTGTACCGTGATTCGTCACTACACACAACGTTTTTCCACTATTCAATCGTCCAATGTTTACGCTCCTTACAGCAAGCGAGGTGTCATTTGGCATTTACCGGAGTGATGCGTGGCTTATGAGCATCCGCTCGACCATGAAATCCAAGTTTTCTCACCTCCCACCTAACTATTATAGTACCTGCTGTCAATCCTGATGCAGTTTGGAATTCCTTTGTGATGGTCTGGATAGATGTCTGCCTATTACACATTACGACCCTCTTCAACTGTCGGCGGTGTCTGTCAGTCAGCAGACGAGGTCGAGCTGTACGCTTTTGTGCTGTACGTGTCCCTTCATGTTTCCACTTCACTTTCACATCGGAAATAGTGGACCTAGGGATGTATAGGAGTGTGGAAATATCGCGTACAGACGTATGACACAAGTGGCACCCAATCACCTGACCACATTCGAAGTCTGTGAGTTACTCGGAGCGTCCCATTCTGCTCTCTGACGATGTCTAATGACTACTCAGTTTGCTGATATGGAGTACCTGGCAGTAGGTGGCAGCAAATTGCACATAATATGAAAGACATATGTTTTTGGGGGTGTCCGTATAGTTTTGATTACATAGTGTAGTAACATAAATTACATCGACAAACATAAAGATGTAAAAACGCTGCAGTGACTCATATTATAAAAAACAATTAGCACCAACGTTACGAACGGAGGCGTTCTACATATACAGGGTGAGTCACCTAACATTACCGCTGGATATATTTCGTAAACCACATCAAATACTGACGAATCGATTCCACAGACCGAACGTGAGGAGAGGGGCTAGTGTAATTGGTTAATAGAAACCATAAAAAATGCACGGAAGTATGTTTTTTACACAAACCTACGTTTTTTAAATGGAACCCCGTTAGTTTTGTTAGCACATCTGAACATATAAACAAACACATAATCAGTGCCGTTTGTTGCATTGTAAAATGTTAATTACATCCGGAGATATTGTAACCTAAAGTTGACGCTTGAGTACCACTCCTCCGCTTTTCGATAGTGTGTATCGGAGAGCACCGAATTACGTAGGGATCCAAAGGGAACGGTGATGGACCTTAGGTACAGAAGTGACTGGAACAGCACATTACGTCCACATGATAACACCTTTTTATTGGTCTTTTTCACTGACGCACATGTACATTACCATGAGGGGGCCGGCCGCGGTGGTCTAGCGGTTCAGGCGCTCAGTCCGGAACCGCGCGACTGCTACGGTCGCAGGTTCGAATCCTGCCTCAGGCATGGATGTGTGTGATGTCCTTAGGTTAGTTAGGTTTAAGTAGTTCTAAGTTCTAGGGGACTGATGACCACAGATGTTAAGTCCCATAGTGCTCAGAGCCATTTGAACCATTTGAACCATGAGCGGTGAGGTACACGTACACACGTGGTTTCCGTTTTCAATTACGGAGTGGAATAGAGTGTGTCCCGACATGTCAGGCCAATAAATGTTCAATGTGGTGGCCATCATTTGCTGCACACAATTGCAATCTCTGGCGTAATGAATGTCGTACACGCCACAGTACATCTGCTGTAATGTCGCCGCAGGCTGCCACAATACGTTGTTTCATATCCTCTGGGGTTGTAAGCACATCACGGTACACATTCTCCTTTAACGTACCCCACAGAAAGAAGTCCAGAGGTGTAAGATCAGGAGAACGGGCTGGCCAATTTATGCGTCCTCCACGTCCTATGAAACGCCCGTCGAACATCCTGTCAAGGGTCAGCCTAGTGTTAATTGCGGAATGTGCAGGTGCACCATCATGCTGATACCACATACGTTGACGCGTTTCCAGTGGGACATTTTCGAGCAACGTTGGCAGATCATTCTGTAGAAACGCGATGTATGTTGCAGCTGTTTGGGCATGTCCCTGAAGATGTTGCTCGCCGACCGTGGCCCGTGTTTGTTACAACACGCAACTGAACATCGGAGGTTTCAAGCGTCAACTTTAGGTTACAATATCTCCGGATGTAATTAACATTTTACAATGCAACTAACGGCACTGATTACGTATTTGTTTATATGTTCAGATGTGCTAACAAAACTAACGTGGTTCCATTTTTTAAAAAAACGTAGGTTTGTATATTAAAAAACGTACTTCCGTGCATTTTTGTATGGTTTGTATTAAACAATTACACTAGCCCCTCTCCTCACGTTCGGTCTGTGGAATCGGTTCGTCAGTATTTGATGTGGTTTACGAAATATATCCAGCGGTAACGTTAGGTGACTCACCCTGTAGACTGCAATACTGAAGAATTCGTGAATTTTTTTATTTGACGCGACTGATCGTCAGGATGAACAAACGTCACGAGTTTTTCATAGCTTCCAACGATAAGTTGTAACAGCGAATACATTACTGAAGAGGAGCTTGTGGTGGTCAAAGAAAATCATTAGATTGTTCAGTGTGAATAAAAATCAACTAGTAACTGCAAACACAGTAAAAACAATTGGTTTTAAAGTTCCGTGAAACTGTCCTTTCATTGTGAAAGTGAAATACAGATTCACTTTGGGGCGTTTATTTTGAAAGTGGTGTAAGTAAATTTTTAGTCTGTAGCCGTGCCGCCCCTAATATTATTCTCTGCGAACGGCAAATGAGATTGAACGGCAGCTCGTGTAGCCTTATTGCCTCCCAATTAAGCTACCAGCGAAACACAGGCTCACAGTGAGTTATCTATCAGCAACGACCAGCTGAAAATACAATTATTTTGTGTGACCCTTCCAACAGAGAGCTTTTCGAACAAATGAGATATCAAATAATTTGTGGTTATTTTAGTAAAGGTCAATGTAGTAATATGGTAGCCTCGGGCTACGACCAAAACGAGAAGCCCGAAAAGCAGCACTGCCAGATGAAATAAATCATGAACACGCGCGCCACCCTACGGCGAGAAAAACATTTACTAGAGTCGGCGTGAAAGTGTTGAACTTAAGTTCAATTACTGTTATTGACCAGCTAATCACCTGCTCATACAGACAACACAACAATACTTCGTCAGACAACTGCAGTGTCACAGCTTTGAGGTCGCTGAGGGTTGCAGCAACGTGAAACACGGAAGAGCTGCCACGAAATGGTCCGAATGGTGCTGACTTATAACGATCAGCACTTTGGGGCCGGCGGTCAACCTATTGCGTCCTTACTATGGCTAGCCTATTGCGCACTCACAACTTTAAGTAGGTTATTAATAATTATTAAAAAGATCGGAATAGAGGGTGAATTACCTTAAACTAGCAACGCAAATAACGCGCAAATGGAAAGTGCTATTGATGTGCGGTTTTCACAAAATAGATTGGTAGTCAGCGGTCCGTATTGTTAGCAAATAAATAGATCGTAATAATACCTAGAAAGCCTATTTTTTGAGAAAACATACACTTTTTTAAATGGAACAATGTCTATTGACATTAACAGACTAAATGTAGGATAAATTAGAATGGCAGTGGTGTTTGTTTACGATTCTAGTGCGAGTCGTTTACGAGATATTGTATTTTGAAGTTTTCACACCGACATTTCTACAATACCTGTGACAGCACATAGTAAGGAAAAGCACAAGTACATACACTAGTTATATGGATTCTGACGCGCAACGAGACAACTGGGCGTCACAGGTAGTGTTAAAAATGATCAGAGGCAGCGGGAATATACGCTTCCAATCTGGTATGGAAAGATTGCTGCGCACGTGCTTGCATTTCATCGGAGATGCCGAGCAGGCTGCAGCAATACGTCGTTGCGTATCATTTGGTGTGATTGGTATGTCCTTGTAGACAGCGTCTTTCAGCTTTCTCCACAGGAAAGTCTACTGGCATCAAATCTGGGGAACTTGCTGGCCAAGGTAGAGGATCTCTGCTTCCAATCCAGCGATTTGGAAACAATTCGTGCACTATCGGCTGGACAGCCATCATGTTGGTACCACAGATTCCTTGTAGTCTGCAGAGGAACGTTTTCTAGCATTGGTGGAAGATGGTCTGTTAGGAGCCTGTGGTACTTGTGCGCGTTCAGTGTTCCGTATATGAAACGAAACCTAGGAGCTGACGATTCACTGTCCCACACCACACGTTACACTCCACCGACGCTGACATCCTACTTCAGGAAGCCGACTGTGGTTGTCAACAGACGAATTGTGCACGTTTCTGAGGTTTACCTGCCATCATTGGTGAATGTGACTTCATCGCTAAGTGAGATGCATGATACATCTGGAGTATCCTGTCTTAATGCCAATGTACAGAAGTTAACATTATTCTCAAAATCGTTTCCATGCAGCCCTTGATTGAGAGAAAAGTGATATGGATGGAAGCTATGTCGGTTCAAAATGCGAAGGACACTTTCTGACTGGTGTCACTACCTCGAGCGATTGCACGAGAGCTAGCGTGCGGACCAACTACAACAACAGCAAAAACAATGTCGTCACTTGTTCCGTTCTACGGATCGGAGCGTGGAATGTCAGATCCTTTAATCGGGCAGGTAGGTTAGAAAATTTAAAAAGGGAAATGGATAGGTTAAAGTTAGATATAGTGGGAATTAGTGAAGTTCGGTGGCAGGAGGAACAAGACTTCTGGTCTGGTGACTACAGGGTTATAAACACAAAATCAAATAGGGGTAATGCAGGAGTAGGTTTAACAATGAATAGGAAAATAGGAAGGCGGGTAAGCTACTACAAACAGCATAGCGAACGCATTATTGTGGCCAAGATAGATACGAAGCCCACGCCTACCACAATAGTACAAGTTTATATGCCAACTAGCTCTGCAGATGACGAAGAAATTGAAGAAATGTATGATGAAATAAAAGAAATTATTCAGATAGTGAAGGGAGATGAAAATTTAATAGTCATGGGTGACTGGAATTCGTCAGTAGGAAAAGGGAGAGAAGGAAACGTAGTAGGTGAATATGGATTGGGGGTAAGAAACGAAAGACGAAGCCGCTTCGTAGAATTCTGCACAGAGCACAACATAATCATAGCTAACACTTGGTTCAAGAATCATAAAAGACGATTGTATACGTGGAAGAAGCCTGGAGATACTGACAGATTTGAGATAGATTATATAATGGTAAGACAGCGATTTAGGAACCAGGTTTTAAATTGTAAAAAATTTCCAAGGGCAGATGTAAACTCTGACCGCAATCTATTGATTATGAACTGTGGATTAAAACTGAAGAAACTGCTAAAAGGTGGGAATTTAAGGAGATTGGACCTGCATAAACTGACTAAACCAGAGGTTGTACAGAGTTTCAGGGAGAGCATTAGGGAACAATTGACAAGAATGGGGGAAAGAAATACAGTAGAAGAAGAATGGGTAGCTTTGAGGGATGAAGTGGTGAAGGCAGCAGAGGATCAGGTAGGTAAAAAGACGAGGGCTAGTAGAAATCCTTGGGTAACAGAAGAAATATTGAATTTAATTGATGAAAGGAGAAAATATAAAAATGCAGTAAATGAAGCAGGCAAAAAGGAATACAAACGTCTCAAAAATGAGATCGACAGGAAGTGCAAAATGGCTAAGCAGGGATGGCTAGAGGACAAATGTAAGGATGTAGAGGCTTATCTCACTAGGGGTAAGATAGATACTGCCTACAGGAAAATTAAAGAGACCTTTGGAGAAAAGAGAGCCACTTGTATGAATATCAAGAGCTCAGATGGAAACCCAGTTCTAAGCAAAGAAGGGAAAGCAGAAAGGTGGAAGGAGTGTGTAAAGGGTCTATACAAGGGCGATGTTCTTGAGGACAATATTATGGAAATGGAAGAGAATGTAGATGAAGATGAAATGGGAGATATGATACTGCGTGAAGAGTTTGACAGAGCACTGAAAGACCTGAGTCGCTATAAAGCTCCGGGAGTAGACAACATTCCATTAGAACTACTGACAGCCTTGGGAGAGCCAGTCCTGACAAAACTTTACCATCTGGTGAGCAAGATGTATGAGACAGGAGAATACCCTCAGACTTCAAGAACAATATAATAATTCCAATCCCAAAGAAAGCAGGTGTTGACAGATGTGAAAATTACCGAACTATCAGTTTAATAAGTCACGGCTGCAAAATACTAACACGAATTCATTACAGACGAATGGAAAAACTAGTAGAAGCCGACCTCAGGGAAGATCAGTTTGGATTCCATAGAAATGTTGGAACACGTGCGGCAATACTGACCCTACGACTTATCTTAGAAAATAGATTAAGGAAAGGCAAACCTACGTTCCTAGCATTTGTAGACTTAGAGAAAGCTTTTGACAATGTTGACTCGAATACTCTCTTTCAAATTCTGAAGGTGGCAGGGGTAAAATACAGGGAGCGAAAGGCTATTTACAATTTGTACAGAAACCAGATGGCAGTTATAAGAGTTGAGGGACATCAAAGGGAAGTAGTGGTTGGGAAGGGAGTGAGACAGGGTTGTAGCCTCTCCCCGATGTTGTTCAATCTGTATATTGAGCAAGCAATAAAGGAAACAAAAGAAAAGTTCGTAGTAGGTATTAAAATCCATGGAGAAGAAATAAAAACTTTGAGGTTCGCTGATGACATTGTAATTCTGTCAGAGACAGCAAAGGACTTGGAAGAGCAGTTGAACGGAATGGATAGTGTCTTGAAAGGAGGATATAATATGAACATCAACAAAAGCAAAACGAGGATAATGGAATGTAGTCGAATTAAGTCGGTTGATGCTGAGGGAATTACATTAAGAAATGAAACGCTTAAAGTAGTAAAGGTGTTTTGCTATTTGGGGAGCAAAATAACTGATGATGATCGAAGTAGAGAGGATATAAAATGTAGACTGGCAATGGCAAGGAAAGCATTTCTGAAGAAGAGAAATTTGTGAACATCGAGTATACATTTGAGTGTCAAGAAGTAGTTTCTGAAAGTATTTGTGTGGAATGTAGCCATGTATAGAAGTGAAACATGGACGATAAATAGTTTGGACAAGAAGAGAATGTGGTGCTACAGAAGAATGCTGAAGATTAGATGGGTAGATCACATAACTAATGAGGAGGTATTGAATAGGATTGGGCAGAAGAGAAGTTTGTGGCACAACTTGACTAGAAGAAGGGATAGGTTGGTAGGACATGTTGTGAGGCATCAAGGGATCACAAATTTAGTACTGGAGGGCAGCGTGGAGGGTAAAAATCGTAGAGGGAGACCAAGAGATGAATACACTAAGCAGATTCAGAAGGATGTAGGTTGCAGTAGGTACTGGGAGATGAAGTTTGCACAGGATAGAGTAGCATGGAGAGCTGCATCAAACCACTGTCAGGACTGAAGACCACAACAACAACACTTGTTTCCTTCTATTAGTCTAGGTGTTACACTACCACTTTCGGGTAACTGGGTGAAGAAGTTGATAAATGATTGCAGAGATGGTTGACGTCTGTAGGGATAGCTTGCCGCATACACTGTACAAGAACGAACTGCATTCTTCCCATGCTCTACATACACCATGAGCATGTCGCCTTTTTCTGCATTGGTAACTCCCATCGGCCACTCACAACCTACTGCTTGGACTGCCACACATTAACTGACTAACAAGTCGTAATTCACTCAAGGAACACTCAAGCACGTTGTAAGCAAACGTAACAATATCGCACCTTGCAACTACGAAGGTTAAATGGCACAAACAAGTATGAGTTGGGAAACTTTTTAAAATTCGATATCTCATGAACGACTGGCACTAGAATCCTGTAACAAACACCGTTGGCCTTCTAATTTACCCTACTTTTAGTGTGTTAATGTCAGTAGGCATTGTTCCATTTAAAAATATATGTGTGCACCAAAAATACACTTTCTAAGTACTATTATAATCTGACTATCGGCTAACAGTACGAGCCCCTGACTACCACGCCATTCTGTGAAATCCGCACATCAATAGCACTTTACATTTGCGCAATATTTGCGATGCAAGCTTTAGGCGATTAATCACGTATATGCGGTCCCAGGTGCCTCCCCACAATGTCAATTTAGTCCTTGAGCAAGAAAGCTTGACGACCACTGTTCTAGATGTATGGCGTACGAGAAACCACATAAACGGAGCAGTCCTCTGATCAACCGCGCTGCGAGAGTGATCTTGAAGCAGCCAGTCACAGCTCAGGTATCAGGACGCACGGCGACGGAAGCCGCTTCAAACACAAACCAGCTTGGTATCATCGCTGGTGTAGCAGAGGGGCAAGCAGCGATGGTGCATGGGAAACGCGCCGGTAACACACGGTGGAGCTGCTTCAACATTATGGGCCGGCGAGAGGCGAGGTGCGAAAAGCAACGTGGCGGCTTGACGCGTTTGTCATCGTTCAACCCGTCAGACGTGGTTTACACCATGATTGAAGCACACTTAGAAACGAACTAGTACTTCACACGGAACGTCCTCCTCACCATGATTTGCGAACGCGGTCGAGGGCGAGGGCGTCTTGTGACAGTCCGCACGGCTCACCCTGTCGGAATTTCGAGTCCTCCCCCGGGCATGGGTGTGTGTGTTGTCCATATCCTAAGTTAGTTTAAGTTAGATTAAGTAGTGGTGAAGCTTAGGGACCGATGACCTTGTAACCTCACCCTCGCTTATCGACCTTAATGACATTGAAAAATTAAACCGCGTGTACCTAATGGAAATTTGGGAAAAGCAATCGTCACCGAAGTTAATCTGTCGCTAAACAGGGAGGAAAGGGTTACATCTAAATGAAAGGAAAAATGCAAAGGAAACTGGTGAAAATTAATTTTGAGAAAAGGGTAAAAATTAATAAAGAAAGTAAATGTGCGGTCGTTACGTTAACAATTAATTGGCGTTAATTAGATATTTGAGATTTGGGGAAAATTACGGTCGCCAGTCCTATGGACAACTACTATAATAACTGAAAATGAAAGATTAATGCACATATAATTAGCACTAAAAGCGTGGCAACTGAAGGTTGACACGTGCTGTGTGAAAACTGAATGTTTGTCAGAAGTAATAAATTTCGCTACACTCTGACTTAATTTAGCAAAAGAATTAATAAAACCGGAAAATTGGAAGTTAATTTAGTGACTGAAATTAATAGTGAACTTTGGTTCTGAAGCACTACAAAATTCAATAAAATAAGGTTAGTCTTGGGCTACCTCAACAATCATTTCAAAAGCTACTTGAATCTACGCAATTTAGAAATAAGAGATTTAACTTTGAACTTGAATTAAATGATTCTGGACAATTAACAATAGTAACGTTTAGTACGTACCAAGCTGAGCTGCAGTGACAGGTAAGCTAAAATATGCTAGCAAAACTCGCGCTCTTAATTTGTGCTTGTGTAATCTAAATATTGTAGCCAGCTATGAATACCTTAACTGAACTTTGAAATTAAAGCACGGAAATGGAATGATATTACTTTAATGCTGGCGTCTGAATTTCAACAACACTCTGGTTCATTTCGGAAAAGGAAGGGACCCTGCTTGGTAATGCAATTGGGACAATGAGCAACAAAGGTTCATGCTAAGTTGCTGTAATTTTGTGATGCAACAATTTTAAAAGCAGAGGTCTGCCATGCAGTTCTAAAACTTTACGTGCTTCCAGTCTTCCTTATTGTTTGATTGAAGGTTTGAAGCCGTTGATCGAGGAGGTGGCGACAGTCACTCATTGTCGGCCGTCGCTGTTGCAGAAGCTGGATGTTAGCGCGCCTCCTTCTCGACACGGTCACCAGGCGAAACGGGCTCTTGATGTGCGCCAGCTAATGCTTCCCGTCCGCGACACCGTGTCAGAAACTATCATAGCAAGTCGAGCGCAATTACATGCTGCCAAACCCCGAAAGCGCAGCAACTCGCGGGAGCGTCACACAACACACCTGCTCCACTGCACTACTCCAGCCAGACTCTGCCCGCGCTCCACGCGGCAGAGTTAACACTCCCAAAGATCTTAAACACTTTGGTTCTCCACACGACCTATCGATGTATTCGTTCGATAGCATAGTTTTCCCTAGGCAATACCCAGCGTAAAATACAAATAATATTTACAAAACAAACCAATTATACATCGACATAAATGCATATATATATATATATATATATATATATATATATATATATATATATATATATATATATATATACAAATAGTAAAACAATTACTATATATAAAGACACAGAAATGTCATATCTTCAGGTAAGAAATAAAGGAAAAGAATTTATAGTACAATAGATGGAATTTATAGTACAATAGATGTAAATAGGAGGATATGCATTTCCGGCGTTAAAACCTCAGTAGTTTGGTCCCATGGAAACTTACCACAAATTTACAAAATTTTTTGCGAACGCGGCGCTCTCCAGCGGCGGTTATCCGCTTTATTTGCTCATAGATCCCACAGCTTGTTTACGAAAATGGACGGCCATGAAATTTGTAATGTTAGATCTATTAACACGGATATTTCCTCCCTTCTCCATATGCTAGTCACGTTGTTCTGTCTTTAGCGTAGACAAATAAAAACTTCAATCTGCAGGAACAAGCTGTAAGCGAAAAGGAAAGTTCCATGTCCAGTCAGTAAGGACATGAGGTTATAAAGGTGCGATACAAATTTACAGCAGTCTTCCTCATAAGATAAAAATTATTTCATCATAACATCTAATTTTACGGACCGTACTTCTATTAAATTAGTGAGAAAGTCCCAGAACCACCTAGAAAACATTTAAGTAAATGAACAAAATATTTAGATATAGCAGGAGGCGACCCAATTACACTTGATTCCATAACTCTGTTCCTCTAACCACTACACTGTGCTGACCAACTATGACATGTAAACTTGTCTTATATATTACGACCTCGAGAAGACTTTAAGCGCCAATATGTTACTAACTGACCTTTAATTAGGACAAATCGTACCAACAACAACGCGTTCTTGATAGAACTTCAATGCACCTCTACCATGAAACGGCGTACTTTCGTGAACTCAAGTTATAATATGAAAGAAACCAAGTTCTTTAAACGCCAAAATGACTTTTTCCGTATTGTATTAGAAAACATCTTGCCAATAAGGACACGTTGTCGAGAGATCCTCAGTGTACTGGTTCTTTAAAGCAGGCTATATTAATGGAAAGTAAGTTATAAAAGCTGCCAAAATGAACGTCTACTGGAAACGAATGTGATGTGGAATGCGACCTTGCATCTTGCTGAACACGTTGCTCTCCACGAGACAAAATCTGACTTTTGTTCTATCTTTCAAGCTAAGGAATGCTGTGGTACGTGAAATTCGAGGCTGTGGCGTCACAAAACTTGACCACCTCTTGATCCACGAACACATACTCGTCCCGTGTGAGGACGGCTTAAGGGAGGACGTACGGAAAGTGATCAAAATTGTGAAAAAATATTTATTGGCTATATGGAACTGAAATTTCAATTCCTGTATATTTCTCCCAATTCCACTCGTAAGTATGACGAAAATAACTGGCCAAAGCGTGCAGGGAGACACACCCCTTTCTCGTTCGGTATTTCCTCATATAATTTATACCTGCGGCGTTTTCGTAAAGTTTTATGGAATCAAAATGCGGAGAATGGTTGTATGGCATATAAAAAAGGCTTTGTGCCAGGAAGGTTTCTCAACAAGGGAAGTGCCCAGGCGTCTCGGAGTGAACCAAAGCGATGTTGTTCGAACATGGAGGAGATACAGAGAGATAGGAACTGTCTATGACATGCCTCGCTCAGGCCACCCAAGGACTACTACTGCAGTGGATGGCCGTTACTTACGGATTATGGCTCGGAGGAACCCTGACAGTAACGCCACCATGTTGAATAATGCTTTTCGTGCAGCCACAGGACGTCGTGTTACGACTCAAACTGAGCGCATTAGGCTGCATGATGCGCAACTTCACTCCCGACGTCCATGGCGAGGACCATCCTTGCAACCACGACACCGTGCAGCGCGGTTCAGATGGGCCTAACAACATGCCGAATCGACCGATCAGGATTCCCATATGCCTTCAATCAGACAATCGTCGGAGCAGTGTTTGGAAGCAATCCGGTCAGGCTGAACGCCTTAGGCACACTGTCCAGCGAGTGCAGAAAGGTGGAGGCTCCCTGCTGTTTTGGGGTGGCATTATGTGGGACCGATTTACGCCGCTGGTGGTCATGGAAGGCGCCGTAACGGTTCTACGACACGTGAATGACATTCTCCGACCGGTAGTGCAACCATACCGGCAGCATATTGGTGAGGCATTCGTCTTCATGGACGACAATTCGCGCCCCCATCCTGCACATCTTGTGAATGACTTCCGTCGAGATAACGACATCGCTCGACTAGAGTGGCCAGCATGTTCTCCAGACATGAACCCTATCGAACATGCCTGGGATAGATTGAAAAGTCTGTTTATGGACGACGTGGCCCACCAAACACAATGAGGGATCTACGCCGAATCGCCGTTGAGGAATGGGTCAATCTGGACCAACAGTGCCTTGATGAACTTGTGAATAGTATGCGACGACGAATACAGGCATGCATCAATGCCAGAGGACGTGCTACTAGGTATTAGAGGTACTGGTGTGTACAGCAATCTGGACCAACACCTCTGAAGGTCTCGCTGTATGGTAGTACAACATGCAGTGTGTGGTTTTCTTGAGCAATAAAAAGGCCGGAAATGATGTTTGTGTTGGTCTCTATTCCAATTTTCTGTTCCGGAAGTCAAGGAACCGAGGTGATACAAAACTTTTTTTCATTTGTGTATAAAAACGTCATGGTGCAAGACAGTTAACAACACAGTTAGCACCAATGAAAGACTGCACGCAATCGGATTCCGTGAGACAAATTTGTGTCAACAATGCCATCTAGTTGACACAATAATTCATAGATACACTTGTAGCGGTCACATGAATAGTTGGAAGTGGATGCGTGAGCAAATAGCTCTGATTACATGTAGATCCCGTGAGAGTGTATCGCTGTCATTGATACACAGGCCTGAAGCACGTTATTTCCCAGAGGCAAAAAATAACGCTGTGTACTGGTTGATGGGAAATTTTGTTAATTATGTCATTAACAAACTAGGATCCGACAGTACCATAGAGTTAAAGGCACACATGCTGTGTGAATAACACAAAATTAGAAGGTATTCGAATCACAAGAAAAAGTTCGGTAATATGTTAAAAATTATATTTGAAAGAATGTGCATTGGTTAATATATAAAAAAAGAAGACTGCGTTGACAGTGATGTACTGTAGTTAGCTTAAGGATACTATTTAAATTTTTACTGTAAATTTTTGGTGTGTGCTTTATCTACTTCAGAAAGTAGTTTTTGAAGTTTTATAAGCTAATGTACAGAACTTACGTGACAGTCAGGTTGTGTGTCTAATAGTGTCAAAACACAAAACATTAAAGCTGCATTATTGGTTTTTTAGTATAAATATGAAAATTGACATTTTTTATGGAAATGTCTTTATCGATTGGTTAAATCCATAAGATTGTATCTGATATAATGTAATATTCAATGGCTGGCAAATTGCCCTGTTCATTTTTACACTGTGATGTGTAAGTCAGTTTTCCAGTGAAAGATCTATTATGTAGATCTGATCACTTCAGATTATTAACATTCCATTAATGTCCAGAAAGTGTAGTTGGAAGGCTAGTCAAATTTATAACATCTCTTTTCCGCCACTCTCGAGTATTTAAGAGATTGTCTAATATGATTATTAAATCGTTTTTATGTGCAATGGGCATAAATCTTCTATATTCTGGATAAGTTTTGGTGACTTCCATACAATTGTGTTAAATGCTCGTAGCTAGTCTAACTGAGCTGAGAAGGTTAAAGACCAGTTTCTTCCCTTATCCTGTCTCTCACGGAGACTATTCCTTTGAGTACATTAATATATTAAAAATTATCCCAAAAACTTGCTGATATCCTTCATAAAGTGCTATTTATGTTTCTGTAAAGACTGGAGCACATGTAATTCAAAGTGCAGTTTTCTATTTGTTCATGTTTTAGAAGTTTGAATGTTTTTAAAAAAACTTTTCTTGATGTTCAAATTAATTCTTTCTGGTAATTTCGTCAGTCACACAATCTTCTGTTGTATTTCTTTAACATCAGCATAATCACAATGATCGAACCGTTTTTGTTTAAATCATTTCATGCATAACATGTGTGCATGGTTAGTACATGTACTTAGTCCTTAAATAGATGTTTTTTAAAAAAAATGGTAAGACGACGCTCGCGAAAAGTGGAAAAGCCGGTTTCGAGTCCCGGCGTGGCACAAATTTTCACTGTCGTCATTGCATTATACAGCTGATGGTTGTCCATATTCGCAACTGCGAATACATTTTATGTATATCATAACTGCTGTAGTCGCTAGTGTGCCTGTTCCTTAGGACAGGTATGCATATTCGAAGGAACTTTGCATCGTAATTCGGAATAACACAGGCACTATAATATCGTAGGTTTTGTGTAGATCTGTTATTTAAATCTGCAGCGTGTCTCGTTCAAGTAAAGCGTTTAAAAAGGTTAGGAAGAGTCGTTAAAAAGGTTAGGAAGTGTCGTTCTTCTCGATGTCATAAAGACGACTTGAAAACTAGCAAAATTATAATGAATGAGGATGTCTCTTGAAGCAAGAAAACAAATGCCTCAAAGAGGGGAACTGATACAGTTGACATCATTGCTATCCACTTTGAAAATTCTTGAGGACGAAGAGGAGTGACTAATCTTTGATTCAGGTTCCCCGCAGCTTAAATTTGGGAAATTTTGTGTTCCTTTTCCTCTCAAACCGCTGACATTAGTGTAGCCTACGTGAATTTGCCTGCAGTTAGGCAATAGTATAGTGAAACACTCTGTGGAAGGGATTATCGCTTAATGCAATATTAGGGCATTAACGTAAGAAAAACCCCCTAAAATTTGGTGCATTTTCTTTCACAGATATTTGGAGAGCTGTACAAATCCAGCGAAAGAAGCTATCAATATTCTGTTCCACAGATATTTGTAATAATGGTGTATCAATCTTTGTACAAGAAAGCATTAGTTTCGTTCTGACAGATTTTTCAAAAAAGGAACGCTTATTGAAAAACTTTCATTTGTTTATAATTAAATTCCTGTAACGTTAATAAGAGTGAAAACTTATATGTATATTTCTTAACAACTGTGCCAAATTTTGTTACATTGTCCTGAAAACTTTGGACTTTCTGAGATTTTCTTCAGAGTACTACAACTTCTGTTTCGGTGTACCATCAATCCTCATCCCGTTGCTCCTAACGGTCCTCGCCAGGCGAGGATATGAAGCTGCTTCATGTTTCGAGCTGCCATCATCGCTGGCCGTCCTGAAACTTGAGTTGTGATTGGCTGCGCCGAGGTCACTCTATTATTGCCGTTGTTCAGAGAACTGCTCCCTGAATGAGATTTTCATTCTGCAGTGGAGTGTGCGCTGATATGAAACTTCCTGGCAGATTAAAACTGTGCGCCGGAGCGAGACTCGAACTCGGGACCTTTGGCTTTCGCGGGAAAGTGATCTATCATCTGAGCTACCCAAGCACGACTCACGGCTCCTCCTCACAGCTTTACTTCTGCCAGTATCTCGTCTCCTACCTTCCAAACTTTACAGAAGCTCTCCTGCGAACCTTGCAGAACTAGCACTACTGAAAGAAACGATATTGCGGAGACATGGCTTAGCCACAGCCTGGGGGACGTTTTCAGAATGAGAGGAGGGGGCGTGAGTCGTGCTTGGGTAGCTCAGACGGTAGAGCACTTGCCCTCGAAAGGCAAAGGTCCCGAGTTCGAGTCTCGGTCCGACACACAGTTTTAATCTGCCAGGAAGTTTCACAACTGCTCCCTGTTTATACAGTTCTTGAACGCCCTTATATCTACACCTACAATTTCATCTACATCCATGCTGTGCAAACCAGTATGAAATGCATGGCAAAGGGTATTTTTCATTTTACCGCGTAGGAGGGGTGCTCAATAAGTAAGTAACTTTTTTTCCCTCGGCCAGTTTCGGTTGAAAGAAGGTGGAATTTTTGTAGGACGTCGTGGAATATTCCCAGCTCAGGTCCTATAGTTTCTTGAAGTTATGATAGGAACCGGCGCTAATCGTCACCTTCATAATGGCGTTAGTAACGGAGCTGCGTTCCAAGCGTAGTTTCTTTTGGCGGAAAACCGGAGATTGCATATATTCATAGGCGCTTGCAGAATGTCTGCGAAGATCCGGTAGAGATCATAAGCACGGTAAGTCACTGGGCGATACGTCTGTTGTCATCACAACAAGGTCATGCGAACCTGTCCGATCTCCCACATACCGGCCAAGCCGCACCCGTGAAGTGTTTGTGTTACCCTCAGGAAACTGAAGAAACGACTTAAGCGTGTTTGTCGCCACAAAATCCATCGAATTCCGGTCACCCATCTTAATTAAGTTTTCCTCTTTGTTAACTATCTGAATAATTCTTTTTATTTCATCAATCTCTTCGACATCTGCTGAGATAGTTGGCAAATAAACTAGTAGAACTGGGTTGGTTATTGGTTTATGTGTATCTTGTTTGCGATAATGCTTTCGTTATGCTGCTCGTAGTAGCTTACCCACATTCCTATTTTCTTATTCTTATCAGAGATACTCTTTCATTACTTCTATCTGATTTCGTATTTATATCCCTGTACTCACCTTCATGCTACCGCCGAACTTAACTAATCCACTTGGTATGTCCCGCGCCAGTGAAGGCCTAATTAGAACACCACCCAGATAAACAAAGCAGAACAAGTTTGGTAGTCAGTGCAAAAACAAAATCTCCTTCTTGGAGTAAGTTGCTTACAAGTGAAAATTCGGTTGATACTTGGTGTCACTACAAGGAAAGCTAAGAACGATTAAGTGACTGAAGAGCAAAGTGAGTAACAACAAGGTTTAAGTCCAAATTCACTAAAAACTAACTGCGTAAGTTCAGTACAGCTTACCGATAACACAATTAGCCCTCGCAAAGAGGATCGTAAGGACATGACGTCATCGATTTGATTCATATTGACATGATGCGTACCGTACGACTAGGACTTCAACGTATGTAAACAGGAAGACGCAACTTTCAACCGTTTTCGAGAAGGTCGAGTTTGAAATTTATAGACGTGCTTATATAATTTATAAGGTCGTTAATATTCAAGGAATCTGCAGCCGAGCGAATAAGCACTTAGTATGATAAACAAGAGAGATATGATCGAATGTCACTGCCGATTATTATTATTTTTTTTAATTCCCACTTAGTTCTGACAAGGTGAATCTTCCGTACGCCGCACAACATGCTACATCCTGTCCGCAAAATCACTACCAAGGGTCTTCGTTTGCTGGCGAAAGACCACTGGCTTGTTTGGAGCAATGGCGAAAAAGTCAGCTGATGAGTACGCACGCAAATACAAAAAAATTACAATAATTCCCTCAAAACCGGGCAATTAACAACAGCACTATACAGTAATATTCTAACGGCTATCTCGAAACCATACGTGAGAGAAGAACAATTTCGTTTGCTACTCGATTCATGGAGAGGGCAAACGAACCAGGGACTGTACGACGAAACTTTTCAGGATGGTGTGGGTCTGTCGACGTGCAGTGTTAGAGTAACAGCTAGAAAATGTACTCCGCTGGTCCAGCTTTGTGACATTTATTTCTACAGGCAGTTGATGAAAGTAGTAGAGTAGTGGGGCTGTCATCACAGAGCGCATTGTTGCTAGATGTAACCAATATGGCGGCTATCACGTCATCCAAGATGGCGGCCTGTAGTCTTGACAACAGCGCATGACGTCATCCAAGATGGCAGCTATGACATCAGCTGATGATGCAAGTACCATTATCCAAGATGGTGTCTTTTGGCAGGAAAGTGCCACTCCCCCTGCCACACTGCCCTGGTGGGAAGTTCAAATTTTGGTGGGAAATTGAATTATGTGCTTCTACAGATCACCTGCCAGTCCCCTGCCCCTCACTTTCCGACGTTTTGCGTGGTGGCGCGTAATCCTCTTGGAAAATGGGCGGGAAAATTTGAATTTTTGAGGGAATTTTGCTCCTGCAGCTGATCGGAGTTAGTATGGTGTTGCACCCACTAGAGACTGCTAATGCTGTCATTGAATTCGAATGTAATTTGTTTAAACTTGTTGAAATTTGTTTAAATTCATTATCTACCTCCAGCAGTAGTAGCTTAGTGTGGTGTTACTACCACAATAGGCTGAGATATCACTGGTTGTTGAGCTGTCAGTGTGGAAGGAGTATGTATTCAATTAGCGAGATGTTGGTGCCAGACAGGGGAAGTTTAAATAGCTGTATTACATGCACTCATTCAGCCGAGAAGTGCATCCACAGCTCACTGCATGAAGAATGGAAGGGAACATTCATGCTTGAACATATGAAGTGGAAGAATACAGTCCTGCAAATAAATGCTTTGTATTGAGATGCATTAAAGAATGCATGGAAACATCTGTGTCTGCTGGAACTGTCTGTAATTTGTAATATTACCTCCCAACCTGAGAGGTGGCATGAGCCCCCTCTCATATTTCTATCTTACGATTCTCCTCTCTAGTTGCATGCGGTGGAGGGTTGCTTTTCCTTAACACGCGTACTTCCCACGCAGCGTCTCTCGTCACCCGGGTGGGCCGGTGACAGGCGGGCTCTGTGGAACGGGAGAGAGTTAAGCCGACGTGTGTGAGGCAGTCGAGTGAATGCTTTTCAGACGCCGACATTGTCAAGAGACACGCCCGCTGGGGTGTGAAGTAGCGGCTGGGCTAGAGGTTCCGTTACTTCAGAGAAACTTTGCGAAAACACTTTCTGGCGGGCTACCAGCGAGGCGTGGGAATGACTTGTGTACCCACGCAGTTGTGGCGGGAAAATTCCCGCACTTTCTGCAAAATCAGCACAGAAATTGGCGCCAAGAATCTCCATTGGTGGAATGGTAGTGCTCCGGCAATGGAGTGGAATTTCCGCCGGTTTTCGAGTTGCTGATTGGAACGTAACCACGGCCACTGTCGTGGGGGCGGGAATGTTCGGTGTTCGGCCTGTACGGGTGCTCTGGGTAGTCGGCAGTCGCCTTTCGGTCGAGGACGTGGGAGCAACCAGCCCTCGCCTGCGGTACGCCAGATCGTGTTCTGGGAGATAAGAAGACTGTTGGTAATGTACGTCCGCAGCACCGGCAGATAGGGATTTTCCTAGGTGATAATCAGAGCTCAGCAGAGCGCGCCTGTTCATCCTTTTCTAACTTTGTTCAGTTTCGAGTAGCAGCAATTACTATTGGGTTAGCTGTGTGTCTCTCTTGAGATTTGAGTGGAAAGGAATTGGCTCCACATACCACTTCGTCTTAAACCTCACGATCTAAGTTAGGGACAACTTCACCTTTACTGTGTTTGTATGAATCTCCAATTTTAGCCAATTTGATGTTTTACATTTCCTGTGTCTCTTTTACTATTCTGCGTTTAATCTTAATAAATCATATTGTTATTTTGGACAGAACTTTCTTTCTGTTAATCAATAGAGCAACCCTATCATTCCTCACTATGCTAATGAAACCTTTGTTTATTTAACTTATTTATCAAATTAAATTATTGCAGGTGCCAAACTCTCTTCTACTCCACTAGCAGGGTTGATTAGAGTCAGTTCGCGTATTTGTTTCATCCTTGTGCAACAGCAAAAGTCGGAGTTAGAATAGGGGGGGCTTAGAGCATGATTTACACATGTGGATTCTAGTAGAATTTAGTGATAAATACACTACTAGCCCCGGCACCTCGCATAATATGGCGACCCTTGGCCTCGGATCTTTCCTGTGAATCTCTGATAAACAAACAGGATTCTTAGTAGGAACATTCAATTTTTTTTCTCTCTATTTTTTTTAATGATTAATACCCAAGTTTTTTTTGGTAGTTCCGCGTTTAGTTTTAAGTAGCGGCGCATGACTACAGTTTTTGTTTTCAGTGTATATATTTTTTTGTTCATTGTTTTTTTGTGTTTCGCTGATGTGGTGTCTGTACCGCATCGCACTTTGTCGGATTTGTGTGCGGTTTCTGTACCACATCAAATTGTGTTTGTGATTACAGCGTTGGAACAGCGTTGTTGAAATTTTATGTTTATGTGTAAAAAATATATGGAGTAGATTAATTTTATTGTGCATTTTAGATGAATTTGTTTTTATGAATGATAACGAGAAGTAAGGCACGACTATTATCGGGTGAAGCTAAAACAAAAGAGGATAGCATAATGGATAAGGGGCAGTTTACTGACGGGAATAGGTTCGGAGATGAGATGGGCACATTTTTAGCAGGACAGGACGCCAGGGGCATTGATGAGGAAGGTGATTTGGACGCGATCTCAGAGCAGCGTTGCGGCCGTGATTATGATAGTGAAGTAGAGGATGAAACAGAGACAGGCACACAGGTCGAGACGGTAGCAGAAGTTTATAGTCAAACGAACGAGTGCAGACAGAGGCCAGCTCGGTCACGTCAGAGCTCTAGCGCCCAGGTGTCCAGAGTTACATCGCCCATGTTTGAAGAGGATCAAGAAGATGACGTAAACCCAATACTGAGCTTCCTACGATCAATGAAAGAAGAAGCTGACGAACAGCGTAAGAGGGAGAAGGAAGAAGAGGAGAAACAACGTAAGAAGGAGAAGGAAGAAGCTGACGAACAGCGTAAGAAGGAGAAGGAAGAAGAGGGAAACAGCGTAAGAGGGAGAAGGAAGAAGAGGAGAAACAACGTAGGAAGGAGAAGGAAGAAGCTGACGAACAGCGTAAGAGGGACACTGAGGCAATAATCTCGCATATAGGGGCAATTCGTGGGGAATTATTAACAATAAAGAAAGAATGTGGAGAAGCAAAACAAATGTCAATGGTAGCACAAAAAGTAGCAGGCCTAGCCAAAACTGCAGCAACAGGGGCAATGAAAATCGCAAGAGTAACTCTTAAACTCGCAGGGCGCTTGCGACGTGCGACACAAGTCCACTCGAAATCCCTAGCGGCCTTAAAGACTCAAGGTAATATTGCGGTTACGAACATCACGAAACGAATGAAAGAAGTAGAGAGTCGGATAGCAAAACTAGAGCGAAATGGGCACACGAGCACTGCGCGTTCGGATACCAATGATGGAGCACACAGGATTGTGTCTCCGAGGAAAAGCCCGCCGTGCTCTAGCCCAGTGACAGCGTGCGGAACAAACAATGCACACGCAGAAACAGCGAGTAATAGCTCCAATAATTGCAGCCCACTTAGAAGAGTGAATGCTGAATGCCACTTCCACTGTGATACAGACGTAGCACATCACAGTTATCAGCAAGATAGATCAGGACACTCCGCAGACGTGCAAGTATCGGAAACGTCTGACAACACCAGTGCGAGGATCGGACAGAATTTTGATCACAATCACTTCCTGTCGATACTCAAATTCCAGAAGTTCAAAGATAATGGAGGGTCGATGCATCCGAAGAGCTGGGTGATGCAATTTACTAATTCATTACCGTCGTCATGGCCAACCCAGGCCAAATTAGAATTCATGTGTGGACACATCGAAGGCCAAGCCGCGGAAAAGATGCGGGGCGTGGCAGCGACGTGTCGGACTTATCAGGAATTTGTTGGTGCATTCCTGCGGACCTACTGGTCAAAGGAAACGCAAGACAGGATTAAAGAGGAAATAATATTTTGTCCTGAACTGGAAGTGTCCGGGCATAAGAGCGCAACCAAATTTTTTGATGACTTACTCAAGAAGAATCAGTTTTTAGATAGTCCATACAGCAACGGAGAAATTATTAAATTTTGCTTTTCGAAATTGCCAGTTAGGTATCAACAGACACTTGTCGGGAAGTGTGGATCTGACATAGATGCATTCAAGAGTCTACTGCGTGAACTCGAAGTAGTCTTCGATAAACAAGACGCAAAGGACAGGAAGAAGGCGCAAAATAACAAATACCACGGGCCAGCAAGGGAAGACGACAACAGATCACATATCGTGTCAGAACCTGCGCCTCATGTGCCTCAGGACAGAAAGGGACGCTCTATACTCACCTGTTTGGGTTTTTACAACTCACTAGCATTGGCCGATCTGCATACACAAAGCAGTATCGTGCCACACTAACAAATGTATGGTCTCATGTCTTACTTCTCCTCTCTATTAGAGAGCAGTTTTTAACAATAGTCGCTCCTAGTTCGATCCTGTATGGATGACCTCACACACTTGTGGAGTCACTCCACGTGCCATCATCCCTCGTCGAACTGCAATATTGGGAAACATAAAGTTCTGTCCAGCGAGAGAAGAGACCTAGACTAGTGATGTATCCCAACGAGTAGACCTCAGAGACAATTAATCGACGTGAGGAGAGCCTATCACTGTGTCTTCCTACCATACGGCCGTGATCATATGCGTGGGTCTGACTACAATCTCAACAGCGTACTGCAGACACTCCAGAACTCCCTATTGCTGTTGCCACAACGTAGCAACTACAACCGACGTTTAGCCTTATGTGATGTCAGTACAGTGGAATCAGTGAAGTGCCACGGATATTTCTAACAATGTGATTTAGTGCCTCATTCTCAGCACAGTCGTGAACTTTGTGCAATGTGCACGCACAATTTGATGCCCCATGAACCTTGTTTTTTTTGTTTTTCTTAAATTTCTTTCTCTTATGTTGTTTCTGTAATGTATGTTATACCTTGTATGCGTTTGTGTTTTACACTGTAATTCTTATTACAGATTACTGTATTGTTCTCCACATCATGTTTTTTTTTGTATTTTGTGTTTATTGTTGTGTGTATGCTAACAGTGTGCCTGAAGTCCCCATAAACTGAAGCAGATACCACCACTGTCATTGTGAATGGACCATCAGTTCAGGGAACATTTTGTAAAGGTTATTCTTGCTGCAGGGAGACAGAATGAATCGGAGGTTGTAACTAGATTCTGAAAACTCACAAAGAGATTGTTAACTTAAATATTATCATGTGTGAGTGAGGTCAGGTTAGTTTAATGATTAAAATTGTTGTAACATCTTGGGCATTTAATTGCGGAGCACTCCAACTCTGATTGTAAAGAATAAACTGCTCCATATTTGGCTCAGATGCCCGGGCCATGTTTAGAGCGTGAATGTCTGCGTGAATCGGTGTTTGGAAGGGGCTCCCTGGGTATGGATGTGTGATGTGAGTGTTAGTGTTCCATATTAAGAAGGTGAAGTTGGCTACATCATAAATAATCCTCCCTCTATGAGTTGCATTTTTCAGTTGCAATGATCTTTTTTATAGAGTGCGGTATGTGGAGTCACTTTGTAAGATTGTTCTTGGGCGATTGACTCACTACCTTGCTCCTAAGTGAGCCAACCGCTCACCAATTACAATCTAAAATGGCGTAGGGGCAATGAGAGGTGGCATGAGCCCCCTCTCATATTTCTATCTTACGATTCTCCTCTCTAGTTGCATGCGGTGGAGGGTTGCTTTTCCTTAACACGCGTACTTCCCACGCAGCGTCTCTCGTCACCCGGGTGGGCCGGTGACAGGCGGGCTCTGTGGAACGGGAGAGAGTTAAGCCGACGTGTGTGAGGCAGTCGAGTGAATGCTTTTCAGACGCCGACATTGTCAAGAGACACGCCCGCTGGGGTGTGAAGTAGCGGCTGGGCTAGAGGTTCCGTTACTTCAGAGAAACTTTGCGAAAACACTTTCTGGCGGGCTACCAGCGAGGCGTGGGAATGACTTGTGTACCCACGCAGTTGTGGCGGGAAAATTCCCGCACTTTCTGCAAAATCAGCACAGAAATTGGCGCCAAGAATCTCCATTGGTGGAATGGTAGTGCTCCGGCAATGGAGTGGAATTTCCGCCGGTTTTCGAGTTGCTGATTGGAACGTAACCACGGCCACTGTCGTGGGGGCGGGAATGTTCGGTGTTCGGCCTGTACGGGTGCTCTGGGTAGTCGGCAGTCGCCTTTCGGTCGAGGACGTGGGAGCAACCAGCCCTCGCCTGCGGTACGCCAGATCGTGTTCTGGGAGATAAGAAGACTGTTGGTAATGTACGTCCGCAGCACCGGCAGATAGGGATTTTCCTAGGTGATAATCAGAGCTCAGCAGAGCGCGCCTGTTCATCCTTTTCTAACTTTGTTCAGTTTCGAGTAGCAGCAATTACTATTGGGTTAGCTGTGTGTCTCTCTTGAGATTTGAGTGGAAAGGAATTGGCTCCACATACCACTTCGTCTTAAACCTCACGATCTAAGTTAGGGACAACTTCACCTTTACTGTGTTTGTATGAATCTCCAATTTTAGCCAATTTGATGTTTTACATTTCCTGTGTCTCTTTTACTATTCTGCGTTTAATCTTAATAAATCATATTGTTATTTTGGACAGAACTTTCTTTCTGTTAATCAATAGAGCAACCCTATCATTCCTCACTATGCTAATGAAACCTTTGTTTATTTAACTTATTTATCAAATTAAATTATTGCAGGTGCCAAACTCTCTTCTACTCCACTAGCAGGGTTGATTAGAGTCAGTTCGCGTATTTGTTTTATCCTTGTGCAACAGCAAAAGTCGGAGTTAGAATAGGGGGGGCTTAGAGCATGATTTACACATGTGGATTCTAGTAGAATTTAGTGATAAATACACTACTAGCCCCGGCACCTCGCAAACCCACAAGAGACAACTGCCTCCGATCCAGCAGAAAAAAAAATGTTCAAATGTGTGTGAAATCTTATGGGACTTAACTGCTAAGATCATCAGTCCCTAAGCTTACACACTACTTAACCTAAATTATCCTAAGGACAAACACACACACACCCATGTCCGAGGGAGGACTCGAACCTCCGCCGGGACCAGCCGCACAATCCGTGACTGCAGCGCTGAGACCGCTCGGCTAATCCCGCGCGGCGATCCAGCAGACCAAAGAACTGAGCTAGTTTGCCAGTTCACCACTAGAGGACACTGCTATAGGTCACATGATCGTGCAATTTAGACAATAGGAGCATTGCTACCAGAGTGTGCTGTCGTCCCTCCCATGACGTAATCCAAGATGATGGCCTGGAGGTGAAAAATGGTGGGAAAAGGACTCAGCCTGTTCTGGGCTATTGGACAGAGTACGGAGTGTACTGCATTTATTTTTGGAACAATTTATCTAGGACAGAGTTCACGTAGTTTATTTATTACGCTGATACAAAACACTCAACCTGACATGCTTGAGGTCTCAGTAAATAGTCTACAGACCTGTAAACTACTCGTAAATAATGCAGTACACTGATGCGCAGAGACGCAAACAATTCGTAAAATACCTAAATAATGCAGTGCACAAACACTCAGAGCATGTAAGAAACACAATTTATCAGCAACTCGAACCCTGGTACTCCTGGGCGGAAAGCCCAAGTACACCCCCCTAAAAACAATTAAACCACCTGAGGTTCTTGGAGTTGACGGGAAATTAAAAATAACAGTGCCCTTTCTGGGACTCGAACACTGGTGCTCCTGGATAGAAAGCCCAAATGCACCCCTAACACATGGAAACTGTCCAGATGCGGGAGAGGAAGGTTAGGTCAGTGTACTTTATATAATTTGGTAGGGAAACTGACGCAAATATCGCTCCTAATTACCTAATTAATCGCGAAGATCGGTCCTAATTACACAACTATATCCATAGCGCTGGACAAGGACAGCATAAAATCGCAACACAGTGCAAAAACTAACGATACCATACAACTGGTATTATCCTGCTGGGAAAAAATTCCGCAAATCCACTCGAAACTGACGCAAATGTCGATCTTAATTACGTAATTAATCACAAAGTTCGGTCCTACTTACATAATTATATGCATAGCGCTACACAAGGACGGCAAAAAAAAAGCGCAATACGCCGCTAAAGGTGACGATACCATACAGCTGGCGTTATTGTGCTAGGAAAAAATTTCGCCCACTCGAAACCAGCGACAGAAACACTCAAACCCTACCCTACACCTATAAGCTGGCGGGAAAAAGCATCCTGACAGAACAGCCGAAAAAATGGTCAAATGACCTCCGCCAACATTTCCCTCCCTCTCTAGAATGCATCGTCAGTCTGCCTTTAAATCGTACCTCGTTACAGCTCCATCTCAATCGATCACTCTGTCCGCTCTGTGTTATCCTTTAACGGAAATGCATGTAAGTTTAGAGGCAGATGGTTCTTTGTTTTCCTGAAAAGCGTCAAATACAGTAAGTAGATGGGCGAGGACTCGGCAAGCCCTATTCATTCACGACATGCGGAATGTAGCAGTCTAATTCTGGTCAGCTGCAGATTAAATCGGTAATGGTACTGCAGGGTGGATTGCTCAAAGACAGTGATCGGGGTCTTTCTGTCTCTAATTTTATCCTAAGACTGCGGGAATGCTCTGTGAGTCCCATCCGCATAGAGATAGATCGTAAATTATGCACTATGCTCAAGGTGCTAGAAATACATAGAGTGCTGTCCGGTATACTTTTATGATGTATATGTCCGAGAATTAACAATGAATAGACATACTGCACAGTCATCTACCCACAATCACAATGACACTCTCAAAGTAGAGAAGGGACAAAAAAAAATGGTTCAAATGGCTCTGAGCACTATGGGACTCAACTTCTGAGGTCATAAGTCCCCTAGAACTTAGAACTACTTAAACCTAACTAACCTAAGGACAACACACACATCCATGCCCGAGGCAGGATTCGAACCTGCGACCGTAGCGGTCGCGCGGTTCCAGACTGTAGCGCCAGAACCGCTCGGCCACCAGCGGCCGGCAGAGAAGGGACAGTTTAGTGTTTATATGGGAATTGGGAAACATGCTGTCGCATCATTGGCCGGTGCTGAAATTACTGTAAAATTGCTAAAATTGTTCGCACTATCAACTGTGATGCTTATTATCACAGTACATCGACGGTGTCTTTTCCACGCCATCCGTCCACTGGTACACTGTTGGTTGCCACAAAATGACTGACTGACATCGTTTGTTTGAGATGGAGGAAGAGTTTTGGTGGAAGGGCAACACCTTCTGGGGACGGCTAGCATCGAAACAGTGCTCGTGTACATGACTGCAATATGAGGAATCAGTGGAAATGGAATGCAGAGCCATCAGCTATTCCGTCACTGTGGTAGATGAGTTTAAATGTAGAGGTCGTCGATCACCTTCGGACAGCAATTTGGAGACTCTGCAGACACCGCCAAACTCTTTGTTTCTTTATGTTGTAACTGTCATTTATTTAAAATCATCCAGTGTGTGTGGTGTGTTATGGTAGCAGCAGTAGCAACATGATTTATACCGTGCAACGTCTAGTTTCCTGCAAGAAGTAATGAATCAGAACGTGTTAATGTCAGTTTGTAACCTCACACAAACCTCGAAGTCGTGATGGGAAAAACAAAATATGTGGCAGTGTAAAAAGCGTGTTACAGCAGAAAAAGCAATGTTTCAAACAACGACAGAGGGTCATAGGGAGCGTCTTCTGCGACTTATTGTATAGTTTGTGGGATACAGTCATCCCCATACAGTACAGGCGATGCAGCTTTACACTGGACTGTGCAATGGATCAGTACCTGTGTGTTTAATAGGGCCGTTACATGTGGTCGATGCCGGAAAACAGACAGTTCGTAAGTTTTCTCCGCTGGATGGTACAGAAGAACGCTGATACAATGTTTGGGTGATAGATGTGAATGGATTCTGAGGGACACGGATGTGCTTCCATGTTGAGTCTTCCTAATTTTCGCAGCAAGAAACACCACCGTAACTGTTTGTACTATCGTCATGTTTCTGTAGCAGGCTTCATCTGATGCTGACTTTACGCATCGTACACGGGTGGTGGAGGTATGAGAACATGTTCCCACTTCCACCGAGTTGTCAAAACACGCTCGTATAGCATTAACTCAGCTTACCCTGTTTCTAAACAGATTGCAGAATGAGGTGGATATTCCTCTCTCTGATCTCTGGGTGAAATTGCTAAAATTGATCTCGCTATCAACTGCGATGTGTATTACAGTACATCGCTCCATATAAATGGCGACTTTCCAATCCCAACCATTCACTGGGTACACTGTTGATTACCGCATAATGATTGACTGACACCAATCCGTTGAGATGGAGGGAACCTTGACGGAACATTGGATATCTGCTACTTGTTGCTGCGGAACATGGGATTAAATGTAGAGGTCAATACCTTAGTACAGTTGTTTGGAAGCGTTCCTCATTCCTGTAGACTCATCCTATTTACATATGCTGCGATACCGTACACATTTTTTATTTTTATTCTTTTTTCACCAATAAGATAACAATGCCTGTTTTTATTTGTGCTACCTCAAGCGTGTTGTGAACAGCACCTTCCGGCATTGGTCAACACTGGAACAGTAATCATGTACATGACTGCAAAAGGAAGTAACAATGCTTTCCAAAATGGAGGACTGAGACATCCGCTACCCTTTCGATGGGAAGATGAGATTAACTGTACTGGTAATCACCTTCGAATAGTTGTTGGAAGTGCTCTACAATACCGCAGACTCTTCCAGTTTCCATATGTTGCGATGTCTTCCACATTTTTGTCAATGAGAAACATCGTGTATGTGTTTTAATTTCTACCAGCCAGTTGTGTGGTAGCTGTACAGTTTATGCCATGCGATGTTCAGTTTTCTGTGAGATCCAGAGGATCGAAAAAGTGGTTCATTCGAGATATGAGGGTGCCGCGCATATGATTCACCAGTGGCTGTAATAAGATGTCTGTACAGGATCCAACGCAAGTAAGTTGTTGAATGGATAGACTTGATTCCAAAGCGCTGGTAGCATTTCTACCAGAAAGTGTAACACTATCAGCAGCTAGTGTGTGTACCCGTAGACTCAAGACTGCTTTTTATTCATGCTGACGGCAACGTAGTCGCGACGATCGTGTTTTTAATAGCACGGTCCTTATGCTAAATGTATTTTGTGGTCTGTAGAATCCCACAGATGTCATTTCTCAATAGTGTTCTTCGAAAAGAACATCGTGTTCCCTCCACAGATTCCCATTTGACATACCTGGTGAGTGTAATCTGACTACAGAAAAACCAAAACCAAAAATTATTCGCCATGCAAAGTGAATCTCATAATCAATTTAATTTCGAAATAACAAGGACATTCTGCGATGATCAGTAGTTTTCACATCAAAATAGTCGAAGTTTTTTTCCTGATTTCACCCAGGGTGAGTATGTATCTGCTGATCATTTGTGATCAGTGGCGGTACACTTCGCTGGACATCACAAAATAATGAGATCCGAGTGCACTCGAATGTAAAAAACTATACCGATTTTGCTCATAATACTAATTGAAAATGGACTTCGTCTATTTTCACGGAAAGAGGATATTTACTATCATCACAAATGTTTTTTTTTTCTTTTTTTAATACTAGCTTTACTATAGGAGTTGAGTTGATCTTAAATAGTCCAGAACAGAATGGCGGGCGACTTTTCTACGAGACCGCGGCTCTCCCCCAGTCCCAGCTGGAGCATCTTACACGACATTAAATAAAAGTGTTTTTCATCCCAGAACGAGAGGCCTATAGGAGGTGTTGAGGACCTGTCTAGTCTGTGACAACTCGTCGCTGCAGGTGCGCCCCCACTAATCATTATGGGTAGCTGTGTCACTATACTTTAGACAACCAAGATGCATTCGGGACAGCCGTTCTTTTATCTCCTATTATTTAGTTAACTGTATCTGCTTTTGTAATGGCGAAGGACCATTGTCTCAAGGCGGGCAGTGGCCAGCATGTGTCGCGAGGCTGCTGGTGGAGTATCTCCCTCCTTCCCTTCATCCATCCATCCCGTAGGTGGTTGGAGGGAGGGAAGGGAGAGGGCCTCGATTTTCAGCAGTTTGTAATTATACATCGAGGAGAACGCCCGTTCAACTACCGCCTCCTCTGCAAGCTTTTAGGACGATGATTTTCCCTTGTACATGTGCTGCATTATGACCCGTTCGTTTCAAGTGCTGGTTGTTTCACAACAATTTCGAACTGTAATTAAAACTGTGACGAATTTTTCCATCACCTGTGATAGCATGTATTGGCTTCGATTACCTGGGCCGTATTATGATTTTTAGTAAGCGTCTGTAGCGAACTCCAATGTCAAACACCGACAGATGCTGTATTCTTACAGGTAATATGCTTTTTAAACTCAGCTCTGTTCAACGCCAGCATGTCATCAGTTGAATATATTTCCCACCAAAAAGAATAAAGGTAGTACCTTACACACCAACCTTTTTTCCACCAGCTTCTAGGTGTAGGGTAGAGTGTATGTGTTTCTGTCACTGGATTTGAGTGGTATTACGAAATTTTTTTCCCAGAACGATAACAACAGGTGTATGGTTCAAATGGCTCTGAGCACTATGGGACTCAACTGCTGAGGTCATTAGTCCCCTAGAACTTAGAACTAGTTAAACGTAACTAACCTTGGGACATCACAAACATCCATGCCCGAGGCAGGATTCGAACCTGCGACCGTAGCGGTCTCGCGGTTCCAGGCTGCAGCGCCTTTAACCGCACGGCCACTTCGGCCGGCAACAGGTGTATGGTATCGTCAGTTTTTGCTGTGTATTGAGCTTGTTTGCCATCCTTGTGTAGTGCTATGCATATAGTTGTGTAATTAGGAGCGATCTTCGTGATTAATTACATAATTAAGATCGATATTTGCGTCAATTTCGAGTGGTATTGCGAATTTTTTTCCCAGCAGCATTACATCAGTTGTTTGGTATCGTTAGTTTTTGCACTGTATTGCGATTTTGTGCCACCTTTGTGCAGCGCTACGCATATAGTTGTGTAATTAGGACCGATCTTTGTGATTAATTATGTGATTAGGAGATATTTGCATCAGTATCCCTACAAAAAATAAATAAAGTACACTAACTTAACCTTTCTCTCCCGCACTGGGACCGTTTCCATGTGGTAGGGGGTACACTCTGGCTTTCAATCCAGGAGCACCAGTGTTCGAGTCCCAGAAAGGGCACTGTCATTTTTAATTTCTCATCAACTCCAAGTGCCTCTGGTGGATTAATTGTTTTAGGGGGGTGCATTTGGGCTCTCCACCCAGGAGTACCAGGGTTCGGTCGCTGATACATTGCGCTTTTTACATGCTCTGAGTATTTGTGCACTGAATTATTTTCGGGTGTTTAAGTGTTGCGAGTGTGTTTGCATGCATTATTTCGGTGATCTACGAGTAGTTTGCTTATCTGTATATTGTGTACAGCACTATTTTGGTGATTTATGAATTGTTTGCGTCTCTGCACACCAGCGTACTGCATTATTTACAAGTAGTTTACAGGTCTGTAGACCATTTACTGAGACCTCAAGCATGTTTTGTATCAGCATAATAAATAAACAACGTGACATCTGTCCTAAATAAATTGTTCCAAAAATAAATAAAGTACACTCCGTCCTTTGTCCAGCAGCCCAGAACAGACTGAGTCCTTTTCCCTCCATTTATCCCCTCCAGGCCGTCATCTTGGGTTACATCACAGGAGGGATGACAGTGTCCTCTGGTGACAGTGCTCCTATTGCCTGAACTGCACGATCATGTGACCTATCGCAGTGCCCTCTAGTGGTGAACTCGCGAACTAGCTCAGTTCTTTAATCTGCTGGATCGGAGGCAGTTGTCTCTTGTGGGGTGGGAGCTTATATTAGAAATGACAGACAGTTCCATGAGACACAGATGTTTCCATGCGTTCTGTAATGCATACTTAATGCATCTTGATGCAAAGCATTTATTTGCAGGATCATATTCTTCCTCTTCACATATTCAAGCATGAATGCTCCCATCCATTCTTCATGCAGTGAGCTGTGGATGCACTACTCGGTTGAATAAGTGTGTATAATACATGTATTAAAACTCCTGTCTGGCACCAACATCTCGCTAACTGAATACATGCTCCTATCACACTAACAACTCATCAAGCAAAGAAATCTCAGCCTCTTGTGGTGGTAACACCACACTAAGCCACTACTACTGTAGGCAGATAAGAAATTTACACAAATTAAAAAAAAATTTAAACAAATTTAAATAAATTTAAACTAATTATATTCGATTTTAATGACATCATGAACAGTCTCTAGTGGGGGCAACAGCATACTAACTCCCCTTGGGTGCAGGAGTAAGCTCTTAGAGCAAAATTCCCTCCAAAATTCAAAATTTCCCTCCCATTTTCCAAGAGGATAATGGACTATCATGCAAAAAGTCGGAAAGGGGTGGTGGGTGCTGCCAAGTGACCCTTAGAAGCACATAATTCAATTTCCCGCCAAAATTCAAACTTTCCACCATGGGGGCGTGGCAGAGGGTGTGGCACTTTCCCACCAAAAGACGCCATCTTTAATAATGTTACTCACGTCATAAGCTGACTTCACAGTAGCCATCTTGTACGATGTCGTGCACTGTTGACAAGTGTACAGGCAGCCATCTCGGATGATATAATCGCTTCCATCTTGGATACACCTGGCAACAAAGCACCCTGCGCTGACTGCCCCACTTCTCTGCTAGTGATGAATATTGTAAAAGGACTAGAAAATTGCACATACATTAACATCGTTGACCAAAATAGAGAGATAGCATCTAGAGAAGACTGTATAAAAATTCAATCTATCATACACCACTGTATGTCTGCACCAATATTTGATGATATGCTTGGATATGAGTGGTACACTGCGAAATTGCGTGATGACAGAGAACCGTTTATGAATTTAAACCATGGTTGTTTTGCAATAGGTACATTGAAAAATCCATGTACATGCAAATATTTGGCATTCATTTATGTGCCATATGTCGCAATAACTATTTTTGCCCATGTTTTTACAATCAGTATCATCCTGCTAGGAGCAGTCCCCGTAGGTTGCACCTCATACTTGCCCCAAAGTTAGATACAATAACATAAATAAAAATGACTACACCGATATGAGTGAAAGTTCTCGTGTATCCTTTTTTTTTAATTTCTAGTCTCCTTACACTACAGTTACCTGGAAATGGAAAAAAAGTTCCGCCAGTGTTATTCGATCCACAGTTCCCGGGCTTATGGAGCTAAGCTTTTACTCGCTCAGCTATGGGCTCCTTAAACCAGCGGTGCCAAAGAATTCACCTCACAAGCTGTGCCCTGGCACAAGTGCCATAGCGCTCAACCTGGCTGGCACGTTTCCCCCACCGCCACACTACGCTGTCTGACCGCGAGGGAGGGCGTGTGGTGGGGAGGGGAAGTAGAGGGGGAAACTGCAAACGCATCGCGTTTGAATGGCCGTGCAATCGCAATGCATACGGCTTTGTTCTATGAAGTGTCGGCAGAAGTGCCAACACCGTGTTGTTTGAGGAAGCCGAAATGCACGCTATAAGCTCACGCAGGATGGCGTGAGGTCTGAAACAGGATACTTAATGAATGCTATAAAAAAAAGTACGGAGCTGCTGGAATACTTAACTTTAATCCACAATTGGTGAACATTGGTCTTGTTACTGTACATGCTTCATTAGATACATAGCAAAGGAGAAATGGCGCCTTGCTAGGTCGTAGCAATTGACTTAGCTGAAGGCTATGCTAACTATCGTCTCGGCAAATGAGAGCGTAATTCTCAGTGAACCTTTCCTAGCAACGTCGGCTGTACAACTGGGGCGAGTGCTAGTAAGTCTCTCTAGACCTGCCGTGTGGCGGCGCTCGGTCTGCAATTACTGACAGTGGCGACACGCGGGTCCGACATATACTAATGGACCGCGGCCGATTTAAAAGCTACCACCTAGCAAGTGTGGTGTCTGGCGGTGACACCACATTCTATATTTCACATTTTTCAACGACACAGATCTAAAACAAAACAAATTTCGGTATTAATTATTTTTTGGGCGCCAAAGACATAATATAAATTTATCTGTCGGCATACAGACAAACTCAGACAATTTCAAAGATTTTCGCACTCAGGTTGCCACGTAATCGTGACTCATTTAGTTTCATAGCTCGAAAATGCCTCTTTCTCACACACATGTTGATCGATATACTGTAACACTTTTGCAGCCACAGTTTGGAGAGTGGAAACTCTATCTGAAGAAAGCAGTGAAGACGTCCTAGACAGTTTTAACATTAATGGTATATGTCTTTAAAACGGAAATTATCTTGCAGATCAAACAGTTATATCTGCACATGCACAGGGCGCTTTTAACTGAAAGGGCAAACGGTCACGAAAAGAGCTTGAAAACAGATGTAAGAGTGGCAATGTCTGCCAAACGCTTAATAAACTATCCTTGTGGTTCCTTCAGTGCCATAATGAATTATTCAAACCTCAAGTTTATCTTTCCCGCAAGCGAACTTTGGGTGCACCGTCTTTGTTAGAATGTGTCTCTTCCACAACACGATTTTCTTTTTAAATTCATCCACATCAAATCCGAAAGAAATACTTTCCAACTGTTGGTAGTTTGCAGTCAAGTCTGCAATCCATTGCGCATGTTCTAGTTTTCGTTCCTGCTCTCCTTCATAAATTCAACAACAACAGTGGAGTTTAATTCGAAAAATCGTTCCCGGCCTGTCCCTTGACTTAACTAACGTACTTTGCACTTACATATGAGGTCTCTTTATTCTTCCTTCAGTTCCACCGAAAACAGTTGCAACTGACACTGGAATAATGCGTGCGACTTAAGAAATTTTGCTATTCGTACCATCAATTTCTTCAAGTGCTCCATGCCTGCAAGTGCCTGCAAGCTTAGCACAAAGTGCTTCTTGATTTACAGAAAAATTAATCCTGTGTTATAAGTTTCCTTGTTAACTAAATTTTTAAATCATTTCTGAATCGCATTGTAGTGTTGTTTAATGGTAAATATGGAGGACCCGACGCTTCTGGGAACTGAGAATTACTATCCCTCTTTTCTGTCATTCCCGTTCATTTTCAAAGATTGTGACGATAGGGCGCTAGACTTCCTTTTTTTGTGCAAACAGCCACTGGGCATGTGAACGTCGTTCATAACACGAACAAACAGCAAAGGGTAAACAACGCCGACACCACGATTCTGCAGAACTCAGAGAGTTGTGCCGACCGAAAAATGCCGCACCGCATTGCTAAATGAAATGTGGTACTATTCCGGGTACTTCCGAGAAGATCCGAGCAAAGCCGAATGACAGATCCAGTCTTGGCCAGCATGCGGCTCTCACACACTGCACAGGTGAAGTTTGGCATGCCGTGGCCGACCCTGCCTTAAACACTAGCGAACGTACGAAGTAGATAAGCATCCCTAAAATTTTCAAAATAGATTTTCTCGAAAAAGGTTGAGCGGAAATTTTGGAATTTATTTAATTTCCTATGTCACGAAACTGCTGAGGTCATCGGTCCCTAGGCTTACATACTACTTAATCTAACTTAACCTAACTTACTCTAAGGACAATACACACACCCACGGCCGAGGAAGGACTTGAACCTCCGACGGGGAGAGCCGCGCGAACCGTGACAAGGCGCCTAAGACCGGTAGGCTACCCCGCGCGGAGATTGAGAGTTGCGTCTTCCTGTTTACATATGTTGAAGTTGTAGTCGTGTCTTACTCATCCTATGTATATGAATCAAATCGGTGAGGGGAAGTTCGTTAGATCCTCTTGTAGGTGGCGTAAAGACGAAGTCTGAAGAAGTAAAGCGACTGCCCTAAGGTAGCAGACGATCGGGCGTAAGGTAGTATTTGGTGACTATATTGGGCGTACACGGATGCAGTCTCCTATGTAACATTCCTACTAGTTATCTCTACGCTAAGTAACCATTGATTGCATAACTATGTTACCTTAATTACTTTCTAAGGTTTGTAAAATTTCAACGTTCACGGCAGGAAATGTCACAATCAATAAAATGTTCCGGGCTATTATGCCGTCGTCGAACGGATTTCACCTTAAAACCCGACGTTTCGTCCCCATCTGCGGAGGACATTTTCAAGGGAGATCGTAGCTTTGTTGAAAATCCGATTCACACCTCGGCTCGCTACTGACTACAGCAAAATTCCGTTTCCGGGAGATTCCGCGTAGTGGACTCAAGTATTGGCAGTCACAAGCGGAGACCATGAAAGGTTATACAGAGAGGCCATAGAGGTTGCAAAACACCCTAGGAATTTCAATAGTAAGTATGTGCGTATGAAACTGAGTGACATTTGGATTCCGGTGCCGAAGAAGACGTGTAACAGTCTTCCCCATGGAATGATAGGAACACTGGAAGACGGCAGTCGACAACGGGCAATTGCGCTCTCGTATTCAAAATATTTGACGTTACGTCATTGCGCGGAAGCGGAATTTTCCTGTGATCAGTAGCGAACCAGGGTGTGAATCGGACATTCAACAAAGCTATGATCATTTTATTAATTACAAGTTCTATTTGAATTTATTATCGCAGCCTTACAGAAATTGCTGCCTATTATTATGGCAGATTTTTCTGGCAGACATATTAATTTCCCGTATGTATGGTAAGGTTCTTGTAAGCACGCGATGTGTGCCTGCTGGTCTTTTGCTATGTTCGGGATTTCCATGCCAACTTTAGTATTGTTTTTGTATTATGTTGTGACATATTCATTTTGTGTTTGCGCGTTATTGGTGTTTTACTTATGCAAAGCAGTTTCTGCTTGTGTGTGTAATCGAAATATGTTCGTCCGTGTGTACTTACATGATCTGTATGTATTTTGTCCAAATCGAATGAGTCTGACCTGCGCAGACAAACCTAAAGCAAGTAGTCGAGCAGTGGCACTCTGTCCTTGAGATGATTCTGCCTGTCTGCTCAGTTACTGGAAAACCCAGAGAATCACACTTTGGACGGCACAATCTAAGTAGCTTCCGCTGCGCTGTCTGCAATATCTCTTTTTTCTCTAGTCTACTTGAAAGTAAGTTAAATTCTAAATTATCATAATTGAGTGCAGCTGGCTCGCTATCGGTGATGGTTTCTGTTGCGGTTTTTGCGGTGGAAGATCGATTTGGTTTGGTGTTGGCCGCTGTCTGGGAGACATTTTAAGGTCTTTTTGAAATGTCACATGGTTACACTTCATTTTGTCACACGCTTCTTCAATGATTTTTCCCATCACACGTTTTTCACTGATTGTGTCAATGATGATGATAATATGTGTGTTTTGGACTGACTGTATGTGTTATGGTGTCTTTCTTCATGTTAGGAGTGGTCGTCCTTGCTAGATGCACATTGACATCGTTGAAAATGTCCCGTGTGTCTCCCTCAAATTTGTCTTCATCTAATTTGTCTACTTTTATAAGTCTGGGTTCGATAGCTCTGGGTCTTGTATTGGTCTATGACCTGATTGTTTCGGCGTATGTTCATTCAGCCTCTATGTATCTGAACATTCCTCGTTTCTTTCGTCCAGGGTGGAGAGTGCCTCCCGAGACAAATTTGACTGGTTTGATGTATCATTGACATTTACGTGCGTCGTAGGGTTTTACATATGATGGAGATACCGATTTTGTACGTCTTCTGTATGTATGATGTGATGTGGGTGAAATTGTGTATGAGTGTGTCAGTTTTGTTTGTACATGTTCTTGTGAGCAATATATGTAAGCTCACCTTCCAATTTATCTGTCCTCTGCGTTAATGTTATTTGGAAGTTTATCCAGTGGTGTAATTGTCATTTGATTTGCTTTGCCAGCTCGAAGTGGATGGAGCCACCGACTATCATGTCACCTATATATTATATCGTATTAATTTAGCCATCCTGTAACGTCGTTGAGTGTGTTAGGGGCGGCATGAGTTCATTTTCGTCTTAATTTTCTGACAGAAGACTCATTTGTCTTCTGTTGGAAATTGCTCTTCGGTAGCTTCTCTGTACTGTCGACGGTGATTTATAGTTATGTGTTTTGGGTGATTGGGTTTGGACGGTCATGTTTGTTGTGTGTGTGTTTATTTTAGCTGCCATAGTCTATACTGTCCAGGAGCCGGTCATGCAATTGTTTATAGGTTTGAGAATCACCTCCTTTTGTTTTGTTGCAGATACGGCCTCTGTATTTGCAGGGGATGCAGACGCAAGCATTGTTGGAGGTGCAGACATTGCGTTTGTGTCCTTGGTTGTCACACTTGGAACATGGATACGTTGAGAGCTGTTGGCGGGCACGTGACACGTCGCAGGAAAATTACTCGCCATAGTAGTGCTATGGTCATGTTGGCTTACTATGTCGGTAGCTGACTTGACAACTCTCGAGGCTGCTGCCAGACACTTTGTGGACAGCAAATCGGTGTGTTGTTCTTGATGTGATTGCTGTTGTCCGGAACATTTACCAACATGCGAGACGCCGGCCGCGGTGGTCTCGCGGTTCTAGGCGCGCAGTCCGGAACCGTGCGACTGCTACGGTCGCAGGTTCGAATCCTGCCTCGGGCATGGATGTGTGTGATGTCGTTAGGTTAGTTAGGTTTAAGTAGTTCTAAGTTCTAGGGGACTTATGACCATAACAGTTGAGTCCCATAGTGCTCAGAGCCATTTGAACCATTTGAACATGCGAGACGACCGCGGATCGGTGTCCGACTTGCAGGCACCTGTGCCTGTTGCGGCAGACCATGCCTGAAGCGCGGCTACCCGCGGGATGAGAGTGTGTTGCAGGTTGCTGTCTTCTAGGAGGAACACAGCACTATGTCTAATTTTTTTTTTTAAATCACTTTCCCTTTCTAAATTCAATAACCTACCTACCCGACTAAGGAATCCAACGTTCCATTCTCCAGTCCATAGAATGTCAGTTTTGTTTTTCCTTATGACAACGTAGTTCTGAGTATTCTCCGCCCTGAGATCA
Source organism: Schistocerca nitens (assembly GCF_023898315.1). Taxonomy (NCBI): domain Eukaryota; kingdom Metazoa; phylum Arthropoda; class Insecta; order Orthoptera; family Acrididae; genus Schistocerca; species Schistocerca nitens. Next base: position 329,241,302 of record NC_064615.1, on the reverse strand, counting down.
GAGTTGGGGACTGTTTTTACCTCTGCAATTTTTTGCCTGAGAAGATGCCTTCATCATTTAACCATGCAGTGGAGCTACACCCTGTCCTAACAGGGTAACAGCTATAGTTTCCCCTTGTTTTCAGTCGTTTGCGGAACCAGCGCAGCCAGGGTATGTTGACTAATACTACAAGGCAGATCAGTCAAACATACCGAGCGAGGTGGCGCAGTGGTTAGCACACTAGATTCGCCTTCGGGAGGACGACGGTTCAATCCCACGTCCGGCCATCCTGATTTAGGTTTTCCGTGATTTCCCTAAACCTCTCCGGGCAAATGCCGGGATAGTTCCTTTGAAAGGGCACGGCCGACTTCCTTCCCCATCCTTCCCTAATCCGATGAGACCGATGACCTCGCTGTCTGGTCCCCTCCCTCCCCCTCCCCCCAAACAACTTAACCCCAACCCAATCTCAGTCAACCATGCAGACTATTAACCCCGCAACTACTAAAATGGCTGCTGCCCCACATCAGGAAACACGTGATAGTCTGGTACCTCCACGGAAACCCCTCCGTTGTGGCTGCACCTGCGGTACGGCTATCTCTATCGTTGAGAAGTTACAAACATATAAAAACTAGATATCCTCGCCTGTCGAGGATCGTAGCGAGCAGCGCGGCGTGCATCAACGCTGCAAGTTACTTTTTCTAGGAAGACTCAGTCGGCTTCTTTCATCAACGAATTTTACTTCAGTCTGGCAGCAAACAAGCTCTACACGATTCAAGCTGTAGTGCTACAGCCCTACCTTGAGGACAATACGAGCCACTACCTTGGCGTTTTAACAATAATTTATGTAGTGTGTAAACTTCTACCTGTTTGTAATAAGATGGACGCTGTTTCCTTTCCTATCAGTATTTTATAATGACTTGTTTTTATCTAAGATACTCCCTGCCTAGATTTAAACTTAAAACTGTGATACAACGCATTGTCCGTAATTATAATATTTTATGAAGATAGTATGAAGATACCAATGATGACCGTGCAGCTTCTCTAGAATAAAAGATAATTAGTTGAAACCCTCAGCTGCAGACTGGTGTGGTTGATATATCTCAATGGCGACAGCTGAAAATTGTGATCCGACCGGGACTCGAACCTGGGACCTCCCGCTTACATGCCAGGCGCTCTATCCATTGGAGCCACCGAGGACACAGTTGAATAGCGCGACTGCAGAGACTTATACCTTGCACGCCTCCCGTGAGACCCACAATTCATATATAAATAGTTAAAGGCTACCCGGGCTTTGACCTTGGTCTGTGAGAATGCCCACAGGTTGCCCGAACACCTTAGCTGGCTCGAGTAATGAGTGGATGGGCAAATATCTATTAAGACAGTTGGAAATGTGGGTCTCATGGGAGGCGTGAAGGGATAAGTCCCTGCAGTGGCGCTATTCATCTGTGCCCTCGGTGGCTCAGATGGATAGAGCAACTGCGATGTAAGCAGGAGGTCCCGGGTTCGAGTTCCGGTCGGGGCACACATTTTCAGCTGTCCCATCGAGGTATATCAACAACACCAGTCAGCAGCTGAGGGTTTCAATTAATTATCAATTATAATATTTTAAATCGCAAAGACCATCGCTGTGCTGTTTTTTAGAACACTGTACCGTGCTTGTCTTCGCCATTATACTGTGTCCAGTCATATAACAAGCACATTTTGCAGCGCGGACCGCTGCGCGACGTGCAGGTGGAGAGTCAGTGATGTTCTGACAGGTACCAGTAGGGACGTGGAGCCGTGCCGACTCCAGTTCCGTGGCCCCCTGCGCTAGGTTTCTCGGTTGATGATCCACGGCGCGGGCAGCCTGATCAAGGTGGTACCACAGATTCTCGTTTGGGTTTAAATCCAGGGAGTTTAGTGGTAAGGAGAGTACGGTAAACTCACCCTGGTGTTCTTCCAACCACGCACGTGTCACGCGTTGTATTGTCCTGCTGGTAGATGCCATCACGCCGAGGGAAAACAAACTCCATGTGTGAGTGACCACGGTCCCAAAGAATAGATGCATTCTTGGGTTGACCCGTTGTGTCGTCCAGGATGACGAGATCACACATGGAATGTCTTCCGGCCTGGGCCGGCCTGAGTGGCCGTGCGGCTCTAGGCGCTACAGTCTGGAACCGAGCGACCGCTACGGTCGCAGGTTCGAATCCTGCCTCGGGCATGGGTGTGTGTGATGTCCTTATGTTAGTTATGCTTAATTAGTTCTATGTTCTAGGCGACTGATGACCTCAGAAGTTAAGTCGCATAGTGCTCAGAGCCATTTGAACAATTCTTCCAGTCTGGACCATTCCGACGATTGTCGCAGGGTGTTTGCTTTCAGAAGTTTCACGCCGTTCACACCAATGGCTACCTGTCCAGCGGTGCTTAAAACGTGACTCAGTCGTGCAATTTCCAGCCTTCGTCGCCGATGAATAGCAGTCAGAATGGGTGCATGTAGCAGACACCTGCTGCAGAAGCCCATACGCAGCAACGTTCGCTGAACAGCCGTTGAGAATACACTATTGGTAGCCCCTTGGTTCATCTGGGCAGTCAATTGCTCAATGGTTGCATGTCTATTCCCCTGTACACATCTTTGCAGCTATCGTTCACCCCTGTCATCTATGGCTTCTGATGCACCACGGTTGCTTCGGCGCCGCTTTTGGATGGCGCTCTTTTCACGTGCACGGGCATACTTCAACCACGGCGGCACAAGAATAGCTTTCAGACTTGGCCATTTCGGAAATGCTACCACCCTTGGCCCGAACATCAAGCATCATGTCCTTTTGGACGCCAGATAAATCGCTGCGTTTCCACGTTGCAACGACGACTGCACTGTTTCCCGAGTGCCCTCCACTGCTTGTGCTGCCACCTGCCCTCTGTGAATGGTTATTGCATCTTGACGTCGAACGTAGGAGGTGGTCATATCAATGTGACTGGACCATTTAATCAGTTTTTTTGTTGATATATCAGATGAAGACACTTCACAAAACCACAGATTCTACATGTAAGTGCAAAATTAATATCGTACCGTTTACCTTCGTATTTTTTTAAACTTCTTCGAGAGAAATGCAAGACAAGCTTCGGTCATTGTTTTATCGCTTTACACCAAAGTCTCATCACGGGAATAAGTGAGCCGGCCACCTTAGACCTCAGACTCACTCATAAGTCCGTTGCCCAGAGTCTCATACCCAGCCGGCCGCTGTGACCGAGCGGTTCTAGGCGCTTCAGTCCGGAGCCGCGCAGCTGCTACGGTCGCAGGTTCGAATCCTGCCTCGGGCATGGATGTGTGTGATGTCCTTAGGTTAGTTAGGTTTAAGTAGTTAAGTCCAGGGGACTGATGACCTTAGATGTTAAGTCCCATAGTGCTTAGATAGGGGAGGAGTCCTCATTAGACATGTGGCGCAGCGAGTCGGCGTGTTCCTGCTGCACTCGCCCTCCTCTTCTCACTGAGTAATGTTTGTCACAGTGCTATGATGATGGAGGACGTTCTACGATAGTTAACAGGTCGGACGTACGTTCTATATCCTCCAGTCACACCTGGGATGAGCAGGATAGTTAGCTGGGATAATTTCAAGCATCTAGTTATTTAATTTTGTTAGGAGTTCACTCCATTTAATGTCAAATGATGGATATGGTCGAGTCAGTTTAATTGGGCTTTCCTGAAGTTTGGCTTGTTCATTCTTACAACCGTCTGAAATCGTAGTGCATAAGTTTATATTCACATCTCTTATAGTTTCTGGAGAGTGACGTGTTAAAATTACAAAAAAAGAAAAAAACGTGGTGCGTTTCTTTCGTTCATTGTCTTAATTAAGTCTCATGGTTCTACACGAAGCTAAAATCCTCAATTAGGGACGAAGTTTCGGGAATTTCGCCAGATGTTTCTCGGTAAAAGAAAAGTTAAAACGGAAACTGTAACGTAAAATTAAATTTAATAACAGATTTGGATAAATCTTTCCTTTGAATTCATCCAAAGATTTGAATAATATTTCTTATTTTCCGAAGCAACTGTCCACAGGGTTTCAGCTTGGGACCATTATGGAAGTATTCAGTATAATGTTATTGCCTTTGCTCATTTCTCGGCCTCTTGTTTCAAAAAAACTTTCTTCATTATTTTGAAGCGGTAAGAAGAGGAAATACAGAGCTGCAATCAAGACATCACATGTTTATTAATTTCTTAATTTCGATACTGACTGAAAGGAGTACCTGGAGTCTTGTAGGTTATGCTCAGTGCCAAAGAGAGGGATGCGAAGCGTTACACGTATGGCACATGTTAAAAAATATTACTTCTTCCACCGAACGGTCATGAAATAAGTTCATAACTTGAGTAGGATTACAGCAGACAAAAAGTTTTCTTCTACGCACATGCTCAACGAACGGAAGGTGAGGGTATTCTCCGATACCACTAAATAAGCCAGAGAGCATGAAAATGCAGAGATCAAAACATTATCGTGAATAAATACACTGAGGGAAAAAATCGCAGCACCAAGAAGGAGAGGTACTGCGGCGGCGGCGGCGGCGGCGCGATTCCTTTGGTTCGTTACCTGCACCTACCTGTGAACTCGCTGCAGCAGATTGCCGGTAGGAAAGCCGGGCTGAAGCCTTCCGTACTGCAACTCCCACCCGGCTGCATACAGCGTAGCTACTCCAAGAATCGGGAAAAGATCTTAAGTCTGAGTGAAAGGTGGAAATAATGGCAAAACTTCGGTATGTTCTGAACCTTGATAATGTACACGTTCACTGCCAAGCCCGTGGTAATCCTAACACAGTCATGCACAAACCCTTTCATTCTCGTTAGCAAGCTTATGATAACGTATTTCCCGAAATCTTAACAGATACTAAGCAAGGATTGTTCTTAAATAAAAATGCTTGCCATACTATTAAGTTTATCGATATCTAGTGCACTTAACGTTTAAGTCACCGATCTGGTCAATATGCCGCGCGGAATTACTGTCCTTTCTCATACACAAAATTATTTAAAAAATCCGTACTTTCTGAAAAAGACACCGGAATAAATATGCCTTCAGTTTAAAACGCTTTTGAAACATGTAGCACAACTAAAACCTGCATACTACAAACGAACGTACCGTGAAATGCTGGGCCCCGACTCCTAGGCTGCTGTAAGCATTCTATATCTCCAAGAGAAAGGCGCGCGAAGAATGTTCTGTTCTGATTGGTCTGGTTTCTTTAAGGTCAATAGAAAAACATTATTCTCCCGTATTAGTCCGCGCTTTTCTTGACTAACCAATCAACAAATAACATACTTCCGAGCTGCACTTTTTCCCAAAATAAATATTTAATATTCTGATATTTTGTTTATACTTTACGTTATTAATTATTTTCATTTGTAATTGCGTAGGCTTCCGCGGCCAGAGTCAGCCGACATAAAAGTTTTCTGGGTTTGGTACCGCGTCGTAATGTAAAAACTGCTGCTGCTATAGAAAAGCCAACGTTTCGGCCACGATTGCAGCGGCCTTCTTCTGGGTCTAATTTTCATTTGCACAGGCATTATCTTTCCTTTTACCATAAACTTACTTAACATATTAAGATACAAAATTCAACGTCGTACAACGTTCGTCAGTAGAACAATGATCTACATATATACTTTAGACCACATTCACGCACCATTCACACTACTAAAAACATTTACAAAACTATACAAACATAAATAAACAAAAAAGACTTCAAGAAATAAACAGAACAATTCACCAAAAACATTCCCTTGACCTGTTTCTTGAATGTCTCTGTGCAGTACTGTCCTGCAGCTCTTTCAGACCTTCTGTCACTGTGCACGCATGAGTCATTCTCCCGATACACGGGCTCTAGACAGGAGCGATATAAGGCGCCACCGTCTCAATACGACACAAACGAAAGTTCCTAAGTGTGTTTCTACATCTGAAGGATGATGTCTATTCAGATTTCCCGCCAAGTCACATAAGACTGGCGCTAGGTTTGCTTTAAATACATGCAGTAACGGTCGTGAGCGTTAGTTACCTTTGAGATTGGACATGGTGTATTGATGTTAGTCAGGAACCCCATTAAGACGACAAAGACGCCATTATAAGGACCTCACTGATCTCGAACAAAGTCGTTAATAGGGCCACGAGAAGCTGAATGTTCCTGCTGCGATACTGCATAAAGAATTGGCAGGAATGTAGTCACTGTACATGATTTCTGGCAGTAGTGTTCACGAGAGTGTACAGTCACAAGAAGACCGGGCTCCGGACGGCCACATGTCACTACCGAAAGGAAACACCATCACGTTTGGGGTATGGCTCTGGCGCATTGTACTGCATCCCCAGCAGCAATCTGTGCGGCACCGCAGTGACACAACGAACTGTTACAAATCGCCTACGTCTAGGACAACCCCGACACAGATGCCCAGCAGCGTCGATTCCACTGAAAAACCCCCAGATTTCCCGACTGAAATCTTCTCGAGCGAGAGCTCATTAGAGAGCAGGGTAGGGGTCTGTTGTGTTCTCTGATGACAGCTGGTTCTGCCTCGTTGCTAGTGGCGGCTGTGTGTTGATTAGTAGGAGGCCAGTTGAGGACCTGCGAGCGACCTCTCTGCGTACTAGAAACGTTGGACCTACACCTGCAATTATTGTCTGGGGTGCGACTTCGTACGACACCAGGATAATTATAGCGGTTATCCCACATACCCTGACTGCAAACTTTTACGTCAATCTGCTGATTCAACCTGTTGTGCTGCCATTCATGAATAGTATTCCAGGGGGTGTCTTTCAACTGGACAACCCCGCCCAGATACCCCTGTTGTATCCCAACAGACTCTACAGAGTGTCTACGTACTATTTTGGCCTGCTCGATCACCAGATCTATCTCCAGTCGAGCACATATGGGACATTACCGGAGAACTTCAGCGCCATCCACAGTGTTAACCGTCTGTGTGTTGACCGACCAAGTGCAACAGGCATAAAACTCCATCCCACACACTGACATCTGGCACCTTTACAACACAATGCGTGCACGTTTGCATGGTTACATTCAACATTCTGGCGGTTACATCAGTTATTAATGTACCAGCATTTCACATTTGCAATGACTTATCTCTCATATACATTAAACTGTGATCTTTCAATGTTAATCACTTAAATATGTTACACAGACATATTACCCCACACTAGTTATTTCTGGTGTTGCCATTTTTTCCCGTCGTTGTATTTTCTTACTTTTTTGGGCCTCCTATGGACCGCGGTGCTCGTTTTTCGCTATTTAGTTGTCATCTGCCGCTTTTGGCACTTTTGCTGAAGTTAAGTAATTTATTTCTTGTTCGTATCTTGAGCTTTCTGGTAGCCTAGTACTCCTTCATTTCCCTGCTGATATATGTGTCCCGTTCCTCGGACCATTTCCAGGTCCCGTTTGTGGTTAATTCCTGTAAAGGGTGCAAAGAAGGGTCTGATTTCAATAGCTAGGTGGTAATCACCCCTGTTAGTTTTTAACACATGTCAAGACATGTCTAATATGAAGTTCTGCAAGTCTTTCTCTACTTGCTTGTTTCACAGGCATCTAGTGGCTTTGCCCTTGTTGGCTGCTTTGAAGGTGTAATAAGATAGCCTGTGACGTCCATTCTATGCAAGAGGCCGTACAAATGTAGTTGTCTTTTTCTGCCAGTATCGGTGAGATTTCCTTGATGTTAATCGAGTTCTCGATTAGGTTTGTGCGTGGGGCATACAGTACGTAATGCAACATATTTTTTTCTGGAAGCAGGTTGGTATTATTCAGGATTCCAGTAGACCATATTATTCCCCAATCCTTTGGCTACAGAACCCTGTTTTTCAACATAATCTCCGTCCAATGCGACGGCGTTCTGCCACCTTGCTGGGAGGGCCTGTATGCCCGCATGCTGCCACCATACTGGTCGACGTCGGCGCCCACGTCTTGTAGCATCAACAACCTCCACATCATCCACGTACTACTTCCCGCGGAGTGTATCCTTCATTGGGCAAAACCGAATGAAGTCGGAAGGGCGTAAGCGGGCACACACCTTTGAGTACTCCAACTGGTGGACGAGTGTGTCAACACTACCAGCAGAGACGTCGGGTTGAGCACCGAGGAGTTCGATCGTAATCCGTCAATCACCTCGAAAGAGAGTGTCTGCACACACTAACATTGCAGGAGTCGCAGCTGTGTGCGGCCGGCCGGCACGCGGAACATCGAATAGGCTTGCGCGATTTTGTTTCGATAGTGACAGACGCCTCGCCCAACGACTCTCCGTGCTTTTGTTCACTGGTACGCACCTCCGTTACAGGCGCCGCCACCTATCAGAACTTCATGAAACAATAGGGGCTCAAGCGGGAATGTTCGGCGATGTCCCACAACAAATTCCGCAGCTTTTTCAACCGAAATTGCCCGAGAAAAGAAAATTGTTGCATTTCTTATTGAACGCTCCTCGTACCTTCGTCTCCCATATGGTAGGGTCCTCGGCCAGACTTTAATTTCCTTTCTTGTAATTCGAGGATTCTTGCTGGGGTCTTCTTCATTCATCGATAGATGTTTCGAAGCATCTTCCTGCAAGTATAGCATGCTCTAACTAATTTGATTTTCCTTTGTTCGAGAGCAAGTGGGTGAAATAATGTATTCAATGACTGTGTAGTAGCTGTGTGTGCAATTTCTTTCCAGGTTACTCATTGTCACCTTTGGTGTATTTCTCTTATCGCTAGAAGAATACTCGAGCCACCTCGCTCATGAGCTCTTGTACTGGACCATGAGATTCTCGCCACTCAGCTCGCCACTTAGTAGGGTCTTGATGCGCGTGGTAATAAGTCTTAGATTAGATTAATACTAGTTCCATGGATCATCAACACGATATTTCGTAATGGTGTGGAACGAGTCAAATTTTCCAATACATGACATAATTAAGTTAATTTAACAACATAATTAAGTTAATATAACAACTTTTTTATTTTTTGTTTTTTTTAATTTTTTTATAATTTTTTGTTTGGTTTTTTTCTTTTTTATTGTTAATTTATATCTAAAAATTCCTCTATGGAGTAGAAGGAGCTGTCATTCAGAAATTCTTTTAATTTCTTCTTAAATACTTGTTGGTTATCTGTCAGACTTTTGATACTAAGCCAGCCAGTGTGGCCGAGCGGTTCTGGGCGCTTCAGTCTGGAACCGCGCGACCGCTACGGTCGCAGGTTCGAATCCTGCCTCGGGCATGGATGTGTGTGATGTCCTTAGGTTAGTTAGGTTTAAGTAATTCTAAGTTCTAGGGAACTGATGACCTCAGATGTTAAGACCCATAGTGCTCAGAGCCATTTGAACCATTTGAACTTTTGATACTATTTGGTAAGTGACCAAAGACTTTAGTGGCAGTATAATTCACCCCTTTCTGTGCCAAAGTTAGATTTAATCTTGAATAGTGAAGATCATCCTTTCTCCTAGTATTGTAGTTATGCACACTGCTATTACTTTTGAATTGGATTTGGTTGTTAATAACAAATTTTATAAGAGAGTATATATACTGAGAAGCTACTGTGAATATCACTAGATCCTTAAATAAATGTCTGCAGGATGATCTTGGGTGGACTCCAGCTATTATTCTGATTACACGCTTTTGTGCAATAAATACTTTATTCCTCAGTGATGAATTACCCACAATCCATTCTTGAACTGGATAAAGGCCAATCTGTCCGTAAATCCGCTGCAGTCTGACAGCGGAACGTGTGAAATGGTAATGAGTACTGTCATTGTCGGCCGGGGTGGCCGAGCGGTTCTAGGCGCTACAGTCTGCAACCGCGCGACCTCTACGGTCGCAGGTTCGCATCCTGCCTCGGGCATGGATGTGTGGGATGTCCTTCGGTTACTTAGTTTTAAGTAGTTCTAAGTTCTAGGTGACTGATGACCACAGAAGTTAAGTCCCATAGTGCTCAGAGCCATTTGAACCAGTACGGTCATTGATCGCAGTCAGTCGCTGGAGTGTGGCAGGTACGCACACGTGTGGGCAGACGCTACGTTTCGTGCTGGGAACACGACCGATGCGGAGAGGCGGCGACCAGCACCTGGTTGGCGACGACGCGCCAACTGCGCGACTCGGCCGTGCCGGTGTCTCCGCCACGGGTGTTAGCACGCGGCCGCCGTTCACACCGCACCGGATCGCACCGGACACCAGCGGACACCGCCATGGGAAAGCGGCGAGGCGTGCGAAGCGACACGCGGGCTGCACCGGCCGCAGCCTCCACACAGGCGCCGTGATTAATCTGGGAGCTAGAATGAGATTTTCACTCTGCAGGGGAGTGTGAGCTGATATGAAACTTCTTGGCAGATTAAAACTGTGTGCCGGACCGAGACTCGAACTCGGGTCCTTTGCCTTTCGCGGTCAAGTGCTATACCATCTGAACTACCCAAGCACGACTCCTCTGCAGAGTGAAAAGCTCATTCTGGAAACATCCCCTAGGCTGTGGCTAAGCCATGTCCCCGCAGTATCCTTTCTTTCACGACTGCTAGTTCTGCAAGGTTCGCAGAAGAGCTTCTGTAAAGTTTGGAAGGTAGGAGACGAGGTACTGGCAGAAGTAAAGCTGTGAGGACGGGGCCTGACTCGTGCTTGGGTAGTTCAGATGGTAGAGCACTTGCCTGCGAAAGGCAAAGGTCCCGAGTTCGAGTCTCGGACCGGACACAGTTTTAATCTACCAGGAAGTTTCAATCTGGGAACTACTCGTCACGTGCCACGAAGCGTCATCGAGGTGCAGCCACCGCCGCCTCTTAATCGTTACAACAATTGCCTATAGGGAAGCGACTGGCAATGGACGGTATCGCCAGGTTTTTTTTCAAGTGCTCTTCCAGAAAAATGAAAGACCAAAGTAAAATACTTGTATTTAAAAGGGTGTAAGATCGTATGTAACATATCCCTCAGTAGGAGGGAAATGCTATAAACTGAAGCAGTCGTTTAATGAACAAAGTAAGAGCATATGGACTATCAGACAAATTGTGTGATTGGATTGAAGAGTTCCTAGATAACAGAACGCAGCATGTCATTCTCAATGGAGAGAAGTCTTCCGAAGTAAGAGTGATTTCAGGTGTGCCGCAGGGGAGTGTCGTAGGACCGTTTCTATTCACAATATACATAAATGACCTTGTGGATGACATCGGAAGTTCACTGAGACCTTTTGATGATGATGCTGTGGTATATCGAGACGTTGTAGCAATGGAAAATTGTACTGAAATGCAGGAGGATCTGCAGCGAATTGACGCATGGTGCAGGGAATGGCAATTGAATCTCAATGTAGACAAGTGTAATGTGCTGCGAATACATAGAAAGATAGTTCCCTTATCATTTAGCTACAATATAGGTCAGAAACTGGAAGCAGTTAATTCCATAAATTATCTGGGAGTACGCATTAGGAGTGATTTAAAATGGAATGATCATATGAAGTTGATCGTTGGTAAAGCAAATGCCAGACTGATATTCATTGGAAGAATCCTAAGGAAATGCAATTCGAAAACAAAGGCAGTGGGTTACAGTACGCTTGTTCGCCCACTGCTTGAATACTGGTCAGCAGCGTGGGATCCGTACCAGATAGGGTTGATAGAAGAGAAAGAGAAGATCCAACGGAGAGCAGCGCGCTTCGTTACAGGATCATTTAGTAATCGCGAAAGCGTTACAGAGATGATGGATAAACTCCAGTGGAAGACTCTGCAGGAGAGACGCTCAGTAGCTCGGTACGGGTTTTTGTTGAAGTTTCGAGAACATACGTTCACCGAAGAGTCAAGCAGTATATTGCTCTCTCCTACGTATATCTCGCGAAGTGACCATGAGGATAAAATCAGAGAGATTAGAGCCAACACAGAGGCATACCGACAATCCTTTCCACAAACAATACGAGACTGGAATAGAAGGGAGAACCGATAGAGGTACTCAAGGTACCCTCCGCCACACACCGTCAGGTGGCTTGCGGAGTATGGATGTAGATGTAGATGTAGAAGCGCCAAAGGCACTGGTATAGGATTGCTTACTCAAATGCAGAGATATGAAAACAGGCAGAATACGGCGCTGCGGTTGGCAGCACCTATATAAGACAATAAGTGCCTGGTGCAGTTGTTAGATCGGTTACTGCTGCTGCAATGACAGGTTATCAAGATTTTAGTGAGTCTGAACGTTGTGTTATGGTCGGCGCACGAGCGAGGGGACACAGTATCTCCAAGATAGCAATGAACTGGGGATTTTCCCATACGACCATTTCCCGAGTGCGTTGTGAATCTCAGGAATCCGGTAAAATATCAAATCTCCGACATCGCTGCGGCCGGAAAGAGATCTCGCAAGAACGGGATCAACGAAGAATGATGAGAATCATTCAACGTGACAGAAGTGCAACCCTTCCGCAAATTGCTGCAGATTTCAATGCTGGGGCATTAACAAGTGTCAGCTGCGAACCATTAAACGAAATATCATCGATATGGGCTTTCGGAGCCAATGGCCCATTCGTGTACCCTTGATGAGTGCACGACAGAAAGCTTTATGCCTCGCCTGGGCCCGTCAACACCGATATTGCATTGTTGATGACTGGAATCATGTTGCCTGGTCGTACGAGTCTCGTTTCAAATTGTATCGAGCGGATGGACGTCTACGGGTATGGACACAACCTCATGAATCCATGGACCCTGCATGTAAGCAGGGGACTGCTCAAGCTTGTGGAGGCTCTGTAATGATGTGGGGTGTGTGCAGTTGGAGTGATATACGACCCCTGATACGTCTAGAAACGACTCTGACAGGTGACACGTACGTAAGCATCCTGTCTGATCACCTGTGTCCATTCGTGTCAATTATCCGTTCCGACGGACTTGGGAAATTCCAGCAGGACAGTGCGACACCCCAGACGTCTAGAATCCCTATAGAGAGGCTCCAGGAACACTCTTCTGAGTTTAAACACTTCCACTGGCCACCAGGCTCCCCAGACATGAACATTATTGAGCATATCTCGGATCCTTTGCGACGTGCTATTCAGAAGAGATCTCCAGCCTCTCTAACTCTTAGGGATTTATGGACAGCCCTGCAGGATTCATAATGTCAGTTCCCTCCAGCACTATTCCAGACATTAGTCGTTAGTCGAGTCAATGTCACGTCGTGTTGCGGCGCTTCTGCCTGCTCCCGTGTCCCCTACACGATATTAGGCAGGTGTACCAGTTTCTTTGGCTCTTCAGAGTGCATTGAAGTAGAAATGACGGAAATAAAAGAAAGATTCAGGAGTGGGATTAAAATTCAATGTGAAAGGACATCAATGGTAAGATTCGCTGATGACAATGCTGTCTTCGTTGGGAGTGAGGATCTGCTGAATGGAATGAACAGTCTAATGTGTACAGAAAATGGACTGAGAGTAATTCAAATCGGGTCTCATCACTGAAGACAGTTCTACCCCAGCCAGTGTGATTCCAGGCTGAAGAAGTGTCTGGAAACGCCCTGTACAAGGTGGGATACCAATCTGACAGTCGCCCGCCGTAAGGCCCGACAACCAGCATTTCATAGCAGGACCCCTTTGGTTGTCGTCTGTAGCACCCTTACAGCATAGCGGTACGTCGACGATATTCTACGCCCGCTGTCGTGCCCTTCATGAGAAGCAATCCTGGTCTTACATTCAGCAAGATAATACACGGCGAGAGTTCCTACTGCTTGTCTTCCTGCATGCCAGACGCTATATAGGGCAGCAAGGTGCGGGATGTCCCCCAAATTGATAATGTTTGGAGTATTGTGGGCAGGGCCATCCAATCATCGGGATTTTGACGACCTAACGTGCCAATTGGACAGAATTGTGTACCATATCCCTTTTAACAACTTTATCAATCAGTGCCAAGCTGAATAGCAGATTCCAAAAAGGTCAGAGGTCAACCACAGCTTTATTGACCCCAAAAACTATGGATCTGAGATCACTAGCGGTCGTTTCTTATTATTTTTACATGTAACGCCATCCAGATTCCAAAGATTCCAGCCTTCAAGTCTTGGGTATAACATACTAAACTTGTTGTTTAATTTAATTAATACTTCGCTGCTATTCAGTATATTCTTATAATCTACGTTTTCGATTGCCTGCTTGAATAGTCTGAATCTTTCTATCTGTCATACATTCGATCAAAAGGTTAGAAAACTTCAATTCACCAAACTCTTTGAACTGCAGATTGGTGAACAGCTCATCTATATTCGTTCTGCCGGCCAGGGTGGCCGAGCGGTTCTAGGCGCTACAGTCTGGAACCTCGCGACCGCTATGGTCGCAGGTTCGAATCCTGCCTCGGGTATGGATGTGCGCGATGTCCTTAGGTTAGTTAGGTTTAAGTAGTTCTACGTTCTAGGGGACTGATGACCTCAGAAGTTAAGTCCCATAGTGCTCAGAGCCATTTGAACCATATTCGTTCTCCGTAAAGTAATCCATCACGACGGTTTCCTGATGTGTAGTAACAAATGGCTCTAAGCACTATGGGACTTAACATCTGACGTTATCAGTCCCCTAGATTTAGAACTACCTAAACCCAACTTAACCTAAGGACAGCACACACATCCATGCCCGAGGCAGGATTCGAAACTGCGACCATAGCAGCAGCGCGGTTCCGGACTGAAACGCCTAGAACAGCTCGGCCACATGACTTTGGGATCCATCCCAGTCGTATATCAGTTATAAATTATATAAATTTTCGTGTAGATGCCATGTACCACTTCTGAACAGGTGGCAATGCCTATGTTACTTGTGGTTTCCTCCATTGTTAAAATGCCATGTTCTTCTCGACACGAGTGTGTGTTTGCTGTTTGAGTCATTTGTAAGCGGCTGTGCGTAATGTAATACAAGAAACTGTGTGAATCACCCGTGGCGAGAATGCGCGGTAACCAGCCCAGTTAGCAGCTCTGGCACAGAGTCGCAAACACAGAGGGGGCCTTCTAGCGTCGCCTATGAGGGCGGCATTGTTCCCTGCTCCAGTTCCGCAAGCACTACGGCGTCAACGATCTGGACAAAACAACGTTAACTGTAACGCACTACTAATGTCTCTTTCAAATCACGTCCCCAACGAAACACCTCGGAACGTCTTCGATTACTTTGTTACGTGAATCTGTACTCCTATACAGCAAGTCCAATTTATTTTGGTCATCCCATGTAATTTTTTCTACTGATCCCAAATAAATACGTGTCAGGCAGGTGTTGTTTGCTACCAGCTGTACATTAACCAGTGTGATTGCCTATCTCGTAGCTTTGTTACGATCATCATCATCATCATCAACAGCGAATTTGATCAGTCGGTGACGTGACCTCTGAGACAGCATGCAACGTAGGTGTCCTGCAGGTTCTTCCATTACTGCCGATCATGAGCTTCCTGTTGTCGATTCACTCCTGCTGTCCTTCTTGAGCCCCTGCCCTATCTGCTCTGTGGTTTTAACCTCGGTCTCCTGTGGTGAACATCCAGTCTGCTTGTTTTGACGACCTGCCATCTCTGCTTCGAGCGACATGACCGGTCCACCTCCATTTCAAGGTATTCAATCTTTCTTTATATCTTTGTTTGTGTAGCCCAACACTGATCTTTCCATTTCTTTTTGGGCTACTATACGTTTTCTAACAATGAAGTCATTTAATATCCATGTCTCACAGCCATAAGTTATTACTGGCAATATAGATCGGTAAAAAAATGTTTCCTTCATGTCGGCCGACATCTTAGACTTGAAAACTGAATATTATCTTCCATAAGCTTGTCATCCTAATTTAAAACGTCGAAATATTTATTGTTTTAGCTCTACTTTCACATTTACAATTTGACCCAGATAGATATATTCTGTGGCCCCTTGCAGTTGCGTACTTCCGAGAGAAATATTTCTCTGTGGTGTTCATTCATTCATCATGATCTTGATTTTATTGCAGTTCATTTTTAGACCTACTTCAGAGCAGACTAAGGCAAATTAACTAACTCTTATTTGTAGTTTTTCTATACTATTTGCAACTAGAATAACATCATCAGAAAATCTCAGGTTATTTAACCTCTTTCCCATAATTTGGATTTTCTTTGTTTTTGGGTTTTCCAACCCAATTTAAACATTATATTTTCAAGGAGTGCTGAAAACAATTTTGTAGATATAGAGTCACCTTGTTTTACATTCTTTTCAGTGGTAAATTCCTTGGTTTCTTCAACGACATTCATAAACACTGTGCAGGATTTTTACTCGTATATGTTATATATGACTTTAAAATAGGCTTGTTGTATTCCTTGTTGTGTTAGAGTCTCAAAGACGGCTGGATGACTGATCGAATTAAATGCTTTTTCAAAAGCTGTAAGCCAAGGCAAAGAAGTAGATGATACTCATTTGTTCTGCTAATTGTTTCGTGTAGAGTGAGGATATGATCAATTGTAGTAAATCCTGCGCCGAATCCATCTTACTCAATGGATACAGCCAGGCCAAGTGTAGTGCTGGTAGTCAAAATTCTAGTAAAAACTTTGTACAGTATGGACAGAAGGCTGATAGGGCGACAGTTCTTTGTATATTTAGCACTAAATTTCTAATGTATTACGATTATTTTGGTTTTATTCCAATCTCTTGGTAATTTTCCACTGTGCAAACAACTTAGGTAAATAATTTGGCTAAATGCTTTATAGATTCCTCATCCATAAGCTTTAAAACATCGACTGATGATAGTGGTCTACGAAGATAAGAACAGCTGTAAGTATTTTTGAAATAACAGCTTATAGATTTTTTATTCGCTAATCCAAGTTTCCTTCTCACAATCTGTTCAAAAATCTATCAAAGTGAACGATTCATGTAAACAGGACGTTACTGAAAAGTAACGCAAAACTGACTGACACTCCTGTATTAGTCTACAGTGCAGGTACCTGGGCTGACGTACTTCATCCACTTGCTGGAGTTAACAGTAAATGCACGGGAGGGAACAGTTGATCGCTCAGTAAGTCACCCGCCTTCAGTTGAAGGTCTGTGTGAGTACAGTGTAAACCAGTGAAGAAAGGCTAGAAATGACACTCACTGTGGAGAATGTAAGTTGGCAGAACAATGACTGCCTTAATGTATGATTCCATTTGTTTACTGTCAGCTCTAGCAAGTGGGCGAGTTACGTTAACCCGCGTACCTGCACTATCTGCTAGTGTAGTAGATTCTAAATCAGTTCTGTGGTGTATATTTAATAGCGTCATGTTTACGTGAATGGTTCATTGTGATACGTTTTTTTAACAGATATTGAGGATAGAAAGTGGATGAAAGTGAAAAATGTACTCCTGCTTATTTGTTTATAACAAGCAGAGTTGCATGAAAGACAATCATGTTGGTTAATGTCCCTGTGGTAGCTAAACAACGTTTGCTTGACACTGTTTTTCATTTCGCTTCTAGACAATAAGTTACTTTGGGTGGTCGAGATAAATGGTGTATTCTGTGTACATTCTGATCAAATTAATGTATTCTGACACTCATTCATGTCTTTTCCGAAGACTCCATAAGCACCTTGGCTTAACGCTACAATTACTGAATTTAATTTTTGCGAAAAGTTTTTCACAAACTACTGAGAAAAAAAAAACATGCCGTAAACATTACATGCGTCAAACATGCTCACAAGAGCAAACTGCCCTGTTTTGTCAGCGTTGATGATAAATGAACTACTCTGGCGTATGCTACCAGATGGTATTCAAGGGAACCAACTAGGGTAGATCCCAAAATACAGCCTATACTTTCATGTCAAGCAGTTGTTAGTCAGCATAAATTAACGGTCTATGAAGATTATGGATTGAGAGTAAATTGAACAAAGACGGAAGCAATGAAAAGTACCAGAGATGAGAACAGCGAGGAACTTATTATCGTAATAGGCGATCACGTAGTAGACGTAATTAAGGAATTCTTCTACCTAGGCAGCAAAATAACCCACAATGGACGTTCCAAGGAGGACGTAAACAGTAGACTAGTAATGGCAAAACGAGCGCTGCTGGCCAAGAGAAGTCTGCTAGTACCGAACCTAGGCCTCAATTTGAGGAAGAAATTTCTGAGACTGTACGTTTGGAGCACAGTGTTGTGTGACAGTGAAACATGAATTGTGGGAAAACAGTAACAGAAGATAATCGAAGCATTTGAGATGTGGTGCTACGGAAGAGTGTTGAAAATTAGGTGAACTGATAAGGAATAAGGAGGTTATCAGCAGAATCAGCTAAAAAAGAAAGATATGGAAAGCATTGACGAGAAGAAGTGACAAGATCATGGATTAACTTCCATGGTACCAGAGGGAGCTGCAGAGGGTAAACGCTATAGAGGAAGACAGAGACTGGAATACATCCAGGAAATAAATTGGAAATTGGTGGTAAGGTCTTATGGGACCAAACTGCAGAGGTCATCGGTCCCTAAGCCTACACACAACTTAATCTAAATTAAACTAACTTACGCTATGGACAACACACACACCCACGCCCGAGGGAGGACTGGAACCTCCGACAGGGGGATCCAGCAAATAACTAAGGTTGTAGGTTACAAGTGCTACTCTGAGGTGAAAAGGTTGGCACAAGAGAGGGATTCGATGTGGGTTGCATCAATCCACTCAGAAGATTGTTGATTAGAAAAACAAGTCTTAGTGGATCGCTTTATAGGAAGTGGCACATTCCAAGAAGACAGGGAGTCAAGCGCTGCATATCTGAGAGATTATTTTGCTGGCAGCTGTACTTTATCGAAAAACTGAAGGGAATATTGAAATAGATCAGGAGATGTGGTGAATGGTATCCCTAGTGTCACTATCATTTCTACCGTTTCTTGATCAGTACGCCAATGGTTCACGGAGAGAACGGCTGATAGGAAGCATCCCTAACACCCTGAATTTTTAGGAATTCGCTGTCATGACTATTTCGCGGGATAAGCAGCGCAAAAAGATTTGTACCACCCTCATTACTTGGTTAGTTACTGTCTTTCATATAGTTTTTTTTGAAATCCTCTTATTCAGTAACATTTCGATCATAGGAAATCAATCTACAGTCTACTGCCACCTTAGCGATAGTCGTAAAATAAAACCACATTCTCTTCACAGTTCACAAGAACGCGTTGTGTCTGCAATCGTCGACGGGACTATACGGCTCATGTACGGTGTTCGGTGAGGCGACGTGCCTCCAAGGGTCGTCCCATGCTTAGAATGTGCCCGCATTGTCACTTTTACAAGGACGGCGCTCACCACTAGAAGCAGTCCGACGAACCGGCCAGAAACATCCAGCCATCATGTTATACTTTCTCCGTCATTGAACTAAATCGCTTAAGCCAAACGCAGGACAGTTCCTTTGAAAGGGCACCCCAAATTTGCTATTCTCCAGCCGTAGCTTTGTCCTATAGCCTCGCCGTCAACGAAACGTTAAACCCTAAACTTCTCTGTCTTTCACAGCGACGTCACTCAAGTAATCGACCGCTGTAGTGTGACGCAAAACATCGAAGATCTACCACCGTCGTGTGGGAGTAAGACGAGTAAGAGAACACCTGGAGTGGAATCTAGATCAAAGGTATCGGGTTCTCCACTGGGTTTAGATTAGATTAGATTAAGTTTTCGTTCCATAGACCCAAAAAATGAGATGATTCTCGTGGATGTAGAACATGTCAGAAAGTATGACATAAAAACGTAAAACATTTGAATATAATACTTACTACCCCGATCATTAGTCACGAGTTTGTCGGAAAAAAGTTAATGCAATGCAGTAAACTGGGACATCTAGTATTTACAGAATTAAAACGCTGTCAGAATCAAACACTCTCATCCACTATTATTAAATTTATCATACGCAAAATACCTAATCTTGACTCTTGTGACCAAATATTGTCAAAATTGAAATCTAACAGATATTTTTACTTAAGCTGACTTACGAGGTGCATTCAAGTTCTAAGGCCTCCGATTTTTTTCCTAATTAACTACTCACCCGAAATCGATGAAACTGGCTTTACTTCTCGACGTAATCGCCCTGCAGACGTACACATTTTTCACAACGCTGACGCCATAATTCCATGGCAGCGGCGAAGGCTTCTTTAGGAGTCTGTTTTGACCACTGGAAAATCGCTGAGGCAATAGCACCACGGCTGGTGAATGTGCGGCCACGGAGAGTGTCTTTCATTGTTGGAAAAAGCCAAAAGTCACTAGGATCCAGGTCAGGTGAGTAGGGAGCATGAGGAATCACTTCAAAGTTGTTATCACGAAGAAACTGTTGCGTAACGTTAGCTCGATGTGCGGGTGCGTTGTCTTGGTGAAACAGCACACGCGCAGCCCTTCCCGGACGTTTTTGTTGCAGTGCAGGAAGGAATTTGTTCTTCAAAACATTTTCGTAGGATGCACCTGTTACCGTAGTGCCCTTTGGAACGCAATGGGTAAGGATTACGCCCTCGCTGTCCCAGAACATGGACACCATCATTTTTTCAGCACTGGCGGTTACCCGAAATTTTTTTGGTGGCGGTGAATCTGTGTGCTTCCATTGAGCTGACTGGCGCTTTGTTTCTGGATTGAAAAATGGCATCCACGTCTCATCCATTGTCACAACCGACGAAAAGAAGGTCCCATTCGTGCTCTCGTTGCGCGTCAAAATTGCTTGGCAACATGCCACACGGGCAGCCACGTGGTCGTCCGTCAGCATTCGTGGCACCCACCTGGATGACACTTTTCGCATTTTCAGGTCGTCATGAAGGATTGTGTGCACAGAACCCACAGAAATGCCAACTCTGGAGGCGATCTGTTCAACAGTCATTCGGCGATCCCCCAAAACAATTTGATATAATCCATTATGGAGTCGAGGTAGCAGTTGTCGTTATACTGTTTATCACTGTTAGCATTCAACCACGATTCTTATACATATTTTAACAACGCGTTTCAAGAGACAATGCTCTCATCATCAGGTTGTAAAATCTATGTCATGAAATTAAACGGACTAAAAAGTCCGTTTAATTTCATGACATAGATTTTACAACCTGATGATGAGAGCATTGTCTCTTGAAACGCGTTGTTAAAATATGTATAAGAATCGCGGTTGAATGCTAACAGTGATAACCCCAAAACAATTCTCTCCACTTTCTTGATCATGTCGTCAGACCAGCTTGTGCGAGCCCGAGGTTGTTTCGGTTTGTTGTCACACGATGTTCTGCCTTCATTAAACTGTCGCACCCACGAACGCACTTTCGACACATCCATAACTCCATCACCACATGTCTCCTTCAACTGTCGATGAATTTCAATTGGTTTCACACCACGCAAGTTCAGAAAACGAATGATTGCACGCTGTTCAAGTAAGGAAAACGTCGCCATTTTAAATATTTAAAACAGTTCTCATTCTCGCCGCTGGCGGTAAAATTCCATCTGCCGTACGGTGCTGCCATCTCTGGGACGTATTGACAATGAACGCGGCCTCATTTTAAAAGAATGCGCATGTTTCTATCTCTTTCCAGTCCGGAGAAAAAAAATCGGAGGCCTTAGAACTTGAATGCACCTTGTAACAGTCTGTATTAAGATATTCATCTATGGAGTAGAAGGAGTTGCCTATCAAAAAGTCTTTCAATCTCTGTTTAAGCCGTGCTTTATCTGAAACCAAGTTTTTAATGGTTGCTGGCAATTTATTAAAAATATGTGTTCCTGAATATTGGACGCCTTTTTGGACCAAGCTATGTGATTTTAGGCCTTTATGTAGATTGTCCTTATTCCTGGTATTGATACTGTGTACTGAGCTATTGGTTGTAAATAGAGATGTATTACTTGCAACAAATTTCATAAAGGAATAAATATACTGAGAAGCAGTGGTTAGAATACAAAGCTCCTTGAACAGGTTTCCACAAGATGTTCTTGAATATACACCACAAGTGATTCTTATCACACGCTTTTGCACCCTAAAAACTTTTGCTCGGGTTGCCCCAGAATATGATCCCATACGACATAATAGAATGAAAGTAAGCTATGTATGCAAGTTCTTTTATATTTATATCTCCTACATTTGACATCATTCTCATGGAAAATACAAATTTGTTTAGGCGCTTAAGCAATTCTGGGGTATGCCTTTCCAAACTGAATTTATTTATGAGGATTTGCCTTATCCCCGTAATCCCTCATATAAAAGTGGCCAGGTACTAAGTCATGTCTCAGGCACGCTGTGGTTGAGCAAGGAGGTGAGTCGGTCACGTATTGGGCTAGTATCATATACTGGCGCCTCCGAAAATTGTAAAAAAAAAAAAGGCTCGTCTGATTTTGATGGTGTTTCCAATGGAGTACTACAGGTTTGTTGCCCCAAAATATTTAATGAATATTTAATGCATAACTAACACAAGGTTTTTTTTCCTGAGAGACTTATAGTTGATAAAAGAGATGTCAATAACGACCCGCCTGTTTCACTGCTGACATCATTTTCCAAATTTTTTGAGAAAGTGGTGTGTTCTGCAATAATATGTCACCTTAGCAACAATAATATCCTCAGAAAATCACAGTTTGATTTTCAGAAGAGTTGCGCTACTGAGAATGCAATTTACATGTTGACTAACCAAGTTTTACGAGCATTAGATAATAAAATAGCACCGGTTGATATTTTATGCGACGTGTGTAAGGCATATGACTTCTATTCACAGTATTCTCGTAGATAAATTGAAGTTATATGGGACTGATAGTATATCCAGCGAATGGATAATGACATATCTAACCAAAAGAATGCAGAAAGTTGTACTTAGTAATTCAACCAATATAGTACCGGGAAGTAATTGTGACCGGGGAGAAATCACGTGTGTGGTTCCCCGTTATCACGGGGTTATCACATGTGCCTAGTGAGCAGGAGACCCAGGTTCGAATCCCGGCGTCGGTACATACACTCCTGGAAATGGAAAAAAGAACACATTGACACCGGTGTGTCAGACCCACCATACTTGCTCCGGACACTGCGAGAGGGCTGTACAAGCAATGATCACACGCACGGCACAGCGGACACACCAGGAACCGCGGTGTTGGCCGTCGAATGGCGCTAGCTGCGCAGCATTTGTGCACCGCCGCCGTCAGTGTCAGCCAGTTTGCCGTGGCATACGGAGCTCCATCGCAGTCTTTAGCACTGGTAGCATGCCGCGACAGCGTGGACGTGAACCGTATGTGCAGTTGACGGACTTTGAGCGAGGGCGTATAGTGGGCATGCGGGAGGCCGGGTGGACGTACCGCCGAATTGCTCAACACGTGGGGCGTGAGGTCTCCACAGTACATCGATGTTGTCGCCAGTGGTCGGCGGAAGGTGCACGTGCCCGTCGACCTGGGACCGGACCGCAGCGACGCACGGATGCACGCCAAGACCGTAGGATCCTACGCAGTGCCGCAGGGGACCGCACCCCCACTTCCCAGCAAATTAGGGACACTGTTGCTCCTGGGGTATCGGCGAGGACCATTCGCAACCGTCTCCATGAAGCTGGGCTACGGTCCCGCACACCGTTAGGCCGTCTTCCGCTCACGCCCCAACATCGTGCAGCCCGCCTCCAGTGGTGTCGCGACAGGCGTGAATGGAGGGACGAATGGAGACGTGTCGTCTTCAGCGATGAGAGTCGCTTCTGCCTTGGTGCCAATGATGGTCGTATGCGTGTTTGGCGCCGTGCAGGTGAGCGCCACAATCAGGACTGCATACGACCGAGGCACACAGGGCCAACACCCGGCATCATGGTGTGGGGAGCGATCTCCTACACTGGCCGTACACCACTGGTGATCGTCGAGGGGACACTGAATAGTGCACGGTACATCCAAACCGTCATCGAACCCATCGTTCTACCATTCCTAGACCGGCAAGGGAACTTGCTGTTCCAACAGGACAATGCACGTCCGCATGTATCTCGTGCCACCCAACGTGCTCTAGAAGGTGTAAGTCAACTACCCTGGCCAGCAAGATCTCCGGATCTGTCCCCCATTGAGCATGTTTGGGACTGGATGAAGCGTCGTCTCACGCGGTCTGCACGTCCAGCACGAACGCTGGTCCAACTGAGGCGCCAGGTGGAAATGGCATGGCAAGCCGTTCCACAGGACTACATCCAGCATCTCTACGATCGTCTCCATGGGAGAATAGCAGCCTGCATTGCTGCGAAAGGTGGATATACACTGTACTAGTGCCGACATTGTGCATGCTCTGTTGCCTGTGTCTATGTGCCTGTGGTTCTGTCAGTGTGATCATGTGATGTATCTGACCCCAGGAATGTGTCAATAAAGTTTCCCCTTCCTGGGACAATGAATTCACGGTGTTCTTATTTCAATTTCCAGGAGTGTATTTTCATTCGTCACTTCAGTCTGCATATAAACTTATAAATGTTCAGCATGTAGGCAAATTTACAAATTAATTTGCAATGTGAATATAAAATGACTCGTTCCCCATTATTCCGATTTATCGTGCAAAATGATCCATGGAACATGAAACTAAGTAACTAAAGTATCTGCTCACAAGAACCCGAATGAAGTAGCAGCGCGTCGTCGAGGAAACCTCATCCCACAATGGATCACTTCAGGATGGCATCGTCGAAATGTGAGAGAGGCTTGAACATCCCCGTTTCGACCACCCGATGTACAGCATTCCAAAGGCGACCCAAGTATGTTACTATCCACGGTACTGAATTTTACCCAATAGTGGTTTTTAATTTAAAAGACGTGCAAAGATGTTTACTTTGGAACAGACTGCGTTTGTTTTTATTACAGCTTTTTTCGATTTTACAATTTCTTAAAATGTTTCGTCAAGCTTATTCTTTAAGTCTTAGCTGTCTTTGCATTCCCACTCACACATTTCGCAATGCAGATGGTGCAAAACTTTTTTGTAGCAGTCTGAGCGGGGTGTTCGGGTTTTCTATTGTGTTGCTTGACTCTTAGTAGAATTTTATCACCAAACCTGTCCGTGATACAAAACATGTGTCACAGCTCCCATCATTGGCGTTGCATGAGCATCTCTGAGACGCTCTGGAGCTTACTAAGCGAAACCGTAGTGAAACATGCTGCCCATCCTTGAATATACTCTAGTAATCTTGTCCGGTAACGGTTACAGACACAGGAGCAAAACTGAAGAATCGAATGTTCGACAGTATAGTAAGCAACACTATCTGATCAAAAGTATTCGGCTTCCTGTTGATGAACATTAATAAGGGATGTGTTCACCCTTCGCCTTTATGGCGGCTTGAAATCTGCTTTAACTGTCAAATCTAATTCTGTGTATAGGAATGCCAGTCAATTCTTCCTCAAGAGCCTGAACCAGAGTCGGTAAGGCATTGGACGCTGGGGTCCGGAACGAAGTCTACGTTCGAACTTATCCAAACGTGTTCCGTCGACACCATGTCGGGATTCTGGGCAAGGCAGTCCATCCAGGAATCTTATTGTCCTAGAACCAGTGCCGCGCGGAGTGGCCGCGCGGTTTGAGGCGTCATGCCACGGACTGCTTGGCCTCTCCCGCCGGAGGTTCGAGTTCTCCCTCGGGCATGGGTTGCGTGTTGTTGTTAGCATAAGTCAGAATAAGTTAGTTTAAGTGGTGTGTAAGTCTAGGGACTGATGACCTAAGCAGTTTGGTCTCTTAGGAATTCACACACATTTGAACATTTTTCGAACCAGTGCCTCACAGATGTAGTATTGTGACAGGGTGCATTGTCATGTTGATAGAGGCATCGTCTCCGAATTGCTTCTCTCTAATTTACGCAGTACACAGTGCTGTAAAATGCTGTAAAATCGGTGGACTAACCACGAAAAAGGCACACCTACCATCACAACACTTCCTCCAGACCTCACTTTTGGCACTACACATGATGACAGGTAACGTTCTCCCGGCATTCGCCAAACTCAGACTCTTCCATCGGATTGCCACTGTGTGATTTATCATTTCACGTCACTAGTTTCCAATCATCCACCATCCGACAGTGTCGCCCTGCACACAACTTCGAGCATCGATTAGCACTGGCTATGGAGGAGAGTGACTTAGGAGGCGTGTCGCTAAGCACTGCTATGGAGGTGAGTGACTTATGAGGAGCGTCGCTTAGCACTGACTATGGAGGTGAGTGACTTATGAGAAGCATCACTTAGCACTGACTATGGGGGTGAGTGACTCATGAGGAGCGTCGCTTAACACTGACTATGGAGGTGAGTGACTTATGAGGAGCTGCTCGACTGTAGTACCAGATTCTCTTCACCTTTCCAGGCACAGCCATTATGTGAAGTAGACTGCTGGTGAATTCACGAGTGATCCCTTTTGCCGATTTCATGCGAGTCTTTACAAACATCCTCCGCAACTCTAGGATGTCCGAGTCCTTTAGTACATGAGGCCTGCATGGTCTTTGGTTAGCTGTCGTTGTTCCTTCACGTTTCCACTTTCCAGTCACATCACCAAAGTCGACGTGGGCAGCTTTAGAAGTGTTGATACGTTCCAGATGGATTTGTTACTCGAGTGACATCCAATGACTAGTCATCAAGTTCTCCTGACCGAACTACACTGCTGATACTGCTTTTCTCAGAC
Organism: Schistocerca nitens; assembly: GCF_023898315.1. Taxonomy (NCBI): domain Eukaryota; kingdom Metazoa; phylum Arthropoda; class Insecta; order Orthoptera; family Acrididae; genus Schistocerca; species Schistocerca nitens. Next base: position 329,214,902 of record NC_064615.1, on the reverse strand, counting down.
AGCGCAGTACTCCGGTCTCCCTCTACGCTGGTGGGTCCGCCTCTAGTTTCACGTAGTGGTCGATTCCACATTATATAGTGCCGTCCTGAATCTTTTGATCATATCTCTTCCCTGCGTGATTAAAACTTCCTTATTGATATTCTAAAAAAAATCTCAGTTTACTGCGTTTACTACAACTACTTTTATACAACCACTGAGTACCAAGCCTTCGCAAGGTATGTATTTATTTCGGTATGTATTTATTTCAATTCCATTAGCCTAACTCCTGCTTATCCCTCTCTCTGTCCATTTTCTTTTCCCCCCCTGTGTACATCTCCTCCTACCTCTTCACTCTATCAGTTGCCTTCTCCCCAATCTCTTTGCTGGCCGTTGTGGCCATGCGGTTCTAGGCGCTTCTGCCTGGAACCGCGCGACCGCTACGGTCGCAGGTTCGAATCCTGCCTCGGGCATGGATGTGTGTGATGTCCTTAGGTTAGTTAGGTTTAAGTAGTTCTAAGTTCTAGGGGACTGATGACCAGAGATGTTAAGTCCCTTAGTGCTCAGAGCCATTTTGAACCATTTTTGAACCACTCTCTTTGCCCATCTCCTTATTATTACTTTCTCTGTCTACCTCATTCTCGACCACTATGTCCCCTTCCTCTTCCCTTTATCCACCCATTCCCTCCTCACAGTCTCTCTCTCCATCCCCTCCTATCCCTCCCTGTGGATCTGCTCCTCTTTGCAGATGGATTCTGTGGTATATGTGGATACTGTTTGCGAAATGTGTTGAGAATAGAGTTAGTAGTAAAGACCTAATAAATTCAAGTGTTATCCATGATGCGGCAAGCCCGCCCTGTTAGCCGTTCGGTCTAACGCACTGCTTTCCGGGCGGGAAGGCGTGCCGGCCAGTCTGTCGATGGTTTTTAAGGCCGTTTTACATCTGCCTTGGCGAATGCGGGCTGGTTCCCCTTATTCCGCCTCAGTTACACTATGTCGGCGATTGCTGCCACTGGGGTTACACTCGTCTGGTGTGAGACGTTCCTGGGGGGGGGGGGGGGGGGGTCCACCGGGGGCCGAACCGCACAATAACCCTGGGTTCGGTGTGGGGCGGCGGTGGGGTGAGTGGACTGCTGTAGCCTGTTGTGGGGTTGTGAACCACTGCGGGCTACGGCGGGGACGAAGCCTCTCCGTCGTTTCTAGGTACCCAGTTCCATACAAGAATACAATGATGCGGCTTTCTCGCATCTCAGTGTATATGCGTCACATTCCCTGAACTATGCGTCGTAAAATGATATAATTTTGCAGGTGCATTTAGTTGTACATGTGAATACCATCTGCAAAATGTGTTGCAAATAATTATTAGTCGAGAAGTAGTAAATTAAAACGCCTTGCCTGATGTAGCAAGCGATAAAATTTTTTTCCATTCATCATTTTATGGAAGATCAGCAAAAAAAGTCTCGTAAAGTTTCTTGCAAGTCTATAACTGCTCTCATTCTCTGATACTGGATTAATATACGAGTAATACGGCTATTTGTGCGTCGTGAGCTACGCTCTTTTTTTTCACTCCCACTCCACCCCAATCCCTATCAGTGGTAGATGGTTCTCACCCTTACAGCGGTTCTTTGCAGACAATAAGTCTGGTTGAAATGCACTCAGCCTTTTAGGAGATGCGGAACCTGAATATGTACATTTTTATAATATTTATGGAAATCCTTTTAAATCGCTCTGTGTGCATATTGCTAAATATTTAATGATAGTATCTGTTATTAATTTTGGTTACTTTCATTAGTAAAGTTTCGACGACGGTAAATTATAACGATCGCTAATCAATTTAAATTCTGGCCGTAAGTAAGAAGATCAAGTTACTTAGTAGCCAATAAAACCCTACCTTTACAAAAATGGTTCAAATGGCTCTAAGCACTATGGGTCTTAACATCTGAGGTCATCAGTACCCTAAACTTAGAACTACTTAAACCTAACGACATCACACACATCCATGCCCGAGGCAGGATTCGAACCTGCGACCGTAGCAGCAGCGCGGTTCCGGACTGAAACGCCTAGAACCGCTCGGCCACCGCAGCCGGCCCTACCTTTACATTAACTTCATTAATGAAGCAAGCGTGATAAACGTTTGTGCACCACAATTACCAAAGTGGATTCCCGTACCTGGTTTCAGATGAAGAATACGTTAAAAAAACCTTTCTGCATGTATCTGTTCAAAAGGGACTAGGTGAGGGAGATTACATGAACCGGAGCAATAGGTTTTGCACTATGAGTCAGAAAGACTCATCGAGGGTCGCGAAGCTATAGCCCAGTCATTGTGAATGTGCTGGAAATACAAGCTTTTCCAACAGTAGCCGGAGATTTCTAGCGGCAGTTCGCGTGGAATGCAGAGTGAGAACAGAGTTGAGCGTCAGGCTGACTGATAACGACATAGCGAAGAACAGCAAGCACTAGATAACTCTACGACTTCCCACAGCGTCATTTAATCAGTCTGAGGAAACAACAAGCCTGCTTGTCGAACCAGATGGGCAAAGCGTATCAGACGCTTGTTTATTCTGAATTACGTCCAATGTTATGGGTGACGTGAACGGCGTTAAAAATGTCTTTATCAGAAGCCCCGGCGACGAAAGGGCAGAGTAACAGTAACGCTGGGTCTTCCTGGTAGACGATATGCAACTGCGCCACGGATGGTTCTTTCCATAAGCAAAAGCACATCACCTTTTCAGGTTTCAAGAACCGGAGAATAAATGTAGAAAAATGATACTTACGGTTTTATTAATGAACGATGTGCCTTTCACATATGTTGTGTATTCGGGTTTATTTGTGCAATTTTTTACAGGTAAAGTGACAAATACAGTTAAAAGCAATGTCTTCAAATATTCAGAAATGATAGTAATGTGTCGCACTCTGCAGGCTTGCCAGATCTCATTTATGGACGCAGTGTCCTTTCAAGCCAATAATGTCATGCACTTTACTACGACGCAACATCCAAAGGGTGTTTATTCGGGACATTGGCCAGAAATACAGGTACGAATAGGGAATACAACGCCTAAACTAAAATTCGCGCGCTCTGGCGCCTCAGCACCATTCCCTGCACAGCAACAGTACAAATGTCTCTAACAAAATTTATTGGCTCGCATGTTTTCGTACAAAATGATTATCAAAGAAAGCTGATTTGGCTATACTGTAATGAAATTTACGTCAAATATCTTCATTCAGTACTCTGAATATGTGCCACACATTTGCATTGAATCAGATTATACGTGTTCAAGAAGTGCGTGAAATGATATCTGGCTACTTCATCGTTATTCAGCAGTTACATCAATTCGATACGCGTGTAATTATTTAATACTTACACAGAAATGAGAATACAATCGTTTCATTGGCCGCTTTTAAAGCCTTCAAACGTTCCTCAACACACTCCTCTATGGTTTCCGGTCCATTGTCGCCACTGCCTTCTTTTTCTTCATTTATGCTTTTAGTATGCCCGTTCGAGCTTGTACATAATTTATTGTTTGAACCAGTTCATGACACTCTGACCCAGTGATGACGGAACTCCCCCACGAACTTTAGCGTTTACTAAACCAGTGCAAATTATAAATCGATATTAAAAGGTTAGCTAGAATTTCATCTGCACTTAACAGAGGCTGCAGCTCTAAGTTGTGGTTAAAGGTAAATACAAAAGTCAAACTGAAGGAAATTGCTTATTACGAAATAGATGGTGCTTACACAGATAATAAATAGATCATAAATATTTATTAATTAATGTAAAACTATTTTAAAAACTAGATGTTTTCAAGTATCTACTAAGTAAATTAACCAAGAAATGTAATATTAAGGATGAAATTTCGGAGAGAATTGAAAATCATTCGAAATTTTATTGGGAATTGGACATAATTAGAAATTGGAAAATACCTGCAAAACAGAGATCGTGATATACAACTCATAATCTCAATCCTAAGAGAACGCAAGTGTATTCAGTCCATCTGAAACATAAACAAGCTGACAGGAAACTTGAAATATTCTGGAATGGAGTTGCACTAGAATATTGCTCCCACCCCAGTATTTGGATGTCACCGTCGGCCGTACACTAATCTACAAGGACCATTGTCTGAAGCTGAAGCAGAAAGTATCCTCGAAAACTGGCGGAATCGAACTGGGGTACACATCCACAAACATTAAGATCAACAGCTCTTGCCTTATGCTATTCTGCAGGAGAGTACGCTAGCCCATTGTGGTACAATTCAGTACATGCAGAGCAGGTTGATGTAGCCTTAAATGACAGCTGCAGGATTGTTACAGGCTGCCTAAGGCCAACCCCCATGGACAAAGTTCAATGTCTCGCTGGTACTGTTCCAGGTGGCATCAGAAGAGAGGTCGCCGCTAACATCGAGAGGCATAAATAAAATACAGTGACATCACATCCACTCTTTGGACATCAGCCTGCCAAGCCAAGACTGAAGTCCAGGAAGAGTTTCCTAACAACTTCACAGCCCTTAGAAGGATCAGCCGCGGCTACCCGACTCACCAAGTGGAAAGAAAGATGCCAACACCTGTCAAACTGGATGACACCACAAGAATCCCTGCCGCCTGGACACATGGAGAAGTGGGTCATCTGGAAGTCCTTGAACAGACTACGGACCGAAGTTGGTTGTTGATGGAGTAGGTGAGGATGGTGCTTCTACTTCTGAATCCACATGTAGTGATGACGGTCCTGGCAGTAGAGCAGCAGCAGGGGCTGATGGCGCTGCTGGCTGGTGCAGTTCTGACGTTGGTGGCAAGGGTGGCAGTGATAGTGGCAGTGGCGCTGGCAGTGGAGCTGCTGTGCATGTGGGAGAGATGACCTCTGCAGGAGTTAATGAAGTGTTGGGATACAGTGTGTGAGAGTGGAAAGACGGGTGGAGTTATCCGAGTAGTGGGAAAGGAGGGAATGGAGGGTAGAGTAGCATAGGATAGTGAGTGAGGGTAAATGAGTAAGTGGATTTGGGAGTGGAGTACAGGTGCGAATAAATGATAGTGATCGTCGTAGTTGTAGGCTGATACGTCGTTGAATGAGGGCAGCGACGTTAGTGACAAGCAGACGGTTAAACAGTGGTGACTAGATGATGAAGGTGAAGACTAACAGCAAAGATGTGGATTAGCGATCACTAGCAATGACCAGCAACGAGGGCAAGCTCTGGTGGCGAATGTGATGACTGGCAGCAAGAACTGACAGCAAAGCGTAGGCAATGCTGATGATGGGCAGTAAAGTTTGGCAGCAATGGAGTTGACATAGACGGTGACGGCTGGAAAGTTTTACCTATCGAGATTCCAACCCCGAGAGCAGCCCAAGCAGAGGACAAGGGATTGCAACCCTTGGATGTTTAGTGACTTGATAATATCTTCAGTTTCAATCCTACACAAAGTTAACCAAGGCAGAGAACACATTTGGCAGACTGACATTCCTGGACTTGTAGGTAAGGAAGAAACCCAGTAACGCTCTTTGCACAGGAAACTGTTCACACATACCGCTATTTACACGCCATCATTTAATAACCCCTAGCATTCTGAGCATTCTAAGAAGTTGCCGCTTTCCACAAAGAGGAAAAGATAATGCTCTGCGGCGCCACCTGTTGGCTGTTGACTGACCGCCTCTGCCCCACGTCACTTGCTGCAGCTATTCTCTCTGCTGATATCTGACAACCCCGTGACACACTCTTCTGTTTCTAGTATCTCCCGACAAATTGACTAATGCCAACGCTCTTGATAGTTCGTTTAATCTTTGTTACGTCTCTTTTACATCACCCATAGTAAACACTATGAAGAGAAATGTAATTGCTGACACATGTGTCCTAACAATGCAATGCAAGCGAAACGTTAAGCGAGTTAACCTAAGAGCTGACAGCAGACTGAACTGGCAGAACAGCGTTGATGCCTGGTATGTCACGAGGAACTCTCTTGTACTGTATATCTCCCCATACCACTTTCGCTCCTACTGACCAGTCTATGAATTATGAACTATGATAGAACTATCTGTTCTATCTTCTTCCCGAATGCCTGTTGGATCCACTGCATCATTAACATCTTCCGCCCATCTTCAAGGAGGTCTTCCATTCCTTCTCCGCTGGTCACTGAGCCTCAGTTCGAAGTGGGGCTCATCACTGAAGACAATTGTAGTCCAGAAATGGGATTCCAGGCAGAAGGTGTAAGATGTGTTTGGAGACGCCCAACACAATGGGATACCATCGTGCCTGTCACCCTCCATGCGGCCCTACAACCAGAAGTGGGACCCCTTTGGTAGTCATCCACGTCACCCTTACAGCACAGAGGTTCATCGACGATATTCTACGCCTTATTCTCTTATCCTTCGTGGCAAGCCATCCTGTGCTTATATTTCAGCAAGATAACGCGCACCCGCACACGGCGAAAGTTTCTACTGCTTGTCTTCGTGCCTGCCAAACTCTAAATCTGCCAGCAAGGTCGCCGGAGCTCTCTCCAGTTGAGAACATCTGAAGCCCTATGAGCGGGGTCCTCCAACCAGCTCGGGATTTGGACGATCTAAAGAGCCAAATAGACAGAATTCGGCACTATCTCACTCAGGAGATCATCCAACAACTATCAGTCACTGCCAAGCCCAATAACTCCTTGCGTAAATATGAGAGGTGGACCAATGTGTTTATTACTTGCTCTGTTTCTTAAGTTCTTTCTCTTGAATAAATCATCCAATTTTTCTGAAACTGTAATCATTTGTTTGCTTGTGCATATAGATTCCATCCACCGATTTCCGTCACATTGGGACAGTTCCTACATAGTGTGGTGTTTTCTTTTTTCCTTAGAGTATATTTTAATTTAAATGTCGGATAGTATACACCAGACAAAAATATGTAAGGCTGGTGTATGCGAGAGAGCATCTGTTTATGTCCGTACTCAGTATGGTTCAAGTGGGTCTAAGCACTATGGGACTTAACATCTGAGTTCATCAGTCCCCTAGACTTAGGACTACTTACCAAAGGACATCATACACATCCATGTCCGAGGCAGGAGTCGAACCTGCGACCATAGCCGCAGCGCGGCTACGGACTGAAGCACCTAGAACCGCTCTGCCACAGCGGCCGGCTATACTCAGTATAATCGATCACTTCTTGTAATGCGTGTGATGTACTTATGAACCACTGTGATTAACAAAGTTCGAATCATAAACAATCTTCGGACTATAACACCTGAGAAAGGTATTTCCCGAGGACGGGAGACTGATTGTGGTTGTGCTCAGGGCACTCACAGCCGAGGTCAGGCTGAAGTAATCAACTGGGCGCTAAACACTGACTTTCCTTCCCTTTGGAGGATGAGATTAATGAATGACCTTTGTCTTCCATTAGGGATCACCTACTGGCAGTACTTAACAGGAGTAAAAGTAAGACTATTTCCCGCCGGCCGCGGTGGTCTGCCGGTTCTAGGCGCTCAGTCCGGAACCGCGCGACTGCTACGGTCGCAGGTTCGAATCCTGCCTCGGGTATGGATGTATGTGATGTCCTTAGGTAAGTTAGGTGTAAGTAGTTCTAAGTTCTAGGGGACTGATGACCACAGATGTTTAGTCCCATAGTGCTCAGAGCCATTTGAAGACTATTTCCCGCTGTATTCGACCGCTTGGCTGTTGGTACCTTAGTGAATTAATCGAATAAAATGCGTGCCAATACTGCTCTCAGCTTATTCGTTTTAGCTTATCAGATACCGGCACAGGTCTTAGTAGCAATCATACCTCCAGTTATTTTAAACTCGTTGAACAGCCAAAGAACGGAGACATGTTTTGGAAGTTCGTGCAACATGTGAACATTTATTTGATATCACTAAATAGAACTTTCCTATAAGTAAAGTTAATGGTAGGGTTCCTGCACTTAACTTAGGATCCACTTAGCAACTAATAAATACACGAAATCCTCCGTTGCCAAATTTACCTTTAATGTAATTTTAATTAACGTGGAAGCCATAACAACGCCAAACATGGAGGCAAAATGTACGCATCTAAAGGCTACTTAAAAAAGGAATAAAATCACTTAAATTTGTTTCCACAAGAGGAGAATACAGGGTTCAATTCGGACCTCGCTAACACTTGCATTTTACTGACATTAAATATAACAAGATAAATAATCATACATGTGACGAGAACAAATGAATAACACTATCAATCTTTACAGATGAGAATACGACTATATCCACGAAGGTTCGCGCCCTGGCAAGGGAGATACTTAACTTCAACATATAAGGTGATTACAGTGAGCCCTAATTCCACTCGACAAACGTAGTAACGATATTGGCGAGACAAATGCACTGAAGGAGGACAGCCGGATGTGCCGTAGTAAAATGGGCCACCATCAACCCCGTCATGACGCGACCCCCGTCAACACGTCAGTTTCAGCTACCTGCAACATACACAGAGTCATTTGTAGCTTCTTGAAAACAGTTAAAATGAAAAGGCACAACGCGTAACACACTAATAAAGTATAAACGACTACTTCAGAGAACTATCTCCTCTTCAGACAAACAGCAGAATACTAATAACACGTAGAATACTTCTAACCTATAACAAACTAAGTTACCACGAAACAGAATATCTTCTTGAGTTCATAGAATACTCAGTCTGACTCGCCTGTTTATAGGTCTTACAACTCAACAGTGTCAGCTTACGCAAACCCGCGAATACAAAACTCGAAATATGACAGGATTAATGATTGAAGCCACTGACAATGCTAGGCTGCCACACAGAGGAGACAATAGTAATTTAAAGCGGCACACAACCGACCTTACGTCTCCAGTTTAGTATAATCAGAATAAACAATTTTGTGTATAATAATTACTTACAGTACCACGACAACCTCCGAATAACACTTAGCACCTTTAGAAATACAGAGTTCGAATGTATTCACTTATTGCAAGGGTTTCAACTTTACATCCCTTTCCACACAGCTCTCTGCTTACACACTTCTATAACTTCTGCAACTAAAGAAGGGCACATAAATGGACATATAACTGACACAGATTTAAGCAGAATAAAACAGTATCTTAGTATGGCGCAAATGGCTTCATTTGCTTTACACTTGGGATATCTTCACCATTCAGTAATTCCGAAATATATTCAACAACGCGTGAGAGCAAGACGTCGCCGTGGTATCAGCTATTTACTTCACATAATTTCCTGCACAGACACAAGGCAGACGAAGCGTTTTCACATGCAACAGCGGCGAGCATCACACATTTCCTCCGTCACGCCATAGACACATCTTAATTTCAATGGCCAGTAACAAGAACATATACATGCCCTCGCAGCAGAAAAGCCCCAAAACACAACAATGTACAACCGCGATACCAAACCCGAGGTCCCATCAAGTCACTGCCGTGATCTCTCGCTGACCCTGCCCATAGCGTACAGGCGTCGTACCACAGGCCTCACGGTAAACGTCAACAAGCCACCTCCGACCCTGCGAATCTCCACTCCGCTGTCTCTTTTCTCTCTCGCTTAACAACCCGACCACCGGCCTGAATCGCGGAAGGCGAAGATGGTGACCCTATAATCGATGGCAGCGATGCCATTGTAAGTGCGAGAACACTGGCGCCAGCCACGCCAAGACTCAGTTAATTTTTTTTTTAAAGCATTGTTTATGGAGAAGATAATTCCTTTGACTTTGTTGTAGTACTCTCCCCCACACATAAAGCCTCGCGAAATTGGTGTAGCCATTCACTGGTTTTTCTTTTGTTAATTTCCTGTTGCCAGTAACTGTATGTAGATAACAAGATGGCTGAAAACTTATCTTTAGAACAAATAAATTGTATTTTAAAGTTTTATTAGAAATGTGAAAACATGAAAGAAATTCAGACATGATGGTGGTCAGAGTTTGATATTGTGCCACCGACACTTGCAATAGCGAAACTACGTGAAAAACTTGAGAGGGAATGAAGCGTACGTGACCTGAAGAAGTACGGTGTGGGAGGAAGAAATCAGTAGCGAACGGCAGAGTGGCAGACGCAGTGGTATAAGCGTTTAAAACATCCCCAAAGAAGTCCATACGGTAAGTTGCGAATGAATCAGGTGCAAGAAATTCAAGTGTCCACCGAATTTTAAAGCAAGCGAAGTGGTAATCCTAAATTCCCAGGTTGCTTTACGAGATGAATGAGGGCGATCCGGATAGGCACCTGGTCATTTGTGAGTGGATTTGCGATAGTGAACAGATGACTGATATCATTGTTTCGTCTAACTAGGCAACGTTTAAACTGAATAGAACCATCGAACGCCATAACTGTGTGTACTGGACAAGAGACGATCCCCACGTGAAGGAAGGAGCTGTTACTCTTCTTGGGTTATCAGTATGATGTGGTATATCTGTAAGAGGAGTTGTAGATCCACTCTTTTTTAAGGAACTATAACAGGTGTAAAGTACCTCACCACGTCGCAGGAACGAATTTTACCAGCTCGTCGCCGAGTGAACCGAGATGAAGACTGCCTCTTTCAACAAGACAGTGCACCGTCACATTACCATCGTGACGTGCGGCAATTCCTGGGTGAAGTATTTGTTGAGAAGTGAGAGGCCGACGAGGAAGTGCTGAGTTTCCTCCGAGATCTCTCCATCTAACGCTGTTAGACTTAACTACGTAGACTTCTTTCTGCGTGGAACTCTGGAGGACACCGCCTACGCCATAAATCCACGTACGCTAGATGAAATGAGAGAAGCGACTGCGAGTATCTGTGAGTCCATTCCAATGACAACCATACCACATCTGTATCGTTCTGTTCCGCAGCAGTACAGACACTGTATTGGTGCCTAGGTATTTTGAACATCTTCAACAGTAACACATCAGCAGTAATCTCGTGACCATCTAAATGACTTAAAAATTCATAGGTTTTGGCACAAGTGATGTACCTCACATTTTCTTATTTTGAGATATTTAATGGTATAGGAGGATTACTCATCTTCTACTTCTTCTCTCCCTTCCTGCAACGTATCTGCTTATGCAGGTCGCCAAACTGTAAACAATTAAATGTCTCAAAGCAAGAATATGTGAGACTTGTCCTTTTAAGAGCCTCGTGTCGGAACAGCGCTGGGTGGAAAGCGTCACATGCATCCATCTCAGAAGTACAAGGTATCGACCATCGGAGGACATAACCTAGACAAAGGACATTCATTCTGCTTCGAAAATACCAGGTTGCTGCGGCTAGCGAAAGATCATTGGGAGAGTTTCCTGCAGAAGATGTTGCATGGCAAGTTTTCTCTTAAACTGTCACACAATATATTTCAGAATATTATATAGTTATCCCCTCAATCGTTGTAGTCATTCTCTTACAGTGCTCCGTAATTGCAGACCATATTCAGTATCGCCAGTGACTGTCGTGCATATTGTGTTCTTTTCGTTTCTCTCTTATTACGGCGCGAGTCTGCACCATTGAGAGCCTACGAGCAGGCTGGAAAAAGATAAGGGTTTTCTTCAAAGGAAAGAGCAGTGTCGTAAACTTGTCAGCCCAGGGCTGAGTTTAAGCCTCAGGTAGCGAACACAGCATTCGCATTCCTTCATACCACGTGCTCCGAGCGGTTCACGTGGACAGCTGTCTCCCAGAGAAAAACACAGCATTGTGCGAAGAACCCTTTTAAAAAGATAAAAAAATCTAGCCAGGTGTGGCTTTCCAGAGGCCAGCGTGAGAACTGCCATCGCCTCATCGGTCAAACTGCAGAATAACATTCTGTTTAAATTTCTAAAACAAGCAGGTTGGGTTGAGTTGGGTTAGTTGGGGGAAGAGTTCAAACAGCTAGGCCATCGGACTCATTGGATTAGGGAAAGACGGGGAAGGAAGTTGGCCGTTCCCTTTCAAAGGAACCATCCTGGCATTTGCCTGGGGCGATTTAGGGAAATCACGGAAAACCTAAATCACGATGGCCGGACGAAGGAATTGAAGCGTCGTCCTCCCGAATGCGAGTCCAGTGTGCCAGCCACTGCGCTACTTCGCAGTTGGGTTAGTTGGGGGAAGAGTCCAAACAGCTAGGCCATCGGTCTCATTGGATTAGGGAAAGACGGGGAAGGAAGTTGGCCGTTCCCTTTCAAAGCAACCATCCTGGCATTTGCCTGGGGCGATTTAGGGAAATCACGGAAAACCTAAATCAGGATGGCCGGACGAAGGAATTGAAGCGTCGTCCTCCCGAATGCGAGTCCAGTGTGCCAACCACTGCGCTACCTCGCTCCGTCTAAAACAAGCATTTCCGTTGATTCACAGCATCATTTTCCAGAGATCACGCACTTCTTCGTGGTTGGCTACGTCGCATCTCTCCTATTTGTCAGCTTTAGAATTGTATCACGGGGAGGGAGAAGTCTCCTAGCTTCTTCCTCACGCCAAAATACTTCTGGTTAGTAACGAAATCCGTAATAGTACGATTTCGTTTAATTTCATTACTAGACTTGGGCTGGATGGGACTCGCAACGTCTGCTTCTCTTGGCCAGCAAGATTGCTGCTCCTACAGAAACAGCGAAGTTTCAGAACGTTAAGATTGAGGTGACTTGGCGCTGGGAGTTGAACAAGTAAAGACTTGTTCCCAGACGACTTATGAGATGAGCCTTGCTGTCATATAGAAGGATGTCTCCAACTGAGAACAGACCACAGAGAGATATCTGAACTCTGAATCGCCACCCAGTTCCGCTACCGCCCGTCGCATCCACGCTACGAGTTTGGTAAGTGTTGTTGTGAACACCAGTACGGTGGGAACGTGAAGTTAGTTCACTCCCTCCAAGAACCAGCTAGTTGTTCTCATTATGCACTTTAGTAACCTTCCTGATATTCGTACCTATTTTTTCGCTTTCTTTCTGTAACATAACTTTTGAGCCGTGCACGGCTCGTGTTCATGCCATTTATTGTTTGTCATCTCTTATTACGGTACTGCCGCCTCGTTTTCTTATTCCACTTACTGGCGTCACTAACTTCCTGTCCTACTTGCCTATGAGTGACAGCAGCTTCGCGTATCGATAGTGCACTGTCGTACCATCTCTGGAGCGACCGATAGTATTTCCGGGCCGTCCTGTGTCTGGAAGTGAGTTGGAGACGGACCAGCAGTGCAGTCGGTGCAGTCGGGGACGGAGCAGCGGTCGGCGACGAAGGAGCGTCGGGGACGGAGCACCAGTGAGGTGCACACAGCCAGTACTTGCCAACCACTGTCGTCACACATGCACTGTCCGGCTGAAGGAGACTGGAGCGGGAACGACCGTTGGTTGGTCGTTCGGTCGATCGTCCCATCGGCCGACGTCTGTTTGGTCCTTTGGCCGTTTCCGGGTGGTGGCAGTCGGTCGGTTGGGGCAGAGCAGCGAGGAAGTCTCCATGGCGCGTAGTCAGGCTGGAGCCGCTGGCGGCGTGCACGCGCGGTTGGAATTGTGAGGTCCTTCTTGCGAGGGCTATGAAGTTCGTCGCCCACCGATCCTGGACACTAAAGTTGAGTGCTCACTTAACTTACTATCAAGCCTCAACTGCCATCACATCTCTTCGTTTGATCCTGGTTGCTGCTTTCTGGGAGATTCCCGCGTGAAACAACTTGTGTGCATTGAAGTCGGCTAGCCGTCTTCCTGCGTGGTGTTTAACTTAATTTAATTCATTCCTTCATTAATGAAGTGTACCAGTGGCATCTTCTGCCTTGTGACCGTTGTTGTTCCGGTTAACTGCCCTGGGCATTAACGTAGTGTTCGGCAGTGTATTTTCCTCATTGTGTTGATGCTGTCCAGCACGGCGTGTAGTTCGACAGCTGAGGTGTTGTTGGCAGTTTTGGGCGTTTATTCTGACTTGGCTGGATTGTGAATCAGAATCCAGAACGTTGTGCTATTGACATCTTGTTGTCGTTTTGTTGGTCAGGTGGAGCAGAACAGATCTTGGTTGGTTCGTCGGCTGACTTTCGGTTGGGTTGCCTTCCGATTAAGAGGTTGTCAGTCTGGCTGCCTGTATCACCTAAACGTGCATTAGTGTTATCATCCCAGGCCGACGCTTGGAACCTTCTGGGCGCCGCTCCTTGTGTTTTACACAGTGATTTCCTTTTACTCTTAACTCCTCTGTGTGGTCTTCAGCCGAGTTTTAGCTTATTAAAATTGCAAAGCTTTTCTTCTTAGGCTTTAAGCCATAAAAAAATTGTTTCTTGTTTGGTATGTGACATTCAGCCGAGTTTCAGCTTTTTCAAATCAAAAGTTGAAACATTTTGTCTAGGCCTTAAGCTGTAAGAAATATTTTCTGGTGTGTATGTGGCCTCCAGCTGAGTATTCCGTCTTAAATTAAAAATTTGAAATTTCTTGGTCTGGGCTTTAAGCCATGAGACTGTTTAGGTTTCGTATGTGGCCTTCAGCCGAGTTTGATATGAAGCTTTTTAGGATAAAGCCTTTAGACCATTTTAGTTGACATTTATAAGCTCTTCCTTGTGGGTCTTAGGCCGTTAAATTGTTTTGTTGATATGAGGCTTTCAGCCGAGTTTTCAGAATATTTAGATTAAACTTTGAATACCTTGTCTCGGCCTTAAACCGTAACACTGTTCTTGATTAATGTGAGGTCTTCAGTCGAGTTCTATAAAAAAAAATTAAGCTAAGGCTTTCAGCCTATTTATATTGAACAAAAAAAATTTCTTTTTAAAGAAGTGAAACCTCCAGAACAACTCCTGCACCTCAGCTCCTTGCATAGGCCTTGTGCCTTGGATTTTCCATGTGGCTTTCAGCCAATCTAAATTAAATCAAAGGAGGTCTTTGCTTAAAACCTTAAGAGTTTTGATTCTTGATTGTGGGATTGTGTGTTTTAAGAAAAAAACTTTATATGTAGAGTGCAACTGATAGTAACTTATTTTGGACCTTTCCACAAATATAACCACATCCGCTCTGTCCTGCTAGCCCAGGGATTTCAACATTGCTTTTATTGCGCCCAGCCACATGTTGTTGTTGTTGTCTTCAGTCCTGAGACTGGTTTGATGCAGCTCTCCATGCTACTCTATCCTGTGCAAGCTTCTTCATCTCCCAGTACTTACTGCAACCTACATCATTCTGAATCTGCATAGTGTATTCATCTCTTGGTCTCCCTCTACGATTTTTACCCTCCACGCTGCCCTTGATGCCTCAGAACATGTCCTACCAACCGGTCCCTCCTTCTTGTCAAGTTGTGCCACAAACTCCTCTTCTGCCCAATTCTATTCAATACCTCCTCATTCTTCCCCCATGAACCATGGACCTTGCCGTTGGTGGGGAGGCTTGCGTGCCTCAGCGATACAGATGGCCGTACCGTAGGTGCAACCACAATGGAGGGGTATCTGTTGAGAGGCCAGACAAACATGTGGTTCCTGAAGAGGGGCAGCAGTCTTTTCAGAAGTTGCAGGGGCAACACTCTGGATGATTGACTGATCTGGCCTTGTAACATTAACCAAAACGGCCTTGCTGTGCTGGTACTGCGAACGGCTGAAAGCAAGGGGAAACTACGGCCGTAATTTTTCCCGAGGACATGCAGCTTTACTGTATGATTAAATGATGATGGCGTCCTCTTGGGTAAAATATTCCGGAGGTAAAATAGTCCCCCATTCGGATCTCCGGGCGGGGACTACTCAACAGGACGTCGTTATCAGGAGAAAGAAAACTGGCATTCTACGGATCGGAGCGTGGAATGTCAGATCCCTTAATCGGGCAGGTAGGTTAGAAAATTTAAAAAGGGAAATGGATAGGTTAAAGTTAGATATAGTGGGAATTAGTGAAGTTCGGTGGCAGGAGGAACAAGACTTTTGGTCAGGTGATTACAGATTTATAAATACAAAATCAAATAGGGGTAATGCAGGAGTAGGTTTAAAAATGAATAAAAAAAATAGGAGTGCGGGTTAGCTACTACAAACAGCGTACTGAACGCATTATTGTGGCCAAGATAGACACAAAGCCCATGCCTACTACAGTAGTACAAGTTTATATGCCAAGTAGCTCTGCAGATGATGAAGAAATTGATGAAATGTATGACGAGATAAAAGAAATTATTCAGGTAGTGAAGGGAGACGAAAATTTAATAGTCATGGGTGACTGGAATTCGAGAGTAGGAAAAGGGAGAGAAGAAAACATAGTAGGTGAATATGGATTGGGGGGAAGAAATGAAAGAGGATGCCGCCTTGTAGAATTTTGCACAGAGCATAACTTAATCATAGCTAACACTTGGTTCAAGAATCATAAAAGAAGGTTGTATACCTGGAAGAATCCTGGAGATACTAAAAGGTATCAGATAGATTATATAATGGTAAGACAGAGATTTAGGAACCAGGTTTTAAATTGTAAGACATTTCCAGGGACAGATGTGGATTCTGACCACAATCTATTGGTTATGAACTGCAGATTGAAACTGAAGAAACTGCAAAAAGGTGGGAATTTAAGGAGATGGGACCTGGATAAACTGACTAAATCAGAGGTTGTACAGAGTTTCAGGGAGAGCATAAGGGAACAATTGACAGGAATGGGGGAAAGAAATACAGTAGAAGAAGAATGGGTAGCTCTGAGGGATGAAGTAGTGAAGGCAGCAGAGGATCAAGTAGGTAAAAAGACGAGGGCTAGTAGCAATCTTTGGGTAACAGAAGAAATATTGAATTTAATTGATGAAAGGAGAAAATATAAAAACACAATAAATGAAGCAGGCAAAAAGGAATACAAACGTCTCAAAAATGAGATCGACGGGAAGTGCAAAATGGCTAAGCAGGAATGGCTAGAGGACAAATGTAAGGATATAGGGGCTTATCTCACTAGGGGTAAGACAGATACTGCCTACAGGAAAATTAAAGAGACCTTTGGAGGAAAGAGAGCCACTTGTATGAATATCTAGAGCTCAGATGGAAACCCAGTTCTAAGCAAAGAAGGCAAAGCAGATAGGTGGAAGGAGTATACAGAGGGTCTATACAAGGGCGATGTACTTGAGGACAATATTATGGAAATGGAAGAGGATGTAGATGAAGATGAAATGAGAGATACGATACTGCGTGAAGAGTTTGACAGAGCACTGAAAGACCTGACTCGAAACAAGGCCCCCGGAGTAGACAACATTCCATTGGAACTACTGGCGGCCTTGGGAGAGCCAGTCCTGACAAAACTCTACCATCTGGTGAGCAAGATGTATGAAACAGGCGAAATACCCTCAGACTTCAAGAAGAATATAATAATTCCAATCCCAAAGAAAGCAGGTGTTGACAGATGTGAAAATTACCGAACTATCAGTTTAATAAGTCACAGCTGCAAAATACTAACACGATTTATTTACAGACGAATGGAAATACTAGTAGAAGCCGACCTCGGGGAAGATCAGTTTGGTTTTCGGAGATATGTTGGAACACGTGAGGCAATACTGACCCTATGACTTATCTTAGAAGCTAGATTAAGGAAGGGCAAACCTACGGTTTTAGCATTTGTAGACGTAGAGAAAGCTTTTGACAATGTTGACTGGAATATTCTCATTCAAATTCTGAAGGTGGCAGGGATAAAATACAGGGAGCGAAAGGCTATTTACAATTTGTTCAGAAACCAGATGGCAGTTATAAGAGTCGAGGGACATGAAAGGGAAGCAGTGGTTGGGAAGGGAGTGAGACAGGGTTGTAGTCTCTCCCCGATGTTATTCAATCTGTATGTTGAGCAAGCAGTGAAGGAAACAAAAGAAAAATTCGGAGTAGGTATTAAAATCCATGGAGAAGAAATAAAAACTTTGAGGTTCGCCGATGACATTATAATTCTGTCAGAGACAGCAAAGGACTTGGAAGAGCAGTTGAACGGAATGGATAGTGTCTTGAAAGGAGGATATAAGATGAACATCAACAAAAGCAAAACGAGGATAATGGAATGTAGTCGAATTAAGTCGAGTGATGCTGAGGGATTTAGATTAGGAAATGAGACACTTAAAGTAGGAAAGGAGCTTTGCTATTTGGGGAGCAAAATAACTGATGATGATCGAAGTAGAGCGGATATAAAATGTAGACTGGCAATGGCAAGGAAAGCGATTCTGAAGAAGAGAAATTTGTTAACATCGAGTATAGATTTAAGTGTCAGGACGTCATTTCTGAAAGTATTTGTATGAAGTGTAGCCATGTATGGAAGTGAAACATGGACGATAAATAGTTAAGACAAGAAGAGAATAGAAGCTTTCGAAATGTGGTGCTACAGAAGAATGCTGAAGATAAGGTGGGTAGATCACGTAACTACATTCCATTATCCTCGTTTTGCTTTTGTTGATGTTCATCTTATATCCTCCTCTCTGACAGAATTAGAATTTCACCGAACTTCACTAATTCCCACTATATTTAACTTTAACCTATCCATTTCCCTTTTTAAATTTTCTAACCTACCTGCCTGATTAAGGGATCTGACATTCCACGCTCCGATCCTTAGAACGCCAGTTTTCTTCCTCCTGATAACGACATCCTCCTGAGTAGTCCCCGCCCGGAGATCCGAATTGGGGACTACTTTACCTCCGGAATATTTTACCCAAGAGGACGCCATCATCATTTAACCATACAGTAAAGCTGCATGCCTTCGGGAAAAATTACGGCTGTAGTTTCCCATTGCTTTCAGCCGTTCGCAGTACCAGCACAGCAAGGCAGTTTTGGTTAGTGTTACAAGGCCAGATCAGTCAATCATCCAGACTGTTGCCCCTGCAACTACTGAAAAGGCTGCCGACGCTCTTCAGGAGCCACACGTTTGTCTGGCCTCTCAACAGATACCCCTCCGTTGTGGTTGCACCTACGGTACGGCCATCTGTATCGCTGAGGCACGCAAGCCTCCCCACCAACGGCAAGGTCCATGGTTCATGGCGTGTTTCTACATCTGAAAGATGATGCCTTTTCAAATTTCGTGCCAGACGCCTATGAGTCTTACGGCCACTATGACGATGTAAAACAGGTTTGCTTTAAATACATGCTGTAACGATCGAGGGCGTTAGTTATCTTAGAGACTGGATGTGGTGTGTTGACATTACTCATGAATGAGAAAGACGCCCTTACGAGCGTCTCACTGAGTCCGAATGTAGTTGTGTAATAGGGCTACGAGAAGCTGGATGTTCCTTCTGCAATATTCCAGAAAGGCTTGGCAAGAAATTAGCCTCTGTTCATAGTTGTGGCAGCGGTGGTCACGCGAATGAACGATCGCAAGAGGACCGGAGTCCGGATGGCCACGAGGCATTACCATCACGTCCGGTGTGTGGATCTAGCGCATCGTACCGATTCTGCAGCAGCAATCTGAGCAGCGGTTGGCACCATAGTGATACAACGACCTGTTATAAATCGGTTACAGCCGCGCGGGATTAGCCGAGCGGTATGAGGCGCTGCAGTCATAGACTGTGCGGCTGGCCCCGGCGGAGGTTCGAGTCCTCCCTCGGGCATGGGTGTGTGTTTGTCCTTAGGATAATTTAGGTTAAGTAGTGTGTAAGCTTAGGGACTGATGACCATAGCAGTGAAGTCCCATAAGATTAAAAAAAAAAAAAATCGGTTACATCAAGGACGGCTCCCAGGTAGACTCCCTGTAACGTGCGTTCCACTGATCCCAAACCACCGCCATTTGCGACCAGTGGAGTCAAGCGAGAGCTAATTGGAGGGCAGGGAGGAGGTCGGTTGTGATTTCTGATGAAAGTTTGTTCTACCTCGGTACCACTGTTGGCCGTGTGTTCGTTAGAAAGAGGCCAGTTGAGGCCCTGCAACCAACCTGGCTGTGTGCTAGACACGCTGGATCTGCACCTGGAATTATGATCTAGGGTGTGACTTCGTAGTTATCCCATGCACTCTGACTGCAGATTTGTACGTCAGTATTGTGATTAGACTTATTGTGCTGCCATTCATGAACAGCGCTTCAGGGGCTGTTTTATATCCGGCTAACTGTCGCTCACATATCTCTGTTGTAACCCAACATGTCCTGCAGAATGTTGAAATGTTGCATTGGCCTGCTACACTACTGGCCATTAAAATTGCTACACCACGAAGATGACTTGCTACAGACGCGAAATTTAACCGACAGGAAGAAGATGCTGTGATATGCAAATGATTAGCTTTTCAGAGCATTCACACAAGGTTGGCGCCGGTGGCGACACGTACAGCGTGCTCACATGAGGAAAGTTTCCAACCGATTTCTCATACACAAACAGCAGCTGACCGGCGTTGCCTGGTGAAACGTTGTTGTGATGCCTCGTGTAAGGAGGAGGAATGCGTACCATCACGTTTCCGACTTTGATAAAGGTCGGATTGTAGCCTATCGCGATTGCGGTTTATCGTGTCGCGATATTGCTGCTCGTGTTGGTCGAGATCCAATGACTGTTAGCAGAATATGGAATCGGTGGGTTCAGGAGGGTAATACGGAACGCCGTGCTGGATCCCAACGGCCTCGTATCACTAGCAGTCGAGATGAGAGACATCTTATCCGCATGGCTGAAACGGATCGTGCAGCCACGTCTCGATCCCTGAGTCAACAGATGGGGACGTTTGCAAGACAACAACCATCTGCACGAACAGTTCGACGACGTTTGCAGCAGCCTGGACTATCGGCTCGGAGACCATGGCTGCGGTTACCCTTGACGCTGCATCACAGACATGAGCGCCTGCGATGGTGTACTCAACGACGAACCTGGGTGCACGAATGGCAAAACGTCATTTTTTCGGATGAATCCAGGGTTTGTTTACAACATCATGATGGTCGCATCCGTGTTTGGCGACATCGCCGTGAACGCACGTTGGAAGCGTGTATTCGTCATCGCCATACTGGCGTATCACCCGGCGTGATGGTATGGGGTGCCATTTGTTCCACGTCTCGGTCACCTCTTGTTCGCGCTGACGGCACTTTGAACAGTGGACGTTACATTTCAGATGTGTTACGACCTGTGGTTCTACCCTTCATTCGATCCCTACGAAGCCCTACATTTCAGCAGGATAATGCTCGACCGCATGTTGCAGGTCCTGTACTGGCCTTTCTGGATACAGAAAATGTTCGACTGCTGCCCTGGCCAGCCCATTCTCCAGATCTCTCACCAACTGAAAACATCAGGTCAATGGTGGCCGAGCAACTGGCTCGTCACAATACGCCAGTCACTACTCTTGATGAACTGTGGTATGGTGTTGAAGCTGCATGGGCAGCTGTACCTGTACGCGCCATCCAAGCTCTGTTTGACTCAATGCCCAGCCGTATCGTGGCGGTTATTACGGCCAGAGGTGATTGTTCTGGGTACTGATTTCTCAGGATCTATGCACCCAAATTGCGTGAAAATGTAATCACATGCCAGTTCTAGTATATTATATTTGTCCAATGAATACCCGTTTATCATCTGCATTTCTTCTTGGTGTAGCAGTTTCAATGGCCAGTACTGTAGATCGCCAGATCTTTCTCTAGTCGAGCACATGTGCGACATCAGGGGATGATGATTCCAGCGTCATCGACAAACAGCATTAACCGTTTTTGCATTGGCCGACCAAGTGCTCAAAACTTGGTTGAAATGGCTCCAAGCACTATGGGGCTTAACATCTGAGGTCACCAGTCTCCTATACTTAGAACTAGTTAAACCTAACTAACCTAAGCACATCACACACATATATGCCCGAGGCAGGATTCGAACCTGCGACCATAGCAGCAGCGCGGTTGTGGACTGAAGCGCCTAGAACCGCTCGGCAACAGCGGCCGATCGACCAAGTGCAACGGGCATGGAAATCCACCCGAAAAACTGACATCTGGCACCTGTAAAATACATGCATGCAGGCTTTCTTTCAACATCCTGGCAGTTATACCGGTTATTAATGTTGCAGCATTCCATATTCGCAATGGCTTATCCCGCGATTACGTTAACCTGTGATCTTGCAATGTTATTCATGTAAATATATTACCTAGATGAATGTATTCCTAAAAATTTATTAGTCTGCGTTAATTACTTTACGGTGTTAAGATTTTTTTCCGGCAGTTTAAATTTGAGTTTTGTTTTAGGGTTCTGTGATCCAGAAAACATGGAGAAATTATATTCTGTTCACAATACCACCCTTTTTTTTCAAAATTTTGTAGCGTTAACATTGAAAACTGTGTGTCTGATAAGTAATGCAGCGCCTTTAACGTGCGTGATGCTGTCTGGATATTTAACTTTCCTTTCTTCGTGTAATCAAAACGACATGACAGCACAGAAACGCGTAAGACGCCCGAGTCGAAGTTGTGTGAGCTTACAGCAACTTCGTAAATTAGGGTTTCTGGCAGTGATCCGAGGCCGAGATACGAAGTTGCTGGGACAGATGTTCACGGTCCCGGCGGCTGGCGGCTGGCGGCGGCTTTCGGTGAGTTTGCGCTGCGCAGCAGGCTTCAGCGGGTACAGTGGCACCTGCCACCTGCCGCACCAAATCCCTCTGACAACAGCAGATAAGGGCGCCGCTCGCTGCAGCACCTGGCAGATTACTGCGGCAGCGTGGGCGTCGCCACGAGGCGCCGGCCGCAGTTATTTACGTCGCAGCAGCAGAAGTAGCGGCCTACTGCGTGGGAAACTCAGCGGAAATGTTATCGGTACGAAGTTTATCGTCGTAACACGTTACAATAAACAACACCCTTGAATAAATCTTTTCAGTATTCGCCAAGTTATCCATACCAATGAACGTACGTATATTTGTATACAGGGTGGTCCATTGATCATGACCGGGCCAAATATCTCACGAAATAAGCGTCAAACGAAAAAACTACAAAGAACGAAACTTGTCTAGCTTGAAGGGGGAAACCAGATGGAGCTATGGTTGGTCCGCTAGATGGCGCTGCCGTAGGTTAAAACGGATATCAACTGCTTTTTTTTAAAAATAGGAACTCCCATTTTTTATTACGTATTCGTCCAGTACGTAAAGAAACATGAATGTTTTAGTTGGACCACTTTTTCACTTTGTGATAGATGGCGCTGTAATAATCACAAACGTATAAGTACGTGGTTGTCTTGTTTAGGACGTTTCGCTTCAGATGGAGTACCACTAAATAATTCAAAAAAATGGCTCTGAGCACTATGGGACTTAACATCTGAGGTCATCAGTCCCCTAGAACTTAGAACTACTTAAACCTAACTAACCTAAGGACATCACACACATCCATGCCCGAGGCAGGATTCGAACCTGCGACCGTAGCGGTCACGCGATTCCAGACTGAAGCGCCTAGAACCGCACGGCCACACCGGCGGGCACTAAATAATTCAGTTAAATGAAGATATTCTAAAGCATCAACGCCAGTGCGGACGCTATTTGCTTTGTGATACATTACCCGTGTTAAAATGGACCGTTTACCAATTGTGGTAAAGGCCGATATCGTGTTGATTTATGGCTATCGTGATCAAAATGCCCAACGGACGTGTGCTATGTATGCTGCTCGGTATCCTGGACGACATCATCCAAGTGTCCGGACCGTTCGCCGGATAGTTACGTTATTTAGGGAAACAGCAAGTGTTCAGCCACATGTCAAACGTCAGTCACGACCTACAACAAATAATGATGCTCAAGTAGGTGTTTTAGCTGCCGTCGCGGCTAATCCGCACATCAGTAGCAGACAAATTGCGCGACAATCGGGAATCTCAAAAACGTCGGTGTTGAGAATGCTACATCCACATCGATTGCACCCGTACCTTATTTCTATGCACCAGGAATTGCATGGCGACGACTTTCAACGTCGTGTACAGTTCTGCCACTGGGCACAAGAGATATTACGGGACCATGACAGATTTTTTGCAGGCGTTCTATTTAGCGACGAAGCGTCATTCACCAACAGCGGTAACGTAAACCGGCATAACATGCACTATTGGGCAACGGAAAATCCACGATGGCTGCGACAAGTGGAACATCAGCGACCTTGGCGGGTTAATGTATGGTGCGGCATTATGGGAGGAAGGATAATTGGCCCCCATTTTATCGATGGCAATCTAAATGGTGCAATGTATGCTGATTTCCTACGTAATGTTCTACCGATGTTACTACAAGATGTTTCACTGCATGACAGAATGACGAGGTATCCCATGACCTTTGTCACCTCCGTGTATATATCTACGTATGTATGTACGTCTATATGTACGTATGTTCCACATCTCTTCCACAACCACTCTAGATTGTAGCACAGATGACAAAATGGTAGATATCGAAATAGATGACAGAGGGATGGAAAAACAATTAAAATCGCTCAAAAGAGGAAAGGCCGCTGGACCTGATGGGATACCAGTTCGATTTTACACAAAGTACGCGAAGGAACTTGCCCCCCTTCTTGCAGCGGTGTACCGTAGGTGTCTAGAAGAGCGCAGCGTTCCAAAAGATTGGGAATTGGAAAATGGCACTGGTCATCCCCGTTTTTCAAGAAGGGACGTCGAACAGATGTGCAGAACTATAGACCGACATCTCTAACGTCGATCAGTTGTAGAATTTTGGAGCACGTATTATGGCTTTTCTGGAGACTAGAAATCTACTCTGTAAGAATCAGCATGGGTTTCGAAAAAGATGATCGTGTGAAACCCAGCTTGCGCTATTCGTCCACGAGACTCAGAGGGCCATAGACACGGGTTCCCAGGTAGATGCCGTGTTTCTTGACTTCCTCAAGTCGTTCGATACAGTTCCCCAGAATCGTATAATGAACAAAGTAAGAGCATATGGACTATCAGATCAATTGTGTGATTCCTAGATAACAGAAGGCAGCATGTCATTCTCAATGGAGAGAAGTCTTCAGAAGTAAGAGTGATTTCAGGTGTGCCGCAGGGGAGTGTCGCAGGACCGTATATACATAAATGACCTTGTGGATAACATCGGCAGTTCACTGAGGCTTCTTGCGGATGATGCTGTAGTATATCGAGAGGTTGTAAATGAAATGCAGGAGGATCTGCAACGAATTGACGCGTGGTGGAGGGAATGGCAATTAAATCTCAATGTAGACAAGTGTAATGTGCTCCGAATACACAGTAAGAAAGATTCTTCATCATTTAGCTACAATATAGCAGGTGAACAACTGGAAGCAGTCACTTAGTGACTTGCAACAAACTTCTCATATAAATTCAAACTTTACCAAACTTTTTCTCGTCGCTGACAACTCCCAAAAAATGATAAAGGGAAAAAAAAGTTTATCACTTACTACCTTTTCGTTATTCATGAAGTAAAACTGCCGCATTAGGTATGACGTTTTAATTTGTTACTTCTTTACTACTAACTGTATTCGTGACACATTTTTCAGACAGTATTGATATACTCCACGGAACGGACCAGCAAAACTATGTCGTTGTACGACAGATAGTGCAGGAGACACTACGTCATTAATACTGATATGCGTGAAGTGCCGTACCATGCATGACGTTTAAATTTAATCCTTCCCTGCTATAAACTTTGTCCGCGACATTTTTGACAGATAGTGTCCATACATTCCGCTGAATGTACGTACAAAGAATATAATGTGCGACAGATAGTTCAGCAGATGTGACGTCAAATAGCTCTGTGAAGAACTGCAGCATCATTTATGACCTTTTAATTTATTACTTCTCTATTACTAATTGTTTTGGTTCAAATGGCTCTGAGAACTGTGGGACTTAACATCTGAGGTCATCAGTCCCCTAGAACTTAGAACTACTTAAACCTAACTAACCTAAGGACTTAAACTTAACTAACCTAAGGACATCACACACATCCATGCCCGAGGCAGGATTCGAACCTGCGACCGTAGCGGTTGCTCGGTTCCAGACTGTAGCGCCTCGAATATTCTTTTCTTGGCTGCCGAGGGACAAACACCGGCAGACATCCACCGGTGACTGAAGAATGTGTATGGGGCAGTATGACTGTCGAAAGCCACCGTCGTGGAATAGTGCGCCAACTTCGTCATAACGCATGTTCCAATATCGCAAATTTTATAAAACAGAAGTTACGCCAACAGTAGTGGAAGAGCCTCGAGCACCCGCCATATAGCCCTGATATCCTCCCATGCGATTGTGATGCCTTTGGTCGTTTAAAAAAGGCCTTGAACGGTCGGCGGTTCCTGACGCACTAGGATGCGCAGCCGTCGGTTACGAACTTTTTCACGCTGCAGGACAAGGTGTTTTACCAAAGAGGTACCTTCAGCATGGTCCCTCGGTGTGATGATATCCTAAATGATCACCCCGATTTTGCCCTACAGGTATACCGATTCTGGACTGTACTGCCTTCGAACAGAAACTTTTTGATCGTCTCTTAGTCTCTGTGCTTTACGGTGTACAGTGCAATACCCCTCCGCGTTAATTACCAGTCAGTTGCTCCTGGGGCCGCTGATACTCGTAACTGACGTTGCATATTTAGCAGAAGGCTGTCACCGGCTTCGTAGGGAGTGCATGCGCTTTCCCAAGCGGACGATACTGGAACATCGTGCACAGTAGCGGTGCCTCTGCAGTGTAGCGTGGCTGTGGCGCTGGGCCAGCGGCAGCAGCACAGGCGACCATTGTGCCACCTGTTAGCGGCCGTCGGCGTGTGAAACACGCGGGCAGGCCTGCCCTGGCCACCCACGCACACACGGGAAGTACAACAGAGGGGCTAGCGCCGCGCGCTGTCACCTGGCCGCTTGCGAAACGTCCTCTTTCGTCACACGGCGCACAGTGAAGCGTTTTGTTTTATCTTGCTTCTCGTTAGTGCCTGGCAGGGCAGTCAACATAGGGTATCGTTTGTAACGGAATCTGATATGCGGCACGGAAAGCAGCGGCTGTGCTCTTGACATGCAACCCATTGACTGAATTACGGAAACTGCACGCTATCTGATTAAAAGTATGTGGACACTAAGCTGTAATGCAAAACTGACCACCAGATGTCACGAGAGACGGGCGGGCCAGTCTCAAAGCAGGCGGGGAGTATTGTGTTGCCAGTAGAGAAGCAGTAACAGCTCAAATGGTTGAAATGGCTCTGAGCTCTATGGGACTTCAACATCTGAGGTCATCAGTCCCCTAGAACTTAGAACTACTTAAACCTAACTAACCTAAGGACATCACACACATCCATGCCCGTGGCAGGATTCGAATCTGCGACTGTAGCGGTCGCACGGTTCCAGACTGAAGCGCCTAGAACCGCTCGGCCACTTCGGCCGGCAGTAACAGCTCAGGAGAGCTCTGTGAGTTCGGACGTTGACTATACACTGGTTGTCAAGTCAGCAACAAATCCATCAGGGACATTTCAAGCCTTCTAAAGCTGCACAAGTCGACTGTTGGTGACTCGAATGTGAAGTGGAAACGCGAAGAAACTACTACAGCTAAACCAAGAACAGGCGTACCGGTAACTCGTGTACTGACGCACAATGACAGTCGGGCACTGATGAAGGTGGCTGTGAAAAATCTCGTGGAATCAGCGTAAGGAATCACTCGTAAGTTTTAAATTGCTACCAGCACTCCAGCTAGCACAGTGGCTCTGCCTATGGAGTCCGGCATTATTTCTGGGCATTGTGATTTTATGGCGCGTCGCAGTTTCGACAAAGTGCCTTCATAGTGCTGCACAATGGTTGTGGTTCCAAGCTCGATGAACTCGACGAGCAGACACCCCCTTCAATCGAAGAAGAAGGGTCTTCATGAACTTGTCGGAACTTGTGTGAACAGCTTTGGATTTGTGAATCTTCAGGTTTTGGCGGCGCAAAGACTGTTCCATTAAGTTTCGGGTGTGCAGCCGCAAGAATTCTCCTTCTTCGCTTAATATTTCGGCTGTATAACGTTCAGCCATCTTCAGAGTGAGCCGCAAGACTCACGATCACTCCACGATCAAATAAAGTTCACAATGGAAATTGAAAAACAGGGATGCCTTCCATTCTTGGATGTTATGGTTCGGTTCTGAGAGGATGGCACTGTGGGACATGAAGTGCATCGGAAGCCGACGCACACGAATTAGTATTTACGTGCAAATAGCTGCCACCATCCTGCCCAGACGATGAGTGTTCACCGAACTTTGACCCACAGAGCGCATATTATTTCTGACGAAAGCAGTCTGCAAGATTAACTTTCCCACTTACAAAGAGTGAAGACAATGGTTTCCCTCCCCCCCCCCCCCCCCCCCTCCACACACACACACAAATACAGAAGGCACTGAAAATGAAACCGAAAGAGGCTACAAAAAAAGCAGAAGAAGGCGAAGAAACCTTTAAATCGATGCCATTCCTGCCATATGTGGGTAGCCTCTCATCAAAAATAGGACGGATTCTCAGCAGACACGAAAAAAAGTGATTTTTCGTCCTCCACCCAAAACAGCTACACTCGTGGGCCCCGTCAAAGATGATTTGCTGTTCCTAAAATCTGGAGTTTACAAAATTCCATGTGAATGTCGCCTTTCTTACATCGGACAAATAACTCGTACTGTCCAAGAAAGATGTACAGAACACCGGAGGTACACATCACTTTTATAACCTAACAAGTCGGCAGTGGTAGAGCATTGTATTGACACTGGTCATAGTATGTTGTATGACAACGTTGAAATATTGGTATCTACATCATTGAAATTCGCTTGACGACGAATTTAATTAATAGAGGTAGTGGTTTCAACATTGATAAATCATGGAATCCGGCACTTGCTGTAATGAACTCACAAAGACACAGATCGACTGCGGAGTCATAGATGCAACTCGCGCATTGTGCACGTTTCTGCCGCCGACCAAAGTCTCGGGCGCATTTGCATCTGTGGCCGCATGCGCGGTCGCGCAGTACACGAGTATAAAGGGACGAAGCTAGCAGTCTTGCGGCTCACTCTGAAGATGTCTGAACGTTGTGCAGCCGAAATATTAGAAGAAGAAGGAGAATTCTTGCGGCTGCACACCCGAAACTTAATGGAACAGCTTCGGATTTCTTTGTGGGGGAGATACGGGATGTTTCCACTGTTGGCTTAGCCGTTTGCCCTCAGGCTGTCGAAACGCTGTCGGACGGATTTATCCTGTTGCACGATAACGTCGGCCCCACACTGCTAGTCGGGCGAAGGCTACGCTTCAGCAATTTGGTTGGCAAACACTGCGACATCTTCCTTACAGCGCGGATCTTCCTCTGTGTGATTTTCACATGTTTGCCGAACCGAAGAGAAACATGCGTGGGTGTCGGTTTCAGTCAGACGAGGAAGTGCGAGAGTACGTGCACTTGTGGATCCGTCAGTGGCCGACCGCGTTCTATGAAACAGGAACTGTTCGTCTCGTCTCCCATTGAGATAAATGTCTCAACGCGTTCAGAAATTACTTTTGAATGGAGCCATTCCATGGTCCCATTGTGCAGGTGTTCGGTTTTCATTTGGCTGCCTCTCATACATTTTCCTGATTTCCTTTTATACCTCTACTGTTCTCGCACCAAAGTCTGCCCATTTCTTCCTCTCCTCTCTGGTTAATGTATTGTCTCTCGTCGCGTCTCAAGTGCCTGTGCTGTCGCCCCCAATTATCGCGATTCTTTTCATTTCTTGTTTCCTACACTAATTGCCTCCTGTTCGGGCAGGTGAAAGCTTTCTCCGAAGTTGCTGTGATTATATCCTCCGCGGACGCCGCCACGACGTTGGAAATTTCCCCTCTCGTCGCCGCCTCTTCCTTCTCACCGCCTGTCATTCCACACTTCAGGCTCCCGATTTTTGCCATGCGACTGGGGCACCGGCCATACACCTCGGTGCTCGTGATTTCGGTCGTATTGTCTTCCGTTATTCCTAATACAATTATGCCCACCCTGCATGCTTTCCTCTGCATGATTCAAAATCAGTTTTTCTTGCTCTTCTCTCTCGATCATGAGATTGAATGGTATCTCTCCATACCGCGCCGGTGCTCTGCTCATTACCCGATTTATTAATGTTTTCTCTCCAGCTGGCATTTCCAAATATCGATTTCATTTTAATAACGTTTCCAACATGCTAACTAGCGACCCATCCATACGTCTTCTGTAAGCTATTAGTCTCAGTTCATCATTGATCTCTTCTACAATTTACTGTGACCAACGTTTCTCTACGAAAAGTTTTTTTAAAATTCATCGCATGTCATCCTGTCCAAATTGAGGGAATCTTCCCAGATGATTGCACCACCTTCCATTCGTCTCACTCCGAATCTAACTTTTTGTGTCTGCCCATTTCTCGGTATCGCTCTTTTAAGCCTGCGTAAAAGTACCATTCGGTGCAGTCTTCCTCCTGATCGGAATGTGTCACACACTCTACCGAAATCTCTAACTACTTCCAAACCAGTTAATAGAACACTGTGCAACCGATTAAAAGATCACTTTGTCGATAGGTAGTAACTCCATTGCGACGCTTTAGTTTCAAATTTGGCTCAAAGGTACCTAATACCTTCCTCTGTAACAGAGCAAAATCATGGCACCTTCTGACGTCACCCTCGGCCTCGACGACGCTTCAGCCACAAGGTGTCGACACGTGCGAAAAGTGGCATTAGTCCAGAAGCTCACGTGAGTTGCAAGGTGTGTTGCTTGTATCAAATTGGCACCACATTTCACCACAATTCTGTCCAATACCACACACGAAGTGGCACACGATTGGAAGGTCGCCGTAGCCCCTCTAAGCCACATTTCACCTTCTGCCTGGAAGGCAGCGGTTTTCTTATGAGTGAACACGAAAAATATTGTAGACACACCACTGCTCAGAATCGTCACGAAAAGGCCCCAAGGGGTGGTATAAACATCGTCAATGTAACTACTCCTTTCCCTGCGACGTTGAATGCCACATATTTCGCTGTCAAAAACGACAGTTGCAGTGCGACGATCAACAGACAGACGTTTTTGGGAACTTTTGGCACTGCTGACACCCTCGGACGTTCCTAAGGAAGAACATTGTGAGGCTGAATACCCATCGAACATAATCAAATCCGTTTGGAGCGCAGCACGACCGCAATTTTTTACTCTCGCGTACAGGCTGGCACGATTAGGGGCCGAAAAAAAGGAAAAGAAAAACACTCGAATAAATTTGAATGTGATCCGAAGCAGCAAAAGGTGCCTATACTTTTTCAGCGCTCCTGTTTTGTGTTCTCCTGTGGCATGATCGCTACAGGCAGAACCGGTGACGAAGTCACAGGCGCTTGCAGACCGGCAACCCCTTCGACACCCTCCTACTCCAGGTGGCCTACTATCAGGCGCAATAGTAGCAGCTTAACGGCTAAAGAGCAGCAGCATAGCCCGTCTGCAGGCGCTTGGAACTCTCGACGCGGGTTTTGGTGCGTACAGGTACATTTTTAAGGTGATTAATAGAGGTGGAAAGTTGGCACCAAGGGTTTTGCCGAACTGTCATTTTCAGCAGCGAAATGTGTGGGAATCAATGCCGCAAGGAGATGAGTGGTATGATTGACGCCCTTTATGCCATCCCCTGGGGCATTTTCGTGCCGATCCTGAGCGGCGAATGTGTCTGGAACGTTTTTCCCGGCCACTCATAACAAAACCGCGTGATTTCAAAGCTGTTCGTCGCGGTTCTAACCTCCATGGCAGAGGCGTCAGAATAGTGGGCGAAAGGTGGGTAAGAGGGGCTGTGAGAACCTTCTTATGATCGTGTGACACGTCAGCAGTGGCGTCGGGCAGAAGTGTGGTGAAGTTTGGTGCCAATGTTACATCATTAATCCATGTTGGCCGTCACATGAACTTCTGAGCATGTGTCGACAGCTTGCTATTCCAACCGTCGTCGAGTCCGAGAATCATGTTGCAGGGCAACACGATTTTGCACGATACAGAGAAAGATTGTAGATACCTTTGAACCAAATTTCAAACTTAAGCGCCACAATGGATGGGAATTGCGGGGTTTTGAAAAAGTGGTTCTTTAATTCTGTTGCCCAATGTGCTTTGTTTACGCCTGTATTGAATATCCAAATGTGCGTGAATTCCTAAGTGACCAAACTGCTAAGGTCATCGGTCCCTAGACTTACACACTACTTTAACTTGCACTAAGTACAACACACACACCTATGCCCGAGGGAGGACTCGAACCTCTGGCGGGAGGGGCCGCACAATCCGTGACATGACACCTCTATCCACGAGGCTACACTGCGCGGCTTCTGTATTGAGATTTCTGCTTCATTCTGTAAAACATCCATTACAAAGTTACCAAGTTATTATCGTTAGTTGTCACAGTGGTAGCAGCCGTTGTTACTTTCGCCTTGGCGATTTATGCCTCACTGCTTTCTCTAATTTCAGATATCTCTTTTGCTACGTTTTTGCCTAGTTTTGTACAGAGATTGGCTGTGTGCTGAGCTGGCTTCAATTCTTAGCGCAACCCGTCCCTACTGCTTGGACGTGCATGAGTTTTAGTTCGTATAGACGACTCTATTCCTCGTATTTTACGCTCCGCTCATTCCACTTAGTGATGAATTCTGCTTGATGAGTTTTTACTTGTCTCATTTCGGCCGCATTTAATTCTATTTTACATCAAGGTTTCTAGTGTTTTAATCTAGGTTTTTTCCTATCCGGTCGTGTTTGCATCTATCTTTTGCTCTATTTCTTTCAAGTAGGCCGCGTTATCCTCCAGCATCCCCGTTATTGTTGCTAAGAATGCCTGCATATCTAAACCTCCTTATCCTCCCGTACTTGTCTATGTAGGTATCTGTTCTGTCTTCATTCCTTTGTATCGTGAGTCTTCCTGACTCTGTCGTGAAACTGGTGTACAACTGTCATTCGCTTCCCGTGTCTCATCCATCAAATAAAACACTGCTGCACTAGTTCCCAACATTTCAGCGATTCCATAATCTACATCTATTTTTCTCTTGGCCGTGATTACACTTTGAGATCAAAAGTATCCGGACTCCTGGCTGAAAATGACGTACAAGTTCGTAGCGCCCTCCATCGGTAATGCCGGAATTCAGTATGGTGTTGGCCCCTTGATGACAGCTTCCACTCTTGCAGGCATGCGTTCAATCAGGTGCTGGAAGGTTTCTTGCGGAATGGCAGCCCGTTCTTCACGGAATGCTTCACTGAGGAGAGGTATCGAAGTCGGTCGGTGATATCTGGCACGAAGTCGGCGTTCCAAAACATCCCAAAGGTGTTCTATAGGATTCAGGTCAGGGCTCTGTGCAGGCCAGTCCATCACAGAGATGTTATTGTCGTGTAACTATTCCGCCACAGGCCGTGCGTTATGAACAGGTGCTCGATCGTGTTGTAAGATGCAATCGCCATGCCCGAATTGCTCTTCAACAGTGGGATGCAAGAAGGTGCTTAAAACACAAATGTAGGCCTGTGCTGTGATAATGCCACGCAAAACAACAACGGGCGAAAGCCCCCTCCATAAAACGACCACACCATGACACCACCGTCTCCGAATTTTACTGTTCCCATTACACACACTGGCAGATGACGTTCACCGGGCATTCGCCATACCCACACCCTGCCATCGGATGGCCACATTGTGTACCGTGATTCATCACTCCACTCAACGTTTTTCCACTGTTCAATCGTCCAATTTTTACACTCCTTACACCAAGCGAGGCGTCGTTTGTCATTTACCGGCGTGATCGGTGGCTTATGAGCAGCCGCTTGACCATGAAATCCAAGTTTTCTTACCTCCCGCCTAACTGTCATAATACTTGCAGTGGATCCTGATGCAGTTTGGAATTCCTGTGTGACGGTCTGGATAGATGTCTGCCTATTACGCACTACGACTCTCTTCAACTGTCGGCGGTCTCTGTCAGTCAACAGACGAAGTCGGCCTGTACGCTTTTCTGCTGTACGTGTCCCTTCGCGTTTTCACTTCACTATCACTATCACATCGAATGTTTAGGACTGTGGAAATGTCGCGTGCAGACGTATGACACAAGTGACACCCAATCACTTGACCACGTTTGAAGTCCATGAGTTCAGCGGAGCGCCCCATTTTCCTCTCTCGCGATGTCTAGTGACTACTGAGGTCGCTAATATAAAGTACCTGGCAGTAGGCGGCAGCACAATGCACCTAATATGAAAAACGTATGTTTTCGGAAGTGTCCGGATACTTTTGATCGGATAATGTATTTCGGTTCCGAGCTAGAGTAACTAAGACTTACTTTCAGTACCCGTCTCGATATTTTTCTCCGTGACTTCTAATACTTCAGCCTCGTTACATCGACTTTCACTTTCCGACGTAGTACGATAGTTTAGTGGCGATAAATGCGCAAAGCAAACGTCTGCTTAACAACGTCTACAGACTCTTGCAACCCATTGCGCCAGCAAAGCTTTTTTCGACACTTACACGTATTTCTGCTTGAGATTGTAGCTCGCTGCACTGACGTCGTTCATGTGTTGAATTGTGATGTCTCGTGCCATTGTAATGTGTCTTCTTTTCTGCTTGATGATGGTTTTCACTGTTTCACTCGTAACAATTGCTGTTCGTGTGCGCAGTACATTACTAGTTCGTTTCCTTAGGATGTGTACCCACTAGACTCACTATTATATCCAGTAATAACCAATGCGCTCTGCAGCTGAAAATGTTATTTTGTTAGGGTATAATTAAAACGATTGTTTCAACAGTGATCCACGACCCCCAGTAGGTTATTACAATATGAAAGTAAGCTGAAATCAATGACATCATAGCACGCTTATATTTGTATATATTTAAATTAATATTTTAGTTGCTACAGCATTGAGTGTGTTAAAACTAATGGAGAAGGCATTCAGGACGAAATCTTCACTTTCTAGACAACCACCAGCAACCTGCCACGCCAAACAATGTTGCTGCCGTAGCACCTGGCAAAACTGGTGGACGGTCGGGAATTTGTGGGGCTCCTTGTCCTCTACCGATCCTGTGTAAAGAATGGGCGTCTTATCTGTTCTGCTAACGAATAGGTGCTTCCGGTACGGGTCCAACACGTATTAGTTAAGTGTATCTTTTGTGTGCAAGTGGGATTGACACATAAATATTCTCCAGAGGTCCTCATTAGAGGTCACCAAACAGGGAGTTTTGCTCGCTCTTACTCGCTTGAACCCACCGTGTTCGGACATGAATTGCACGAGCGCGAATGCTGGAAGCGAGCACGCTGTGGTCGTACGGGGCACCGTCGGGCGGGCAGGGCGCAGGCCACCGCGCTGCTGTTGTGCCCGTTACATACAGCAGCAGCACAGCGTGTGTCTGCAGGCTCGAGTCGTCTCTGACATATCCCCACCAGCTGCTGGGGCTACACTCAGCTCAATTTAATTATACTGTAGACGAATATTCCTCGATGATACTGGCTAATCGCGACAACATTGTGATTCATAAGAGCAAATACACTGAAGAGCCAAAGAAACTAATATCTTGTAGGGCCCCCGCGAGCACGCAGAAGTGCCGCAACTCGACGCGGCATGGACTCTTGTCTGAAGTAGTGCTGGAGGGAACTGACACCTTGAATCCTGCAGGGCTATCCATAAATCTGTAATAGTACGATGGGATTCAGATCTCTTCTGCACAGGACCTCGCAAGGCATCCCAGATATGCTCAATAATGTTCATGTCTGGGCAGTTTGGTGGCCAGCGGAAGTATTTAAAGCCAGAAGAGTGTTCCTGAAGCCACTCTGTAGCAATTCTGGACGTGTTGGGTGTCACATAGTCCTGCTGGAATTGCCCAAGTCCGTCGGAATGCACAATGGACATGAATGGATGCAAGTCATCAGACAGGATGCTTATCTACGTGTCACCTCTCAGACGCATCACGGGTCCCATCTCACTCCAACTACACACGCCCCACGCCATTACAGAGCCTTCACCAGCTTGAACGGTCCGCTGCTAACATGCAGGGTCCGTGGAGTCATGAGGTTGTCTCCAAACCCTACATGTCCATTCGCTCGACACAATTTGAAACGAGATTCGTCTGATCAGGCAACAGTTCCCAGTCGTCAACAGTCCAATGTCGGTGTTGACGGGCCCAGGTGAGGCGTAAAGCTTTGTGTCGTGCAGCCATCAAGGGTACAAGAGCGGGCCTTCGGCTCCAAATGCCCATATCGATGATGTTTCGGTTAATGGTTCGCATGCTGACACTTAGTGATGGCCCAGCATTGATATCTGCAGCAATTTGCGGAAGGGTAGCACTTCTGTCACGTTGAACGATTCTCTTCAGACCACCGTCTTTCGCACTCAGGACATATTCTTTCGAATCAAGTTTCGCTTTCGCATTCTCCTGCAGCCCATCTTTACGTAAGATGTTTAAACAGTGGGCTACTGAATGATGCTCGGGTAACTACAGTAGACGGTCAGACAGTTCGAGAATCCGATACCTGAACGAGTGCCAAGAAAGTAGAGCGCCGTTGCACTCCGCGACGAAAGCGACTGTAATGGCATATGTCGGACTTACGCGGAGCTATATGCACCAACCAATTCAAGCGAGCATAAGTTTCTTATGCAGTCTTCTATTCCCCGTACATCGCGACGCTTCGAAAATATAAGTCCCGCGGCTACAGACATGCGCTTGAGTGGCCGCATGGTTTAACCTGCCGGACCGTCAGACTGGATAGGCGAAAGCCGTCACTGATAGAATCATGGTCATTCGATTGGATTATGACAGCCCGCCAGAGTGAGCGTTTCAGTTTGTCCTCGTCTTCGTCCACCCGCTCTTAGGGTTGTTTAGTAGCTTTCGTTTTAGTTAAATTTTTGACGATGAGGATCAACAGGGAAACTTTATCTGCGTCTTAAAACAACTACGAGAACGACCGTCGGACACAACGTACTTCGCGTACACACATACAATCATGCTAATAACAATAAAGAAATATGTTCAATGGTTTTGCTTCATCTTTCTCTTAATGCATCGTCATCGGTAGCTTAGCAACAACCCGAACGTCTCCATTATATTGCTCAGCTAATTAAGTTGACAGAAACTAGCACCACTAACAACTGCCGATAATTTGCTACCCACCATCTAATTTATGAAATTCCATGTGATGTAAGAACCACTTAAATCCAGTGTGTCAGAAAAGTCTGACTAATATGTCCGAACTGCGACATCTCAACTATTATTGCTGTCTTCGATCACTTAGTTGTCGATGAAAGTGATGTAGAAAAGGATATGTCAGTCGCAAAGAGCTATCAAAGCTGTGGGAAAAACAAAATGCAAAGCAACTGAACATTCGTTTTCGAAGTCCACATCGCATCATTAAAGAAAGCGCGCATCGCGATCAATGTTGTAATTACGGGCTATGATGGTTGTAGACTACTATTTTCCTTCCAAGTGTTGGGGTAGAAGAGAACTGACTGTCTTATTGATCTGTTTTTGCTAAAAATTGGTTGTTTTGCTAACCCCTAACGTTGTCCAGTTGGCATATCACTTTTTGATTTCTGTAAAGGAAACTTGGGACACACATGAGTTGATAGTACGTTGGTAGCACTGTGTTTTCCTTGCTTTCTATGCTGTGCAACAGACAGTAAAGCTTTGCAGATCAGCATAACGAAAAGGCGGGAGGTCTCTCGGGTTCTGCCCTGTGTGTATACTTACGACGTATGAATTTAAACGCTTTCGGTTCGGTGGTTTAGTGGATGATCGTAGATGTTCTTTCACTTTTGTACAAGACAGTGCATGTTCTGTGAGTCAGTAACACGTCATCTGAATTCAGTGTCACTTCGAAGCTGGCGGTACAAGCACAGGTTTTATAATGTTCATCTCCATCTTATGGTAGCTGAAAACTGAATTGAGCCTCAGGAAAAATAGCTACCGTTTTCTGAAAATTAAATCGATTCCATCTTTTCTGGAGATATGCCTGCCGTTCACTGTTTCACTTGAAGTTTTGTTTCTTATAGTAAAGAATTTCCGCATAAAACTAAACAGTTAAGATTCTTCTCAAGGGGAGACTCCACCCAAAGATTTGACTGTTCTTCTGCTTTACCGATTTTAACCTAATTTTGAAACCATGTCCGTCACGTGAAGATGTAGCAACACCGAAGCTTTGAAGACCAAAACTTCATTAGTGTTTGAATTTTCAGCTTTGAATACGATTTTAGTGGTATTTTTGAAAATCAACTTTTCGTACTCAGGCCTCAGTTTTCACAATCCCGATTTTTTAGGTGTATGCACAAGACATAGTTCAGCTGTTTTATTCATTCATTTTATGAGA
Source organism: Schistocerca nitens (assembly GCF_023898315.1). NCBI lineage: Eukaryota > Metazoa > Arthropoda > Insecta > Orthoptera > Acrididae > Schistocerca > Schistocerca nitens. The sequence goes on along the minus strand of NC_064615.1, from coordinate 329,177,015 downwards.
AATGTTATTAATTTACTTTCAGTATATTTCTTTCAAGTTTCAAATTTAAATTTTCCTGACTTGTCGGTGCGTAAATGTAAAATAGGCGAATTAGATTTTCAATTATATTAATGAATAGAAGTATGCAAATACTACAAGACTACTGCTTGGAAAACTTTCTTTGAGATTATTTAATATTTAGGACAAAGAGGTTGGTATACACTTAGAAAAACAAAGTTATTAGAAAATGGACTTTAAAATTGATTAAAAGTTAATGCTAGTACAAGACACATACCTATTAAAGTTCTCCAACATCACACATTTTACCTGTCAGCTGACCTAAGGCTTCTTCCACTTCTTGTAATTTCAAGGCCAAGGTAGCCTTTTTCTTGAATTTTTCCTTCTCCAGACAGCGAACATCCTTGATCTCTGGGTAATCAGGGTAATAAAGGAGTATGTGGGGCTCCTGTCTTCTTCAGTCTTTAAACGTTCCGTACTGAACTGAGAAATAGCTTCTAAAAGACCCAAAAGTATCTTTCCTTTTTTTTTTAGACACTTGGACCAAATTATACTGTCAAAACTATCATTTGCATTTTGTGCCTTACCATCAGGGCATCTTACCAGAAGTGCATCAGATGCAAGTCCCTGACAGACAGGTACAAACTCCTCGCGCAGTCCATACTTCAAATATTTTTTTTAGGTGAACTTGGAATTCGAATGTAGTCAAACAGTTTTGGAAATCTAAGAGTGAACATTCAAAAGATTTGAAACAGCTATTAAAATTTTTCTGAAAAAATTCCACTCTAAGAATCTCCCTTAAAATCGTCTAAACATAGCAGAGTAATTTGATTCCGCATCTTATTACGATAAAAATTCAACAGTTTGAAACTGCATAGAGCATCATGTATTTCATACATATTTATTTTCCAATCACCCAGTGTCATATTATGCTTTTTCTCGATTCACCCACATGTGGCTGCAGTTTTGGGTTGGCATTACCAGGATCAGTAGGAGGAGTACGGTAGCATTTAACTTCAGTTACTGGTTCCTTAACTTCTGAAAACGAAGAATCAGATGTTCTTACAACTCTTCCACAAACTTTAGATAATATACTGTTGGACATAGCGAATCCGTTAAATACCAATATTTTAAAATTATTTATGCAAATTAAAGACGTATTGATCTGACAAATAACAAGACGGCTCGCATTGCTAAGGAACTACTCGTCATGACGTTTGGTGCGCGCTTGTTTCAAACCTTGAACTACACTCCTGGAAATGGAAAAAAGAACACATTGACACCGGTGTGTCAGACCCACCATACTTGCTCCGGACACTGCGAGAGGGCTGTACAAGCAATGATCACACGCACGGCACAGCGGACACACCAGGAACCGCGGTGTTGGCCGTCGAATGGCGCTAGCTGCGCAGCATTTGTGCACCGCCGCCGTCAGTGTCAGCCAGTTTGCCGTGGCATACGGAGATCCATCGCAGTCTTTAACACTGGTAGCATGCCGCGACAGCGTGGACGTGAACCGTATGTGCAGTTGACGGACTTTGAGCGGATGCACGCCAAGACCGTAGGATCCTACGCAGTGCCGTAGGGGACCGCACCGCCACTTCCCAGCAAATTAGGGACACTGTTGCTCCTGGGGTATCGGCGAGGACCATTCGCAACCGTCTCCATGAAGCTGGGCTACGGTCCCGCACACCGTTAGGCCGTCTTCCGCTCACGCCCCAACATCGTGCAGCCCGCCTCCAGTGGTGTCGCGATAGGTGTGAATGGAGGGACGAATGGAGACGTGTCGTCTTCAGCGATGAGAGTCGCTTCTGCCTTGGTGCCAATGATGGTCGTATGCGTGTTTGGCGCCGTGCAGGTGAGCGCCACAATCAGGACTGCATACGACCGAGGCACACAGGGCCGACACCCGGCATCATGGTGTGGGGAGCGATCTCCTACACTGGCCGTACACCACTGGTGATCGTCGAGGGGACACTGAATAGTGCACGGTACATCCAAACCGTCATCGAACCCATCGTTCTACCATTCCTAGACCGGCAAGGGAACTTGCTGTTCCAACAGGACAATGCACGTCCGCATGTATCCCGTGCCACCCAACGTGCTCTAGAAGGTGTAAGTCAACCACCCTGGCCAGCAAGATCTCCGGATCTGTCCCCCATTGAGCATGTTTGGGACTGGATGAAGCGTCGTCTCACGCGGTCTGCACGTCCAGCACGAACGCTGGTCCAACTGAGGCGCCAGGTGGAAATGGCATGGCAAGCCGTTCCACAGGACTACATCCAGCATCTCTACGATCGTCTCCATGTGAGAATAGCAGCCTGCATTGCTGCGAAAGGTGGATATACACTGTACTAGTGCCGACATTGTGCATGCTCTGTTGCCTGTGTCTATGTGCCTGTGGTTCTGTCAGTGTGATCATGTGATGTATCTGACCCCAGGAATGTGTCAATAAAGTTTCCCCTTCCTGGGACAATGAATTCACGGTGTTCTTATTTCAATTTCCAGGAGTGTATGTCCTTACACGGCAACAGGGTTCATCACAATCGGCCTACTCAGCACCGACTGACAGGTATCTTATTATGTTTTGTTATGTTAACCGGGGACCTAGAAACGACAGAGAGGCTCCGTCCCCGCCGCAGCCGCAGTGGTCCGCAACCCCACGACGACTATCGTAGTTCACTTCACCCCTCCGCCGCTCCACATCTAACCTAGGGTTATTGTGCGGTTCGGCCCCCGGTGGACCCCCCAGGGAACGTCTCACACCAGACAAGTGTAACCCCTATGTTTGCGTGGTAGAGTAATGGTGGTGTACGCGTACGTAGAGAACTTGTTTGCGCAGCAATCGCCGACATAGTGTAGCTGAGGCGGAATAAGGGGAACCAGCCCCCATTCGCCGAGGCTGATGGAAAACCGCCTAAAAACCATCCGCAGACTGGCCGGCTCACCGGACCTCTACACTAATCCGCCGGGCGGATTGGTGCCGGGGACCAGGCGCTCCTTCCCGCCCGGAAAGCCGTGCGTTAGACCGCACGGCCAACCGGGTGGGCCGGGTATCTTATTACTCACGTATTTTTCCGCTCCGCCGGACAAGTATCGTGTAGGAGGCCGGAAACAAAAAAATGAGAGTAACGCTGGAAATTATTATAGTTATCACATATGTCAAATTATTGGTTGTCACCTTCAAAGTAGCATAGATTTGAGTCCACGCAAATCTGCACTTGTTCCTTCTGCTGCTCGAAACATTTCTAATATAGTTCCTCGTGAGAGTGCATAGGAGCTCCGTCGTTTTTACCTTGTGTCAAAACGCAGGAATACATCCATAGCAAACTGCTGGTCCACTACCAGTCAAAACGTCGTCACACCGCATGGGCACAACATAAGGTCGGCAAACAGTCGCGCACTATACGCAACGACATGCAGTTCCTTAGTAATGCGAGCGTTCTTGTTTCAATACACGGTATGTATGCCAGCTCTCAAGCGAGTAGCTTAACATGTCCGTCGATTTTGGTCGTATATTTTGGTGTTTATCTACACCTACATCTACATACATAAGCCACAAATCACCGTAAGGCTCATGGTGGTGGGTGCCTTGTACTACTACTAGTCATTTTGTTTCCTGTTCCACTCGCAACTATAGCGACGGAAAAACGACTGTTTATGTGCCTCCTTGAGAGCCCTAATTTGTCTTATTTTACATTCGTGATCCTTACACAAAATGTACGTTGGTGGCAGTATAATCGTTCTGCAGTCAGCTTCAAATACCGATTGTCTAAATTTACTCAATAGTATTCCGTGAAAAGAACGTCGCTTTCTCTCCAGGGATTTCCACTTCAGTTCACGAAACATCTCAGTACTCTCGTGTTGGTCGAACCTAACGGTTACAAATTTAGTAGCTCGTCTCTGAATTGTCTTCCTATAACACGATCTGGTGGGGGGTCCCAAACAGTACTCAAGAACTGGGGGGCACTATATACGCGGTCTCCTTTATTGATGAGTCACACTTGCCCAAAATTCTCCCAATAAACCGAAATCAAACCATGCACCCTTCCTACAATCTTTCTTGGACGCCCGTTCCATTTTATATCACTTTGCAACATTACGGCTAGCTATTTAACCGACGTCGCTCCCTTCGAACATTACGGGGCTGTTTTCCTACCCATCTGCGTTAACTTTTATTTTTCTGTACTTAGGGCGAGCTGTCTGTCATCACACCATATAGAAAATGTGTCTAAGTCACCTTGTATCCTCCTATCATCACACCATATAGAAAATGTGTCTAAGTCACCTTGTATCCTCCTATCATCACACCATATAGAAAATGTGTCTAAGTCACCTTGTATCCTCCTACAGGCACTCAACGACAGCACCTTCCCAAACACCACAGTATCATCAGCAGAGATGTCAGATAACTGTTCACCCCGTCCGCCAGATCATTTATCTATAAGGAGAATGAGGGTGGCCTTGTCACACTTCCCAGGGTCACACCTGACGATACCCTTGTCTCTGATGAACATTCACTCTCTATGTCAGTGTACTTGGTTCTATTGCTTAAGAAGTCTTCGGGCTATTCACGTATCTGGGAACCTATTCCGTACGCTTCTGCCTTCGTTAACAGACTGCAGTGGGGAGCGGTGTCAAACGCTTTCCGGAAATTTAGGAATATGGAACCTGCCTGTTGTCCCTCATTCGCAGTTCGCAACGTATTATATAAGAAAAGGGCAAGCGCTGGTTTGTTGATAGAAACTCTTCTGTCTCAAGGAAATTTGCTGTGCTCGAATTGAGTATATGTTCAAGTATTCTGCAGCAACCCGTTGTTAAAGACATTGGTCTGTAATTTGGCGGGCCTGTTCTTTCACTCTTCTTATATGCAGAAGTCATTGGCGATTTTTCAGTCGCTTGGGACTTTGCGCCGGCCGAGAGATGTATGTTACGGTCATACGGTTTCCACATACTCACTGCCGAGTAACGTTTTAGCACAACAGCCGACAGATTATTGTCTCTGCCTTTCCAGATTCCCAGCAGATAGCGCACAGCCGACTGCTCTGACACGTCCGCTGCTGTACTGCCAAATAATCGATTCTGTCCACGCAACTGCAATATATGGCGCCTGTCATTGACAGCCCTAATCACTTTCACTCTCAGTCTCGCTGTTAAAGCGACACCCCGTACCAAGCCTCGCGTAACGCGTTCCCAATCCCGCGCGTTTCTACGCTCACACGAGCACAGTGAACCTACCTTGTGCCCTAGCTATGACGTAATCACTCTTTCAGATGCAGCTGCTATCCTGTATCAGTTCACCTCAGAATCTGGCACTTGCCGTTTACTGAGAAAGTGGACTGACACAATAAGTAATGCAACACATTTTTTTATCAGCCAGTTTCCGTTGAAAAACTCAGAATTTGTTGTGGGACATCGTGAAATATTCACACTTGAGCGCCTATAGCTTCCTGAAGTTCCCACGGGTGGCGGCGCTATAGGCTGCCTTCAAAATGATGTACACGTAGCCTTCAAGATTATGAAACTTCCTGGCAGATTAAAACTGTGTGCTTGACCGAGACTCGAACTCGGTACCTTTGCATTACGCGGGCAAGTGCTCTACCAACTTTTTTTAATCTTTTTCTTTTTTTTCTTTTTTAGATCTCATTTTGTTCAATATTGTTCGTTGAATTTGTTCGGGGCAGACGTCCGATGCCACCCGATCAGGTTCTTTGTTGATCCGCTCACTCAGTTTTTTTTATTACAGAGGGTAGCTAACCCTCTGACCGAGCACGCTGAGCTACCGTTCCGGCGACCAACTGAGCTACCGAAGCACGACTCACGCCCCGTCCTCACAGCTTTACTTCCGCCAGTACCTCATCTCCTACTTTCCAAACCAGAGCACTTACCCGCGAAAGGCAAAGGTCCTGATTTCGAATCTCGGTCCGGCATACAGTTTTAATCTGCCAGGAAGTTTCATATCAGCGCACACTCCGCTGCAGAGTGAAAATCTCATTCTCTTCAAGATTATGTCTGTAACTGAGGTGCGTCCCAAGCAGTGAGCTATCATTGTGTTTCTTTTCGCGGAAAACAAGAGCATCGCATGTATTCATGGGCGCTTGCAGTATGTCTGCAGAGACCTGTCAGAAAAGAAAAGCATGGTGAGTCGCTCAGCGAGGCGTCTGTTATCGCAACAAGGTCGCGCAAACCAGTCCGGTTCCCACGTGCCGGACGGCCGCACGCAACTATGACTCCTGCAGTGTTGAAACGTGCAGACACTGTCATTCGAGTTGATCGACAGATCACAATCAAACACCTCTCTACACAACTGGACGATTCTGTCGCTATCACTGACACACCCGTTGGCGTACTCTAAGTTGTGAACCCGCTGAGTTCCTCACCGCCTAACAGAAGACCACAACGAGCAACGAAGGACAATTTGTGAGGAACTGCTTGCGTGTTACGAGGCTATGCGTGACAGTTTTTGTCACAGGCGATGAAACCTGGGTTCATCAATTCGGACCAGAAGCAAGAAACAAGAACTTCAGTGTGTTCGTCGCCACAAAAATACAAAAAAAAAAACTTCATCGTGCCAACGCAAGGCCTCTGCGCACCGCCGGCCGCTGTGGCCGAGCGGTTCTAGGCGCTTCAGTCCGGAACCCCGCTGCTGCTACGGTCGCAGGTTCGAATCCTGCCTCGGGCATGGATATGTGTGATGTCCTTAGGTTAATTGGGTTTAAGTAGTTCTAAGTCTAGGGGACTGATGACCTCAGATGTTAGGTCCCATAGTGCTCAGAGCCATTTGAACCATTTTGAACCTCTGCGTACCCGAGAGGAGCTCATAAAACTGCATTGTATTGTTACTACTCACCGGCCCTAAAGTCGGGATGTGGCACCTTCCGACTTCCATCCACCCTTTGATAGATGCAGCGCCGCACGGGAATAGCCGAGCGGCCTAAGGCGCTGCAGTAATGGACTGTGCGGCTGGTCCCGGCGGAGGTTCGAGTCCTCCCTCGGGCATGGGTGTGTGTGGTTGTCCTTAGGATAGTTTAGGTTAAGTAGTGTGTAAGCTTAGGGACTGATGACCTTAGCAGTTAAGTCCAATAAGATTTCACACACATTTGAACATTTTGAACATAGATGCAGCACTTGTATGATGTGAAGTTTATCGATGCAGCAGGACGTTGGCTCCGACATCGACCAGTAGATTGGTACCATGCGGGCGTTCAGGCCCTCCCTCTAGGGTGGCGTAAGGCCGTCACACATAACGGAGATTATGTTGAAAAATAGCGTTTTTTAGCCAAAAGAATGGGGTATCCTAAATAAAACCAACTTTCTCTTAGAAAAAAATGTGTTGCATTACGTGTTGAACGTCCCTCGCAAAGTACACAGTACAGCATCGAAATTGAATTGAGAGCCCTGAGACGCTACGTGTACACACAGTAAAAAAAAAAAAAAAAAATGACACCCCATGTATTTACTTGTTGGTCTATCATTGGTTCATAAATCACCTGTTATTCCTCATACAAATAAATCGTGGCAGATGGCAGGCAGTAGTCTAACATTCTGCGTGGTGTCTGTTTGTTCTAAGTCGTGTCTCCCTACCACTTTCGCGCAACGACGCTCTGAGCGTGTTTTTTAGGGAATTGATTAGTTTCAACCTGGGACCTGTTGCTAGTAAGGAGATGCCAGACCACACATGACATGTAGAGTTCAGAAGAGTTCAGTGAGACTAGCGATGATATAATCAAATACTTAATGATTTCAGCGTCAGCTCCACTGCACTCCCTGTAAAAGAATCTTAATACTAACTAAATTTAGTGGAAGGGGTTCAAGGCTTTCCTATTTTTAGTTAGCTGCTAAAATAACGTCGAAAAAGCAGTTAAGTTTACCATTGGAAAGTTTATTCTACTCACAAAACATTGTTTATAAACTGCGCTATTGATAAAAGGAAATATTTTAATACAGGCTGATAAAAACCAACTGCTTTCAACAAAAATGTGAACGAATATTCCCTGAACGGGTTTCCAAGTTCTACAATGGATCGAAGGATGACCTATGCCATATCACATCTATAATCTAGATTTAAGTTAAGTTTCATAAAAGAGAAAACTATCAAAATGGTCTACAGTGACCCTCAATTATCTGTATGTACTTATCTAACTTGTCGTAAATTGCAGTGGCTGATGTGGCTTCTCAGTAATTATATAACAGAAAAATCATCGCGTTTCAGATTTTTACTTCAAGTAGCAAATGTGAACACCATGAGATTTAATTGACGATCGACACTAGTATTACGTAAAAAGGGGTGTAACAGAAGAGACTTCTGCAGTTCTGAGTGAAGCCTTATACGCTCAAAATGCGGCATCGCGTGCGTTCATTACCTTGTCGGTGTTTAGGCAGCGTCAGAGGGCGGCGCGCGGCACAGCTCCACGCACCTCGCCGTCTCGGAATCAACTTCTCTCCTACCTTCTCCTTACTACAATTTACCGAAGTTGGTTTACAAAAGCTATCTGGCTGTGTTTTCAACTGACCAATCACGGTCTCAATGTTAACCTTAAGCTCCGCCTACAAAAATTCTGTCTATCCAATGAGAAACGTTATACTTTTCGTGGTGGGGCAATGTTTTTAACGTTTTCAACGTAACAGAGACGTGAAAAAGTCTCACGCTAAAACTTGCAGCTGGTGTGGCCCTTTTAGTGGTATCGTAAGATCTATACTGTTCTTCTGGAGGGCTCTTATCTTTTAACATGGGCTGGGGGGTGGTCCTGGCAGTCAGCCGGCGATGTGGGTGTCCGTCCCTTATCGTAGGGCCTTCTAGCTTAACACGGTTCTGCTCTCGGCTTCTGTTCTCGTTTCTTCCCTCGGAACTGCGTCTGTTTCACGGTGGAAAGGTATGACATGCATTTAGGCGTTCTTGTGTTGTCTGTGGTATTCCATTTGCTCACTCGTTGATCGTATTACTTTGGTTAATTTAATGTCAGGATGTATTCGGAGCTATGTGTGATACTGCCGGATTTGCTTGTCATGACAGAGTTTTCATGAAAGGTGTTGGATTTGCCTGACACCTCACAATAGATTGCGTCAGATGTTTAAGCATCCCCGCAGATAACGAAAAGATGGTATGGACAGTTTAAGATGCCGCTCGATGACATCTGACGTGTTGCAATATATCTTTTCCACGCCTATAAGGGGGCGTTTCGGCGGAGTAATTATTTCATTCGGGTTTACGCGCATTAATCGCGGTGCGGGAGACGGCAATATTCAGTGGGAAGGCAGTGTTTTCAAAAAAAATTTCGAACCATATCGGAGCTAAAGTACTGATTTGATCAGCAATCTTCAATTTTCCGAAAATGTGAGCATAATAAGGTTGTTGTTGTTGTAGTCTTCAGTCCTGAGACTGGTTTGATGCAGATCTCCAAGCTATTCTATCCTGTGCAAGCTTCTTCATCTCCCAGTACCTACTGCAACCTACATCCTTCTGAATCTGCTTAGTGTATTCATCTCTTGGCCTCCCTCTACGATTTTTACCCTCCACGCTGCCCTCCAATACTAAATTGGTGATCCCTTGATGCCTCAGAACATGTCCTACCAACCGATCCCTTCTTCTGGTCAAGTTGTGCCACAAACTTCTCTTCTCCCCAATCCTTTTCAATACTTCCTCATTAGCTACGTGATCTACCCATCTAATCTTCAGCATTCTTCTGTAGCACCCCATTTCGAAAGCTTCTATTCTCTTCTTGTCTAAACTATTTATCGTCAATGTTTCACTTCCATACATGGCTACACACCATAAAAATACTTTCAGAAACGACTTCCTGACACTTAAATCTATACTCGATGTTAACAAATTTCTCTTCTTCAGAAACGCTTTCCTTCCCGTTGCCAGTCTACATTTTATATCCACTCTACTTCGACCATCATCAGTTATTTTGCTCCCCAAATAGCAAAACTCCTTTCCTACTTTAAGTGTCTCATTTCCTAATCTAATTCCCTCAGCATCACTCGACTTAATTCGACTACATTCCATTATCCTCGTTTTGCTTTTGTTGATGTTCATCTTATATCCTGCTTTCAAGACACTATCCATTCCGTTCAACTGCTCTTCCAAGTCCTTTGCTGTCTCTGATGGAATTACAATGTCATCGGCGAACCTCAAAGTTTTTATTTCTTCTCCATGGATTTTAATACCTACTCCGAATTTTTCTTTTGTTTCCTTCACTGCTTGCTCAATATACAGATTGAATAACATCGGGGAGAGGCTACAACCCTGCCTCACTCCCTCCCCAACCACTGCTTCCCTTTCGTGCCATCTGGTTTCTGTACAAATTGTAAATAGCCTTTCGCTCCCTGTATTTTACCCCTGCCACCTTCAGAATTTGAATGAGAATATTCCAGTCAACATTGTCAAAAGCTTTCTCTAAGTCTACAAATGCTAAAAACGTAGGTTTGCCTTTCCTTAATCTAGCTTCTAAGATAAGTCTTAGGGTCAGTATTGCCTCACGTGTTCCAACATTTCTACGGAAACCAAACTGATCTTCCCCGAGGTCGGCTTCTACTAGTTTTTCGATTCGTCTGTAAATAATTCGCGTTAGTATTTTGCAGCTGTGACTTATTAAACTGATAGTTCGGTAATTTTCACATCTGTCAACACCTGCTTTCTTTGGGATTGGAATTATTATATTCTTCTTGAAGTCTGATGGTATTTCGCCTGTCTCACACATATTGCTCACCAGATGGTAGAGTTTTGTCAGGACTGGCTCTCCCAAGGCCGTCAGTAGTTCCAATGGAATGTTGTCTACTCCGGGGCCTTGTTTCGAGTTAGGTCTTTCAGTGCTCTGTCAAACTCTTCACGCAGTATCGTATCTCCCATTTCATCTTCATCTACATCCTCTTCCATTTCCATAATATTGTCCTCAAGTACATCGCCCTTGTATAGACCCTCTATATACTCCTTCCACCTTTCTGCTTGCCCTTCTTTACTAATCAAAATTGTCACCGCACAGGATTCCAAAATGTTATTCCATAACGTTATGGGAACTTTTGTGCACCTCCGGTAAGGATTTGGTTACCACCTGACAGTAGCGGAGGACCGGATGGAAACTCGTGCATGTATACAGTCCAGTCACATTAATGTGTACTCCGCCTATGTTCGACGTCAGTGTGAAGTGAGTACTCACAAACGGCAGGTGGTAGCAATAGCTGTCGAGGGTATAGAAAGCATGTCGGGAGGACGCGGAAAACAGTGCAATCGATGTCGCAATGCGAAAACGGAGTGATTTATCTGACGTCCAGAAAGACATGATCGTTGGCGTTCGGACCAAAGTTGGAAGCATTTCCGAAACGCTAAGTTCGCAAACTGTTCCTGTGCCACCGTGGTTAAAATATAGCGTGCGTGGTAAAATGGCGCTATCCAAGGCCGGCGTCTAGGCAAGTGGGGTGCTCCACGGGTCATAGATGACGGTTCAACGATGGCTGTGGAGATGTGTACGGGCGAATACACTTGCAGCTGTTGAACAAGTGACCGCTTACATGGACGAGAAAACTACCAACAGTTTGTCCTAAACGACCGTTCAGCGAACGTTGCTGCGTGTAAACCTCCGCAGCAGACGCCTGGTTGATGCATCTGTGCTGACGTGTTCATCGGCGACGAAGGCCGGAATCTGCACGATACTACCGCAATTGGAAGTCCCCTGAGTGGCGACAGGTGACCTTTTGAGATCAATCACGTTTTGTGCTCCATCGGACAGATGGTCGTCGGCGTGTACGGCGTGAAACGGCAGAAGGCAAACACAGTGCAACAATCGTCGGAAGGGTCCAGGCCACAGGAGAGAGCGTTATGGTCTGGGGAATGTTTCCATGGCATTCCCTTGGTGATATAGTCATTCTGGGAGGTACAATGGATCAATACAAGCATGCGTCTGACTTTGGGGACCATGTATTCCCCTATATGCTGTTTGTTTTTCCTCGCCACGATGGCACCTACCAACAGAAGTATATAACGTGTCACACGGCTCGCAGTGTAAGTGCGTGGCTCGAAGAGCACCAGCATGAGTTTACCGTACTCCCTTGGCCTCCAAACTCCCCGGACTTAAAGCCACCCGAAAATCAGTGGGACCACGTCGATCGGGTTGTTTGCGCCATGAATTCTCAACGTAGTACAGCTCGCCACGACACTGGGGTCGGCGTGACTCCGCATTCCTGCCGGTACCTTCCAGCACCTCATTGGCTCTCTTTCTGCACGTCCTGCAGTGTTCCGCCCTGCAACAGGTGGTTTTTCATTCTTTTGAGCGGTGGACTCATCAGTGTGGTGGGTTTACAGTCACTTGATGCGGCTGGTAACCAGAGAAGATGTTATTCACTCATATCACTGGGAGACCATGCATTCATACATTTGGCCGGCCGAAGTGGCCGTGCGGTTAAAGGCGCTGCAGTCTGGAACCGCAAGACCGCTACGGTCGCAGGTTCGAATCCTGCCTCGGGCATGGATGTTTGTGATGTCCTTAGGTTAGTTAGGTTTAACTAGTTCTAAGTTCTAGGGGACTAATGACCTCAGCAGTTGAGTCCCATAGTGCTCAGAGCCATTTGAACCATTCATACATTTCTCATCGTTAGTTTGCTGAAAGAGAGTACAAGAGGTATTGCAAGGTGGCAGCACATAATGTGAGGTTGTTATTAAATGCTGAGCGCGTGAACTAGAGATAATGCCGACTGACGAGGAACAACTGCAGCGACAGTGAAAACTGGCGTCATTACTATAAGTTGCGGAGTTACGCAGTTTTGCAATGAATCAGTAGTTTTTATACTATCCAGGAATAAAAGCACCAATCAATTCAGCGCTGTTGAGGTGGAAGTGGCAGGCGGCTTAAAATATACTGGGATGTAACACTGTAGTCTGCAAAGTCCACTCATCCTGCACTGACCGGACGTAGGATTTTAAGTATGAAGCAACATATCTCAGGACGGCGATCACGCTTGTTAGACGAACTGCGAGTCTATCTTACCCACAGGTAGCCAGTATAGACTTTCTGATATTCGGGCATTCCATTACGTACTCACTGCCAGTAATGCCGTCAGGTGGTTAGTCGAAAAGACACACCTGCAGTAAAGCTTAGTCCCACCGGAATATGTAGTATTGAAACCAGTCTTCACAGTCGTTGCAACTGTTCCTTGTCAGTCGGCATTATGTTTAGTTCACGCTTAGTTCCTCAAATAGAGCAGTCTGCAGTTGTCAAGGGTACCTTCCTGACATTTTTATTCAAGTTGACAACGCAAATCTGCGAATACGTGGAATAGGCCGGACGTATACGCTATCTCAACTTTTTTTTACTTAGTTTACATTGTTTGTTGCACTGTCATATTTAACTCTTATAAATCATCATGGAACTCTTTCATCCAGTTATTCTTGGTTTTATTGTTCCAAAAGTAGTTGAATACTGTATCACTAGCTTAGTTTCTTGCAGTCTTGATACACGGAACAAAACCCAATCATTTGTCGTATTGTATCTACCTAGGCAGCAATTTTTGTTGTTCGTCTATTTTTTAATTTATTTGTGGCTTTTGGGCGTCACCCACACACCCAGCCTCAGACCTCAAAAACAACAATTATTTGTGACATTCATTTGAGCTGGACCTATATTCACAGTCTAAGTAAAATAATTTATTTAATATAGTACAAGCTGAAAAATTTATCTCTTTCTATACTCTTATTAGACACTATGCTATAAAATCATCTGTGTCTTCTGTTGCTGAAAGGGTTTTAATGTCTGTAGGCAGGGCATATTCAGAGGTCATCAGATGCCCCAATAGTTTCTTGAAATCTTACGTGGAAACGGAAACAATGTGATTAACACCTTCCTCACTGCCATATTCACAGGAAGAAGATATAACCTTGGCTCAAATGGCTCTGAGCACTATTGGACTTAACTGCTGAGGTCATCAGTCCCTAGAACTTAGAACTACTTAAACCTAACTAACCTAAGGACATCACACACATCCATGCCCGAGGCAGGATTCGAACTTGCGACCGTAGCGGTCGCGCGGTTCCAGACTGTAGCGCCTAGAATCGCTCGGCCACCCCGGCCGGCATATGACTTTGTTGAGGCGATAGAGATAGTGGCGGTATCTCCCATGATTGAAGCGAAGTCGCGCCATTGTCACTATGAAGTTTCTCTTGTTTAGCCACCATTGCTGCATGGTGTCTCCCTTCAATTTCGAAAGGCTGTTGGAGACCTTCATTCCGTCGAGCCTTGATTATAGTCCATTCGTAGCGAAGAATGTCGTCTGGCTGCACTTTATCATAATTCACTGAAACAATGAATACAACTTCCTTTGCCAGAGTAGCTACTTTTTCATTTCCTTTTGTGCCGCCTCGCTCTTTCACCCATAACATCATAGTCATTTTATTTACGTGAGAAATCTCCTGCACTGCTTCTGTAATCCGATGTAGAAGATATTTTTGGTATAGTTGACGTCTTAGTATTTTAACAATATCAATGCTGAGTGTGAGTTTGGTAAAATTACGATTGCTTCTTCTTGCACTTATTTTGCAAATTTGAGTCTCTCTAAAATCGCTATGAGTTCTGCAGTGAGTGTGGACGCAACTTCCAGGAGCTTGAATTTGCCTCCTTGATTAGTGTTGCCATCTACGAATGCTCTTCCTGCCCCGTCTTTTTGTTTGGAGCCATTTTTGTAGATCTGTCTTGACGATAGTCGTGCTGCTAGGTTGTCAGCTAAAATTTTCTCTTTCAGTGAACCTTCGCTGAATGGAAGGCGTGTCTTGATGTTCAGCTTCACTAAGGTGCAGCGTAGTGCGTGCTGAAGCAGCTTATATTTTGGGAAGTGGCAACGTATTCGCGGAAAGTAGAATCGTCGAAGTAAAATTCTGCTAAGAGTCTATTTGGTGTTTTCTGTTGGTGATTGTTGTGATGATTCTTCTGTCTGCTTTCTGTAGCTCATCTGTTGATGATTCAGTGCTCAACATTTTTCAGTTTTGTATGTTTGCTTTAAGTGTCCATCAGAAACAGTACATTTGTAAGAATGGATGTCATGAACTGCTATATATATTGGCGTACGTTGAGAGAGGTTTCTTGGAACTGACCAGGTGTTCCGTTGTACTTATTTCAGTTTCTTTGTCCTGATGTCTAATGAGGTCTTCTCGTTTGAATTCCAGGTTATGATTTCTCTGACATATTTGTTCTTATTTTATTAAAT
Organism: Schistocerca nitens; assembly: GCF_023898315.1. Lineage (NCBI taxonomy): Eukaryota > Metazoa > Arthropoda > Insecta > Orthoptera > Acrididae > Schistocerca > Schistocerca nitens. Next base: position 329,161,826 of record NC_064615.1, on the reverse strand, counting down.
ATTTTTGTTAATTTATGTCACCTGTTCTGCAATAACATGCAGGTCCCCAGCACTCTACTATGCAGAAAACTGATACAAAAAATAATGTCGTGACACAGCTATTTTATTTCTATCCCGTTTCTACAGCATTCATGTTTCCCTCCGCCTTTTTGTTTCTGCACACGGCGATAATAATAGGGAACTACAATGGAAAGAAAAGTAACGTTGTAAGTAGGCTGTTTAGGTTTTTATATTGGTAACGCCACGTAGCGCTCTGTATGAAAATCACTGGCTGGGCTGTGTGCAGTCTGTGGCTGGGTGGCATTGTTGTAATATTCGCTATTGTAGTGTCAGGCAGTTGGCTGTTAACAGCGCGTAGCGTTGCGCAGTTGGAGGTGAGACGCCAGCAGTGGTGGATGTGGGGAAGTGAGATGGCGGATTTTTGAGAGCGGATGATCTGGACGTGTGTCCATCAGAAACAGTACATTTGTAAGAATGGATGTCATGAACTGCTATATATATTATGACTTTTGAACACTGTTAAGGTAAATACATTGTTTGTTCTCTATCAAAATCTTTCATTTGCTAACTATGCCTATCAGTAGTTAGTGCCTTCCGTAGTTTGAATCTTTTATTTAGCTGGCAGTAGTGGCGCTCGCTGTATTGCAGTAGTTCGAGTAACGAAGATTTTGTGAGGTAAGTGATTTGTGAAAGGTATAGGTTAATGTTAGTCAGCGCCATTCTTTTGTAGGGATTTTTGAAGGTCAGATTGCGTTGCGCTAAAAATATTGTGTGTCAGTTTAGTGTTGATCAGAATAGGTAAAGAGCGAAATGCGAAATGTCTGAGTACGTTCAGTTCTGCTCAGCTGTTTGAAAATCAAATAACGTAAGGGATTTACCAGCACAGTAGTTCACTAATTTTTCGAAGGGGACGTTTCAACGTGCTTTTTTGATGATTACAAATGTTAAATAACACGTTCTCTAGAAATCTTGCAGAAGCTGAACTTCAGTAACAGTGTGTAATTTCTTGTACTTAACTGGGAACTCGCACATATCACAGAGTATGGTTTAAATATTCGTATATGAAACATTCTATGGCGACTGCCAATCTGCATTGAAATTTGTATGGGACTTCGCTGTGTCTGCTTTTAGTATGAAGAATTTGGTCCCTGCTTCCACACCTTCAATATGCTGCAATTTATCCAGTAAACACAGACTGTTTAATATAGAACTTTTCTATGACCACTTTGACACGATTCGGATGCATATAGATTTCCTGAGCCTCTCCCTCCGTCCCTTTTCTTCTCAGGATGTTTGTGGATCGTTTCTTGGGGAGACAAGGCGAAAATTCTTGCATTAGCGTCATCTGTCCACACTATTACGCCAAAAACCACATTGTGATAGCTATCAGCACGAACTCTTCTAGAAGCTGCACTTTTTTTCACGAAGTGTGTACTCTTCGCAAGTCAATATTCAATGCAGGCGGAGGGTATATCGTACCAATATCGTAGCTGTTTTACTGTGACAATCGATCGATACATATTTATAGTGAAAAGTGGGTGGTTGTTACCCACAGGCAATGAGAATGGAAGCTGCCACTTGGATGTCAATTACAAAGCCGCCCGTAATGGCACAGTGCCAGTAGTCGGCATCACGTTGTAGAAATAAGCTTGTGGCTTCCACGTATCCATCCTGAAACTGAGTCTAAAAAGGTCTGGAAACTAGTTAATGGAATAAACGAATATTTCAAATACTTGACGGGTTTCAGTTTTCTGTATTTTGTATTTACATTTTGATTTTCTTCCCTATTCCGTTCGCGTATCGAATGAGGGAGAAAAAAATGGTTGTTCATATGACGATGAGTTCGAGGATCCACGATACCCGCTACGTTCACCGCCACTGCCTGCCATCATGGTGTAAAATGGTCTGAAGATGTTCACATTTTGACCGAAACCAGTTGCAATTGCCAATAAATATTTTACTGTGGTTAAGACTGTTTTTAATTCAATTTTGAAACATTTTATCAAGGCTTCTGATATTCTCCACGAGTAATGTTCCCAACAACAAGTCACTTTCAATAAATTTTCTATCAGCAGACATAGGATAACTGAAACAAATGTCATGTTTTTCACCCAAAACATCGAGAAAAAAGCCTGCAGTGAAAGTTGACTTTTTAAGATACCGCAAAACAGCTACGTATGCGGACAGAGAATTAAACTTAGAATGCCGGCGTCTAATTCCAATCAGAATCGCATGTACCGTTCTCAAGTTATGTTCCCCGCCATTTTGAAAAATACGGTTTCGAGAAAAATGCGTTTAAAGTTTTGGGTTACATTTTTTATAGTTAAGTTAAATATATCTCTAGCCAGCGATCCCTGGACCATACAGCAATCCTTCCAGATCCAAAATGAGGCCCTCCTCCATTTTCTTCGCAGCCGTGGTGGTCCTGTCGGTCTCTTCGGCAGCTTCTGCCATACATTGCTCTGCTCGCTTGATACGCCTTTCGTCTGCCTAGTGCAGTAGTACAACAGGCTGGTCCGAACTCAACGTCGAGCACGTTCATAATTTCCAAAACCGCCATTAGGCCGTCGTTGAAATTACATGCTGCCGCACTGACCGCGATATCGATTACTTTTTCTGCTGTGAATCGTTTTCGGAGACATCTTTTCACAAACTGCCTTGTAACGCTTAACACACTTACGGCAAGCAAGGTTCAGGTTGTACACCAGTCAGGTTCCTTTCAGAGCATGCTGATGCAATAGCTCCACACTCGCCGATCATACACAACCGCTCGCTCGTACAACGATCCGTACCCAAAGGATGGAAAGTTGCCCAAGTCATACCAATACCTAACTAAGGAATAAGAATAATCCTCTGAATTACATACCCATATCGCTAAAGTCAATTTGCAAAAGGATTTTGGAACATATACAGTGCTCCAACTTTATGAATCACTTCAAGAAAACGATTTATTGGGAAATATCCATCCGGATTCAGAAAATGCCATTCTTGTGAAACACAACGAGTTCTTTATTCTCATGAAGTAATTAGTGCTGTTGACATAGGACGTCAAATTGGTTCGACATTTTTAGGTTTCCAGAAGGGTTTTGACACAAGCGACTTGCAATTAAATTGTGTGCCTATGGTATGTCGTCTCAGTCGTGTGACTGGTTTCGTGATTTCCTGTCAGAAAGGTCGCAGTTGGTAATAACTGACGGAAAGTCATCGAGTAAAAGAAAAGTGATATCTGGCGTTCCCCAAGAAAGTGTTACAGTCCCTCTGCTGTTCCTGATTTACATAAGCGATTTAGGGCACTGTCTGAGTAGCCCTCTTAGACTGTTAACAGATGATGCTGTCGTTTAACGTCTTGTAACGTAATCAGATGATCATCACGAATTGCAATATGATTTAGACAAGATATCTATATGGTGCAAAACCTGGCAACTGACTCTAAATAATGAAATGTGTGAGGTCATCCATAGTAAAAGGAATTCACCAAATTTCGGTTACCGGATAAATCACACAATTCCAAAGGCTGCAAATTCAACGAAATACTTAGAAACTACAATTACGAGTAACTTAAGCTGGAACGATCACATCGACAATGTTGTAGAGAAAGAAAACCAAAGACCGCGATTTTTTGGGTGAACACTTAGAAAATGCAAGAGGGCTACTAAAGAGACTGCCTACACTACTCTTGTACGTCCTCTTCTGGGGCAATGATGTGCTGTGTGAAATCCACATCAGATAGGATTGACGGAGGACATCCAAAATGTTCAAAGAAGGGCTGCTTGTTTTGGTTGTCGCGAAATAGGGAAGAAAGTGCTACGGATATGGTACACGAATAGGGTTGGCAGTCGTTAAAAAAAAGGCGGTTGTCGCTGTGGCAGGACTTTCTCATGAAGCTCCAATCACCAACTTTGTCTTCAGAGTGTGACAATATTTTGCTGAAGCTCACCTACATATGGAGAAATGTTGACGATAATACGACAAGAGAAACCAAGGCTCGCACGGAAAGATTAAAGTATTCGTTTTTTCCGCGCGTTGTTCGAGAGTGGAACGGTAGAGAAGTAACTTGAAGATGCCAGGCACTTAATGTGAAATGCAGATTAATCATGTAGACGTAAATGTAGATGTAACTCGGTAACAGGGTCTTTGGCGAACTTGGGATTAGCACTGTAATAAAAGCGAAAATTGATTTTCTGACATTTTCAAAGAGCATTACACCCGAGCAACCTGTGGCACTTTCGATGAGCAATACAGACATGCTACGACCCTAGCGTCGCGTCTCTTAATTCATTCGTCAGTTGTCACGCCTACGTGGTAAGTACTCCAAACACAGGGAAAATACTCTTGAGTGGTCAGACTAGTGTTTTGTGTGCGATTCCCTTTGCACTTGGCAAGAACGCTTCCATTTTTCTTTCCAAATAATGATTTTAAGTGATCAACTCTTTTTTGTGTCATTTTTTAGTATTACCACAGTATAAAATATAGAACCGCGACACCCGTTGCTGCGAAAGCTGTTATCTTTTTACTGTTGTAGATACACTAGCGCCCCTAGCGTCAAGAAAGCCATTCGTCTCTTAACGACATATGTGCCATACGATTAATGCTTGTTTTTAATACTTTTTCTACTTCACTTACGAAATAGTCACTACTCTATACGTTTACGTCCCAAGCGCTGTTAATAAAGGATGGTCCAAAAAATCGCCGATAACACTTGGTATGTTGTGCGGGAAGGCAAACGTCCCGGATTTCAAGAACGAATCCATATCTGCAAACGCACAACTTGGGCGCCGGAGAGCGTCGATGTCTGAGGCCGAATGGTTGTGACGATTTGTTCTGATTCCTTTTTGTATCTGAATACGGAAGGTACCCACCCTTCATCCATATTCATCATTTTGATTTGCAGCTCCTTGTCTTGGCCGTGTTTGCAGCTAAAATTGTTGGATGTGAGGTCCGCCAGTTATGCAAAACACCGTTTTTTCTCAGTACCCAAACATGTTTCGGCACCACTGTGCCATCATCAGTGGGTTTTCGTTTTTATCTATTCTGCAATGTGAACATTTTTGTTAAATGATTATAATATTGTGTGCGTCTTTAGTTCAAACGACAGATCGTTTCTTTTTGTAAATACCTTTACATTTGGTGTGCATGAATTTTCTGGATCACTTGTGTGTTAATTTCTACAGGTAGCTTGTCATCTGCAACCAAACGATGTTTTAGAGAAAGTTTTTTGCTGGGAGTTAACCTATCTTCTAAAATGTAATTTAGTTTGTCGCGATGTTTTCGCGCCTATTTTCGTTTTTACTTACGTTTTCGTGTGGCAAGCACTTCCATTCTCCGCATCATGCTGAGGTGTTGTGATGCACACGTAACTATAACAAGTATTTTTCACAAATAACGTAGTATAACACTTTTCACTTTACCAAAACACAGTGTGATTGTGGTTTGTTGTGTATCTCAGCCCAGTCAGTGTTCATTTGTTCCCCAGAGAGTTCGGCGCCAAATTTGAATCTTGCTTGCATTTTATCTCTGTGTGTGTGTGTGTGTGTGTGTTTGTTTCCTGTGAGCTTCTTAGCTGTGTGACTTTTCTTTTATATGGTATTCCTTTTGTGTGTAAATGGTGGGTCTCTGCAGATTTTAGTGTATCGTTTTCTCGTGTGTGTGTGTGTGTGTGTGTGTGTGTGTGTGTGTGTGTGAGAGAGAGAGAGTGTGTGTGTGTGTGTGTGTGCACATACTCACCTACCAAATAGGATAGAGGACAGAGAACACAACACAGAAAAACATCAGAACACAAGAAACATCCATGAATAAATTTAACAGATCAGGAATATAGTAACTCACATGCAACACTTGCCAGTCAGTGTACATAGGACAAACATGCAGAAAGTTCAAAACAAGATATTCAGAACGTTTCAGAGCTTTAAAAAGCAACAGCTCCCATAGCACATTTGCTGAACACCTTATAGCCAACAATCACCACACAACCACAATAAAAACAGACTTAAGACTACTAAAACCTAGCCACAGACTATACAGCAAACTGACCATTGAGGAAAACTTCCATATATACAAGGCAATAGCAGAAGGAAAACTGCTCTTAAACGAATACACTACACTCTGCAAGGGCACACTATTTAACACATTAAAGGAACTTTACAAATAGAAACAGCACAAACAGATAAAGTCTACACACACACACACACACACACACACACACACACACATACACATACACACGAAAAAAGCTACACTAAAATCTGCAACGACCCACCATTTACACACAAAAGGAATACCATATAAAAGACAACACACACAGCTAAGAAGCGCGCAGAAAACACACACACACACACACACACACACACAGATAAAATGCAAACAAAATTCAAATTTGGCGCCGAGCTCTCTGGTGAACAAATGAACACTGACTTGGCTGGGACACACAACAAACCACAATCACACTGTGTTTTGATAAGTGAAAAGCGTTTTACTACGTTATTTTTGTAAAATACGTGTTATAGTTACATGTGCATCACAACACTTCAGCATGATACGGAGAAGCCGGCCATTGTGGCCGAGCGGTTCTAGGCGCTTCAGTCCGGAACCACGCGACCGCTACGGTCGCAGGTTCGAATCCGGTCTCGGGTATTGATGTGTTTGATGTCCTTAGACTAGTTAGGTTTAAGTAGTTCTGAGTTCTAGGGGACTGATGACCTCAGATGTTAAGTCCCATAGAGCTCAGAGCCATTTGAACCATTTGATGCGGAGAACGGAAGTGCTTGTCACACGAAAACGTAAGTAAAAACGAATATAGGTGCGAAAACATCGCGACAAACTAAATGACATTCTAGAAGATAGGTTAACTCCCAGCAAAAAACTTTCTCTAAAACATCGTTTGGTTGCAGATGACAAGCTACCTGTAGTAATTAACACATAAGTGATCCAGAAAATTCATGCACACCAAATGTAAGGAATAAATAAAAACGAAAAACCCACTTATGATGGCACAGTGGTTCCGAAACTTGTTTGGGTACTGAGAAAATACGGTATTTTGCATAACTGGTGGACCTCACATCCAACAACTTTATCCATATGTATACTGCAGATGAATGACCTGAGGCTAACAACATCCGTGCGCGTGTGTTACATTCCTCTTCCCAGACTTTGTGCGCGTTCTACTTCCAGTGCATAACGTTGTTGACAGCAATGCCCTACGCACCAGTACACAGCTGCGGAAATGACCGACCAACATGGTGCTTGCATACGGAGAGCTGCTGCAAGATTATCTGTGGAACGATTTCCAAACAGACGTACCCCATCCACGTTATTCCACATTCGCGGTCATCGAGAGAAGCCGGAAAGTTGCACGTAAGTATTTTTCGCCTGAGATTTGCCCATTATAAAGTAAAGTAGTATCACTTTGTGCTTAGCACTTGCGAACACCATCCCCAGTGTGCTCTTTGTCCTCTGGTACGTGCCGAAACGTGAAGCGGGTCCTCCACACTTGGCTCGAACAATACAGTTTGAGGAGGACGTGCTGACAATTTTCGCAAAGAAACCTGCCACCAGCATTCGGCAGGTGGCACTGGCGCTGCACGCTAGTAAAGTGCCGTGTGGCGTTTAGGTCCATGAACACAGGCATTACGGGTGGGGGACTACCTAACCCAGGTATAGTTCACTCGGTGGTATTTACAACAATGGATTCTCCAGCCGGCCGGCCGCTGGTGGCCGAGCGGTTCTGGTGCTACAGTCTGGAACCGCGCGATCACTACGTTCGCAGGTTCGAATACTGCCTCGGGCATGGATGTGTGTGTTGTCCTTAGGTTAGTTAGGTTTAAGTAGTTCTAAGTTCTAGGGGACTTATGACCTCAGCAGTTGAGTCCCATAGTGCTCAGAGCCATTTGAACCCGAGCGTGGTGCTATTCACGGATGAATGCATGTTGTTTAGAGACGGCGTATTAAACTTGCAGGACATGCGTGCTTGGGCGTACGAAAGTCCGGGTGTGCAGGTGATTCAATACCACCAACGCGGGGTTAGCATTAACATCTGTGCCGGGATAATTGGTGATGATATCACTGGGGCATATACACTGCGAAACAGACTCACAGGACCGTCCTACCTCACATTTATCAGCGATGTTTTGCCTACCCTGTTGGATATAGTCCCACTAAATGTTCGGATGGACATGTGGCTGCAAAACGACGGAACTCCAGCACACTTTGATGTCGATGTGCGGAATCACCTCAACGTCGCATATCCCAGTCGGTGGTTTGGTAGAGGTTGATCGATTCCATGGCGAGCACGGTAGCCAGATCTGACACTTCTCGACCATTTTCTATGGAACAGTATGAAGGGTATGGTGTATGATACACCCGTAACGTCAGCGGAGGACTTTATTGCTCGAGTCCACTGCAGAGACAACCGCACGTATTGCCTCATGAGGCTCAGCACCGCCGATGTAGGCTCTGCACTGACGTACGAGGTACGCAGTTCGAAGCCTGTTTTTAATGTACACATTGCGATACGCTACTCGTGTTGGGTTTATTGCCTTACTGTGGAACGCACACCCATCACAGACCTTGACACTTCCCAGCGCCCAAGCCGTGCGTTTCCGGATATGGGTTCCTTCTGAAAACCGAACAGTTTGGCTTCCTGCACAAAACACTAAGCATTGGCGGTGCTTTTTCCACACACTGTACATCAACAGACCTAAAAAAATATAAGATAAATGTAAACAGATCCAACACTCATGAATGAAATGACATAAGCTACGATGTGTTCTTGATGAAGTACTCTCGAAACTGCATATAACTACAACTTATCCCACTGAAATCAAGAGAACGTTAACACTGTTTCATCCATAAGCGGCATATATTTTTGTCGCTGATTGTTATGAATGGTGCTGTAACTGACCTGCATGAATTCTGCACCAAGTCTAAAGATTTGCTCATTGCCGCACTTCAGTAGACTTCCCATTTCACGAGTACTTGTTTAATACAATTACTTCTTTTTCAAAACGAGACAGTGTTAAAAAATTGTGACGTTAGTGACTCCAATGAAGCAACTGTGAAATTGGTTTCTTCTGAGCTAGGTAACAGTTTAATGTATTTGTCGCTTTACCATCGCGCCTGTGTGACAGTGCTCTTTTCGGATATAATTATCGTGGCTTATAAAAAAATGGTTCAAATGGCTCTGAGCACTATGGGACTCAACTGCTGAGGTCATTAGTCCCCTAGAACTTAGAACTAGTTAAACCTAACTAACCTAAGGACATCACAAACATCCATGCCCGAGGCAGGATTCGAACCTGCGATTGTAGCGGTCTTGCGGTTCCAGACTGCAGCGCCTTTAACCGCACGGCCACTTCGGCCGGCCGTGGCTTATATGTTGGTGCTGCATTCTTCATAAACTGGTTTGTTTCGAAGCGTAGGAATAAAATTTCACGTTATTGTGTAGATATATGATGTCTTTCTGCAATTCATCACATCTTCTGCTATTTACAATATATTTCTTGTCCTCAAAAAGAAACGCTATTGTTCAGTATATGTCCGTACATAACAAGCAAATCGCAACTAAACAGTCCAGTAATGTGGTCATTTATACCTCCTGTGGTCCTTAGGAAACATATAGAATGACAGACTTTGTGCCTTCTTTCCATTATTACTTGAATTTACTGCGCTGCATACTCATCCTCTATAGTAAAAATAAAAAACCACGTTTTTTGACATCGCCAGTCCCAAGACTGTTTTGATGCCTGTTTTCGGGCTACTCTATCACGTGCAAGCTTCTTCGTCTTCGAATAACTACAGAAATCGACATCCTTTTGAACCTGCTTACTATCTATCGTCCCGTTTCTGTACAAATTGTGCATAATCTTTTGCTGCCTGTATATTACCCCTTGCAGTCGACAGAGTCAAAAGCTTTCTTTAAATTTACGAAATCTATAATGTAGATTTGCCGTCCCTTAACTTAACTTCTAAGATAAACCGTATTTCGTGTGCGGAGGGCCGCGTGGGATTAGCCGAGCGGTCTGAGGCGCTGCAGTCATGGGCTGTGTGGCTGGTCCCGGCGGAGGTTCGAGTCCTCCCTCGGACATGGGTGTGTGTGTTTGTCCGTAGGATAATTTAGGTTAAGTAGTGTGTAACCTTAGGGACTGATGACCTCAGCAGTTAAGTCTCATACGACTTCACACACATTTGAACTTTTTTTTTTTTTTGGGTGCGCAGGAAGTGTCGCAACATCGTGATGGTATGGATGAAATGCCACTATGGGGTACATGGAAATGAAGAAGTAGATGCAGGCATCTCTGCATGCAGCCTTTCCCCCACAGATATGATACCCATGCTCAGAAAACGGTTGTCCTCGGATTGGCAAGAGGAATGGTTAAAGGCAAGCACTATGAAATAGTGTATTCCACGATTCCGAGAGTACCATACTATAACAAAACAACAACAGCTAGGAGCTTCACGATAATTATAGCGTGGCTGAAATTTAATCATTGGAAGTTCAACAAACACGTGTGTCGGCTCAACCTAAGCGCCACCCCTCTATGTGTTTGCGGAGAGGATGTCCCTGCTGCACGTATTACATAACGTCCTTGCAAGTAATCTTCCAGCTCTTGGTCATCAGGTCCCAAACAGCCTCCAGATTTTATCAGCATCCAACGATATAACAATATCTAAGCTGTTGTACGAGTTCGTTAATAGTGCTAACATCGAGATTTAGCTCCCTGCGCTGCTAATCTAATGTTCCTGGTACTTTGGATTCCAAGAGTAGACCAAAGCTCAAATGACTAAATTAACATCTAAATGTATGTCACTATGTACTTCCTATGTGTACGTGTCTAAATACTCGTGTATCTCTACGTGTGGCTGTTCTACACAATACCGGTTCTTGTAAACTGTTCTCCTGTTCTGTCTAGATGGTACTTATGGACCTGCACAAATATTCAATTCTCCATCAACAGCTTTTGAAACAATTCTCACAAGATATACAAAGTACCTTTTATTGTAATTTTAGATGTACAGTCATTAATGTGGACTGAATTGGAATATCCCACATGTGTACCAATAATGATTTATCATTTATTATTGTGTTACCAGTAAGAATTTTATAGTATACTACCACTGTGTATCCTGTGTTCCATTTTCGTCTTGTTTACTCGTTTTCGTGTACTCTGACTGTAAATTTTGTTTTATGTCGAATAAGTTCCTTGTTAATCCTATGTTACATCATACCAGGGTACGCCTTAAAATAATGTCTACCATGAATTGTCGAAACCTATTGTAATATAACGTGTCCTATGTTTGGATGGCTGTGTGGGAACATGCCGAATGTCAACAAATTAAAAAAAAAAGGGAAGGAAAATTCGTATGGTCAGTATTGTCCCGCATGTTCCTATGTTTATCCGGAATCCAAACGCATCATCCCCAAGTTCGCCTTCCATCAGTTTTTCCATCTCCTGTAAAGAATTCGTGATAGTATTTTGCAGCCATGGCTTACGAAAGTGGCAGTGCGACAATATTCACACCTGACAGCATCTGCTTTCTTTGGAATTGGAATTACTACATTGTTCAAATGGCTCTGAGCACTATGGGACTCAACTGCTGAGGTCATTAGTCCCCTAGAACTTAGAACTAGTTAAACCTAACTAACCTAAGGACATCACAAACATCCATGCCCGAGGCAGGATTCGAATCTGCGACCGTAGCGGTCTTGCGGTTCCAGACTGCAGCGCCTTTAACCGCACGGCCACTTCGGCCGGCTACTACATTGTTCTTGAAGACTGGGGCATTTCGCCCTTCGCATACATTTCGCACACCAGGTGGAACAGTTCTGTTATACCTGGCTTTCACAAGGATATCAGATGTTTTGAGCAAAGGCTGTGTAATCCAGGGGTCTTATTTCGACTTAGGTCTTTCAGTGTTCTGTCAAATTCCTCTCGTTATCTCTTTTTGCTTAATAATGGCTTTCCATCCGAGCCCTTGATATCATACAACTGCTTTTATTTATTCCATACGTCTCTTTAATTTTTTGTTGTGGTCTTCAGTCCAGAGACTGGTTTGATGCAGATCTCCATGCTACTCTATCCTGTGCAAGCCTCTTCATCTCCCAGTACCTACTGCAACCTCCACCCGTCTGAATCTGTTTAGTGTACTCATCTCTTGGTCTCCTTCTACGATTTTTACCATCCACGCTGACCTCCAATACTAAATGGGTGATGCGTTGCTGCCTCAGAAAATGTCCTACCAACCGAGCCCATCTTCTAGTCAAGTTGTGCCGCAAATTCCTCTTCTCTCCAATTTTATTCAATACCTCCTCATTAGTTACGTGACATACCCATCTAATCTTCAGCATTCTTCTGTAGCACCACATTTCGAAAGCTTCTATTCTCTTCTTGTCTAAACTATTTATCGTCCACGTCTCACTTCCATACATGGCAACACTCCATACAAATACTTTCTGAAACGACTTCCTGACACATATATACTCGATGTTAACAAATTTCTCTTCTTCAGATACGATTTCCTTGCCATTGGCAGTCTACATTTTATATCCTCTCTACTTCGACCATCATCAGTTATTTTCCTCCTCAAATAGCAAAACCCATTTACTACTTTAAGCGTTTCATTTCCTAATCCAATACTCTCAGCATCCCCCGATTTAATTCGACTACATTCCATTATCCTCGTTTTGCTTTTGTTGATATTCATCTTATATCCTCCTTTCAAGATACTGTCCATTCCGTTCAGTGGAAATGGTTACGTTCGGCAGTTTGGAGACCATCTGCTGCCACTCATGGACTTCATGCCAATGCACCATGTCACCGGGCCACAACTGTTCGCGTCTAGTTTGAAGAACATTCTGGACTATTCGTGCAATAATTTCGCCATGCAGACCGCCCGACATGAATGTTTTCCAACATTTGTGGAACATAAACGAGATGTCGGATCGTGCGCAACATCCTGCACCGGCAACACTTTCGCAATTATGGACGGCTATTAGGGCAACGTGGAACAGTATTTCCGGAAGGGAGTTCCAACGAATTGTTGAGTTCATGCCGCGTCGAGCAAAAGGAGGTCCGACACGATATTGGGAGGTATCCGACGACTATTGTCACCTCAATGTACGTGCTGCTCGCATTCATTTGATGGTTTATTCAAGAATGTAGCCCAGTGCCCGTTTGACGCGTTGCTGTGGCAGAATTTACCAAAAATGAGCTAGAGTATCGTGACTGTATGCGTTAGGCAGTGGACCGTTTGATACACTACTGGCCATTAAAATTGCTACACCAAGAAGAAATGCAGATGATAAACGGGTATTCATTGGACAAATATATAACAGAGCTTGGATGGCGTGTACAGGCACAGCTGCCCATACAGCTTCAACACGATAACAACAGTTCATCAAGAGTAGCGACTGGCGTATTGTGACGAACCAGTTGGTCGGCAACCATTGACCAGACGCTTTCAATTAGTGAGAGATCTGGAGAATGGGCTGGCCAGGGCAGCAGTCGAATATTTTCTGTATCCAGAAAGGCACGTACAGGACTTGCAACATGCGGTCGTGCATTATCCTGCTGAAATGTAGGGTTTTGCAGGGATTGAATGAAAGGTAGAGCCACGGGTCGTAACACTTCTGAAATGTAACGTCCACTGTTCAAAGTGCCATCAATGCGAACAAGAGGTGACCGAGACGTGTAGCCAATGGCACCCCATACCATCACGCAGTGTGATACGCCAGTATGGCGATGACGAATACACGCTTCCAATGTGCATTCACCGCGATGTCGCCAAACACGGATGCGACCATCATGATGCTGTAAACAGAACCTGGACTCATCTGAAAAAATGACGTTTTGCCATTCGTGCACCCAGGTTCGTCGTTGAGTACACCATCGCAGGCGCTCCTGTCTGTGATGCAGCGTCAAGGGTAACCGCAGCCATGGTCTCCGAGCTGATAGTCCGTGCTACTGCAAACGTCGTCGAACTGTTCGTGCAGATGGTTGTTGTCTTGCGAACGTCCCCATATGTTGACTCAGGGATCGAGACGTGGCTGCACGATCCGTTACAGCCATGCGGATAAGATGCCTGTCATCACGACTGCTAGTGATACGAGGCTTTGGGATGAAGCACGGCGTTCCGTATTACCCTCCTGAACCCACCGATTCCATATTGTGCTGTCATTGGATCTCGACCAACGCGAGCAGCAATGTCGCTATACGATAAACCGCAATCGCGATAGGCTACAATCCGACCTTTATCAAAGTCGGAAACGAGATGGTACGCATTTCTCCTCCTTACACGAGGCATCACAACAACGTTTTACCAGGCAACGTCGGTCAACTGCTGTTTGTGTATGAGAAATCTGTAGGAAACTTTCCTCATGTCAGCACGTTGTACGTGTCGCCACCGGCGTCAACCTTGTGTGAATGCTCTGAAAAGCTAATCATTTGCATATCACAGCATCTTCTTCCTGTCCGTTAAATTTCGCGTCTGTAGCACGTCATCTTCGTGATGTAGCAATTTTAATGGCCAGTAGTTTATTACCCCCAAATACAGACACATTAAGGGCGCCGGGGAGCAAAGAAGTGCTGTAAACCACTGCTTTAGGCCGTGTCCTTGGTAAAGCTGTGGAGTGTGTGTGGTTGGTTTGATACGGAGAGCGGCAGCAGGTAGGCGGCGAGGACTCGTGAGCGCGGCGTTCACCAAGGCCAGCAGCAGCAGCGGCAGCCGCAGCCAGTCCGCCTCCGCGCCTTGCCGCTGCCGGCTGGCGCCTGGCGCCCAGCCTTTCCCTCCACCCCCCCCCCCCCTCCCGCTCTCCCACTGTAACCCCCACCAGCAGGTTGCCTCCCCTACCAGATTGGCCGGCGCAAGCGGAACTCCCTGAGGCTGCGCGCACGTACCGGTCCCACAGTCGCACAGGTAAAGGCCCGGGGCGGAAGGCTCCCGCCCGGAGACGATTTTCTCGCGCAACTGTTGCGTCGCTAAGCTTACTTTGCGACTGCGTAGAGCCGTAGACTGCAAGCCATGCGGTTGGGATACGGCTGTAAAAAAATAAATAAATAAATAATAATAATAATAATAATAATAATTTTTTATTGGTCATATGAGTAGGGACTCATCCATCAACACACGATCGGTAGGCATTTGTTTGTCTGCAGATACATTTCTCCAGTCGTGGCACAAACTGAAATCCCTGCGCCACCGTACCGTAACGTGCCACTACAGGAGCCAAGACAACGTGGCTCAGCCCATTGTTAAAGTGTAGTATCGTGCGTTAATTCGTTTTCGACAGCAGCGGAAATATCGCAGCTTGGTCAGACCGATCCAGTTAACATATCTGGCCGTCCGGATCCGCCTGACAATGCTGCAATATTTGCGTTCCTGCCGAAACCGAATTAACGGACGATACTGCACTTTGAGAATGGGCTGAGTCATTCTCTTTTGACTCCGCTACTGGCGTACTATGGTCACTATGGTAACATGGGAATTTAAACGTATACCAGAGGAACATGCATATACCTTCCAAATATATATATATATATAGTACCTAGCATTAAATTATTCGAATGATGACACAGACACACACACACACACACACACACACACACACACACACACACACACACACACACACGAGCTTGCGCGCGCTCGCAAACACACGCACACATCTATAGACATATATATAATACAATACTAGCTACACCTGGTCATGCGTTACTATGGTTCAGTTTGGTTGAACGGAAAATTACTAAATATATATCGGAACTGGATATGCGTCCTAATATCATTCTCCTCCTGTTTCTGACCAGCTTCTTCTCCCCCTCTCCTTGTCCGTTCCATCCTCCTTCCCCCCTCTTTGTCTATTACCATCTACCCCTCTCTCTCCATCTCCACCTGTCCCCTCTCACTTCCCCCCTCTCTGTCCATCAACTGCTCTCCCCTTTCTCTCTCCTATTTCTCCGCCTCCCCTCTCTCCATCTCCTTCTACCTCCTCTCTCTATCCATCTCCTTTTCTCCGCTCACTGTGTCCGTTTCCTCCCACACATCTGTCCATCTCCTCTTCCCCATCTGTCTGACTTTGGGTCTTGTTTATTGTTACTGCAAATCCAGATTCTGTGGCGGTATTCTGAAGCCGGTAAGCCATAAATATAACTTATCTGTTAGCTAGCAAAGTTTCACTATTACATGTTTTATATATTAAAATATAATGCCTGCCTGTATGTGACCAAACGCTTCCTACATAAACGCTTCCTCTCTCGCGCGCTATATACAGCGAGAGAGAGAGTGCGAGAGAGGGACTGAATTTTTATGTAGGAACATTTATCATCGTCAACTTCGATGTAATATACGGGTGCGACACGTGATAATATGACCTGTACTTCAGTTGAAAATGAAAATAACAAGCAGTATGCTCTAGACAAAGCGGCACGGCTACAGAAGTTGACAAAGCAGAGTCTGTGTTGAGCAGATGTTGTGCCCGTGGACCAGAATAACAAAGTGATTGAGCTTTTAGATTGGAACGGAAAGGATTTTGTCGGTTCACCGTTACGCGCAAGCTTAATATGGCTCCCTTTCCTAAGTAATTTCACAGGTGACTTCACACTTTCTGTACAGGAAATGTATTGAACCGAGAAACAAAGCACATAAGAACAAATCAACAGTTGCGTTACAGATCGCAATACAACAGTTCGCAGCTGACTGGTAGTCGGCAGCGGACGTAGCAGAGCGATATGACAACTGTACGCAGGACAGGAGGTCTGGCCGTACTCGGTCCTCTGATCGCTTCTTGCTCTGATGGCTATTCTCCAAACAACTAGCTCTCAGTCGCTTTGTTGTTCTGACCCAGGTACAGTAGCGGATTTAGAGTACCGTAGATGTTTGTACAGCCAAAGAAGACGCGGTTGGCGTTCCCTTTTCTATTGCAATCGCGCAATGTGAACCCCACAGAGTCAACGCTGTGTACGAGTAGTTGTTCTCTTTAGCGACCACGGCTGAATACAAGGCGTGTTATACACTGAAGAGCCAAAGAAACTGGCACAACTGCGTAATATCGTGTAGGGGCCACGCGAGCACGCAGAGGTGCTGCAACACGACGTGGCATGGACTCGGCTAATATCTGAAGTAGCACTGGAGGGAATCGACACCATGAATCCTGCAGCACTGTCCATGAATCCGTAAGAGTACGGAGAGGTGGAAATCTTTTCCGAACGGTACTTTGCACGGTATCTCAAATATGCTCAATAATGTTCATGTCTGGAGAGTCTGATCGTCAGCGGAAGTGTTTAAACTCAGAAGAGTGTTCCTGGAGCCACTCTGTAGCAATTCTGGACGTGCGGGATGTCGCATTGTCCTGCTCAAATTGGTCAAGTTCGTCGGATGTACAAGGGACATGAGTGGATGCAGGTGATCAGACAGGAGGCTTACGTAGGTGTCACCTGTTAAGAGTCGTATCTAGATGCATCAGGCGTTCCGCCCCACATCATTACGGAGCCTCCACCAGCTAGAATAATCTCCTGCTGGCATGCAGGGTCCATGGATTCATGAGGTTGTAACCATACCACGACACATTCACCCACTCGATACAACTTGAAACGATACTCGTCCGACGCCAGCCGCGGTGGCCGAGTGGTTCTAGGCGCTACAATCCGGAACCACGCGGCTGCTGCTGTCACAGGTTCGAATCCTGCCTCGGGCACGGATGTATGTGATGTCCTTAGGTTAGTTATGTTTAAGTAGTTCTAAGTCTAGGGAACTGATGACCTCAGATGTTAAGTCCCACAGTGCTTAGAGCCATTTGAACCATTTGAACCAACTCGTCCGACCAGGCAACATGTTTCCAGTCATCAATAGTCCAACGTCGGTGTTGATAGGCCCAGGCGAGGCGTAAAGCTTTATGTCGTGCAGTCATCAAGGGTACACTAGTGGGCCTTCGGCTGCGAAAGCTCATATCGATGATGTTTCGTTGAGTGGTTCGCGAGCTGACACTTGTTGATGGCCCAGCAATGAAATCTGCAGCATTTTGCGGAAGGGTTGCACTTCTGTCACTTTAACGGTTCTCTTCAGTCGTCGTAGGTCGCGTTGTTGCACGATCTTTTTCTGGCCGCAGCTATGTAGGAGATTTGATGTTTTCACGGATTCCTGATATTCACGGTATAGTCTTGAAATGGTCATACGGGGAAATTCCCACTTCATCGCTACCTCGGAGATGCTGTGTCCTATCGATCGTGCGCCGACTATAACGCCACGTTCAAACTCACTTAAATCTTGGTAACCTGCCACTTTAGCAGCAGTAACCGGACTAACAACTGCGCCAGACACGTGTTTTCTTATATAGGTGTTGCCGACAGCACCGCCGTATTCTGCCTGTTTAACATATATCAGTATTTGAATACGGATGCCTGTACCAGTTTCTTTTGGAGCTTCAGTGCAGTATTCTTTTATCTTCTGAGGCAATGGCCTCTCTCGCGCCAGTACACACCAGTAGCAGGGTAATTTCGGCGGCATCTCTTACTTCATTTGAATGACACTTGTCATTCTGCTTTTCATTTCTCTTTGATTACTAGACTGCAGACCTTTAACGAAATTGCAGTTGGTGCTCCTATATATTTCCTCTAGGGCATGGCTGTTTTGCGTGACTTGTTTCTCAACAGTTCTCTGCCAATTAGCTTCATTTTTAAAACACCAGTGTTAATAATTAATTCTCTGAAAATCGACTACCGGTGTAGGTGGAGCAGTGGTAAGCCACTGTAATATATCGGTCAGACGAGATTTCTAGCCTGCCTCCCACATAAAATAGCTGTTCGGTGACAAACTGGCGAACGCCCGTGCAATCTGTGGTCGCAGGCGTCTGACGCCACACGCTATTCGCCCAGGCTCTGTTGTAGGTCTGAACGTGCATCGGACCGGTGGCGGACGCATATCCATAGTTTCAGGCTTAAGTGAAAGCAGAAGTTTGCAAATATAAAGGCAGAAATGACAAATGGACACATCCAGATTACATGAGACGGCAACACCTAACAGAGACGCAACTTACCAAGCGAGGTAATGTCTCGTAGGAATCAGTGAGAATTGCGGGCGGCAGACAACAGTTTAGTAATATGTTACAAAATAAGTTGACTGTCCAGAAAAGGATCATGAGCTGCGCAGTGAGGTACGCGGTCACGCCCAGGGAGAGAGCTCTGCAGAATGCCTCGGATGGATGGATAAAAAGCTGCAACTATTCTGGAATTTGTATCTATCATCTTAACTTCACACCTACTGCCATTAAGACTATTGCAACAGCGCATACTACAGTGTCTGGTAACATTAACATAACTACAGAAACAGAAACAGTGAAGGTATACAAGGGAATATGCCATTTAACTTGTAACACCATAGCCCTAATGCTCTACTGATTTATTTTGCCTTTTGTTTTATTTAGTGTTACATCTTTGCGCTCCTGTAAATGTGTTTGATTGAATCGATAACACAAAATTGCATACTCCTTTCTTTGTAAAAACTTTGATGTCTTTTAGAGTGTAGGAAGTGTAGTCTCTGTAATATGCACAACATGAGCAAATGATCTTTTGTCTTCCTCATATAATCTCTGGTTATCTTTAAAACTAAATAATTTTATTTAAATAATTTTGTGTAGAACTACCAATATATGCAAATGTTCTGTTTTGTTTAAATGTTTGTTTGCTGTTATGTAAACTGCTGACCTTCACTTAGGGTTCTTGGTTATTTTGTATGTAAAAGGTGGTGTCGCTCCCCTCCGGGATGGAACTTAGTAGCGCGCGCAAAATGTGGTTGGCATGGATAGAAAGGTGGAATCAAGGGTCAGCCGGGGACGAGTTACCAAACTATCAACTGCTCATGTAAAAGTTGTGTATTGTGCTGGTTCCGATAGAGTCTTTTCCTGACGCTTTCCAATGCCTCGGATGGATGGATAAAAAGCTGCAACTATTCTGGAATTTGTATCTATCATCGCCACCAAGAAATGACAGAGTCTACCAATTCTACCTGCAAATCCACCTACCAACATGCAATCGCCACCACATTGCGCAATCACTGTAATGGAACACTATAGTAATGTACAGTGAAGGATCAGCTCATAGGATGTTATAGTGTACCCAAATATAGGGTAAAATTTGTCTGAACTCTTGTACCTACTGTGATTTTTTATCCCGAGTCACACAACCACTTCCGGTCCTTCCCATGCTAAAGCGATTACCGAGTGTCCTTCATTGAAAGCATATTAAAATTAATACGGCAACAGAGTGTGCTAAATTTAATATTGTTTGTGAAAGGGTCTTACAAATATCTCAATTTTGTGTTTCAATGCAGTAAAAGTTAAGAACTGTTGAGACTTATAAAAAAAATGGTTCAAATGGCTCTGAGCACTATGGGACTCAACTTCTGAGGTCATTAGTCCCCTAGAACTTAGAACTAGTTAAACCTAACTAACCTAAGGACATCACAAACATCCATGCCCGAGGCAGGATTCGAACCTGCGACCGTAGCGGTCTTGCGGTTCCAGACTGCAGCGCCTTTAACCGCACGGCCACTTCGGCCGGCTGTTGAGACTTATATGTTCATGCTTGCTAAGTGCTTGTTTTACTGATGTAATGAAAGTGTGTTTAGTTTGCTCTGCTTCAGTGGTCAAGATTAAGGGCCCCCTCCATTGAAACTAGTTCAAATGCACAAATTTACTTAATTAGAGAAAGTTTCAATTACTCTTGCTACGCAAGTCAAATTCTGTACAATATTGGGTTCCTCTTGTGTATTAAAAGTGCATATTAATAGTGTAACAGGATCCACAGTTTATCCTTTATGCTCACGATAAATAAC
Organism: Schistocerca nitens; assembly: GCF_023898315.1. Lineage (NCBI taxonomy): Eukaryota > Metazoa > Arthropoda > Insecta > Orthoptera > Acrididae > Schistocerca > Schistocerca nitens. The sequence goes on along the minus strand of NC_064615.1, from coordinate 329,141,009 downwards.
TATTAATAGAAAGACCCTCCCCCCATGAACCATGGACCTTGCCGTTGGTGGGGAGGCTTGCGTGCCTCAGCGATGCAGATAGCCGTACCGTAGGTGCAACCACAACGGAGGGGTATCTGTTGAGAGGACAGACAAACGCGTGGTTCCTGAAGAGGCGCAGCAGCCTTTTCAGTAGTTGCAGGGGCAACAGTCTGGATGATTGACTGATCTGGCCTTGTAACACTAACCAAAACGGCCTTGGTGTGCTGTTACTGCGAACGGTTGAAAGCAAGGGGAAACTACAGCCGTAATTTTTCCCGAGGGCATGCAGCTTTACTGTATGGTTAATGATGATGGCGTCCTCTTGGGTAAAATATTCCGGAGGTAAAATAGTCCCCCATTCGGATCTCCGGGCGTTCAAGAGGACGTCGTTATCAGGAGAAAGAAAACTGGCGTTCTACGGATCGGAGCGTGGAATGTCAGATCCCTTAATCGGGCAGGTAGGGTAGAAAATTTAAAAAGGGAAATGGATAGGTTAAAGCAGGGCTTCCCAACCTGGACGCTTTCTAGGGGGTCCGCGGCCACCTTTCACCAAATCGTGTAAAATAATGAGTAAAATTATTGAATAAAAATGTGAAAATCAAATTCATCACTATTTTTTTTTCGTGTGAAAAACATGTGTACTTTTACTTCAGGTCATATTCCCAAGCAGCCTTTGCGGTTCCTAAGTGAGAACGCATACACAGTCTAGTGCCAGAGAATGCGGCTTCTCTGATCGACTGTTTCGCAACAATACGGGGGTCGTTTGTGCGCCGGCTCACGGCGCTAGATGCGCTGAAACCTTTTACGCATGCGCGGAGCGCTTCGTCGACCAATCCCAGCGCTCGCTCGCACGTATGCGGCCCCAGGCATCATTAAATGTTAAACTTGCTTTGTCAGTGCACTACCCATTTCATAAGTTTATTACTTCTAACATGGATCGGTGGCTGAAGTCAGTATCATTGAAGAAGGGAGCAGTTTCTCCATCGCCTTCACAACAAGGGAAGTTTCCAGTTGAAATGAATGAGGAGGGAGGACGACCAAAGGAAGACTTTACATACATTTGAACATTTTTCTTCGGATTTCAAGAAAAACCACACACACACACACACACACACACACACACACATGAATGTTACGAAATACGCATGCTCCTTACACAACAGTAGCCAAATAGTGGAAGTGAACAGACAATAAGCGCCAACTTGTCAACAGCGAACAGTTTGGACGTGACGTTGATTGGTCTTGGAGGAAGACAGCTCCATCGTGTGAAATTTCAACTACTAAGTAATTTTAATCAGGCTATAGTATGTTGAACAAAGGGAGTAAATCCAATAGTAACTGTTTGGATATAGTGGGAATTGAAGTTGGATCGATAATTTCAAGTTGTTTTCATTCATCTCCAAACCAAACTTTGGGGGGGGGGGGGTGGTCATTGGGAACATGGCACATGGCGCTTGCATTAAGAAGCTTTCAGTTCCCATTGGTTTCGCTCTGAAATTTGAAGTTACTGTGCTCTTGACTGACTAGGGGTCCGTCATGGATTTTCGACTGAATAAGGGGTCCGCCAGCTGAAAAGGTTGGGAAGCCCTGGATTAAAGTTAGATATAGTGGGAATTAGTGAAGTTCGGTGGCAGGAGGAACAAGACTTTCGGTCAGGCGAATACAGGGTTATAAATACAAAGTCAAATAGGGATAATGTAGGAGTAGGTTTAATAATGAATTAAAAAATAGGAATGCGGGTAAGCTACTATAAACAGCATAGTGAACGCATTATTGTGGCCAAGATAGACACGAAGCCCAAGCCTACTACAGTAGTATAAGTTTATATGCCAACTAGCTCTGCAGATGACGAAGAAATTGAAGAAATGTATGATGCAATAAAACAAATTATTCAGATAGTGAAGGGAGACGAAAATTTAATAGTCATGGGTGACTGGAATTCGGTAGTAGGAAAAGGGAGAGAAGGAAACGTAGTAGGTGAATTTGGATTGGGGGTAAGAAATGAAAGAGGAAGCCGCCTGGTAGAATTTTGCACAGAGCACAACTTAATCATAGCTAACGCTTGGTTCAAGAACCATAAAAGAAGGTTGTATACATGGAAGAAGCCTGGAGATACTGACAGATTTCAGATAGATTATATAATGGTAAGACAGAGATTTAGGAACCAGGTTTTAAATTGTAAGACATTTCCAGGGGCAGATGTGGACTCAGATTATATAATGGTAAGACAGAGATTTAGGAACCAGGTTTTAAATTGTAAGACATTTCCAGGGGCAGATGTGGACTCTGACCACAATCTATTTGTTATGAACTGTAGATTAAAACTGAAGAAACTGCAAAAAAGTGGGAATTTAAGGAGAAGGGACCTGGATAAACTGACTAAACCAGAGGTTGTACAGAGTTTCAGGGAGAGCGGAAGGGAACAAATGGCAGGAATGGGGGAAAGAAATACAGTAGAAGAAGAATGGGTAACTTTGAGGGATGAAGTAGTGAAGACAACAGAGGATCAAGTAGGTAAAAAGACGAGGGCTAGTAGAAATCCTTGGGTAACAGAAGAAATATTGAATTTAATTGATGAAAGGAGAAAATATAAAAATGCAGTAAATGAAGCAGGCAAAAAGGAATACAAACGTCTCAAAAATGAGATCGACAGGAAGTGCAAAATGGCTAAGCAGGGATGGCTAGAGGACAAATGTAAGGATGTAGAGCCTTATCTCACTAGGGGTAAAATAGATACTGCCTACAGGAAAATTAAAGAGACCTTTGGAGAAAATAGAACCACTTGTATGAATATCAAGAGCTCAGATGGAAACCCAGTTCTAAGCAAAGAAGGGAAAGCAGAAAGGTGGAAGGAGTATATAGTCTATTCAAGGGCGATGTACTTGAGGACAATATTATGGAAATGGAAGAGGATGTAGATGAAGATGAAATGGGAGATACGATACTGCGTGAAGAGTTTGACAGAGCACTGAAAGATCTGAGTCGAAACAAGGCCCCGGGAGTAGACAACAGTCCATTAGAACTACTGACGGCCTTGGGAGAAGAATATAATAATTCCAATCCCAAAGAAAGCAGGTGTTGACAGATGTGAAAATTACCGAAATATCAGTTTAATAAGCCACGGCTGCAAAATACTAACGCGAATTCTTTACAGACGAATGGAAAAACTAGGAGAAGCCAACCTTGGGGAAGATCAGTTTGGATTCCATAGAAACATTGGAACACGTGAGGCAATACTGACCCTACGACTTATCTTAGAAGATTAGATTAAGGAAAGGCCAACCTACGTTTCTTGCATTTTTAGACTTAGAGAAAGCTTTTGACAATGTTTACTGTAATACTCCCTTTCAAATTCTGAAGGTGCAGGGTTAAAATACAGGGAGCAAATGGCTATTTACAATTTGTACGGAAACCAGATGGCAGTTATAAGAGTCGAGGGGCATGAAAGGGAAGCAGTGGTTGGGAAAGGAGTGAGACACGGTTGTAGCCTCTCCCCGATGTTATTCAATCTGTATATTGAGCAAGCAGTAAAGGAAACAAAAGAAAAATTCGGAGTAGGTATTAAAATCCATGGAGAAGAAATAAAAACTTTGAGGTTCGCCGATGACATTGTAATTCTGTCAGAGACAGCAAAGGACTTGGAAGAGCAGTTGAACGGAATGGACAGTGTCTTGAAAGGAGGGTATAAGATGAACATCAACAAAAGCAAAACGAGGATAATGGAATGTAGTCGAATTAAGTCGCGTGATGCTGAGGGAATTAGATTAGGAAATGAGATACTTAAAGTAGTAAAGGAGTTTTGCTATTTGGGGAGCAAAATAACTGATGATGGTCGAAGTAGAGAGGATATAAAATGTAGACTGGCAATGGCAAGGAAAACGTTTCTGAAGAAGAGAAATTTGTTAACATCGAATATAGATTTAAGTACCAGGAAGTCGTTTCTGAAAGTATTTGTAAGGAGTGTAGCCATGCATGGAAGTGAAATGTGGACGATACATAGTTTAGACAAGAAGAGAATAGAAGCTTTCGAAATGGGGTGCTACAGAAGAATGCTGAAGATTAGATGGGTACATCACATAACTAATGAGGAGGTATTGAATAGGATTGGGGAGAAGAGAAGTTTGTGGCACAACTTGACTAGAAGAAGGGATCGGTTGGTAGGACATGTTCTGAGGCATCAAGGGATCACCAATTTAGTATTGGAGGGCAGCATGGAGGGTAAAAATCTTAGAGGGAGACCAAGAGATGAATACACCAAGCAGACTCAGAAGGATGTAGGTTGCAGTAGGTACTGGGAGATGAAGAAGCTTGCACAGGATAGAGTAGCATGGAGAGCTGCATAAAACCAGTCTCAGGACTGAAGACCACAACAAAAAGAACAATAGAAAGACCACTATCTTGAAAACAGTAACTTCCTTTTTATTCAAAATTCAGTGAGAAGTGATCTGTTAGTGAACTCCATTTAATTTTCATTCTAAGTAGAAAGGTGTTTAGTATTGAGAGACTTACTCTATGCACAATAACTGTTTTGCTGTGAACCATATCCATATTTCATGTCAGAAAGGAACATGTCTGAAAAGTAATACTGAGCCTATGTCCAATTTACGATCCTGCAGTGAATGTTAATAGTAACATTATTGAGACATTCAGTTTGACTAAGTCCTCTAGGTAATAGTGTGTTTTGTTATCTGTTATATTTATGCAAATAGTTTGTTCTGACCTGGTAGCTCCAACCTTAATCTGAACATACTGTATTCAGGTGCCAGAGTTCATTGCACTCGCGTGTGGCAAAGTATAGGTTGTGTTTGTCCATAAAAGTTACTCATACTTATTTTCAGTTCTTGAATAAGAATGTTACTTATTCTCTTGCCTAATTAGGCTGGCGACCGTTTTCTTTATTCTTTGAGCTGTGTAAATAGGTAAAACATTGTTTGTTACTGTTTAAATAGTTACGTAATTTTGACTTTCACTTCCGATAAGCCATCCCCGTTAGGTAAAACATAACATAGGTCAACATAACGAAATTCCTCTCACAGGGTAACACTGTTCTGTTGCTCTATACCAAAATTGCTTGAATAAAAATAATTTCATTATACGAACTGCCTCCAATTTTAAGGTTATGTTATAGCAATAGCACACAGTAGTGTTATAAACTGTTCTCGAAAGGTCAGTGAACCTACCATTACCATATTTAATCGTAGCAGAAATATCAGTGTTCGTGACAGTATTACTAAGATAACTTAAGAAGTTGTAAATATTAGTAGTAGTAGTCCGCAGCTCGTGGTCTCGCGGTAGCGTTCTCGCTTCCCGAGCACGGGGTCCCGGGTTCGATTCCCGGCGGGGTCAGGGATTTTCTCTGCCTCGTGATGACTGGGTGTTGTGTGATGTCCTTAGGTTAGTTAGGTTTAAGTAGTTCTAAGTTCTAGGGGACTGATGATCATAGATGTTAAGTCCCATAGTGGTCAGAGCCATTTGAAGTAGTAGTAGTTGCTGAAGATAATGGAAAGTGGTGGTAGTTGTAATAAGAACTTTTTTATAAATGTAATAGTTATATTGTTTATTATTGTAGTGGTATATCGTGCAGTAATATTATTGTGACCACCACGTATATTCGACGTCTGCGTGCAGCAACCACTCAGACGGCATGCGGCAGTACTAGCAGTGGATGATACATGAAGCGCGTGGGTAGAACGCGCAAAACAGTCCAGTCGTTGTAATGCAGAGAGAGATTTATCTGGCGTCTAAAAGGCATCCCGAAACAGCTAAGTCTGTAAACCGTTTCCGAGCCGCCGTGGCTAAACCGTACCGCGCATGGCGAAATGGCGCAAACCAAAACCGGCGTCGAGGCAGCTCTGGAGCACCGTGGGCAACAGATGGAATGTACCGGCACGGGTCTGGAGCCATGCGGACTCCAGTATCGTGGTCAACTGTGATAGGTTTCTCGGTTGAGGACCAATGGCGCGAACAGCTCCATCGAGGGGTCCACATATTCTGGATTAGGTTTAAATCCTGGGAGTTTGGTGGGCACTGGAGTAAGGTAAACTCGTCCTAGTACTCTTAGAACCAGGTACGCACACTGCGAGCAGTGTGACACGTTGCATTGTCCGGCTGGTCGATGCCATTGAGCCGAGGAGAAGCAGACTGCGTTTAGGGGTGGACATGGTCATCAAGGGTAGATCCATACTTGTGCTGAACCATTATGCCGTCCAGAATGACTAGATCACCCTGGGAATGCCCTCCGGCTTGTACTCCTCCGACTATAGTTGCAGGGTGTTTACTTTCAGACGTTTCACGCCGAACATGCCAACGTTAGTCTGTCCAGTGGAGCATAAAACGTGATTCATCTGAAAAGGCCACATGTTGTGACTGAGTGGCCGTCCAGTTGCGGTACTGGCGTACAAATTCCAGCAGTTAGTGTGGGTACATGAATCAGACACGTGCCTCACGGGGTCCCTACGCAGCAACTTCACCTGAATGGTCCTTGAGGATACATTGTTCAAAATGGTTCAAATGGCTCTGAGCACTATGGGACTCAACATCTGAGGTCATCAGTCCCCTAGAACTTAGAACTACTTAAACCTAACTAACCTAAGGACATGACACACATCCATGCCCGAGGTAGGATTCGAACCTGCGACCGTAGCGGTCGCGCGGTTCCGGAGTGAAGCGCCTAGCACCACTCGGCCACTCAGGCCGGCTGATACATTGTTGGTAGCCCCTTGATTCAATTGGGGACCAGACTATCAACAGTTGCGCACCTATTCGTCCATAGTAAGCGTCTTTGCACCGTCGTTCAGCTCTGTCATGTATTGCCCATGGTGCTCTACAGCTGCCTCTATGCCTGTTTTGCAGAACGCAATTTCGCCATGCACGGTACGCTTTAACCACGACTGCACGGGAACAATTTACAGACTTCGCCCTTTCGGAAATGTTTCCACCTTTGGCTTGTGAGCCAATGATCATGCCTTTTGGACGTCAGATAAATCTCTCCGTTTCTGCATTACGACGACTGTACTGTTTTGTGCGACCCCCCGACACGCTTCATGTATACCATCCACTGCTAGTACTGCCACCTGCCGTCTGTGAGTGGTTGCTGAAAGCTGACGTCGAACACAGGCGGTGGTCACTTTAATATTACTGAACCATGTACCACTACAATAATAAACAATATAACTGTTACACTTATAAAAAGTCCTTATTAGTACTATCAGCACTCTGATTTTTCTTCAGAAACTACTTCTTAAGTTGTGTTAGTAATACCAACACGAATACTGATACTCCTACTTCGATTGAACATAATAATATTAGGTTCACTGACCTTTGGAGAACAGATAAATAGAACCAGGTGATTATGATTAAACTTTCCCAATATAACACGTTATAACACGGAAACTTATTACCGTACGAGTAACAGACTTGGTACCATTCATGTTCAGAGTCTTGGGTGCATGATTCCATGTGACACAGCACCACCGTCCAGTTCCAACTATGCCCACCAGATGCCGTGGTTAGTCATCGTGATTCATGGTCTCACACACCTCACCAGTCGCAGTGCACTTGTAGACAGGTCAACATGAGCTTGGACAAAAGCAAAAGGGAATTATTGGTGAAGCTCTATTATCAAAACAGCAGTAATGCTCCAGAATGAGATTTTCACTCTGCAGTGGAGTGTGCGCTGATATGAAACTTCCTGGCAGATTAAAACTGTGTGCCCGACCGACACTCGAACTCGGGACCTGTGTCCGGCACACAGTTTCAATCCACCAGGAAGTTTCATTTCAGCGCACACTCAGCTGCAGACTGAAAATCTCATTCTGGATACATCCCCCGGCTGTGCCTAAGCCATTTCTCCGCAATATCCTTTCTTCCAGGAGTGCTAGTTCTGCAAGGTTCGCAGAAGAGTTTCTGTGAAGTATCGAAGGTAGGAGGCGAGGTACTGGCAGAATTGGAGCTGTGGGGACGGGTCGTGAATCGTGCTTGGGAGGCTCAGATGGGAGAGCACTTGCCCGAGAAAGGAAAGGGTCCCGAGTTCGAGTCTTGGTCCGGCACACTGTTTTAATCTGCCAGGAAGTTTCTACAGTAATGCTGTAGCTGCACTTAGAGAATATCACCGGCTGAAAGGATCACGGAAGGGCCCACTTTCGCTTCCTGCTGTGTGGACCATAATGAAGGAGTTCCGATCAACTGGAGAACTGAGCGTCGTCCCGGCAAGAGGCCGGTGACCGGCTGTAAAACAGCTGGTTGATGAAATCGCTTTTTCTACGGCAGGCAACGTTGCGCGCAATTCCCGATCGCCAGGCAGCGCCAGTGCTGTGTCACGACAGTTGAACATCCCGTGGTCCATTGTACGGAAGGTGCTTCGAACCATCCTCAAATGGTATCCGTACAAGATCCATATCGCACAGCAGCTAGCACCACAGAACGCACAACGACGCTCTCCACTTTCTCGCAAGGATTGTAGTCGACGAGGGCTGGCCCTGAATGATCCTATGGCCAGACGGAGCCCATTTTTCTCTGACGGATCAGGAGAACACACAGATTTTTCCGAGTGAGCCTGATCTTCACCTCCATTCAATGTGCACGAAGTTCCTCTGTGCGGTGAACGTGTCGCCGTGTGGTGTGGCTTCACTGTTACGTTCATCAGTGGCCGATTCTTTTTTGAAAAGGTTGGAGCTCAGGGACCAAAGACGTGCAGTGTGACTGGCTAGCGTTACTGTGATATGCTTCGCCATGTCAAAACCACCCTACAGGAGAGAGACGCATTGAAATCATTAATTTTCATGCAAGATAGGGGCCCACCGCGCATCGCTCGTGAAGTTCTACATCTACATTTATACTCCGCAAGCCACCCAACGGTGTGTGGCGGAGGGCACTTTACTGCCACTGTCATTACCTCCCTTTCCTGGTACAGTCGCGTGTGGTTCGCGGGAAGAACGACTGGCGGAAAGCCTCCTTCACCTGCTTCTCCGCAACACATTTGGAAACGATCGAATTATCAGCTGATCGTTTGCAGATGCTTGACCGGCACGATCACCTGATCTCACTCCCTGTGATTTCTGGTTGTGGGGCTACCAGTAGGACAAGGTTTACCAGGGGAACACTCGTATATGTGCTGATCTGAAGCGCAGCATATCAAGAGAGGTAGCCTGCATACCTGCGGAAGCGCTTCGTTCTGATGTGCAGAATGCAATCCTGCGCTTTCAGACTCTTCTTGACACTGGTGGGTGCCATACTGAGCCCCTTTTGCAGCAGAGACATCGATTGTGGCCTTGTAGGCTCCTGAGCGTCACTACCGCTATGCGGACGTATAGTTCTGGTCTCAACCGAAACGCACGCGCCGCCAGTCGGATCATGCTGCCGTCAGACACACTGCCAACTGGCTTCAGATAGCTTCAACTACGCCGCTAACAGCCCGACCATGGCCGGTGAATGACCCTCGCAACGTCCCTGAAGACCTTTTTACTGATACTGCTTACGTTATTATTTTATTTAATTGGCAGTAATAGAAAGTGTTCAAGCATTCTGAAAGAAAAGTTAGTTAAGTATTTATAGCCGTGGTGAAAAACACTTCTGTTTGTCAAATAAGTGTTTGTGACCATGTAATTACTGTATTGCGGCTTGCTCTCCTACCTATTTATTTATTAAGCAAATGTCACACTTGATCACAAAATATAGTAATGATTAATGAATGTTGAATGCCTGCCGTGTGGTTGATTAGAAGAGATCTGCTCCCGAAAGCAGTGATGATTGATACCTGAATCCTTCAATGTATGAGTTTCATACCCTAGAAAAAAATTTGAAAACGTTATCTGACTCGTGAAGTTCAACAAAAATAGTTACACACACACACGCACACACACACTCACACACACATACACGTGCTTTTACACTGAAGAGCCAAAGAAACTGTTTCACCTGCCTAATATCGTGATGGGGCCCTGCGAGTACGCAGAAGTGCAACAACACGACGTGGCATGGACTCCACTAATGTCTGAAGTAGTGCTGGAGGGAACTGACACCATGAATCCTGCGGGGCTCTCCATAAATCCGCAAGCGTACGAGGGGGTGGAGATCTCTTTTGAACAGCACGTTGCAAGACATCCCAGATATGCTCAGTAATGTTTATGTCTGGGGAGTCTGCTAGCCAGCGGAAGTGTTTAAACTCAGAAGTGTTCCTGGAGCCACTCTTTGGCAATTCTGGACGTATGGGGTGCTGCATTGACCTACTGCAATTGCCCAAGTCCGTCGGAATGCACAAGAGACATGAGTGGACGCAGGTGATCAGATAGGTTACTTACGTGCGTGTCACCTGTCAGAGTCGTATCTAGACGTATCAGGGGTCCCATATCACTCCAACTGCAGACGATCCACACCATTACAGAGCCTCCACCAGCTTGAACAGTCCCCTGCTGACATGCAGCGTCCATGGATTCTTGAGGTTCTCTCCAAACCCATACACGTCCATCCACTCGATACAATTTGAAACCAGCCTCATGTGACCAGTCATCAACAGTCCAGTGTCGGTGTTGACGGGCTCAGGCGAGGCGTAAAGCTTTGTGTCGCGCAGTCATCAAGCGTACACGAGTAGGCCTTTAGTTCCGAAAGCCCATATCCATGACGTTTCGTGAAATTTTAAATATTTCGTTTGCTATGGTCCAGCAACCGTACGCTATTTAATTAAAGAAACGTATGTATAGCCACTTCGATTCCATAAAATTTTGGCAATTGACCACGGTTTCGATTGCACTAGGGCACTAGGGCAATCTTCTTCGGAATAAAAAGTCACATGGAATACATGTAATCACGCCATGGTTCAAAACGTCTGAATAAAAGTGCGCTCGTCAAACAGAAACGTCATAGGAATAAAAACTAAAATGCCAACTAGGCTAGATGGCGCTAATCTATTTTCGTGCCCACATCGTGGCTGCCTCGGCGTGTTAGCCGTTTAGTCTGTCGGTACCGGCTGTATTATGCCGCTCTTAGCCCTAAGCTACTTGCGGTTGTCATTATATTTCATGAAGAATTTTATCTGGTTGACAATTATGTTATACTTTTACATTTTACGTTTTATTCCTATGACATTTCTGTCTGACGAGAGCACTTTCGTTCAGACATTTTAAACCATGGTGTGATTGCATGTAGTCCACGTAACTTTTTATTCTGATGAAGATTACCCTAGTGCAGTCGAAACCGTGGTCAACTGACAAAAATTTGTGCAACCGAAGTGGGTGTACATACGTTTCTGTAATTAGATGATGTTTCGTTGAATGCTTCCCACGCTGACACTTGTTGATGACCCAGCATTGAAATCTGCAGCAATTGGCGGAACGGTTGCACTTCTGTCATGTTGAACGATTCTCTTCAGTCGTCGTTGGTCCCGTTCTTGCAGGACCTCTTACCGACCGCAGCGATGTCGTAAATTTGATGTTTTAACGGATTCCTGATTCACGGTACCCTCGGGAAATGGTAGTACGGAAAAATCCCCACTTCATCGCTACCTCGGAGATGTTGTGTTTCATCGATCGTGCGCCGACTATAATACCACGTTAAAACTCGCTTAAATCTTGATAACCTGCCATTGTAGCAGCAGTAACCGATCTAGCAACTGCGACAGACGCTTGTTGTCTTATAAAGACGTGGCCCGACCTCAGCGCCGTATTCTGCCTGTTTACACATCTCTGTATCTAATTACGCATTGAGTATACCAGTTTCTTTGGCGCTTCAGTGTATAATAATGCATAGCTAACGAACATGGGCCTACACAGCTACTAATATGAACATTAGGCAGTGAATACTGACTTGCAAAAGTGCTGACGCAAATTGAACAGTGTTAGCTTTTTGCTTAAAGCATTCAGTTCTGCCACGAGACTGACTCAATATTACATTCTGTATGCTAAAACATCCATGTGATCTAAGTAAGTATCTAAATCCTGTGTATCGTTCTTACCAAACAACATTATAGTGGACAGGACTGTGTAAAGTCATGTCGTGGGACTAGGGCGTCCGGTCGGGTAGACCGTTCGCCGGATGCAAGTCTTTCGATTTGACGCCACTTCTGCAACTTGCGGGTCGATGGGGATGAAATGGTGATGGTTAGGACAACACGACACCCAGCCGGGAATCGAACGCGGGCCCTGAGTATTGACATTCTGTGACGCTGACCACTCAGCTACCGGGGGCGCACACAGGATTAGGTAGTAAAATGTGTTACGAACAGCAATCAAGCAAAGCATCATATGTTGACCCACCTTTACCAACACCTGCAAAACTAGCAGTATGCAGACTATTATTTGTTACAGGCAGCTCGGCGGGTAACTGCCTGTTCATCAGAGAGCATACGAGTCACATAGTTTGCTCACGAAAAAGAAAGAGGCCCCCCATTCGACGTGGCAGAGTAAACGTCGTTTCACAAGACTTCATGCACACGTAACGCCATTTTGATGTTACACCCACAATCGAATCAGCAGGAACTGCTATCGACTTTCGTTACCGTTAGATGTGGGATGCTCGGGAGTTGCCGTTTAGTGTCAAATTGCGTATTTTGAAAGTATGCCGTTTCAAGGCACGGGCAGAAAAGATTTACAAAAACACGACTTTCTTGGTACGATTTGTGTTATTAAACGCCTCATAATGACATTCAGGCAATTATAGCTTTTCCGAAGTTTAAGTTGCAGCATATAAAGTTTACTGCTCCGTCAGTATATCGTGGTGTAATCGTTATGATGAGCGTATTTTTATCAAAGTAGGAAAGTGTGAAAAAGTGGGACCGCATCCAGCCGTATTCGCCTTTTTGTTTGTCTTAGTATTTCTGAAAGATTTTGGTATTTCATTATTAATTTCATAGAAGTATTGTGACGGACATACGCTTTCGAATAATTGGAATAATTGATGTCACGTGTTTACAGTGTCCCTGTCGTCTCGGAAAATAACTTCGGTTCCCAAGAATTTTTTAGTTTAGATTGCAATAGTTATAGAAAACTGTCGCCGGCGCACAGTGTGAGCGACCAATATCGTATAGTTGGTAAACAATTTGGAAAAGTATTTACGCAATAATTAATGCGAGGCAGTCAGGCAGGAATGGGCATAATAACATTGACTCGAGCTCAGATTCAGAATCACATTTAGCAACATGAAATAAATCTAATCATGAAATCCGTAAAGCAAATTGTGCACAGCATATGCACTGGACTGCTAATAGTCTGCCACAGCCTACCATAATGCCTGCTGTTAATTTTTCTGCTACTGAGATTGTTCTTAAATAAATAGTTGCCGTTACGCAAAATATTTCTTACTAGCACGTCAATTTCGTTAGTTAACTGCTGATTAACTTTTGCATAACACTGTTACGTATTTTGGAAATAAGAGCAGAATTTATTGATCACATAATGAAATTAAACATTCTGATCTACAATACTCTTTAAAAATTCACTGAAATTTCTTTTTATGATTACTAAGTATTAATAGCGGCTTTATCAGTGAAGATTTCGCTGAGTAACAAAATCCATTATCTTTAACTCAGTCTCAGTTATTTTTTGTATTGGTAACCTTTACTTTTTTAAAACAAATCTTCAAAATTAAATTAACTCAGAAGTTTTAGTGTTTTTATCATCCAAAGTGACACTCGGTTTTAATAAATAATAATAGGCTGGGACCCTGCTAGGTAAATATTCAGGTCTAAGCACTTGTAACACAGCAGTAATGATAACAGTTACGGTGCTGGTCTTGTACGGTGCTGCCATTATATGTAGACCAGCTAAAATTACGTCTTTTTTTTAACTCGTCTGTACAAATATGTAGTTGGACTTCCTGAACACTTTCAGGTTTATGGACTTTCTATAGTAATGTGCATATTTTGGCCTTCTAGCTTTAAATCTGTTTCAACAGATGGTAACAGTTGCGAAATCACTTTAATAATAATCATCACAGAAAAAAATTGAAAAGAGTTCTGGTATTCAAATTCATATTTCGGTAAGCAAACAAGTGATATTTGTCCTCAAATTATATTTAAATCTAAATAAGCACGCCAAACGCTAGTGCAAAGCAAAATTTTCCGTTCATTCTGTGACACAGTGTGACGCAAACTAAAACATTGAGAGATACGTAGTCCAAAATAACACTGACTGGAACTGTACGCTCTGATTGATTTCCTGATTGACCTGCAAGAAAACTCTGCGCAAGAACACAATCTGCGAAAATAATACGATAAATGAGTAATCTGAATAGTCATCAGATATTTCATTCCCATCATCTGCAGACGCGTTAAGGACTTTGTTAATCATTTGCTTCAGACGTTTCTCCTCTTCACTACATATTTTGAACACAAGACAAAAGTACACAAAATGAAGGAAACAGTGAGAAGTTGAACGTCAGCTAATGCATCCTAAACACGATACAGTAATAAAGGTTTCAAAACGACGAATTTTTCTGGTGATATCGCCACCGCCGTACAGCAGAAACTACGAAGCCTGCAGGCATGACGGATGTTTGCGGGACCCGTAAATACGGGTTGACACCCCGGAAAATCCTCATAACTGGTATGGCTTAATACACTACTAGCCATCAAAATTGCTACACCACGAAGATGACGTGCTACAGACACGAAATTTAACGGACAGGAAGAAGATGCTGTGATATGTATATGATTTGCTTTTAAGAGCATTCACACAATGATCGCGCCGGTGGCGACACCTACAACATGCTGACATGACGAAAGTTTCCAACTGATTTCTCATACACAAACAGCACTTGACCGGCGTTGCCTGGTGAAACGTTGTTGTGATGCCACGTGTAAGGAGGAGAAAAGCATACCATCACGTTTCCGACTTTGATAAAGGTCGGATTGTAGCCTATCGCGATTGCAGTTTATCGTATAGCGACATTGCTGCTCGCATTGGTCGAGATACAATCACTGTTAGCAGAATATGGAATCGGTGGGTTCAGGAGGGTAATACGGAACGCCGTGCTGGATCCCAATGGCCTCGTATGACTAGCAGTCGAGATGACAGGCATCTTATCCGCATGGCTGTAACGGATCGTACAGCCACGTCTCGATCCCTGAGTCAACATATGGGGACGTTTGCAAGGCAACAACCATCTGCACGAACAGTTCGGCGACGTTTGCAGCAGCATGGGCTATCAGCTCGGAGACCATGGCTGCTCTTACCATTGACGCTGCATCACAGACAGGAGCGCCTGCGATGGTGTACTCAACGACGAACCTGGGTGCACGAATGGCAAAACGTCATTTTTTCGGATGAATCCAGGTTCTGTTTACAGCATCATGATGGTTGCATCCGTGTTTGGCGACATCGCGGTGAACGCACATTGGAAGCGTCTATTCGTCATCGCCATACTGGCATATCACCCGGCGTGATGGTATGGGGTGCCATTGGCTACACGTCTCGGTCACCTCTTGTTCGCATTGACGGCACATTCAACAGTTGACGTTACATTTCTGATGTGTTACGACCCATGGCTCTACCCTTCATTCGATCCTTGCGAAACCCTACATTTCAGTAGGATAATGCACGACCGCATGTTGCAGGTCCTGTACTGGCCTATCTGGATACAGAAAATGATCGACTGCTGCCCTGGCCAGCACATTCTCCAGATCTCTCACCAATTGAAAACGTCTGGTCAATGGTGGCCGAGCAACTGGCTCGTCACAATACGCCAATCACTACTGTTGACGAACTGTGGTATCATGTGGAAGCTACATGGGCAGCTGTGCCTGTACACGTCATCCAAGCTCTGTTTGACTCAATGCCCAGGCGTATCAAGGCCGTTATTA
Source organism: Schistocerca nitens (assembly GCF_023898315.1). Taxonomy (NCBI): domain Eukaryota; kingdom Metazoa; phylum Arthropoda; class Insecta; order Orthoptera; family Acrididae; genus Schistocerca; species Schistocerca nitens. The sequence goes on along the minus strand of NC_064615.1, from coordinate 329,125,198 downwards.
TGGTCAGAGGTGGTTGTTCTGGGTACTGATTTCTCAGGATCTATGCACCAAAATTGCGTGAAAATGTAATCACAAGTTAGTTCTAGTATAATATATTTGTCCAATGAATACCCATTGATCATCTGCATTTCTTCTTGGTGTAGCAATTTTAATGGCCAGTAGTGTATAACCTTCCCCCCCCCTCCCCCCCCCCTACATTACCATTTCACGCAAGCGCAATAATATTACGTCTGAAGCACTCGAAGTGTTAAGGTTGATAATTATTCACAGAAGGGATCTGCCACACTAGCTAGACTTGATACACTTCCAAACATTAAAGCTGTTGTGGTCTTACTTCAGTGAGTGGTTGCTGGTGCTGCGTAAGGTAACAATCGCCAACAACATATGGCAACAGCTTCTTCTTAGCGTCGCTTTGCAATATACAATTTTGGACCCACAGTGCTCTTCTTCCGTAATAATTCCTCTTGATGCTTTTTGCACTGTGCCCAGTTAACGCCGTAACTACACCTTGTCATAACATACAGTTCTTCCAGTTTGGTAGCTTACAATTTGTTGCACTGTATGCCGCTAGCAACCACATCGCCTGAGGGCTTCTCTCAAGACTCTACTGCACAATGTTCCGTACCTAATTGTTCAGAACTGCTAATCGCACTGATTAGACCAGTGCGTTTTCTACATGTTATTACGTAATTCTTTTTTAGATATTACATTTAAATTATATAACATATTCATTCATAAGGAAATATTTACAAAATAGAGACATAATATATTGCATAAAATATTACTCTATTTCTCAAACTTAAAACATTAATGCTGCGAAAATTTCTTATGATAGACGCTACTTTGTTGTGTCGCAATATGTTCTGTAATCTGTGATGTGTATATATATATATATATATATATATATATATATATATATATATATATATATATATGAGTGCGGTTCCAGTCGTGATTTGTCATTACCTATACTGGACTAAACTCCGCCCGAACAGGCCACGAAGGCCCAACGTTACCGACCGGCCGCCGTGTCATCCTCAGCCCACAGGTAACACTGGATGCGGATATGGAGGGTCATGTGGTCAGCACACCGCTCTCTCGGCCGTATGTCAATTACGATCCTTGAAATGGATCTCTATGAAGGTCGTGGTTTGATGGTGTGGGGTGGGATTATGATTGGTGCACGTACACCCCTGCATGTCTTTAACAGAGGAACTGTAACAGGTCAGGTGTATCGGGACGTCATTTTGCACCACTATGTCCGCCTTTTCAGGGGTGCAGTGGGTCCCACCTTTCTCCTGATGGATGATAACGCACGGCCCCACCGACCTGCCATCGCGGAGGGGTGCCTCGAAACAGAAGATATCAGGCGAATGGAGTGGCCTGCCTGTTCTCCAGACCTAAACCCCATCGAGCACGTCTGGGATGGTCTCGGTCGACGTATTGCTGCTCGTCTTCAAACCCCTACGACACTTCAGGAGCTCCGACAGGCACTGGTGCAAGAATGGGAGGCTATACCCCAGCAGCTGATCGACCACCTGACCCAGAGTATGCCAACCCGTTGTGCGACCTGTGTACGTGTGCATGGTGATCATATCCCATACTGATGTCGGGGTACATGCGCAGGAGATAATGGCGTTTTGTAGCACATGTGTTCGGCACGGTTTTCTCAACTTACCACCAGTACCGTGGACTTACAGATCTGTGTCGTGTGTGTTCCCTATGTGCCTATGCTATTAGCGCTAGTTTTGTGTAGTGCCACGTTGTGTGACACCATACTCTGCAATTATACTTAATTTATGAGCATGAGTCTATGTTACCTAGACAAATGTAATCCCAAAATTTCATTACTCTACATTAACTTTTTTTGGTGTTAAGATTTTTTCCGTCAGTGTATTTACAGTGCCGTCGTGTCAGATGCAGCGTCAGATTCGGTTGGAAAGATGTTAACAAATTCATCTTACTACCAGTAAACTTCTCGTTTCTTTAAACAATCAAACTGCCATACATACACTACTAGCCATTAAAATCGCTACACCACGAAGATGACGTGCTACAGACGCGAAATTTAACCGACAGGAAGAAGATGCTATGATATGCAAATGAACAGCTTTTCATAGCATTCACACAAGGTTGGCGCCGGTGGCGACACCTACAACGTGCTGACATGAGGAAAGTTTCCAACCGATTTCTCATACACAAACAGCAGTTGACCGGCGTTGCCTGGTGGAACGTTGTTGTGATGCTTCGTGTAAGGAGGAGAAATGCGTACCATCTCGTTTCCGACTTTGATAAAGGTCGGATTGTAGCCTATCGCGATTGCGGTTCATTGTGTCGCGAGATTTCTGCTCGCGTTGGTCGAGATCCAATGACTGTTAGCAGAATATGGAATCGGTGGGTTCAGGAGGGTAATACGGAACGCCGTGCTGGATCCGAACGGCCTCGTATCACTAGCAGTCGAGATGACAGGCATCTTAACCGCATGGCTGTAACGGATCGTGCAGCCACGACTCGATCCCTGAGTCAACAGGTGGGGAAGTTAGAAAGACAACAACCATATGCACGAACAGTTCGACGACGTTTGCAGCAACATGGACTATCAGCTCGGAGACCACGGCTGCGGTTACCCCTAAGGCTGCATCACAGACAGGAGCGCCTGCGATGGTGTACTCAACGACGAAGCTGGGTGCACGAATGGCAAAACGTCATTTTTTCGGATGAAACCAGGTTCTGTTTACAGCATGATGATGGTTGCATACGTGTTTGGCGACATCGCGGTGAACGCACATCGGAAGCGTGTATTTGTCATCGCCATACTGGCGTATCACACGGCGTGATGATATGGGGTGCCATTGGTTACATGTCTCGGTCACCTCTTTTTCGCATTGACGGCACTTTCAATAGAGGACGTTGCATTTCAGATGTGTTACGACCCCTGGCTCTACCCTTCATTCGATGCCTGCGAAACCCTACATTTCAGCAGCATAATGCACGACCGCAAGTTGCAGGTCCTGTACGGGCCTTTCTGGGTACAGAAAGTGTTCGACTGCTGTCCTGGCCAATACATTCTCCAGATCTCTCACCAATTGAAAACGTCTGGTCAATGGTGGCCGAGCAACTGGCTCGTCACAATACGCCAGTCACTACTCTTGATTAACTGTGGTATCGTGTTGAAGCATGGGCAGCTGTACCTGTACACCCCATCCAAGCTCTGTTTGAATCAATGCCCAGGCATATCAAGGCCGTTATTACTGCCAGAGGTGGTTGTTCTGGGTACTGATTTCTCAGGATCTATGCACCCAAACTGCGTGAAAATGTAATCACATGTCAGTTGTAGTATAATATATTTGTCCAGTGAATACCCGTTTATCATCTGCATTTATTCTTGGTGTAGCAATTTTAAGGGCCAGTAGTGTATTTCGCTATTTCTGACCAAGAAACCAAATGCCAGTTTTCGTAGGTCTGGCTTCAAAGTTGTCTTAATAGCGACATTTAAAAAAAATCATCCCCTATTCCAGCCCTTAGCGGTGGACTTTCGAAAAATCTCTTCTTAAACGACGCCTACAATATCAGCTCCCTCTGCAAATTGCAAGCTGGGCTGGGCGATGATGAGTCAGTGAGTGAGTCCGTCAATCGGGACGTTGCCTTCTTTACATGGAGATGGTCACACTGCTGCACTGAACTTGTGCTGACCTCAGATTGTACTAATACTCGATTATTTGATGTTATTGGTAACAGACACACATCAGCTGTTCTACTAAGAAATTCATCACTGTAGTAGAAGCAGTTGGTCACCAATAAATGCTGTGGGCTTCTCTTAAACTGAATTTCATTAGTAGCTGGAATTTTTATGGCTGCTGGCGGGATACTGTAAATGTGTGTTCCCGAATAGTGGACACCTATCTGGACTAAACCCGCCTCCTTAGCTGAGGTCGCCAATGAACGCCAGTGCGGTATTGCTGGACACGGAGGTAGGCCAGTTAGAATAGTGGTGGTGGATGAAATATTCACTACCAGTATTTGGCCAGCAAGGGTACGACAGGTGGTGGCATAAAGCTACTGATCGCCATACTTTGTATCAATGTCCAGGATTAAATTCCAAACCTCTGCACAATGTCTCATGGAGTCAGGGCATGTGACACTGTTGATGGTGATCCGTCCGTCGGGTGGGGACATTAACCTCGGCTCCCCCTTGGTGCTTTTCAAGAGGAATAGGCTAGGTGCCGGCACTGGGTTTCTCCCTCTTTCTTCTCTTCATCCATGACAATACAAACCCAACACTATATTGCACAAGCAACCTCAAAGTCCCCCATATGACACAGATCCACTCTTGACACCCCTTAACAGGTCGGAGGAAGACAACATAAGACCACCTCCACTAAGACCTTGCCTTTAGGTTTTCCGTGATTTCCCTAAATCGCCTACGGTCGCAGGTTCGAATCCTGCCTCGGGCATGGATGTATGTGATGTCCTTAGGTTAGTTAGGTTTAACTAGTTCTAAGTTCTAGGGGACTAATGACATCAGAAGTTGAGTCCCATAGTGCTCAGAGCCATTTGAACCCTAAATCGCTCCAGGCAAATGGTTCCTTTGAAAGGGCACGGCCGACTTTCTTCCCTGTCCTTCCCTAAACCGATGGGACCGATGACCTCGCAGTGTGGTCTCCTTCCCCCAAAACAACACAACCCATGAGTGGCGGTGCAAGGTTCCTGCATCTTCTCCGCTACACTTATTCCCTAAATATGTGACTACTTATTATTATTATTACTATTATTATTATTACAGGGGATAAAAGAAAGCGACTTTTAATCTCTATGAAAATTATTCTTATTTTTAGTTCTGATTTCATAAACTCAGCTCTTGGTTTGTAAAGCCATCTACGTAACTTTATTGCATCAGAATATTCAAGGAATTAGAATTAAAATTAATGAACTACTTAGCTGAATTGTGGGGTTAGTCATCAAGCCCAGCTGACGTAAGGCTCTAAAAATCTTGTAAGCACTGATGTAGGTGGGTCAAGTGTTACAGAACTTACGTTTGTACTGACTTTTGTAGAACAGAAAGGGTGAAAGTAGAAGTTGCCACACTCATCAGGAATCATCATAAATTTAAGTAGAAATTTTGCTTAGAACAGCGTTTAGAAGCATGTGCAACAAAAGAATAATTTCATAATAAATCCTTTATCGTAGTAAGTGTATACAGAGCACATAGAGGTAATTTTAATCTCTTCATAAATCACGTTGAAGATCTTTTGACCTCTTTAACACCAAGAAACGAAGTGATAGTACTTGCTAGCGATTTTAATGTGGATTTTCTTAAAAACTCTGCCAATAAGAATTTACTGCAGTCAGTAACATTATCACACAACTTAATTCCTGCTGGAGACTTCCCAACTAGGGTAGCCAATTGTTCAGAAGCAGCCATTGAAAGTACCCTTATAGGAAGGTCTAATGAACAAAATTATGTTACAGAACCAATATAGTCAATGATCTCTCAGACCATCATATGCAATTTCTTTTGTTAAACGTTAATACTAATCAGGTTATAAAACCTACAAAATAGATAATCTTGGAAAATTCCTCAGAGACGTGAAGTAGAGTGATGTACACCATGTTCATACGATGAATGAAAAATACAACCGTTTTATTAATTAAGACTTGACCTTATTTGAAAACCTATCTCTCACAATTATCCCAGATTTGTTGGATGGAGATAAAATTTCTATTGATTGTTGAAAATTTGTTGTGATGCAGTATCCCAGAACTGGTGTTTAGTTTCTTCTTTAAACTTAAAGTTTGTTTCAGCCCTACTTGTCTTTATTCTCTTTAAATCATTATTTCTCCTATCCTTCCTATCCTAAAAATGGAGTAGATTTGATATCTATAACCACTGGTATAATCACTAACATTTTACCATTCCAACCCTTAGGTTTTCTGTTGTTACCATAGCCAATTTAATCTTCCCTTTCCTCCTGAGGTTAAGACATTCATAGTACAAATCCGTTGAAAGGTCTCTATTGGATTCCTTTCATGTTAATTTCTTAAATATGTTGTCATTTACGGCACAAATTCCTCTTCTAAATTTACTGTGGTGTTTCTGACTATCTGGGAGGAGACTGAGCAGTGGAACGTGTTACTTTTACACATAAACAAGAACGATCTGTCACACTACTACACTTTAAAACACAGTTTATATGTAATTCATGTCACACTGTCTCATACGGAACCTACATCCGCTTTCTTTTATATACGGTATATGAGAAGATACTGTCATCCCCCTTCCCTTCTGTGTGAGAGGATGAATGAGCAAATGTATTTCTAGTTGCATGCTTGAGGGTAGCAGACAAGCCTGTCTGCTAGAGAACAGTAGGACCAACGTTGGAACAGGTAGCTACGCCTTCTAAAAGCAGAGAGGTTTCTATTCTTAGTATGGTCCTGTCTGTCCCTTGTCATGTTGGTATAGGAAGCTGCCTCTCTGGTCACTTCCGTTTGTATCTGTTAAGCACGCTCGGTAGGGGCCCAGGTCAGTCTGTCCGAGCGAGCATCTGATGTGGTAAGATCTCCGGCTAAGCGTGTGTCTGCTAAGTCCGTAGGACAATGGATTTCTTAAGTTCAGCCTAACTGAAAATTTAATCACCTTTATTTCAGGTTTAGCTGTAAAATATCTAATGTTATCTTAAATTGCAACGCAGTGTAATTCGAGTGTAAAGTTCAGAATATCTTCCGGTAGTTGCTTTGTCACTACTTTGTGAGTAAAGTGGAACCACGTGTGGATGATCCGTAACTCTAACTAAGATCATCAATCTTAAATGCGAATGTGCGTGAGATTATAACGTCTCGTCTTGAGAATATTTTCCAATATAGCAACTTTTCTTTATGTTCAACTCACGTGGGGTGTACTTTGTGAGACCAGTACCACGTGCTTATACAATTGTTTGATCCATCAGGTTAATAGTAAGATGATAGTAACCAGTTCGAGGTTTTTCTTTTGTAATTTGTATTTCGATGTAGTTTATTTTAATTATCAAAATTATTGTGGAGTTACACTCTTTGTGTAAACCAAGTTGACCACGTGAAGCATGTCGTGAAATCATCAAAGTAGCCCTCAGCTATTCTTTTCGAGAAGATTTCACAGAGAGTTAGTATGAATTTAGTATACCAGTGTGTGGTAATTTCAAGACGGACAGGACTGCGCTATGAACGTAACTTTTTTGGGTGAAAATTGAATCGGTTGGTTGTGGTTAATTTCCTCTTGCATATGTTTCAACGTTCTTTGTGTGTTATTTTATGAATGCAGTGTTGTATGCAGTCTCCCAATCTTGGCTCCATATCTGATGTGTTCCGTAAGATTACAAACTCACATTTTCACAATCCTAAATAAGGCACCAGTTTAGTTATGAATCAAGTTTAATATGCTGAAATTTTAACGGAACAATGATCAATGTTAAAATAAATGTCCAAATATAAACTGATTTATTTCTATTTATTTGAATTGTCTTTTTATATATATATATATCACCGGCTATCTTAAGACGCCTACTAAAAGATTATAATTAATATTAGTCTGGTTGGGAATTTGGTAAGCTAGACTGGATACCTGGTGAAACAGTTGCGCAGTAATGCAAGGTTAACTTCCTCAGATAGCTCACAGCTTTTAACCCACTTTTATGGTCTTGAATATCAGCACCGCTTTCAGAACAAAGTAATGCAACAACATTACACCATCAACTAACAGAGTCAACAGGAACTACTTCAGCATGTGACACAGCATCTCACATAAGGAGCTATTGCAACATAAGACTAGAAGAGCTAGAATTAGATCGGTTATGGCGTCTCAGAGCAGTTACAAACTTAATCTCGACTATGATGCAATCTTTACCAGGTTACACTCTATGCTGGACCCAGGGTGTCTGTCATTACCCTTTCCTGGTCCACCCAAAGTAAACCTGGCGTCTTCCTTGGTGAAAGTGAGCCTAAATCCTCTGTCACCTGAGCTAGAGCAGCACTAGGCTTAAAAATATTGATCTCTTGGTGTTCTGATACTAGTTCATCCCTCAAAAGTTGACCTGCACCTCTAGCACAAGAATTATCTTATCAACAAAATTTTCTCTTTACTGACTTCCCTACACTCTTGCTTTTCAATACAAAGTTTATTGCGTCATGTCTACAGCTACATTCGCCTGAGGTACTTCAGTTTCTAGTTGAAGCAACATGTCAAAATTATTTTTCACATTTACCACAAAGCGGTTAGATGAAGTTATAAGGCTGTTACTTCTGTTACCTGTTGCCACTTCCCAGCTCTTTCTACCCTTTTTCCTTCTTAAGCTGTCCAGGTCTTCCTTATCCATATCTAATTCAGCCTGATGAGCAGCGAATTTCCCCACCCGTTCCACTATTTTCCTATCTCTACTACATATCCTACACAACCACTAAAGATCCTTCTTTACTTCCCCAATTCCAAGCCACTACAGTGGAAAACAACCGCAGCACACATCACACCACGTCCTGGAACTAACAATCCTACGGCAAGTCAAACACTTTTCACTCATGGTAAATTAATGCTTTAGTCAGAATAAATCAGTTAAATTAACGATAAACAAGAAAACATGTTTTCAAAAATTTGGAGTATACGCAACTCTTTGTAAACAAAATATTTGCAGAAAGTGTCTGAACGAAACAACTTAAAACTTACTCTAAGTGCCGTAAATATGAACTAAATAATGAAGGGATACGGTCAACTTAAGTTGTTGGTAAGAAAAAGAAAAATGAAACGAGATTTTCTAAGTTTATTGTAGCAAAACGCAGCCAAAAAGTCTACGACAATCGAACTTTACGATCTTTTCGAGTTTTCGGGAATCATTCATAAAGAAAATGAAATCTTTAACAGTAAGCTTAAAACACAGACTAATACATGTATTTACTGAGTAATTTGTACCAAAATAACTGTTATTTCATTCTAAACAAGGCACGAAAATTCACGCATCTCGCCAGGCGCAGTGTTGCCAACACGTGTTGGGACTGAGGTGTCTTTGTGGGCCATAAATATTACAATTAACGTGAATGAACAGGTCGCGTTGGTAACTAAGCTCTGCTGGCTCTACTGAGTAATCGTTCAAGCCATCTCAATACATCTTCCCCACAGCCATTAACATGACATGATTGGCGGAAATTACAGTATTAAAAAGTACGTGCTTTTGTCTGTTGTGCAACCCTCTCAAAAATTGCGACTTATCTGTTGTCAATTCAGTACTAAAATCTTTCTAACAGAAAATACTATAGGGATGCGACAAAAACACCTATCCGACTCCCGTGATGCTTAATGGGCAAACATTGTAAATGGATGACAAATGCCATAAACTATACCGTAACTCGCTGTCACCAGAGGCAGTTGGAAATTGTCGTCGCTGGCCATGCCTGCGTACGTTAACGTACAAATACTGTGAGCGGTTTGATGTAGAACGTAATAACTTAGTTGAGAAACGTCACAACTTGAGTAAAAGTCTGAAATTTTACCGATTCAATGTTGTCGCCAACAGCTAACGGTGATCCTAAGAACGTTCAAATTATTTTCTTCTAAGTCTTTGACCACAATGCTTTTTTAAAAAAGTCTAGATAATTAATTTCCTTCAAAAATGAAAATCTTCAGATCTTTTTAATCCCACGTGTAAGTCACAATTAAGCAGATAAATTGCACCACAAATTCGCAGTCTCAGTATTGACACAATACTAACACAATTCGTTCAAACATAAAACTGGTTTGAAACAACAGTTCACTGAAATTCATGTTGTGGACGTTCAGAGTCGTCATAACAGACTACAGTGCACTAAATTAACTATCAGTGTTTTAAAAAATTGTGATAAAAATCTGGAATAAAGTAATGTAACTTTTATTTCTTCAAATTTACTCATTCACATTCTAAATCTTCATCGTCATAGAGCAGACCACTTCGCCTGTTCCAGCTTTACAATCCATCTGTTTTTAAGATACACAACATATTTGCTGCATAGGATGAACAGTGTATCGCTAATTTTGAGCCGCAGTTGTACTTCATTACATGTTAGTTTACGGCGTATGTCAATTTAAAATTAAGCTGAAATTTATGTTTACCTGTTAGTGTATGTGTCCCATTCTCATAAAACACAGACGTAACAGTCATCGCGGACATTGGTTTGTAAAATTAAAGTGGCCTTTTCTTTCTTAAGAACCTTGTCAGTTTCCACACAGTTATCACTTAAATGAAAATTGCGTGTTGCTTGATTCACATTTGCTTATCAGAAACCTACGTTATTTTTTACATTCAACAGGACTCCATTCTGTTAACCAATTTAAATCTGGTGATAAGTTGAACTGACTAGTCTCATACTTCTCACCTCGGGCATGGATGTGTGTGATGTCCTTAGGTTAGTTAGGTTTAATTAGTTCTAAGTTCTAGGCGACTGATGACCTCAGAAGTTAAGTCACATAGTGCTCAGAGCCATTTGAACCATACTTCTCAACTTCCTTTTGCTTTCGCACTGAATAATTCTGTGCATATGATATTTCAGTACACTGGAAACTACAGTGCCGTTACTTTAAAATATCTACCCTCCGCAATCTATATTCTGTTTAAGTCGTTTCCCGAAAAAGTTATTTCTTCTTCCACTAGTGAGCCTTACTTCTACAGCTGAACTTAGTTTCAGAGTAACTCATGCTTTCTCTCTATATTATTTTGTAAACAATGAAAACACTTCCTCTTGATGGTCCTAGGTGAAATTGTATTTTTAAATGACCTCAATAAATTATAAGGGAACAGTAATCATAGTATAGTCTGTATTTATAACTGCTGTTTTCCAGCAGCTCAAATTGTTTTCAAAGATGGTAGTTTCTCATTCTGCCTTTGTGCTTTTTGTAGCTTCCTGCGTCTTTTGTCTCAGATGGGTGCTCATCGTTCTGACGCGATTTCCGAATGAATGTTAACTGTTAGTATTTAATTGTTTCACTTACTTTCCGAAATATTTCTGCCTACAACCAAGAAATTCGGGAGCTGAAAGTAAGAGACACTATGATGGTAAGACACTTTGGTAATGAAGTTGGTTGGTTAGTTTGGGGGAGGGGACCAAACAGTGAGGTCATCGGTCCCATCGCATTAGGGAAGGATGGGGAACGAAATCGGCCGTCCCCTTTCAAAGGAGCCGTCCCGGGATTTGCCTGGAGTGATTTAGGGAAATCGCGGAAAACCTAAATCAGGATGGCCGGATGCTGGTTTGAACCGTCGTCCTCCCGAATGCGAGTCCAGTGTGCTAACCACTGCGTCACTTCTTTCGATGGTAATGAAGTTACAGTAAAGGCACGAAGTGGCCGTGCGGTTCTAGGCGCTGCAGTCTCGAACCGCGAGACCGCTACGGTCGCAGGTTCGAATCCTGCCTCGGGCATGGATGTGTGTGATGTCCTTAGGTTAGTTAGGTTTAACTAGTTCTAAGTTCTAGGGGACTAATGACCTCAGAATTGAGTCCCATAGCGCTCAGAACCGTTTTTACAGTAAAGGCAGGTGGGGTACGTAAATTATTATAGCCGCTAACTCTTCATTTGGAGGAAACAGGCTGAACAGATCTTCACATAGGCGCCTGCCTAATACATCTACATCTACACAGCTACTCCGCAAATCACACTTAGCGCCTGACAGAGTTCACCGCACCACCTTCACAGTTATTCTCTATTGTCCCACTCGAAACGCGCGTCGAAAAAACGAACACCTCTATCTTTCCATGCGATCTCTGGTTTCCTTTATTTTAAAAAATAGTTAAGGCTTTCGTGGCCACTTGTTGACAAACTGCCTATTGGCTTCTGTCTCGGGTTCTTCGGCCAACGTTCATCTAATGATTGTACTGACGTTTCGCCAGCCACTCGTGCTGGCGAAACGTCAGTAAAATCATTAGATGAACGTCGGCCGAAAAACCCGAGACAGAAGCCAATAGGCAATTCCTTTATTTTATTATGATGATCGTTTCTTCCTGTGTAGGTCGTCGTCAAAAAAATATTTTCACATTCAGAGGAAAACGTTAGTGCCTGAAATTTCGTGAGAAGGTCCTGCTGCAATGAGAAACGCCTTTGTTTTAATGATGTCCACCCCAGTTTATCGATAATACAAAACGTGCTGCCCTTCTTTGAACAGTCTTTGGTTCGCCTTGCCCGCAACTTTTTCTGTGTGTTCTTTCCAATTTAAGTTGTTCGTAATTGTAATTCCTAAGTATTTGCTTGAATTTACGGTCTGTATATTTGACTGATTTATTGTACAACCGAAGTTTAACGAATTCCTTTTAGCACTCACGTGAATGACCTTGCCCTTTTCATTATGGTCAACTGCCAATTTTCGCACCAAGCAGATATCTTTTCAAATCGTTTTGCAATTAGTTTTGATCTTCTGATGACTTTATTAGACGATCGACAGCATCATCCACAAACAGTCCAAGACGGCTGCTCGTACTGTCTCCTACATCATTTTATAGATGAGGAAACTCAGAGGGCATAAACGCCAGAAATCACTTCTGTTTTACTCGATGAGTTTTTATCAATTGCTATAGGAAATCACGAATCCAGTAGAGGAAAATATCACTACAAAGATTATTATGAGCATTGCGTCGATCGTCCACCACACTCTCAATATTTTGCCGCTCCCCCCTATTTCTTATTCCAAAATAAATCCCGCCCGCTACACGTCCACAAAAGAATTAAGGACACAATTTTCTTAAGCTACGCATTCGTAAAAGGAATACAGTACAGCGGGAACTTATGGAACTTTGTCAGTTGTTTTGACAATTGTGGTGAAGATGTGGTATAGTAAGTGCTTTTCATGCTATTCTCTCGTGTGCTCATAGATCGAATCGTTTCCATTTATTCTGTGTATGTTGTAAGTCGAGACGCAAAGAAATAGGTGCCAAGTACGTATGTGGAGTACGGGAGTAACAGATAACACACAATACGATATTTATTGTGTAAACGGTTCGTTGGTAAAAATAACATATTTAAGGTCAAAATAAATCTCTATTTTATTGTAAGACAGGGACAAATTCGTGATTAATTATTTGTTCTCCGTTCTCAACTTCAATGAAGACGAGAGCGTTTCCTCAATCATAAGAAATACCCTAGTCGTTTTATTCAGCCATTACAATCGCCAAGTGTAAAACAGTTTCAATGGGTAGGGGTTATCTACTGGTCAACCGCGCTTAAATATGGATTGCATTTTGATGTGCATACTTGTGCCAGTCTGAACTGGAAAGCTTTCATAACTAATAGTAACTCTAAATGACACTCTCTTCATTTCCAAGTAACGTAAATATCGATCCGTCTTTCAGAAATTCATCAGTAATGAGATTGTAATTCGAAGTAGTACTAACTATTTTACCTTGGTTTACTCACTTTCTAAAAGCTGTAGAAGGAATAACATCTCGATATAAGAGTATAGAGGTGGTAAGTGATGGGTGAGAAATATTTCGAAAACCTAAGAAGCATTGGCTAATTCATCTGGAGAGGCCAATATCAGATTCATGTAATCATTCAAGGAGATACAACGGGAAGGAAGTATTGGAAGAAGATGAAATTTGGGGCGCCTAGACAAGCGTGATTAGTTTCAGTAGACGTATTTAAACTATTAACGTTGACGCACATAAATTTAGCGTCGGCATGGTAATAATGAAGCTTAAGAAGAAGAAGTCAGTAAAAACAGTCAACCTTAGCGAGGAAATAATTTTGTTCCCTGTATTGACTGTTCACGTTACCCAACTTCATAGCCAACGTCGCTATCGTAGGTAGCCGGTTAAATCCTCGTGGGTGATGAAATTATTAACCCAGTGTTTCGTTCACGAGAGGAAGAGAGACAATGGTGTAAGATCCTCTTCACTAGGAGTTCCGTCACTGTCTTGGATGGACATGCAAACCTTCCCGCATTGTCTCACTGAGAGAAGGGGAATGCAGCACTGTGTAACTTTTCTGAAGAAAAAAATGTTTGTGTGTTGTGAGATAAACCTGGACTGGACTGGTGTCCTATCTTAAACTTCGTTTGTCTGTGTTGTCGTCCTGAACAAAACAAGTAGTGTAACTGTGAAAACGATAACTTATAAAATGAGTCGCCAAATGTCCGAAGCTGTATAACCGTATGCTTCTGTTGCAATTAACTTCAACCAAATTAATTAGAAAACCTAAAGCTGTAAACTAATCTGTCCTGTAAAACTCTGTATTGTGCAGTGCACTGCAGTGCTACATGGCGTGACGTCACAAAACGTGACTTGCAGTTTCAACACACAAAACCAACAGAATGAAAATGCTACATAAAACAACCAATCGAATTTTGAAAGAATAAATAACGAAAATGTGTCTGCTAAAATCCCCCAGGAAATTACGTGCGCAAACCGACTAAATAAAATTCCAGACCCTGAGCGATACACGCGCAAATGTAACACTGCACTGTAAGAATAAGACTGTGTCAATAAGAAATGAAATTTTAAACTGAACTTTAGCAAAAATGAACCTGACAATTTTGAAATGCAACACGTAACTAAAACTGAGCCTACTGTTTCCTAACTGATGTGAAACTGGCCCTAATAAATTGATATGGCGTACCTGTGGCAACGGTAACTCGGTACTACTCGAATGATGAACATCGAAAAGTAAAGCGCAGTAGCAAACTAACTAAAAGGAATGAAAACATTGTGCATTGCTATGGAAAGACATACACCTATTTTAAATATATCATGCTTTTACTTTAACCACTGTATTCTGCAAAGTGCAACGCGGCCACACATATAATCAGATAAATGAAATTCTTTCGTGAGGAGACAGTGGTGGAATTTGAACATACTAAATGACTGAAAAGAACCTAATTTTCAAATCCTGTATTGCAAAAGTTAAAACTAATTTTTGATAGTTAGAATGATCTTTACAAAAACTGCTTTTATAATAAATATAACGCTGACATGAAGTTAATTACTGAATTGGTAAAGGAGAGGTAAATCGGTAACCTTTGAGTGCAAGTCATGTGGGCTGATAACTTTATTTAATTACCTCTGAACAATGAAATTAACCAACCCAAACCAATAACGAAAAATTCAGCTAAGACTTTCCGTTATTCAAAAGCATAATAACTATGCACAGCTAAGCTGTGCAGCAACAGCATTACCTCAAATCTTTACTTGTCAAATTAATCTTCATCAAATTGTGTTCCAAAAGTCATCATCCTCTGTATCTTTACCTCTGTTCTCTGCAAGCTACTTCCGGACGGCTTAGTAGCATGACCAACATCCATCTTACTCACTAGCTTCTCTTAGAATGCTGCACCAACGACAATGATACTAGCAACCAAAGATCACATTGCTTATTCTCAGAACCTCTGTGGCATAACATATCGACTATTTAAAACTACTGTTTGAAAAATATCTAGAGTACAAATATGAAGTATGATGTGGAATGAAAATAGAGGTTACATTACATTCCTTGAACACAAAAATAAATTGGCGCTATTATTACCGTTGATCATCCGTACATCTGATCGAGGCAAGATCATAGGGTTGCTGCTGTTTAATAGGATCAGTCTATGTGCTGGCACTGTGGTTTCATTTTGTCCCTTCTCTCTCTTATCGCACAAACGCGGTGCAACGCTATACACAGCTCCATTACATCTACATCTACGTGATTACTCTGCTATTCACTATAAAGTGCCTGGCAGAGGGTTCAATGAACCACCTTCATGCTGTCTCTCTACCGTTCCACTCTCGAACGGCACGCGGGAAAAACGAGCACTTAAATTTTTCTGTGCGAGTCCTGATTTCTCTTATCTTATCGTGATGATCATTTCTCCCTATGTAGGTGGGTGCCAACAGAATGTTTTCGCAATCGGAGGAGAAAACTGGTGATTGAAATTTCATGAGAAGATCCCGTCACAACGAAAAACGCCTTTGTTTTAATGATTGCCACTCCAATTCACGTGTCTGTGACACTATCTCCTCTATTTCGCTATAATACAAAACGAGCTGCCCTTCTTTGCACTTTTTCGATGTCATCCGTCAGTCCCATCTGATTCGGATCCCACACCGCACAGCAGTACTCCAGAATAGGGCGGACAGGCGTGGTGTAAGCAGTCTCTTTAGTAGACCTGTTGCACTTTTTAAGTGTTCTGCCAATGAATCGCAGTCTTTGCTTTGCTCTACCCACAATATTATCTATTTGATCGTTCCTATTTAGGTTATTTGTAATTGTAATCCCTAAGTATTTAGTTGAATTTACAGCCCTCAGATTTGTGTGACTTATCGCGTAATCGAAATTTAGCTAATTTCTTTTAGTACTCATTTGAATAACTTCAGACTTTTCTTTATTCAGGGTCAATTGTCACTTTTCGCATCATACAGATATCTTATCTACCGTGCGGTCTAGGGCGCTGCAGTAATGGACTGTGCGCCTGGTCCCGGCGGAGGTTCGAGTCATCCCTCGGGCATGTGTGTGTGTGTTTGTCCTTAGGATAATTTAGATTAATTAGTGTGTAAGCTTAGGGAGTGATGACCTTAGCAGTTAAGTCCCATAAGATTTCACACACATTTGAACATTTTATCTTATCTAAATAATTTTGCAAGTCGTTTTGATCATCTGATGACTTTACAAGACGGTAAATGACAGCATCATCTGCAAACAATCTAAGACGGCTTCTCAGATTGTCTCCTATGTCGTTAATAAAGATCAGGAACAATAGAGGGTATACAACACTTCCTTGGGGAACGCCGGATATTACTTCTGTTTTACTCGATGACTTTCCGTCTATTACTGTGACCTTTCTGACAGGAAATCCCGAATCCAGTCTCACAACTGAGGTGAAACTCCGTAGGCACGTAGTTTGGTTAGAAGACGCTTGTGAGGAACGGTGTCGAAAGCCTTCTGGAAATCAAAAAATATGGAATCAATTTGACATCCCCTGTCGATCGCACTTATTACTTCATGAGTATAAAGAGCTAGTTGTGTTTCACAAGAACGATATTTTCTAAATCCGTGCTGACTATATGTCAATAAATCGTTTTCTTCGAGGTACTTCATAATGTTCGAATACAGTATATGTTCTAAAACCCTACTGCAAATCGACGTTAGTGATATAGGCCTGTAATTCAGGGGATTACTTCTACTTCCCTTTTTGGGTATTGGTGTGACTTGAGCAATTTTCCAATCTTTAGGTACGGATCTTTCTGTGAGCGAGTGGTTGTATATAATTGTTAAATATGGAGCTATTTTATCAGCATACTCTGAGAGGAACGTGACTGGTATACAATCTGGACCTGAGGCCTTGCCTTTATTAAGTGATTTAAGCTGCTTTGTTACACCGAGGATATCTACATTACATCCATAACATATCGCACACTCAAGAAAAAATACGCTTTGAGTAAAAAAAAGGTTCCATTGTGCGAGAAGGGACAATACCTTAACAAATAGGTGGTTGAACCTATCCTTCGACATCTCCAAGCCACAATTCATTACAACTCTCTCTTTACTCTCGATGTTCCGGTCATGAAGCTCCGATAGCTAGGGAAGTGCCAATACCAAGTCTGATCATTCTTTGCCCTTTGTACTATCATTTTTACTTCACTAGGTAGAGCAGGCTCTTTGAGCAGTGGCCCAGTGTAGAAACAGGGACGTCTCAGCCAATTACCAGGTGTGCTGATAATTGACCAATAGTAGTCTCATTTGGTAAAACCTTGGTCGTAACCGGGGGATAGGAAGTATTTTTAATTGAAATCAACGGGTAACAGCCAAAAAATAAGTGCGACAGGGTGACGGACTTTCACCATTACTCTTTAATATCATTCTTGAAAAAATTATCAGGACATGGGAAAAAGAAGTCAAAGGAATCCAAATTGGCATTAGAAAAGATAATAGATTCAATGTGAAGTGTTTAGCTTTTGCGGATGACCTTGCAATCCTCACAAATAATAGAAAAGAAGCTACTAACGCCATAGAGAAATTACACGAAATTGCACAAAGAACCGGCCTGCAAATCTCATATGAGAAAACCCAGTACATAGAAAGAGTGCCACAAGACAAATTGCCTATTGTGACAACCCATGGGAAAATTGTACAAGTACCACATTTTAAGTACCTGGGAGAAATCATCCAACCATCAGGGATCAACCTAAAGGCCAATGAGGAAAGAATAAAAAAACTACAGAAAGCATATAAACTCACGTGGAACTATTATAACAAAAAGTCCATATCCATTAACGCAAAATTGAGGCACTACAACACCGTCGTACTTCCGGAGGCACTGTATGCATCTGAAACAACACAAATAGGTGGGCAAACTAAAATCAAAGAAATAGAGAAACAAGAAAGGAAAATTCTCAGGAAAATTTTTGGCCCGATACAAGAGCAAGGAATCTGGAAGAAGAGACCAACATCAGAATTATATAAATACACAGACAAGATTACAGATACAATAAGGAAAAGAAGAATGCAGTTCTACGGACATATCCACAGGATGAATGAAAACAGAATTTCAAAGCGAATTCTTAAAGTCATCAACTCAGGCAGGGGAAAAACAAAATGGATAAAAGAAGTTGAAGAGGACCTCAGACAAGCACACATAACAGTAAATTATGCAGAAAATAGAACTGAATTCAGGAACATCATCAAAAAACATAAATTTGACACCACAACACAGAAGAGAACAGGATGCAAATGGACAGCGGAGCGAAAGAAACAACACAGTGAACACATGAAGAAAATTTGGGCTCAGAAAAAACATAAACAATCATCATAAAGGAATTCAAGTTCAAACGCTCTCTTAAATGGGAATAATCGAAAATAATATATATATATATATATATATATATATATATATATATATATATATATATATATATATATGTGTGTGTGTGTGTGTGTGTGTGTGTATGCAGTAAAATCGATGAGTGGCTCGGCATGTGCTTTGTGTCACTTTGTGGTGGTGTGTGTTTATTTACTTATTTAATCTTTCATTCCCAACTCCTGAGATCACGCAGGCTGTTGTAGAACTTCATTCTTTTAACCTAGATACCCCACCATGCAGGGAGTGAGGTAGAGGGAACCGTAATGGGGAATATCCGAGAGGGGGATTCCCAGTTCCAGCATTCGCCTGATGACCAACGGAAACCTTCCAAATACCACGGTTAAGTTGCAGGACTGGAACTATATTAATTTATTACTAGACCAATGTTGTATATTGCCCCAGACAAAAATTAATCATTTGTGTATGTGTGTTTACATGTATGCATGCGTGTTTGTGAGTTGGTCTGCGGTGTCAAGATGGAGAGCTCTTATTTTGTTTCCACTTTACACCACGTTGGAGCATGTTTCTAAAGCATTTCATTATTAGATTCCAAAGCTCTCTCCGCTGCAGAACTCTCGAACCGAACACCAAGAAGAAGATTAGGGCTTAACATCCTGTCGACATGGACCTCATCAGCGACGGAGCACAATCTCGGAATATTTCGACGATGGGGAAGGAAATCGGCCGCGCCCTTTCGAAGGAACTATCCTGGCCTTTGAGTAGAGCTTAGTAAAATGACGGAAAATCTGAATCTGGATGGCCGGTCGCGGATCTGAACCGCCTTCTCTCGAAAACGGGTCCAGTGCGCCGACCACTGCGCCACTTCGCTCGGTCCCAAGACTGTGATCGACGGCCGGCACGTGGGGAGGGCCAGGCCTAGTGTCGTTGAATCACTTAGGCGATTTTCGGCTGATGCGGTTGTTAGAGAATTAAGGGAAGCCCGGAGGGGGGATGTCCAAGAGAATAAGTAGTTATTTGTTGAAATATGACTGACTAATTTTAATGGAATTTCACACACTGATTTAAACGATTTGATTACTTGGAATGACTCAAAGTGTTGTCTTCTAGCGATTTATTGTTTATTTTGTTTTGCGTTTGACATGGTAATCTCTCTACCTCTGAAACAGATTTTAAATCACATAGATTCACATTGCTTAACTCCACACGTTTGCATATGTTTTTACACTACTGGCCATTAAAATTGCTACACCACTAAGATGACGTGCTACAGACGCGGAATTTAACGGACAGGAAGAAGATGCTGTGATATGCAAATGATTAGCTTTTCAGAGCATTCACACAAGGTTGGCGATGATGGCGATACCTACAACGTGCTGACATGAGGAAAGTTTTCAACCGCTTTCTCATACACAACACAGCAGTTGGCCAGCGTTGCCTGGTCAAACGTTGTTGTGATGCCTCGTGTAAGGAGGAGAAATGTGTACCATCACGTTTCCGACTTTGATAAAGGTCGGATTGTAGCCTATCGCGATTGCGGTTTATCGTAGCGCGACATTGCTGCTCGCGTTGGTCGAGATCCAATGACTGTTAGCAGAATATGGAATCGGTGGGTTCAGGAGGGTAATACGGAACGCCGTGCTGGATCCCAACAGCTTCGTGTCACTAGCAGTCGAGATGACAGGCATCTTATCAGCATGGCTGTAACGGATCGTGCAGCCACGTCTCGATCCCTGAGTCAACAGATGGGGACGTTTGCAACACAAAAACCATCTGCACGAACAGTTCGACGACGTTTGCAGCAGCATGGACTATCACCACGGAGACCATGACTGTGGTTACCCTTGACGCTGCATCACTGAGAGGAGCGCCTGCGATGGTGTACTCAACGACGAACCTGGGTGCACGAAAGGCAAAACGTCATTTTTTCGGATGAATCCAGGTTGTGTTTACAGCATCATGATGGTCGCATGCGTGTTTGGCGACATCGCGGTGAACACACATTGGAAACGTGTATTCGTCATTGCCATACTGCCGCATCACCCAGCGTGATGGTATGGTATGGGGTGCCATTGGTTACATGTCTCGGTCACCTGTTGTTCGCATTGACGGCCCTTTGAACAGTGGACGTTACATTTCAGATGTGTTGAGACTCGTGGCTCTACCCTTCATTCGATCCCTTTGAAACCCTACATTTCTGCAGGATAATGCACGACCGCATGTTGCAGGTCGTGTACGTGCCTTTCCGGATACAGAAAACGTTCGACTGCTGCCCTGGCCAGCACATTCTCCAGATCTGTCACCAATTCTAAACGTCTGGTCAATGATGGCCTAGCAACTGGCTCGTCACAATACGCCAGGCACTATTCTTGATTAACTGTGGTATCGTGTTGAAGCTGCATGGGCAGCTGTACCTGTACACGCCATCCTAGCTCTGTTTGACTCAATGCCCGGGCGTATCAAGGCCGTTATTATGTTCAGAGGTGGTTGTTCTGGGTACTGATTTCTCAGGATCTATGCACCCAAATTGCGTGAAAATGTAATCACATGTCAGTTCTAGTATATTATATTTGTCCAATTAATATCCGTTTATCATCTGCATTTCTTCTTGGTGTAGCAATTTTAATGGCCGGTAGTGTATGTTTAGATCGTTAGTTTTTCAGAATAACTAGTTGCAACAGTAATTATGTTTGCTCCTTGTTGAGTTTGTGGTCTCTTGTATAGTGCTGTAATTGTAACTTTAATTTTAGATGGCAGATTTTCTTACATTTATTTCGTTACTTTAGTTCGTTAGTAACATCTTCGATTAACGAAACTGTTCCACAGTAGAGTCAAGTTTCACTGCATTGATTTGCCATTTATTTCCTATTTCTTTTAGAGATGATGTTTTTTATGGATTATTATGAATCTTACTTTTCGTTTTCAGGATTCCGCACCTCAATCGGTAAAAACGGAATCCATATAGGACCACTTTGTTATCCATCTGTCTGTCAGACTGTTAAAATCCCTTTTTCTCATTAACGGGTAGACGTATCAAGCTGACATTTATGTCACATTCTTAAATCTATGCTCCCCTGGCATACCAAATGTTAGCTGCCAAGTCAATACTATCAAAACGTACTGTCATTTATGTCATATATTTTTATACTCGCAAACTCATCAAAACGTATTGAATACTTCCCGTTGACCTAGAATCATGAAATTTGCCAATAAGCTAGGTTTCACAGTACCAAGTAAAGCAAATAAGCCGAAAACTGTTAATTTGTTGTTACGTTACACGAAAAAAAAAAAACTGACTGGGTTGCAATGGTGAAAGTCAAACATCAGGCAAAAATTACTTCATTGCCCATATGACGCGTTTCGGAATTTATCCATCATCAGACATCCAGGAGCGATTATTGCATGTAGATACGACGTTTGAAGTTGTATCTAGAACAAACATTCGCTGTAATCGCTCCTGGATATCTGAGGACGGATGAATTCCGAAACCCGTCAAATTAGCAAGAAATTCATACCTCGCCTGATGTTTGGCTTTTACCATTGCGATCCGGTCAGCCTGAATGGTGAACTGCTGGTAGTTAATAATGGTGGCCTGCCTCCTACATGGCTTTGTGTCACATTTATACTAAATCTTGGAATTCCTGGGACCGATATCTTGCCGGTATCAGTGTCGATAACAGGCAAACCCAATGTTCGACATTCTTCCATTCCCGGAGTGGATGAACTGTGTAATATACAGAATTAAATTTGTACGTAACCCTCAGTGTGAGAATCCTACTCGCATATGGCCAGTTTTTTAATTCATCATTTTTCATAAATTATTTAACAGTGTCACTGTAATTGATTTTGAAATGGATTCCTGTTTTGATGCCGAGGAAATCATCGACGGAAGATGTTCATGGCCAGTTGGAGGCTGTGTGTTGAAATGTTGGGACAGAACATTTGGGAATCTATGGAGCTTCTGTTTCCGATCATCAGTTGAAAGAGGTGTATAGTAGATTCTATAAACACTAATCAACGAACCATCGCTCCAGAATGTCACATAAATTTTACTGCTCCATACTCTCATTATCCACCGGCCGCTGTGGCCGAGCGGTTCTAGGTGCTTCAGTCTGGAACCGCGCTGCTGCTGCGGTCGCAGGTTCGAATCCTGCCTCGGGCATGGGTGTGTGTGATGTCCTTGGGCTAGTTCGGTTTAAGTACACTACTGGCCTTTAAAATTGCTACACCACGACGATGACGTGCAACAGACGCGAAATTTAACCGACAGGAAGAAGATGCTGTGATATGCAAATGATTAGCTTTTCAGAGCATTCATACAAGGTTGGCGCCGGTGGCGACACCTACAACGTGCTGACAAGTTTCCAACCGATTTCTCGTACACAAACAGCAGTTGACCGGCGTTGCCTGGTGAAACGTTGTTGTCGTGCCTCGTGTAAGGAGAAGAAAAGGGTACCATCACGTTTCCGACTATGATAAATGTCGGATTGTAGCCTATCGCGATTGCGGTTTATCGTATCGCGACAATGCTGCTCGCGTTGGTCTACATCAATGACTGTTAGCAGAATATGGAATCGGTGGGTTCAGGAGGGTAATACCGTGCTGGATCCGAACGGCCTCGTATCACTAGCAGTCGAGATGACAGGCATCTTATCCGCATGGCTGTAACGGATCGTGCAGCCACGTCTCGATCCCTGAGTCAACAGATGGGGACGTTTGCAAGACAACAACCATCTGCACGAACAGTTCGACGAGGTCTGCAGCACCATGGACTATCAGCTCGGAGACCATGGCCACGGTTACCCTTGACGCCGCATCAAAGACAGGAGCGCCTGCGATGGTGTACTCAACGACGAACCTGGGTGCACGAATGGCAAAACGTCATTTTTCGGATGAATCCAGGTTGTGTTTACAACATCATGATGGTCGCATCCGTGTTTGGCGACATCGCGGTGAACGCACATTGGAAGGTGTACGCCATACTGGCGTATCATCCGGCATGATGGTATGGGGTGCCATTGGTTACACGTCTCGGTCACCTGTTGTTCGCACTGACGGCAATTTTATCAGTGGACGTTACATTTCAGATGTGTTACGACCCGTGACTGTACCCTTCATTCGATCCCTGCGAAGCCCTACGTTTCAGCAAGATAATGCACGACCGCATGTTGCAGGTCCTGTACGGGACTTTTTGGATAAAGAAAATGTTCGACTGCTGCCCTGGCCAGCACATTCTCCAGATCTCTCACTAACTGAAAACGTCTGGTCAATGATGGCCGAGCAACTGGCTCGTCACAATACGTCAGTCACTACTGTTTATGAACTGTGGTATCGTGTTGAAGCTCCATGGGCTGTTGTACCTGTACACGCTATCCTGGCTCTATTTGACTCAATGCCCAGGCGTATCAAGGCCGTTATTACGGCCAGAGGTGGTTGTTCTGGGTACTGATTTCTCAGGATCTATGCACCCAAACTGCGTGAAAATGTAATCACATGTCAGTTCTAGTATAATATATTTGTCCAATGAATACCCTTTTATCATCTGCATCTTCTTGCTGTAGCAATTTTAATGGCCAGTAGTGTAGTTCTAAGTCTAGGGTGCTGATGACCTCTGATGTTAAGTCCCATAGTGCTCAGAGCCATTTGAACGTCCTGATTTAGGTTTTCCATGATTTCCCTAAATCGTTTCAGGCAAAAGCCGAGATGGTTCATTTGAAAGGGCGTGGCCCTACCTTTCCATAATCCGATGGGACTGATGACCTCACTGTTTGGTCCCCCCCTCCCCCCAAATCAACCAACTAACCAATCGAGGCACACGAGAAAGACAGGCCGCGGCGCTCACGTCACAGAAGGTGACACGGCAGGTGTTACGAGTGCCAGCTGCCGTCTCTGGCCAAGTGTGCCTGATGAGAGGAATTCTGCTTTTAGTGGATTCATGCACTGTCTGCTTCCGAAGTACTTGGCGCATATTTGCTTTTTCAGACATTACATAACGGACACAATTATTATCGAGAAACGGGAGCACATTTGGCATCATGATAGTTTTTTTAGCTTTGCAGTCCATTTCCCAGTATCAGTTCAGTGTTCCTCGTTTCAAGAACTTGATTAGATATGCTTCTTATAAGGGCAGATACTTGGACGACGAACTTGGAATGTGAATTGCGTCAATGGATTATAGCTTCTATTCATTGACAAATCATGGCTGTGCAAAGAGTGAGGCTATCACTTATGTAAAATGTGCCCATTGTGAACTGTCTTTCTGACCGTCTCACTGTTCATTAGATAAACTGCACATTTATTGCCTCTTGTAACAGAATTTGTTTGAAGTCAACAGCACGTCACATTTTCAACATCCCAATGTCAATTCTTTCTTTTCGACAAGTTGTTACTTTCTTTATACTGAGATCTCCAACTTCTTACCATATTCCCGGCCGGTGTGGCCGAGCGGTTCTAGGCGCTTCAGTCTGGAATCGCGCGACCGCTACGGCCGCAGGTTCGAATCCTGCCTCGGGCATGAATGTGTGTGATGTCCTTAGGTTAGTTAGGTTTAAGTAGGTATAAGTTCTAGGGGACTGATGATCTCAGAAGTTAAGTCCCATAGTGCTCAGAGCCATTTGAACCATTTTTGAACCAAATTCTATCATCAGTGAAAGATTTTCCGATAAATGTCAAAGCCGGCCTTAAGATGAACCATATATATGGGCTGTGCTATTTTTCTACAAACAAAAAAAAAGTTTTGAGGTACTCTCACATTAGATATAATGCAGCGGCATTTATTGAAGTTTCCAATATAGCGATCCATTTATTTTACTATAAAACGCCGGCCGCGGTGGTCTCGCGGTTCTAGACGCGCAGTCCGGAACCGTGCGACCGCTACGGTCGCAGGTTCGAATCCTGCCTCGGGCATGGATGTGTGTGATGTCCTTAGGTTAGTTAGGTTTAAGTAGTTCTAAGTTCTAGGGGACTGATGACCACAGCAGTTGAGTCCCATAGTGCTCAGAGCCATTTGAACTATAAAACTATATTGTAATTAACATTAGCTCTCATTATAACAGCCTCAAAATTGAGTGCACTTCATGGCTGCTGAACTGTTCATGCCTTCTTACTTTACTTCTCGTATCAGTAACAACATGTCTGTCTTTCATAAACCAAGAGCGTACGTAATCTATATGTCGAAACAACTGCAGTAGACGACCAATAGTTAAACGAATGTCAATGTGCTGATGCTAGAAAGCTAGCATGGAGTTCTTGTAGGTTTGGCAATGATATTCATTTGAGAAAACCAGCTCTCGTATTCACTACTGGATATGCGGTCCACATTTCACTGCATTGAGAAGGGGGAGGAGGGACCCTGGCATTTCCTTCGCCGTCAGATAATCCAGAAATCCTCTAAATATCCCTTTCTCCAGAACGTAAAATCTGGCCCATGTCAACTCTATCAACTTCTTGCCAGTCAATTTCGGTCCAAAAATCATTGAAAGGTTGATTCCTTTTCGCTACTTTAAAAGCCAGTCGTAACATATTTGCTGTCATCTCACGCTCATTTTGAAACCCCATAGTGTCAACATTTTCCAAGGACTTCTCTTTAGCACAAAGCAGTATTTGGGCAGCTGCTTGATGAGCGGACTTTCCTTATGCTTAAATATTCTTTTTCTGAAAAAAAAAGAGATATCATCTCTTCTTTTCGTGAATCGCCAGATGGTGACACAGACACAGTAGCTCAATGTTGCTCAGTATTCACACCTTGTTTATTCCTGTCTACGTCCAAATTTCCTGTTTCTTTCCAAATTTCGCAATGAAATTTTTTGTCTGCAAAAATTATCTGCTATTTTCTCTCGCAAAATGCGATTTCTTGATCCAGAGTCCAACATTCTGGACGAGCATTTGACTTGCTATCGTACACACTTTCGTTCGCTATATTTTCCACGTGGGTTAAGTGTTCTGATTTGCGTTTTCACTTTTATCATGCACCGACAACGTCGATGTTCCTGACTTTTCACTCGCACATAAATTATTGGCAAGTAGATGCAGTAGATGGAGGAGATCAAGTAAAATAGTTTCCCTTGCTGTTCATCTTACCTTAACCTCTAAACTGACTTACAATGAAAGGCAAGACACATCTTAGCCTATAATCACACGCACAGCCAACAAGAGGACAGTTAAGTGAATAATCAAGCATGCCGTATCCCGTGTGTCGATAGAGTAACATTGTAGACTCAAATATTGCCTGCCAGCGGTTCAGTTGTGTAAAATGGTTGCCTGCCGCTTCGAAACGGTAGAAACAGTTAAATGCAGTCCTATTCGCTTTTCCCATCACAGACCGGATTGGCGCCATTTATATTGCGATTACCAACATGAAAAAGTGTAATAAATCCGATTTCTGTCCGTGGAATAAATCGTATGCAAACTTCTAAGTTCTTCTACATCGTAAAGAAGATACTTTGCGGACAAAATAGCTTTGGGGTACGCGTCCCGCAGGGGTTCCCTAGCAAAAAAGCGCTGTGTATGGGAATCTACCTGTAGTATTGTCGATTGCTATTACAGAGACCGGTAAGTGCAGTAATTCAAGGTCGTGATGAACAGGAACGTTCCTTGTCTTCCATAACACCAAGAACATTAGGCTGAAACGTCTTGTCGACGGACAGGTCTCTAGAGACGAGGTACTCGCATAGGGCTCGGATTCACAAAGGAAATCGGTTCTGTCCATTCCAGAGGTGTTCAAAAGTGGTTCAAATGGCTCTGAGCACTATGGGACTTAACTTCTGAGATCATCAGTCCCCTAGAACTTAGAACTACTTAAACCTAACTAACCTAAGGACGTCACACACATCCATTCCCGAGGCAGGATTCGAAGCTGCGACCGTAGCGGTTGCGCGGTCCCAGACTGTAGCGCCAAGAACCGCTCGGCCACTCTGGCCGGCCCAGAGGTGTCAACCAGCATTTATGTTAAGAATTTTAAGAAGAAAAAAAGAAAAAAAACAGAGAACCTAAATCTGAATGGCCGAAGGGAGATTTGACCCATGGTTATCCTGTATCCAAGAACAATGGTTGAAGGACGCTCGGTAAATTTCACTTTGCACATGTTTTACAGTTTTGCAGCTAATCACAGTTAATTTGGAGTGCCTTAAAAACAGTTTATAAGATTTTGAACAATTTTGCAAGCACTGTTGTTTGCAGAAAGCAATAATAAAAAATGTTTCCTCAAGTCCAAACACCACCGGTATTTAATCCCACAATAGACACGTGAGGGAGATATAATTTTTACTCTATAGCCAAAACATTATTACCACCGTCCACTACAAGGTTCACTGCCTCCTGGCGATGTTGCGGGCACATGACGCAGTAAGGAAAAATGAAGTGGAACAAAAACCAATGGACAATCATTATAGCGAAGATGCGGAAATCCACTGATATAAGCGGCTTCGAGGAAGGTCACATTGTTGGGGCACTGCGACTGGAAACGAGAATCTCTGAAACGGTGAAGATGGTCGCTTGTTGGCGTACTACTGTTGTGAGCACCTATAGAAGGCGGTTGAAGGATGGTGAATTAACGAGTAGGCCATAAGGTATTGGACGACTATGTCTCGTCATAAAACGTAGAGTCGGAAGATTCCTCACTGTGTAGTTCAGGACAGGCAACAATCTGTGACAGATCTGGCGACAGAGTACAGTGCTGGAGCAGGCACAAGCGTGTCGGAGGACACCGTTCAAAGGCCATTGTTGGACATGGAGCTCTACACGACACTTACGTGTTCCTGTGTTGACCCAACGACATCGTCAGTTATGATTTGCAGTGGACACAGCATCACTGACTTCTTACCGTGGATTAATAGAAACGTGTCGCCTGTCGAATGAATCGGCGTCGATGTGGATGAGACGATGATGATTAGGACCACACAACACCCAGCCGGGAATCTAACCCGACATTCTGTCGCGCTGACCACTTTTTTTTAACATTTATTTATTGGTACTCTATTTGGATACAAAATTAGGCAGTTCACAAACACTAAATGAAATGCATCCTCCGCAAAAAGAAAAAAAAATCATTTTAAAACAAATCACAAATTTAAAGGAACAGGGATGTTGTTTTTTTGATTGATTTGTTTATTTTCAATAAAGATCACTCTGTTGAAAGGAACATGTAGATAATTTCATCGTATAGTATGTGCATTACATATTGAGTGGTGAGAGAAGCATGAGGTTCATTATCAGCTGTGAAATGTGCACACCGACTGCACCCGGCACATCCCAACTGCGTGGGGGGTCGAGGAAGACTGCCTGAAGATAGTTGGCAAAGGTTTTCCGATAGTTTGACCATCTATGAACCTCATTGTGGGCTTGCTGCAAGAAATACCAAAAGTCAAGTCGCGACTTGGCAGCATCCCCATAGAGGTACGCGATCGTCCAACCTTTGACCCAGATGATCGACTGTGATTTAGTCGCCGGAAAGTAGTCACTCTCCGGATGTAAGAAGGAAGCAGGTGTAATATGTTGCGGGGTCACACGGAGGTAGCAAGCCTCCATCTGTCTTCCTAGGAGCCAGACGTCCTCCACTGCGATACAAATTAAGCGGTGATGGTCGTCATCCACTTGGCGACATTTCGGGCATAGTGGAGTGTCCACTAGCCCAATTGCATGGAGCCGTTAGTTGGTGTTGAACTTGCCACAGGCGACAGAGAACCACAGTGCCAGAACGAAGGTATTTTTGGTGCACATGTCTCCAAATCTTCGGCCAATGCAACCTGGGGTGTTTGAGTTCAATGACATTACGACTTATCCGTCGTAGCAGCCAAACATAAAAATCCTTCGCGCATGGCGGTCTCGTGCGCGGAAGCTCGTCTCTGATATAACTAAGTTCTACGATAAATGTTGATACATGCGCAAAATGTGGAGTAATGTTGCCCACCGCCACCGGAGGTGTGAGGGACGCTGGAACCAGGAGATCCAGTAGGCGGGATGTAAGGGAATCATGCCCGCTACGCCACTGCTTGTACATCGTGGCTAGAAGGTGCGCCGTCGCTCGGCAGTGAACATTCGTAAGTCCGAGTCCCCCCTTGTCCGTAGGGGGCGTGAGCGTTTCGTATCGCACCTTGAGGGGCGATCCAATCATCACAAAATAGCCTAGTGCTGATTGAAGTCGACGTCCGAGCGTGAGTGGTAGGGGCATGATCTGCGAAATATGCACCATTCGAGAAACCACATAATTGTTCAGATACTCGACTCGCTGCAAAGGATCAAGGCGCCGTAGGAGATGTTGTCGGACCATGGTACGTGTTGTCTGTAATATACGTCGGCAGTTAACTGCCGCAGTATGTTTCACAGATGAGGTAAAGTCTACACCGAGATAGCGGAATCGTTGCACATAAGGAAACGGACTGATTTCTTCCGGCGTTAGGTCGCGTCCAACCGGCATTGCCGCCGATTTGTTCATGTTCACTGCACTACCCGCCGTCACACTGTGGTCCAACAACAGTTCAAGGGCCGTCTTCACCTCTTCCTCAGAACGAACGAGCAGCAGGAGGTCGTCCGCATAGGCACGACATTTGAAGGTGTAGCCCCGTAGTTCCATCCCAGAAAGAGAATTGTTTAGCCTCCCAATTAATGGTTCCAACGCTATCGCGAACAGCAGCATCAAAAGAGGGCAGCCCTGGCAAACGGATCGTCGAATTTGAATGGGCCTTGCTATACGCCCATTAACCTGTACCAAGGATTGTGCGCCCCATAAATCCTTCTCATGAGACAGTAAAACGGTCTGGAAATCCCATTTGTTCCAGTACAGCGTACAGATAGTTGTGGCGCACCTTATCAAAAGCACTGTCAAAATCAACCGCCACCATCGCCGCTTTAAGCCGGCACTCCTCCGCCAGCGCTATCACATCACGGCATTCGCCAGTAGCTGTTTGCACATTCACCGATCCACCCGGTGTCGTCTGTTCTGGAGAGAGAACGCTACGAATTAACATACGACATCGGGACGCTAGTAACCGTGCAAAGATCTTACAGTCGGCATTAAGCAGGGTGATGAGGCGGTAATGTGAGACCGTAATTCCGGGCTTCGGTTTATGTACTGGCACCAAGAGGCCTTCCATAAAAGCAGGTGGAATAGGTGCATCGGAATTTAACATCACGTTGTACATTTCCGTCCATCGCGGTGCCATTTCGTTGCGAAATTCTCAATAAAATTCAGCAGGAAGCCCTTCAATGCCTGGGGACCGATTCAACACACCTTGTGCGATCGCATCATGTACTTCCTCACAGCTAATGGCTTCCAGTAAGGTTCCCGCGGCTTCCACCGTCAGTGTACGGGAGACGGACGTTGCTATACGGTCGAGGTCATCGACAGAGGCTGCTTCTTCCCGATAGATGTGTTGGGAATGGTCGACGAATGCAGAGACAATGTCCGCTTGACGCGTCACTCTTCGGTCTTCGCGGGTAATTAATTCCCGTACCAAAACGCGTCGTCGGTGCTTTCGTTCATTCACGGCGTGGTGCATGGAAGGAATCTCGTGCCTTATCGTATCGTGACATCTGGCGCGCACCATGGTTCCCTGAAGATGTTTCCGAGCTAAAGCCAATAGTTTAGCTTTTATCCTTTTGCGTTCGATCCAGATGTCCTGTCCCGGTGGACCATCACCCAGGTCGCGCAGTGCTGCGAAATAAAAGTCGGTCGTACGGCGGCGCCATTCTGCCATCTCCCTGCTATATGAGATGAACATACGGCGAAGCGCCGGTTTAGCACAAGACAGCCACCAATCAAGCATCGTCGTATACCTTCCAACCCTTCGCTCGCGCATCGTCCATGTCTCAAGGATCCGTTGACGGCATTCAGGATCATGTAGATGTTGAATGTTTAGTTTCCACGGGGCCTTACTGTTCCACACCTCTCTACGGGGAAGAAGCACCGTACAGATGTAAGAGCTGTGATCGGAAAATGCCAATGGCCAGCGTCCCGCGTCCTGGACATCATTTTCGTGAGCCCGTGAGATATAAATGCGATCGAATCTGCTCGCCGAATGACTTGTCACAGAGGTGTATCCCGGTGCATCTCCATGTCGTAATTCCCACGTGTCACTAAGTACAAGGTCGTTGACAACGATTCGCAACTCCTGGCTGATGTTTGCTTGCGGCCATTGGTATTTCTGGCTGAGAACACAGTTGAAATCTCCACCAATTATTACACATTCATAACGTCCATGGAATAGTGGGGCAATGTCTTCTGCATAAAATCGCGCCCTTTCCCGCCGCCGATTATTTCCCGACGGTGCATAAAGATTGATGATGCGTGTCCCAAACGTCGTGAAAGCCATTCCCCTGGCCGACGGAAGATAACACACGTTTTCCACTGGGAAGCCATCTCACACGTAAACTGCCACCCCACTCC
This sequence comes from Schistocerca nitens, assembly GCF_023898315.1. NCBI lineage: Eukaryota > Metazoa > Arthropoda > Insecta > Orthoptera > Acrididae > Schistocerca > Schistocerca nitens. The sequence goes on along the minus strand of NC_064615.1, from coordinate 329,093,047 downwards.
CATTGTGATCTCCATGTGACGAATAGGATTGGTAGCCTGCGATGTATGGGAGTGCAGCTATGTGGACTTCCTGCAGCAAAGCAATATCCACATCAGATGCCCAAATCGTTTCCTTCAGTAGGTGTATTTTGGCCGGTGAACGCGCGTCATTTATATTTAATGTCGCAATACGGTTCGCATGGCGTTGAATTCCACTCTGTCGAGGCGCAACAACATCTCCCTGCATCGGCGCTGGGGGCTGAGTTAGAAGACGTTCTCTCACCCCTCTCCCTTCACCTTCAGCAATTATTAGGCCGTCTTCGTGAGTGCCGGCTGCCTCTGTATGACGTCCGGCGCCTCCTCAATATCGTCATACCACATCTTTTCAGGCTGTGATATATTCGTGTCCATAGCCACAGCATATGCGTCTGGAGAGCCAACTGGCTGTGATTCCTCTTCAGCATCACCACGTCCCGATACCGTCAATGTGACAGATCGCTGTGGGTCTGATCGAACAGTTCCCAGTGCCTCATCCTGTTTCGTAGAGGCTGTTGTGTCGTCTTGGTCCACATGCACGTCGTCGTCGGGGCAAGGGGAGTCATCCCGAGGAGATGTCGTGCGACGCCGCCGTTTCCTCCTTTTCGGGGAACGTTGTTTGCGTGATCTTCCTTCCGTGTCCTCAGATTGTAGGGAATCACGGCTGCCCGACAGAAAAGCATCCGTAGGAACTGGAAGTGTTTCGAGTCCCATCGTTGTACTTGGCGGGAGTTCGGTCGAAACTGATGTTGTCGTCTCAGAGTGCGTTCCAGACGGAACAGCATCCGTAGTGGCTGGAACTGCTTCGTGGACTATCGGTGTGCTTGGCGGGAGTTCGGTCTCATCTGATGTTGTCGCTGTAGATTGTATGCTCGATGGAACAGCATCCTCTGTCATCCCGACGTCTGCGACAAGGTTTCGGAGAGTGCCACCTTGATCTTCCACCAGGGCTGTGTCCTTTCGGTCATCAGCGGACGCAGTGAGGGCTTTGGCATAGGTGATCGGTAGTACTGTCATCGCCGGCGATGGCTCCCGCACATCTGAAGGCAGTTGCGTAATCCGCCGTTGCATACAGTTCGACCTGAGGTGTCCCTCCTGGCCACAGCCAGAACATGTACGTGGTTGACCATCGTAAATCACCACCGCACGACAACCACCAATTGTCAGATAGGACGGTAGATGCTTCTGAAGATCAATAGTGATCTGTCGCACTCCGTTAACAACGGGGTACGTGGCGAATTGTGTCCAGCGTTCTGCCGTGTGACCATGTACCGTGCCGTATGGCTTAAAAGCCTCGATAACTTCTTCAGCCGGGAGCTCAGATGGCAGCTCAAAAACACGTATTGTCCGTACACCCAGACCAGCATGTTCTACAGTTACCGCACCGACATTCCCGTCACTGTGGCAAAATCGGAGACCTGCTTTTGTCGCCTGCAGAATTCTCTCACACGCCGCGTCATTTACCATCTTAACATACACCGAGGGACTAATGATGGACAGGTGAATTCCGACAATATCGTTTGGCGGTATCTTGACTTCCTCTCGAATGAATCGTTCCACTGCTACAGCCTTTGGTCGTTCGTAGTCTTTGCAGAAATTGAATCGTAATGTAGTTTTCCTGTACTTGTTCGCCATGATCGTTGTTACTAGCCCGCGCGCAGACTGAGTCCACAAGTAAACAAACACTCGCACACGCCGCACAGGCGGAAGTAACCACTCAGCTACCGGGGGCGGACGCATTTCTTGTTACGCCAGGTCGATGGTTTGGTCCTTAAATGCCGCCATCCAGGGGAATGGCTCAACGGAACATTCCCCGCGCCACAGACGCGGGCTGAAGAGTGCAGAATTATGCAATGGGGTGTATTGAGTTGAGCGTGCATGGGACCTGTAGTGATAACTGAAGGTATCATGACAGCAGTGAACTACGTGAACATTGTTGCGGACCACCTGAATCGCTCCATCCTTGAAGTCTCTCCCTACGGCGATGACATCTTCAAGAAGCATAATTGTCCGTCTTGCAAGATCTGAATCGTGCTACAGTGATTTGAGGAGCATTATAGTGAACTCGATGTCTTGGCCAAAAATGTACCTCACTGGAACACATATCGGAGCCGGCCGTAGTGGCCGAGCGGTTCTAGGCGCTACAGTCTGGAACCGCGCGACGCTACGGTCGCAGGTTCGAATCCTGCCTCGGACATGGATGTGTGTGATGTCCTTAGGTTAGTTAGGTTTAAGTAGTTCTAAGTTCTAGGGGACTGATGACCTCAGATGTTGAGTCTCATAGTGCTCAGAGCCATTTGAACTTTTTTTTTTTTTTTAACGCATATCGGAAGCCAGCTGCGTGCCCGTAAACCAACACCCCGTAATTTAAAAGAATTGTTTAACCTGTACGTAGACATCTGGTGCCATATATTTTTGGAATCCTGTCAAGGAAATGTAGAATCCATGCCAAGCAGAATCTCTGTTGTACTGTGTTTGAAAATTCGAAATACACGCTATTAAACAGATGCTCATAACGTTTTGATCCATTGGTGTCTGTGTGACACGATGACTGAGATAGTAGACCTAATAAATTCCAGAAATTATATATATTAACCAGAAAACTATTATTATATCCTATATTTTAATTTTTGGAATATATTTTCTAATTAAGAATTTTATGTCTTTTTAATTTACGATTAGTTCTAACTGCAATAAAGTTTAAGTCTACTAGATAGGTGTGGCAACAGAAAAAAATAGTTTAATGTTTTATTAAATTAAGCAGATATGTGTATATTCTGAAAAATAGAACTTGAGTGAAATTGCGAATTAAGATATGAGTCCAATTAAATTGTGTCTCAGAACATCCTTGAAACATAATCTTCACGCCGCTGCATTTCTTTATGTTCAGTCTTCCTCTTGGCATTCGTTTCAGCACTTCTTGCTTCTTTAGTTACTCGAAGAGCGAATCTTTCGGCTTGCTACACCCGTAGTCTGTCATAGGCTATCAATTCGTCTTTGATATTACAGCCACATTTTATGCCCAAATTTCTTAATGCTTTCGATCTAGCTATCAATACACATAAAAGAATATCCATACCCAAAAATATATGTAGCACTTAGGCGACAAACTTTAATTAGGATGTAAACAAAACATACTACGAAAACAAAACTAAACAGGAGCGGAGATGATCATTTACAGACGCCTATAACCATCAGTGTTACCAACGCACACAATATATCCCAAACAGAATCACTGTAAACAAAAGTTTTCCGTTTTTTTGGGAAATACTATTGTTTTTCTGTGATTGAAATAAAGAGGGGTGGCAGGGTACGCGACCCTAATTCTAACATTTAGTATACAACTGTTATTTTTCGTTCGACATCCAGAAATGTATAGAGTAACGGCGGGTATTATGGTCCATTTAAGAAAAAATGTAAATTAAAAAACATATTTGTAACTCACTTATGAGCGAAAAAAATCATATTTTCTACTTCTATCCTCTAAGTAATAAAAATATATGTAGCAATATGTGAAGGGAACATAACACAAAATGTAATTAGAATTAACCTTGCATTTTGGGAATTTTAAGAATCGGCCGTTGGAACGGGCCGCACCAATATGATTATGTTTATCAATTAAAAACATTGTTTTGAATAAAAGTTTTATTGTTTAATACTATACACAATGTATAACATATTATAGCTCATTTACTCTATGATTTATTTAACCTACAGATATCACAAAAGAAAAAAAGTAAGTCGCCAATGTCCACACAGAGCTCATGTGCCCAGCCTTCACACTTTTTGCACTGAATCCAGTTTTCCTCATAGCTTTCTCTACACACAATACATTTTACATCTACAACGTCTTGAGATGTGCTTGGTGTAGGACTGTCATTACGAAAAATTTTCATTTCTTCATTTTTCTTATTATTGATCATGGTTTGTTCTTGTTTTGCTAATTTCATTTGTCTCTTTTTCTGTTGTGCTTTTTCCTTTAGCTCTTCTGAATCTTAGTTCTCTGTCAGTATATTTTTTTATTGGAGTTGATGTCAATATTCCGCTTCTCTCTGCCTTTCTTTTCTGACATGTCAACCAATTTTTCACTGCAGGAAGGCAAAGGCGATTCCTCTTTTAAAATACTTGCAAAATCAGTGTGTTCACTTGAGTGTAGTTGAAAGGTCTCTGTTGGATTCCTTTCATGTTAATTTCTTAAATATGTTGTCATTTACGGCATAAATTCCTCTTCTAAATTTACTGTGGTGTTTCTGACTATCTGGGAGGAGACTGAGCATTGGAACGTGTTACTTTTACACATAAACAAGAACGATCTGTCACACTACTACACCTTAAAACACAGTTTATATGTAATTCATGTCACACAGTGTCATACGGAACCTACATCCGCTTTCTTTTATATACTGTATATGATAAGATACTGTCATCCCCCTTCCCTTCTGTGTGAGAGGATGAATGAGCAAATGTATTTCTAGTTGCATGCTTGATGGTAGCAGACAAGCCTGTCTGCTAGAGAACAGTAGGACCAACGTCGGAACAGGTAGCTACGCTTTCTAAAAGCAGAGAAGTTTCTATTCTTACTATGGTCCTGTCCGTCCCTTGTCATGTTGGTATAGGAAGCTACCTCTCCGGTCTCTTCCGTTTGTATCTGTGGTAGGGGCCCACGGGCAGTCTGTCCGAGGCGAGCGTCTGAAGTGGTAAGATCTCCGGCTAAGCGCGTGTCTGCTAAGTCCGTAGGACAATGGATTTCTTAAGTTCAGCCTAACTGAAAATTTAATCACCTTTATTTCAGGTTTAGCTGTAAAATATCTAATGTTATCTTAAATTGCAACGCAGTGTAATTCGAGTGTGAAGTTCAGAATATCTTCCAGTAGTTGCTTTGTCACTACTTTGTGAGTAAAGTGAAACCACGTGTTGAGGATCCGTAACTCTAACCAAGATCATCTATCTTAAATGCGAATGTGTGTGAGATTATAACGTCTCGTCTTGAGAATATTTTCCAATATAGCAAATTTTCTTTATGTTCAACTCACGTGGGGTGTACTTTGTGAGACCAGTACCACGTGCTTATACAATTGTTGGACCCATCAGGTTAATAGTAAGACGATAGTAACCAGTTCGAGGTTCTTCTTTTGTAAATTGAGTTTCGATGTAATTTATTTTAATTACAGGATTGCGCTACGAACGTAACTTCTTTGGCTGAAAATTGAATCGGTTGGTTGTGGTTAATTTCCTCTTGCATATGTTTCAACGTTCTTCGTGTGTTATTTTATGAATGCAGTGTTGTATGCAGTCTCTCAATCTTGGCTCCGTATTTGATGTGTTCCGTAAGATTACAAACTCACATTTTCACAATCCTAAATAGGGCACCAGTTTAGTTATGAATCAAGTTTAATATTGTGAAAATTTAACGGAACAATGACCAATGATAAAATAAATGTCTAAATATAAACTGATTTATTTAAAGTCTCTTTTTATGTATATATATATATATATATATATATATATATATATATATATATATATATATATATATATATCACCCGTTGTCTTAAAATGACTACTAAAAGTTTATAATTAATGTTAGTCTGGTTGGGAATTTGGTAAGCTAGACTGGATACCTGGTGAAACAGCTGCGCAGTAATGCAAGGTTAACTGCCTCAGATAGCTCACAGCTTTTAACCCACTTTTATGGTCTTGAATATCAGCACCGCTATCAGAAGAAATTAATGCAACAACATTACATAGTGCATTGAGAGAAGTGGTAGAGTCTCCAGAAGTGATTGTAGATTCAGCCCGGGAAGCAAGCTGAGGGGTTTTTTCCTTAAATGTTGCGACGGTATCCTAAAAAAAAAAGAAAATAAAATGAGTTCCGTGGCGCATACCACCCGAATGTCACATGGTCCGTACTACCCGACTCACACTGATATGAAAAAAAGGTAGTAAGCGAAACATTGTTAGAGCAAACGAAATGGAATTGTCACTGTCTTATATTAATAGAGTAAATTAAATAACAGCGCTAATTTGATAAGTATATTCTTACCTGTAATAATGCAGTGTGATGTTATGAAGTATTCGTGGCAACAACTTATAGGGGCACAAACAAACAGTAATCACTCACAGACCATGCGACACTTTGAATCAAACAAAGCCGGCCGCGGTGACCGTGCGGCTCTAGGCGCTGCAGTCCGGAACCGCGGGACTGCTACGATCGCAGGTTCGAATCCTGCCTCGGGCATGGATGTATGTGATGTCCTTAAGTTAGGTTTAAGTAGTTCTAAGTTCTAGGGGACTGATGACCATAGATGTTAAGTCCCATAGTGCTCGGAGCCAAGCCAGCCATTCAACGAAGGCTCATTCGTGTGCCCTTAATGACTGCACAATATAAAGCTTTACGCCTCGCCTGGGCCCGTCAACACCGACATTGGATTGTTGATGACTGAAAACATATTGCCTGGTCGGACGAGTGTCGTTTCATGCCGGCCGGAGTGGCCGAGCGGTTCTAGGCGCTACAGTCTGGAACCGCGCGACCGCTACGGTCGCAGGTTAGAATCCTGCCTCGGGCATGGATGTGTGTGATGTCGTTAGGTTAGTTAGGTTTAATTAGTTCTAAGTTCTAGGCGACTGATGACCTCAGCAGTTAAGTAGCATAGTGCTCAGAGCCAGCCATTTATTTTAAGAAAGGAGGGATGAAGGTGGGAGTTTAACGTCTGTTGGACAGCCAGATCGCGAGAGGGGAAGCACCAGCGCTGCGCTAGCTCAGCTGGAAAACGGTGAGGTGGGGAGGGGGATGAGGAGGGTTGGAGGTTTGACCTTTCTGCCAAATGGTGGCTTAACCACTGCGCCACCTAGGGCGGTAATCACCACAGGGGTCGTTCCGAAGGATGGCGCGGGAATAACGATCTGTTTGGGAAGAGATCTAATCGCTTAATGGCCGGATCTTTGGCACCTTAAGCACTGGGCAACGTAATGAGTGGTTTCAACAAAATCTCGGCCATGGCGTGCCGATGATACTGGCGCCCGAAGCAAGTTACGCTCTCGGAGACGACAGCGGTGAAAGCAGGTAAGACACACACGAGCCAGGAACCAAATCGTGAAGCGCCAGTAGACTGTGTGGCGCAACGAAACACTGCAGCCCACGTTGTCTCAAACCGGTACAGTTTCCTCAGTCCTGAAGGTGCCACGCAGGAGGTGGAGAAGTTCAGCCTAACCCTCGGACCGCAAATGCGGCAAGAAATAGAAAACGAAGAAGAACACGTTGGCGGCAGGGACGAAACTGAAAGACGGTTGTTCCACGCGAAGACTGTATGAGTAAGGGAGACGGGAGGAAGTGCTGGTTATAACCGAACTGCGCCTAAAATAAAGACAATTTATCAGCCTACACAATTTGATAAAAAAAGGAACAATTCCGCTCCTATTAACTGAACGCTGTCCTTTCACTGTGACAACTTTCATCAAAATCGATCAGCACAGAGACAATGGACGAGCAGTTTGCAACAGATGGGTCTTTACGACCCACGGAAAATGTGTCCCAGATCAAAGGAGATAAAAGAAATTATTTAGTACGCTAGCTAGACGAAAATGTAACTCTGATGAAGAAAGGTAATTCGGTAGTAAAAACATAAGAACAGCAAAAATATTAGGAACATGGGCCATGAGAAAGTAAACTAAATGGAAAATTTCCTTGTAACATTTGGCACGGAGTAAAATCTAATGATTGTTGACAAAAGATTTAAGGGGAATCGTGAAAGAAGAGCACTCAAAGACCTAAATACAAACAACGCACCTGCAATAGACGACATTTCCTCGGAATTATTACAATCTTCGAGAACCGACCATTATATAACACTGTTCCACCTAGTATGTGGGATACATGAGACAGGTGATAAACCCGCAGACCTCAAGAAGACTGTAAAACTCCCACCACAAAAGAATGCAGTTGCGAGTGTACTGAATCATCTGTTTAGTAAGTAATGGCAGCAAACTGAAATATGAATTGTCTACAGAATATTGGAAAGACTGCTCGAATGTGACCTAGGAAAACATCAGTTTTGATTCACGAGAAATATAATTTCTTCCTTTTCTATTATATTTTCCTGAAGTTCATTTGCCTTGTGCAGCGCCTACATACGTTACTTCCACAATTCAGTTTTGTCACCTTCGCTTACCACTGGCTTTCCATCTGAGCGCCCTATATACATAAAGCTGCTTCTCTTTTCTCCAAAGATTCCTTGATTTTTTCTTTTAAGCAGTATCTACCCTTTCCCCTAGTTATACGTCCTTCGACAGCCTTGCATTTGTCCACCAGCTATACCTGCTTAGCCATTTTGCACTTTCTGTCAATCTCACTTTTTAGACTTTTCTATTCTTTCACTTTTGCTGCATTTTTTATAATCTCTTCTATCGCCAACTACACGGGAGAGCCAAAAAAACTGGTACACCTTCCTAATATCGTGTAGGACTCCCGCGAGCTCGCAGAAGTGCCGCAGCACGACGTGGCGTGGACACGACTAATGTCTGAAGTAGTGCTGGAGGGAACTGACACCATGAATGCTACAGGGCTGTCCATAAATCCATAAGAGTACGAGGGGGTGGAGCTCTCTTCTGAACAGCACGTTGCAAGGCATGCCAGATATTCTCAATAATATTCATATCTGCTGAGTTTGGTGGCCAGCGGAAGTGTTTAAACTCAGAAGAGCCACACTGTAGCAATTCTGGACGTGTAGGGCGTCGCATTCTCCTGCTGGAATTGGCGAAGTCCGTAGGAATGCACGATGGACATGAATGGATGCAGGTCAGACAGGATACTTATGTTCGTGTCTCCTCTCAGAGGTGTATCTAGACCAGGGCTTCACAACATACGTGCTCGCGGAGCAAGCTGTGAGCAGCAAGGAGCGAGCACGGAGCAGCGCGAGCACGCTACCCCCACTACCGGACCAGAGCGGAGAGTGGGGAGAGTCATGTGAGGCACACAACAGCTGCCGCCAGTCAATGTAAATCCGCGGCCGCCTGCAGGGATATCACTCACGAATTATACTGCGACAAATGAAACAAATAAAGGAGAATGTACACGTGCCAGATAATTTTATTAGCTTAGTGTATGCCTCTACATTCGTATTAATTTGTGAACTGTTACACAATAAAAGGTGTCACTGAAGTGTGGGATTCTCGGTTATCTTGTACTTTTTGCCCTTTACAATTGCGTTTATGTTCGAAGTAATTGTTCTTGTGCATTGTAGGCGCAGCGTGCAGTTTAAATTTTGATCAGAAAATGCGTTTCTCAGGCGCGTCTTGTTACATTTCATTGCAGGGAACAGTTGTTCACAAACATACGTGGAACCGAACATTGATATTATTGTAGCCGCCAGTTTGTGCAAACGAGGAAATCTATGCTGAGGGAAGTGTCTGTAGAATTCCAAAATGTTTTTCTTGTTCTGAAATTTGTCTCTGTATTCTCTGTCACACTGCACGTCAATAATTTCTAGTTGCAGCTCAGGACGAATCTCTTCAATATTCGCTGAATATGGAGAGGAGAACAGATCAAAATCACTGTCTAGTGCTGTCAGATCTTGAAAGCGTTGATCAAATTCTTCCTTAAGGGCAACTAAACTATGTGAATAACGTTCACAGTTTTTGTGAACATCTTGCATGGATGGTAATTTAGGAAAATGAGCTAGATTTCCTATTTCCAGCTGACTCACCCAAAGCGTCAATTTCATTTTAAAAGCTCGTATTCGATCTATGAAATGAGTAATTAGCAGATCTTTACCTTGAAGTGAAATGTTCAAAGCATTCAGATGGCTAGTTAAATCTGCTAAGAACGCGAGATCACATTTCCATGAAGGCTCTTTCAGTTCAGGAACACACATATTATTTATTTCCATGAACATATTTATCTCATCTAATAGGCAAAAAAATCGATTTAATAATTCGCCACGACTAAGCCAGCGGACCTCGCTGTAATAAGGCAGGCTACCATACTGGTTTTCTACATCCTCAAGAAAGCTTTTAAATTGTCTGTGTTGTAGCCCATGCTTCCTTATATAATTGGTTGTACGAACAACAACACTCATCACATTTTTTAGAGTGATACTCTTTGCACATAAGTTTTCCTGGTGGATCACACAGTGAACGCTCCTTATTTCATTCGGCACGGTCAATTTTTGCATTTTCTCCTTCAACAGCGCAACGAAACCTGATTTTTTCCCTGTCATCGCTGGTGCACCGTCTGTAGACACTGAAACTAAAGAATTCCACGACAATTCTATATTTTCAACACTTTCTTCAACACTACTTAAAATATCACCTCCAGTTGCAGTGTTCTTCATGGCTACTACATCGAGGAGCTTCTCCCTCACCTGAAGATCTCTATTAACACCTCTAATAAATATGGCAAGCTGTCTGTTCCAGTGATATCAACACTTTCGTCCAGAGCTATAGAATACGCCAAAAAACCTTTACAGATATTTGCAAGCTGGCTCTGGACGTCGTCTGCCATGTCCTGTATGCGACGCATAATGGTCATGTTAGATAATGGCACAATCAGAAACTGTTCAACTTGAGATGGACACAAATGTTCCGCTGCAGCTACCAAACATTCTTTTATTAAATCGCCATCAGTGAAGGGGCGCAGGGATTTTGCTAAAAGCAAAGCAGTTTTGTAACTCACTCTGAGAGCTGCCTGTTGATTTTTCTTCGTCGTCCAGATCTTCTTCGGATAGCTTCCTTTTAAGTTTAATAACTTCCTGTGCACGATCTGGTCCATCACATTTTACACTTCTGTAGTCTTTCGCGTGGTACGACATATAATGTTCCTGCAAATTAAATTTCCTAAAAGAATTCAGCGTTTTGTGACATACTAAACATTTTGCAACTCCATCTTTTTCTGTAAACAGATACAATTCCTGCCAATGGCGGTTGAACTGCGAAAGCATGGTTGGGGTTACACAACGGCGACTTGACATGATTCTTAACCAGAGAAGTGACTGTTAGAGCTGATCGTAGTACTTTAAACGTTACACAGTAGGTGCGAATTCAATAGGCATGTTGCGGCCCTATTCAAACGTGCGCGCGCATTTCCCCTCCCTCCCCTCCTACCCTACTCCGCGACCTTGCACCTGCTCGCGAGCACATGCCTGAGCAGACGCGAGTACTCGCGCTCAAAACCGGCCAGTTGTTAAGCCCTGATCTAGACGTATCAGGGGTCCCGTATCACTCCAGCTGTACATGCCCCTCACCATTACAGCTCCTCCACCAGCTTGAACAGTCCACTGCTGACATGCAGGGTTAATGGATTCATGAGGTTTTCTCCAACCCTCCAGCAAACTGCTGCAGATTTCAGTGATGGACCAGCAACAAGTGTCAGCGTTCGAACCATTCAACGAAACATAATCGACATGGGCTTTCGGAGCTGAAGGCCCACTCATGTACCATTGATGACTGCCCGAAACAAAGCTTTACGCCTCGCCTGGGCCCGTCAACACCGATATTGCACTGTTGATGAGAGGAAACATGTTGCCTGGTCTGGCGAGTCTCGTTTCAAACTGTATCGAGCGGACGGACGTGTAAGGGTATGGATACAACTTTATGAATCCATGGACCCTGCATGTCAGCAGTGGACTGTTAAAGCTGATGGAGGCTCTGTAATGGTGTGAGGTGTGTGCAGTTGGAGTGATACGGGACGCCTGATGCGTCTAGATACGACTCTGACATGTGACACGTATCCTGTGTGATCATCTGCATACATCCATGTCCATGTGCATTCCGACGGGCTTGGGCATTTCTAGTAGCACAATCGACACCCCACACGTCCATAATTGCTACAAAGTCACTCCAGGAACACTCTACTGAGTTTAAAGACTTCCGCTGGCCAACAAACTTACCAGACATGAACATCATTGAGCATATCTGCGATGCCTTACAACGTGGTATTCAGAAGAGATCTCCAACCCCTTGTTCAATTATGAATTTATGGACAGAACTGCGGGATTCATGGTGACAGTTCTCTGCAGCACTACTTCAGACATTAGGCGAGTCCACGCCACGTCGTGTTGTGGCACTCGTGCGCGCTTGCGGGGGCCCTTCGCAGTATTGGGCCGGTGTACCAGTTTTTTTGACCGAACGAGATGGTGCGGCGGTTAGCACACTGGACTCGTATTCGGGAGGACGACCAATCGTGCGTCCGGACATCCTGATTTAGATTTTCCGTGATTTCCCTAAATCGCTCCAGGCAAATACCGGGTGTTTCCCCTGAAAGGGCACGGCCGACTTCCTTTCCCGTCCTTCCCTAATCCGATGAGACCGATAACCTCGCTGTCTGGTCTCCTCCCCCACAACAACTCAAACCCAGTTTCTTTGGCTCTATATATACTGTATATACCCGTCGCTTGTTACTCTGAGCAGAAGTTCGCGATAAATGCGAGCTAAGTAGTAAGGGACAAATGGCGTAGAGTACTCTTTGTAAAATCGAAACGGGATTCCATGCGGAGGTGGCGCCTTTTGTGTTTTCCACTCTTTCAGTTGATTCTCCACACCTGGGACGCTTTTTACTAAGCCCTCCATACGGGAATATGTGCTATGGTCACAAGACGGTGTGTTTGTGGCCAGAGGCCTTCAACCCGCTTAGCAATTTCCCGAAGGACAAGAATTTTTCTCGGGTTCTCGGCTAGATCCTTTGCTAGGGTGTGACGATGGTAGCTGTACGCTTCGTGCAACGACCTTTTTACAGATGCACGAATCGCTACTAAGTTTTACTTGTCGTCATTGTTTGTTTCGGCAGGAGACTGCACCATGTCAATAAATAGAATCTGTGAAGAAGGGCTTTGTCGAAAATAATATTCCTGAAATAGTTTGACCGGCCCAGAGTACCGACCTGAACCCAATGAAATGAATGAGAACGTTGACTCCGCTCCAGACCTCTGCATCCTACATCACTACCTTCACTGGTTTCGAGTGTTGGGGAAGAATGGGCTACCATTCCCCCACAGACATGCATATACCTCAATGTGACTCTATCCAGCAGAGTTCAAGCCGTTATAAAGGCTAAGGGTGGACACATCAAATACTAATGTTCAGTTGACCCAGAAAGCGATATATGTGGCGCCCAAGTACATGTCGTGTTCCTTGACTTCTGGAAGTCATTCGATACAGTTCCGCACTGCTGCCTAACCAAAGAAATACGAACGGACAGATTACCATATCAACAGCGTGATTGGCCTAAAGAGTTTCTAGCAAACAGAACATAGTATGTCATCTTCAACGGAGAGAAGTTTTCAGGCGTGCAAGTAATTTTGTACGTACCACAATGCTAGAAAATAGTAGCGAAATGCAGGGAGACCAGCAGAGGATCGACGCTTGGTGCAGGGAGTGGCAGGTGACCCTCAACATAAAGCCGGCCGAAGTGGCCGTGCGGTTAAAGGCGCTGCAGCCTGGAACCGCAAGACCGCTACGGTCGCAGGTTCGAATCCTGCCTCGGGCATGGATGTTTGTGATGTCCTTAGGTTAGTTAGGTTTAACTAGTTCTAAGTTCTAGGGGACTAATGACCACAGCAGTTGAGTCCCATAGTGCTCAGAGCCATTTGAACCATTTGAACCTCAACATAAACAAATGTAAGGTATTGCGTATACATAGACAGAAAGCCGCATTATTGTACGATACCACAATTACAGATTATTGGAAACAGTTATTTTCATAAAATATCTAGGAGTATGCTTTCGGAGCTATTTAAAGCTATTAATCGCGTGTAAGGTAAATGCCAGCTAAAAAAAAAAAAAAAAATGGCTCTAAGCACTATGGGACTTAACATTTGATGTCATCAGTTCCCTAGACTTAGAACTACTTAAACCTATCTAAGCTAAGGACATCACACACATCCATGCCCGAGGCAGGATTCGAACCTGCGACCGTAGCGGCAGCGCGAATCCGGACTGAAGCGCCTAGAGCCGCTCGGCCACCAGATGCCAGACAGATTTGTTGGAAGAATCCTGGGGAAACGTAGTCCATCAACAGAGGGGGTAGCTTATCAAAACCCACGTTCGTCCAGTACTTGAGCAGTATTTGCAGTCTGCGAGTCGTAGCAGATATAATCGCTGGGGGGAAACAGAGAAGGCCCACAGAACAACAACACGTTTCGTTTAGGCTCGTTTAGTAAGAACGAAAGCGTCACGGAGATGATCAATCAATTCCTGTCGCAGACGCTGCAAGAGAAGCGTCCTCGGTCACGATTTGGTTTACTATTAAAACACAAAGAGCGTACGTTTCACCAACTGCGACATAATCACTTTAGGACATGGTGTAACAAAGATCTGGGGACGGTCATTACGGACTGAAAGCGGTCATCGTCTAAAGAATTGATATTGTGATCAGAGACTGGAATAAAAAACATTTCAAGAGCGTACGTTCCTAGAAGGGTCAAAAAATATACTCTAAGAAAAAAAAAGACAAACCATTATTATTCGAATGGGACTGAAGTCGGTAGATGTATACATATGTGCATACAAACAAATTATTACAATTTCACAAAAACTGGATGATATATTGAAGGGAACGTGCTTTACAAATTGAGCAAGTCTGTAACGCGCTGGTCTACGGCTGGCTCCTATGCAAGCAGTTATTCGGCTTGGCATTGATTGATAGAGTTGTTGGATGTCCTCGTGAGAGATATTGTGCCAGATTCTGTCCAATTGGCACGTTAGCTTGTCAAAATCTCCAGCTAGTTGGAGGGCCCCGTCCATAACGCTCCAAATGTTCTCAGTTGGGGAGAGATCTGGAAATCTTGCTTAGCAAGATGGGGCCTAGCAAGCACGAAGACAAGCAATAGAAACGCTACCCGTGTGCAGGTGGCTGAAATGTAAGCCCTTGATGGCTTGCAATGAAGGACAATAAAACGGACGTAGGATATCATCGATGTACCGCTGTGCTGTTAGGGTTCCGGGGATGAAAACCCAAGTGGCACCTCAGACCATCAGTCTGGGCCATAGGGGCGAACTGCGGGCGACAGTCAGGTTGCTGTCGCTGCGCTGTCTGGGCCGTCCATTCGGCCCGACAGCCAGGCGCGATGGACTTTTTTTGCCCTACAATACTTTACAGAAAACTGCTCTGCGTTGGAATCCTTTCTTTTTATCTTCCATCCTCATAAAGAATTTCTTTGTATCCTGCTAACTGAGGATAACGATATGGGAGAAGAAGTACATGCAAGGATTACAGCTGGTAACAGGAGCTACTTCGTACTGATTAAAGCATTTAAAACAAGAAGCCTTAGTAGGAATCTCAAGCTGACAGTGTTTCTTACAGTTGTGAGACATGTGCTGATGTATGGTTCGGGGACTTGAACTATGACGGAAAATTATGTGCAGCTGTTACAGAGATGGGAAAGGAAGATACTTAGGAAAATCTTTGGGTCAGTGAATGATAGGGGTTTTTGTAGAATCAGAAATAATGAGATCATAGAATTGTACAGCAAACAAAATATCGTGACAGAAATAAAGAGTAATAGACTACGTTGATTGGAACGTGTAGAAAGAATGGTGGAGAGCAGCACAATCCAGAAAGTTTACAACGGCAAACCAGTGGACGCCGTATAAGAGGAAGAACAAGGACCAGATGGCTAGGCAACGTGTAGGAGGATTTGAGAAGAATGGGAGTTAGAAGATGAAGAGCCAAGGTAACCAACAGAGAAGAGTGGATGGAGATTGTCCAGGAGACCAAGGCCCTACATGGACTGTAGTGCCAAGGAGTAAGTTAGTAAGTTTTCTTGCCCCCCATGACAACCCATCCTGTGCTTACATTTCAGCAAGATAATGCCAGCCTGCACATGGGTAGAGTTTCTATTGCTCGTCTTCGTGCTTGTCAAACTCTATATTGGCCAACAAGGCCACCGAATGTCTCCCCAGTTGAGAAAGTTTGGAGCATTATGGTCACAGCCCTCCAGCCAGCTCGATATTTTGACGATCTAACGCCCCAGTTGGACAGAATCTGGCACGAAATACCTCAGGAGGACATCCAACAACTCTATCAATCAATGCCAAGCCGAGCAACTGGTTGCATAATGTCCAGAGGTGGAACGACCCCGTTATTGAGTTGCTCTGTTTGCGAAGCTCGTTCTCTTGAATAAATCATACAGTTTTTCTGAAATTGTAGTCACATGTTTGTCTGTACATGTACATCACATCTCTCGATTTCCATCCCATCCGGATAATGTTTCGTGGTTCGTCTCTTTCCTTTTTTGTCTTAGAGTATATATTGCTTCCTCCCACATACATCTCGCGAGAAGATCATGAATATAAAATTAGACAGTTTCGAGCCAACACAGAGGTTTACCAGCAGTCATTCTTCCCGTGAGCTATTCACAACTGGAAAAGTAACAAGGGGGAAGTGGTACTGCTACACGAAGCACCCTCCGCCACTCACCTTAAGATGGCTTGTGGAGTACAGGGTGAAAATTATAAAACCAACAAAGTGCAGGGACAGATTCCTGCGTGGAAATGGGGGGGGGGGGGGGGGGGAGGACCTATGTTCATGTGTCCGCACCGCAAATGCATCATCGGCACAGTAGCTGGCGCTGACGAATGATAGTTCTGAGCACGTGCCGTGTGTTCCTTTTGTATTGCAAGCTGCGTGATTGACGCAGCGTACTGTAAGCACCAGAATGGTCCGCTATGCACGTCGGGATCAAGCTGAAATGGTGT
This sequence comes from Schistocerca nitens, assembly GCF_023898315.1. Taxonomy (NCBI): domain Eukaryota; kingdom Metazoa; phylum Arthropoda; class Insecta; order Orthoptera; family Acrididae; genus Schistocerca; species Schistocerca nitens. The sequence goes on along the minus strand of NC_064615.1, from coordinate 329,076,346 downwards.
TTGTCTACGGTTAAGCAGACTGAAATGGTCGAGAGATAGCACGCCTACACCGAAACAAGTACCCTCACAGACACCAATCACGTCACACAACATTTCAAGCCCTTTTTGGGCGTTTGTGCTATCATGGTCGCATCAGACAGACGAACGTGTGGGAAAGCGGCGGGCTGTGCGTACACCAGACTTGGAGGATCGGGTTCTAGAGGATATTAAGACGAGTCCTAATTCAAGCTCCTGCAAACTGGCCCGTCAACATGATGTAAGCCAGAGTACGATTATGTGTAACCTGCATGACAGCCGCGTGCATTGCATCCCACGGAGGCTACTTTGAACATCTGTCGTGACGTGGATGCTATGCAGCTCTGTACGTTGTTCCAGGACGATTTGTTGTCGTTACACGCACATCGTCCATTTCTGGACACATGTTCATAGGACCTTTATCCTCAGTTTCCAGTTGGGTATTCGTCTCTGCAGTTTGTAGGTTTTATTACTGTTCACCCTATATAGGTGCAGATGTAATAGGTGTCCGGCTATTTTTGATCAGACAGTGTGTAGTACGATAAAGCACACATTTGGATGCAGAAACCACAGCACAAGTGAACAGATGTGGATTTACTGTTGGTTGGATCTGTGTTCCTAAAGACGATACGTCTACATCTACATCTACATTTATACTCCGCAAGCCACCCAACGGCGTGTGGCGGAGGGTACTTTACGTGCCACTGTTATTATCTCCCTTTCCTGTTCCAGTCCCGTATGGTTCGCGGGAAGAACGACTGCCGGAAAGCCTCCGTGCGCGCTCGACCCTCTCTAATTATACATTCGTGATCTCCTCGGGAGGTATAAGTAGGGGGAAGCAATATATTCGATACCTCATCCAGAAATGTACCCTCTCGACACCTGTACAGCAAGCTACACCACAATGCAGAGCGCCTCTCTTGCAGAGTCTGGCACTTGAGTTTGCTAAGCATCTCCGTAACGCTATCACGCTTACCAAATAACCCTATGACGAAACGCGCCGCTCTTCTTGGGATCTTCTCTATCTCCTCTGTCAGCCCAACCTGGGACGGATCCCACACTGATGAGCAATACTCAAGTATAGGTCGAACGAGTGTTTTGTAAGCCACCTCCTTTGTTGATGGACATTTTCTAAGGACTCTCCCAATGAATCTCAACCTGGCACCCGCCTTACCAGCAGTTAATTTTATATTATCATTCCACTTCAAATCGTTCCGTACGCGTGTTGTCTAGTAGTCTTCAGTCGTGAGACTGGTTTGATGCAGCTCTCCATGCTACCCTATCCTGTGCAAGCTTCTTCATCTCCCAGTACTTACTGCAACCTACATCCTTCTGAGTCTGCTTAGTGTATTCATCTCTTGGTCTCCCTCTACGATTTTTACCCTCCACGCTGCCCTCGAATGCTAAATTTGTGATCCCTTGATGTCTCAGAACATGTCCTACTAACCGGTCCCTTCTTTTTGTCAAGTTGTGCCACAAACTCCTCTTCTCCCCAATTCTATTCAATACTTCATCATTAGCTATGTGATCTACCCATCTAATCTTCAGCATTCTTCTGTAGCACTACATTTCGAAAGCTTCTATTCTCTTCTTATCCAAACTATTTATCGTCCATGTTTCACTTCCATACATGGCTACACTCCATACAAATACTTTCAGAAACGACTTCCTGACACTTAAATCTATACTTGATGTTAACAAATTTCTCTTCTTCAGAAACGCTTTCCTTGCCATGGGCAGTCTACATTTTATATCCTCTCTACTTCGACCATCATCAGTTATTTTGCTCCCCAAATAGCAAAACTCCTTTACTACTTTAAGTGTCTCATTTCCTAATCTAACTCCCTCAGCATCACCTGACTTAATTCGACTACATTCCATTATCCTCGTTTTGCTTTTGTTGATGTTCATCTTATATTCTCCTTTCAAGACACTATCCATTCCGTTCAACTGCTCTTCCAAGTCCTTTGCTGTCTCTGATAGAATTACAATGTCTGCGTACGCATACTCCCAGATATTTTACGGAAGTAAGTCACCGCTGCAAAATACTAACGCGAATTATTTACAGACGAATCGAAAACTAGTAGATGCCGACCTCGGGGAAGATCAGTTTGGATTCCGTAGAAATATTGGAACACGTGAGGCAATACTGACCCTACGACTTATCTTAGAAAATAGATTAAGGAAAGGCAAACCTACGTTTCTAGCATTTGTAGACTTAGAGAAAGCTTTTGACAATGTTGACTGGAATACTCTCTTTCAAATTCTGAAGGTGGCAGGGGTAAAATACAGGGAGCGAAAGGCTATTTACAATTTGTACAGAAAGCAGAAGGCAGTTATAAGACTCGAGGGACATGAAAGGGAAGCAGTGGTTGGGAAGGGAGTGAGACACGGTTGCAGCCTCTCCCCGATGTTATTCAATCTGTATATTGAGCAAGCAATGAAGGAAACAAAAGGAAAATTCGGAGTAGGTATTAAAATCCATGGAGAAGAAATAAAAACTTTGACGTTCGCCGATGACATTGTAATTCTGTCAGAGACAACAAAGGACTTGAAAGAGTAGTTGAACGGAATGGATAGTGTCTTGAAAGAAGGATATAAGATGAACATCAACAAAAGCAAAACGAGGATAATGGAATGTAGTCGAATTAAGTCAGGTGATGCTGAGGGAGTTAGATTAGGAAATGAGACACTTAAAGTAGTAAAGGAGTTTTGCTATTTGGGGAGCAAAATAACTGATGATGGTCGAAGTAGAGAGGATATAAAATGTAGACTGCCCATGGCAAGGAAAGCGTTTCTGAAGAAGAGAAATTTGTTAACATCAAGTATAGATTTAAGTGTCAGGAAGTCGTTTCTGAAAGTATTTGTATGGAGTGTAGCCATGTATGGAAGTGAAACATGGACGATAAATAGTTTGGATAAGAAGAGAATAGAAGCTTTCGAAATGTAGTGCTACAGAAGAATGCTGAAGATTAGATGGGTAGATCACATAACTAATGATGAAGTATTGAATAGAATTGGGGAGAAGAGGAGTTTGTGGCACAACTTGACAAGAAAGAAGGACCGGTTGGTAGGACATGTTCTGAGACATCAAGGGATCACCAAATTAGTATTGGAGGGCAGCATGGAGGGTAAAAATCGTAGAGGGAGACCAAGAGATGAATACACCAAGCAGATTCAGAAGGATGTAGGTTGCAGTAGGTACTGGGAGATGAAGAAGCTTGCACAGGATAGAGTGGGATGGAGAGCTGCATCAAACCAGTCTCAGGACTGAAGACCACAACAACAACAACTGCTACCAGCGTTTGTTCCGCTATCATATAATCATACAGTGAAGGATCTTTCTTTCTATGTATTCGCAATACATTACGTTTGTCTGTGTTAAGGGCCAGTTGCCACTCCCTGCACCAAGTGCCTATCCGCTGCAGATCTTCCTGCATTTGGTACGGAACATGTGGATAGAAAGTGAAACGTATATGCCCAGCTGTGGCGCAGTGAAGTTCGTCTGGACGTCAGATGTGACCTGCGCCGCCAGCCATCTCGTCTGAGAGCATAAGTTGGGCGGAAGATGCGCAGGAGCGGCGAGAAGCAATTAGTGAACTGCATGCTGTTGCAGCGCGGCTCGGGTCGGCCGGCTGTGCGGAGCGGCGTGGGCGCCTCGCAGCGCCGGCTGGCGCCTGTCGGAAGGTCGCCGCCGCCGCCGCCGCCGCCGCCCTCCCCCGCCGCCCCCTCGCCGCCCCTCCCAGGCGGCGTCTGCCGACACGGCGGAGCCGCAGCTGGCGCCAGCCGGCACGCACACACACACACACACGCGCGCGCGCACCGCACAGTAGCCGCCGCCGCTGCCGCTGCCGCTGCCGCCGCCGCCGCCACGCCAGTCTGCCGACGACCACGGCTCACGCCGCAGCACCCACCGCCGCACACCACTGCCGCCTCCGCCGCTGACCGCCAACACGACGCCGCCCGCCACGCCAGGTGCGTACCCTAGAGCTCGGCGACACCGCCCACGCACCTGCGCGCCGCCGCCTCCGTGGCGCCAGCAGCCGCGGCCGCCGGGATGTGCCTCCTTGTCAACCGACGCGTGTGACTGTGTTCTCGAGTGTTCACCTGCATCGCGAACGGCGCTGCTTTGTTTCTAATTCTATGCGGTATCACGTCAAAAGTGTGCCGCGCCCAAGTCCTGTACGAAAAACAATTACATTTGTTCTTGTACAGCATATTTACAAAACAAGAACATATGCACTGCACCCGAAGTTAACTGCAGCCGGCGTATATATAATGTCTGTATTTCATTCTACACTGCGTTTCTGCCTCTGCGTCTCCATCATCAGGTGTTAACTTTATCTCGTCTCTAACTTCTGTTTCTTGAATGGGAGTAATTTTTAGTTCTATCCAGTGTTGAAGTTCATCGAAAAGGACATTGCCGGTCAAAGGTACACAGCCAAAATAGTACACTAATATGCGAAAATTGAAGCAGAATATTATTTTCGTTAATCATAAACTAAATTAAAGAGAATTGTAGCAATTTACTAAAACATGTCAATAACATCAATTAAAATAAAAATATTATGACGGATCAACACTGGACAAAGTCTTTCGTGTGAACTTCTTGTTTATGTTGCGATCATTTACAACGTACACTATACTATAAGTTTTATACTTCAATGAAACTTCTGGAGAAACGCCTATCCAGCGAATTAATGGAAACATTTATACATTAGAGAAGTTTTAAATGTAACATTCATACAGTTGTTTAACATGTCGAGACACTTAGCCGCAAAAGTTAAGGTGGGAACCTCTACAATATCCATGGAAAACACGTCACATTTTACCGTGAGAATTTTTCGTTACTGTTGTATTTAAGAAGTAGATTTGCTTCGTATATGTGTGCCCAGGAGCCTCTGACAGAAATATATCCCAATCTTATTCATGTTCTGCTGTAATATTTTCATTATTTCTGATGTAAAACAAGGAACTGGTTTATTTTCTTTTGTCTAACCCTTATATCTCCGCAAATATTCTTTGTCGCTGCTAAATTGTCCCTGAGGCTTCTTTAGCGAAAGCACCGACTACTCTGGGTGTCACTATTTCTCTTACAAAATTTTGCATTCCGCTATTTTGTCGAAAACTGATATTCTGAGCTCGTGGCTGTGTACAGAAAATAGGTTGACTCATACACAGAAGATTACAGCACCCAACCACTTTTTTACAATGCTGTTTATTTACTTAAATAGCGCTGTTACTGGTTTCGAACCAACAGGTTCATCTATAGACGGCTAGTTCACGTTAAGACACATTTTACATTAGCTTTCTCGTTTTGTTTTCCCAACTAATGAAATTTCCTTGGGGTGATGGTGCGGGATTCATGAAAAATGCTGTTATCTTCTATTTAAGGGTCAACCTATATTTTGCATTCTGTTTGAGAGTTGCATTCCGGTACTATCTAACTCGGTTCAGCCAAGGATAAATTTTTACTTTTGGCAGATGTTTTATTGAAATCTGAGACCTGTTTCTTCCTAATTCTCTGAGTACTAACTTATTTAAATACTCACATTAGCCATTTCATCGCTGGAGGATGCAGCACTGGCAGGCAGTGCCAAAATATTCCGCAACAACTTTCTATCTCATTACCACTATCCAGAATTTAAAGGCAGAACACATTCGTAACATTAGAAAACGGTGGAGCAAATCCGCATCTGATGATGTTTAAAATACCGAAACATGTTCTAATGAATACGGGACAAAATGTGCGGGATACGTAAATTCCTAAGTGGTGGAGCACACTGTGAAACACGAAGCTTCAGTTTCAAGATGCTGCCGAAGAAGAAACAGTTCGAAAAGCTACCTACGGTACAGTTGCTCATTCGACAGACGCTTCTGGAAGGCAACAGCTACTCCATTAACACGCTTTAATATAACAATTACACTTTGGGAACCATCAAAATAGCTCGTACACAAATGACGAAGAATTACTCCAAAATTCAGTGCGAATTACGAAGTTATCTTGTGCCGTACTTGCAGATCAAACTGGGTATAATTTCTGTTTATTCGTCGTAACAGAGCTCGAAAGATGGCTGAATTTCATCAACTAGCTTCCTCCCTGTGTAGTGCATTGGCGTTCCTTTCTAGTCATCTGTGACGAAGATAGATCAGTTCTAAAACTGTTGAGTTTATTCCATACACTCTCTCATGTGCGTTCTCCTCCGACATAGCAGAGGGGCTAAATTCTAATTTATTTACCACGGCCACACTTTCGTCTGAAACCGGTACCAACACTGAAAAATTAACATGCCGGGCCCCATACTGACGTGTCTTCCCGTTTGATCAATGTTTCGTTATATTGATATCGCACCTTTTCGAACTGTCCCCTCGTCGTTGGTTCTGTTTGTCCATAGGAAGTTCTATCACTATCATAGCTTCGCAGTGTTCATGTCAGCCGATTAAATTTACATGAGCCATTTGCGATGTCTGGACGGTCTAGGTCTTTTTTCTAATCTTCAATCGACTAGAAATAGAGGCAGTTTCACAGTACGCACTGGCCTCTCAAGACTGTCGAACGCAACTTCGCTCTTGTGTATGGATCTTGCGAAAATACTCGTAGAGGCCGTATGGCGAAGTTATACCAAAATTGCCCGTGTAACAGAAGTAGTAATTGATATGTGAGCGGTGTGTCATCGTTTTTGTAATATATGAGGAACTGGAGATACTCTGCACTCACATAATTGCGTAAACTTGTTTTATTATATGACGGTTTTTCAATAACAGGTACAAATAACGAAGCACACATCGACACAATAATATTCAAACACATTTAGCTTTCCAGAATTTCTGTCGTTTGCGAACTCCACATCAACTACTCCAATGTTGGCCTGCTATTGTTTCCTGTATTGGTGACAGATAACCGAGCCGTGTTGTTGACGAAACCCCACAGGCGTCTTTCCGAAGAAATGGTTCAAATGGCTCTGAGCACTATGGGACTTAACTTCTGAGATCATCAGTCCCCTAGAACTTAGAACTACTTAAACCTAACTAACCTAAGGACATCACACACATCCATGCCCGAGGCAGGCTTCGAACTTGCGACCGTAGAGGTCGCGCGGTTCCAGACTGAAGCGCCTAGAACCGCTCGCTTTCCGAAGAAGATTATAGAACTCAGTTAGGTTTTTAACTTATTTGTAACTAATAAACTACTACTACATACCTGATAGAAGTTGAAGAGTAATACGGAGAAAGGCGGTGTATTACTTAACGTCAACAACAGAGATTTTCAGTTCTAAACCTGTTCAATATTATTATTATTATTATTTTATTTTTTACTGCACTGAACCCCGAAATTAAGATGCGAAATCCTCTACTCGATGAAAAGTGAGACGTTAATCAAATATATTAAAATATTATGCTGTTAATTGGAAGCAAATTCCTCAAAAATTTTCCAAAGAGAGATAAGGAATACGTTGGTTTAAAGCACACAATAAGATTTTTCTTTACCTAAGAATCATACGACTACACTTCTCCAGAAAGAGATCACATCTCAATGTAACATCTACAAATGTCTCACTTGTGTATCGATTAGAGTCATAAAAATTTTATTATATTTCTGTGCGGCTAAAATTTATCCTTTCGATTAAGGTTCCTTGTAGCCATCGGAAGACAAATAACGGGAATTTTTCTCCGCTTCCAGCGCCCTCTTATTTCCCTTCCGTTCCACCCGTTAGCCGGCCGCTCTAGGCCTGTATTAAATTATTACGTGTTGCATATAGCAAGGGAGACCACGAAAGCTCTCAGTTTCTCAGATAGGTAGAAGCAGCTCAGTATAACATCTTTTCTCGTCTTTACGAAACAAATGAGATTCGGAATCGAAATATGTGAGTGCTTCCAACGGAGGGGTCGCGGCAGTGAAGAGAGAGATTGGAAATCTGAAGCTCGTCATTTACCAATTCGGTAATTGCGATAGAACAATATAGACAAATGCAGGGATAGTTACTGAAGAAAAGGAAAGAAACGGATCCTCACTTTTCTTCCGACGTTCTCAGAATAGAAAGACGTCAATACACAACCGGGGGAACAGAAAAAAAAAGCTTTTGTGAAAAGAATACAGTCGGTCAATTGTTGTTACTAGGCGTTTTAAAAGTTTGATTTACTTTGTAGACGTCCACCAACGAGAAACTTTTGAAACCTCAGGAAACGACTGACTACTGACTTGTCGCCTATCAGGTGAGACGTTTCTAATCTTCGACGACACATCGTTTTTGTACAAAAGTAAAATAACAAACTGAAGGCATACGGAGACCGGGACTCCTTGTTAAACCATAACTTACGAAGACATCCGGTCCTTCGGGTTGGAGAACCCATCTCCAATGGGAGCACACACAATGAATCGCGGTGTTCAGCCAATCCTTTTGGTTAATGAACGCTTTATTTTTATTCTTTCATTTATTGCAGCATCGTATTCGTTCTCGATATACCCACTCGCGGCGAATTTCGATCGACAACGCTGTCTGTGAGGTGATATGTCTACTGAAACCTCCTTTCCTCAAACTAGAATTTCCTGTGCGGCTAAAATTTATCCTTTCGATTAAGGTTCCTTGTAGCCATCGGAAGACAAATAACGGGAATTTTTCTCCGCTTCCAGCGCCCTCTTATTTCCCTTCCGTTCCACCCGTTAGCCGGCCGCTGTGTCCGAGCGGTTCCAGGCGCTCCAGTCCGGAACCGCACTACTGCTACGGTCGCAGGTTCGACTCCTGCCTCGGGCATGGATGTGTGTGATGTCCTTAGGTTAGTTCGGTTTAAGTAGTTCTAAGTCAAGGGGACTGATGACCTCAGATGTTAAGTCCCATAGTACTTAGAGCCATTGAAACCATTTCACCCGCTAGATACGTATCATCAGCCCAGTCTCTACATGCTTGTGTCCTTACAACTCAGCCAGAGTTAGAATCCACAGAGGGATATCACGGTTTCTTAGTCGCAATATGAAATCTTCGTTTGCTGTCTTACCTCTGCCTTAGACAACTCTCCCGAGATGTTCATTCGGTCACTAAGGTTGTTATATTAGAATAAAGTTGAAGTAGCTGTTGGAGATATAGAACGAAGAAAAGTTAAATAAATATTTAGTAATCTGTCTTTGTCAAGATTTTTAAAGAAGTGCCCAGTTCGTTACTGGCTCAGGGGAAAAAACCTTTCGTCGCTTCACTGAAGTCATTTAGTGAAAGTATGACAAATCTAATTCGTGGTGGCCAGGCATGAGTTTGAACCCTGCTCTTTCCAATATGAGCCTAGGCTCTTATTCAGTGCTGCTAGCTGCCCCGTCAATACGACATTACAACAATATTTTGTAATATAAAGTTTTCTAGTCCATGAAAAAGTCTTGTAGCTAAAAATCATCTACAAATTATTTCATTAAAAATATCGTCTCTTTTAGTTACAGAAATAACACGTTCCTTCTTAGTACCAACAAGAAACATCTACAACTCTTTCCGAGTACGGAACCCGTTTCTATGTAATGTATTATCGTGATATAATTTTCGTAAGAGAGAGAAAGAGTGTACATTCCTCCTTTTGATGCAAATCTTAAGTAGCAGGGAATTATTCAGCAGTTCTGAGGTTTTTAATGAGTTTCAGTAGCACAGCTTGTGCTACCAATACGATAGCATGAATAATTTTCTACATATATAGTAATAAAGCTGTTATAATTCGTACTGCTGTCTTGGGTATGCACTTCCTAGCCACGAATATACTGGCATTTCGGCTACTGCAAATATTTAACTAGTTGGCGAAAGCGTGTCTAATAATTCTTTCGCTCCCATTTCTGTAGGTCGCTTATTACGCGTATATGCTCTGCAGTTTTTTTTTCTGCGTAAACAATATCACTACATTGTGTGTGACTAAGCTGCTGAAAGGAATGCAGCATGACCAATTTCAACAGTCACTGGCGTAAATATGAGTAATGTGTACATGCTTTTCTTCGACATCTTACAGACTGAGTATAGGTCTCTCTATGTAAACCACTGGCGGTAACCGGCTTCCGGCCTGCGATTGGTTCCAGTCCTGCCCGTGGAAGAAATTCCTGGTGAACAAAAAATGAATGTACTAGAGTCGCGAGTTTTAACGCACAGTTTTTTGGCATGGCGTGTCGGGAGAGGGGTGCCACTCATATCGGTACATTACTCCATAAACATTAACGTCAGGGACGCTATAGTTTTGAATTTATGTGCTAGGAGCGCTGCTCTCGGGTCACGCCTGCGGGTCACCAAAGCTATCCATGCCTGATGTAAATAATCACCAGGAAAGCAATTTCGTGCTAAGTTTTCATTTCAGGCTATTAAGTCATGTTCCTTTATCAGTGACTTATTTTATCCGCATACGCTCTGTTTCGAGATAATACAAGACGAAAAGAAAGAGAGAGTATTAGCGTTTACCGTCCCATCGACGACCAGTCATTAGTGAATAACCACGAATTTGAATAAGGGAAGAATGGGTAAGGAAATCATCCTCGTGTTTTTCTAGAGAACAACGCAGTATTTGCTTTAAGCGATCTAGGCAAACCTAAATTTAAATCTCCAGCCAAGGTTTTGAAATACCTTCTTTCCGAGTTCGAATTCTTCCCGTTAGGCCATCTCGTCCAAATAACATCGAAGTGACAAAATGCTAACCACAATTTCTTCCCTTTTGTGTTCTCAACACTCGGCGAGCTTGGTTCATCTCCAGGTACTTAACGTGTGCCTGATCACGATCTCTCTCTGTCTCTCAATATAAATTATACGACGTATGAATTGGTTTGGGAGTTTAAAAGCCTTTTTTATGGGATGGTGGGTGATGGTAAATTCCTGTGGGACCAAACTGCTGAGGCCATCGGCCCCTAGGCTTACACACTACTTAATATAACTTAAACTAACTTACGCTAAGGACAACACACACACGCATGCCCCAGGGAGGACTCGAACCTCCGACGGGGAGAGCCTCGCGAATCGTGGCAAGGCGCCAGAGACCGCGCGGCTACCTCGCTTGGCCCTTTTTTTATGTTTACTCAAGAATGATTTAGTGTATAGATTGGACAGTTAAACTATGCAGTAAATTATTCATATAGAACTAAACTTTCAATTTTAAAATAAATAATTAAAAATAAATTAAGTAACACGAATGTTTCCTGGGTATGGTACCGCGTCATATTGTAAAACACTTTTGTTGTTGAAAGCAACGTATCGGCCACGGTTTCAGTGGCCTTCTTATGGGTCTGATTTCACTAGCAATTTTTCTGTTCGATATGGCGCTGTACAACATCCAAAAAACTTTCACGTTAACTGACTCTTGGTAGTGGAAGCCTGCGCAATTAAACAAATACATTCTTCAGTCTGCTATTATGCCATTAGCTGCCTGCCATAAATATGTGCTGAACTGCAGTTCTGACTCTGTTCCTCTTTTGAGAATAATAATAATTTTAGCAGCGTGGCAACAGTATTGCCTCGATAACCTAATTACGAGTTCCAACTCATAAAAGTCCACAGTTGTCGTCTGCTCAGCGAACATTGACATTATCGTCATGTCACAGTAATAATAAACGCCTGAAAAAACAGGCAGCTGCTTAATTTATGGCAACGGAGTAAGTACTTCATTCTGTTTCCAGAGATTATACGATATTTCAGTGGTTTATATTATACGATATTTTAGTTTATATCTTGGCGTTTTTTTAATATTTATTTTGTATTTTATTTTAGCGGGTACGTTGTCACACAGTTTAAAAACGTCAATAGACTGCTTCCCATAGCCATATCACGATTTTTTTGAGTAGAAATTTCTACAGCGGATATTATTTTACTTTTCGGGGAAACAATATAACTATACAGGGTGTCCCTGGAAGAATGGTCATTATTCAGGGATATGACAAAAACGTTCATTTGAAGCAAAATACTTAATATGTACTTGTGCTACAATTTGGTTACCGAGATGGAACACATTTAATGTACAGTGTTATTTATGAAACTGATGGCTTTACACACAAATGGTTTGAATTACACGGAAAGGATGCAAGAAGTTGTGATGAGTAACACAAACGAAGTGTGGAGGGTAGAACATTTTAGTGACTGGCGAGAAACCACAAAGAGAGTCCCGCAGAGCTGAATTTTGAATCTATTCCTACTCCTATGGCAGATACATCCCGAACAAAGAGGTTGAAAGCAACGAGGTTGATTGGGCTACAATAAAACGTCAAAGAGGGTGGGTGGGTAAGACACATACGTGAGCGCCAATAGCCCAAAAACAGATGTGCATTAAATGTGTTCTATCTCGGAAACCATTCGGAACAGGACATACGAGATCTGTTCAAAAATTCCTGAACTCTGTCCACAAAATGTTTCTACGCTTATCTCTTATATATTGTGCACAGTCTCCTTCGACATACTCTCCTCCACAATTGATACATCGCTCCCAACGCCGTTTCCAATTCCGGAAGCAGTCTTGGTACGATTCTTGGTAGAACGCGCTAAGTGCCGCCTGCGAATTTTCTTTTATCTGGTCTATCGTTGCAAATTCCGTCCTTTCAACGCGGTTTTTAACTTTGAAAATAATAATAAAAAAGAAACATCCGCAGGGGCCAGGTCTGGAGAGCACGGAGAACGAGGCAACAAAGTGATTCCGATTTTTGTGCAGCAGCCACGCACCAACAGGGATAAACGTGCGGGTGCGTGGGACGAACTTGGCGGCAAGACGGTGCATTCCAAGATGCTGTCCCAGGATTTCATGACAGGCTCCAACTGAAATCTTACATTCTTCTGCAATCTCTCTATCAGTCAGTCTTCGATAGACCCACACAACTTTGTTGGCATTCCTGACATTAGCGTCGGCGCTAGCCGCCCAAGGATGTACTGAACGAGTGTCATCTTTAACTACCGTCTGGCCCTGTTTAACCCGTATGAATCATCGAAACATCGAGTACGGCTTAAGCACTTGTCACTGTAGGATTCCTGCATCATTTGCTGCGCCTCGCCTCTGTAAAGGTTTTCACGAATTTCATGCAAAATTTAATGCAATCGCTTTGCTCCTCCAATTCTGCTATCTCGCAGCAAACTGTGGCACACAGCGCTTTATTCAATACAGCACTGAACAATAACTAACAGACATACTACACTGAAACGTCCGGCAGTTGCACATTAAACACAGGCGTGTGCATGGATGCCAACAGCATTTTGTTCCTACTCACCACTGGCGCGAAATCATGAATTTTCAGGAATTTTTTGATTAGACCTCGTATGTCCACATGAAGTTTTTTGCTTCAAAAGAGCTTTCTTGTCATATCCCTGAATACTGATCATTCCTCCTGCGACACCCTGTATAGTGCATAGGAAACAAGAAAGCCCTCGATGCATTGCAACCTGATGCGCCGCGTGGCCCATCAGTACACCCAAGGGCCTCGTCGCCTATGTTGCCGCTGTGGTTGACGGTAAACAGGGGCTGACACGCGCCGTTCCCCGCCTACCGGAGATGACCCTGCCTTGGCTCCCAGTAGCCAAGTCCTGTGGAGGGGGTAAGCGACAAGCTGGGGGAGAGGCCAGACTTTGGCCCACCCGCAGTGCGTGTGCAGTATTTACGCAGATAAGGACGCCGCGATACCGACTCCACCGCCACAACAAGCGGTTTTCCCCGCGTGTTTACGAGTCGGCAGCTACCGGATACACAGAAATTCGCGGAACCTCTTAGAGAGTACATGCAACCATTAATCATATTCTGTCTTACACACAACGGAAAGCAAGCATTAAATGACAGACAACTCCGCCAGTCGAGGTGAGTAACATGTTTCGGGGACAGAGTGGGCTGTACTTAGATTCTCCGCAAAATACGACTCGAAATCCGAAAACGTGGATCTCATGAATCAAAATCCGCATCTCTCTCACAAAATATCCTAGAAGCCGTCGAGCAAGGTAACCAAATGAATCCTTTATTTCTTGGTTTTCAGTAAGTATTGTATCAGTACCGCACCGATGTCTACAATAGATCATGTTCTAGATAGGTTTGTGAATGAGGTGAGCAGTAGTCTATTTACTTTTGTAGGCGGGACGTAGCAAAATAATCTGGACACATAATTACAAAAAATGAAATCGATTTGGCCTATGCATGAGAAAATTATGTTAAGACCCCACTTCCGTATGCTACCCGTTAGGGACGCGGTAACGGAAAAGTACGTCGATTTTTGGTTAGGCGCGTATTTCATTTTAAATCCGATAGAAGTTTCTAATTCCACCACAAACTGCATCTCATTGTTTAAAACTTCTCCATTCTTTTGCCGCCTTCGACTTTTTGTGTGGCTTGGTCTTTCAGTTCTTGCACTGGTGGTTTGATAGTCGATGAATTGCTGTGTGTTGTTTCTTCGGTGATTGATAGGCATGTAACCATGCCATAGCGCTGAGCCGTGCTTAGCACTGCAGAAATATGTACAAACCGAACTTCAAGGCGATGACCCTTCCTTAGATAATGCAAGTACTTCGCGCTGAAAAAGTTTTATTGGAAGCAAACTGCCTGAAAATGTTTGAGAGACGAGATTTGAGGTTGTGGCAGGCATTCACCACCGCCTCCACAAGAATATAATAAAGTGGAATTCTTACTTCGATATTTGGAGCAAAGATTATAAAACTTGTGACTACATATACAGATACGCGGCCCGCATCTCGTGGTCGTGCGGTAGCGTTCTCGCTTCCCACGCCCGGGTTCCCGGGTTCGATTCCCGGCGGGGTCAGGGATTTTCTCTGCCTCGTGATGGCTGGGTGTTGTGTGCTGTCCTTAGGTTAGTTAGGTTTAAGTAGTTCTAAGTTCTAGGGGACTTATGACCACAGCAGTTGAGTCCCATAGTGCTCAGAGCCTACAGATACGCACCAGAATAAATATGTGCTAGACGCTTTAACAATTGTCGATTTATTAAAGTGGTTGGGTGAACTATATGTTTAGCTTCGGATCCGATTTTCTGAGGTTAGAAATATGGATGCATAATAAGTTTAGCGTATTTATTAACGTATCTCACACACATAGTCCCGAAATAGTGCGCACTGCACCCCAATGCACCCGCATAATGTTTCGATTGTGTATATGAATCATGCTTGGACGAAATAACAAAAAAGAAAGTCACACGCTCGGCACAGCCTTCAATCCTTTTTTTTCCAAAGGTATTACATTTTTGTCAAAGATGACATGCATTCACGTTAATTTGCGTCACGTTACGAACATGTGAACGCTATTATTTGAGGTGGATGTTTTTTTTTCTGAGAATAAAGTTAAATTTATGATACAGCATACAAATTTTCTTTTCGTTCTTTTCGATATTGTATAAATATCTAGTATTTTGCTTTCATATCCATAAGTTAGTGCCGGCCGCGGTGTTCTAGCGGTTCTCGGCGCGCAGTCTGGAACCGCGCGACTGCTACGGTCGCAGGTTCGAATCCTGCCTCGGGCATGGATGTGTGTGATGTCCTTAGGTTAGTTAGGTTTAAGTAGTTCTAAGTTCTAGGGGACTGATGACCACAGATGTTAAGTCCCATAGTGCTCAGAGCCATTTGAACCATAAGTTAGTGTTCTGTTTCCCGTGCATCATGCTGAAAATGAATTTACGTTCGTCGTAGCTATTCTTGTGTATAATATCGTCCCTATTGACACCAGAAAAATAACAAGCTACAAAATGAAAACAAACGTCGAAGCTAAATCTGTTTCAATCTTTAGAAATTTCTCAAAGATTATTAAAAATATGTAGGTTAATTACAGTAACGAAATCTTTCCATGTGCCCCAGAAACGTTGAAAATGAAGGTGAATATAGTCTTTGATAAGAATGTAACACCTCTGAATAAAAAACAAGTGCAATCAACTTTGACGAGAAATACGGTTCTCCTTTTATCACTTGTGGAAGCGATTAATCCACGATGTGAAGCGGAATATTTTAGGACGGCATCGTGCGAAGCGTATGTAAAGTCCCTATTTTTCATATGAGTATACAAATATTTTATTTTGGAAGTTTTGTTTGTGTGAAACTTGTAAAATACCGAAAATTGTAGTCATACACGAGAAAGGTTTCAAGTGTGATATTGCCTCCCTGACTCCAAAATGTTGGTTGTGGTGACCGACTGATCTGACGCATATTTCAATATTTAGGTTAGGCGAAATCTGTTAACTGAATATTAATTTCTGGCAACATATTGATCTGTAGGGTAGCCTGATGTCTACGTATTTCGGTGACGAAATATGTTTCATATTTAATGCAAGCCGTTTTAATGTGTGATTCCTGCTTTTAAATGGTTCACTCACTCGTGATTTCTGTATGAAGTCGTCGTAACGAACATTCGCTCTATATTTAATGCACTGAAATGAAATGAAATGTCGTGGGGCTAAGGCCTCCCGTCGGATAGACCGTTCGCCTGGTGCAGGTCTTTCGATTTGACGCCACTTCGGAGAACCTGCGCGTCGATGGGGATGAAATGATGATGGTTAGGACAACACAACACCCAGTCCCTGAGCGGTGAAAATCTCCGACCCAGCCGGGAATCGAACCCGGGACCTTAGGATTCACTTTCCGTCACGCTGACCACTCAGCTACCGGGGCCGGATTTAATGCACTAATGCTGCAGTTGTACTACAATTGCAAATATTCGTAAAGTTATAAATAACTGCTACTGTTGTATTCAAAGAAACTATCGTGCTAACAGACAGACCTCAGTATTTTGATATATTTATGTTCAGTAGAACATCATTTAGGATAACTTCAAGGAGTAAGGGGCTACTGTGCAACGCTAACCCTCTCCCCAAATAAACTCTTAATGTAGAAATGGGTGGTTTTAAATAGGACGATCGCATTGGTTCAGCTACGGCGAAGGTGAATGACAAACTTCCGTGGGTTAGTAGGGTATTGTGTAACAATGTCCCATCATCGAACGAATGAATGCAAGTACCATCATAGGTGGACCTACACTAGAAGAGTGTGTAAGGTAGTATTACGATGGAAGGAAGATACTGGCAAAAAATGGTATTACATATTTTTATGAGCATCAGTGCGTAGGCTTATTTTAGCTGTACTAAAATAGACATTATTTAGATTCTTGGAAAGACTGTTGATTACATTATTACTCAAAAAACATCAATCCATATTTAGCGAGTTTGTTGAGTTTAGCTGTACATTAGATGGGAAAGGCAACATGTGAGCCATAGCTGTTCATTCATTACTACGCCGCGAAAGTAAGTACGGTTGCACTGGCAACATGACGCGTTCTCTCTCTCTCTCTCTCTCTCTCTCTCTTCCCGGGCGACAACACTGATAGCCATATCTTGGTTGTTGCGTGGCTTTACATAATAAGTGCAAAGCCACAAGCAGCCTTACGTTTTTGTCGTAATCACTTGCAATGGACACGTGTTACATTCGACGGTGGTAATGGCCATTGTACTGTAGATGTATTATTGTTTTGGCTGAGTATCAGTTCCCTGTAGTAGCAAAGATTAGCTATCAACGTTCAATGTCTTTCTGAGATAACAGTTATGAAACTGACATTTGTACAGATAGGTCACATTCTCTGCAGTCGGCAATTTAAACAAACGAACAATGCGTACACATGACTATAGGCTCACTACGTATGACATGTTTTTGTTTTCTGGTTGACGAATGCTGCATTTAGAAGCAGTCAGTTGCCTCTGGTATTGAACATCAACGTAATATTTTCCTTGGTTAATAAGAGAAATTTGCTGATTATCTTTACTTTATCGGGAACAATACATTGGAAAAAAAGTATACGTATGCATTTCGCTGAAGGCAATGTAACGTATTGTTTCGAGAAACTGTGATGTGCGTTATTATCTTAGTGACTGACATTGCTGATATTAGTTGGAAGTAATCATGCAAATACCAAGTTCTCCTTCTTCAGTAATATAACCAAGAATTCAGTTACTGTCCCACGCTTCCCGTTTAACAATCAATACAAATTATTGAGCTGTATAAAAGGGATTTTTCTCCTTACAAGAATAACTGAAACTCAGTTACCAATAGCGTGAGTTAACTTCATTTTGGCATTAGTATTATGATACACCAATTAAAGTAAGCTGACGCACGTAAAAGTGTAGTGAAAGAAAGAAGTAATATAGTGCATCACACAATGGATATTTATTCCATTAAGCCTTGCATTAGCAGGGGGGAGGGGTACTTCGTGCTCACCTTTTGAAAATGTTATCATCTGGCCATGTACCTTATATTTTAAAATTTAGAGAAAATTTTATTGTTTTTAATGATTTCGTCTACCACAGCCCGTAACTGTTTTAAATTCTTCAGTAAAACTTAACAAAAAATCTAAGTTTCAGCAGTGGATGTCGGTTTTTACAACAAGAGCAATAATCATATTATCAAGTTCATGACCCTTGTTACACATCAGCACATCTTTAAAAAGTATGTTATGAATAAAAGTCTATGACAATTAACAAAATTTGTATTTTTTAAATTTTTTTGCGCTGATCGTAAAGTATCGCCCTTTGGTTCTAGTAAATACGTTGGTATTTCTAAGATTTTTCTAAAAGATATTTTTAGGTTCTGAACCCTACCTAAACATCAGTGACCACGTTAATATATTAATGGAAATTAACGAAATTTGATTTTTTAAATTTTTTTATCGAGGGCATAAAGTCCCTTCCCACCCACCCATCCACCCACCCAAACCCTTGGTAGTACAAGTTATGGAAAACACGTTGGTATTGCTAGTGTTAATAGCTGTGCCGTACCTAAAAGGGAAAAAAAAACTGAAATTATATTTTTTTAATTTTCTGATCGCACACTTGCAATTTCAGTAAAAAAACATTTGTCATACTTGAAATTGTGGCTAAAAAGCAGTTGTAACAGTAAAAAGATTACTGATTAGAGCAGGATACAAAATCTGCCTTAATTGCTTTTATGAAACACCAGGATAGTCAAACCGAAATTTGAACCCTGTTTCTCTTGACAACAAACTCTGGTATCTCTGTTTCTCTTTGTTGTTTGCTGACTGAAATTAAATGAATGTGCTTGCTGAAAGCTTCTTTTCGCTTAGTATGGTTTCATAAATGTCTTCCCATTTTTTCTACAATTAGCAGCATCACATATTTGTAATTATCTAATTTCCACGAAGAGTTTAATAAATATACGCGAATTCGTAGAATGACGAAGTGGATACGTGAAATAATTCACGTAGCCATCTATAACATTGTAGAATAGACCTAGTAGTTGCATTTATACAGAATATATTCACGATTCATGTATGTATGGAAAAAATATTCTTAATTAGTGGACTACTCCCTACCAGAAGTAGATTCCTCTGGATTCATCGTTTTTGTTGCGTAGCCTTGTATTATTTTGCCGAAGGACGAAGAAACTTCGATGGTGAAGATGTTTTGATTTGACACGCGATTCTCTTTGTAAAACAGTTCAACACTTCTCTTACTGTATACAAACCGTCTGCAAATTTCTTTTACGTCAAATATTTAAAACCTGTGGGATAACGGAAATTTGTTCGGATCACATGGCAATCCGCCAACATCCTGAACATCCTAAATAGGAAGACGCTCAATATTATACTTGCTAACGTTTAACCCATAGCTTCAGTTGTGAGGCATTAGGAGTTACCTGCCTACCAATTTCGCAGTAAAGATAAGATTAATAACACGGCATTAATCAACATGGCTAGCGTCCTATTTACTTCACGAATCATGAGAGAAAGAAATATATGTTGTGCAGTTCTTGGAAGATTATAGTTACCTTCCACTATATAAGACATCCTTACAGAGGAAAAATATCGGCAGAACTACAATTAAAGTACTATCTGGTGGTGACATCACTCAAGGATACCATTTTACTCCCAAAGTTTCGACTGTGAAGTCCTGTTTAGTCTTCGAAGTCCGTGATTGATTGACGAGGGTTCCGCGAAAAGGACCAGTTAAAGAAACGGACTCCCACGGTACTGACAAAGTCATCTTTTGAACTGTTTGTAACAACAGTTGAGTATCGCTCGAAATTTGTAATGTGTGTCAGAAAAAAGACTAGGTGAGGACTGGAAAGCAATTCAAAATAATTACCGAAAATTTTCAAAATCTGTTGTAAGTCACCTTTCACCTACGTTCTGTACTTTGCGAAGATCATTACGAATCTTCAATGACACTGTATAATGTAGCAATATCAGTTTAACAACAGTGGTGTTCGTTACTCACCAAGAATGAATTGATTTTATTGCTTTAATATTATTGCTTATATCAACATCTCCGTTCTCACTTTTGAGTGCATACACTGCTGAATGAGGAATTTAATATTTCGGCATTCAGTTTACCATGCTCCCACTCCGTTTCTCCTGATTTTGATTTTCTGGTGCTTAAATCACAGGTGACATACTACGATAACTGGTTGGGATGCTTCATCTAGGCCAACGTCTGTTCCTACCATCAGTCTTCTCTGGACTAGCTATTACTCCGTCCGAAGACGTATTACATCAAAATACGCCTCGTGCGTGGAAGACAATGACGGATCACGCAATAACAGAGCCTGCTGCGACAGTGTGGGGCGTTTCGTTGTGTTCTGCGGCACCTGCAGCGGCAGGTGTTGGCTTCAGTGGCAGGTGTGGCTGCGACCACCTGCTCCAGACGTGCTCTGTTACCGCGCTGTCCGGGGTTACGGCCGCACAGAAACCGAATACCTCTCGCTTTTGGCCGCCGCTCTACGGTACACTGCGATGTTTTACTCATCTCCACCCATCCTCGGAAGGGTGACTATAAGAAAAATTATACGCTGATAGCTGATATCTTTGCTAGCTGGGCTGGAATACGAGAACAGTTTCTGTTACTTAAGTTTTCGTTAATGGGTAACAAAAAAAAGAAAGAGTAGGTAAGTGCCAGATTGCGGATACATAGGTCTGGCTTCGATCCCCTATCGGACCTATAATTTTTATTTGCCTCTTATCATTTCTTTCGACTTCGGTAATGCCAGGTAATGTAAAAATTCAGTGTTGCAATGTGGTTTGGAACCTATGCAAAATTTTTGGTACCCCTACAAACGAGTGGGCAAGTTACTTCCAAGGTCGGAGGGAGGCAGTACCACCTCTTGAGTATCATGCCTAGTGAAGCACTGTGGTGTTCAAATCAACCTTCAGATTGATGATAGTTTTACCCTTTATTCTCGTAACAGATATCACTTAAATAGGGCGAATTAGGAATTTCATGCGACTAATAAATTTAATAAAGAAAATTAAGTCACGATTTCCGCTGGGCCAGCCGAAAGCAACTTCATGGCAGTGATGAAAAACTAAGACTGTTGTCGACGACTCAGTGAAGTGCAGACATGAATGTCGAAGATATTTGCGAAGGCGTGCTGGAAAACAACACCTCCGAATTCTTCATGTGAAAACTCTTAAGGTTTTTTAAAGAAAACAAACGGTATTAAAATTTTACATCTTTGTTCTTCATGTCCACACATTTATTTCTCAACGTAGTCACCCTGGCAACAAACACATTTTTCCCACAGAGATACCAGGTTATTGATACCGTCGTTGTAGAATGTTCGGCTTTGTTGACAAGGCCACGATCTGACCTCTGCTTGCGCTTCATCACTATGAAAGTGAAGTCCTCGACGATGATCTTTAAGTTTTGTAAACAGATGAAAATCGGATGCGGCCATGTCGGGACTGTATGGAGGACAGCGAACCCAAGGCGTCGGATTATTGCAGAACTCGCAACTCTCGTGTGTAGTCTGTCATGCTCAAGGAGAGGTTGCTTCATGTGTGGATGAAGTCTTAGAATTCGAAACTCGATTACAGCACCCTGTTTCTTACACACAGATATAGTTACGTCATATTACACGTTACAATTCGGAGCCCTCTAGGGCCAGGGGGTGCATGTATGTAGAGATGAAGAATAAAGATGTAGAATGTTAATAATTCTTATTTTATTTTTAAAAACTTTATAAGAGTTTTCACATTAAAAATTCGGAGGCATTACTTTTCGGCACGCCCCTGTAGAAGCATTTGCGATCACTTTGTAACTCGTTCTGTTTTGTTATGTACATTATGCGATATTTGGTGTTTAGTCATAGTGCTTGTTAGACTGTGCCGGCCGAAGTGGCCGAGCGGTTCTGGGCGCTACAGTCTGGAACCGCGCGACCACTACGGTAGCAGGTTCGAATCCTGCCTGGGGCTTGGCTGTGTGTGATGTCCTTAGGTTAGTTAGGTTTAAGTAGTTCTAAGTTCTAGTGGACTGATGACCTCAGAAGTTAAGTCCGATAGTGCTCAGAGCAATTTGAACCATTGTTAGACTGCATTGCTGGATATTTTACAGCCCATCAAAAGGGTCTGAGCTCGAGATTGGGCGTTGGACTACCAGTATAATTACAATACATTCTTTAAAAATACGGCACGTAAAGAGTACATTTCAAGACTTCAGCATGCGTTAAATGAAGATAGCCCTTTCTCGGTAAATTCAGTACTGTGGTTTGTTTTGGAAAATAGTACAGGAGGTTGGAGACATTAGGGGAGGGGGGGGGATATGATGAGGCTTAGCCCGTCCATTCCCTTATGAAGATACACTATCTTACACGATTTGTTCAGTGTATGGCAGTCTCGTTGGCTAAATGAGTAAGTACACTCCTGGAAATGGAAAAAAGAACACATTGACACCGGTGTGTCAGACCCACCATACTTGCTCCTGACACTGCGAGAGGGCTGTACAAGCAATGATCACACGCACGGCACAGCGGACACACCAGGAACCGCGGTGTTGGCCGTCGAATGGCGCTAGCTGCGCAGCATTTGTGCACCGCCGCCGTCAGTGTCAGCCAGTTTGCCGTGGCATACGGAGCTCCATCGCAGTCTTTAACACTGGTAGCATGCCGCGACAGCGTGGACGTGAACCGTATGTGCAGTTGACGGACTTTGAGCGAGGGCGTATAGTGGGCATGCGGGAGGCCGGGTGGACGTACCGCCGAATTGCTCAACACGTGGGGCGTGCGGTCTCCACAGTACATCGATGTTGCCGCCAGTGGTCGGCGGAAGGTGCACGTGCCCGTCGACCTGGGACCGGACCGCAGCGACGCACGGATGCACGCCAAGACCGTAGGATCCTACGCAGTGCCGTAGGGGACCGCACCGCCACTTCCCAGCAAATTAGGGACACTGTTGCTCCTGGGGTATCGGCGAGGACCATTCGCAACCGTCTCCATGAAGCTGGGCTACGGTCCCGCACACCGTTAGGCCGTCTTCCGCTCACGCCCCAACATCGTGCAGCCCGCCTCCAGTGGTGTCGCGACAGGCGTGAATGGAGGGACGAATGGAGACGTGTCGTCTTCAGCGATGAGAGTCGCTTCTTCCTTGGTGCCAATGATGGTCGTATGCGTGTTTGGCGCCGTGCAGGTGAGCGCCACAATCAGGACTGCATACGACCGAGGCACACAGGGCCAACACCCGGCATCATGGTGTGGGGAGCGATCTCCTACACTGGCCGTACACCACTGGTGATCGTCGAGGGGACACTGAATAGTGCACGGTACATCCAAACCGTCATCGAACCCATCGTTCTACCATTCCTAGACCGGCAAGGGAACTTGCTGTTCCAACAGGACAATGCACGTCCGCATGTATCCCGTGCCACCCAACGTGCTCTAGAAGGTGTAAGTCAACTACCCTGGCCAGCAAGATCTCCGGATCCGTCCCCCATTGAGCATGTTTGGGACTGGATGAAGCGTCGTCTCACGCGGTCTGCACGTCCAGCACGAACGCTGGTCCAACTGAGGCGCCAGGTGGAAATGGCATGGCAAGCCGTTCCACAGGACTACATCCAGCATCTCTACGATCGTCTCCATGGGAGAATAGCAGCCTGCATTGCTGCGAAAGGTGGATATACACTGTACTAGTGCCGACATTGTGCATGCTCTGTTGCCTGTGTCTATGTGCCTGTGGTTCTGTCAGTGTGATCATGTGATGTATCTGACCCCAGGAATGTGTCAATAAAGTTTCCCCTTCCTGGGACAATGAATTCACGGTGTTCTTATTTCAATTTCCAGGAGTGTATAAGACTACGAATTTGGAGGTGCATGAGTTAAGTCCTCGGTCGGACTTAACATTTTTTCTGTCGTTTATAGTTTCCTCCTCCCCTGGCAATGATGTGAAAAATCGAACTGATGTGAAAAACGGCAAGCTGCATTGTGGTTCGGAGCCCAAATTAACAGTGGGTTCCCCTTTAGCTGGCTGGATAAGTCAGTTCGAAACCCGGAAAAAGAGAAACGCATACCTCTTCCAATTGGACAACTGGTAGTAAAACACTGCGGTGGTAGAACCAATCTTCGAATTAAGGGCTGTTCTACCTCTTCGCGGCAATCCAACAAGATATCACGCCAGATTACCTTGGTGACAGTCTTTCAGTATTTCAGAAATGTCGAGAAACTGTGGTTTAGTTACCTTAGAATTCTGCGAATTTAACAACGCTGAACTTTTACGTGTGGGGGACCCTACAGTATGACTGTATCATAGAAAACTTGGTACACGTGAAGAAACCAAATGCAGTGGACTCTGACATACGTCACCTAACCTGCAGTTGGCCGTGATCTTTAGTGCCTGTAAGCTTCGTCAGTCATTCTCATAAACTGTGGAAGATAACTAGTTTTCACATTTTTATGTCGGTTTCAATTTAATATTATCATTTTTATACTTTTTCCCACTGCCATAAACGTGAATGTTCTACTTTTGCCGCTCTTTACAATTTCAGAGAGAATCACGGAAAATAGGAAGATTAGGGCGTAACGTCCCGTTGACTTCGGCGTCATGAAGTGGCCGAGAGCAAACTGGCTTTCGACAAGAAACGGGAAGAAAATGTTCCTAAATGCGCCGTAAAAGATTTAGGATATTCACAGAAAATCTAAAGATGAGTTGCCGAAGAGGGACTAGAGCAGCCCGTCCAGTGTCTTAACGAAGGCGCCAGTTCCCTATTTCTGACCGAACGTGCAAGTTACCTCTGCTTCTACAGTTTGTACTGAGTTGTCATGAAGTGCAGTCCTACATCCAGATTGTCAAAGCACAACAGCAGTTACTGTCAACACTGCTCATTGTTCCCCGAATAACGTTGTTAAGGCTGACGTAAGTATCCTGTTATTCAAGCAGCGGCTGTTACAAGAGCTTCTTTATGAGATGCCGCAGGCCTAACTTTATTATGAAGTACCATCGCATTTATTGTTGAATTTCCTAGGAATTGATTCAGTACTTTGCAAATTACTGTCGAGCAAAAACCATTATGCAGCTGTCATTGCGGTTGAATAATCGCTAGCGGGAACGTCTCAGATGAGAGCGCCATTTGAAACAGTGAGTAATCGAATTTTTTTACTGCAATCAGTCAGTCAGTTTAAAGCTCACTGCAAGCGACAAAAAATTTGGGTGGATATAAACAACATATGCCAATCTCTATTTTTGGACTGCGCTCTCGAAGAAGGTTCCCTTGTGTTTGGGGTTGGCGAGATCCGGGAGCGAACGAAATTATATTGAAGTACCAAAATCGCATTTACAAACGTCATTAATCATGTCGCAACTACATTTAGAGCAAATGGTGCAGGATGTCTGAAAAGAAGCTACAGAAAAGGGTGGACCTAACTGTCGTTCATTGGTTAACAGAACATCTGGTTGCTTATCAAAGGCAACTGCTTCATTTGACGTACGAGTTGGGACGTCCAGCACTGAATTTTAAAGTACACAGAATTTCTAAAAATGGCTGCAATATGAAGAAATAATCGCAACGTTAGTTATCAGTCGGTTTGTGAATTCTGGTTATGCCATTTGATATATTATTTCGAAACATTTGCAAGAAGTAAAGTTTGACATGGAACTTGATATACGTTGCAACTCGTCGCCCAGTGCTTTCCTGCACTATCGATAGACGCAGAAGTTGCTCGCAACTAAACCTCCGTTTCTTCTTTGTCGAGTATCTGATGAGCGTTCGCTCGGCGTGTGTAACAGTGGTGGAGTTCGTTTTTTGTTTGCAGTTACCGTACCTTTTTTTCAGGCGTGCTCTACAATAGTTCGCGTCCTTAAAGTCTAAAGTATTAACATTTTAAACAATTACATTTTCCTTTGTGAGTAGCCCTATTAGTTAGTCAAACTTGGCATTTGGCTTGGATTTAGTTGTTGAAAAAAAATTCAAATGGCTCCGAGCACTATGCGACTTAACGTCTGAGGTCATCAGTCGCCTAGAACTCAGAACTAATTAAACCTAACTAACCTAAGGACATCACACGCATCCATGCCCGAGGCAGGATTCGAACCTGCGACCGGAGCGGTCGCTCGGCTCCATTCTCAATGGAGAGAAGTCTTCCGAAGTAAGAGTGATTTCAGGTGTGCCGCAGGGGAGTGTCATAGGACCGTTGCTATTCACATTATACGTAAATGACCTTGTGGATGACATCGGAAGTTCACTGAGGCTTTTTGCGGATGATGCTGTGGTATATCGAGAGGTTGTAACAATGGAAAATTGTACTGAAATGCAGGAGGATCTGCAGCGAATTGACGCATGGTGCAGGGAATGGCAATTGAATCTCAATGTAGACAAGTGTAATGTGCTGCGAATACATAGAAAGATAGATCCCTTATCATTAAGCTACAAAATAGCTGGTCAGCAACTGGAAGCAGTTAATTCCATAAATTAAGTGTGAGTACGCATTAGGAGTGATTTAAAATGGAATGATCATATAAAGTTGATCGTCGGTAAAGCAGATGCCAGAATGAGATTCACTGGAAGAATCCTAAGGAATTGCAATCCGAAAACAAAGGAAGTAGGTTACAGTACGCTTGTTCGCCCACTGCTTGAATACTGCTCAGCAGTGTGGGATCCGTACCAGATAGGGTTGATAGAAGAGATAGAGAAGATCCAACGGAGAGCAGTGCGCTTCGTTACAGGATCATTTAGTAATCGCGTAAGCGTTACGGAGATGATAGACAAACTCCAGTGGAAGACTCTGCAGGAGAGACCCAGTAGCTCGGTACGGGCTTTTGTTAAGGTTTTGAGAACATACCTTCACCGAAGAGTCAAGCAGTATATTGCCCCCTCCTACGTATATCTCGCGAAGAGACCATGAGGATAAAATCAGAGAGATTAGAGCCCACACAGAAGCATACCGACAATCCTTCTTTCCACGAACAATACGAGACTGGAATAGAAGGGAGAACCGATAGAGGTGCTCAGGGTACCCTCCGCCACACACCGTCGTGTGGCTTGCGGAGTATGGATGTAGATGTAGATGTAGACTGTAGCGCCCAGAACCGCACGGCCACTCCGGCCGGCTTAGTTGTTGAATATCAGGTAATACGCACTTCAGGAATTGCATTTTTCTTTGTAATTTAGCCAGTGATCTACTCTTTTGTCCATGAAACTAATAAAGTAAAGATAATTTTTTAAAAATATGTTATGGTAAAACTGATTTTTCCATTCGTTGTCACATTGCTTTCGAATGCTCATAGAGTATTTCTTAGCTTCTTTGACTTTTGCTACTTATCGCTCTCAACAACATATTGAAACAGCCTTTTTTCATGTAATAACAAGTATGTAATGTCTTAACAGCGCTTGGGAAAATAATAGTACTGTGATTAAAGGTTGTAACATTTAAAACGGCAGTTTCTGAAAAAAAATCGGAGAACTGCACTGTATTTAAGGTTTGAAGGAACTACCTGAAACGGGAATCAGACAGTTGTCAAAGCTTTCACATTTCACTGTTCTGCTGAAAGCTTGAAATGAAAATTAACAAGTTACATGATGTGCTTCAGAATTCCATAGGAAAGAAATTAATTTAATCTATCAAAAATCACAATAGTTTCAGGATCTCTGTCTGTAAAAAAGTTACATTAAGGGTGCAGCAAAATTTTCGCCTCTGACCTAATGCCACTTATCGAAATCTTGGTTTCGATAAATTAGAAGTAAAGCCGTATGGTATTGTTGGCTGGGAGACACCGAAGGTCAGGTTCAGCTGAGTAATTATCTTTTTTTTTTTCCGTACGGTCAAATGGCACCTTCCCTTCGCGAAGTGTAACAGTTATACTGTTAAGTGTGTCTGGTATGTGTGGGTGACTATAAAGCAGGTATATAGTGTGATGTTTGTGTTGGATGATGATGAGAGAAGGGAGAGGGTGAATCCAAGGTGCCGGCGCAGAGCCTGCTCCTCCCGAGTAGCACCAATGAGGCCGCCAAACTTATCGTCCCCATTCCACCGATGGATCAACATCACTAGAGTGTAATTGCCGCAGACAGGCAGTTGTTTACGCGCATCGTGGCAAGGAACACCCGTGTGGAACGGACGCGGCCTATATGTCGCCCTGGTGGTGGCGCACCTGCCTCTGACATCACGAGCAACAACAAGCAGTCTGGCAAAGACACCTGCGCCACACTTGTGCTCACTGCTCCGCCAATTAATTTCTGGTCGGTCTCCCTCGTCTCTCTTTCAGCGTCGGTCGACTCTGCGTAACATTTCAACCTTACACTCTTTGCATATATTCTCTGCTCTCTCTAGATGCAACGGTTAAATTTCTTCGTCCGGTACCGATACCCTGTATGTCGCTCTGGAGCAGCAGTTGGACAAGGGAACACACAATTTAGCTGAGTTACCTGTACCCCTTAAACTCACAGCTCCTACTTTTCTTTTCTTTTTTCAGTGTATCTTTAGATCAGGAGAAGCTAATTTAAAGCTAGATCTACGCTACACCTTCTGTAAGAGCGATTGGAGAAGGTAACAGACAAGTTTGTCAATGTATTTTTAGATCAGGAGAAGCTAATTTCAAACTAGATCTACACTACATGGTATTGGTGTTTGGTTCTTGTCAGAGGATACTTCTGTTGTACAATGTTAAGGTAGCGTCACATTCGTTTATTCACTGCTTACACAGGCTGAACCGAAACCCCATCGACAAAATTTCGAATTTTGTTCAGAGATATTTTCGGAGTATTTTGGTAAAAGGGACACGTTTTCTCTGGTGCCTCGTTAGAAAGTAATAGTGTAATGTAATTACGATTTAAACGGTTTGTTAGCCGGCCGAAGTGGCCGCGCGGTTCTGGCGCTGCAGTCTGGAACCGCGAGACCGCTACGGTCGCAGGTTCGAATCCTGCCTCGGGCATGGATGTGTGTGATGTCCTTAGGTTAGTTAGGTTTAACTAGTTCTAAGTTCTAGGGGACTAATGACCTCAGCAGTTGAGTCCCATAGTGCTCAGAGCCATTTGAACCATTTTGAACGGTTTGTTACCCCAGTCCCATTGTTTCGTGTAACAAATTTCTTTACAATAGTGGAAAATCTTGCAATATGCAAACATGAAAATGTACAACACAAAAACACAAACCAAAGTAACAACCTTCAGAGAGAAGCAGAAGCACTTTGGTGTGGCTGCTGTCGCTGCACTAAAAGCGCTGCATCGCGTCGTTGTACGTACAGAGCTACAATTACTGAACTGTATGAAATAATATAGTCACAACTTATGAACGGTTTGCGTTAGGACGTTCAAATTGCACGGTTGGCCGCGGGTCATGATGGGAACAAGCATGCGCATGCGCACGCGTCTTTGGTTTGGTTTAGCGACGAGGCTCACTGTCATGTGGATGGGTTCGTCAAAAAGTAAAATTGGCGCATTTGGGGGACTGAGAATCCACATTTCGCGATCGAGAAGTCTCTTCACCCTCAACGGGTGACTGTGGTGTGCAAAGTCAAGTCACGGAATAATCGGTGCGATATTCCTTAATGGCACGGTGACTGCCGAAAGGTACGTGACGATTTTGGAAGAAGATTTCATCCCCATTATCCAAAGTGACCCTGATTTCGACAAGATGTGGTTCATTAAAGACGGAACTCGACCTCGTCGAAGCAGGAGTGTTTTTGATGTCCTGGAGGAGCACTTTGGGGAGTACAATCTGGCGCTGGGGTACCCAGAGGCCACGGGCAAGGGCCTCGATTGGCCGCCATATTCTCCGGATCTGAGCACGCGCGACTCCTTTTTGTGGGGCTATATTAAAGACAATGAGCACAGCAATAACCCCAAGATCATTGCAGAGCTGAAAACAGCCATTCAGAAGGTCATCTACTGCATCGATGCCCCGACACTTCAGTGTGTCATGCAGAACTTCTCTATTCGTCTACGCCACATCATCGCCAATGGTTCAAATGGCTCTGAGCACTATGGGACTCAACTGCTGAGGTCATTAGTCCCCTAGAACTTAGAACTAGTTAAACCTAACTAACCTAAGGACATCACAAACATCCATGCCCGAGGCAGGATTCGAACCTCGACCGTAGCGGTCTTGCGGTTCCAGACTGCAGCGCCTTTAACCACACGGCCACTTCGGCCGGCCATCGCCAATGATGGAAGGCATGTCGAACATATCATAACCTAAATCCGAATGTCTGTAGTGACGTTTATATGTTGAATAAAGTGTGTGCACGCCGTGGTTTGCAACTAACTTACGTTTTTTTTTTCATATAGTTCAATAATTGTCACCCTGCACCTTCCGCTGCATTCAGTGAACCTCATATCGGCCAACTCTTCATAAACAAACTTACGCACTTTGCTCTGTGTACAATTAAGACAGCGAAAATCAAACCTGAGAGACAGGATCGAACAGTACTGAATTCCTAGCGCATCCCAGGCATCTGAAAAAAAAGGGCAGGTGACTCCTGCATATAAGAAGGGCAAAAGAAAGGACCCGCAAAATTACTAACCAATATCCTTGTATCCACTAGATTATTATAGAACATACTCTGAGTTCGAAATAATACATTTCCTAGAGACCTAAAACGTTATGTCAACGAGTCAGCACGGTTTCAGAAACCATCGCTCGTGTGAAACTCAGCTTGCGTTTCTTCACATGATGTACTGTGAACTATGGATGAAGGGCAACGGGCAGACTCCTTATTTCTAGATTTCCGAAAAACATTTGACACGGTGCCCCAGTGCAGACTGTTAAGGAAGATATGAGCATGCGGAATAGTCTCCCAGATATGTGAATGCCTGCATGACTTTTTAAGTAACAAAACCCATAACGTTATCCGACGATGAATGCTCGTGAGGGACAAGGGTATCGTCAGGAGTGCCTCAGAGAAGTGTGGTAGGACCAGTGTTATTCTCCATATACATAAATGATCTGACGAATAGGGCGAACAGCAGTCCGTGGTTGTTTGCTGATGATGCTGTGAGGGTAGATGTTGTTGGGTGACTGTAGGAGGATACAAGATGACAGACAAAATTTCTGGTTGGTGAAATGGAAATTGGAAATTCGTGTTAATGACAATGGAACCAAACTGCTGAGGTCATCGGTCCCTAGGCTTACAAGTAATTAATCTAACTTAACCTAAATTATGCTAAGGACAACACACACACCCATGCCCGAGGGAGGACTCGAACCACCGACGGGGCAGCCGCGCAAACCGTGACAAGACGCCCAAGACCGCGCGGCTTGGTGTAATGAATGGCAGCTAGTTCCAGATGTAGAAAAATGTGAGTCAATGCGGATGAGTAGGAAAAACAAACCTTTAATGTTGGAATACAGCATCAGTAGTCTCCTGATGTAGTTTAAATATCTGGGAATAACGTTGCAAAGAGATATCAAATGGAACGAGCATGCGAAGGCTGTGTGTGGAAAGCGAACGGTCGAATTCGGTTTATTGCGAGAATTTTGGGAAAGTGTTGTTCATACCGGGTGATCAAAAAGTCAGTATAAATTTGAAAACTTAATAAACCACGGAATAATGTAGATAGAGAGGTAAAAATTGACACACATGCTTAGAATGACATGGGGTTTTATTAGAACAAAAAAAAGAGAAAACATATTGCTAGACGCGTGAAAGATCTGTTGCGCGCGTCGTTTGGTGATGATCGTGTGCTCAGCCACCAGTTTCGTCATGCTTGGCCTCCCAGGTTCCCAGACCTCAGTCCGTGCGATTATTGGCTTTGGGGTTACCTGAAGTCGCAAGTGTATCGTGATCGACCGACATCTCTAGGGATGCTGAAAGACAACATCCGACGCCAATGCCTCACCATAACTCCGGACATGCTTTACAGTGCTCTTCACATAACTATTCCACGATTACAGCTACTACTTTGTTAAGCTAATTATTGCTATTCTGATCAGATGAAGCGCCATCTGTCGAACATTTTTTGAGCTTTAGTATTTTTTTGATTCTAATAAAACCCCATGTCATTCCAAGCATGTGTGTCAATTTGTAACTCTCTATCTACATTATTCCGTGATTTATTCAGTTTTCAAATTTATACTGATTTTTTTATCACCCGGTATATAAAGGAAACAGCAAAAAGGACATTAGTACTACTCATTCTTCCGTACCGCTCGAGTGATTAGCAGCCACACCAGGCCGCATTGAAGATAGACGTTGAAGCAATTCAGATGCGGCCTGCTAGTTTTGATACCGGTAGGTTCGAGAAACACGGAAGTATCGCGTAGAAGCTTTGGGATTCCCTGGAGGGAAGGCGACCGTCTTTTCGAGGAATACGATTGAGAAAATTTAGAGAACCGGCGTTTGAAGCACACTGCAGAACGATTCAACTGCTGACAACACACGTTACGTGTAAGGACCACAAGATAAGATACGAGAAATTAGGGCTCATACGGAAGCACACAGACAGTCGTATTTTCATCGCTCTATTTGCGAGTGCAGCAGGAAAAGGAATGACTGGTAGTGGTACAGGGTACCGTTCGTTGTCTTGCGGAATATGTGTGCAGGTGTACGATGTAGAGAGAAAACAGTAAAGTGGGAATCACTGTTATGAATAGCAACTACCGTACGAAAATGAACCAAGTTTGTTTCCAGAAAAGACAAAGCACATACCGACGACAGCTGCACTGCCGTGCAGATATAGCAGTGCCTGTCTTATTCCGAATCACGATTCCTGCATTCCCAAGGGAGCATTGCGTCGTAATTCGGAATAACACCGGCACTGCAATAACGGATTTATCCGCCGACACCGGGCAAGCGACTTTCAAGTACAATGTCTCCCCTGTACGGGATTATACACAGTGGGAGTACGAGTACAAGTTGCAGACACATGGTTGACGACATATGGAAACATAGGTCTGGCCGTGAGTCACGCTCGGATAGCCCAATGGTAAGGCGACCGCTCGCGAAAAGCGGCAAATTCGACTTCGAGTCCTGGTCCGACATAAATTTTTGTTGTCATCATCCCATTATATAGCTGATGGTTGTAGTTGGGGTCGAACCTGTAAAATTTCTTTCGGTCCAGCCTAACTATCGCGTAACACGCATCTGAAATCTGCCCCGTTTCCGTAATGCTTCTCCGTGTGTACATCCGTGCTTGGGTAGCGCCGCTGCAGCGACGTTTAACGCAGAGCGGAGCGGCTGGTGGGAATAGGCGCCCGCGGGTGGCCTAGAACTGGCGCTGCGCGTGAAGTGCCGGAGCGGAGCGTGTGTGGCGCCGCCATGCGTCAGCAGCAGCCGGCCAGATAACAGTGCGTCTTCGCCGTCTCGCTGGCAGCTGGTCCGGCGCCCACGTCCTCTGGACAAGCTGACCGCGGCGGCGGGCCTCCCAGTCCGGCACTCGTCTGCGTATTGACAACAGAAGGTTAGAGTTGGAAACCCTTCGACTTTGAGATTACTGAGGACGGAGAACCAGCTCAGCTGGACAAGGGTTGCGGTGTGTCTCTCAAGAACGCATATCAAACGATTTATGGAAACAGAAATTAACTCTTGATGTTCGTGACAGATTTTAAACCCCCCTCCTACCCAGTGCGAGCACAGTATTAAGCACTGGACTAACTCTTTTGGCCGCCAGTATATTCAGAATGCAACCTGGGAGAGAAGAGTTTTTAAATTTCTGTCGACGTACAGGTCATTAGAGACAGAGCACGTGCTCCCACTCGGCAAAGACAGGTAACGAATTCAATAGTGTTATTTTCTAAGTAACCACACCAAATGGTTCAAATGGCTCTGAGCACTATGCGACTTAACTTCTGAGGTCATCAGTCCCTTAGAACTTAGAACTACTTAAACCTAACTAACCTAAGGACATCACACATATCCATGCTCTAGGCAGGATTCGAACCTGCGACCATAGCGGTCGTACGGTTCCAGACTGTAGCGCCTAGAACCGCTCGGCCACTCCAGCCGGAGTAACCACACCGCCATTTCCTTATGAAATTTAGGGAAACCCCCAAAACAAATGCTTATGGCCGTATATGGTCATGAACCCCATTAATCACAGAAGCGAGCCTAAAATGTCTTAACTCCTACGCTACCTCGGGCTAAGTAAATTACAGTGTTCAACAACGAAATTTTTACATAAAGAAAAACACCCAATCTTTACCGATTTTTGGTGCACTTAATTCTAAAATGACAATAATTTTTGGTTTTTAGTTCCAGTTTTAGTGCTGTACGAAGTTTGTTACATCGTATGTCAAGCAGAGAGTATTCATTGGCCCACAAATATGTAAGGTCCTTGGAGACCAGCAGTTCGAATGTATTCTCAGTCTCGGTGAGCTAAGTGCGTGGCAATACTTTCTGAAAGTTACGTCATTGTTCTTGAGCAGTAAGACAGCTGGAAATTATATTGAACTCGTGAATGACTTTATATGCTTATGAGAAACATGTCATTCAGAATGTACTTCATTCATCCACATATCGACGTTTTTCCTGAAGATTGTGGCCGTTTAGTGATGAAGAAGGTAAAAGGTTTCGCCAGAAAATCTCTGTAACAGTGCATCGATACCAAGAAAGTTTCAGTGATTTAGTGTTGGCAGATTTTCGCTGGACTTTGGTTCAAATGGCTCTGAGCACTATGGGACTTAACATCTGAGGTCATCAGTCCCCTAGAACTCAGAACTACTTAAACCTAACTAACCTAAGGACATCACACATATCCATACCCGAGGCAGGATTTGAACCTGCGACCGTAGCAGCAGCGCGGTTCCGGACTGAAGCGCCTAGAACCGCACGGCCACAACGGCCGGTCGCTGGAGTTTGTCCCATCTTCTACATAAGTGGCAGCCGAAGAGAAAACGCATGTTGTAACCAAGATAACGATTAATAGAGTATCTTAAATTGGACCAAATTGAGTGTCGCTTTCATTTTTTTGCCCACGTGATTTGTGAACAGGTTAGACTTAACGACATTGCAAAGCTGTTATGTTTCTGTGACATAGATCATGAAATATCTAAAGAAACTTGAACCCATCTGACAAAAATAATGGGAAATACGGATTCAGCACTCCTTAAATTGTGTAAATCCATTTCTATATTCTGGTCACTGTTAAAAATTTTGAATAGAATTTGAAAAATATATGTATTTCACTAAAAACATAAACTTCAAGCTTCATATATCCATAATTAAAACGCACGACTTAGGAAGTCAGCTGGTATGATATATGTTAAAAATGACGTAATTCCTCCAGCTGTATTAAGGTGTTGGTTTTATTGGCAACTAGTTTCGATGTTGTTTCATCATCATCTTCAGGCCCATACTCGTTGACAGTAACCGTATGTATCTAACACTAGTAGTCAGTGGTGAGATAGGCGTGTTCCATGCGGAACATCGAAACTAGTTGCCAATAAAACCAACACCTTAATACAGCTGGAGGAATTACGTCATTTTTGAACATAAGCTTCAAGATCCTGTATCTAAAAAATTACAACCATTCTAGAAAGACGGACTCCATATTTATGATCACTGCATCGAATTAACCCCAAAACCAGTGTCAAATGTTTGGTAAGTAAGTGTGTTTTGGGCAGTACTACGCTGGTTAGATTGTGGCCTCAAACCCGCGTCCGGCCATCGTGATTTAGGTATTCCGTGATTTCCCTAAACCGCTTAAGGCAAATGCCAGGATGGTTCCTTTGAATGGGCACGGCCGCTTTCCTTCTCCATTCCGCCTTCATGCACGTCCAGGAAAACCGTCGAGGTTTGTTGAAGTTCATTTGATCTCATTAATCCACAATGTCCCACGTCACTGTACTCGAGAACTGGCAAATATGATGAACTGTGAACATTCCTCCATCATGCGACACTTTCATGCTATGGAGACGGTTTGACACTAGTGCCAAAACGATCCTCCTTAAAACGAGAAAGCCGGCCGTTGTGGCCGAGCGGTTCTAGGCGCTTCAGCCGGGAACCGCGCTGCTGCTACGGTCGCAGGTTCGAATCCTGCCTCTGGCATGGATGTGTGTGATGTCCTTAGGTTAGTTAGGTTTAAGTAGTTCTACTTCTAGGGGACTGATGACCTCAGATGTTAAGTCCCATAGTGCTCAGAACCATTTGAACCATTTTTTAAAACGAGAAAACCATAAAGGCAGTATTTATATACACGGCGCTTATGTTTCTGGCTACCTCCGCTGCTGTCACCGCTCTACTGAACTTAAACGGAAGAATATGTCGGAAATATTCCGAATTCACCTCTAGGCACTCCGTTTACTTGCGTCCACAGCTCCACTCACTATATCCAGATGACAAAATGATAATATGTAATTCAGATAGCAACAGTAAACTAAAAATAAAAAATGACAATCGATAAATAAACCCATAGCAACCGGAATACCAACTTGCAGAACAAAAACTCTACTGACTGTCGCACCGACTTAATGCATTTCCTTGGAATGAAGTTGCAGGACTGCGGCATATCAAATGAGAAGTGAGCAGTAACCAGGTGAGAGTAGCGGATGCCCGGAAGAGTGCCTCGGAAATGGGAACAGGAGGTGAAATTCCTGGAGAGGCCAGATGCGGCCGCACGTCCCGTCCGGCGACCGCAGAGCGCGCCCGCCGGGGGACAATTACTCGCCTTGTTATGATAATGGGGGCAGACGCGACCGTACCATTTTGGCTGACGACCGGGGCCTCTACCTGTCGCCCCTTCCACTCCCCTCCCCCGCCCGGGGCACGTGGTAGCGACAGGTGGTCCGTCCCAGCACCTGCCCGCCTGCATAAGGGAAAGGGTGCCCGTACAGGTGTCCGCACCAGCTGCCTGCTGCCTGCACCAGGGCTGCACAGCCGCCCCACTTCAAGTGTACGCACAGCCA
This sequence comes from Schistocerca nitens, assembly GCF_023898315.1. Taxonomy (NCBI): domain Eukaryota; kingdom Metazoa; phylum Arthropoda; class Insecta; order Orthoptera; family Acrididae; genus Schistocerca; species Schistocerca nitens. The sequence continues at coordinate 329,039,330 of NC_064615.1, read as the reverse complement.
CAGTACTGGAACATTGCAGGTACGAAGAGGAAACACACTTCACGCATTCACAGCTTTCCTCCTGGTATACCATCTGGTTAAAGAGTATCCGGACTCCCTTACATAATGCGGAATAGACCACTATGTTTCACGTTTATAAAAGGAGGCGGGGAGTATTGTCAGAGCAGTAGCACCTGGATCAGTCGATCAACAGAGCTCGGCGATTTCGACGTGAACTAGTCACTGGAGGACACCTGAGTAATAAATCCCATCAGAGACATTTCAGCCACTCTAAATATGCCCAAGTCGACTGCTGAGTTAATTTCCAAGAATGATTGCCTATCGAACTCGCGGAGTCCAAACGATTCATATCGAACGTAAATCGATCATGTGACTCTGGTGACGGACGTTATTATCAATTATTTGTGGTCGTCATTTTCATCTGTTTTCCGTCGTTCCCTTAGTTGCTCTAAATTACATACCTCCAAGAATTATTTGTGAGTTGGTAGGGAAAGCCAGACGATTTATGTCGGTTGTGAATGGGATGTTTGGTGTTCTTGACGTTTCTTTGGCGGATTCTCCCACATGGAAAAATCTAATTCCATACTTATCCACCGTAGAAAACTCTTCAAATTTTTGTCGAAAATTGCACCTATCGTTATGGGACGGAGACATGGTACCTCACTGTTATATGTCTTTTGTCGATGTGTTTAAAATTATTATCATATATCTATTCCACCTCGTAGACATAAATATGAAAACGTTTACGTCGTGTCGCACACTAAGTCAAAATATAAAATGAAGTCAGAAATGAAAAACAAACATTATCAGCTAGGAAATTTGAAACCTTTACTAGCTTAACGAGGTTGTAAGTTGTCGTATAATAAAAATGGTTCAAATGGCTCTGAGCACTATGGGACTCAACTGCTGAGGTCATAAGCCCCCTAGAACTTAGAACTACTTAAACCTAACAAACCTAAGGACATCACACACATCCATGCCCGAAGCAGGATTCGAACCTGCGACCGTAGCGGTCGCGCGGTTCCAGACTGTAGCTCCTAGAACCGCTCGGCCATCCGGCCGGCTGTCGTATAATAGCACAGATGTAATCGTAGAACGTTTGAGCACTTATTTCCAACATTTATAACTTTTCCTGTTATCAAACAATTGGCTAAATTTCTATAAAAGAACTTATGCTACGTAATTCTGTTCGTTCACGATATTGTCCCATTATCTTTTAGCACACATGTAAATTTCTGTTTCTTCCAGTGCATCCGTAACTCTCCATTTCTTGCTTGTGTGTAGTATTTACAGGCCTTCGGCGGCTTCTGAAATAGTGTGGGCAGTTCTGAATAAAATTTGGGATGTTAGGCCGCGGTATTGTAAAATACTAAAGCAACTACACTGCCGACGTTTCGATCAACTTGCTGCGATTCTCATCAGGGCGGTAGTTTTATTCAAAATGGTACTGGCCGTGGTAGTCTACGATCTTATATAAATGTTGGCAGTCTCTGTCACATGTGCTGCCGCTGTGGAATTATTGCTCTCAGTCAACCTTGTAAACTGCCAAATCCTCTGCCTCGAACACTAATTGAACCGTCACGAATGTCCGCGACGGTGCATGCACTGCCGATAGATGCTGTCAAGGACAAGGCAGAGACGCATTATTTCGTGGGACGGCTAATTGCCCCCGTCCAGGGCAGGGCGCAGGCAGACACCCTGCCGTGACGCATCCCCCCTCCCACACGGCGAGCCCGGCCGTCAGCCGTGGGCCGAGTGACTCAGTGGTGGCAGCTGGATCCACAGTGCACCATTGTGGCCGCTAGCCGTTAACCAGCTACAAGCGCCGCGTCCTCCTTCCACCACCGCTTCCCCTCAGGCTGTAGTCTCGCATACTTCTGCCCGCGGCCAAGAAGGTCGCACACGCTAGCGAATATATTACCAAATCTAATCTATTACTTTCTTCATTGCTAACAACGTGCTTGCGATACTGTATAGTTTATCGGTTGTTCACTTTTTTTGTTCGTGAATAACCTACTTTTCTGCGGTAAGAACCTACGACTGGATGATTTTAGCATGAAAACAGCTAGAATGGAATGTTCGCATGATTTGACGCCCATTCTCTTATTCCTTTTAGTCTAAACGCCGCCGGCCGCTGTGGACGAGCGGTTCTAGGCCCTTCAGCCCGGAACCGCGTGACCGCTACAATCGCAGGTTCGAATCCTGCCTCGGGCATGGATGTGTGTGATGTCCTGAGGTTACTTAGGTTTACGTAGTTGTAAGTCTAGGGGACTGATGACCTCAGATGTTAAGTCCCATAATGCTCGGAGCCATTTGAACTTTTGTTAAGTCCCTTAGTGCTTAGAGCCATTTGAACCATTTTGAGTCTAAACCCCTGTTGCACAGTTGCCAACGATCTAAAGTTCTCGTTCGCTTGTGCTCGCTCTTTTTGGTGTGGAGAAAACCAAGCTCTCCAAACTACGGCGGAATCTTCCACTTTCCTTACCTAACCTACGTCTCCGCTTTAGTAGGCCGACTTCATCGGTGCTATAAACACCGTCATCTCCTTCCCTTGGATTTTTATAATCAGACAATTAAAATAACGGTTCCCGTATTCTACAGTGGGGTACATTGAGATTTAGAAAGTGGGATTATGGCTATTTTCTCATATATTATTTCGCAGGTATGTAATTCTTCTTAAAAATATGTCAGTTTCATCCGTATGGAGGGAGGCGATCACTTGCTGATTGGCTGTTGTTTATGATGAACTACGCATAATGTTACATTTGATAATTTAATATCTTCCTGTAATCAGGCAATATGTCTCAACAAGGAAGTGGGGGTTCAAATGTTTCAAATGGCTCTGAGCACTATGGGACTTAACTTCTAAGGTCATCAGTCCCCTAGAACTTAGAACTACTTAAACCTAACTAACCTAAGGACATCACACACATCCATGCCCGAGGCAGGATTCGAACCTGCGACCGTAGCGGTCACGCTGTTCCAGACTGACGCGCCTAGAACCGCACGGCCACACCGGCCGGCGGAAGTGGGTGGGGGGGATCTTATGTCTGAATCTAATGTTGCACGCTGCCGCCAGCTATGTTCATCAACAATGCGTCAATGAAAAAAATCGCCAGCAGCTGAGTTGGATTGTATCAGCGGATAGATAGACTATAGTGCAACAAATAATTCCCCAGTTTATCGCTGATCCGCTGCGTTTCGACTGGAAATGGCCGCGACTAACGCACCATCGCATACTTCCGCTTCTGGTAGCGACATGTTTTGATTTCGGCACAACATATGGCACTAGAAATGGATGTATGGCATCAGAAACTCTTCTTCAGCTTAGTTTATATTGTAATTACGACAAACACGAAGTAAAAGATGTGTAGTTCACACGAGTCGCTGATATTTACACCGACAAAGATGGTGGACCTACATACCAAGTGGTTATAATTAAACTGACGGTGTTCCGAGTCTACGGTGAGGGCTCTGTATATCGCAGGACACTGAAACATCGTAGATATGTTCATTAATTGGCGTGCTCAGGGAATACACTGAAAAAATAATATTTCCACTTTCTGCCACCAGGTGAAAATATAACGCTGTAAGCAGTCAGAATCTGGTATGGGTGCAAGGAGAGGGGAGGAATGAACAAACAGATGAAAACGGTGGTTTTGGCACGTTTATTAAGATATGGTTACAAGTTGCAATATGTGTTCAGTATGGTTTCTCGACTCAGTAACTTGGCTCTGAGCACTATGGGACTTAACATCTATGGTCATCAGTCCCCCAGAACTTAGAACTACTTAAACCTAACTAACCTAAGGACATCACACAACACCCAGTCATCACGAGGCAGAGAAAATCCCTGACCCCGCCGGGAATCGAACCCGGGAACCCGGGCGCCGACTCAGTAACTGCTGCAACTCTAACACTGCAAGGCCGACAGTTGCCCGCAGCATATCCGTTGAAATCAGAGCGATATGTCGTCATATGCTACCCTAAGGATCAGGGAGAGTGCGGATACATCCCTGGTAGACATGATCTGCCAGGTATTCCCAGAACGAGAAGTCACATGGATTTAGGTCGGGGGACCTGGAAGACCGCACATGTTGAAATTGCCTAGAGATGATGCGGTCGCTACCGAATTTTTCTCGAATCAAATCTTGCACCAGGCAAGCGGCATGTGGTGCATGAAAATAGTGGTGTGAACACAGTTGTGTTTCGGCGAAGGAGATCTTTATAACGTGCAGATGTCACTGTACACCTGACAGATGCGCGAAGTGTCATTTCCTTGAAGAAAAACGAGCCGAGAACGAAGGAGTTTGTTAAACCACACCACACAGTCACATAAAGTGGATGTTCCTGCGCAAAATGTGGCAGAGTGGAACCCCATGTGTGACAGTTCTGTGCATTCACGGCATTGTGCAGAGTGAAATGTACCTCGTCCATACAAATAATATTTCCCAGCCACATGTGAACCATTTTCATGCGAACCAAGAACGAAGGACAAAGTCACGGCTTTGTAGTCTATCATGGGGATCCATTCAGGGCGCATTCTCAATCTTGCTGGGATACCAGTGTAAAATGCGCCGCGAAATCTATTTATTTGTCGACCAGGGGAAAGACAACTGCTATGACACATCTCCAGCACTGGCTGCAGAATTTGAGGCATGTACTCCACGGTCGGCTGTAACTACAGCAACTGCCATGGGAAAGGGCTGCCTCCCTATCCCCGATATGCTACCAAATTCTCCTGTTTCTTCAAATTTCTTGATCGTATTCGTTAGCCGACTTATTGACATGGGGCCTCTTCTCAGCTTTTTCTGTCGACGATATTCCCGCAGTCCAGCGCTGCTGTTGCTCCCGTTCTGATAAAACAGCGCACGTTCTCTCTTCTCAACTGACATTGCGTTTCATACGGAAAAGTTCACTCTTCTTGACCCTTACACCAACAAAGACAGTCAAAAGAAATCAACGCTTGTCGCCAGGCGACAAACAGCATACTGATGTCAAAACAGAAAACATTTCACATTCTCACTGGTTACAGCGCCCAATTTTCACCTGGTTGCTAAAAGCGGAACTTACATATTTTCAGCATATTCCGCGATCGCACCTATTAAAGAGCATACCTACGATGTTTCATCGTTCTATGATGTATACAGCCCGCACGGCACCACTCGGAACACCGTCAGTTTAATTATAACCAACTGGTACTATTCTAATTTTTCTTTTACGAGAAGCAGAAGAATTGTGAGCTATTGTGGGTCGCAGACCAGTGGGCGTTCGCGGCAAGTGCTGAAGGGCGAGCTTGGATAGGCGGCTTGCGGTAGGGAGCGGTGCGCAGCGGACCGTGCAAAGCGCGTGCGAGTGCGCGTGCGCGAGCTGCACGTGACAGCCACGTGGCCGGCACGCAGCTGGGCCCGGCACAACCTCCTCACCCCCTTCACGGGAGGGTCGCCGGACGCTTCTGCCGCACTGGCTGGAGGCGCGCCGCAGCGCACCACAGTCTATTCTCTTCGCACTGGCAAGTACTGTAAACACAGGCACGTACAAAGTATCTTTTTAATTTTTTTACAGTACGCAAATTCCATGTTAAAACAGTTGCCGGTGTAAGATATTTATACTGGAGCATAATGATATCCATTCCATATCCTCAATATGATATAAAAACTCTCCTGGATACTGGCACTGGGACAGAATTGACACCTGAGCTGATCCCGAACATTTTCGATCGTGGAGAAATCGAGGGATCTTATTGGCCACAGGATTACTTCAACATCACGCTCACCATTCAAAGAGGCACCCGCCATGTGCGGACGAGCATTGTCGGTTGAAAATGGCACCACGATACAGTCGCACGACACATAACACATGTCGCATATTTCGGCAACTAAGACAATAGCTGAAGCATAAAACAAGGCACCCAAAATCTGGGTAATTTTATATGACAGATATAAAACATGGTTCAAATGTCTCTGAGCACTATGGGACTTAACTTCTTAGGTCATCAGTCCCCTAGAACTTAGAACTAATTAAACCTAACTAACCTAAGGACATCACATACATCCATGCCCGAGGCAGGATTCGTAGCGGTCGCGCAGTTCCAGACTGTAGCGCCTAGAACCGCTCGGCCACTTCGGCCCGCTATAAAACATGGGCTGAAATTTATATACATTAAAATTATTGTAAAATAAACTACATTTCTCACTAATGCTTTTAAAACGCCGCAAAATGCTCCCAGACATCATCTAAGGAAAGCAGTTGCTCAAGTACATCCTCACTTTCGTTCTTGAGGATCTCGTCATACTGGTCCCATTCTGCACCTTGTGAAACGATTTCCGCTTCGTCATCAGTATTCCATAACAAAACGTCCTCAATGTCATCAACTACACTGGAAATCCGACACTTCCTGAAGGATTCGACAGCTGTTTCCACTTCCACTTTTTCCCACGATTTGATCACGAAATCACACAAAACATCATATGATGCAGCCCTTATAGCTCCACCTTTCGTATACGTCTGTTCGCCACACATCATCCAATTGTTCCATTGTTCACGTATATAGTCTTTGAACGGTTTATTCAGAGAGACGACTAAAGGTAATAGCATCGAAGTCAAACCACATGGTACAACAGCAATCTTAGTATTGGTTCGTGCTGTGTGATTTTTGGTACTCTCAGTCATGTGACTGTGAAACACATCAGCGTGCGAACCATTCAACGAAGACCCTTGCTGCAGCACAATTGTTAAATTCTTTAGCCTGTTTTATGCCCTTTAACTTTAATATTGCTTTATTTCGTTCTTTTTGTTGGTTCCATCATTAGGCACATACTTTATGAAGTTTACGCCGATTACTCTTACAGTAATAACTGTTTGACCACACAAAACAACCTACAACAATATTTGTTAGTTGTACATATGAGTTCATTATTCGGCAGGTGCTACACAGGCAAAACCGCAAAATGCTGAAGGAGGGATTTGCTTCATGACGTGTGCAACCGTATCAATTGTTTAGTAGTACAGAGCGGGTATGTTCGCAAAACTGAATAGCCAATACGACGCTTTTATAATTACTCAAGTGCCCGCATCTCGTGGTCGTGCGGTAGCGTTCTCGCTTCCCACGCCCGGGTTCCCGGGTTCGATTCCCGGCGGGGTCAGGGATTTTCTGTGCCTCGTGATGGCTGGGTGTTGTGTGCTGTCCTTAGGTTAGTTAGGTTTAAGTAGTTCTAAGTTCTAGGGGACTGATGACCATAGATGTTAAGTCCCATAGTGCTCAGAGCCATTTTAATTACTCAAGTTCATTACCCGAGTCAGTGCGCGTATTATTATCCACATGACCACTGTTCTAAAGTAAATTTGTAGGCCGTTGACAGTTTGGGGATCGTCTTGTAGGACGGGCGTACGGTAAAACTATATATCTTCGACGAAAATTTATACCTCATCTTATCTCACGATTTTCCCGTATGACCATTTCATGCTTGTTCCATGAATGTCAGAAATCCGGTAAAACATCAAATCTCCGACATCGCTGCGGCCGGAAAAATATCCTGCAACAACGGGACCAACGACGACTGAAGAGAATCGTTCAACTTGACAGAAGTGCAATCCTTCCGCAGATCTCAATGCTGGGCTATCAACAAGTATCAGCGTGCGAACCATTCAACGAAGACCGGCCGGTGTGGCCGTGCGGTTCTAGGCACTTCAGTCTGGAACCGCGTGACCGCTACGGTCGCAGGTTCGAATCCTGCCTCGGGCACGGATGTGTGTGATGTCCTTAGGTTAGTTAGGTTTACGTAGTTCTAAGTTCTAGGGCACTGATGACCATAGATGTTAAGTCCCATAATGCTCGGAGCCAACTCAGCCATTCAACGAAGGCCCATTCGTGTGCCCTTAATGACTGCACGGTATAAAGCTTTACGCCTCGCCTGGGCCCGTCAACACCGACATTAGATTGTTGATGACTGCAAACATATTGCCTGGTCGGACGAGTGTCGTTTCATGCCGGCCGGAGTGGCCGAGCGGTTCTAGACGCTACAGTCTGGAACCGTGCGACCGCTACGGTCGCAGGTTCGAATCCTGCGTCGGGCATGGATGTGTGTGATGTCCTTAGGTTAGTTAGGTTTAAGTAGTTCTGACGACCTCAGATGTTAAGTCCCATAGTGCTTACAGCCATTTGAACCATTTTTGAAACCATGCGAGAGTGACAACAATGACTTTTTTATTATAAAACAAAATTTGCCTTTACCTGTCACGGTTTTTCTTTATTTCTACCTGCACGATGATTTCTGGGAATTACTTCAAATTATGAAGTGCCTCTACTAACTTATTGACGCTTGATTATTATACTGCGTTAGAGTTTCGTTGCACATCCTGTACTTGTGCTAACCCATTACGAAACTATATTAATCAACATATCACCGTCCTCTGATGAACCTATTTCACTATCATTAAAAATAAAAGATATCGGCGAATCAATAGACTACATTACGTGAGTTAAGGGAAAAACTATACTCGTTTTGAAACATAGAAATCGTGTAGAATAAGGAACCTCGATACCCGCAGTGTGAAGAAGGCGAATCTTTACCTCAGAAATGTACATTGCTTTTTAATTTCTGCAGTGTTGTTGTATGGGAAAAATAGATGATGCAGCCGACTGCATTTTTATGTGCCATACTTCTGACCTAGCCACCTCCGTCCTGAGCAGTACAAAACCTAGCCATCCTCATCATTTGTCTTGCGCGAAAGGCTTACTGTTATATTCTCTCGCTGCCCGGACTCGAGATTAAATGGTCTTGCAACTTTTGCAACAAAGTAATTCAACAGCACTCTCAGACGATGTAAATGTGTGTGTTGTTACTGTCGGTGCGGGAACAGCTTAGCGTGGCTTCCTTGTTTTACTCTTCCGTTGCACTCTGTGAAGCCATACACGAGCTGCATATCGGCCAATCCACACTTCTGTGTTTCACTGTTACGTGCAGCTAACGCTGCCGGAAGTTGTTGAATTATTTCTTTTTCCTTGATTTTCTCTATCTCTATTTCACAGTTTTGTAGTTCTTACTCCTTGTATCGTATGAAACCAGCGGATTCAGAATCATACGATACACGGCTGTTCCCGCATCGACGGTAACAACAACACACACATTTATATCGTCTGATAGTGCTGTTGGATTACTTTGTATTTTGTATTTTACGTTTTGACTGTTGCCTATTATAGATTTTTCTACTGTTGTGAAGGCATTTTCGTAGCAACAAAGGTCATTCTCGTAATTACCCAAATAAATCATAATAACAAACCAAGCTCCGTCAGAACACGCGGCGGAAGGCCCAACGATACCGACCGACTGCCGTGACTTCCTTAGTAGACTGGTATAATCGGACACGGAGGGGCGTGGGGTCAGCTCACATTTCTCCCGGCCGTTGACAGTATTCATGAGTTGGAGTCGCTACCGCTCTGTCACGTAGCTCCTCAGATGGCATCATGAGGCTAAATGCATCTCGGTAGTTCAACAGCGCATGGCGGCCCGGACGGTCACCATCCAAGTGCCAACCACGCCCGACGGTGCTTGACTTCGCTGATCTGACGAAAAATGGTGTATCCACCGCGGCATCGCCGTCGACAGTCGTAATTACATTCTTACTGCATAACTTATCTCTGGAGATCATGGGTCCCTAATAGCAAAATACTGAGAAAATACCTCTAAACACGTTCCGTTATTTTCTCTGTCGTGTTCAGGTTGGCCCTACTGTAGGAGGAGAAGTAGAGAAAGTGAGTGAAGAAGTCTGCGGCGTGAATTTCGGTATACAGGCGGTACCTCCCGGTAGGGCAGTCGCATTCTGCCGTGCGTAGTGCGTAGCTGCGGCTCACCCGAGGGCGCGGGGCGGCGAGAATTCCGAGGCCGGAGGGGTCCCTTCTCGCCGGCTGTGGCGGTGGCGGAGCCGCCGTGGCCAGCCCTGGCACGCGCCCAGGGACCTGCCACGCAGCTGGCGCCTACGCAACACACACGCACACTCACGCACACAAGCGCACACGCACCGACAGGCGCGCCACGGCGAGCCACAGATAAGCCGCACGCGCCGTCAAACGAGAGCGGGCCGCGGAAATTAGTCGCCATGTGGCCGCCAGTCGTCTCGGGCACCCTCCTCACACGGCAGGCAGGCTCTTATCCTAAAGCCGTGAGCGACATTTCCTCCTGAAAAAGCATTCGATACCGTGCCGCACTCCCACCTAGCGAGCAAAAGACAATCTTACGGAATATCAGATCAGAATTATCATTTCACTTAGCTCTTCCTGTCGCATACAAGACCACACGACGCTCTCAGTGAGGTGAAATCGTCTGATGTAAAATTTACTTCCTGAGTAGCTTAGGGTTGTGTTATACGGCCTGTACTATTCGCAGCTTATACGGAGTGAAACCGAGCTCCACCGACTAAACGTCGGACATTTTTCAGGGATATTTGTTGGGTAAAATAATTCTCGTTTACTGTTTCATTTCAGATGCACATTTTTCATCAGATTACATTTCTCGACCACTCTGGATCATCTTCAGGTGTAGGTAGTTGAACCCTCTAGTCTACTCAGTACCACGTACCAGGGTACTGTACTGCGACAGTACAATACGCTGACATGTGGTACTGAGTAGACAAGACGAGTTACTATCGCAATTACTTAGATATCAAGACGGTCCACAGTGATTGAAACATGTGATCTAATTAAAAATGTGCGACTGAGACGGAACAATAAATGAGAATTATCTTAATTATGTAAACAGTTGCTGAATCTCTGAAGACGATTATATCGACGATAGTATATGCTGATTATTCTGGTGTAAGGGACCCATGGTCTCTGGGTAGCTTCTTATAGTGAAACAGTGCTGTTATAATATATTCGGTTTATTACGTTAATTACCTCTGTTTGTGTCAAGATACACAAAACACTCAATATTCAATGACCAAAATGTACGATACAAAACACGCAGTAATGCAACAATCTTCAGACCAAAAACGTACGCTGTTTTAACAGCCTGTTCAATACTTTCTACCGCGCGACTGCTACGGTCGCAGGTTCGAATCCTGCCTCGGGCATGGATGTGTGTGATGTCCTTAGGTTAGTTAGGTTTAAGTAGTTCTAAGTTCTAGGGGACTGATGACCACAGATGTTAAGTCCCATAGTGCTCAGAGCCATTTGAACCAATACTTTCTATCAGTGTACGCTACTGACAAGCGCAGAACTTTTCCCTTACACTACATCTACCTGACTAGTCTGCAGTTAACACGTAATTGTTTATCAAAGGGTTCGTGGAACCACTGTCAGAGTATTTATCTACCGTTACAGTCTACAACAGCACCTAAATCTTTCCGTGTTTGCTCTGATTTCTCTTACTTTATTACGATGGTATTTCTCCCCATGAAAGTAGGACACAGTTGGTGAATTCAGTTTCGTGGAACAAGAAAAGGCCTTTGTTTTAATGATTGCCACCCAAATTCGCTTCTCATACCCGTCACACTTTCACCCATATTTCACGATAATACAAAACGAGTTGCCCTTCTTTGAATTTTTTCGATGTCCTTCTTCAGTCCTGTCTGCTGAGGATCCCATACTGTCCACCATAACGGCGGAAGAAGACGGAGGAGCTTGATGTAGGCAGCCTCTCTAGCAGATTTGCTGTACCTTCTAAGTATCCTTTTCGCTTTCAAAATGGTTCAAATGGCTCTGAGCACTATGGGACCTAACTTCTAAGGTCATCAGTCCCCTAGAACTTAGAACTACTTAAACGTAACTAACCTAAGGACATCACACACATCCATGCCCGAGGCAGGATTCGAACCTGCGACCGTAGCAGCAGCGCCGTTCCAGACTGAAGCGCCTAGAACCGCTCGGCCATAGCGGCCAGCCCCGAGGCAGGATTCGAACCTACGACCGTAGCGGTCGCGCGGTTCCAGACATTAGCGCCTAGAACCGCACGGCCACCCCAGCCGGCTTTTCGCTTTGCTGATAACATTTTTTGTGTGATTGTTCCAATTTCAGTTGTTCGTAATTAATAAACCCTAGGTATTGAGTTGAATCGTCAACCTTTAAATTTGTATTATTGATCGTGTAACCTAAATTAAACGGATTCCTTTCAGTACTCATGTGGAGAACCACAGCCTTTGCAGTTTTTCTAGAAGGTTGGCAACATCATCTGCAGATAATCTAAGACAGCTGATCAGATTCTTTCCTAAGTCGTTTATATAGACTAAGAGCTACAGAGCGCTTATAACACTTCTTTGGGAAACTCTCGATATTACTTCTGTTTTACTTTTTGACTTCCCGTCAGTTACTACGAACTGCAACCTTTCTGACAACAAATTGCTAATCCAGTCGCGTAACAGGTAGTCCTCAAAATTCGCACCACCGTGTTGACGATAGAGTGTGCGCTCGCGCACCATAGACAAGCTGATGTAGAGCGATGTCGCCAACGTCGCTGAGGCAACAGCTCTACATCGCTTTGTCGTGCCACTCGTCCAGTGCATTCAGTGAACATATACACGGAGTGCGTATAAGGCAACACTTCGTCACTAAACCTATCAGTACTGCCGTGCATCGCTGTCATTGTACGGCTACTGCTGTCGGAAAAACAAATAGGCGACAGAACCGGGCAGTGCAATATGAGAGCGAAGAGTAAAATGCGGGTTACTGTTGTCAGAAGCAAGCACCGTGAGCGAGTGCAAAAGTTTGTTTTCAAACAATATGCACATGGCATACTGTCGAAAAATTTACACTGTTGTGCAGACGTTTTCAATGCAGTACAGGTAAGAAATCAAACGAACTACAATTACTCTGTAACGAATAACCAAAAATCACTAAACCCTTAAATGAAAATTGTCAGAAAATATCCTTGAACATTCTTCCGCAGTTTTGACGATGGAGTTCGGGTTCACTCTGCGTAAGTGATTTGTTCGATTACGTCGGAAGCTTGTTGCGGCTGTTCGTGGATGGTGCCGTTGTAAATAGAAACTGCATCGCCAGAAAATAGTGCCGAAGTGCGGCAAGTCTCCAGAGGATTCGACGCTTGACAAAAATAGGCGACAAAACCCACTATTGTTCGACTGCTCTATTGGCGATCAATAGCTGGAGACATTAACAACCGTAACATATCTAAGAGGACGCGGCCGGAGCCGCCTAAAATGGTACGACCACATAAAATTACTTGTAGGAAAAACAAATGCCAGGCTAAGATTCAGTGAAAGAATCCTAAGGAAATAACTGAAAGAAGTAGTTACGTGTGTCGATCGTTAGATCTTTCGCTATTATTAGTCAGTAGGACAAGAATTAGAGCAAATCCAAAGGAGATTGGTGCCTTTCGTCGCCGTTTCGTTTCTCAAGCACGAAAACGTCGCGGAAAAGCTCATCAAATTACAATAGCAGACGCTACAAGAGAAGTGTTTTGCATCATTGAAAGGCTTATTGTCAACATTATCAGAGAATACATCCCAAAAAGAGTCAAGCAGCATATTATTTCTCCCCATATACACCTCTGGAAATGGCCCTGAAGATTAATACACAGAAAATTCATTCGTGCAGAGACTTACGGATAGTTGTTCTTGCCGCGCACCATTCGCAAAGCACAGCAAACGGAGGGTACCTTCCGTCTCACCCTGAGTATAGATGTTCGTATAGAAATGAGATACACAAATTTTTAAACGATTCAAGTCACAACTATTCCTACGATAGCCTCTCTTTTATATTTCACGACTATTTACTTTAAACAAAAAAATAAAACATACTTTTTCGTACTTCACACCGTTTGACGTATCATACTACTATTTAGAAACATGTGTGAGATCGAACGCTATAGAGGAAAGCTTAACTAAGAAAGTGAGAGGAGAACTATAAACCATCGTAAAAAATCTAATTTCTTCCTACGGTTAAGTTGACCTCTCTATGTTCATTGGTGCTGTCGGCCTATCTGTTACTGTAACCTGGACTGGTGTATGGGCGGGATACCAACTACCATTTTTCTTCCCACGTGATTGTTTTCAATTTGGTTTGCAGATACTCACATGTGCATGGTACATGGCAAGTCTGATAGCTTATCTGGCTCTGTGCCCTTTTTTTTAACTATTCGGTTCTAGAGGAACAATATACAGGATTATTCCTTACGATGTTACAAAATTTCAAGGATGATGGAGAACGGTAAATGTATCAATTTGAAGTAAGGGACCTTCGTTCGCAAACGACCGAGTCGAAAGCTACGAGCGAATATCGTTCTGATAACTCTTGCAGTCGAATACATGTACCATTACCGTTGTTGCTAAAATTGTAGAGTAAAAAATGCCGACGATCAAGTTTTAGACGTCAGTGGATGTGGTTCCAACAAGATGGAGCCGCACCTCACTTTGAACACCTGGATCAGACATCCCCTGAAAAGTGGGTAGGCGGAGGATGTCCTGTTTCGTGGCCAGCACGTTCACTTGATCTCACCCCACTTGATTTCTTCTTGTGGGGCCCTGTGAAAAGTCTTCTATACGAGAAGCCTTTCGAGACTGAAGAAGATCACCTGGTAAGAATTCTTGCTGTCTGTGACTGTTCAAATGACACCGAAGATACTGGAAAGGGTACAGTAGACGGTAGTGCAACAACGATGCCATGGCTGCATTGATGCTGAGGGACGCCATTTTGAAGAACTATTGTAAATACGGCAGCTTGTAAAATTTTTTGTAGGTAAATGGAATTCATCATTACTGTACTGTAGACTTAGGATTTTCGATCTTTCTGATATCAAGTTGCTTATGTCGTTACTAGTCCACAACTGGGAAATTTTCTAAGGGTATTGGGGAGTATTAAACTGGAACTTTGTGCGTCATGATCAGGGTTCGGAAGTTCATGTCCTTAGTGTGAGCACTGCGCGAGGTGAAGGAGGAACTTGAGTAGAATTTCGCTTAAGCTATACTTTTCAACTCTGTCGTTTCCTGACTAGCGTCCCTTACCTGAGACTGATACCTTTACCCTTCTCCATCATCCCTGAAAGCTTGTGACATCTTCACTGAATCACCTCGCATTGGAAATTCCTAGGGTCTTGCTGAAAACCAATTCCTGATAGCTTTTTGCTACAGATCCAAGCTTGATTGTCTCACCTGGATTTGATTAAGACACTCGCCTGGAGGATGCATGCGCCTACTGTTCACAGTTCGTGTTTCATGAAGAGCTAACGAGTTTGACTTTATGCCAGTCATAAAGTGGTTCGAAAATGGCTCTGAGCGCACATAAAGTGGTATCTCGTATAAGAACATTCGCAAGAAGTAGCGATTGAAAAATATAAAACAATATGCTCTGTCTGACTGAGATACACCGTACAGATCTGTCTACTTGTTGTGCAGCCGCCGAACGGTGTGGCCAAGCGGTTCTAGACGCTTCAGTCTGGAACCGCGCCACCGCCACGGTCGCAGGTTCGAATCCTGCCTCGGGCATGGATGTGTGTAATGTCCTTAGGTTAGCCAGGTTTAAGTAGTTCCAAGTTCTAGGGGACTGATGATCTCAGATGTTAAGTTCCATAGTGCTCAGAGCCATTTGAACCATTTTGTTGTGCAGCCAGCGCTTTTCTCCAGATGAGAAGAAATGATAAATTTTCATTGTCTTACAGGTAAGAAGAAACCGCGTAAACCACTTCCAGAACAGCGTGGGTTGTTTATTCGGTTGGAAGTGATCGCTGTCGAAGACCGACTGGCCTGGCTGCCCTTCATAATATGTAGCCGTCACGCCGATGGCATTTGTCAACGAGGTGAGAATTCGGCGCTTGCCGTTCCCAACCTGTGTACAAAGTCATTAGTCTCTAGAGTGCTTAGTGTTTCCTAAAGGAGGGCACATTACTGAACTTTGAATCTGTAACAGCCATCAGCCTCTGACATTGGGAAATGGATCGTCAGCGACTTTATTCTGTCGGCGGAGATGACCTTTAAAGAATGGAGTTTGTGGCTACACACGTATGCCGGACACTAAAGTAAAGGCACCAAACAGGCGCAGACAGTGAAGAAATTCTAGCCATAGAACAACTATAACAGCTTCTTGTGCTGAGCCGTTTTGCTCCCTGAATGTTTCGGAGGAAGTCTGAACTGCAGCACCATTCCAAGGCAGATACCTTTTGAAACCGAACTTTTATGAAATGTCAACTTACTTAATGCGATGTAGCCATTGACAGGGTTTTAGCTCTTTTTCAATCATGCTTGTTTTTTAGTACTTGTTTTTTCACAAGCTGCGACATCGTCGCGAAAAACCACACTGACCCGTATATGTAATAAGTTTCTTTAATTTACGTCTATGGTCACAATTTTTTTGTTTAACGGATTACCGGTTTCGGTCTTTAATGACCATCATCATATCTGTTTCATAAAAACATAGTCCTGCAGTACATTAGGACTTTGTTTTTATGAAATAGATCTGATGATGGTCATTAAAGACCGAAACCGGTAATCTGTTAAACAAAAAAGATTGTGACCATAGACGTAAATTAAAGAAACTTATTACTTGTTTTTTATTGTTTAGCTCGACGATCTTCAGAATAACATTAGAAGCGTGTTTATGTCAGATGATATGCTGTACAGTGAAGAAATACGGTAAAAGCGCACATTTAATGATCCCATGGAGGAAACATGTTAAGACACAATCTAACGATATGGAGGAAAAAAAATGAAAAGTAAACACCATTGACGGTTTAGGCCTTAGCTCTGTTCTGATTGGCCAAGTGCTACCTACAAGGCAGTAAGAGAAGCGGTCTGTGATCTCCAGCCATTACTGCCAGTTGATGAATCCTGATAATGCTGCAGCTTCCTTATTCAAGCAGCTCCTCATTTGGCCTCACAGTGGCTGAGTGGACCTCGTTCCACATCTGCCTCCCTCAGAAATAAGTCTGAAGGTTTACCGAGAAACGAACTGCGTCCTTCCCTAGCGACGCTAACCATTAGGCTATTCAGGTGGCCATTAAGGAAAAAGCCTCGTATTTACTTTCATTTAGCCAATTTAGATCTCAGAAATACGTAATTGCTGACGATACCAAAACGTCATGAAAATGTATGAGGAAAAAAGCACGGTGGCTTGTGATTTACAGTGTGGGAATACAAACTAAATATTGAAGAGCTTCCTGTAGGAAAAGTGGCGTTTCCTGTGTCTAAAACTTACAGCAATGCCCATAGCTATTCTTCTGGAGTGCCATTCTGTAAGAAGCCTTGTAGACTGGTAGAGCATGACCCATCAGGAGGTCGCTATGTCCAAGTACTACGACATATTGTGTTTCAGTTCAGCTTTAATCACATTTCGTGAAAACTTGGTGCCACATATTTGTTTCAGTTTGTTACCTTCCGATAAAAGAATGCGGCTACTCGGTGTCACTTATCACTTTTGTATGTTTTTAGACAGACGGACGAAGTTAGCCTACAGGCAGTTCAGCTTTGCATGGATGTGAACATTGTGTAGATGAGTTTCGATGTTCAGTTGTATCATATCTCATACCAGCACGTGTAACACGTTTGTCTGCCAAGGAGAAGAACTTGGCGCAAGTCGCGCTTCGCTGTGAGACTGTGGTACGGTCAACACGCAAGAGTTGATATCTGTTATCAAGTATCTCTTTCAAGGTTTTAGTTGGCTAACTTTTGATCAGACTCATGTGAATTAACCACTGTTGACAAATGTGCAACAAGTAGAATCGAATTAAGAAAAGGAAAAGAAATAGGGCTTAACCAGCCACAACTTAAACTAACATAGTAAGAATGTATCTTATGCGATTTATTGGACGAAACAGCGTTTCTTTGGACGGAGAAACTGTATGTCTAGTGGAAAAGAGGGATTCTAATTCTTCCGGCGACTTTACGAGATGAATTGTACATGTCTTATATACTATCACATAATACTGCTTGGAGAGGAATTCTGCCTGATGCAAGACATCTTTGTAGTTTTGTTTTCAACCAGACATATTTCAGTACTTTTTGTGCTATCTTCAGTGAGCTTATTTGTTTATTTTCCTTCCGCAGAATTGTTGTCACATGTTAACCGTTAAAGAAACTTTTGGTACAAAATATTTACGTTTGTAAATGTGCGATTATTGTCTAATATTTTACATTGCTTTGAGTACAGTACAGAATTAAGAGCTGGCCACAGTGGCCGAGCGGTTTTAGGCGCTTCAGTCTGGAACCGCGCGACCGCTACGGTCGCAGGTTCGAATCCTGCCTCGGGCATGGGTGTGTGTGATGTCCTTAGGTTAGTTAGGTTTAAGTAGTTCTAAGTTCTAGGGGACTGATGACCTCAGATGTTAAGTCCCATAGTGCTCAGAGCCATTTGAACCATTTTGAATCAGAATTAAGAAATGTATCACTGAGTTGAGGCATTCTATATCGTTTATTTAGGATATGTCTCAAGGTTCTAGTTTTATTGTACGTTTAGAACTAATGTGCATGTATACATTTGTTTACATGACTCACACGAAGGTATGGAATAATTATGCTAGTTGCTTTAGGCCTATTACACAGTCTACAGCTTGTCATCTGCAAACAGTAAAACGTTATTTTACTTTTCCGTTTATTACGCATTAAATTATTGAGAATGTTACTTTGAGTTTTGATCTGATGTTTTCAAGTTGTCTAGGTCAAGGTAACACGTTTATTTCTTCCCTTTTGTGGTTACACAAACATTTTCTACGATTTGTTCACCAAGCACAGAGTTGTGCACAAAAAAAGCGAAAGAACACACAATGCAAGAACACCACAACATGAAAAACAGTAACACGTCTGTGTGAATGTGAAACTACAGACGTGTCTTGCATCATGCAGAATTCCTCTCACATTTTCGTAGCAAGCACGGAAATAAGGAGAACTGTAGCTTTCACAAAATGGTGAAAGTACTGCTCTTTATCTGTTCACCACAAAGCTACGGGAGACTGCCGGAGTCCTCTTGACGTTTGCTTGCAATATGATTAGCCGCTGTGCCAAGTCACAGCAGGACATGAGCGAGTGCTGCTGTTAATACAGCAGGCGGATGTGCTGCTGGGGCCCTGCCTTGGCACGCCAGCATGTTACATGCCTCCCCCCCCTTCCCCCTCTCCATCACCCCCTCCTCACCATTCCCCTACCGCTCAACATCTGCTGCCGTTCACTTGCTCCGTTAGTCACCCCGCGCCCCGCCCTTCGTTATTCTTGGGCATACGCACGTCAGCTGCAGGGGCGAGTAATCACAGCGACCAACTTCGGGAGAAGAGCTTGGCGCCGAACTCCCTTATCGGTATATGAACGAATCTCGGAAATGCTCTACATGAGCTGCTGTAATGGTTATTAAACAGATATAACTACTGGTTCCATAACTATTTGCTAAATTATATACGTACCGTATTGTTACATGTTTTAGATTAAAATTGTTTCATAAAATGTTTCTAGAAGAAATAATACACTACTGGCCATTAAAATTGCTACACCACGAAGATGACATGCTACAGACGCGAAATTTAACTGACAGGAAGATGCTGTGATACGCAAATGATTAGCTTATGAGGTCATTCGCACAGGGTTGGCGCCGGTGGCGACACCTACACCGTCCTGACATGAGGAAAGTTTCCAACCGATATCTCATACACAAACAGCAGTTGGCCGGCGTTGCCTGGTGAAACGTTGTGATGCCTCGTGTAAGGGGGAGAAATGCGTACCATCACGTTTCCGACTTTGATAAAGGTCGGATTGTAGGCTATCGCGATTGCGGTTTATCGTATCGCGACATTGCTGCCCGCGTTGGTCGAGATCCAATGACTGTTAGCAGAATATGGAATCGGTGGATTCAGGAGGGTAATACGGAACGCCGTGCTGCTCACTAGCAGTCGAGATGACAGGCATCTTATCCGCATGGCTGTAACGGATCGTGCAGCCACGTCTCGATCCCTGAGTCAACAGATGGGGACATTTGCAACACAAAAACCATCTGCACGAACAGTTCGACGACGTTTGCAGCAGGATGGACTATCAGCTAGGAGACCATGGCTGCGGTTACCCTTGACGCTGCATCACAGACAGGAGCGCCTGCGATGGTGTACTCAACGACGAACCTGGGTGCACGAATGGCAAAACGTCATTTCTTCGGATCAATCCAGGTTCTGTTTACAACTTCATGATGGTCGCATCCGTGTTTGGCGACATCGCGGTGAACGCACGTTGGAAGCGTGTATTCGTCAACGCCATACTGGCGTATCACCCAGCGTGATGGTATTGGGTGCCATCGGTTACACGCCTCGGTCACCTGTTGTTCGCATTGACGGCACTTCGAACAGTGGACGTTACATTTCAGATGTGTTACGACCCGTGGCTCTACCCTTCATTCGATCCCTGCGAAACCTTACATTTCAGCAGGAAATGCACGACCGCATGTTGCAGGTCCTGTACGGGCCTTTCTGGATACAGAAAATGTTCGACTGCTGACCTGGCCAGCACATTCTCCAGATCTCTCACCAATTGAAAACGTCCGGTCAATGGTGGCTGAGTAACTAGCTCGTCACAATACGCCAGTCAATACTCTTGATGAATTGTGGTATCGTGTTGAAGCTGCATGGGCAGTTGTACCTGTACACGCTATCCAAGCTCTGTTTGACTCTATGCCCAGGCGTATCAAAGCCGTTATTACGGCCAGAGGTGGTTGTTCTGGGTACTGATTTCTCAGGATCTATGCACCCAAATTGCGTGAAAATGTAATCACATGTCAGTTCTAGTGTAATATATTTGCCCAATGAATACCCGTTTATCATCCGCATTTTTTCTCGGTGTAGCAATTTTAATGTCCAGTAGTGTAACTGCGTACGGCTCACTGACCAGGTGTAAGACTTTCGATTGGAAACCATCAGGGTGTTTTGCGTGTTCCTAACCTAGGCAACCAAGGAAAAGAGATCTACAGTTTAACTGGAGTCCGAACTACGTGTCGTTCCTGGTGTCTCTTCACCTCACTGAGATGTGAAGGTTAGATTATAGGCATACTGAAAACTTCCGCGGTTCGACGAGGATTCGACCCAGCGGTCTCTTGGTTTGCACTCACGCTGATTCACTAGTAGACTAGCGGGCCCAGCTTTGTAGGAACATGTCTTTACTATATAGCAAACCACAAATGGATAAAATTATGTCCTTCAGTTTCTTGTTCTCACACTCACATTAGACATGGAATATTCGGCGTCAGATTTCACGTTCCTACGGTCACATGTAATCAAATGGATTACTTACTGTTCGTGTCGCGGACATGAGACGTTTTTCGACACCTATTGATATGAGAAGAACGATACATGTCGTGATTCAAGAACAGCTTCCGAAAGAGTACCTGAGAATTAACGGGAGAGCTACGTGAGTACTTTTACACCTCGGGTTCCTATTTTATGCATACGAGAAGAGACCTTCCGTTCCACCAGCAACTAAAACGCATGATGTAGGCACAATATCATTTCTAAAGTGTCATTTCGTCCCAGTAATTTCACAAGAAGACGACTACCACTGAACAGACGTCTGTTGCTAACATGATTTACACAGCTGCCATATACACAGCTCGATCATGTCCAATAATGGAGTTATTGCTATTGTTTCGCCACGGTAATGTAGGGTCTGAAACGTGGGTGCGGGGACGGTGAACCAAATTTTCTGCTGGGATCGAAGGCTTAGAGGTTTTGTCGATTTCCATCGACTGTGGACTGGAGCGAGACGTGACGGCGAAGGAAGGAATCCAAAAAATTTACGCCCGCATCTCGTGGTCGTGCGGTAGCGTTCTCGCTTCCCACGCCCGGGTTCCCGGGTTCGATTCCCGGCGGGGTCAGGGATTTTCTCTGCCTCGTGATGGCTGGCTGTTGTGTGCTGTCCTTAGGTTAGTTAGGTTTAAGTAGTTCTAAGTTCTAGGGGACTGATGACCATAGATGTTAAGTCCCATAGTGCTCAGAGCCATTTTGAACCAAAAAATTTACTTGCCCCTTCAGCCAGTGCTTTTGCTGCTACTGATACAGTATGCTATTTGTGTACTTACATAAAAAAGAAAAATAAAGAATAAGCCTTCTGTGTCTAATTAATAACATTACTGGAGTTTTTCGTCGTGCCTGTGAACAGCTATAGCCTACTATCTTCATCTCACAATAAGTTGAAGGTTGAATCGTCGTGGAAGGAAACGTATTCTCTGGTAATCGTCATCGGCTATATCACTCAAGCATCTGGTGTCGTAAGGCTACTCGGAGTATGCCTTCCTTATGCAGTAAGTGTTTTGTTGTTATTCTTTCACGAATGAAGCAATGAAAGTGTGACGTTTCTTTGCTCATAAACGTTGAAGCCGCTTAGTTCGCGTATCAAGTCACACTAAACTTGTTTTCGCTGTGTCAGCCAATCGTACCCACACGGGTGTACGTTCGTATGTAAATCATCCGGTGCCTTATAAATCCAGTCTGAATCATATAAATACTACGAAAATATGCATTATCTCTATAATAGTGTATCCGAAGATTACAGTTCTCGCTATAAATCTCCTTTTGCAAAGCAAAAGGTAGAAGATTTGGCCATGCAGATATCTGTTACAGAGGAAACAAAGCACTTCCGTTTGGTGTCTCTAATAGTCGAGCAGACTGTCTCAAAACAGGTTCTTAATCAAAACGAAAAATAGTAAATGAATTGTAGTGGTTTCTGACTGCATACTGGCTTCTGATATTTTATTACTTTGCAGTGCGACATGTCCTTCACGTTATTTCTCTAAGGGTGCTAAATGAACAAACTTAAGTGAGATCGAAGGGGGGAAAGTATCGACCCTGCGACCTCCGGTGCAGGCAACCGCGCCGGGTCCCGGAGAGACGCCGGCTCCGCCACTGCCGCTGGCGCCTATCGATCTCTCGAGGCTGGGCAGAGTCGACTGGCGACTCGCCGGCGCCTCACGTACACACACGCGGCGGGCGCGCCAGATGGGCGCCGGTCGCAGCTGCGTTGGAATGCCCGGCCGGGCGGCCGGCCCACACAAGAGCCCGTCCCTAAGGGACGGCGGTTATCGTCGAAAGTAGCGGTTTTCGGTTATATCGCTTTTTTTTTCAACGCCACTTTAACTGAACTACTCAAACAGCTCAAAACAAAAAAGTTATTTCCTGTATTAAACGTGGAAATCGAAAAAAATTGAAAAATTTTCATTCCCTCAGTTTTAAGATACTTAGTGTCGAAATATTAAACTAAATAAGCTAGTAAAAGAAAACTTAGTTCGTCCACCGTTCGCTGCTTTTCTCCAAAATTGATAAGTGGTTGACTACTACAGAGAAAAAAAACACCAGTATTCTCCTACTGGTTCTAATGTTTTGAAACTCTGCTCAAAAATCATGTATTAATCAGGGTCATACAACTATTTGAACAGCCGGCCTTTGTGGCCGAACGGTTCTAGGCGCTCCAGTCCGTAACCGCGCTGCTACTCCGGTCGCGGGTTCGAATCCTGCCTCGGGCACGGATGTGTGCGATGTCCTTAGGTTGGTTAGGTTTAAGTAGTTCTAAGTCTAGGGGGACTGATGACCTCAGATGTTAAGTCCCATAGTGCTTAGAGCCATATGAACCACTATTTGGACATTACGAACAGCCAGTACTAAAGAATGCAAACTGATGTTGAAGAACTCTATTTTTCGTGTAAATTTGTCCGTTTTCAAGGGCTACAAGCGGATAAAAACATGTTATTTAGACACCGGCTGCAGATCAGTTTCTTTCTTCTTTTAATGTAAACTATGAATGAACTGTCAAGCTTTGAGTTTTCTCCTTATATTATGTCTCAAGTTAGTTGTGGCTCCTCCAGTTCTTAATCATTAAATGGAGCATTGTATTTCATGGATACCGCACTTGGTTAAAAAAATGGCTCTGAGCACTATGGGACTCAACTGCTGAGGTCATTAGTCCCCTAGAACTTAGAACTAGTTAAACCTAACTAACCTAAGGACATCACAAACATCCATGCCCGAGGCAGGATTCGAACCTGCGACCGTAGCGGTCTTGCGGTTCCAGACTGCAGCGCCTTTAACCGCACGGCCACTTCGGCCGGCGCACTTGGTTAAAACTTCCAGACTAGGGAGGGTCATTCTGTATAACAATTGTAAGACGACGATCGTGAGAAACTACCATGTAGACCAGATGGGGCAAGTCTTGCACACTATATGTACACACGTACCATCTAACAGGTCACACCACATGGTAACAGGGACATCATAGTCTCAGCAATGCTGTACCAGTTCTTATGCCATCTGTTTGTTGCTCGTTTCTATTGGCATTGTTACGCTGACCGCTTCTCCCATTTTCTATAACAACACAATATTTCAAAGCAATGCAAATGTTACGGATAAAGTTACCAGTTCTTTAAAAACGGTTTATTTAAATACGAAAAATTTTAGCGCTGCTGTTGTGGCTAATTGATTTTTTTCACCCGGTTATTAGAAAAAAATGAAAATACTTTTCATAAACAAGAACAAACTAATATCGAACAATAGCAGTATCGGTTTTAACCGATCAGCTTTTCCCATCTCTACCGTCTCTCCGACAAGCACATGGCGAATGGGCGATAGTGTGCAGAAAAGCAGTCGCTTTGAACTGTTATAGCTGAAAACTATTACTGGCAACTGGTACGTATTGCCGTACTTATCATTCCAATGTGCTCTCTTTCATAATCAATTAATCAATAAAATAAGTGCCGCAGGGTTCATAGCTTGGTATAACACCCACCTACTGAGGCCACTTAAGCGACTTGTGCATTAATGGCACTGCTTATTTACTCAAGGACTTTCTCGTGTGGCTGACTGCATCCCGTCCTAGAGCTTACCACAACATGAAAAGCCAATGTGATCTCCGGGGAATCGAACCTTCGGACAGTGAATCACTTACAGCGTTCTTAGTAAGCCAGACCAAACACAGAGGGAAACAAAGGGCGTACCGAGTCCAATAGAACTGTGCCTAGTAAAGCTCTGTAGCGTTCAAAGTAATATTCAGTTTGAAGACAGCTACGCTTGTGGCGTTTGTAAGGTATCTGCCACACGAACAGAGTTATGACAGATACGATGAGTGCAACTTTTTCCTCGACAAACTACATCCAGAATGTGACAACCTAAATAAGATTTCTAGCATATGTACAGTTCATTTTCATGAACATCATCACGAGAAACTTCGCTACCCATACTCGATATGACAGGCACACGCACCTAGATGTGAGCGTGTGAGGAAGACAGTTGATGATGTAGAATGCAGCAATTACGGTACGTTGAAATGAAGGCAATAGCTAACAGTCGACTGGAAGCGTAAACTGCATCAAACCAACCTCGACTTGATGACCCAAAGAAGTTGATAGTCGACTGAAAATATTAAAATAATTACTTAGCAATAATAGTTGCTGTATTTTAATTTTCTGTTGGAGCCCACCTACCCAACGTGTTAAATTTCCGTTTAAAGGAACTAATTCAGATTTTGAAATATATATTCGCATTAATTTTGCGTTTACTAACAGAAAAGACGTGCCTGCACATTCGGCAAGTATTCACTGGTAGAGCGAATGTAGCCATCGTAAAATTATATTTTCAAATACTTGTGTATTAAATTTAATCTGCAATGCTATTCTTTAAAAAATCAATGAACTCTATCGTTTTCTCTTGCTTCTAGGTGCTAATTTGAAACATAACTGACAGTAACTTAAAATCTAGTTTACTTCTGAACCTCACTCCACTTCCATTGGAAAAGACAACAGTTCTTCTCAAGACGATGCACAATTATTGAAATACTTGGATTCTAAGAGTAACTAACTGTGTCAGCCTTCCCACAATGACAATTTCCTTAATAATTACAATATTCTATACTCCAGCACCTCTTCATGTTCTCTTAAGACCATGAACTACTAGCAAAGAAAATAAGAGTTTTGCGTTCCGTCCATGTCATTAAAGGCCAAGTGCTAGACAGTTGAAAATCGTTATTCACTTGTTTCACATTTTGTCGTCTTCTTTTCTCAAATCTGTAGAGGGTAGCTGCTATGCTTTTTCCGGGCAATGCTCTTGCAGTGGAGCTAGTCGAGTGTCTCATATACCAACACTAAGTTTTAACTTGATACAAATGTGTCTTTGTTCTGTTCAGATGAGTCATTTTTCTTAAGTTCTGCAGTTTTCAAGGTCCTACATATTAAGATCATGTAGGTCTAATAACCTATAACGCGTTTCTTTGTGTTCTGGGTGGAATATAGTCTCGTAATTGTTAGCTCCAGTGTTTTAAATTCTCGCAGAAGGTACCAACAGCTACTCTTTTCTGTTTTATCGACCTTTTCTTGTATAGTACTTTCCTGGTCCCGGCGGAGGTTCGAGTCCTCCCTCGGGCATGGGTGTGTGTGTTTGCCCTTAGGATAATTTAGGTTAAGTAGTGTGTAAGCTTAGGGACTGATGACCTTAGCAGTTAAGTCCCATAAGTTTTCACACACATTTAGTACTTTCCTAAACGAAGAAATGTACTGCAATAGCTTCGTGAGACATCAGGAAGAAAGATTAGGGTTTTACTGTCAACATCAAGATAGAGACGAAGGTGTATATCATTTTGACATGTGTGGTGTCGAGACACAGAAGCTATCTTTTTGAAAGAACTAACTTACGCCTTAAGTGACACAGAAGAACCACGTGAAATACAAAACGAGGTACCCGGGTAGGAGACTAATATTTTAAACACTGAACTCTCTCGCACCAGACTGTGAATGAAATGCAAGTAGTACAATTTTTGAATTGGCTGATCATTGTCCTTGTAGTCTCGGTACAACGCCGTCAACACTACTCAGGAATGCAAATGGCACACCCTTGAGCAGTCAAGGACACATTTCGTAACAGCTTCCTGTTCAACTGGTCATTCTGCATTTTCAGGAAGTTCAGAAGCAAGCCATTAGACAATTTCTCATTCCGACAACGAGTCTGAAATTTAGAAGTTACCTGTTAAAACAGTTACATTCCTTACCTCAGCATCACGTCTTCACAAAGTTGAAAATAAATATTTTTCCCGCTAAGAAACTTCAATCTTATTTGGTTAACTGCGTAATTCATTGTTACATATTAGGATTTACTATTAACGAATTTTTGCGATGTTTTAAATCACAAAAGTAATGGAAAATGAGCTGTCACGAAAGAAAGAAACCAGAAAGAAATTATTGAAATGAAGTGTATGAGCAAAATGATGTACGGTGAATAACGTCAATTACAAAGATAAATTGTTAGCAAATAGCGCAAATTGTAATTGTGTCTTCTGTGTACAGTCCTAATTGTCTTGACACTTCGGTTATCTTTGGTACGAAGACAACAGTGTCACTGGATACAGAGGAACACTACCAAATAAATGTTTCTTGTGCAAAATCTAAATGAGTGCAAGAACTTCAGTTAATTCGCGAATGGGTAGCATCGATATTAAGACTCTGGATTCATATGCAGGTGGATGGATTCAGATAAGATGGATTCGTAACCTGAAGATCGTAATGCATAGAAAAGTCTAGAGGAGACCTTCATCGAGCAGCAGATGTCAAATGTCTGATGATGTTATGGTTTTAATTTGTTTTTGAGATAATAATTATTTGAAAAGTGTGAAATTATCGTCTTGAGATGCTGGCAAAATATTTTATTTATAAAACCAGTTTCAGTCGTCTGACCATCATCAGATTCCTCTATGCCAAATAAAACAACACGTAACTAACGTTACAAGCTCAAACTGTCACGAATCTGTTAACTATTACACGGAAAATAAAAGTTTATCATAACACGGTGACGTGACTCATTACGAGAGCTACATATCGTAAAGACGTAATTGGTTCATATTTGTACGGAGGTACCTGTTATTATACCGAAATATAAATTACGTCGTCAGTCTATAGAAACTGTGCTAAGGAGTGTATTCACTCGTGTTAAAACTGTGAAGGCTGTGAACAGATTCATACCACACAGAAACGGCTGAACAGCCGATCACTGTTCACTTATAGAGCCAAAGATAGAGCCAAAGATGTTAATAAGTTCAACACTTAATAGATTCGTGACAATTTAAGCTTGTAATGTGAATTATGTATTATTTTATATGGTGTATAGGAACCTGATGATGGTTAGACGACTGAAATTGGTTACATAAATAGAGTATTTTACCAGCAGCCAAAGCGGTAATATGGCATTTTTCAAATATTTAACAGCCGTGCGGCACCATTTCCTGAGAGTAATTATTATTATCTTTCAGTTTCCTTGGAGAATGGGGCGAATTCTCAGAGTTTTGTGCGTGTGTGTGTGTGTGTGTGTGTGTGTGTGTGTGTGTGTGTGTGTGTGCCATGTCAAGACCGAGTTCTCGAATTCTGGGTAAGAAGGCTCGCAGTGAGCGTTTGTTGGAACCGATGGAGGAAAATCGGCATTCACCCTAATCTTCGTCCGACTTTTCGTGATGTGTCACCTGTGTATGTGAATGACTGCACAGTGAATTTATGAACAATGTCGTAATTTGATGAGGGCAGTCGACCGGAACGCGCTTACCCGACGAGTAGATCACCATCCACTGTTTCGTATGCCATTTTTTATGACATACTGCGGAGAGGTGTGTGATTTACACAGGACGTCGGTGAGAGATACGGAAATTGGAAGGTTTGAGCGACCACCTACATTCGATCCGGCTGGGTTCGGGATAAATATTAGCCGTCTCTGGTTTCGTGTTGGGTGTTGAGTTCCATTTTCTTCTAATAATACGCCCAAACAGCAGACCATTTGTAGATACCAATGAAAGTTAATGTGAACTGTTAGTTTCCTAATGGCTAGGAGTTTGTTTGCGGTCTACCATTAAGTATTGCTCGAAATTTGTTTCGGGCACGACACCCACGTTCACTAGTCTACAGTGTATCTTTTACATTTTTGGTTGGTTGGGATGGAGCAGATACAGCCTGTGGTAGGATGCATTGCGTGCTGCCACTATTAGGGTCGAACATGGAAAAGACTGCATGATATCCTTACTGCCATTAGCGCATCAGCCGTTATTGTTATTTGCAGTGGAAGCACCCAGTAACACGGCCGTCCGTTCCCCATGCACTGGGGGGGTGATCTCACGTGTAGAACAGCCATGTAGACAGACCCCCGGGGCCGCGGCGCTCCAGATGCACGCCGCTATTTACGAGGCTATCCGCTGCGCCGATAGAGGCTTGCAGTGGCTTAACGTGCGGCGTCTGGCGGTGACAGCGCCACGAGAGGGGAGGGGGAATTCCCCGGCGCGTGCTGCCTGTCTGGCGCAGCACGCACACACACACGCACACGCTCACGCACACACACGCGCCCTCAGAGGCGTGCACGCAGCGCCGGCCGCGCCACGCCGCGGCTGTTTACCTCGGGCTTCCGGCCAGATGCTGCCACTTGTCCAAACAGCGCTCCTCGCCTCGCGCCGGAAACAGGTGCATGGCCTGCCCGCCAGCCGCCCACCACAGCCAGGCGAACACGTTGTTCACTTGTCGCTCGCTGCCTGCTCCTGTTATCTCCCACCTCCCACAATACCCGAATGTCTCACGACGCCCTTAGTTCCCCCTACGTTAGAAAATGAAAATGTCCTACGTCTGCGCTGGGTCCATATCGTTCATGTACCGTTTAAGAAAATAAGCACGCCAAACAAACAAACAAAATAATTAAAAAAATGGCCAACCCAGAAGGCATAACACTACTACCGAATAAAGTCGACTGATAATGATCTCAGTTCGGCAAGGAGGAGAGTCCACGAATTTCTTCATATATACCATTTATGCAAAATAATAAGACTAATTCTTTACAGAAGAATGGAAAAATTTGTAGAAGCCGACCTCGAGGAAGATCACTTTGAATTCTAGAGAAAGGTAGGTACACGCGCGCAATACTGACCCTACGACTTGTCTTCGAAGATATGTTAAGGAAAGACAAACCCACGTTTATAGCATTTCTAGAGTCAGAGGAAGCTTTTGACAATGTTGACTGGAATACTATCTTTGAAATTCTGAAGGTAGCAGGGGTAAAATACAGGGAGCTGAATGTTGTATACAGAATGAAAGGCAAAGTCATGTCTCCACAATATCCTTACTTCCAGGAGTGCTAGTTCTGCAAGTTTCGCACGAAAGCTTCTGCGAAGTTTGGAAAGTAGGAGACGAGGTAATAGTGGAGTTAAAGCTGTGAGGACGTGGCGTGAGTCGTGCTTGGGTAGCTGAGTCGGTAGAGCACTTGGCCGCGAAGGGCAAAGTTCCCGAGTTCGAGTCTCGGTCCGGCACACGGTCTAGGAAGTTTCAGGTTATATACAGTTTGTACAGAAACCAGAAGGGCACACAGAGGGGCACATTGGTTGTTAAAGTAGTGAGGCAAGGTTGTACCCTATTCCCGATGTTATTCAATTAGTATATTGAGCAAAGAGTGAAGGAAACCAAAGAAAAATTTGGAAGAATGATTAAAGTTCAGAGAGGTGAAATGAAAACTTTGAGGTTTGCCGATGACATTGTAATCCTCTCAGAGACATCAAACGACTTAGAAGATTAGTTGAGCAGAACGTACAGCGTCCTGGAAATTGGAAATTTGTGGTAAAATCTTATGGGACCAAACTGCTGAGGTCATCGGTCCCTAAGCTTACACACTACTTAATCTAACTTTTTACGCTAAGGACAACACACACACCCAAGCCCGAGGGAGGACTCGAACCTCCGACGGAGGGTGCCGCGCGGACACAGCGTCCTGAAACGAGGATATGAGATGAACAACAAAAAAACCAAAATAAGGACAATGGAATGTAGTCGAATTAAATAAGGCGACGATGAGGGAACTAGATTAGGAAACGAGACAGTAAAAGTAGTCGATGAGGTTTGCTGTTTGGACAGCGAAGTAACTAATGTTGGAGTTAGTAGAGAGGGTATGAAATGTAGACTGGCAGTGGCAAGAAAAGCGTTTCTGAAGGAGACAAATGTGTTAACGTCGGATATGGAATTAAGTTCTAGGAAGTCTTTTCTGAAAGTATTTCTGTATTTATCTAGAGTCTCGCCATATATGGAAGTGATAAAATTTACACAAGAAGAGAACAGAGACTTTTGAAAAGTTTTGCTGCAGAAGAATGATGGGTAACTACAATTTGGTATTGGAGAGAAGTGTGTGTGTGTGTGCGTGTGCGGGGAGGGGAGGGGGGGGGGGGCAGAAATCGTAGGGCGAGGCCAGGAGATGAATTCAGTAAGCATATTCAGAAGGATGTAGGTTTGCACAAGATAGAGTAACGTGGAGATCAGCATCAGTTCAGTCTTCATATTGAAGACCACAACAACAACAATAACAACGTGCCATATCACACTGAAATAACTTAGCATTAGAACCCGCAGGACTACCAAATTGCGGAGATACTGATTGCTACGTTCACCTGCTGTTCCAAATAGTTATGGATGTTGTCTGTGGAATTAAGATCAAGTGATTTAGGGATCATTCGAGGTGCTATATGGTGTCTGATCGTTCCGCCAATCAGGAACACGGCTGTTGACATTTTGTAAAACCTGACAGTCCGCGGATGGAGGAGGAGATTAGTCTCTAACGTCACGTCGACAACGAAGTCATTAGAGACGGAGCACGAGTTCGGATTAGGAAACGATGGAGAAGGAAAGCTGCCGTGCCCGTTCGAAGGAACCATGCCGGCATTTGTCTTAAGCTATTTATGTGGCTGGACGCGGGGTTGAACCTTCGTCCTCCCGAATGCGAGCCCACTGTGCTACCTAACCACTGCGCTACCCCGCTCGGTGTGTCCACAGCAGACTCTTCATGAATACGTAGACGAAAGAGCGACACTTGTTCATAGAGAATGTTGAAATAAATGTCTTGGATCGTGTTCACGGCAGTCTCAACGAATCGACTCAATTTGTTGTACTGTAAACACCCCCAAAACATCACAGAACCATCTCCGGCTTGTACTACACCTTCCACACACGCACTGCGAGCTAAACGACTCACGCACTCAGTGCCTTGATCATTTGAAAAGTGGTAATATCGCGACTCTTCATACCACGCTACACGTCTCAAATCTGTTACTGCCCGGTTTATGTGTCCTTTGGCCCGTTGACGACGACCACGGTGTGACGCTGTGAGCAATGTCCTGTTACGAAGTACCTCATACTAAATGTGCACAGCATGCAGTTCGCTTGGAAATGGATCGATGTACCAGATGTACAAGTATGAACCCGGAATCAGGTTGCAATAACTGCGTGTCGATTGTTTGAAACTGATAAACAATATTTTATCCAAAATAATCTCTATTGCTATTTATACACTTCTCCCACCTCTCCGGCAGGCTATGAATGCTACGCCAAAAAAAAAAAAAAATATATATATATATATATATATATATATATATATATATATATATATATACTCCTGGAAATGGAAAAAAGAACACATTGACACCGGTGTGTCAGACCCACCATACTTGCTCCGGACACTGCGAGAGGGCTGTACAAGCAATGATCACACGCACGGCACAGCGGACACACCAGGAACCGCGGTGTTGGCCGTCGAATGGCGCTAGCTGCGCAGCATTTGTGCACCGCCGCCGTCAGTGTCAGCCAGTTTGCCGTGGCATACGGAGCTCCATCGCAGTCTTTAACACTGGTAGCATGCCGCGACAGCGTGGACGTGAACCGTATGTGCAGTTGACGGCCTTTGAGCGAGGGCGTATAGTGGGCATGCGGGAGGCCGGGTGGACGTACCGCCGAATTGCTCAACACGTGGGGCGTGAGGTCTCCACAGTACATCGATGTTGTCGCCAGTGGTCGGCGGAAGGTGCACGTGCCCGTCGACCTGGGACCGGACCGCAGCGACGCAAGGATGCACGCCAAGACCGTAGGATCCTACGCAGTGCCGTAGGGGACCGCACCGCCACTTCCCAGCAAATTAGGGACACTGTTGCTCCTGGGGTATCGGCGAGGACCATTCGCAACCGTCTCCATGAAGCTGGGCTACGGTCCCGCACACCGTTAGGCCGTCTTCCGCTCACGCCCCAACATCGTGCAGCCCGCCTCCAGTGGTGTCGCGACAGGCGTGAATGGAGGGACGAATGGAGACGTGTCGTCTTCAGCGATGAGAGTCGCTTCTGCCTTGGTGCCAATGATGGTCGTATGCGTGTTTGGCGCCGTGCAGGTGAGCGCCACAATCAGGACTGCATACGACCGAGGCACACAGGGCCAACACCCGGCATCATGGTGTGGGGAGCGATCTCCTACACTGGCCGTACACCACTGGTGATCGTCGAGGGGACACTGAATAGTGCACGGTACATCCAAACCGTCATCGAACCCATCGTTCTACCATTCCTAGACCGGCAAGGGAACTTGCTGTTCCAACAGGACAATGCACGTCCGCATGTATCCCGTGCCACCCAACGTGCTCTAGAAGGTGTAAGTCAACTACCCTGGCCAGCAAGATCTCCGGATCTGTCCCCCATTGAGCATGTTTGGGACTGGATGAAGCGTCGTCTCACGCGGTCTGCACGTCCAGCACGAACGCTGGTCCAACTGAGGCGCCAGGTGGAAATGGCATGGCAAGCCGTTCCACAGGACTACATCCAGCATCTCTACGATCGTCTCCATGGGAGAATAGCAGCCTGCATTGCTGCGAAAGGTGGATATACACTGTACTAGTGCCGACATTGTGCATGCTCTGTTGCCTGTGTCTATGTGCCTGTGGTTCTGTCAGTGTGATCATGTGATGTATCTGACCCCAGGAATGTGTCAATAAAGTTTCCCCTTCCTGGGACAATGAATTCACGGTGTTCTTATTTCAATTTCCAGGAGTATATATATATATATATATATATATATATATATATATTAAAGCTAACCAGTAGTCCTTTTTCATACGAGTTGAAGCGTTGTTCAGCAAGAGCGTGTCCCAGTAAGGCAAATAGATCATAATCGGACGGAGCCAGGTATTTCCCAACCGGACGCCTCGTTCGTTTCCCTGACCGGTTTTGCTGTGTGTGATGGGGCGTTATCATGGAGCTATACGACTTTGTGTTGCGTTTTTCCATATTCCGGTCGTTTTTCACGTAATGCTCGATTTAAATCGATCAAATGATGTTGGTAGCGATCAGTGTTAACGGTTTCACCAGGTTTTAGCAGCTCAAAATAGATGACATCCTTATCATCCCCCCAAACACAGAGCATTGTCTTCTTTCCAAAGCGATTTGACATTGCAGTGGATGCCGATTGTTTGCCTGAATTCACCTATGATTTACGACGCTTAGGATTCTCAAAATATATCCATTTTTCATCACCTGTCACTATTCGATCGAGAAAAGACTTCCTTTTGTATCTAATGAGCAGCATTTCACAAGTGGTCTTCCGACTTGCTTGCTGTCTTTCATTCAGTTCATGCGGAACCCATTTTCCCACTTTCTGCACCTTTCCCATAGCTTTAAACATAAGAGAAACTGTTTTCTGCATCACATTCAATTTTTCCGCGAGTTCCTGTTGAGTTTGAGTGTGATCTTCGTTCAATAAGGCCTGCAATTTGTTGTCTTCAATCTTTTCCGGTGGTTTCCTGCACTCGTCGTTCCTCGTGTCAAAATCACCACTTTTGAATTTTTTGGTCCACTAGAAACACTGTGTTTTCCAAGAGCGTGTTCGTCGAAAGCTTCGACAAGCATTCGATGCGATTCTGGAGCAGTTTCCCTCAAATGCTAACAGAAAACAAATGCCGTCGGCAAATCATAGTTCGTAGGCACAAAACTCGACATGTTTACGGGGTTGAAACAGATACCGATGTATGGAACTTGGGTTATTGCGTGTTGACATTCGTCATCAGCCGTTACAGGAAGCAGATGGCTCTGCAGATGCGGTCTCACGGGCCCTATACACAGGGCTAGCACCATCTGTAGAGAAATTCCGGTTTTATACTCCTACACCTGGTAGTTCTGAATTCACTAAGAACACCATTCCCGTCGGGTCAGAAACCGATCGTTATTGACAACGCGGGACGTTCGTCTGCGGTTCCTGTCGGTTAGGACCTCTTTACGACTACTGTTCTTTCGCTGTGTTACATGACTGTGAATGCTACACCATTCTGTGTAGAAACATTCGAGAGTTCGTGTAGATACGCACAAACATTATATCTCCTTTCTACTAGTCCGTCACGGCTCCACATGTGTCTACTTTACTGCACTGATTCCATACGACGGACGGACATCGACAATG
This sequence comes from Schistocerca nitens, assembly GCF_023898315.1. Classification (NCBI taxonomy): domain Eukaryota; kingdom Metazoa; phylum Arthropoda; class Insecta; order Orthoptera; family Acrididae; genus Schistocerca; species Schistocerca nitens. The sequence goes on along the minus strand of NC_064615.1, from coordinate 329,004,178 downwards.
ACATCACTTGACTGCCATGATTTATGTTAGTGGAGAAGGGTCATGATGACCATCTGGTAGCAGTTCTATGCCATTTACAAGCGCTCCGAATCGAACAATGTTCTCTCTTATTTTTTCCAATGAGCTTAGTTGATCAGGAGATACTTTTACGGCGCGATCTACGAGGGCAAGAAGGAAATTTTTTTGGACTACCGGTCGAACACTGTTTTTCAGGTCAAATGTAAATTTACTTTAAGCTTAGTTTCCTTTTAGGTCAGCGTACGTCGTTCGGCGACTTTCATCCATCAAGTGAGATTATCGAAGCATTGCGTAGTACCCAACTACGACTGCCATAACCACTTAGTGTACTGAAGACGTGTTCCAGACATCTTACTTGCCTCGCTGGCAAAGAACCTTTGGGACTATTGAATTGTTCTCATTATCTTTTTTTTCCTTTTTTTGAAGTATTTTTTCATTCAGAAGACTTACATAGTGTTCAACAGTTGTGTCCTATTCCTTTAAAATGTAAGCCATAAACAGAATCTCACTGATCCTCGAAACACTTACAACTTTCGTGGACGACGATTTCGAGTTTTTAATGAACAGTTACCGGCTTCCAACCACAGCTTTTTTGTATCCAGCGTGAAACGGTGGACCTACGCCTCATCCACAGTCAGAAATTAGGGTACAAAATCTGTTAATTTCTGTTTTAAAACGATACAAACATTGCTAAGAACAGTGTTTATTGTTCCGCTGTTTGTTTTTGAAATATCCCTGTGGCGTCAGCTATTTCATAGAGCCTAAATCACTAACCCTCCAATACTGTGTTACGCAGGTTACTCAAGTCTTTTTTTCATCTGTAGTTGCATTTTTATCATCCTTAGAACTACACTTTTGTATTCAATCGTTCATTCCTCATCAGCCGTAAATAAAAGAGTCTTCGCTAACAGTGGATAAGGTTTTTCGGTGGGAATCGACCGTATAAACATAGAATTCTGTGACGGCACTGTATTCCATCTTAGCTATGCAAACACAACTACTTTTAAAGAGCCGTGGGAAACTAAACTGCTCTGCAGATAAAGTTGACCTTTCACGTACACCATTACGCGGCCTGTGCTCTCATAATAAAAACAAAATTTCTTTTCTGTCACCGTGATGTCATTTGTTTAAGTAAATTATTTTAATTAATTGTTTATAAGCCTGATTTCACCCAGTGGTTCATCTACATCTACATTTATACTCCGCAAGCCACCCAACGGTGTGTGGCAGAGGGCACTTTACGTGCCACTGTCATTACCTCCCTTTCTTGTTCCAGTCGCGTATGGTTCGCGGGAAGAACGACTGTCTGAAAGCCTCCGTGCGCGCTCTAATCTCTCTAATTTTACATTCGTGATCTCCTCGGGAGGTATAAGTAGGGGAAAGCAATATATTCGATACCTCCTCCAGAAACGCACCCTCTCGAAACCTGGCGAGCAAGCTACACCGCGATGCAGAGCGCCTCTCTTGCAGAGTCTGCCACTTGAGTTTGTTAAACATCTCCGTAACGCTATCACGGTTACCAAATAACCCTGTGACGAAACGCGCCGCTCTTCTTTGGATCTTCTCTACCTCCTCCGTCAACCCGACCTGGTACGGATCCCACACTGATGAGCAATACTCAAGTATAGGTCGAACGAGTGTTTTGTAAGCCACCTCCTTTGTTGATGGACTACATTTTCTAAGGACTCTCCCAATGAATCTCAACCTGGTACCCGCCTTACCAACAATTAATTTTTTATGATCATTCCACTTCAAATCGTTCCGCACGCATACTCCCAGATATTTTACAGAAGTAACTGCTACCAGTGTTTGTTCCGCTATCATATAATCATACAATAAAGGATCCTTCTTTCTATGTATTCGCAATACATTACATTTGTCTATGTTAAGGGTCAGTTGCCACTCCCTGCACCAAGTGCCTATCCGCTGCAGATCTTCCTGCATTTCGCTGCAATTTTCTAATGCTGCAACTTCTCTGTATACTACAGCATCATCCGCGAAAAGTTATGGGTTATGGTTATGAGTATAATTTTAGGCGCGGTTTGAGGAAGCAGCTTCGAGCCATTGTTTTGTTCAGGCTGAGCGTTGATCATTGTGAATATGGTTGCAATTACTCGAAGAAAGCCGGCCGAGGTGACCGAGCGGTTTTAGGCGCTACAGCCTGGAACCGCGCGACCGCTGCGGTCGCAGGTTCGAATCCTGCCTCGGGCATGGGTGTGTGTGATGTCCTTAGGTTAGTTCAGTAGTTCTAAGTTCTAGGGGACTGATGACCTCAGATGTTAAGCCCCATAGTGCTCAGAGCAATTTGAACCATTTGAACTCGAAGAAATACAGCACATAGCCTATAACTTTACCTTTATTTCGTCAAGTCGCATGAGAGGTTACATATTCTTTATTATATTAATTCTGCGGCTTTTGTGTTACCCGCCCTTTTACGTCCTATATTTAGGTTAATATTGCTCTTAATCCCTAGTTAATTTGATACTGTATTTGATACTTTCTTCTCTACTATTGAGAAAACGTTATTTATTATAAATCCTATTAGAACAGTACACAACCACAACGGTCGAAGTTGTCATTTGTTACCCTATATAGTGTGACGTGTGTCGCATACAGGCCTGGGCCTACGATTAGCAACTGATAATTAAGCCCTACTTTCCGCCCTGGGGTATCCACGGTGTAAACGGCACTCCAAGCCTTGTTTGGTACCTCACAATTTTGTGTCAATCTTAATTCTAGATCGTTCGAGTCATTCCTCGCTACAGCAATGATACTATCAGTAACAATAACAATTTCTAAAAGATGTTCCACAATCAAATGACATGTAATGTCACAGTCCCTCTGTAGCTCAGGGTCGTAAGTTTCGTCTGGTGAAAAATAAAGACATGGGGAAGCCCAGTGGTCGTCACGTTGGCTTGTCTCTCTTAATGGACGGTCAGCTTGCAGGACGCCGAAAGCCAAGGGGGACGCTACTGGCGCCAGACTGTTGTGGAACTTTCCACGATAGCTGCTCGGGCACTGCAACCTTGCGCCTCCACGTGTTATTCGTCCCCTAGTGCGAGCAGAAACAAATCCTCTCTAGCGGAAGGAAACGTCGCCACGGCTTAACTGCTCTTGTAACTTGGAACAGAGAACATGGCTACAGTTATGAGGGGGATAAGATAAAAGGTCAGACAGGAGAAATAAGGAGTTAGAGCAGCCTAATGGCTATTGACGACACCAAATGAGTTATTTTAATCGTGTGGTAACTAAGTCGAAGACAGGTAAAATCCAAAACTGGAAGGAGAGCGTGATGAGAATTTAGCGTTCTGTTGTAGAAGTGCCGTAAGACAGCACTATATAGTGCGGACATAATAAGACGACAGCTGTAGGTGAGGGTGTTTTGAATTATGGTTACGCAGCATACCAGCAGAGACCAGGTGTTTAATACCTCGTTTAGGAAACTACCAACCTTAGCAAGCAACTGCGCCGTTGTCATTACCGAATGGCTTGTACACTCCGCTTTTCTTCACTTTATGCGTTGCTCGTTGTTTTCTTTTCTTAATTTGAAATGAGAGAAGAGACTAATCCTCATCCATAACGACTGCACGACACCAGAAAGGATCAGCGATCGCTATGACCATGTGTCAGTTCCGCTTTCGCTGGAGCACGGATGTGGGATGTAGGCTCCCAGCCCTGCGAGAGGGATGTTGGGACTTGTTACCCTTCTCTCCCCGTGGTGGCTGTAGTTCTCGTTTGTTTACACTTGCGACTGGCTGCCACGTTAAAGTGTCTCCGATGTATCATTTAAACAGAGATATGGCACAAAATTAGCTGTAATACTTTCACACTTATTGACAAACAGTCATGCGCGACTGGGAAAATGCGTAGAACCGACTGCTCACGTTAAAGGTGAAGATCGATATCCCTAACGTCTGTGTCTTGCAGAAGACGGGCAAATAAATCTTGCACACAGTGTACCCTTCTCTACACGTCGCTCTGTGAGTTCTGGAAAGAAAGGAAGAAAGAGTAGAGTTTAACATACCGTCGAGAACGAGGCATCAGTGGCGAAGCACAAGCTCGTAGTGAGAAAGGAAATCGGCCGGGTCCTTTTCAAAGGAATTACTGTAGCAATTGCCTTAAACGATCTAGGACAATCACGGAACGCCTAAATCTGGATGACAGAACGCTGATTTGAGCCATCATCCTCCCGAATGCAAGATCAGTGTGTTAAGCACAGCGCCAGCTCGCTCGGTGTACGACTTCTAGAATCTAAATATTTATTTTCATATGGACATTATAGAACGCTTCATGAATAACATGTACATAACATATAGACGAACAGGAATTATACAACCATAGTAAAATACGGATGAAAAGCGAAATTTAAAATTAAGAAAAATGAATACAAACGTGTCACAAACAAAGATTACTGTTTTTCAGCCAGTCCAGTATTGAAGGCGGAAGGTCATGGATTTCTAGCAGCGACCCTTCAAAGAGAGTATTTGGGCTTTCGAAGGCATGTGGGAAGTTGTTTGTTCTTTAGTTTCACGCTTTTCACATGAAGGCTTTTCGGCCATTGCCTGTCCAGTGCGAGGTCTGTTGAGGTTGCACCGCACCCTTCTACTCTAGTTGAAACCGGGGAATTCGATTGTCGAATTTTTTTATGAGCTTGCGGTTTCTGACTTCTTATCTCCAGAGTGATCGCCAGTGTTCGTCTGTAGTAAAGTGTCGAATTTGTGTTGCTGTTCTCACTGGGGGATTTCTTGATATGAGTCTTAATTCCGTATGTTCGTTGACGAGTTGGACAGAATCGACGTGAATACGCAGTGTTGGTTTATAAGACCATTTTTGAAGCTGAGGCTTTAGAGCAGCAAGACGTCTGGTCTGGGGCGGTGCTACATTGCTTAAATGAGTAACGTCTGAGTGAGAGCTGACCTGATTTTTGCCGTAACTAAGCTCACTGCTTGGAGGAGTTGGACATCGACAAGATTTGCGTGTTACCTATTGATCCAAACAGGGGCACAATATTCAGCAGCTGCTTGTTCTCAAGGTGCTGGCAACAGCCCCCCCCCCCCCCCCCCGCGCCCCCATGACGTTCTTGATCATTTTTGGATTATATTTGTTCTGGCTTTTACTTTATCTGAGACATTTTCCAGAAGTTGTTGTAGGAAGTTCGATCGAGCCTTAGTCCTAGATATCTAGAGTACGGACTGTTTCTTAAGATGGTTCCTTCAGAGTATATGTGGGCGTGTCTATTATTTATATAAAGGCTATTACGGTAAACGATGGTTCTCCACAATCGGTGGAAATATCCAGGTATTCCAAATACATATAGAATCCAAATGTAAATGAATTTTTCAGTATTTTATGCCTGACAGTCTGGTAATGATACCTGGAAAGGACTTATGAATTATGTCCGCCTCCGGCCACGCACTTACCTACGACGGCTGTCGTAAAATTCGTCACGACAGTTCTTGAGGCTGTAATTTGATACGCTCTGACGCGAAATGGCGCCTAGTGAATGATGGCACAACTCGTGAAGTGTCATTTGTAATACGCGAGGAATAGCACACCTTAGGTGAAGGCGCCTTGGCACTGACGTTAGATTGACCGTATCCTATTCGCAACGTAGTCTCGCTGACAGCGGTTAACAAGTGAACGTCGCGTTACAAGTGCGTACTTGACGCTAGCTGGCAGGCGGGGCAGGTGACGATGCGGATTGCAAGCTATAAGCAGTACGGCAGTCGGCGCTTATTTGGTGCGGCAGTTAATCTCTTCCTGACGTTCTCTACACCCATCCTTCCCTTGTCTCCATTAAGGACGAGTACGTTGTCAGCTGTTGTACGTGTCATGTCTAACGGCATTTCCATTATTTATAGACAGCGTACAATCATTACCGGGTGAATTGGCGCAGTGATAAGGCAGTGGATTCCCACTCGGGAGGGTGGCGGTTCAGATCACCTTTGGCCATTCACATTTAAATTTTTCTTGGATCTAGCAGATCGCTTAAGGCAATGACGAGATGGTTCCTTTAAAAAAATAAAAAAACCACATGCATTATCCTTCCCCATTGATCTTGTTTTCTTTCTTGTTTTTATATAATCATTCCTTATCAAAAAATCGGTACTCATGAAATAGGCCCACATAGTTGACTAACAAACATAGACTGGATCTGAAATCCTAGCTATGTCTCGTAACTTTTTATCTTGAAAAGTCAGTCCATCAATAAAAGTGCTTTTTGCTCGGCAACACTGAAAAACACAGCCCATTGATGATTTTGTTCCAGTGTATGATGTGGCAAGACTCTGCGAATAATGACCCAGCTACGTTTGTTATAACATCAGCTATAGTCCGATCCATGAACGATGGCGGCTCGCGCATGTCGAGGCACAGACGGGGATTAAATTGTTGACGATTCCAAGCGACAGTTGCGATACGCCCTTGCGCGTGTTTTACGTTTGAAGAAAACGTGTATCCTGCAAATCATGTCTCTCGCTTGCTTACGCAGAATTTATCACTTACTGTCGCAGTCAGCGATGACAGGTCGCAACAAATGGAATCGAAATTCACTAAACAAGCCGCTACGATCACGTTTAATGCTCGCATTAGCTACGGCAGAGCGCTCACAACTCTACTGAATGCTCATTGACTGTCGAAGAAAACGTGACGCAGGTGCGCAGAACAGCCCTAAACTCGACCGCCATTGTTCTTGAATCCAACTATAGTGTATTAAATATGCTAGCGTCTTGTTACCATTTTTCAGTGTAATGCTCTATGAATGTTTGTTCTGTTCATATGCTCATCTCTGTGGCTAACAGCTTTACGTCGCTGTAATATGATGGTTTCCTGCTACGATAGCAGCATTCTAATCTTGTTGCTGTTAGAACGCTCCACCGCCAGTGTTTTGTCTCGAATGTTAGTGTACAGCTGACGGTCAATATATTTGGTATCAGTGTTTCGTAATTCCAATCATCTTCACTGAGTCTAGACGTAACATACTGTTATTGCGATGACGAAACTAGGATCCCACGTTTCATTCGATGCCGTGGTGCCATTCCAATACAGCTGGGGAGCCTCTGCAATGTTGTTCGAGTTTAGGAGGATACCAAATGGATTGAGGCGTGAATGGGAGAGAGTCGTGCTAGGATAGTCTGTGCAGTTGAGCAAAGCCATTGCGCCCGGGTGGAGCTGTTAGCGCATCCACCTAGTGAGCGGGAGACCTGACTTCGTATCCCAGCCTTCGTACAGATTTTCATTAATCGATTCAGTGTGCGTACATATGTAATGGAAAATTATACTTTTTGTCATTTTACCTGATTGCAGTATCAATTTATTGAGATTGATACAAAGTATTACATGACCTTAAAGTTACTTGATGACTTGTTCTGAGAAATTTCTCATAAGCTTGAGATCCTGCGAGCTCGATAGTCTGTGCACAGCGTACATCCAGCAGGTGAAATAATCAGAAACCTCAAAAACACTTATACAACTGCAAAAGACACAAAAGAACGCGTCATTGTGCTGGGCTCTGGTGCACACGGGAATTCAGGGATATGAATTAATAGATGTGACAGTCAGGGAAACACGCACTGAACATTTTGTCCCCCTACATAATATAACCTCCCTATTCACGTATGGAGTCATGCATCGGTTGGAGACTGACTACAAGACGCAAACAGGAAGGTGCGATTGACAAGACGACTCTTCTGGCGTGATGTATCCCAGTCCGCCTCACTCATCTACTGAGAGGATACATTTCAGACACTTTACTTCCTACACCTGTGAGAGTACCTACAGTCTGAGATACTTACGGAGACGAAGTTGCTGACAAGGGAACATCCCCATCGCCCCCCCCCCCCTCAGATTTAGTTATAAGGTGGCACAGTGGATAGGCCTTGAAAAACTGTACACAGATTAATCGAGAAAACAGGAAGAAATTGTGTGGAACTATGAAAAAAATAAGCAAAATATACAAACTGAGTAGTCCATGTGCAACATATGCAATATAAATGTGAATATTGGCTCAGGAGCGCCGTGGTCCCGTGGTTAGCGTGAGTAGCTGCAGTACGAGGGGTCCTTGGTTCAAGTCTTCCCTGCAGCGAAAATTTTAATTTTTTATTTTCAGACAATTATCAAAGTTCAGGCACTTACACAAAATCAACTTCGCTCTCCAAAATTCCAGGACATGTTCAGATTTGCTTGGACATATACAGGATTTGACGGTCTACACGCGGAAAAATTTGAAAACGTTAAAAACATATGTTTTGACAGAGCACAAGGAAAACTGTGCGACTGTGAAACTGTTGCATTCATTTGTTGCAGTTTATGTGACAAACTCTTATGTTTTCATCGCTTTTTTGGGAGTGATTATCACATCCACAAGAAAACCTAAATCGGGCAGGTAGAAGAATCTTTTTACCCATTCGCCAAGTGTACAAGTTAGGTGGGTCGACAACATTTTCCTGTCATGTGACGCACATGCTGTCACCAGTCTCGTATAGAATATATCAGACGTGTTTTCCTGTGGAGGAATCGGTTGACCTATGACCTTGCGATTAAATGTTTTCGGTTCCCATTGGAGAGGCACGTCCTTTCGTCTCCTCATCGCACGGTTTTGCGGTGCGGTCGCAAAACACAGACACTAAACTTATTACAGTGAACAGACACGTCAATGAACGAACGGACAGATCATAACTTTGCGAAAATAAAGAATGAAATTATTTCACTGGCGGGAAGATTTGAACCAAGGACCTCTCCCTACGCAGCTGCTCACGCTAACCACGAGACCACAGCACTCCTGAGCTCACCATATCCTTAATGTTGCCTATCTTGCGTATGGACTACTCAGTTTGTATATTTTTCTTATTTTTTTCATAGTTCCACACAACTTCTTCCTGTTTTCTCGATTGATCTGTGTTCAGTTTTTCAAGGCCCATCCACTGTGTCGGCTTATAACTAAATCTGAGGGGGGTGCGATGGGAAGGTTCCCTTGTGAGAAGTATACAGTATGGTTTTCACGGCTGGTGTCCTTGGTGACTGTAGCAGTATCAAAATGGCTCTGAGCACTATGGGACTTAACTTCTAAGGTCATCAGTCCGCGAGAACTTAGAACTACTTAAACCTAATTAATCTAAGGACATCACACTCATCCGTGCCCGAGACAAGATTCGAACGTGCGAACGTAGCGGTCGCGCGGTTCCAGACTGTAGCGCCTAGAACCGCTCGGCCACACCAGCCGGCGTAGCAGTATCGACATTAGGTCGTGTCAAACGTATGTTTCTGTGCCTAAAGCTTGTTTCCTGATCCTGATAACGCTCTTGTACTTCGTTAGTTGATCATAGAACTAAGACAAACTCAGGACGCCGACTGTTCATACACAACCGGAAAAAAACAACTGCAAAAGAAAAGAAGAAGGGTTGAAACTAGATAGGTTGTGAACTGCAGTGCAATATAAAGCGAATAAATCCAACTCTTCTAAGTGCAAGGTACATATCCCAGTCCGACACGACTCCACGATCTTTAGGAACGGTCTTATGACGTCATAACGTAACCTTTCTGCGGTTATGTATCAACTGTTCAGTTTTTTGAGCTTGTTTGAGTTCGAATATCAAATAACGAAGCATTTATAGGCCCTGAAGATGTCTCCTGTCCTTGTATAAATTGGGAATAGACTTCTTTGTGTTGTAATTGCGGTTGGCCCAGTTCTTTTGTAACTGATCAGTCGGTCTCAATACAGTAACGTATTTTGGCCTCTCTCTTATGCTATAGCCAGATGTGCAGCATCTTTTAGGACATAGATAACGTTTTCTATTTTTTAAGCAAACTGAGTGATAGACTGATTTAGGGGGTGAACGTAGGCAAGAATGGAGAAAACTTAGTGTGATTGTAAATAAATTTGCATTAAACACATTTTAAAACTTGATACGCCTTTAACGACAGTCTCCTCGAACAAATTCAGCTAGAGACCTGTTAACGTGATATTTACACACACGCGCACACAAACATGCACACACGCACACATCGCTGTTGAGCCTGGCTGAAGGTGGCGGCGTGCTGCGGGCAGTCGGCGGAGACGTCGCCAGGCGCACAGGCGGCCACTGGCTGGGGTAAAGGCGTCGCCCGCACATTCATAACTCGGGTCGGGCGAGCTGCGTGTCCGCTACTACACGACACGACAGGCCAGGCCAGGACAGGACACGCCATTTCCACGCCGCCCGAACCTGTTAGGCGGTCGTGGGAAAAATGCTAAGGCGGTTTCGCACGCGATTCCGTCTCTGCTGTCTCGCCTGGAGTCCCGACCGGCCGCGGCGACCGCAGGCGCCGAACTCGGCCGTAGCTGGGGCGCGGTCACACGGGGACGCGCTCACCTGGCCACCTGCACTCGCTGTTTACGTGACACTGCCAATTTAAGACATCGCCTGATTCGTGGCAGCCTGACTTACTCGCATACACTGACGCCCCCACACAGGCAAATCCCCGCTAACTTCTATCTACTGCTCATAATCTATCCTACGGTGTGTGGCAGACAGTACTTTTGGTTCGAATTTCTTTCCCCCCTCCTCCTTTCCCTGTTCCTTTCGGAATGGTGCAGGGAATGGCAACTGAATCTCAATGTGGACAAGTGTAATGTGCTGCGAATACATAGAAAGAAAGATCCTTTATCATTTAGCTACAATATAGCAGGTCAGCAACTGGAAGCAGTTAATTCCATAAATTATCTGGGAGCAGGCATTATGAGTGATTTAAAATGGAATGACCATATAAAGTTGATCGTCGGGAAAGCAGATGCCAGACTGAGATTCATTGGAAGAATCCTAAGGAAATGCAATCCGAAAACAAAGGAAGTAAGTTACAGTACACTTGTTCGCCAACTGCTTGAATATTGCTCACCGGTGTGGGATCCGTACCAGATAGGGTTAATAGAAGAGATAGAGAAGATCCAACGGAGAGCAGCGCGCTTCGTTACAGGATCATTTAGTAATCGCGAAAGCGTTACGGAGATGATAGATAAACTCCAGTGGAAGACTCTGCAAGAGAGACGCTCAGTAGCTCGGTACGGGCTTTTGTTGAAGTTTCGAGAAAATACCTTCACCGAGGAGTCAAGCAGTATATTGCTCCCTCCTACGTATATCTCGCGAAGAGACCATGAGGATAAAATCAGAGAGATTAGGTATACCGACAATCTTTCTTTCCACGAACAGTACGAGACTGGAATAGAAGGGAGAACCGCTAGAGGTACTCAAAGTACCCTCCGCCACACACCGTCAGGTGGCTTGCGGAGTATGGATGTAGATGTAGAGCCTAAACCTTCGTATCAACTCTACTTATCATGACTTTCTCGTAGAGGTCACTTTGCGAGACGTACGTGGCATGGAGTAATATGCCACTTGGCTTGATTACGTACTCTCGAAATTTCAACAGGAAGCCTCTTCATAATACACAACGCCTCTCTTGTAGTGTTTGCCAATGGAGTTTGCCGAGCTCCTCAGCAACGCTTTCGTAGTTACTAAACGATCCCGTGACGAAACGCGCCGTTTTTCGTTGGATGTTCTCAATCTCTTGTATTAATCCAACATGGCAATCGCCCTATAACCATGGCCAAAACTCAAGAAGCATTCTTACAAATATTTTGTAACTTTTATAATTTTGGCTTCAGAAGAGGTGTAGGCACTCGAGAAGCGATACTCAGCTTACGATTAATTCTTGACAAAATGTTAAAGGTGGCTAAAGATACTTACATTGTCTTCATCGACTTAGAAAAATCATTTGACAGGGTAGACTGGCGACAGCTGTTTAATAACCTGAGAGAGATTGGCATAAAGTATAGGGGCGGAAGAGCAGCGCAGAGACTGTATAGGCCTACACATGAGGTGGCCGTCATACGATGTGGAGAACTTCAAGAAGAAGCCATTATCAAGCAGGGTGGACAATAGGGCTGTTCATTCTCTCCTCTTTTGTTAAACGGAAACATTCAGACGGCAACAGATGAAGCTAGGGGTAACAAAATAGGCATGCTGAGATTTTCTAATGATCGTGTTAACTGAAGATGCAGAACAATTAAAAGTGATGCTGGCCTAGATGGAAACTATCCTCAGCAGCGGCCCAAATCCCCACGCGGCCGACCAGATGTAGGATTTCTGTAATGTCTCTAAATTGCTTAGGACGAATATTGGGATGCCTCCTTTGAAAGAGCACGGATAATTTCCCTCCCCATCCGTCGACGGGGCGTTAGTAGTCTTCTTTGATTTCTCCTTTTCCTAGAGGAATGTCAAAATGATCGAGCTTACAATATGCTCTGTGAACCTGAAACAGAGAGGCGTTAGGGATGTTCGTTTGTAGTACTGTATATCTGTTATTTGGCAGTTTTATACGCGGCAATTCTTTGCGTTTAGCGTGAGTAGTTCTCTGATCAGACATCGGAAAACTCATTTCATCTCATATGTTGCAAATAATGCAGACGGGGACAGATGTGCTAGATAATAACTACTAAGCCAACTGGAGAAAGCGAACGTGGTTTAACAGACAGCCAGGCTTTGCACGCACCATTTGCGATTGCAAAAGGAAGGGGGGAGGGGTGGGGTGGGGAGAATGATACACGTACGCCCAGTTTCCACCGCCACAGACGAAAAGTGGGTTGTAGATATCTAACGCAGTGACTTAAATAAAGGCGTGGACGAGTCATCTTCGTCGTGACCTTCGTCCAGATGAAATCACTTCTGTTGGCGTAATACAGCACCCAAGACAGGTGAAAAACTCTTCAAATCATGGCCATTTCAGTGTGAGGTGGCGATATTAATTCCTACTGAGGCAAGTAGTTAGATGGGAATAAATGTAGCAACATCTTTCCTAACAGGTATTTCTGATTTGAATGGTGTTGCAAGCTTGTATCGGGGCATCCTGAATTTGCTGAAGGGTTGTGGTGCAATGATTGTGACGTCAGAAGTGAGTGGAGTGTATTGCGGTGTGTGGCCGGTGTGGGCGCTAGTTCGAGGGCGGGCGAAGCGCGCGCTGGTGTGGGGCTGGCGCCCGCGTGTCGCGCCGCTTACCTGTCTGTGTTTTTTGTGTTGCCGCGGCGCACAGCACCTGCCCGCACCTGGCAGCTCCGGAACACGGACACCTGCCGCCCGGCTCCACACCTACCAGCGTCCAATTTCACCGCCTTTCGACTGGCTGCATTCGTGTATCCAGGGGCTAACAAACTAATAAAAAGAATGGGGTCACCGCCAATTCACGCCTCCTGGCTTTACGACCCCCAAACCTGAAGCCGATTGTGCGAATCACGCTCAGCCTCGTCAACCTGCGGGTCCGTTTCTAGGGACGACCGACGATCATCTTCCTGTCATTCGGAAAGATTATCACACGTACATAGTAAACTTTTAGCAAACCCATGAAGATATTTACATCCTCATCTGTGTTGTGCGATTCACTGCGGATTGAATGGCTGTGGTGAAACGCTCCTTTTGTCCCTGCCTTGCAGTGTCCGTAGCGTCACGCGAAATCTCACTTGCGATCGCGGCCTGAATCACCACCACCTCTTTACCTGGTTCTACGTACTTTGGCGTTCTACGGGGCGCGAGACAAATTACGCAATGTACTGTTGTATAGTCTTAATGAGAAACCTTTATTGGCAACCCGGATTAGTTCTGTGCTCTGATAAACATGTCAGCCTTCCATTGACCGACAAGACAGGGTTCAAACGTCTCACACATCTGAAGTCAAATATCAAAATCCTTTCATTTCAGGAAAGATTTCGAGACCCGAAGATTGGATTGGAAAATTCACGATCCATTCACCATCCGTAGCAAAATGGCTCTATCCAAAACAGGTGCAACCGTGGTGCAGCAGGAGCCATACACGGCACTGCACTGGTGAACGACGGCTGCGGACGTGTGCACCGGCGAACAGACGTGGTAATGTTGGGCAACTGACCGCCCAGGTGAACCAAGGGGCTACCAAAAGTGTCTCTCAATGAACATTGTTCCGTATGGCCATCCGCAGCAGGCGACTGGTTCGTGCACCAATGCCGACTTCTGCCCATCGGCGAAGAAGGTTGGAATTTGCGCGTCAGTACCGCAACTGGACACTGAGCGGCGACAGGTGGCCTTTTCGGATGAATGACATTTTGTGCTCCATTGGACAGAAAGGTGTTGGCGTGCACGGCCTGAAACAAACGTTTGAAACCAAACTCTCTCTCTCTCTCTCTCTGTTTCTCTCTCTCCGTCCGAACAGGCCATGAAGGCCCAACGGTACTCACCGGCCGCCGTGTCATCCTCAGCCTACAGGCGTCACTGGATGCGGATGAGGAGGGGCGTGTGGTCAGCACACCGCTCTCCCGTCCGTATGTCAGTTTACGAGACCGAAGCCGCTACTTCTCTATCAAGTAGCCTCACAAGGGCTGAGTGCACCCCGCTTGCCAACAGCGCTTGGCAGACCGGATGGAGCGTTACGATCTGGGGAATTTTTTCGTGGAAGGTCCTAGATGTTGTCGTCGTTCTGGAAGGCACAATGAAACGACACAAGTTTGCATTTATCTCTGGGGACCATGAAGTTTGTTTCTCCTCGGCGCGCTGTCATCCAACAGGAGGGCAATGTAGCGTGTCACATAGCTCGCAGTACACATGCGTACATCGAAGAGCACCAGGATGAGTTTACCGTAGTCCCAGGATTTAAACCCAATCGAGAATCTGTGGGACCACCTAGATCGAGCTATTCGCGCCATGGATTCTCAACCGAGGAAACTTGCGCAGGTAGCCGCGGCACTGGACCCATGGCTCCATATGCTTACGGTGCCTACCAGAACTGCACTGACTATCTTCCTGCACTTCTCGCGTTACAAAAGCTGGTTTTTCAGGCTTTTGACAGATGGTCACATTAATGTGACTGCACAGTGTATTAAGCGCTGACAAGTCAATGTACCGCCCCCAGCTGGTGGCTGGATATTCCCACCGATAATCACGGCAACAACAATACAGCAGCGGACTTTTTTTGTTCAATATCAATAAAGCAAAAAGTCTCACAACACCAAAACACTCAGATTTGCGCTACAACGAATGAAATTTACTTGTATGAATTGACCCTAGCCAAGCCTGTCGCATTTATCCAATACATCTCCGATTTGGCAATGGCTGCACGCTCTGCTCTGAGGCATCTTTTTACCGAACAAGTTCGCACTCACCAATCCGCAAGAGAAATAGTGGCTAAAAGCGTTCGGCGCCCGCACATGGGATCGCACTTCCGAATGCTTTTTAGGCTTTCCGTATCGAAAAATGTGAACTCGTTGATTACGAAGGATCACTGACTCCCGAATTCTGAAACGATAATCACTTTACATGTCAAACGCCGCCGTAGAGGGTCCACCACCTCGAGGGCTATCGTCGACTGCTTCGATTTCACGAGCTCCCAAGACGCTCCACCGATTTGTTTAACATTTAGGTCTTAGTGTCATCAGAATCAGGAGCAGAATTTAGTCACTTTTATTGACCACTTCCCGGTCCCAACTGTAGCGCTTCTGCTAGGTACTGCTTCCAGTGTGGACTTTTATAATTTTTTCTGCAAATCTTCAGCAGTATTCAAAAATGAGTTGTACTCGTTTTTAGTGGGCTATCTCTTTTGGAGATAAACTCTGCTTCTACGTCTACATCAGCATACACAATCTGCAAACCACTGTTTAGTGCATGGCGGAGGGTACCACGAAACTGTAGAAGTTTTTTCCTTTCCTGTTCCCGTCACAAAGAGAACGAGCGGAAAACGACAGTCTGAATGCCTCCGTATGAACCCTAATTTCTCGCATCTTATCTTCGTCGTCCTTACGCGAAATGTACGTTGGCGGCAGTACAACCGTTCTGCAGTTGTTCTCAAATGCTGGTTCTCTAAATTTCCACAACAGTTCCTCGCGAAAAGAGTGTCGTCTTCCCTCCAGAGTTTCAGTTCCTGAAGCATCTCTCTAATATTTGTTTGTTGCTCTAACCTACAGCTAACAAATCTAGCAACTCGCTTCTCAATTGCTTCGATCTCTTCCTTTAATCCTACCTGGTCCGGATCCCAAGCACTCGAACACTACTCAAGAGTGGGCCGCACTAGTGCTCTATACGCTGTCTCCTTTACACATAATCCACACTTTCCTAAAATTCTCCCAAGAAACCGAAGTCGATGTTCATCTTCCCTACGACCACACTTACGTGCTCCTTTCATTTCGTATCGCTTGCTACGTTAGGCTTGTATCGATGTTACAGTGTGAAAGGTCTCTGTTGGATTCCTTTCATGTTAATTTCTTAAATCTGTTGTCATTTACGGCATAAATTCCTCTTCTAAATTTACTGTGGTGTTTCTCACTATCTGTGAGGAGACTGCGCAGTGAAACGTGTTACTTTTACACATAAACAAGAACGATCTGTCACACTACTACACTTTAAAACACAGTTGATATGTAATTCATGTCTTGTCTTGACAATATTTTTCAATATAGCAACTTTTCTTTATGTTCAACCCACGTGGGCTGTACTTTGTGAGGCCAGTACCACGTGCTTATACAATTGTTTGACCCATCAGGTTAATAGTAAGACGATAGTAACCAGTTCGGGGTTTTCTTTTGTAAATTGCTTTTCGATCTAATTTAATTTAATTATCAAAATTATTGTGGAGTTACACTCTTTGTGTAAACCAAGTTGACCACGTGTAGCATGTGGTGTAATCATCAAAGCAGCCCTCAGCTATTCTTTTCGGGAAGATTTCAC
The DNA here is from genome assembly GCF_023898315.1 of Schistocerca nitens. Lineage (NCBI taxonomy): Eukaryota > Metazoa > Arthropoda > Insecta > Orthoptera > Acrididae > Schistocerca > Schistocerca nitens. The sequence goes on along the minus strand of NC_064615.1, from coordinate 328,987,445 downwards.
AGAGTGTTAGTATGAATTTAGTATACCAGTGTGTGGTAATTTCATGACGGACAGGATTGCGCTACGAACGTAACTTCTTTGGGTGAAAATTGAATCGGTTGGTTGTGGTTAATTTCCTCTTGGATATGTTTCAACGTTCTTCGTGTGTTATTTTATGAATGCAGTGTTGTATGTAGTCTCCCAATCTTGGCTCCCTATTTGATGTGTTCCGTAAGAATACAAACTCACATTTTCACAATCCTAAATAAGGCACCAGTTTAGTTATGAATCAAGTTTGATATGCTGAAATTTTAACGGAACAGTGATCAATGTTAAAATAAATGTCCAAATAAACTGATTTATTTCTTTTTGTTTAAATTGACTTTATATATATATATATATATATATATATATATATATATATATATATATATATATATATATATATATATCACCGGTTATCGTAAGATGAGTACTAAAAGATTATAATTAATGTTAGTCTGGTTGGGAATTTGGTAAGCTAGACTGGATACCTGGTGAAACAGTTGCGCAGTAATGCAAGGTTAACTTCCTCACATAGCTCACAGCTTTTAACCCACTTTTATGGTCTTGAATATCAGCACCGCTTACATCTCAAATTAATGCAACAACATTACATGCAGCACATTACTAATGCTGTATTCGAACAGTGTGGGATTTTTTTTTGCTACTCACCTGCAGTAACCTACATTTTTCTACATTTAGAGCAAGTTGCTATTCATCACACCTGTTGTGTCTAGGAATCCTGCCAATCAGACAACTCGTATTAATGGTTTTATTACAATTAATCAAATACAATATTTAACTATGGCAATTACACAGATGTGTCGCAAGCAAAGGGCGACATATGAAATAATCAGTCTTTGCGGTGACTGTTGATCTCTAACTGACATAAGTCTGTCCTGAACTGCTGTCAAAGTGGCTAATATTGAAGCTGCTATCCAAGTGGGCCGTCACCAGTCGGGAGCTGCGCTTATTTCCTCTTCACATAGGGACCGCTGCTGTCGCGTTGTCGTCCTGAAAGGGGGGCCGGTCAGCGTGCGACTGGCTGACTTCTACTCACAGCCTTCTCTTCCCTGTCATTTCCGACTGGCGTTCCGGCGCTTGACTTTACGTCGTAACAACACCAACTAAAAGTTTTGTCGAAACCATCCTGTATCGTCCTGCAGTCACTCACTGACAGTACTTTCCCGTACGCCACGGCTTCGTCAGTATGTAGTCGCAGATTGTTACACTGTCCGTCAGATCACTTGTTTACATTGTAAGAGATTCATGACTAAGGAATTTGTTGCTAGCGCACTCGAGCAGATGTAATTTCGATGGACTGCTCACGCGCTGCCTGCGTTATGTAAGCTATAAGAGAATCTCAGACCAGAGAGCAGTGTTGGCTGCAGTAACCAAGTGTAACCTCCCCACAGAAAAAAAAAAAAATCTTATATCATTCACATTCAGTGTAACCTACCAACAGATAAATTCCGTAACCTACCAATAATAACATGTGACTCTCTTTCTCAATAAAATTGTGACTAATATGTAACCTTTCAATAATTAACTGGCTGTGAATCTAAACTGGTAAATTTGGACGTCAGCAGTGTTGCGTCATGGCCCTGAAAGATCATACTGAATAAATTGAAAATTCTTACCTCTATGAAGTCGCCGGATAACGCGTATATATCTGCTCCTATAAGAAATTTTTCTGGCACAGCCCAGTGCAATGCTGACCGATAGATTTGTCATGTATAAAAGGAAATAACTGATTTTTCTTTAGAATAATCGGGATGACCATGGATTGGAGAAATTAGTAAAATCTTTAAATTGAGATGAGTGATTTTCGAAAGTTAATTTTTATAAGAGAGATTATTATTAAGAGATTTTTTTAAAAAACATTTACATGGGACCTGATATAACAATAGTACATATGCGCGAGGCTGCTTTTACCTTATACTGCATCGCTCAGGCACCGCCATCGCTTCCCACGACCGGCCCAGCCAGCTCGATACACACGACAGCTAACTACTACTTACTGCCACACAGTTCTTATTGCAGCCAACACTGCTCTCTGGTCCGAGATTCTCTGATAGCTTACATATCGCAGGCAGCGCGTGAGCAGTCCATCGAAATTACATCTGCTCGAGTGCGCTAGCAATAAATTCCTTAGTCATGAATCTCTTACGACATATATAGACTTCCCCAATACCTTATCAATAAATCGTAGTCTGCCGTTTGCTTTATCTACAACCAAGCCTATGTGGTTATTGCGTTTCATGCCATTCTTACTTCCGAATGTTTGTATGACACGAGTGACTCTAATTCTGGCTCATTAATCCAGTGGTCAAAAGACGCTACACAAACCGTTGGCAAAAGAGCAGCTACTGCGGTTTGCACTGTTCCTCTAATGGGCTCGTACAGGATAGTATTCGTAGCTTTTTATATATTCTTGAATCGTTTTCACCCACCAATATTTTTAAGCATTCAGCTATATTATGTGTACTGTGTTATTCTGGTTAGTTTGAATCCCTATTGTTTATTTCCTATGAAACTATAAATATTAGGGTACGCGCTGATCACCGAGCTATTTGTAAACAAAACAAAAACTTCAGCTTCTGGAAGCCTTGTTGTAATGGCTATGATTTGCGCGTGTCTTCCATTTATGGATAGTCCACTCTTTTCCTGTAACACAGTAACAATTTACCAGTAGGGATGTCTCGCTTTACCTGCCATGAAGCAAAATTCAGCGACCAGTCAGCGATCTTTGAACTACCGATGAGACGTTGAAACGACTGAGCTGCAGAGCCACATCGTATTACGATATTCGGCCTGGAAGAAATCGAAAGAAGTAAAATGTAGGGTTTACAAACGCGTTAAACAGAGGTCGAAATATGCAAATATGCAGCGCCGCATTCCGTGAAGCTTGCGTGCGTCAGAGCAATCTGTTCACACGGTAAGAATTCTTGTGTGCGGGCAGTGAGATATTATCGGCAGACAATCTGCAGCTCCGGTATCGACCGGATGTGCCCCTCCCCCCTTCTCCTCTCTCCAGCACCGCATGTGACCGGCTGCCGTTATTTGTTAATCGGATCAGCAGCTACGCGGCATCTGGCGGCAGCTGGCCCAGGGCGGCCAACCTTGGCAAAGTGGCACGCTGTTGTCTGGACGCCGCGCGGTAACGTGAGTAATTGTCTTCGCCGGCGAGAGGTCGCGGTTTCACTTGCGGGCTAACGACTGTGAGTGCTGCACAAGAATTTCCGTCAGCGTGTGTTGTGCGAACACAGAGCGCAGGGAGGACATTCAGGTCGGGACAGGCAAATTACTCGTAATGTCCTATGAATCTGCAACGGGGAATTTATTTGTTCATGATCTCGAGACCATAAAAGTTCTGGATGTCAAACCAAACACCTTTCACCCGTCTAGTTCCCAAACTTATTTTATTTGTCTACAAGTTTCAGCGTCTTAATACGCCATCTTCAGGCCCTGACCGACGTGTAGGAGATTCCACCTCGGTTCTGGTCAGTCGGCAGATAATGGTGATCTCTAAAAATGAAGCAGAAATCTACTAATACTAGTATTGCTGCCTCCTGTTTTGACCAGAACCGAGGTGGAATCATCATACATATCGGTCAGGATCCTGAAGAGGCGTAGTAAATAGCCGAAACTGGTAGCCAAATAAAATAAGTTTCGGAACTGGGCGGCTGACAGGTGTTTGATCTGACATCCTGTGCCGAAGAGCCGAGTCCCGCAACCATTATTGAGAAGATGGGCATACAGAGACGTGAAAGTTATGTACGAGCGCAGCAGACTAAATCTTTAATACATGATAAACTCATAAACTTCTACGTCTACATCTACATCCATACTCCGCAAGCCACCTGACGGTGTGTGGCGGAGGGTACCCTGAGTACCTCTATCGGTTCTCCCTTCTATTCCAGTCTCGTATCGTTCGTGGAAAGAAGGATTGTCGGTATGCTTCTGTGTGGACTCTAATCTTTCTAATTTTATCCTCATGGTATCTTCGCGAGATATACGAAGGAGGGAGCAATATACTGCTTGACTCATCGGTGAAGGTATGTTCTCGAAACTTTAACAAAAGCCCGTACCGAGCTACTGAGCGTCTCTCCCGCAGAGTCTTCCACTGGAGTTTATCTATCATCTCCGTAACGCTTTCGCGATTACTAAATGATCCTGTAACGAAGCGCGCTGCTCTCCGTTGGATCTTCTCTATCTCTTCTATCAACCCTATCTGGTACGGATCCCACACTGATGAGCAGTATTCAAGCAGTGAGCGAACAAGCGTACTGTAACCTACTTCCTTTGTTTTCGGATTGCAATTCCTTAGGATTCTTCCAATGAATCTCAGTCTGGCATCTGCTTTACCGACGATCAACTGTATATGATCATTCCATTTTAAATCACTCCTAATGCGTACTCCCAGATAATTTATGGAATTAACTGCTTCCAGTTGCTGACCTGCTATTTTGTAGCTAAATGATAAGGGATCTATCTTCCTATGTATTCGCAGCACATTACACTTGTCTACATTGAGATTCAATTGCCATTCCCTGCACCATGCGTCAATTCGCTGCAGATCCTCCTGCATTTCAGTACAATTTTCCATTGTTACAACCTCTCGATACACCACAGCATCATCTGCAAAAAGCCTCAGTGAACTTCCGATGTCATCCACAAGGTCATTTATGTATATTGTGAATAGCAACGGTCCTATGACACTACCCTGCGGCACACCTGAAATCACTCTTACTTCGGAAGACTTCTCTCCATTGAGAATGACATGCTGCGTTCTGTTGTCTAGAAACTCTTCAATCCAATCACACAATTGGTCTGATTGTCCATATGCTCTTACTTTGTTCATTAAACGACTGTGGGGAACTGTATCGAACGCCTTGCGGACACGAAACACAGCATCTACCTGTGAACCCGTGTCAATGGCCCTCTGAGTCTCGTGGACGAATAGCGCGTGCTGGGTTTCGCACGACCGTCTTTTTCGAAACCCATGTTGATTCCTACAGACTAGATTTCTAGTCTCCAGAAAAGTCATTATACTCGAACATAATACGTGTTCCAAAATTCTACAACTGATCGACGTTAGAGATATAGGTCTATAGTTCTGCACATCTGTTCGACGTCCCTTCTTGAAAACGGGGATGATCTGTGCCCTTTTCCAATCCTTTGGAACGCTACGCTCTTCTAGAGACCTACGGTACACCGCTGCAAGAAGGGGGGCAAGTTCCTTCGCGTACTCTGTGTAAAATCGAACTGGTATCCCACCAGGTCCAGCGGCCTTTCCTCTTTTGAGCGATTTTAATTGTTTCTCTATCCCTCTGTCGTCTATTTCGATATCTACCATTTTGTCATCTGTGCGACAATCTAGAGAAGGAACTACAGTGCACTCTTCCTCTGTGAAACAGCTTTGGAAAAAGACATTTAGTATTTCGGCCTTTAGTCTGTCATCCTCTGTTTCAGTACCATTTTGGTCACAGAGTGTCTGGACAGACTTCACAGAAAATGCTTCGGCATTAAAATAAATTGTATTGCTCAATAGCAGAAAACAACAATCTTTTTTCCTTAATTAATCCGTAATTTATGTTTTGTGGAGCCAGCACTTTATTATAGAAGTGGTACACCTGGTGATCTAAAATAATTGTATAACTGTGCAAGGACATACAGATTTAACAAAAGTATCTGACTGTGTAGACTATGCAATACTTTTGCGTACGTTGGAACATTGTAGGATTAGGGAAAAAGCTCAGCAGTGGTTCACTTCATATCTGGGAAGTACGAAACGAAGGTTGTAATCCAGTGGCAACCAACAGGGCGAGGTTTGAATCTGACTGGAGTCATGTAAAGTGTAGGGTGACACACAGTTCTGTTCTGGATCAAGATTCTTGACATATATACAGGATGTATATATGCAGATATTTCTATTGATGATTGAGGACGATGTACTGAACAACATTACGTAAGTGTTTACTTCATTTGCAGGGTAGTAATTACAGCTATTATCCGTAGTACGCTTTTAAGTTGGTTAGTACCTCCAAATCCATGTGGCAAGAGCAAGCCATTAATGCTTATTTTGTCTAGGAAGCAGGTCAGATGTTGAAGTGTGGACACGGGATACGTGAACGCAGAACGGTTGGTCCGTACTGTCAGGCGTAGTCCACTTGGTGGTGCAGTTATGGCCATGCGGAAAACATCAGGTTTAATGTTTGTGATGAGTTTGTGGGAAGACTGTTTGACGCAGACAACCAACACACAGATGTGTATTTATGTTAAAGTATTAAATGTAAAACTATCTGCTCTTATGCCCGTTAGAGACAATATAAATCTGCCATTAAATATGACGACTAAAAAAATCTTTTGTCTTGGCAGATGACACAAGAGTTACTGCGAAAGAGATTAAATGCAACATAAATTATGTAGCTAATAAGATTGTCAGTAACATCAGCTTGGGAATCTCAGAGAACGGATTAATGTTGAACTGCAGCAGAACGCAAAACATACACTTTGACATACAGCTCTTGTAAGAGCTAAATTCTATTGTCCCAAGTGGGTCAAACAGTCAGTGAAGTCGACCGTTTTCAATTTGTCGGGCTGACGACAGGTCGGAAGCTTTTTGCGAAGTACATATCACGTCCACAAGCTTGCGCAGAATTGAATGCTGTTATCTTTACTGTTACAATAATATCCACTGTCGCCGAGACTGAAGCACGGAGCCGTGTTTCCCTTGCTTATTTTGCCTCTAGTGTTTAGTACAGTGTTACATTTCAGGCAATTCTTGTCCACTCACCAATAACATTCATAACTCAGGAAAAGATGATGAGAGCCATCTGAGGAGTGATCTGAGGTGTAAGCTCGCGAACTCCGTGTAGGTTCAGGTATCTCTGAGTTCTACCTCGGTCATCTCCGCACGTGCATTCCGTGACGGGACTTGTGTTAACAGTACTGACTCGCTCTTTATTTATCTCATTTTGTTCGTTTTAGTTCGGTGTAATTGTTCGGGGCGGACGTCTTTTTCTTTTCTTTTTTTTTTTAATTACAGAGGGCAGTTAACCCTCTGACCGAACACGCTGAGCTACCGTGCCGGCTACTCAGAAGAAACTGAAACATTCATTCAGTCAGTGAACATTAGATGTGGAAACGATGTGCATGTGGGTAAGGCATCCTTAAGCATTGTACAGAAATGCGCGTAGCATTCAGCAGCTTTCATTTTCAATAGCCTTCCAGCAGAAATGAAAAAAACTGATTGATAAGCCCCAAGTATTCAAGTTGAAAAGTTTTCTTCTGGTACACCCCTTCTATTATGTACAGGAGTTCCTCGCAGTAGTTGAGGACTTCTCTTTGTAAATGTGTCTTTTATTCGTAAACTCTCTCTCATTTTTTCGTGCTTTTGTTAATTCTGTCGTTTATAAATTTTCTCGTCAGCATTCTGTAGGCTGTGTACTAACTCGTTCCATGGCCAAGTAACTGTGGCTCGCATGGGACCTGACAGATAAATGAAATAAAATAAAGAACTCACAACAGCTGATAACACATCATATTACATACCGATAACGCAACAAATACAGTTCGTTCAGATTATTGAGGGAAAAAAGGTAAAGAACCGTGCAAATATACTAACCTTTTTAAAAATAAAATTGTTCCATTAGCGTCTCATTATATTAACATCCAAGTTTTGTGCAGCTCAATGTGTATCGTTGAAATCCTCTTGTGACAGGTCTCCATTTTTATAAGCATAACTCTCACGTATTTCTCAGCGTTGGTAAAGTGTTGCTTCCTCCTACTGTAGAGCAGGAGATTTCCGTCACTGTGTTGTCGCGTGTGTTTATAACTCAGCTTCACTGAAACATCTACGTGTAGGTCCTCGCTGGCAACCAAATCGTCAGTCGACGAGTATCGCTGACTCCAGTCAGTGAATCAGCAGCCTCACCCCGCGGGAAGACATGATCTGGCAGTTAGGCAACTCGTCGCCAATATAGGGATTTCGTTGTTGCATCACCTCGAATGACCCGCTAGTGTGTTGTTCCGGGGCTGTGTCGTTTATTGGGGGTCGAGTCGCCAGTAAATCATCTTCGCCGATTTGTTACAGTGCTGTCAGTGGTGCGAAAGCGTCGTTACGAATATCTACGGTGCAGTCGCGGAAATTGGAATTTATTTCAAGCTATGAATAATTTCACGTAGGAGTCCCAATGACAGAAGAGGGTACTATGCAAATACGACAGTAAATTATTGTAAACGGCCCGCCCATATATCCTTGATGAAGACAGTACGAGAATTTTTGTACGTGACAAATTACGGAACAAAATGTTTCATAGGCGTGCGGCCAGTTACATCTGAGGGATGTTGCCATCGCGTAAACACATGTTAACATGCATTTTTAACTGTGCCATTACGTCTGTTATCCATTTTCGGTCTTCCACGAATGGGATAATATTTCCTATAGTCTGACGATTTTGTACTGCGCTTACTCTTCATAGACTCGCTTAAATTTTTTAAGTTCTGTGAACACCACGATATAGTTCTCGCTGGTCCGAAACAATTGTTCTCATTTAAATCTTGCACAGAATGTGAGGAGAATGACTGTTTACATTACTATGCGTCCGTGGGATCTGTTACCTGTAGGATGATATTTTAACAAACGAATTCAACAACACCTAGGAGATTCCTGCAACTAAAACAATTTCCTCGCATCTTGTTAGCACGTTTTCGCGAAACATTACGGTTATTCTTCTAGTGTGTATCAACATACGCCTTCCAATTAGCCAAACAAACCTGTTATTATTTTCCCGTAATCTACACCTCCACCCCCACCTGCAGACTCGGCTAGCATCTGTGTTTGCGTTCAAGCATGGCTTTCCCGCGGTGTTTCTATATTGTTGTCCACCCCCTGTGTACACGTCAACGAGAACTACGAATAGAAACGTGGTAAGGGGTGTCCGTCTAGCGCAACGACGGGTTATGGGACTAAATTCTGGGGAGGCCAGGAAACATACTAGAAAGCCCCTTTTCATTTTCTTTTAATGTATGCACACCTAGCGTTCCTAACGACTACTACTACCGCTACAACTACTATTAGTACTACTAAGACGACGACGATAATAGTAATAGTAATAACAATACCGATAATACTTTTATTTACAAACGTTTCATTGGTGTTGCCTGTGAAAAAAGGTAACTTGACGATCCATACTTCTGAAACAAGTTAACCACACGATCCTCCTCCTTTCTGAATCTTTCGATGACATCGTCGTACCATGTGTTTCGGCTTTCAAGTATTCGCAGTAATGGCTTTTCAGTTGAGGTACAAGCAAGCGATGATAAGCGGTCCTGGGCCATGCTGTAACTAAAATACGTTTTTAAGCGTTCTAGACAGGAAAAACTCCTTTCAACTGAAACACGTGTTGCAAGAATGGTAGAAATTAGACAAAATAGTTCAAAGCCTCTGGAAGAATTCGGTCCGTTTCATTCTCAATTATTCTTTTGATAACGTCTCCCAAACTGACGAGCTGATATGTTTCTGTATGCTGGAAAGAAAATGAAGTCTCCAGTTGCACGCGCAACTACGAGCGACTGAAGGACGCAAATTACTTTTGTAATAATTAATCCACACCGTCTACAGGGAAATGGTGACCATAATTGGCGAACTGAGTAGTATTGCCTCATATAAGAAGGAGCAGTTTCTGACAACGTGAAAAATCTTGTTTCCAGTTGTGTTACAATATTGTCGAATGCCTCGAAGAACACTTGTTTGTATTTTGACATCAATGAATTGCCACTGCATTTGTCCGTCATTTCAGCTCTGTTCATCGAAGCTTCAGCTTCCGAACTAGAGCGTTTCGTGGAATTGAAAAGTCGACTATTTCATCTTCGTTTCTTAAGTTTTCATGTAAGCTATGCATTCTGAGACAGCATTGTTGCAAACCTGTGCATCATTCACGTCGTTCAGTTTCACACCACGTTGAATACGACAGCCGGCTGGGGTGGCCGAGCGGTTCTAGGCGCTACAGTCTGGAACCGCGCGACCGCTGCGGTCGCAGGTTCGAATCCTGCCTCGGGCATGGATATGTGTGATGTCCTTCGGTTAGTTAGGTTTAAGTAGTTCTAAGTTCTAGGGGACTGATGACCACAGAAGTTAAGTCCAATAGTGCTCAGAGCCATTTGAACCATTTGAATACGACAGCTCCTGCAAGGAAGTAGTGACGTCTTCATTCGAAAGCTTTACATCAGTATTTGTCACGGTCGGGCTTCACCTATATTCACTGCATGCAGGACAACAAAACGCAAGAGGAACCTAGGCAGGCGGCACCACAGTTACAGCCCTCCAGTGCCGCGGAAGCTCAAGGCAACACGGCGACTACAGCCTGTAACCCTCTTCTCTTCCCAGTAGTGACACCGTGGTTACCACAGGAACCGAGCGCTTACAGCATGTACCTCGCCGGCCTCCTCGCCGTATGCTTCGCGCATCCGTAAGCCTCGGGCTAGGTTTAAGCTTTCGCGCTTTGACTTTTTTGCTCTCTAGTGCTGGCAGTTAAGCTGGAATAACAGAAGCTAACGTCTTTCGTGCTCGGCGACAAAAGTGAATAAAGGTTTATTATAAAAAATGCAGTGAAGCGCCAAAGAAACTGTTAGAGGCATGCGTATTAAAATTCAGAGATATGTAAACAGGCAGAATATGGCGCTGCTACCGGCAACGCCTATATAAGACAACAAACGCTGCCGGCAACGCCTATATAAGAAAAGTATCTGTCGCAGATGTCAGATCGGTTATTGCTGCTACAATGGCAGGTTATCAAGATTTAAGTGAGTTTGAACGTGGTGTTACAGTCGGCGCACGAACAATAGGATATAGCCTCTCCGAGATAGCGATGAAGTGAGGATTTTTCTGCACGACGATTCCAAGAGTGTACTGTGAATTTCAGGAATCCGACATCGCTGTGGCCAGAAAAAGATGGTGCAAGAACGGAACCAAAGACGACTGAAGAGACTTGTTCAACGTGACAGAAGTGCAACCCCTCCGCAAATTGCTGCAGATTTCTGTGCTGGGCCATCAACAAGTGTCAGCGTGCGAACCATTCAACGAAACATCATCGATATGGGCTTTCGGAGCCGAAGGCCCACTCGTGTACCATTGGTGTCACAAAGCCTTACGCCTCCCCTGGGCCCATCAGTACCGACATTGGGCTGTTGATGACTGGAAACATGTCGCCTGCTCGGGCGAGTGACGAGTCTCGTTTCAAATTGTGTCATGTACGGGTGTGGAGACAATCTCAGGAACCCATGGACCCTGCACGTCAGCAGGACACTGTTCAAGCTGGTGGAGGCCCTGTGATGGTGTGGGGCGTGTGCAGTTGAAGTGATGCGGGACCCTAATACATGTAGATACGACTGCGACTGGTGACACGTACGTAATCACCCTGTCTGATCACCTGAATCTATTGTGCATTCCGACGGACTTGGGCAGTTACAGCATGACAATGCGACACCCCACACTTCCATAATTGATGCAGAGTGCCTCCAGGAACACTTTTCTGAGTTTAAACACTTTCGCAGCCCACCAAACTCCCCAGAGACGAACATTATTGAGCATATTTGGGGTGCCTTGTGAAGTGCTGCTCTGAAGAGATCTCCACCGCCTCATACTCTCACGGATTTTGGAGAGCCCTGCAGGGTTCATGGTGTCTACACCCTCCAGCACTACTTCTGAGTCTGCCTTGCAACGTTGGGTCCAGAAGAGATTTCCACTCCCTCGTACTCTTAGATATTTATGGTCAGCCCTGCATGATTCAAGGTGTCAGTTCCCTCCAGCACTACTTCAGACATTAGTCGAGTCCATGCCACGTCGTGTTGGGGGCACTTCTACGTGCTCGCGGGGGCCCTACACGATATTAGGCAGCTGTACCAGTTTTTTTTTTTTTTGGCTCTTCATTGTCGTTATTGCTACTACTGTTACTATACTACTACAACATAAAAGTGAAGCTCCGGGTTCTCATGCCTCCTGTGACCAGCCGCCACTGGTCTAGAGTCAGCTCGGTGTTTATCGGTGTGCGCCGGAATTTAGCGACACCGGCCCCTCTGGGGTGGGTCGACGGTGCGGTTTGGGGAGGGTCCCTGGGCCGCGGGGTGTGTGCCCTGCCAGGTGTTTTTGTGGCCCGGCCGGCGGCACCTGTCGGCCGCTGGCTGGTGTCTGCGGCGGCTGCGGCTACGGCTGGCGCCGGCGCGCCCGCCTCTGCCACCGCCCGCCTGGGCTGGCGCCGGCTGCCGCCCAGGAACGCGAGCCGCGCCGCGCCACAAAAACAAACCCATATACTCGGCCGCGGCTCCCACAGTCTGCGCCTCTCCGCCGGACGCATCGACGCCTCCAGCCTGTTGCCAGCCTCTGCCGCTCCGTCGTCCAGTACGCAGACCGCGGTGAGTGCGTTTCCATTGTTAATAACGAGACGGTCTCGAGACGTCCGTTTGGTGCCATCCGCAGATGGCAGTAGCGATTCTCGCGTCGTCTTAGCTCGCTTTCTCTAGGTGAAACGTGCGGTTCGAGTAACGGCTCATTGTACAGCAATGGACTTCAGAGCCATGTATCTGGTGAGTCGGTAATAACATAGAGGGAGTCACGTAAGGGAGATTTCCAGGTCCGGCATTTGCCTTAGAGCCAAGGTAATCTTGCCGAAAGCCTTGGCCAGAACCGACGGATGGCAGTTAATGTTAATTGTACCCCTGTGTCAATGTGTTTCATAAATACATACAGCAAATTCGACGACACTTCCTCATACCTATGACACTATCGATCGCAGTTAAAGGGGATGACGTGAGAGTTGCATTACGATCGATGTTTGATTTAATTGCGAGCGCGCGCGCGCGCGCGCGCGCGCGCGTGTGTGTGTGTGTGTGTGTGTGTGTGTGTGTGAGTGTGTTTGTGACTACCACTTTTCGAGGCTGAACTTTCTGTGTTTATACTTCGTTTCTACTATCATTGGCTTTTATTTATTATGCTTTTGGGAAACTTTGGGCACAAAAACTTGTTCCCTTAGGCCTTTATAACTACTTCGAGATATTCTTAATCTCTGATCATCGACAGTGGAATCCTTACTTTATTCCAGTTTGCTGTGATTGCAGTGCAGTAGATCTGAGCATTTCTGTTGTTTTTTTTCTATTAATTTTCTGGTGTGTTCCTTTATCTGTTGTCAACGTCATTCACGGCAAGTTATACGTGTGTCTGTGCAGTTACGATACACCAAGGTGTTTTCAGTGTTAGTCACATGTTCTGGAGCCTTTGGAAAATCTTGATATTCGATTTACTTGTAACTCCCCAGGTTGAGCATCGATGTAATGTCATGTGCTATACAATTACAGCATACAGCATGACAAACAACCGACTGAACGATAGTACACATCTCGTTAGGATGGTATATCTGCTAGCAAACTGGCCAATATACCTGTGTACTCTTTAGAGACTCTTCATTGCATTCGCTAAATCCTTTTGATTTGTACTAAAATGCTTGTCACTTATACCAAAGAAGTAGAGTGAACATAGCGATGCAGGAAATTGGGTGTGATATCTGACTGTGGCGCGCAAACAAAGGTTGGAAGAAAACACTAACAGTATTTACTTTGCGTCTATATTATTTTGGTTGTTGTGACGGACATTTAGTGTCAACGCATTCATAATGTTAAAAAACCTAACGTATGGGCGGGGGCACCATTCACAAAGCTCAACTGTCCCAACATAATTGCACAATGTCAGGACATGTTCAGCATCAAGTGAAGGTACACATGGGCGCCACAAAGCAAAGACAAACAACGCTCCATTTAGTCGTGCAGCTGCATAAACTATACTTCTTCTCCTTCTTCTAATACTTCGGCTGTATACTGTTCAGCCATCTTCGGAGTGAGCCGAAAGACTGGCTCTTTCGGTTCACTCTGAAATAAGCGGAACGGTATACGGCCGAAGTATTAGAAGAAAAAGAGGAACTCTTGCGGATGCACGCCCGAAATTTAATGGAGCAGTCACTGCGCAGCGAAAACATGAAGATGCACAGAAAGACAAAAAATGTTTACTGTACAAACAGGATACTCACATGTCATCTATTGGCAAAGAACTTATTTTCTTTGCATGTTTCTGAAATAAACCGCTTCCAGCTGTATGTGAACTTTTACAGGAATACGACCGCTTTCGTGATTTCAAATCACATCTTCAGGTGTGCATACGCCAGTAAAACTTTTAAACCCTGATATGGGAAGGAGGGGGGCCCAACATTCTCAAAATAAAATACTGTTCCGCGCAATAAGCAGGGCGTCATAGTTTCAAACAGTATTTTATTTTGAGAATGTTGCGTCCCCCTCCTTCCCGTATAAATGTTTTACTGGCGTACGCACACCTGAAGATGTGATTTGAAGTCACGACACCGGTCGTATTCTTCTAAAAGTTCATCTGCAGCTGAACGCTGTTTATTTCAGAAACGTGGTTTCCACAGAAAACTATTTCTTTACATACAAATTATCCTCTCGCAAATATTACAACGAATGTCAAACATCTAGTAGCTCCTCTTATTCACAGCGGTACAGCGCGACGAATTCGAAAACGTAGTGCAGCTGACGAGTCCGTGCTCGGTGCATGCGACAGCACAGGATTTCTTTTAGGGTGATTGGTACAGGTTTTGGTTCCAAATTGAGGGGTGAATGGTCGAGGAGCGCGGGTGCCTAAGACGGAGACTGTAGACGTATGCCACTGGTTGACATTCCAGGCTGCGATCGGCGTCTAATGACCTGTTGGTTGCACCAAAAACCAGTGGCAGGCACCTGCCGGTCACCCAGAGGCCGAGAGCAACCGCAGCTAGAACAGGGGGGGGGGGCGGAGGGGACGAGGTGGGAGAGAGAGAGAGAGAAAGAGTGGGTGGGAGAGAGGGAGGGAGGTCTGAGGTCTTGGCTGCGGGCCGCCTTTTTGTGTCGGCTGCTCGGCAGACACCTGTCCGTGGCGCCAGCCGGTCGCCAGGAGGGGAGGGGTGGGGGGAGGCGGCGAGCCTCAAAAGGCGAGGCTGTGGCTGCGGCTGGCGGTCACGACAACCGCTCAGCCGCGCCGCGCCACGCCACGCCACGGCTCCTCAAATACCTGCCCAGCCCTGCCCTGCCCTGCCCTGCCCGGCGCACTGCGTGCCGTGCATTCCACCTGCAACAGCTCCTACGCAGGTGCGGCCCTCCGCAAGGGCCGACACGCAATTTGGAAATGGTAGAATCCACACGTTAAACCACAGTCACTAATCCTATCTCGGTCACTTATCGGTTTTCTGTACGACGGTTGTGTTAACTTAGCACTAGAGAAGCCGTCCGCTGTGGCCGAGCTGTTCTATGCGCCTCAGTCGGGAACCTGGCGACTGCTACGGTCGCAGGTTCGAATCCTGCCTCGGGCATGGATGTGCGTGATGTCCTTAGGTTAGTTCGGTTTAAATAGTTCTAAGTTCTAGGGGACTGATGGCCTCAGATGTTAAGTCCCATAATGCTCAGAGCCATTTGAACCTTTTTTTTATTTGCACTAGAGAAGGTAAATCGGCAAATGGCAGCAAAACCAGGAGGAACAATAGTGTCCAGATTGGTGCCATACGCTGACGGCGTAGCGTTAACTGCAAGGAATATCAGAGCTTGGAAGGAAATTCAAGGAAGAATAGCAAGTGGAAACCGATGTTGTTAGTCCGTGCAAAATGTACCGAAGTCTAGAAATGTTACTAGGAATACAAAAATCTAAATATGTTTGACTAGACTAAGACCTATAATAATGTATGGATCGGAAGACTGGGAGATGAGAACGAAGGACGAAGGCTAGTTATCGAGATGGGAAAGGAAAATTCTGAGAAAGATATGTGGGGCGGCGAGAGAGGAAGGAAGCTGGAGAATAAGGACAAATGCAGAACTACTGGCGCGTTTACGACAGATCAGTAGGGTAGTGAAAATCAAGCAAGAAAGAATAAGATGGGCTGGAGATGTACAGAGAATGACAGAAACTCGAAGTGTGAAGGAAGTGTTTGTAGTAAAGCTGGTTGGTTGGTTGATTTGGGGGAGGAGGCCAGACAGCGAGGTCACCGGCCCCTTCGGATTAGGGAAGGATTGTGAAGGAAGTCGGCAGGGAACATCCCGGGATTTGCCTTAAGCGATTTAGGAAAAGCACGGTAAACCTAAACCAGGAAAGCCGGGCGCGGGTTTGAGCCGTCGTCCTCCCGAATGCGAGTCCAGTGTGCTAACCACTACACCTCACGTGGTGTAGGAAAGCCCGAAGGGAGAAAGTGAAGAAGAAGACCCAGGAAAATGTGGCTTGAAGAATTGGAGAAGGATTACAAAGCAATGGAAGTAGGAGAAGGAAAGCGATGGACAAACAAGAATGGAAGCAGGTAATGAAAAGGAGGGCAAGGTAATACATGGAGTGTAGCGCGATCAGTCAGAAATTTCGGAAATCGTAGTATCTGCACGTAAGGCAACAATCAATACTCCTAGCTCGATCAGTTACCTGTCTTCCGGGCGTCGGTTGTTTTCAGTCCCTTTCATACGAGCGACTCTCTTGTCTCCGTGGACTGCTTGTGGCGAGTTAGTCTACTGCATCGCCCCCGAAACGTTATTCCCGTACGGATGGTCGTTTTAGTTTCCATGTCACTGTTCAACGCGGCGTGTGTTGTGAGAATTGTCTGCTGTGCTGTTTGAGTCTCAGTTGAGGGAACATCCATCTTACAAAAAGTATACTGTAGTGACAGAATCAAGAAATTAGCAATGATATTAGATCATTGACTGAATTTCCCATCGGCCCCTGACAGAATATAGCAACATTAAATAAGAAATACTTCGCTTAAGTTACGAAAAATTATATTTAGTTGATCCCGAACCAGCTTTCGGCTTCCTTGGTCATCTTCAAGTTCACAACGAAACGTCGAAAACGCAAATAAGGAGAGGTGCGACTTACACAGATATTACTTATACGGAAGATACAAAAGAAAAAAAATGAAGACATGTAGAGAGTTCAAAATGGTTCAAATGGCTCTGAGCACTATGGGACTTAACATCTATGGTCATCAGTCCCCTAGAACTTAGAACTACGTAAAACCTAACCTAAGGACATCACACAACACGCAGTCATCACGAGGCAGAGAAAATCCCTGACCCCGCCGGGAATCGAACTCGGGAACCCGGGCGTGGGAAGCGAGAACGCTACCGCACGACCACGAGCTGCGGACATGTAGAGAGTTTACAAAAGTGAAATATCACATATTTATTTCACTCAGAAATAGTTACATTCAACTTCCAACCACTGCCGAATATCTTTTAATAGAAAATCACCCTTACGATGCAGGTGCAAAGTGTTACGAACTGCTAATAAAGACAGGAAGGTGACCCTACTGGAAATATTGAAGATCAATAAATGTATCACACAGGATGCAAGCTTAGTACTAACTGACGAAACTCAGTTTCCTGTTCCTCTTTTGTTAAATGAAGTATTAGTAGTACAAAGATTAGACAACAATTCTAAATTCAGCTTTATTTTTCAGCTCTCGCCATCTGTAACGGCATCCAAGTAAAACGTCATTTTTCATTTTTAGTTAAATTTAACTATTTGTGCGTGACATAAAAATCTAATACTTTCGCTTATAAACACCCTTACAAGTTTTCATTTTCTTTTCTATCTTGTGCACAAGTAATACCTTTGTAAGTCAGATGCCATTTTATCTGTTTTTGTGACCTTTAGCTGCCCATCTAACGATGGCCTAAGAGGCCGAAATCCGATTTGTTACCAATCAAATACAGTTTTTCAGAACATTAGGAAAGTGTTTCCTATTTGTTATTAATGCAATTAAGGATTATTAATCAGCAAAGCAAAATTCATGATGGTTGTTCTGGACAAAGGTGTGGTAAATTTTCCACACTGCTCAGAATTGAGAGAATAAGAAAAGTGACGTCTAAGCATGTCAGAACATGGCCAATTATTTGTTGGAGAAAATACATGAATCCAAACACATCAAACAATGTTAAGAAAGCAGCGCGTAGAGTCGTTTGTCTTCCTCAATACAACTTACTCTGTCGCTATTGAAACAATTTTCATTACAAAACGTTTTTCGTCTACCTTTTGCTTTCAGGTATTCGGTCGCTCTTATGTTGTAACGTTCGTAGGAAAAATATCACCTCGCCATGCAAATTTTGCAATGTCTCACGATAACAAAGGAAGCAATAAAAATAACGGATAAGAAGACGTAGAATCAATTACTGTGTGTAGGCGCGGCGAGAACAGATCGACTTGTAATGGTAGCAGACGACGCAACAGCCCCTGTTTCTGCAACCTTCAGCATACCGAGGATTTTAGAACTCTACACGCGGCGCAGTCAGTCTATCTTTGACGTCAGTGACCCACTTACGAAGGGGCCTGTCGCTCATTTACACGCTGTTACGTGACGTGTACTCACCACGAGTAATCAGCTTAAGAAAGTCACTCACGTAAAAGGAGCATTACAGTACGTCCATTAATTGAGTGAGGGTGTTTTTTTTTTTTTTAATTTGGACCTCCCTCCTCCTTGGTGAGAGTCGGTACACCCCCTCCCCTCACGTGAGATTTACCGCGTAATTAAATTTGTTTGGTATGTTCGTATTTTCGCTTCATACCACTAGCAATACCTAATGGGTTCCACGATATCCATAGAAATTAAAAAATGAACGTACGTATGTATGTATGCCCCACTTCTCCTCATACACCACTGGAGCGATTTCAGCCAGACTTGATGTACATATCACTTACTGTCTGGAAAGGATCACTGTGGGGTAAGAACCACCTATCTATCAAAAGCGTGGGTGCGGGTGTGAAAAAGCAGTGTAGCCCGTGACGCGAGAACACCCATACTTTAGTTATCCAGCATTTAGAAACCTGCAACCAACTTCAGACATGATTTCAAACCTTGACGAAACTTTTTCTCGCTGACGACCCCCAAAAAAATGCGGAAAGGAAAAAGAAGTCTGTCGTTAACTACATTTTCGGTGTTCATACAGCAAAACTGCCACATCAAACATGACGTTTTAATTTATTACTTCTTTCCACTGACTATACTCATAACACATTTTGCAGACAGTATTCACATATACCACTGAATGTACCACAAAAATTACACCATTCTACGACACTTAGTCCAGTAGATACGATGTCATAAACACTGAATGCGTCAAAAACCACCGCATGATGCAAGCCATTTAAATTTTTTACCTCGTTGTTAGTAATAGTATTCGCAACATTTTTCGCAGACTGTATACACTTTTACTGGTGAATTTACCTGCAAAATTATATCATTTTACGGCAAATAGTTCAGGAGATACGACGTCATAAATACTCAGATGAGTGAGAAACTGCCGCATCAAGCATGTCGTTTTAATTTATTTCTCCTTTACTACTAATTCTATTTGCTGCACATTTTTCATATAGTAGTCACATATAACACAGCACGTAGCTGCAAAATTATATCACTGTACGGCGCATAGTTCAGGAGATAGAACATCATAAACATTAACCTGCGTGAAAATAAAACCTGCAGGGTGAAATTCGCTAGACATACAGATGAAATATGTGTACAAATACACGTGAAATATGTGTGAAATGCATTTGATATGTGCGTCGAGCAAGTCATATTTGGTACTCACATAAGTTACAATCTGGAAAGAAATGCTGTAGGGGTAATAACTAGTCATCTCATGTTGGAGTGAGTGTGATAATGTGGAGAAAGAAGGGAGGACAAGGTGATGAACAGACTGCGTTTGGGGGGGGGGGGGTGGAGGGTATAGGCACAGGTTAGAGGAGAAGGAGATCCACAGAGAGAGGAGTAGATGAGCACGGAACGGAAAGGGAAGGAGATGAAGAGGGGAGGAGAGCATGGACAGTGAAAGGTGGAGGAGGAGATGAACAGAGAACGCGGCTGGAGGAGGTGGACAGAGAGAGATAGTGGTGGAGATGGAGAGAGAGAGAGAAGAAAGAGAGAGAGAGTGTGTGAGAGAGAGAGAGAGGGAGAGAGAGCGAGAGGGAGAGCTGGAGGTAACGGACAGGAAAAGGGGGCATGGATATAGAGAAGGGAAGAGAGGGATGAAGAGAGAGTAGATGGGTGGAGAGAGGGGGGAGGAGGTGGACAGAGACAGGAGGGAAGGAAGGAGGAGACGGATAGAAAAAGGGGGCAAGAGGAGATGGACTTACAGAAGATAAGAATAAAAAAATACCTGGGCAACACCGAGTTTTTCAGCTAGATAATTTCGTGAAAGAAAACTTTATCCGTTATAATAATGGATACGTCCGCCACTCGTGGTCTCGCAGTAGGGTTCTCGCTTCCCGAGCACGGGGTCACGGGTTCGATTCCCAGCGGGGTCAGCGATTTTCACCTGCCCCGAGATGGCTGGGTGTTGATGTGTCGTCTTCATCATCGTCATTCATTCCCATTATAGTCGGAGGAAGGCAACGGCAAACGAGCTCCAGTAGGACCTCGCCTAGTACGGCGGTGCGGGTCTCCCGCATCGTTCCCCTACGCTCTGTCAAGAAGCTTGGGACTTCATTTCCAATAATGGATACACTCTGAGTATTCTCTTCCATTTGACATTTTTTGACACAATTAACTTAATTAATGCACTTATAGTGAATTTTAAAAGTAGCTATTATTTTCACCTTTAATTTGACAGAAAAATTTAGTACATAAATTTAGAAAATGTTTTTAACGCTTGATTAAGAAGACTTTGTTTTAAACTTGCCAGCCCTGACTAGTATTCGGACGGATAAGACAGACAGACAGACACAGGCATGAAAACGCTCTGTGAAAATATATTACCGTTTCGACAGATCCCTAAGAAATTGACCTTTTATTGGTATATTACTTAGAGTAAATGTTTGCCGTGCGGTCTAACGCACTGCTTGAACCCGCCCGGCGGATTAGTGTAGAGGTCTGGTGTGCCGGTCAGTGTGTGGATGGTTTTTAAGGCGGTTTTCCCTCTGCCTCGGCGAATGCGGGCTGGTTCCGCTCAGTTACAATATGTCGGCGATTGCTGCGTAAACACTGTCTCCACGTACACACAAACCACATTACTCTAGCACGCAAACATTTGGGGTTACACTTTTCTGGTGTGAGACGTTCCCAGGAGGGCGTTCACTGGGGGCGAACCGCACAATAACCCTGGGTTCGGTGTGGGGTGGCGGTGGGGTGAGTGGACTGCTGTAGCCTGTTGTGGGGTTGTGAACCACTGAGGGCTACGGCGGGGATGAAGCCTCTCCGTCGTTTCTAGGTTCCCAGTTCAATACAATACAATACAATAGATTAAATGTCGTTGAACCTTTACTTGCTGCAGGCCGCTCAGCGGTTTTAGGCACTACAGTCTGGAACCGCGTGACCGCTACGGTCGCAGGTTCGAATCCTGCCTGTGGCATGGGTGTGTGGCATGTCCTTAGGTTAGTTAGGTTTAAGTAGTTCTGAGTTCTAGGCGGCTGATGACCTCAGCTGTTAAGTCCCATAGTGCTCAGAGCCATTTGAGCCTTTACTTGCTTTGCAGATGAAAACCAACCTGGTTTGTATCTTCCTTTGAACCGTACGAGTACTTAGAAACGCTTCATTTATATGATCACTAAGAGAATTCCGGACGATGAACTTCAGCTTATCTTCCTTTCACAAACGAGTAACTAGTTGCCGGCGCGAATGTTGCGACTTGTCAGCGTTCCGCTTAACATACCCAATGCAGAACTTTCGATGCAAATTCATGTTAAACACAATAATGTCGGCTTTATAGGCCTTACAAAATATGACAACTGGCTTACTGACACGCAGTGATTTCAACAGGCGCTGCAGGGAACTACCGGAATGTGACCTGACACTCGTGCAGACAGTAGCTGTGGGAAGGAATGACAGAGAGAGGAGCAGTAAGAGAGAACAAGAGGGAGACAATGACAGTGAGAAGAGACAGTATTATTAGGGCCGCGCGGGATTAGCCGAGCGGTCTGAGGCGCTGCAATCATGGACTGTGCGGCTGGTCCCGGCGGAGGTTCGAATCCTGCCTCGGGCATGGGTGTGTGTGTTTGTGCTTAGGATAATTTAGGTTAAGTAGTGTGTAAGCTTAGGGACTTATGACCTTAGCAGTTAAGTCCCATAATATTTGACACACATTTGAACAATTTTTAGTATTAGTAGGACAGAACGAAGGAGGCTGTGGGTGTGAGATAGGGGACAGTGACAGAGAGACACAAGAAGATAATGACAGTGAGGTGGGCTGAATCAGTGAGTGAGGACGGGGAAGTGGGAATGAATGAGTGTGAGCGTCTTACGGGGATGGACTAATGGGTGCGAGTGAGTTACAGTTAGGGGAGTTTCAAAAATGGTTCAAACGGCTCTGACCACTATGGGTCTTAACTTCTGAGTTCATCAGTCCCCTAGAACTTAGAACTACTTAAACCTAACTAACCTAACGACACCACACACATCCATGCCCGAGGCGGGATTCGAACCTGCGATCGTAGCGGTCACGCGGTTCCAGAATATAGCGCCTAGAACCGCTCGGCCACTCCGGCCTGCTAGGGGAGTTTGTGAGAGCGAGATGTGAGTTACATGTTAAAAAGAGCGCACGGCAAAATTTTTGGGAAAGTCTTTGTAGATGGTGAGGAAAGCAGAATGAGGCAACTGGTACCCCAGTTTTCAGTCAGAGAGTTTTAATAAACAGGAGAATATTCGCGTTTTTGTGCTCCGATAGATGTATTTTCCCCGCTGGTTTAGTGATGGAGGAAAAGTGGCTAGTTATGATGGTAGTGATTGTGATTTGGGTCACTAGGGCACACTAGTTACGAGGCGACGATTAACGATCAGAATGAATAGCGAGGTGGGATGGGTTTCTGGTAGAGCTGCCGCGGGACGAACAGGTGCGCGGCTGGCAGACGGGACAGGTGACGAGGACGGGGAGCTGGCAGGTCCGGCGGCCGCCCACGAGTGGAGCGGCCACGGCGGCGGCCGCCGCGACTTGGCAACGCGGCCCCTGGCGCCAGGGCACATCTGGCGGGACGGGGCGGGCCCACGCGGAAGGAGCCAGCCGGCGCCGGCCGGGCATCTGGCCCCACACACGTGGCCCGCCGTCTCTGTGTGAACGCCGCGCCGCGCCGCTCTGACCTCCGCACGCCCACGGCCGCTAATGACGCCGGCTGCCACGGCTCACTGCCACTCGCTCGCCCCTGCTGCCTCACAGGGCCGTCTCCTCCCACTGCTGTACACACTTCAGCGACTCGCAGACTTTTAATCTTATAGAAAGAGTTGACAACTATAGACTGGCGTGGAGAGCTGCAAGGCACCAGTCTCAAGACTGGAACTTCCTGGCAGAGATTAAAACTGTGTGCCGGGCCGACACTCGAACTCGGGACCTTTGCCTTTCGCTCTAAAGTTCTCTACCGAATGAGCTACCCAAGCAGGACTCACGACCGCTCCTCACAGCTTCAGTTCTGCTAGTACCTCGTCTTCTACCTTCCGAACTTCACAGGAGCTCTTCTGCGAACCTAGCAGAACTAGCACTTCTGGAAGAATCGACATTGTGGAGACATGGCTTAGCCATAGCCTGGGGGATGTTTCCATAATGAGATTTTCACTCTGCAGCGTAGTTCTGCTAGGTTCGCAGAAGAGCTTCTGTGAACTCTGGAAAGTAGGAGACAAGGTACTGACAGAACTGAAGTTCTGAGGACGTTTATGAGTCGTGCTTGGGTAGCTCAGTCGGTAGGGCGCTTGCCCGCGAACGGCAAAGGTCCCGAGTTCGAGTCCCGGACCGGCACACAGTTTTAATCTGCCAGGAAGTTTCAAATCAGCGCACATTCCGTTGTAGAGTGAAAATTTCATTCTAGAAACATCCCCCAGACTGGCTAAGCCATGTCTCCGCAATATCCTTTCTTTCAGGAGTGCTATTCCTGCAAGGTTCGCAGGAGAGCTTCTGTAAACTTTGGAAGGTAGGAGACGAGGTACTGGCAGAAGTAAAGCTGCGAGGACGGGGCGTGAGTCACGCTTGTGTAGCTCAGATGGTAGAGCACTTGCCCGCGAAAGGCAAAGGTCCCGAGTTCGAGTCCCAGACCGGCACACAGTTTTAATCTGGCAGGAAGTTTCACAGCAATGCACACTCCGCTACAGAATGAAAACCTCATTCTAGTCTCAACACTGATGACCAACAACAGAAGGACAACGTCACTGTGTGGAACGTACCATTCCCTTGCCTCCGGCCGGCCATGTGGCCGAGCGGTTCTAGGTGCTACAGTCTGGAACCGCGCGACCAATACTGTCGCAGCTTCGAATCCTGCCTCGGGCATGGATGTGTGTGGTGTCCTTAGATTAGTTAGATTTAAGTAGTTCTAAGTTCTAGGGGACTGATGACCTCAGAAGTTAAGTCCCATAGTGCTCAGAGCCATATGAACCATTTGAACCTTGCCACCTCTGGGTGCTCTTCCACTGGCTTTTGTTTACGTAAGAAATGGTTTTCCTAGGAACGATCTTTCCTTAATTCTTCTAAGTTGATAACAGTCTGGGTATAAGAGGCCGGCTCAAGGTCGAGTGATTTCCCCATTAGGGCCGGTGTTTTCAAACACGCTTTGCAGCGAAATACTGGGTGTTTATAATTAAAGTACAGTTGGTTCCACAAGTCCAGTATGGGCTATAATTATTGTACAGCAAGGATAGTTCGTACACATTCTGATGCAGTCATGCAGAACTGATTAATGCAGGAAGAAAATTAGTTCCAATTTTGGCCACCAGTTCAATGTAGGCTGCATTATCGTATGGCATCGATACTTGGTAGATATTCTGATGCGCTGTTGTGGAACTGATTTGCACTGGAAAAAAATTAGTTCCAATTTTGGTCAACAGATGCAAATCGCGCTGTGAACGCAACAAAAACACATGGACGTATTTCCATATGTAATGGATTAGGAACGGGACTTGGGCAGAAAAGGTGAAACAAGTGAGAAAGGCAAAATGCTGATTTTGTTATTTACCACCGCTTACACAATTTGTTCAACATGAGCACTGGAGACGCTGATGACATGCTGTACAGCCCCACATTTACACCTGGTGCGCTAAATTGGAACTAATTTTGTAAATCGGTTCCGCTTAACGAATCAGAATATCTACCACGTATCGATGACATGCGGTAATACAGCCCACACTGGACCTTCGCGCATAGCTGCACTTTAATTATCACCACCCCTTACTAAGAGACTTGGCAGGAAGCAGCACACTATAAGCAGGAGGCAGAAATGGTCAATGAAATCCCTACGTTCTCCTCCTGATTTTGATTAGCCTGAAGGCCTAAATATTAAATAATTTCATCGGCCTTTCGAGCCCGTGAAATCCTGGGTGTTTCTCGCGGGTATACGGAGCAGAGGAGGTTTTCTAGAAGTGTTTATCCGAAGTCAGCCGTTTGTCGCGCTGGTTGATCAACCAAACTATTACGGCGGTGCGAAAACTTTGCATATAATACGTGTGTCGGCAAACAAGCCAGAAATTCTGCTGAGACACTTACCAGTTTTCTAAGAGAATGTTGCTTTTATATGAGGCTCCATGTGGCTGGTAGGCAGAGGCCGTACATCAGATCGCGGAGCCAGTAGCGCTGGCGTTTCAGCGAAGGAGACAGACTAAGCGGTTTCCGCTGAAATTTGCAAGCTATTTATGTCACTCTTTCCCTGTTGAAACCGATTTTTTTTTGTTTCGTTTTTTGTTGTGGGGAATACCGGTTGGAGTTGCAGCTCGGTAGGCGGTGTTAGCGGTCAGTATATTCCAGTTCAATGGTCGGATTTCGAAATTTTTTCCGAAAATTAATTAGATAGCTACAGGGCGTTAATCATTCACTTTGGTACTGCGAATAGTTTAACCCTGTTTCGGGGGTAAAAGCGTGGCTGGCTACTTTTATTCTGGTGTTGCCTGACTGGACGAGTCTCGTTTCAAATTGTATCAAGCGGATGGATGTGTACGGGTATGGAGACAACCTCATGAGTCCATGGGCCCTGCATGTCAGCAGGGGAGTGTTCAATCTGGTTGAGGCTCTGTAATGGTGTGAGCTGTGTGCAGTTGGAGTGATATGGGACCCGTCATACGTCTAAATACCATTCTGACAGGTGACACTTACGTCAGCATCCTGTTTGATCACCTGCATCCATTCATGTCCATTGTGCATTTCGACGGGCTTGGGCAATTACAGTAGGACAATGCGACACCCCACACGTTCAGAATTGCTACAGAGTGGCTCCAGGAACAATCTTCTGAGTTTAAACACTTCCGCTATCCACCAAATTCCCCAGACATGAACATTATTGAGCATATCTGTGATGCCTTCCAACGTGCTGTTCAGAAGAGATATGCACCCCTTCGTACTCTTACGGATTTATAGACAGCCCTGCAGGATTCGTGGTGTCAATTCCCTCCAGCACTACTACAGACATTAGTCGGATCCATGCCACGTCGTGTTTTGCCGCGCTTCTGCGTGCTCGCGGCGGCCTTACACGATATTAGGCAGGTGTACCAGTTTCTTTGGCTCTTCATTGCAAATGTCTCCTTGTAGAGTACGTGGCTGGTAAACGCTTTCTGTCGCATGAGCAAATTCTTCTTCCACGGCGAGGAAACTGTCATCGGTGCGGTATCTCCAATAATAGCGGGCGCGATGAAGGATGAACGGACGTGCAGTACTCCCCACGAGCTTAGTCGGTCCGCAGCTGTGGGCACGCGAGGCGCGGCCAGGTGGTGGCGCTGCCGTGCAGCGTGCACCGGCAGAGATGTTTGCGGGCTGTGGGAACCGGCTGTCCCCCTCCCGTCCCCGCGGCCGAGCAAGTGGCGCGTGTGAACGGCGCCAGCCGACCCGGCGCGGCGCCGTGGACCGCCTTCCATTCCCGGCGGCGACCCACTGCACCTGCTGTAGCCTGCTACAGCCATCCACCTTCATTCACACGATACCTGCCAGCAACTGTGCCCTACCAATACATTTAATGACGAAATAAAACACGTCAAACTGTGACAAAAAAATCAGCACTCCCGACAAGTGAAATCTGTGTATTATGGGGCGGATGCTCGTTCTCGACCCAGGACATCAGACTTTCGCCGGCCACTCTCTTACCGACATAGCCATCTGTGCACGCATCACTGACGGATGCAAAGGGACAACCTGTCACAAGTTCCTCCAGATATCTTCCGAACTGTACTTGGTTCAAATGGCTCTGAGCACTGTGGGACTTAACTTCTAAGGTCGTCAGTCCCCTATAACTTAGAACTACTTAAACCTAACTAACCTAAGGACATCACACACATCCATGCCCGAGGCAGGATTCGAACCTGCGACCGTAGCGGTCGCGCGGTTCCAGACTGTAGCGCCTAGAACCGCTCGGCCACACCGGCCGGCCCCAACTGTACTCAATGAGGTGTCTGCTGAGATAATCACACTTTATCCCACTAACATTCATGAGGTTGCTGTTCGTCGATCTCTCTGCTCCACCTTTTCTCTCGCGGATGCTAGTCGCACTGAAGGAACACATCGAAAAAATTCAAAGAAAAATGGCTTGTTTTGTGTTAGCACGAAGTAGGTGACACAGTTGCTCCGAATGGCAGATATTGAGAAAAAGGCATTTTGTGACGAGATCTTTGACGAAATTCGATGAAATGCTTTCTCCTCCGAATGCATACATAGCGATTAAGTTGGAGAAATCATAGCTCTTACCGGGATATTTAGGTGTTAATTTTTCTCTCGAACTATTCGAGGGTGGAACAGTACATATTAGAGTTTTGAAGTGGAGTCTTGCATTCTCTGTCAACAACGTGATTGTTAATTGCAGAGTAATTCATATATGTATGGAGATGTGAAGTGTCCGTAGTCCGTGGTCTAGTGGCTAGCGTCTTTGCTTCTAGATCGCGGAGTCCTAGGCTAGATTCTCGACCGGCTAGAAGACTGTATATTTGTGCTGTCTTCATTATTTCATTTCATCTTCAGCGACGAGCAAGTCGCTGAAGCGGCGTCAGGTAGAAGACGTTGCGCCAGGCGGACGAACCATCAAAACTCCCGGCCAGTAATCATCATCAGCAGGAGCAGCCAGTTCTATCACTTAATGATGTGGCCTCTTTGAGTCGGCGTGTAACAAAGCAGCCCAGTAACATCTTCCATTTCTTCCGATCCTGAGCTTCCCGTTGCCAATTGAATCCCACTGTCTTCTTTATATGTCTGTCTCATCTGTCTGGTGATCTTCCTCCAGGTGTTTTTTGGTAAATTGAGCTCCAGTCTAGAACTTGTTTAGACCATCAACCATCTTTTGTTGGAGCAACATGTCCAGCCCCCTGCCATTTCAATGTAGTCACTCTTTCCATTATGTCAGTGACCATCGTTGTTCTTATTTCAACTGCTCTCTTCCTGTCTTTTTTCTGTAACCCGAGATTGATCTTTCCATTCCTCTTTGGGCTACTGTTAGCTTCCTAACAATTGACTCATGTAAAGTCCATGTTTTGCAGCCATAAGTTATTACTGGCAATATAAATTGGTCAAAAATAGATTTCTCCAGCTCATCCGAAATCTTAGATTTCAAAATTGAAGAATGCCTCCCATAAGCTTGCCAGCCCAATTTAATTCGTCGTAATATTCCTGATTTGAAATCTCCTTTCATGTTTATCAGTTGACTCAGATAGATATATTCTGTGACTCTTTGGAGTTGTGTACTTCCAACTGATGTACTTCCCTGAGGCCCGTGTTGGAGATTGAGTTCAGTGCCCGTATGAAATTTTACCGTGTTACAAATATTCAGCACACCGTGTACAGAAGAGTAAAAATATTTCGCAGTACTACAGATTTGATTTTTAGTGTTCTGTTCATACTGAAGTATCCTTAGTCTTTACTGTGTTACATACACGAGCAGCTACAGACAACGAATAGGTCTTATTTTTAGCTGGGGCATATTTTTCCAGAAAGAAATTAAAATTTGTTCTTGCTTGTCAGTCTCAACCATTGTTAATTGGAGGTTTGGTCGTAAGGTAAATGCATGAGTGGAAATCCTCTTCGATATCTTTCCCTAAGTTCAATTCTTTTTCTTTGAAATTTAAGGAGAAGTGCAGGGTGTTGATAACTTGTTCAACAGAAAAGCTTAGCGTATATTCGACGATATACACCTAAAGGTGACCAGAATTTCCGTGTCGACCTATCGTGGCAGCAAATTAGCGATATTCCGCAATTTTTGCGAAATTCACGTAACAGTTTTTTAAATTTTTTATTCTAGTATGACGTATTCGTCCCCTTTAGGGAGGAAAATGTAATGTAAAGCGCAATACCAAATACGGTCAGTCTTGCATTTTACAGTGTCCTGCACAAGCGCGTACACTTACCCATATGAACCATTACGTAGATTTCGGAGGCTGATACAGAAGTTAAAAGTTGCCAGTGCCGCTCCGTTGGAAAAAATGGAGAATGAGATAGAAAGAGATAGATAGAGAGAGAAAGAGAGAGAGAGAGAGAGTTGTAGGCAGGCGGCTTTGTCAGCGCTGGCGAGGCAGGCTGTGGCGGCCAGATGCGCCGGGCCGGCCGAGGTCGCGGGCGTGGGCGGGACCGGCTGCTGCGCTGCGCTGCGCTGCGGCTGTGGCTGTGGCCGTGTCGCGCTATCGCCGCACCTGTCGCCAGAAGGCGCGGCCGCAAAAACTACCGCCGCGCCGCCACATGGCCAGAGTCGCCTTACACTGCAGCAAGGCACAGCGCGGCTTTCTCCTCCGGGCCGACTCCAGCATACACCCGTCCCCTGCCCTGCGTCTTCACACACACACACACTGTGCAAACCACTGTCAAGTGCGTGCCAGGCGTTAAGTCTTCTTCCCGCTCGTTTCCCGTACAGAGCGCAGCCAGAGTTATTGCTTATATACCCGTTCCCACGTTGTAGTGTGCCTTTGTCCTTGCTGTCCCTAGAAGAGCGATACGTAGGTGTTTGTAAGATACTATTAGTCACATTAAGGCGACCACCTCTCAGCGCGGACCACTGCAAGACGTGCAAGAAGAGAGTCAATGTGGTTCTGGACGGGACCGACAGGGACGTAGAGCCACGCCTACTCCAGTGGCACGGCCAGCTGCGCTCGAGTTCTCGATTCCACGAAAACCTTCCCCAGACCATAACTGTTACAAGGGATCTCTGCTGTCACAAGTTTCAAA
Source organism: Schistocerca nitens (assembly GCF_023898315.1). Lineage (NCBI taxonomy): Eukaryota > Metazoa > Arthropoda > Insecta > Orthoptera > Acrididae > Schistocerca > Schistocerca nitens. Next base: position 328,957,268 of record NC_064615.1, on the reverse strand, counting down.
CCTCTCACGACAATGTCTATCTCCCCGACGGAGCACAAAAAGTGATTCAACTGAAAATGCTACCTGACGTCACTCGGTGGACGTCCAGTTGCGGTATTCGCGTGCAAGTTCCAGCCCTCGACGCCGACGACAGTAGGCAGTATGGGTGCATGAACCAGGCGCCTGCTGCGGAGACCCATACACAACAACATTAATTGAGGAGACACTCCTGTTATCTCCTTGGCTCATCTGAGCGGTCAGTTGCTCAGCAGTTGTACGTCTATTCGGCCGTACACATTTCCGCAGCCGTCGTTCATCTCTGTCATCTAAGGCCCACGGTTCATCACAGTTGCCTCGGCGCCGGTTTTAGACTGCACCATTTTGCCTTGCAGGGTATAGTTTAACCACGGCGGCAGGCGGACAGTTTCAAACATAGTCGTTTCGAAAATGCTTCCACCTTTGGTTCAATAGCTAGTGATCATGCCTTTTTGTACGTCAGGGAAATCGCTCCGTTTCAGCATCACGACAAAGGTTCACTGTTTTCCGCGTACCCCAAAACATGATTTATGTACCTCCACGGGTGGTGCTGCCACCTGCCGTCTGTGAGTAGCTATCTGACGTTGACGTTCAACGTAGGTGGTGGCCACATTAATGTGAGTGGACCGCGTGAAACACATTTTTAAAGCACGTGTAAGGTCTCATAAAAAACTGACTGTAATTGATTGTTAATAAACGATTGCAAATTTCCAAATTACTGTCTTTCTATATTTAAAATAGATACTCCAGATTATAGGGCAAAAAGTCCGCAACGTCGAGTTTGAATTTTCTGGTTTTGGAGATCGCAGCCATGCCTGTGGTCGGAAACATACTGGCAAATTAAAACTGTACACCGAATGCGAAAGGCAACGGTCCTAGTTTCGAGTCCCGGTCCATCGAAAAGTTGGCGAGGAAGTTCCTAATCAGCACGCACTTCGCTGCAGAGTCAATATTCGTTCTGGAAACTTCTGGTCATTAATGCTATTCTGACAGGCGTGTCTATTACGGGTACCATCACTTCTGCAGTATTGTAAGAAGGATAGTGTGAGTGTTTTGCAAGTAATCTCCTTTGTAGACGACATTTACACAGCACTCTACCAATGAATCGGAGTCTGTCATCTGCTTTACCTACGACTGAACTTTTTGCCACTTCCTTGTATTTGTATCAGTTAACTGATTGCAACTGTGACTCGTTAATATTTTAGTGGTAGTATACAAAATTCCTGCATTTTGTGAAGCGCACAATTTTACATTTCTGTATATTTAAAACAAGTTGCCACTCTTGAGACCACATTAAAATCTTATCAAGATCTGATTGAATTCTGGTGCAGCTTCTTTCAGACAGTAGTTCCTTGTAGATAACTTATTATCTGGAAAGTCTAAAGATTACTGTTAATATTGTCTGATAAGTAATTATTACACGTCACAAATAACAAGGGTACGAACAGACTTCCCTAAGGCACGCCTGAAGTTATTTGTACACCTCCTCTTTGCTCACTACATGTGATGCCCGTATCTCTACTCGGCAATACCGTTTCGTGGCAGGTGGGTACAAAGTTTCTCAGCGTCCTTCAATCACCTTCTCATCCCATTTCAGGACCGAGCAAAGTCCTGCAATAGTTAAGATATTGGAGTCGAATCTTACTCATCGAAATTGAGGATTTTCGTGAGTAACATCACTTGTTAAATGCCATGGTGGATACTGTAGGTCGCCATACAACCTGCTAGGCAAGTCTGTTCAAAGGTTAGAGGAAGGCAATAGTTTACCACGTCCAACAGGACCCTGCCTAATAAAGCACTGTGGTGTTCAAAACAATCTTCGGATTGATGACTGCTTTACTACTAAGCTAAATAATTCTTTGTCAAAATTAAGTAGACGCACAGAAAAAATTGATAATTTGAGGAACCAAATCGGAAATGGCCTTACAGTTGATAAACATAAAATTTGGCGAAACTTACTTGGTGTATGTTCCAGAGCAGTGTATTCGTGAAATATTTCTGTTGCACTCAAGAATTACGGCATAACTTTGGCTAAACCAACCACTGCCCTCTAGCTTTAAGAAAGAAAATTGCGAGCTAGGTTTACCAAGATCAGTGACTTAGAGAAATTCAAGTTCATTTCTGCACATGAGATCTTTAGTCTCCAAAAGTATATGCAAGCGCGAAACATGGTTGGTTGGTTGATCTGGGGGGAGGGAACCAAACAGCGAGGTGATGAGCCCCATCTGATTAGAAAAAGGAAGTCGGCCGCGCCCTTTCAAAGGTACCATCCCGGCATTTGCCTGAACCGATTTAGGGAAATCACGGAGAACTTAATCGGGATGGTCGGACGCGGATTTGAACGTCGTCCTCCCGAATGCGAGTCGAGTGTGCTAACCACTGCACCACCTCGCTCGGTGCACAGAACATGTAGCATATTGTAAAGGACACTGAATCTCTGCGACGTGACGTGGGGACGCAGATGCAGACTCGTGGGCTGCGGTCGCCCCCCCCCCCCCCCCCCTCTGGCGACAGAGCAGCCGGAACTGGGTGACGTCAGCGGGCCGCGCCATCCATCACACACACCAGACACAGCGCAGCCGACCGGCTCCCAGTGCGCGAGCGAACGGGGCCACTCGTGGCGCCAGGTGGCTAGCGCCAGCCTGTACGCGATTCGAGCTTCGTACATCGGAGAGTCACTGTCGGCTCTCACTCGCGCTAAAACCGTTGTGCAGCAAATGCAGGAAAAGTATGCCGCTACTAATTTTTAATGTCTCGACCTCAGACATGCGGTTGAGCGCAGTGGCGCAATGTTTAAGACACTGAACTCGCAAATTGAAGGAGAACAGCTCAGGTTCTTTCCCTTATCCTCTTCCAGCTGTGCTGATGCTCCGGCTCTACTGACCACGATGTCAGCGAGAGTTTAACCGTGGAAACACAGCATGGTATCTATAATGTGTACTCAGTCACCAGACTGTGTTTTATTAGCACGACACTTAGAAGATGCCACAAACCTATCCTCTGCGTCTGTCCTCTTCTGGAGTAATGGCATCCTTAACGGATATCACTGACGGACAATATCGAAAAACTTGGCATTAATTACAAAACTGCCTGTGTGTATATATTACAGTAACGGCAACACAGCTCACATATCACGCATAAAATCCATAATAATCGAGAAACGTACGTGAGAGTGCGAATTAATTCCCGAAAAGCGCCATGCAAGAAATAAATAAAAGAAAATCCTACCTGACAGCATAAAAAATTGTTTATGACAAACAATATCATCTAGGTGTAAATTTTTCCCACATACTATTCGAGGGTGAAGCAGTTGAGCAGGTCTGGATGGTTCAAATGGCTCTGAGCACTATGGGACTCAACTGCTGTGGTCATCAGTCCCCTAGAACTTAGAACTACTTAAACCTAACTAACCTAAGGACATCACACAAGCGAGGTGGCGCAGTGGTTAGCACACTGGACTCGCATTCGGGAGGACGACGGTTCAATCCCGTCTCCGGCCATCCTGATTTAGGTTTTCCGTGATTTCCCTAAATCGTTTCAGGCAAATGCCGGGATGGTTCCTTTGAAAGGGCACGGCCGATTTCCTTCCCAATTCTTCCCTAACCCGAGCTTGCGCTCCGTCTCTAATGACCTCGTTGTCGACGGGACGTTAAACACTAACCACCACCACCACCACATCACACACACCCGTGCCTGAGGCAGGATTCGAACCTGCGACCGTAGCGGTCGCGCGGTTCCAGACTGAAGCACCTAGAACCGCTCGTCTACAGTGGCCGGCGGATGGATCTTTGAGTGGTGCTTAGATAGCCGAAGTGATTAACACGACCGCTTGCAATAAACGGGGAATCGGCTTTCGAGTCCTGGTCCGGCACAAATTTTCACGTGTCGCAAACAGCCGACGTCAATGCATATTTCCAAAATGCGAATCCATTTTTCAATTGTTACTATGAGATTTGCAATCGTTCTTTTTGTATGTCATCTGAATAAATTTGTCGTTTACTAGAGAAGTTTGAATTTTTAAATAAATTGCAATTATCAAGCCGTATTCATTTTTTCGTAGTTTTCTTGTTAATTTCAGCGTTTTGTACATTACAGCCTTGAATGAGTTAAGGGTATTTCTTAGCCGACCGCCCCTCAAAGAAATCATTTGACCTCCCATGCTCTTCCTGATATTTCAATACTTACACGTCACTCGCACTGACTTGTCTTAATGTGTCAGTTTCATTCTTTCCTCTCGCATAATAGTTTTACCCCACATCTCCTCTTGAAGCTAGTGTTTATTTTTCCTCATTTCTACTTCCACTCCGAGAACATAGGTGTGGCCGAGCGGTTCTAGGCGCTTCAGTCTGGAACCGCGCGACCGCTACGGTCGCAGGTTCGAATCCTGCCTCGGGCATGGATGTGTGTGATGTCCTTAGGTTAGTTAGGTTTAAGTAGTTCTAAGATCTAGGGGACTGATGACCTCAGATGTTAAGTCCCATAGTGCTCAGAGCCATTTGAGCCATTTTTTCGAGAACATAGTCTTGCAGATGCGGTGATACACAGTGAATGAAAATGGCCTGCAATCAGAGTGACGAAAACGGAATTAACAACTAAATGTGCCGAATGCAATTCAGTGCAAAACACTTCCTCCACACTCACCCATTCATTCCTATCTCTTTGTTACTAAAGATCACAGGTAACTGTTGCTATTTGTACTGGAAATGCAGTATATCCGAGGTTCCTATACCTAGTCTGCCACATCAAGGCAGAACACTGAGATTCTGTAAAGGTTCGTCTGCTTGACACATCATTCTTCTTGCCACAGTTTAGAACTCTAGTACTCAGTACCGTTATCAGATGTGATCGCAAACGAACAGGAGTCACACACTTGCTAAGCTGATCGAAAGTACAAGCATTTATGTCACATTTGCCGAAAAAAAACGTAAACAACAGCAGTGCTGCTCTGTTTAAGAGCCCGACGTAGACCAGCTGGTTCCGGCGTGGTGAGGTCTCGTAGCTGGCCCGGGGTCGCCCTCTGGCCGCGGCCGATAACAGCCATCGGCCGCCTGACGCGGACATCCCGTAGCGACCCTAAAAATAGCCGCTGTTTATGTTTGAGGCGGCGCCGGCGCATATTTGTAAGAGTAATGACAAAAAGAGGAGAGGCGAGAGGCGGCCCGCCATTATCAGCGAACCAATGCGGCGGTTCGCCGATAGCTGGTCAGAGGCAGGCGTGGCAGGGATCAACATCTTCGGCTGTGGCCTCCAAATCGACCCCTGCGCTCTCCATTGCGTCTGCTAGTTGGGGGGTTTGTGGGGGAAGGGCGTCTAGCCAGGCGAATTGTGCGAGTAAATTCTTTGCTGGATTCCACGAGTTACTAAATGTCGGCGTAATGGAACGTACGTAGATGACATAAGAAGACACGCAGGAAGAACATGGATATATAAGTGGAGACTGTAATGAGAGGTACGGTCGCAGGTTGGAATCGTGCCTCGGGCATGGATGTGTCTGATGTCCTTAGGTTGGTTAGGTTTAAGTAGTTCTAAGTTCTAGGGGACTGATCACCTCAGAAGTTAAGTCCCGTAGTGCTCAGAGCCATTTGTAATGAGCGGAAAAACTTCTTCACGCAACAGTGGATGACAGTAGTGGTTGTGATGGCTGTGGATTTGATGATGGTGGTATGTATCAAATATGAGGGGCGTTCACTAACTAATGCAGCACATTTTTTTCTGAAAGCATGTTGATTTTATTCGGGATTCAAATACACTACATTATTCCCCAATCCTTTGGCTACAAAGCCTTATTTTTCAAGATAAACTCCGTCCAATGCGACCGCCTTACATCACTTTTCTGGGAGGGCCTGTATGCCCGTGTGGTACCATTCTATTGCTCGACGTCGGAACCAACGTCTTGTTGCATCCATCATTTCCTCATCATCTACATACTGCTTGCCGCGGAGATCCTTCACTGTCACTAACAGATGGAAGTAGTAGTGTGCGAGATCCCGGCTGCAGGGTGGATGAGGAAGGACAGTCCAATGAGGTTTTGTGAGCTCCTCTCGAGTGCGGAGACTTGCGTGGGGCTTTGTGTTGTCACGGACAAGGAGTTGATCGTTGCACCATGAGGGAGGACACCAAACAGAACAACCCCTTCAGAGTCCCAGAAGACCGTCCGGATGAGGATGCGGCTTTGAACTTTTTCTTCGAAGGAAAGGTGGGTTACCGTTCTGTTTCCGTTTCGAAGTGATGAATCCATCTTTCCTCGCCTGTGACGATGCTCGACAAAAAATTATCAGGATCAGCCTCGTATCACTTAAGCAGTTCCGTACAGATGCTCCTTGATTGCTCTTTATGGTTTTCCGTTACGTGGTGAGGAACCAAGCGGGCACACATTTTTGAGTACCCCAACTGGTGAACGAGTACGTCAGCGCTATCAGCAGATATGTCCAGTTGAACAGCGAAATGTTTGACTGTGATCCGTCGATCACCTCTAACGAGAGTGTCCGCACGTTCCAACACTTCAAGAGCTGTGTGCAGCCGGCCGGCAGGCGGGAGATTGGACAGGTTTGCGCGACCTTTTTGCGATGATGAGAGGCGCCTCGTCCAACGACCAGCCGTGCTTTTGTTCACTGCCAGGTCTCCGTAGACATTCTGCAAGCGCCTACGAATATCTGCGATGCTCTGGTTCTCCGCCAAAAGAAACTCAGTGACAGCTTTCTGCTTGGAACGCAACTCCGTTACAGGCGCCATTCTGAACGCTGGGTATAGCGCCGCCACCTATCGTAACTTCATGAAATTATAGGTGCTGAAACGGGCATATTCCACGGTGTTCCGCAACAAATTCCGCATTTTTCAACCGAAATTGGCCGAAAAAAATCTGTCGCATTATTTATCGTACATTATTATCGATGAAGCACCGAGCTCAATAAACTTCATGGCAACTCTGAGATGTCATCTTGTAGCGACTGCCGCACACGAAAGCAATCTTCGCGTATAGGGTGTTTCAAAGCCTTTTCATCAAACGTCTAGGGGTGATACGTCACGTCATGGGGAAAAACACTTGTCAGAGACAAAATGCTCGCTGACGATTCCCAATGACTCTAGGTGTCCTTCTGTATTGCATATGTCTTTCAGCTGTGGCGGGCCGTAGGCACTCTGCGGCGTAAGTATGCCTTGTGTGTTGCCTATACTCCTGTCATCTGCTCCGTATGAAAGGGGATAGGCCCAGTAAAATTAAAGCACTTGATTCGCTACCAAAATCTGTTCCTTATCGTAGAGACATTCATTCTTAAGGTTTTCTTGTTGAGAATCACTTTGTAAGCTTACTGCTGCGGGTAGTACACAGCACACATCATTAGCAAACCCTGCTGGTTCGGTGAAGTCTCGTCGTTCCACGGCCACCGAACACTAAAGGCGGTTACTGTTGCCGGGAAGCCTCGGTGAAAAATTTGTCTCCGATAAGAGACATTCCCCAACACTCGATGTATCACCCCTTGATGGAAAGACTTTCAAACACCCTGTATAGTAATGTAAGTATGCGGAGAATCGCCGCGGTAACACTGAGTAAAATATTCTCGGGCTTCCACCAGCGTCAAATGGTTAATATGACGCTAGCTTTCGATCAAGTATTTCTGGGCCATTCTCATTGCACTTGATAATGGTCAAGGAGCAACAAGGGAAAGCTCATGTGATTTTAACCACTTGACGTGACTGGAAGGCCAAGAACATTTTATCCGCATATGGCGAACTTCCTGTATCTTGAATGCTGTCAAAAAGGCCTTACTTTCCATATTAGATGCGTATGTCAACGAGACAACGACTGATAGAAAAGTGATAAAACTCTGGTCCCACGGCCGTGTTTCTACCCAGGAGCAGCTAATCACTAAAATGAAAGGAAAATTTCGCTTGATGGCGTTGAGATAGCGTTTCAATGCTCTGTGTATTAGAGTAAAGTTTCTCATATTTTCATTTTTTTAATGATGAGTCATCTTGCATCAGTAGCATTCATGGCGGAATATGTTTGGACGCTGAATACGAGCCGAGAGCGTCAGAACAACACACTCAGTGAAGGTGGATTGGTGAGCGGATGGGCATTCCTAGGTCTAGTGACTGGTTGGCGGCAAAATAATAGATGGTGTTCATGAAGACATTCAAGATCAAGCTTCTCATACGGCGCCAACTGTTTGCTGACAGACCATTTCGTTAAGAGAGGGTTGTCCTCCTACTAGCGCAACAGAATCGTTGCACAATGACGGGAAGCAAATCTGACGGGTTTGCTGTAATGGTCTGCTCAAAGTCCTGATCTAAATGCCATCGACCACCGTAACTAGAACCACTACTGCGTGCCAGACGATCTATCGACTGTCACTCACGTTCTCGCATCGGAACGAAGTAACGAACCTTAATGGTCGCGGCAGTGCTAGCAACTGGATCCCTATCACTGTCGACTGGAATTCGTTAACTAGGATCTTTAAACGAAGCTAGAAGAAGTGCTCTGTTGGTACCGTACGTGACGAGCTGAAAAATGTCCAGCCAGTTGTAGCCAGAAACATAACTCAGACGGTCTGTAAAATCGTGAGCTTTGAAATGTTGAAACAACGCAAATTTTCGAATTATAGATGGCACATCTTCCAAAAGGTATCGAGTTGCAGGAATGTTTTGTAGATATCCCGCTCGTTCTTCTCGGAAATACGATTTCTCACTACCGCTTGAGACAAGTACCTTATATGAAATGAATAAACTATAACATAGTTCGTATCGATCGTGCACTTTTGTTTAAGAGATCCATATAAACGCTTTTAAGACGACTGCTCGCAAAACATTGCAAATATATGGTCCTTCTTTTAATTTAACTTTGGTTTCGTGTGAGAGGGACGCTATATGGCGCCCGTGAATACTATTTCGAATCTTAATGAGGCGTGACAGCAGTTTGCTGCAAGACATCACCTTCAACTCGAAGTGAACACAGAAACTGTTTTCAGGTGATGCATGTCCCCTTCTCATGCAAATACCCTGGCTGCGCACACGTAGTGGAGACACAGAGATAATTTGCTGAAGAATGGATCGTCGTGAATGATTGTTGCATTGCTACTAACACTGTGCAACGGCCTTGCCGCAGTGGATACACCGGTTCCCGTGAGATCACCGAAGTTAAGCGCTGTCGGGCGTGGCCGGCACTTGGATGGGTGTTGCCATTTTTCGGGGTGCACTCAGCCTCGTGATGCCAATTGAGTAGCTACTCGACCGAATAGTAGCGGCTCCGGTCAAAGAAAACCATCAAAACGACCGGGAGAGCGGCGTGCTGACCACACGCCCCTCCTATCCGCATCCTCAACTGAGGATGACATGGCGGTCGGATGGTCCCGACGGGCCACTTGTGGCCTGAAGACGGAGTGCTTACTAACACTGCTGTTCATCCCCTTTGTAGTGCAATGAACTGTTCCTCGACGATTCGCATAGACTAAGAATTCAGCACGTTCGATACAGTAGTTGCATAAACGTGACCAAGCAGTTTTCATACTCATTCACGAAACAGTTAAAGCAGTTAATACTCTCTTGCGCTTACCAGCGTATCGTTACCGTACTGTGCAGTACAAATTTCTTCCAGTTTCACTTCATCTTGACTCAGACTTTTATGATGCAGAGGAGTTCCGTGCCAATAGATACACTGATTTTACCTTGGCAGTTTACTCATTCGCACATGCGCAACCAGTCTTACAATGAGCACTCCTCAGAAGAAGCGAGATACTGTACAGTCTCGTACATGTCTGTGGCATTCCATGTGTTGAATTCTTTTAGGGTATAAACACACTGAGGTGACAGATGTCATGGTATACCTGATAATAGCGTGGACTCAACAAGTCGTTGGAGGCCCCCACAATTGCGAAAGTATTGCCGGTGCAGGATATTGCGCAGGAACTGAAATTGCCGAATCATTTGCTCGAATTGTCGAGAATGTTCTTCAAACAAATCGCCAACACTTGTGGCCTGGTGACATGGCGCATTACCATCTTTAAAATGTCCATCGTTGTTTCGGAACATGAAGTCCGTGAATGGCTGCAAAAGCTCTCCAAGTAGCCGAACATCCAGGGAACCCAGTGCATTGCATGTAAACACAACCCGCACCATTATGGGGCCACCAGCAGTTTGCACAATGCCTTGTTGACGGTGTGGGTCCATAGCTTCGTGGGATCTACGCCACACCCGAACCCTACCATCACCTTTGAAATCGGGACTCACGTGACCAGGCCGCTGTTTTCCAGTCCTCTAGGCTCCAACCGACATGGTCACGAGCCCAGGATAGGCGCTGTAGGCGATGTCGTACTGTTAGCAAAGACATTCGAGTCGGTCGTCTGCTGCCATAACCCATTAACGCCACATTTCACCGCACTGTCGTAACGGATACTTTCGTCGAACGACCGACATTGATTTCTGCGGTTATTTCACTCAGTGTTGTTTGTCTGTTAGTAGTGACAAATCTACGCAAACGAGCGCTGCCCTCGGTGGTTAAGTGAACCCCGTCGGTCACTGCCTTGCCTGAAATGTGATATACTCGGCACACACTTGACACTGTGTGTCTCGGGATATCGAATTCTCCAACGATTTCCGAAACGGAATTTCTCATGTGTCTAGCTCCAAGTACCATTCCGCGTTCAAAGTCTTTTAGTTCCCGTCGTCCGGCCGTGGTCACGTCGGAAACATTTTCATATGAATCACCTGAGTATAAATGATAGCTCCGCCGATGCTCTTTTACACCTTGTGTGCGCGCCACATCTGTATATTTGCATGTCGCTATCCCATGACTTCTGTCACCTCTGTGTAGAGGTTGATTTGTCTCTCCTTAACCTATCTTCTAAGGTAAGTCGTGCGGTCAGTATTGCCTCGCGTCTTCCTACGTTTCTCCGGAATCCAAACTGATCTTCCCCCAAGGTCACCTTCTACCAGTTTTTCCATTCTTCTGTTAAGAGGCAGTAAATGCTAGCCTTCCTTCCACGATGTTTACTAAGCTGCGCATGTGAAACCCGCATCACAGCGGACACTCCTGACGACAGGAGGCAGGGACTGTACAGATTTGCTACCCTCCCTGCACTGAGTTATTTTGCGTGTACAGCACGTGCCATTCTCGAAGGTTTCTGGACAGAGGAAAAGCTCGAACAAGAGCTACGGTACGGCGCGTGCCGTGCGCACCTCGGGTTGAGTGCGGCTGGCGTGGCGCAGTCCCGCTGTGCGCGGCTTGGCGCCAGTAGCAGTGGCGGCAGTGTGTGCAGGTGCGGCGCGGAACACCTGGCAGCGCTGGCGGTCGGCCAGGCGCCGCAGCGCGCGGCTAAATCTGCCCACGTAACCAGAGCCCGCCTGGAGCTGACTCACGGCGCCGCCGCCTTTACTGGCGCCAGCGCGGGGGTGCGCGCTCGCGCGTTGCCGCCAGCTCGTCCTCGTCCACCTAATGCACTGGCTGCGCCGCACCTGGCGGCCCTCAAGGCTCCGTCCTTACTCCCACAATAGACACGTACTCGGAAGCATCGCCGCTCCAATCCCCTTCCGGGCACCCCTGCTGCAGTTTTTCCACTGATTCCCCACATCACTTTAGGCGAACAGGAGAAACCGATTGAAATTAATTTCGTCACAATAAAAAAAGGTCTTTGGTTTAACGTTTACCATCGCATGTCGCTATCCATAATTGTGAAATTCTCACCTATTTCGTGATAACACAAGAAACACCTACTTTAAAATTTTTCGACGTCTTCTGTCAGTGCTACTAGCGTCCGTGGAAGAAAATAACTACCACTGATTTCGACGAATTACATCCTCAGGTATGTTTGTGAGATTGTGAGATGAAATGTTTCATTCCTTGTCCTAGCAGACGCCACTCTTAACATAATATCATCACTGCGACTCCCCCCCCCCCCCCCCCCCGCCTCCCTTCCTCACTCATGCCTTTCAACGACTGTAGTCAACAAGGTGGTCGGAGGGCATATTGTGCAGTTCGAAAGATGTCTGGAGCAACTTCTGACAGGTTGTACCTTTGAATCAGTCCGAGTAGCGTGCACAGATGGCTAAGCCGACAAGAGTGTGGCCGGCGAACGTCTGATGCCTTTGGTCGAGAACGAGCATCGGCCCCGCATAAAGATTTCACTTGTCAGGTGTGCTCATTTTTGTCCTAGTTTAACGTTCTTCATTTCGTCATTAAATGCATTGGTAGAGCCGATTTTCTCCGCATCCTTGACCAATTCGAATGCTCCATGCCTAATGACATAAAGGACCGCACACGCGAGCGGCCTATTGTAGCAGTCCGTTGCCAAACCGCGCTGTGTGTCGGTAGATCGCGCGTGTGTGGGCTAATATGAGACCGCACTGACCATTCAGAATAAGCAAGAAATCTGACGAATCACATGTGCTGTGTGCCAATATAGCTGCACGTGGTTGTGTTGGTTTATTTCGTTTCCCTTTGTCTACAAGGAGCAAGGATTTTACGTTAGAATTTATTGTTATTCATGGAGCACGAACCACTTTGATAAGTGACGTTCAGGGTGTAGTTGCCACTTACATTAAGAGGGCATAAATTGCTGGTCTCAAATGTTTCAGTGCGCTGCATTTTGAAGATTCTGCTGTACAAATAGCAATTTGTGGAATGTTCGTACCGAGCGGTTCTAGGCGCTTCAGTCTGGAACCGCGCTGCTGCTACGGTCGCAGGTTCGAATCCTGCCTCGGGCATGGATGTGTGTGATGTCCTTAGGTTAGTTAGGTTTAATTAGTTCTAGGGGACTGATGACCTCAGATGTTAAGTCCCATAGTGCTCAGAGCCATTTGAACCATTTTTTGATAGTCGTCTTCAGCTCTTCGTCGTTGTCAAAAGCGCTGGCGGGAGAACAGGAGTTTCTTGATGTGCAAGGAAAGACAAAATCGCTGGGAGCAAGATCAGGACAGTATGCTGGATGATCAAACAGTTCCCAGCCGGTCTTGCGCAAAACAGTCGCTGTGCGCCGAGCCGTATGCCGACAAGCACTGTCATGGAGCAGCAAAACAACTGCAGTAAGTACTCCACACCTCTTGTTCTGAATGGTACATCGCAGTTTCCACATTGATTCACAGTAACAATCGGCGTTCACCCTTTCACCTTCTGGGCAGGAAGTCAATGAGCAGAATGCTCTTCCTGTCCCAGAACACCATGCACATCACTTTCTGCATCGACACAGTCTGTCTGAATTTCGTGTTGACCGGAGATCGACTGTGACGCCAATGCATTGACTACTGCTCGGTTTCCGGGGTCAAATGAGAAACCCGCGTCTCATCGCCTGTGACGATCCTGCCGAGGAATTCGTTGCCGTGATCATGATACCACTGCGGAAATGTCAGTGCCGCTCCAAAGCGTTTCGTTTGGTGCTCGGGTGTCAGGTTTTTTGGCACCCACCCGGCACGCAATTTCTTGAACAGGAGGTGCTTAGTGACAATTTCATGCAACAAGGATCGGGATGTCTGCGGAAAATGGCTGCCAAGCTCCGTAATCATGAAGGGACGGTTCTCCAGAGTGCGCTGCCGCACCAGCTCAACCAGGTGATCACCGATGAGGAACGGTCGCCCATTGCGCCCTTCATCGTGGACACTTTGACGACTGCCGGGAAAAAAGCATACACCAGCGACGCCCCATCTGATTGCTCATAATGTTCTGCCTGTAGATATCACAGAGCCGACGATGAATTTTGATGGTCGCATTAAGAAACCTTGTCGCTGACCGAACCTCGCAGGCGGCGGGTGAACGATTAAAAGACGCCGTTTTGGAGCACTGCTGCCGCGATATTGGCACCACGCTGGACCACTCCGGCCTGCATTTGTTGTCACGTCATAGATATGTTGCGCATGCGCCATTTTCCCTGCTAAATACGTCTGCCTTAGAGGAAACAAGATCGGGAAACTTACTTTCTTGGATGTACTTCGAATGTGCGAACGCAGCGCCCTCCAGCGGCAGTCGTCAGCTAGCAAATCACAATGTTTACAAAATGAACGAGCTTAAACTTCCTACCTTGTCTATTAAAACGCACATTTCCGCGCTTGCCCATATGCTAGTCATGTTAAAACAAGACGGTTGAAAATATCTTACTACAAGTGGTGCAAGCTGTCTTGTAGTTAAAGCCAATCGAACAGGCTCACTCTTCAGAGACAGAGAGAGAGACAGAGAGCGCTTATATTTGCGTAGCATCGAATATTATGGAATATACTTCTATTAAACTAGTAAGAAGCTACCAGAACCTATTAGAAAACACGAAGGTTAGTAAATAAATATCTGGACTCAGTTCAAATGGTTCAAATGGCTCTGAGCACTATGGGACTTAACATCTGTGATCATCAGTCCCCTAGAACTTAGAACTACTTAAACCTAACGAACCTAAGGACATCATACACATCCATGCCCGAAGCAAGATTCGAACCTGCGACCTTAGCGGTCACGCCGTTCCAGACTGAAGCGCCTAGAACCGCACGGCCACACCGGCCGGCCTCTGGACTCAGTGAGACGCAAACCAGCAACAAGTTACCTCTTACCTTACAATTTTGCGTTTCTACTGATTACGCTACACCGACCACACTTTGCATAATACCATCTACTGAAAACATTAATCCAGGTATGTCATTAACAGACATTTAATCATAACAAAATGTACCAAGAACAATGCGTTTTTGATGGATCTCAATGTGCCGTTGACATGAAACGGCATATTTTCGTAATAACGAAATAGCAATAATTCTTTAATCACCAATATGACGTTTCCTGTCATTTTATTAAAACAAATTGTTCAATTAACGAAGGGTTTTCGAGAGATCTTCGACTTGCTGGTGCTTAGTAACGGCATATATACGTTTGGGCTTCAGCTGAAAGCCAATATGGCTACGCGCAGCTTTAATCTGCAAAGAGACGGCGTCATGTGACGTAGGTGGCGTTCTTCCATCCCATTGGTCTACGTTCAAACGCACATTCAGAATATCTTACATGTAAGGTATTACTCTCCACGTCCGGAAAGACTTCCAAATGCTCTTTTTCCACTCTATGACTTCAGAAACTCGGCGTGTTAACGTTCGTATGCACGGCCCCTGTGCCGACCGCTTAAGCTCTGCCCTTGGTGTGCCGGCCGTGGTATTCGTCCTCTTCCTTCTCTCATCATCGTAAGGCGCAAACAAGACTCTGCTCTACATACATACCCATTAGTCACCCACATTCATCAGATACGCCGGGTGGTTATAATTAAAGTGCTGCTACCCATGGAGGCCCTGTGTGGGGTATAATTATTGTATAGCAGCGAAGCTTGATAGATATGCTAATGCGTTAATGCAGAACCGATTTACTCCGGGAAACATATTGGTTCCAATTTTGGCCACCAGGTGCAAATCTAGCAATACATAGCATTTCGTCGACGACTCCGGTGCTCATATTGAACAAATTGTGTAAGTAGGGGTTAATAATAAAATCAACGTTATACCTTTCGTTTCTAATCCATTACATATGCAAACATTTGTATACGTCTTCCTTGCATTCACAGAGCCACATTTGCACCTGGTGGTGAAAATTCGACCTAATTTTTTTTTCCAGAGTAAATCGGTTCTGGACAAGCATATTACAATATCTAACGAATTTCGCTGCCATACGATAATTATAGCCCACATTCGAACTCTGTGAGTAGCTGCACTTTAATTATAATCACCCAGTACTTACAATACAACTCTCACACACCGCAGAGAGCCGGCCGGGGTAGCCGAGCGGTTCTAGGCGCTACAGTTTGGAACCGCGCGACCGCTACGGTCGCAGGTTCCAATCCTGCCTCAGGCATAGGTGTGTGTGATGTCCTTAGGTTAGTTAGGTTTAAGTAGTTCTAAGTTCTATGGGACTGATGACTTCAGAAGTTAAGTCCCATAGTGCTCAGTGCCATTTGAACCATTTGAACAGCGCAGAGAAAGGGACCGCTTCCGATTTGGCGTCTGAACCTATCTTCGGGAAAACCAAACTGCATTGCCGCAAGTAGTCCTTACTTCCTTTACAAAGAGATCTGAACGAAGTTAACGCTCCGTTTACGAACAGCAAGGGACGATATGAGGTACTGCTCGCCAGCCTCAACACCGGCTCGAGACCCGCGAAGTGCTTCCCTGCAGAGAGCGGCCAGCAGCTGAAGTAAGCGCGTGCTGCGCTGTTTGTGTGTGGCACGCCGCACATCTGGCGGCGAGTCGGCTGCCTATCTGCTCACGGCCGCCGCTTGCGTCACGCCACGCCAGATAACGCGCCCTGCGCAAATTCTCAATGGCACCAGCGATACCGCCGTCTCAGAGCATGCCTCGCCGGCACGCGAACCGGCGCGCTCATAGCTACCTGCACATTTTCCCTGCACGCTTACCCACACTCGTCCAGATTGCTCAGGTAGAGTTGCTAATCGTGTGCAATAGTCAGAGAGTGGCAATTCTAATGTGCCTGATAATGGAAGCAAGACATCAGAATAATTCAGACACTTGTGTGAAGAATTTGTCGTTGGGGGGAAGACTGAAGAGGGGTCCATTCGAACTCCTGAAGCCAGATGGTGAGTTACTGAATAAGAAATAGCACTTCCGGTTCGGAAAGCAACATTAACAACCTGGAGACCAGTGTTCTAAGCCGATATTGTTTCATACTGCCATCCAACGATGGCTTACCACAGGAATTTCATAGCAGAATCTTGTATCTCGCTCAGATAACGACATCGATTGCGCCGTGGAAGATACCGAAGTCGTCAAGTCAGAGGCTGTAGGGAACGGCAGCTCACAATAGGCGGCGCTCCCGGTGGATCACCTGGCCCTGCCACCTACAGGCCACGATGCCCTTGTAAGCGGCGGCCAGAAGCTCCACGGAGATAACGTTCGTCGAGTGAACATTGGACCAACGAGATATATGGGATTGCGGCGTACGCCACAGCACGTGACAACACAGGTCTCTGAGTTGCAGCGGCTGTGTCCACAGTGGAGCGACTTACTGTTTGTGACCACTGTAATACTTCACAGCTGCGCGTTTAAATAGACTCACGCCTTCCACAACGTGTGATAAAGTTAAGTACTTTCTTGGGTACATGTTCATTGACATTCAAATTTTCCATCTGGCCCCAGACTGTATATCGGGCAAGGCTACTAATGTGACGTCACTAGTTTGTTGTGGGGCTCGTATTTCCCGTGGACCTAAGTGAGAACTGTAAATGTCACCTGGTTACACGCCATTAGAACCTGACTGCATGATAGATTCCTGTACGGTCTATTTGTTGCTAGGCTGACAACGATTTAGCGAGGACTTACGGACTTTTTGCCATCATTCTTCCACAATTAAATTTCCACACACACGCAGCCGGCCGGAGTGGCCGTGCGGTTCTTGGTGCTACAGTCTGGAGCCGAGCGACCGCTACGGTCGCAGGTTCGAATCCTGCCTCGGGCATGGATGTGTGTGATGTCCTTAGGTTAGTTTAGAACCATTTTGAACCACACACACGCCGTCCAAACTCATTGAGGTTTCAGTGAACTGTAACTTCTTTTGTGATTCAGGCTGAAATTTTCATTATGCAGCGGTATGTCTGCTGATATGAAACGTTCTCACATCCTACCTTCCAAACTTCACTCAGGAGTGCTAGTGCCGGAAGTTTCGCACGAGCTTTTGTGAGGTTTGGAAGGTAGGAGATGAGGTACTGACAGAAGCAAAGCTGTGACGACATTTCGTGACTCGTGCTTGGATAGATTAGACGGTAGGGCACATGCCCACGAAAGGCACACAGTTTCATTGTCGTTCTGAAGTTGATGAAACGTCAAATTGTAACTTCTCGCTCATTTTTAAAGGCCGAGAGGTGCTCCCGGCGCTGTGGCCGTGTGGCGCGGTGAGTCGATCGGCGTTATCGGCGATAAGCGGGCGCGCAGCCGGCGTCCAGATGTGCGTGTCTGGCGGCAGGTGGCGCCGACACGCCGCCGCTGTTTATATTTGCCCTGCCGTATCGCCTCGCCCAGCTCGCCTCGCTGCCTTTTATTTCTGGCGCGCACCGCCGTGCCATCACCTTGTCGCGCTGCCGATCGCTCCAGACTTCGTGCCAATCGGTACTGAGCCAGCCGCACCGTGCGACAATAATAGATGGCACCGAGGCGTCGAGTGGCTCGAGCGGCTGCCATCGGAATACCCGAGAATCCAAACCCGGGCTGTTGCGAAATTTTCCGACGGCGTTCAGCGAGGCTTGTAGCAGGTCCGAGCTCTTCGATCTCGAAGAATGGTAAGCATCTCTCCTCTTTGAATTCCTTTTCCACGCTTTTATTTTGGGACTCGACACCCAATGGGCGCAGTGACGAGTAGAAATTGACCACTTATTCAGTTCGGAGATTTGTTCGCTACGGTTTCTAATTATCTCGTTCTTGACGGAATGTCGAATCCTTCTTTGTTGCCTCTACCTTTCTTCCTTTCTATTCATGATGAGAAGAAGCAAGATGGCCACAAATTTACTGTGGAAAAACTGATCACTTCTCCTAAATGGTAGGACAGTTCCTTTACCTTTGTCACGTGCGCTTGCCTACATTTGCAATACCATCCGAGCTACTGCCCATATGTTATTACCTCGAAGTGGACCGGGAATTACCCTCATAACCCCACCCTCCTCCCCACAATAACAACAGATGTTACTAACCCACACTAGCATGCTCGACTCGAGGTGACTTTCCTGATCATCACGAAGAGAGACTAGTTTTTAAAGTTCCGTCTACAACGAGATCACTATAGACGCAGCGCAGTCTCTCTGTTCGCTAGAATGGGGGAAGAAATCTGCCGTACTCTTTTAAAGGAACTATCCCGGCTTGCGCCTTACCCGATTTACGGAAATCACGGAGAACCTACGTCTGAATGACCATACGAGAATTAGGACAGCCGTTCTTGAGAACGCAGGTCTTTCGGATACTCGGTCTTGATCATCTAACTCTATTCGAAAATCTGGGTTACACTCAAAATTTATCCAGCATGATGCCATGCGGATGGAAATGTTCAACAAAGTGGGCAACTATGATGAGTTTCGAGAGTACCCCCGTCTACATCTACATGATTACTCTGACATTCACAATTAACTGCCTGGCAGGGGGTTCGTCGAATCGCTTTTAAGCTACTTCTCTACCGTTCCAATCTCGAGCAGCGCGGTAAAAACGTTGCACTTTAAACTCTGATTTCTCTTATTTTATTATGATGGTCATTTCTGCCTACGTAGGTGGGCGCCAACTATATGTTTTCACACTCTGCGGAGAAAGTTGCTGATTGAAACATAAGAAGATACTGCCACAGCAAAAAACGCCCTTGTTTTAATGACTGCCGCCCCAATTCGTGTACAATATCCTTGGCTCTCTTTCTCCTATTTCGCGATAATGCAAATCGAGCTGCCCTTCTCTGAACTTTTTCGATGTACTTCAAAAATTTTCGAGGCTGGTTAATAAAAAATAGAGAAAACTTAAGACAGTGGTTTTAATGCTTCAGGTTTTCTACTAGTGTCCCCCACTCGAGTACAAAGCACAGGACGTTCATACAATCATGAGAAACTTTCAGAAACGTCCTTCGTTCGGATGTTGTGCAACATGCACTTCACATTCGCACATTCTTCGGTCTTGGCGAACCATCAGAGAGCCATTCTGCACTTTATCGTTTTGTGGTAGTTTCGTATTGATAACAAATTTCTCAGAAAATAATTACCTGCGTTTTGTATCCAATTAAGCCGTGGCAGGCGTCCACGCGTCGTTTTCGTTCAAGAGTCAAGGTGTGCGGAACAAACTTTGCTCATGCTTTTCTCTTCTTCATAACATTCTGAAAAATACAACGTTGACAACCTACGGCAGCGTGTCCACTGCTTGACAGTGCCGCCTCTCAACTGGCTGATCGGTAGCGCACCTGTTGTTTACAGTTGATACTTCAAGCTACTACCATAGTCACTGCGCTGACGTCGCTTGTGAGACAGGAATAAAGTCAGTTTCGGGACTCTCTGGTCGTACTGTGAAGGCGACGTGCCGGCTCAAGAGTTCGTCCTATCTCTTCTCTTTATCATTGCCATTAACAACTCAAATACAACAGTACACTCTACACGTACTTATCACATAAATGGCCCTTTAGGTTTAGATGGTGCAGTCTTACGCACTCCACCACTCCCATTGATATTTCGTGGGTACATATCTCGGCTATCTTTCGACTCCCACTTAACACGGAAGCTTTTCGTGGTTCTGTCAAGGATAATCTCATGCTAGATAACGCAGGTTGCTGCAGTACTCCGTGCAGATGTGACCAGTAGTATGTTGGTCAGACAACGCGAACTATTTGTGTGATATGTGCTCAATATCCACGGTACACCCATCATTTACAGCTGTGTTGGACCATCATATCTATATTGGGCACTCCATACACAACGATAATGAAACAATGTTGACGACCTCTTTCTTTCTGGACCATGTTGTTTAATAGGCCCTGGAATAATTTATTCTGCTGAAATGGTGGTATTCGCCAGAATAAATGTTTTGATGAGACACTTCACTCGAATGACTCTGAAAGAGATTGCGATGGCGACGCCTCAATAGAAGATTTTAAATCTCAGTGTGGTTCGAGTTTCTAACGGCAGGATCAGTTATACGTCAAGTTAGAGGCTTTGTGCACTGAACTTCCTTACCGCCCAGCTAACGAGACTGATCTACTAAATATGTGGCTGTATGCCCACTGACTCGGCATGCCGGTTGGAAATGTGATCTGTCAGTTGACCTAATCGGAGTCAACCGCAAAAATATTTATTTCAGTGGTAACTGCTTTAGGTCAGTTTTTTACCCTGATACCATGATGGTAGGTGGTGGCGGTTGTTCAACTCCACGAATGTCAACTGACGTTCGTGGAGTTATAAACTCTGCTCCATTTACCGCCACCGCCTACTATCATGGCATCAGGGTCTGAGGATGGTCGAAATCTGACCCAAACGGCTTACCATCGAAATTAATGTTTTTGCGGTCGAGACTGTTTGTGACCGTTTTTGGAGGTAGAGTTGTATGACTGATCGCCAAAACCTAATATATCCACAAGGGGTACAGCGACAACGCTGGGACACTCTACGTTGCGCGTTCAAGCGCAGCGGCATATTGTCCATAGCGTGGCGTGTCTGCCTTGAACGTACCGCGCCAGTATGGAGGTGCAGTGAGATTCGAATCCTGGTTTAGGCTTGCCTGTATCACTTCCGATGGATGCAGTAAAGTGGTTCACGCCAAAAGCCCATTTTGTTCCCTATCTGCGCCCATCTGAGCTAGCTCATCATTTTGATTTAGCTCGATGTCGGCGGTACGTTAAAATCTTCCTTCTATCGTCGCGTTCGTCTGAGCTCAGAGAATATTGCTTTTATGTATGCACTTAAAACTGAGTGACCAAAAATCAGAGGATGGATCGTCCCGTTTGAAGGTGTGCCGCGTGTGACACTCGAATTTTTTATTATTCTCGAATCAGAAACATACAAATTTACAGTAGCCATACACATCAATAAAATGTACATATATATACACAAATTGTATTTATATTACATGTGCCCAGTACTTTGCAACCTCTAAGGCACTTGGAGTGGCTTGCAGGAGATCAATCTTCCTGCAGGATGTAGGGCACAAAAGGCACTGGAGCATGTGGCTTGTGGTTTGCTCTTGTCCACAATCACATGACGTATCTTCTGTTATGAAGCCCCACGAAGATTGCAATGATTTCCGACCAAGATAAGACTTGCAATCGGGCGTACCCTGGGCGTCAGGTTTCTCTGGCGGCTGATCTTTTCACACCAGAAACATCATCTTGGTCCTTTTCAGGACCACAGTTGACCATCATATCGATGACACTCGAATGTTGTCACTAGATGCAGGGTATAGCGCAAGTCTCGACACGAAAATTTCTTATAGACAGATTTATAGTGAACATGGCAGCTCGTCGCGAGTTAACCTGCTGTGGTAATTGGTCCAAGAAGCATGCGTTACAGCATCTCGGAGATTACGCAAGATTTTGGCTTTCTGAGGTCAACCGTGTCTAGGGCGAATCTACAGTATCGCGGAAACATTTCCAACAGCGTAAGAAGCTCCGAAGGACGACAACAGGTGTTTGACGAATAGCCGGGAAGTTGCCTCTCTGTAGTGTCGAACAAGCGTGAGAGGTCGCCATTAATTTGAATGTGGTGCTCGTTTCTACCAGGACTGTGCCAAGACAAAAACACCGCTTAGGCTTCACCAACCGACGATCGAGTCGTGTCCCGTTGGCTTCCTATGACTTCTGGCCACTCGATGCACTTCATCTAGCAAGATTAAGGCCTCCTCTCTTACTAGCAACCAGGTACAACTAAGAGATTCTCTTTGTAATTATCACTGCAAAGCACGTACTAAATTACACTGCTCGGTCACGTTAATGTGATCACCGCCTATGTTCGACGTCAACGTGCAATAACCACCCACAGCCGATAGGTGCTTACAAAAAGCATGTCAAGCTGGGGGAGGGGGGGCGCATAATAATGCAGTCGTTGTCGTAATGCGGAAGCATACCAATGTATCTCATACCCGAAAGAGCATGACCAGAGGTTTTGGGGTCAAATATGGAAGCATTTCCAAAATGTCTAAGTTTGTAAACTGTTGGCGTGTCGCCGTCGTTAAAGTATACCGTGCATGGAAAATGTCGCTATCCAAAACCGGCGCCGAGGCAATTGTGGTGCAAAACGGACCAGAGATGACACGCAAACACCCTACCGAAGAAGGGAGCGTAATAGTGTGCGGAATGTTTCCTGGAGTGATCTCGGTGTTCTCTAAGGCACAATGGGTCAAGTGAAGTTTGCATCTATCCTTGGGGACCACGTGCACCATCCCTACATAAAGGTTGTTTTCCGTCAGCGCGATGGCATTTACCAGCAGGACAATGTAACGTGACACACAGCTCATAGTGCACGTGCGTGGTTCGAAGAGCACCAATATGACTTTACCGACTCCCCTGGCACCAGTCCCGGATTTAAACCGAATGGAGAATCTGCGGGACCACCTCGATCGAACTCTTCGCGCCATAGAACATCTAACGAGAAACCTACAGCAGTTGGCCACGGCAATGGCTCTGAGCACTATGCGAATTAATTTCTGAGGTCATCAGCCCCCAGAACTTAGAACTGCTTGAACCTAACTAACCTAAGGACATCGCACACATCCATGCCCGAGGCAGGATTCGAACCTGCGACCGCAGCGGTCGCGCGGTTCCAGACTGTAGCGCCACGGGAATGGAGTCAGCATGGATCCACGTCTCTGTCGGTACCTTCCATAACCGTACTGATGCTCTTCCTGCACGTCTTGCACTGGTCCGCATTGCGGAGGTGTTTGTTTATACAGGCTTTCAACAGGTGGTCACATTAATGTGACTGAACAGTGCACGTACATTTGTTTATCCATCATCCAGTATCCAGGTAACGCATGTCTGAAAACATGACACACACACACACACACACACACACACACACACACACACAAATGCTCGCGCTGCCCTTAAAATACACTAAGTTGAACTCTGTGACACCTTCTTTATCGAAACCGCACTTTTCCTCCGTAACGACTTTCCGTTGTGGCTGGATACGGATGTGTCAGCTGGTATTGCGGGGTGACTGCATGTGGATGGGAGGCGACCATTCTGTTCCCTGTTGGACGCCATCGCTCTGGGCGCTGTTGCTGCGGCGGTTCCTACTACGTGCCGGATGTTCCGCGTCTGGCAGTAGCCTGTGTTTCGGTTGTCTTCTGCTGCCAGCTACACAGTGGACGCTATTGTATCCAATCCGTTAATGCGGAGAGTGAGTGTCGTATCACCTCGCTGAACAGCTGTGTGTGTGTGTGTGGGGGGGGGGGGGGGGCGGCTTAGTAGGGAGAGAACAGCGCATCAGCGCAGTGCACCGCGTCGGAGGAAGACGTGCTTCATCGCTTTCCAGACTTCGCACTCTAGGAGGAAGTCCAGCTGTTAGGGCGGGTCGGTGAGTGCCTCCGTAGCTCATTTTGCAGAGCATTTGGCCACGAAAGGCGCAGGTCCCGGTTTCGAAACCCGGCCCGGAGCACAGTTAATTTGCTAGTGCGCACTCCACTACAGAGTGAAAATTCATTCTGGAACTATTACTGGGTTTTGGTTCGGAGAGGAGCCTTAGAGAAGCTGAGCCTGGACATGTTAAGGACGCAACCGGAAAGCTGAAGGGGACATACGTGGGCGGCAGCGATTAGCCCCGCTGAGCGCGCCAGCTGCTGCGCTGCGCGGCCGACAGGGCGTTACGCAAGCGCGGCGCCGGCGCCTCTGGCTCTCCGCTCCCTCCCCCCCCCCCCCTCTGCTACTCTCCCCTCTCCACCAATCCACTAACGCACCCTCCCCACCACCGGCCCCCGTGCTCCTGCTTCTTGTCCGTGGATCGTCGTGACTCAGCGACAGTAAGCAGAACGGGACTGCCGCGGGCCACCAGCGGTCGCGTCTCTATCACACCCGATGGTAGCGACACACGGGCCGAACTATTCCGAGGACAACCGAACAGCTACGATTTACGAAACGACGCGGCAGACTTGCCTGGACAACGTCTGCCGCTGCCAGCTCTGTTCGTATTGCCGATAAATTTCTTGCTAGTGGTGTACTCGAAGTAATGCGAAACTCGTTACCTGACTCTGAGCTGGAAACGAGTTATTTGCTAACGAGACAAGATTTATTTAACGTCGTACGCAAGGAATCACACGCAGAGCTGGAAAACTCAGACTTAGCAAAAATGCGAAGGAAGAATTTTGGAGTGTGTTAATCACTGTATTGATGGAATACACCGTTTCTTAATCTGTAACTTTAAACTTACCACAGCAAGAGGTATCGGATGTTACGTGGCAAGAATTTCCCTGTGTGTCCGTCATATCCAAAAGAAATGTCCTAGCGCAGTCGTTATTTTTTGAATTCGCAGTGGGTGACGTTCGGAAATTTTCACTAAATTTTTCAGGTCACACTTGACATACGTTCCTGCATTTTATTACAGATGCAGTCATCTACAGTTTTTACAGGTCTTGCGTACTCAGTAATGCTTCCGAAAGGAAGTACGAATGTGTCCGAACTTGGTGGCGTGCGACAAGCACTTTACTGACCCCGTTACACTTTGAGAAATATTTTGATCTAAGTACAGCATTTGCTCCTATAGTTGTATTCGAAAAGTAAAAATTGTGTCCGAGGTCGGGAAGCGAGAAGTAAAAATATTTGGGAGTAGCAGTGTTACTAAGTGGAAAGACCAGATAGACTATGTTGTGGGTAGAGTTTTAAAACTACGGTTGGCCACCGTAGACTATGGAAATGGAAATGAGCGTTTGGCGTCGTTGGGCGGAAGGCCCCTTACGGGGCAGGTCCAGCTGCCTTGGTGCACGGCTATTACATTCGACACCACATTGGGCGACCTGCGCGCCGGATGGGGATGAAATGATGATGAAGACAACACAACATCCAGTCCCTGAGCGGGGAAAAGCCCCGACCCAGCCGGGAATCGAACCTGGGCCCGTAGGACGGCAGTTCGTCACGCTGACCACTCAGTTATCGGGGCGGACTCCGTAGACCATTATAAGTAAGCACAGATTATGGTAGTTTTCTTAGTAGCTTCGGTCATTTGCGGTCGTATTCGCAGTATCTGTATCTTAGATGTGTAGCATACCTATCGGGCATTACCTCATAACGAATGCTTTGTGTACGCGATCATTGCCTTACGAGATTCCCCTAGAAATCGGAAGCCGTGAACCGTCTAGCAAATGAGTGAGGCTATGTAAAAGGCCACGTAACATAAGGAACATTTTTGTTCTACATAGTTATCCTCCTGTCTCTGTTACTTAAAAACAAAAGTGAAAATATCAGTGTTTAATTTAGTTTTATTCGAAAATTGTTGATTTGTAACGTGAAACCCAGAGATGCTGTAGTAAAAATAAACAAAACAATAGGGATTTGTCATGTAGCGCCAAAAAACGTAATTTGCTTAAAACAGGCGAAATATAGAAACACAGAACAAAAATATATCAAACATCACTTCATTACTTCATCGAATGTATATAAGACACGTATTGTTACTTGTTACTCATAAAGAGCTTTCTTGTCTTTTTTTTTTTGCCTTTGGTCATGATGAAGCACCCCCTATTGAGTACAAAAAACTACAATAATTATATATATATTTTATGTTTTGCATATAAACTGTACTTGCGTCAAAGGTTACATAAAAGCGCAGAAGTTACGCGTTCAACTAATTTTTATTACTTATAAAATGCAATTTGTATTCCGTAATGTGATAAAATACGCAATGGACTAACACTAAATGATGTTAAGTTCTGAACGACCGAACAAACAAAAACACAAGAGGAAGTCGTCGGCTCAGAGTTCCTCTCTTACACATTCATTTATTTCTTACCCTACCAATGATAGCAATGCTACCGATAATCCTACCATTTACTACCGAATCGTAGTATTGGTAGACCGAAACGTTGTAGGTAATGTAAATGGCATATCAAGGTTCCTTACCAGGATATTGGAAAATTGCAGTTTACCTACAAAAGAGTTTACGTACAAAACACTCATATGGATCGTGCTTGAATACCGATCGAGTGTACGGGACCAATGCCAGGTCGGACCAGCAGGCGACATTGAGCGTTTACAGATAAGGGCGGTTCGAACGATCGCAGGCTTGTTTTACTGACAAGTAATTGTAACAGAAATCTTCAGAAGTGTTAACTGGCAGGTACGCGAGGAAAGATAGCGGAAAATTAGCGCAACCCGCGGAGCAAACTTTAAATTTCAAGCCACCCACTTAAGTGATTCGCAGAGTACAGGTGCAGAAGTAGGATAGTACGCTACCATTTCTGGATGGAAAGTGGAGGAGCCCGTGACGAGTAGAAACTCTGAAGCTGTCTGTGAGACGTGCGTGTATTGCTTGATAGGTAGCGCGTTGCCCGCGAATGACAGCGATCCAAGTTCTGTTCGTAATTACAGTCCACTACATGGCCTTAACTAGTCACACACAATCTGTTACGTTCTGTTTTTACTAGCTTCAGTTCAGATGAGTAACACGTCCTACAGCTTGTGGTTATGTGAAAGATCAACAAATTTTTACATAAAATAAGCAAACTAAAAGCTCCCGCGGAACAACATAACCTTAGGTTTATATCTAGAACAGTGTGGTAGGCTTCTGTAACAGTATCACTGTGCTCGTTGTTTAGAAATTTGGATACTTTGCAATGTATGAAGTAACTAGACTGGGCAGTAACCTCTGTACTTGGACGTGAAATAGAAAACTATCTTCTCAACGCAAGACAGATAGAAGAAAACTAAAGGCAGGTGTAATAAAAGTGCACGAAAATGATGACGGGACGGAAACTGAAGCACACTTTGCGACGTACACTACACATAAACAGGTGAATATAAAAGAACGCGTCTTTCACTCTGGAGCCAAGTTTATGGCGTAATGAAATTTCCCGACAGATGAAACTGTGTGTTGGACTATGACTTGAAACTAGATGTTTCCCTTATATGGGAACCCGTAATCTTGAAATTACCAGTACCTACACAGTATTTTCTGACTTTCACAGGACAACAGTGGGTCGCATAAACACTGGGAGGGGCTGCTCATAGGTTGTGGCGTTCTCTTAGATGCTGGACACTTTTTACCTTGATTTCTTAATAGGGTCGTGTTGGGCATACCGTGAGAACCGACCGCTTTAGTGATTTCTAGCTAGGAAGCATAACGACGATCGCGATGATGAAGGTCTTAGCTACGAACGTGTACCTGCCTCGTCACAGCGGAGAGGCGGCAGCGCAGGTGGCTGATTACCCAGTATTTATGCGCTGTTTGCTGATGAGGCCAGCGGCGCTCCCGGCATATGAGGGACGCCTTTTACGGAAGCAGGCAGGCTTTCTGGGAGATGTCGGTATGATCACACGATCACTGCTTCCCGACCCAAGTCCCTGAGGTGAACGGCAGAGCGCTGTGCGTGTAACTTCGTTAAAAGTGATGTCAGATCGCAAAATTTTGTCCCTGGCTCGTAACTTTAAGCAAGACTCATCCAATATTTGTGCCTTTGAAATATTGGATGTCGCAAGTATCTCGGATGACACCTTACACTGTACGTTACCTCCATCTCGCCTTACTTCCCCCCTCTTTCTCTCTCGCACACCTTCCGTCGCAACTAGTTGGGCAACTTCTGTTTGCTCTCAAGGACCCGATGACTGTATCTCTTACAGCACCCTGTTTAAAGATGAAAGAGTGTTTCAATTACATTCATTTAATTACTATATATGTATTCCAAGAATCATTATAAAGTGCGTAGCTGAAACTGCTTGCTTTGTTTTTAAGTTTTTTCCAGTTCCTTTCAGAGACAGAGCGTGTGAAGAATCACTGCTAATACATGTTTGTGCAGGCTGTTGCTGGTGGAATTCTATCTTCACGGTATCTATGCGACACATATGTACGTGGGTTGGGGAATATAGCCCGCCAGTTTCGAGACTGGATTAATAAAGAATAGATAAAAGTTAAGACCCTGGTTTTAATGCTTCATGTGTTCTACATAGTCTCTTCTCACTTCAGTACAACGCAAAGAATGTCGATGCACCCATGTGAAACTGTCGAAAACGTCCCTCTCTTGGAAGTGGTTCAACTCGTACGTTGCATTCCGCACCTTCTTCGGTCCTGGCGAACCATTACAGATCCATTTTGCTCTTTGTCTTTCGTTTTGTAGTATTCTGATAACACAAGTCTCGTCACCTTCCTTTCTTTTCAGAAAAGAATTATCTGCGTCATGCGTTTCATTCAAGTCGTGGCAAGGGCCAACTCGTCGCTGTTTTTGTTTGTTGGTGAAGTTGTGTGGAACAAACTTTGCACACACTGTTCTCTTCTTCACAATATTAAGGAGAATATCTTTAACATTTAATTGACAGATGTTCATTTCGTTGCTCTGTTGCCGTTTGGAACACGACAACGTTGACACACCCCGGACGCATGTCTGCTGCTGAACACTGCCTGCACATAGCTGACTGGTCGAACGCTCATCAATGTTGATAGTTTATAGGTCGAGCTTCCACTGTAGTTACTGCGTTGATGTAGCTTTTACGCAGGAGTAAAATCAGTCCCGGAACTCTTCGGGTGGACGGTTTACATATTGTCTTCACGAAACCAGCGTTTAGAATCTTCTAAATACGTTATAGTTAAATTTTGGAAGTGTTCTCTCCAACTGTCTGCCATTTCTGTTACCCTCTGTAAACGATCGATGTCCCGAAACAGACCTGGCTCACGCACATTTGAACAATATTTCAATGCAGACCGTGCAAGTCTTTTGCAAGCAATCTCTTTCGAAGACCAGAGTACAGAATAAATCAAAGTTTGCCATTTTCCTTGCTTACATATAAATCCACGAATTCGTTTAATATTCTGTCTCTGCCTTTCGGTACACCAAAATATTTACATAATACGACGGTCTAGTTGTGTCTGTTGTCAAAGGGTACAACATTTTTAACTCTTTGGTTTGAACGGCACAGTGCTTTACTAGACATGATCCCACTTGGTATAAGGCCCTGCTGTCCTTACTACTGACTTAGCGATTTATAGAAGACCTGCTGTTTAACGTGGACACCGAACCACGATGCAGTTCGGCATTAAGATTAGCAGAGACGAAAGAGGTACCAAATGACGGATAAAAAATCCTATGACTGGCGGGGGATCAAACTCAAGACCTTCAGACCAGTACATGTGGCAGTTTACCACTGTGCCACCGAGAGTCGCTCTCAAATAGAGCGTCTAAAATCTTTTAGATCAAATTGAAACAGATGATAGTGGGTCCGCGACAGATTACACTCAGATAGGGAGCCAACGGTCGTAAATGCATGTCTACTGTATTATGGACGTACACAGTGTACATCGCAGAACACTGTAGCTTGAAGATGAGGCCACCTTCACCCGTAATGATGCTATCAACAACCGCAACAGCCATGTGTGGAGTAAGAACAGTTCCCACGCCACCCTCATCGGCGGGCGCCAGCAACGATTCTCTGTCAATGTATGAGCGGGCATTGTCCGAGATCACCTAATAGGACCTCATTCACTACTTCCCCGTTTGACTGGTCCCCGTTACTAGGTGTCCCTGCGAAATGTGGGCCACAGTTCTTGGAGACAGTACCCTTTGTCGTCCGTGAAAGGTTGTGGTTTCAACACTACAGTGCAGCAGCCCACTTCGATATTAATGTCCGCGAGCATCTGGACAACACGTACCCTCATCGCCGGTTTGGAAGGGAAGGTACTGTCCCACGGCCAGCGGGATCGCCGTAACTCCCACCTCTGGATTTTTTTCCTCTGGGCTTCCGTCAAGACGTTGGTGTATGAAATTCGCGTAGAAATGGATGAAAACTTGCTTGCTAGGGACCAAGCAGCCAGTCTCCTGGTACAGCAGACATCAGGGATCTTTGAGGGAGCGTGCGGCGGAACTTCATGCGGCGTTGCCATGCGTGCATTAAGACTGGCGATTGTCACTTCGAACAGTTACTACGAGCTAAGT
The DNA here is from genome assembly GCF_023898315.1 of Schistocerca nitens. NCBI lineage: Eukaryota > Metazoa > Arthropoda > Insecta > Orthoptera > Acrididae > Schistocerca > Schistocerca nitens. The sequence continues at coordinate 328,926,722 of NC_064615.1, read as the reverse complement.
TGTTGTTATGCGGCATACGCTGTGTATGTCCATAACATAACAAATATGCATTTTCGACAAGTGGTTGTCTATCTCAATATAATCGGTTGTTTCACCCAAAACGTTTGAGATACCCTGTGAAAATCATAGCAGCGTGTAATGTGCCTGATATCGCCGACGGTAGAAACCGCTGTCAGTACGTCTGAATGTGCAGTATGAGAGGGTCGCTTATTGTTGCTCGTAGCCCTCGGTACAAAGCAGCAGCTTACAGTGGGGTTACAGAACCTGTAGGCTCGATGCACATGGGCGAATAACAGCCGCGCGTCAGAAATCGTTTCGGTGCCCACATCGCGGCGTCTCAGCAATAGTCGTGCATCAGCACTAGACTAGAGGTCAACGGGTACGGACGTAGACAGAAGAAAGCCGGCAGTGTTTGCTTATTAAATTTATGAGTACGTTAAGAAATACAGCGGCTGGTTTTGGAATCACCCACTGGATAGTTCACGGATACTGATGCGAGTGTTCGCGTCACTTTGATGAGTTATCAGTAAAGCTGCAATCACCCATCAGAGCAGAGACTATGCGATGAGTCTTTCTATACCACCAAATCTAATTTGTCTAGTTTTGTCTTGAGACCACGCACCGTAATTTTCCGTTCCTCCTAGATCTTTAACTACCGTATAAGTCGTGCCCGGTGATATGTGGAGTGCGCATTTGGAATTTTAACTAATAAAAGGAGAATATTTCGCAGACCTATCAGTGTTAAGCTAGACTTTACGATTAGCATAATCAAATATTGCTGTGTTCTTCACAGCTACTACCGTTCGAGGGATGTTTTTAACATCTGAGCCACCGAGGGCACAGATGATAGTGCGACTGCAGGGACTTATACCTTGGACGCTCCCGGTAGACCCACATTCCGAACTTAATGTCCACACACTACATTCGTAGTGCTCCTGCCCATTACAATCATTACTCGCGGCCTCGGTGGTTCAGATGGACAGAGCGTCTGTCAGGTAAACAGGAGGTCCCGGATCCGAGTCCCAGTCGGGGCACACATTTTCAACTGTCCCTGTTGATATATATCATCGCCTGTCGGCAGCTTAGGGTCTTGATTTAATTATCATTTCAGTTTTGGTTTAATCCCATAATGTTCGGTAATAGCAATTTCAAATAGAAGGCAGGAAACTTGTTGAGAAAAGTGTCACATGACGTTCAATAAACCTCAGAAATTTTGAAACACATTGCTACGCTTTTCTGCACCGTCCCTAACGATAGTGCAGAGAAATATGCACACATTCTGAGACAGACAGGTAGTCATTATTCTTGCATTGTACCCTAAGGGAAATGGGGGACGCACCTCCACATACAAACAAAAACAAATATCTGATGCTACAGAGTAAGCATTGATTCATGGCGCGCGATTAACGATGCCTCCAAAAGCGAGGGCCATGTTGCCTTACATGGCCCTGTCCGAGAGCGGCGATTTGTCTCCCTTCTTATATAAGACTGCTGCCCAATTAATAACACGCCCGTGGTGTTTCTGATGGTGTGTGCTCAGAAGCCAGACATCCCATCGAAACAGATTGGCCAACGTGACCAATATCCAGGCGTTTATTGCTTTACTACCTTCTTCACACACGTTATTACGAAGAGAGAAACAGCTTCTCTTTATAATTGCTCATCGACATTACTTTTTAAGTAAGATATACCCTTGTCTAAATTTCTGAAATTTCCTTGCTCTGAAATGCTGATGCGACTCAGAATAAACGTAATATCGTCTTTTCGTTCGCTCTCATATCTCAAAAATGGCTCTGAGCACTATGGGACTTAACATCTGTGGTCATCAGTCCCCTAGAACTTAGAACTACTTAAACCTAACTAACCTAAGGACATCACACACATCCATGTCCGAGGCAGGATTCGAACCTGCGACCGTAGCAGTCGCGCGGTTCCGGACTGAGCGCCTAGCTCTCATATATCCCCAGTAATGACTGACATGTCCGTAGAAAGCAGAAATAACGCAACCCAAAGATAAGCTGATAAATCTTTATTTTGTCTAGATCGCAAAAAGAACCCTTCCACTTCTGGCGACCGCATGGGCAAGATCAATATTAAGAAATCTGTGCAAACTAGTCGGGCCTTCAGTTTGGGGCATTATTGGATCAAATTCCAAGGCAATATGCGACACCAATGACGACTTTACAAAGAATCACATTTAGCGGTTGCAACGATATCCTGCCCTGTCCGAAAATTCAGTGCAGTAAATAAGCTGATAAATGGGCTTATCGTTGTTCGCCGCGCTCTTTGCTTGTGAGGGGGAAACTACAGTGACTGTCAGAGTAACGGTCACTGTACTAGGTCTCGGATAAATGACGCTAACTTCTGTTTTGGTATCACTCCTCTACGTGTGCCTGATATATCGTGGATTGTGGAAGCGTGCTACTTTCACCCTTTCGAAATGCACTCCACTCGTTTCAACACGTGCTGCATCGATTTCCTTACTCTGACCAGCGCTCCACGTGCATCGCCATTCTGACAGGTTCGTCAGTAAACTCCTCCACACTTGAGTGTCATAAACCGTATTCCCTTGGAATGTTCTTACTGGCAGGCGAGATGGACACATCAAAGTCCCACCACTACGAGTTATATCTGCCGATTGAGCTACCCGTGTACCCCACTTATGATATGCAACGTGGCGTGTTGTGTCTCAAGTTAACACATTAGCAGTGATGTGCAGATTCACGTAAATTATCCATATAAATTTCTCTTTTTGCAGTGACATCTGCGCACGTCCCTCTTGACAACGTCTTCATTATAGAAGTCAACACCATGTTACATACGTTGTAATTGCACAATATCTGGCATACCAAGTTCTCTGGTAAGTTGAAAAATTAATTAACTGTGGGTTGACACTGCGTGGTCTCCCATTCAGCCACGCTTACGTGATTCAGCTGTCCCTACCCATGCGTTTTATGTAACCCGCAACACCTTCAAATAGCACGCACGAGATTTTCATGTTCTTTCGCCTGGTACGTGCAACCACTTAGTCCTGTAGAAGAAAACGAACAGAATTTTTTTGTCAGAATTTAATGTAGTTAAATTTTGTATTGGGACACATTTTCACTAGGGGCCGTTGTTTTCGCAAACGTACAGATGTCACCTTCAAACCTGTTTGCCGGTCGGAGTGGCCGAGTGGTTCTAGGCGCTACAGTCTGGAGCCGCGCGACCGCTACGGTGGCAGGTTCGAGTCCTGCCTCGGGCGTGGGTGTGTGTGATGTCCTTAGGTTAGTTAGGTTTAAGTAGTTCTAAGCTTTAAGGGACTGATGACCTAAGAAGTTAAGTCCCATAGTGCTCAGAGCCATTTGAACCATTTGAACCAAACCTGTTTGAATTTCTCGAAAACCGTGGCTTCCAGCGAAAGCGTATCCCAGTGCCAAATTTCATTTACACAAATTTGCTACAAAAAGGACCTGTTCGTTTATTTCTGTAGAACTAATAGTTCGGGCATAGTAAGTGAGAGAATATGAAATTCTCGCGTGTGGTTTTCGAAGGCGTTGCGTCTTGCATAAAACCTATCAATAGCGGAAGCTGAATTACCCCATTTAATCACTTCAGTCAGATGGAGTTGTGGTGAGGAATGCGAGTGCCACTTCGAAATGACAGGTCTGAGAAATGCTTGTCGAATAAAGAGTGACTTATTTAAAAATTTTGGCCGTTATGAATTATGCAATGTGGACCATTCTCAGGCTATTGAGCATTTGGATTAAAAAGGAATAAAGATCAAACTGTATTTAAATCGAAACAGAGACTTCAAATGGGTGGTAGGCACACATCCCAAGTAGTAAACCTCGCCGTGCTGACTTGTATGTAAGTTTAGCTGCCATTACAGCTGTGTGTGACACATCGAGAGGAACGGTGCGTGAGTGATAGTTATAAGCAGTCGGTCGGTGCGTAGAGACGTGTGACGGTGTGGTGTTGTGCCGGCAGATGTCTGCGGCGTCGGCGTCGCCCCCGGCGCTGGCCCCCGGAGCGGGGCGGCGTCGCAAGAGCTGCGCAGCCCGCGAGGGCGACGCGTCGCCCGCCGGCAAGCGCGCCCGCCACTTCCGGCCCTGGCGCGCCACGCCGCACCACGCCTCCGAGCCCGCCGCCGCAGCCTCCGCCGCCCCCGCCGCCCACGAGCACGACCGGCTGCCGCCGTCGCCACCCCCCACCTCCGGCGAAAGCCGCCTGTCGTCGCCGCCGCCGCGCTGTGACCTCACGCCGCCCACGTCCAGCGCGTCGCCCACGCCGCCGCCACCCCCCGCCAAGCCTGACTCGCCCGCCCACTGCTCCAGGTAAATGTGTTTCCTTAATGGTACAAGTCTCCGACGGATCACACCGAATCACATGCCAAGTAGGAGAATCGTCTACACAGGCACTGTTAAGTTAAAACGCTTTGCCAATTATAGTTGTTCTATACCTATACACTAGGTGATATCCAGATGATCCAGAAATATATTAACATTTTCATGTCTTGTGTAGACGTTATTCTGCACCATCATCTTCAAACCAGTCCCGTCGGGAATGAAAACCCCGATCCCTGCCCTTGTGCCATTTTTGAAATGCATCTTGGAGTCTGTATTTGTTATAGTGTTTAGTACCTTATGCACTTCCACTTACTCCTCAGATGTATCAAATCTGTGCCCCCATCAACATGATTTTCATCTTGAAAAAGAGAAACTAAGTCTGGTCAGTACAGCTGTTAGCGAACGGCTGTTGTCTCGTCTTTAGTCAAAAATTACTGAATAAAGTAGGCCATAAGCGGTGTGCATTGTCACGGTGGAGTACCCAGTCGTTCTTTCGCAACTTATGGGGACCTTCTCCCTCAAAAGTCGTAGAACATTGCAACGGAACATTTTGCTGACCTTCTGACCAGGAGGCACAAACTCCATAAACAATCCCACCAATATACAGGGTGACCCAAAAGTTCGTTACCATTTGAAAATGCACTAATACACGGCATAATGTAGGTAGAGAGGTAAAAATTGACACACATGCCTGAAATAACGTGGGGGTTTATTGAAACCAAAAACGAATGCAAAAACTGTCCAACAGATGGTGCTCGACAGCAACACTTCAGTGACACCGCATGAGGATCGTGTTTAAAATGAGCTTTACTGAAAGAGGGAGTCAGATCATCTCTAGCCTGACTGATAAACACCCGTTGGAAGGAACGACTTTTATGCAGGATGGCGCTCTACCCCATATTGCTCAAAGTGAAAGATCTCTACTCTCTCTCGTTGTTTGGTGAGGATCGCAAACTGAGCTGCCACGTTCGTCACGCTTGGCCTCTCAGGTCCCCAGACCTTAGTCCTTGTGGTTATTGGTCGTGGGGTTACCTGAAGTCGTAACTCCACCGCGATAATACGGTTGCATTACGGATGCTAGTAGACGATGTCCAACGGCAATTTTCCACCATACTTCCTGATACTGTACAGTGCTGTTCACAACATTCTCCCTCGACTACAGACATTGTTGATGAATGGCGCCCGACATGTTGAGCATTTGTTATGAAGAACACCGTCTTCGCTAAAAATCATTTGTTTAGCTAATTATTGCTTTTGTATCATATGAAGCAATTTCTGGTAGTCATTTTGTGCACTTTTTTTCTTTCAATAAAACCCCATGTCATTTCAAGTGTATCTATTCCTACCTTTCTACCTACATTATTCGGTGAAGTATTGAATTTTCGAATGTTAATGGATTTTTGCGTCATAGTGCATAGAAAAGTTCCCTGCAGACGTCAACGCTGTACTGTTTATGGCCATCTTGAAGCATTCATTGAACAAACTATCCAGCATTACATATCATATTCAGCATCTCAGATAGAATACATCCACAAGCACCAGAACTTATTCCCTAGGTGTAGTAGAAACCTTGCGTGGTACACCTTTGTACGCACAGAATGAGATCCCTACCGAGCGAGGTGGCGCAGTGGTTAGTACACTGGACTCGCAGTCGGGAGTAGGACGGTTCAGACCCGCGTCCGGCCATACCGATTAAGTTCTCCGTGATTTCCCTAAATCGCTTCAGGCAAATGCCGGGCTCTTTCCTTTGAAAGGGGACGGTCGACTTCCCTTCGCATCCTTCCCTAATCCGATGGGACCGATTACCTCCCTCTTTGGTTCCCTCCCCCAAATCAACCGAACAATCAGATCCCTGACTTTCAGAGCTTTTCTGGTGAGATGCCAGTTGATGATCGACCGGAAAGACAGTCATCATCAGTCGATGATCGTCCGTTTTTGGAACGCTCACACTAGTCGCGTAACTGCATCTGAACTATAGCATTAGCCCCGAAAGCTTGCTTCATTCTTTAGTGTGTTTCTGCTATGGTATTCCAAAACTTTACACACACGCGCAGCTGTTAGAGGTCAACCATCACAAACCCGTAAATTCAGAGAAATGTAACGAATAATGTAAAGATGCTAATTAACAACTAACAAACCATTCAGGTCACAGCCACATGTTACAGTGACTCAAGACGTATGTGAGGGGAGACACATCGCGGTAATGCAGTGAATTTGTGACCATTTGCGTGCAAAATTCCAATTTCGGGCCTTTGGGCTGCCACCTCGTACTGGCTGTTTGTTTCAATAGTCTGCACTCGATATAGGTCTGGATCGATCTCTGCCTAGCTCAACATTTAGGCATCATTATTATCCTCAGCAATTTGAAATGTAGTGCTTCATAAAGAATTATGCTTGCAATACGGTTTTTAGCCACATTCAACCATTTTACGCGTGTTTTGTGATCTCATCTACCCATCTCTTATTACGTCGACTCGATCTTCGCTTATCTCTGGAATTCATTAAAGATCGTAATTGACCGATCGCCTATTTCCCCTGGATATAACGTTTAACATTCCCACCTTGCAGTTATATATATATTCAACCATAACTGAAAGGTGGGAATGGGAGACAAAGTAGAAAAAAATAATTTATTAATAATTTTTTAGGTGTCATACCGCAGAACTAACTGGTTCTAAGTGCCAATAAGAAAATTTCCTTTCAAGTACCATTACTACTGGGACACTACGTTTTATACGTAATAATACAGGTATAGAAATACAGCAGCAACGTTTCAACTACAAGAACTGTAGTCAACATAAACCCTTCTCATATCTTTTGAGTTTTTTTACACGAGATTAACAAAATTAATTAAAAATACTCTCAATACTGGCTTCTGTTTCTTGCACAACTCCATTCATGCGAAGATCACTGATGCAAAATATTTCCATTACGCTTTGGCTGTCGATTTAGCTGCTCAAGACAGTTTTCGGATAATGTGCTCAAAAGTAATTCACACGACGGCTTGTCTGTACCACCTGTAATGAATCCATAGATATCCCAGTCTATGCTAGGTAGGTTGAAGTCGCCTCCGACTAATATAGCATGATCCGGGTACTTCTGCGATACAGAGTGTAGACTCCCTTTGAATGATTCTAGAACTGTCACGGTGGAACCTGGTGGCCGGTAATAACACAATTAACTTTATTTCTCCTAGCCCTGTTAAACGTGTCCAGATAACTTCACAATCACACTCTACTTCGACCTCAGTAGACACAATATTTTTGTCAACTGCAATGAAGACACCACCTCCTACGGTGTCTTTCCGATACACGTTCTAACCCTCACTAAATATTTCAGAGCTTCCTATCTCAGGGTTCAGCCAGGCCTCAATCCCGAGAATAATTTGCGCGCCACACGCTTCCTGGATGGCAGTAAATTCAGGAACTTTATTCCGAACACTTACGTTTGTTTTGGTTGTAGGACACCATCACTCCAAGGAAATTTCATCAATTGGGAAAACAGGGAGTGAAAGCTAATGTAAAATGTATCTTAATGTGAACTAGCCGTCTGAACCTTTCGGTTCCAAACCGGTAACGGCACTATTTAAACACATAAACAGCATTGTAAAAAGTGGCTGGTTGGAACTGTGTTCTCTGTAAGAGTCAACCCACATTTTGTACACAGCCACTGGCTCAGAATGTCAGTTTCCGACAAAACAGCACTTCTTCTCTTTCTGTCTCTGTAACCTGATAACTTATAACACCTGCGGCTTTTGCAAAAAGTGTCAACTCTTGGGAAAAACGACATTCTGTTTTCGGGGACGGTGACTGACTTATTATAAGGCATTATTTTTTAAAATTTTTGACACAGTCACCTTTTGTTGTGACACAGTCGTAACCAGTTTCGGCACACAATGGCCATCTTCAGATGCTACAATATAGAACAGAAAAGCTTTTAGCATGTTAAGTGGACGGTCATCATAGATGTAGCGAATAGGAGCAGATGCAAAATTTAATCTTGTGGAACTTCATTCGTTATTTATCCAGAGTCACAAATATTTTATAATCTTGAATCATCGTTAGAATTATTCAGCATCAGTTTTTGCATTCCTTTTTCCAACTGTGATTGATACCAGATGTCCGTAACACCATTAATTCCACAAAAGGCAAGCTACTCTAAAAGAGTACCATGACCTGCTCAGTCTAATGATGGGGACAGATCACAAAAAATTCCAGTTGGTGGTATACACTATTTTATTGTAAGACTTTTTAATGCTAAGTTAGTGGAAATCTACGACGTGCTAAGTAAACTGCTTCCGCTTCACTGTCACTTCACTAGTCTGGAGCCCCTCTCCTAAACAACCGTGCTGAATGCGTGCCTCCTTTTGTGACCGCAGGCTGGGGGCCGCACAGTCGCCTCCGCTGGCCGCCCTCGCTTCCTTGCAGGACTCCGACTCCCGCCATCAGAGCACGCCACCCACGGCGCCGCCCATCCTGCTCAGGTAATCTTTAAATATATTTATATACTTACCACTGAGACGAAATTTAAAATCACAGTTTCTCTAATAGTGTGGAGAATTTTAAAAAGAAACAATCTCTTTGAACTCTGTGTTAGAGAATTGCCACAGAGTCCTTACTGGTTTTCATATAGTTTTCAGCTACTTGGAAATCGCTATTACGAAGACCACAATGTGCACGATCTTTAATCATTAAAGAAACTTTCAAGATAACATAATGTGCAAGATAATAAATAGTTCTATTCAGCCCTTGAAGTAGCAAAATGGAAATTTAGCAAATCTGTAAGCATGAGTAATTCTTCACAAGAGCAACCAAGGACAGGCCCGAAACAAATAAGAAAGCTGAAACGCATGGATTGAAGAACGCTTGGCCTTTCATGGTACCAGTGCTTGGATCCTATCAAAATGAATGCGGCGATCTCCTCGATGCAAAACATGTTCCGCAGGTCTCAAGTACTGGCAGCCAAATGTGGATACCATGAAATTCTATACAGAGAGGCAACAGAGACTGTAAAACACCCTAGACGTTTCATCAGGAAGGAGGAGGACGTGAAATTGAATATTTGGATCCTAGTGCTGCAGAGGATGTGTACCAGTCTTCCACCACAGAGCGATAGCAACAGCGGACGAAGGAACTCGACAACAGCCAACTGCGGTCTGATAGTATAAACATGTGACGTCACGACGCAGCGCGGAAGCGCACGTAAACGGAATTTCGCTGTAGTCAGCAGCGAGCCAGGGTGTCAGTCGGACCCTCAAAGAAGCTACGATCCCCCTAGAAAATGTCCTCCGTAGATGGTGAGGAAACGTTGGTTATAAATGTGAAATCCATTCGATCACTGCATAATAGCACGGAACATTTTATTAATTGTACACTACTGGCCATTAAAACTGCTACACCACGAAGATGACGTGCTACAGACGCGAAATTGAACCGACAGGAAGAAGATGCTGTGATATGCAAATGATTAGCTCTTCAGAGCATTCACACAAGGTTGGCGCCGGTGGCAACACCTACAACGTGCTGACATGAGGAAAGTTTCCAACCGATTTCTCATACACAAACAGCAGTTGACCGGCGTTGCCTGGTGAAACTTTGTTGTGATGCCTCGTGTAAGGAGGAGAAATGCGTACCATCACGTTTCCGACTTTGATAATGGTCGGATTGTAGCCTATCGCGATTGCGGTTTATCTTATCGCGGCACTGCTGCTCGCGTTGGTCGAGATCCAATGACTGTTAGCAGAATATGGAATCGGTGGGTTCAGGAGGGTAATATGGAACGCCGTGCTGGATCCCAACGCCCTCGGATCACTAGCAGTCGAGATGACAGGCATCTTATCCACATGGCTGTGACGTATCGTGCAGCCATGTCTCGATCCCTGAGTCAACAGATGGGGGACGTTTGCAAGACATCAACCATCTGCACGAAAAGTTCGACTACGTTTGCAGCAGCATGGACTATCAGCTCAGAGACCATGGCTTCGGTTACCCTTGACACTGCATTACAGACAGGAGCGCCTGCGATGGTGTACTCAACGACGAACCTGGGTGCGCGAATAGGAAAACGTCATTTTTTCGGATGAATCCAGGTTCTGTTTACAGCATCATGATGGTCGCATCCGTGTTTGGCGACATCGCGGTGAACACACATTGGAAGCGTTCAGATGTGTTACGACCCGTGGTTCTACCCCTCATTCGATGCCTGCGAAACCCTACATTTCAGCACGATAACGCACGACCGCATGTTGTAGGTCCTATACGGGCCTTTCTGGATACAGAAAATGTTCGACTGCTGCCCTGGCCAGCATATTCTCCAGATCTCTCACCAATTTAAAACGTCTGGTCAATGGTGGCCGAGCAATTGTCTCGTCACTATACGCTAGTCACTACTCTTGATGAACTGTGGTGTCGTGTTGAAGCTGCATGGGCAGCTGTACCTGTACACGCCATCCAAGCTCTGTTTGACTCAATGCCCAGGAGTATCAAGGCCGTTATGACGGCGAGAGGTGGTTGTTCTGGGTACTGATTTCTCAGGATCTATGCACCCAAATTGCGTGAAAATATAATCACACGTCAGTTGTAGTATAATATATTTGTCCAGTGAGTATCCGTTTATCATCTGCATTTCTTCTTGGTGTAGCAATTTTAATGGCTAGTAGTGTAATACAACCAGAAAGACTCGCAGTATGTGCCTTTATTTTGGAAATGATCACTGTCTGGTCGAAATTGGGGCACTGCGAAATGCTCATCTGATTCTGTATTAAAAATATACAAATTTATTTTATTTGAGGGTATGTAACAAGTGCTTTAATACTGTAGCAGTTTCGTATACAATAGTTAGTGCTGCCTTTCCAGGAGAGTAAGAACCGACTTGATGTGCCCACAGGCTACCTCACACGCTGACACCTCCCGACGGCGCGGACGGCCCGTCGCTGAGGCATTCACCGCCGCCTTTGCCGCCGCCGCCCACGCTGGCGCCGCCCCCGCAGCTGCTGCTGAGAGTGCCGCCCACCCACCCGTACACGGCGCTGGAACTGCGGCCGGCGCGGCCACTGCCGCTGCCGCCGCTGGGCGCCGCTCCGCCGCCCCCGCAGCCGCGGTTCGCGCCGCCCAGCCCCGGCCCGTCTGCCGCCGTCGGCCGGGCGCCGGACCCCCTGCAGAGCGAGCCGCTGTCGCTGGTGCTGCGCCACCAGGCGGAGCCACCGCGCGACTCGGCGCCGCCCCCGCGAGACGCGCCGCCGCCCCCACCCCCGCTGGACCCGGCGCCCCAGTCGTCACAGCAACAGCAGCAGCAGCAGCAGCAGCAGGCACCCCGCAACTACAAGAACATGACGCGCGAGCGGCGCATCGAGGCGAACGCCCGCGAGCGCACGCGCGTGCACACCATCAGCGCGGCGTTCGACACGCTGCGGCGCGCCGTGCCGTCGTACGCGCACGCGCAGAAGCTGAGCAAGCTGTCGGTGCTGCGCATCGCGTCCGCCTACATCATGACGCTGGCGCGCGTCGCCGGCTACGACTACAGCCGCGACGGCAGCCGGCCCAGCCTGGCCGAGTGCGTGGACCAGGTGTCGCGCACCATCCAGACCGAGGGCCGTCTGCGCCGCAAGAAGGACGACTGACGCCAGCCGCCCCCGCCGCCCCCTCCCCCCACCTCTAGTCACGACGCTGCTGCGACGCACTCCTCCGGAGAGCGTAGGCCCTAGCCGCCGGGCCTGTCAAAACTGGGATGTCAACACGAGACTCGAGAGTACCAGTTCCTAGACGGCGACTCCCACCCAGCAAAACCTTCCTTGACACCTGCTGCAGAACCGTTCCTTAACAAAAAGAGTCTAACCGTCTCTCATGGGCTGTGAATTCGCCAGGGAAGCTGGTTCGCCAGATAGCAATCGTCGTCAATCTAGTACTTAACGGAACACCTTGTGGTAACGGTCACATCACGAGAAGTGCTTTCACAAATGCTGTAGGACCATTTGGCAATAATATTGCGATACCAGTACAAGCCTCAAGAAGAGACGTCTAATTACTGACCTGCAGCTACGATGACAGTGCTCAGCGTACAGTACATTAGCTCCACATAGAAATATGTGACAAGCTCGGCAGCAGTCGACATATGAATAATAGCGACAACAGTACAGAAAGGAGAGGACCAGGGTCTATCAAGATGGTCATGACATGCTTAAGAGGCAATGTCAATTGCCACAACAGACGCCATCGCACAAGAAACTTTTCTGCAGTCTCGCAGACAACATCTGATTAGCCCACATCAAAGTTTATATACTGAATTTCATGTATGTGTAGCTTGTAAGAAACCGTCTTCATCGTTCATCATCTAGTAATGGGATGCACCAGGTGTATTCGTAATTTTCTGATGAAGACTTCACATCTTCTTCTAGTCATAATTCTACGAGACAACACCTCAATTTTTCCCCATACAGTGATACTAGATATGGAAGTTTATGACGACGCAGCTTGTTTACAGAATTGATTAGAGCCTGTTGGAACCCCAACAGCGCAGTCTCTGCTCTCTACAACCCAGTTACTCTGCATATTCTCATTACGACAGGCTGTGCAACAGTAGTCCACTGGTGACGTCAGCTTTACTGTTGATGATCTTAGTGACAAGTTCACGTCTCGCAAGAAGATACTATATATTTAACTTCGTAACGGACAGGTGTCCTCAAATGAAGACAGTCGGAGGCAGCTAAGAATATGGATACATTTTCTGATAGTTTGATCGCAAACGACGTGAATACTGAATTACGCATATGAAGACTTGGGTCAGTCCACAAGATCAGCACTGATCAACTCGTGCAGTCGTTCTTCTGGCATTCTGACTGCCTGAGACGTCGTCGTCCTATCTTACAACCAACTTGCCGGTGAAGACTAATACTTTATAAAGTTATTTGGAAATAAAAAAAAAGGGATATGTGCGTTGAAGAGAGAGCAATATTCACACGCTACAGATTTTATTCCAAATAAAACAGACGTCTCCATAGATACAACATATGCAGCGTTACATATCTTAAGAGAAAAGATGCCAGATAGTGAATCACACGAAGTGGTCTGCAACAGTAGAAATGTGTGAAACATGTAGATCTGAGAAAACCGTCATATTACAAGAAAATTAAAAGACTTTACCATTAATTGTCGAAAGACTTACGACGCAGAACCGTTGCGTAACAATAGATCTGAGGGCCATTATACAGGGTTGGAAGAGTTGGATCTGGTAAACGCTTGTAGCAGAATGTTGTCCCATTTGGAATAACTGAATGTAATACAGTTGGTGAACATTACCAAAAATGTGGATTTTTGTCTCCTGTGAAATCAAATGAAAGACAGAAAAAGCGATGACAACTGTTTTATAAATTTGGTGCACGAGTGCTTCTCGCAAGCTGAAAAATAAGATTAGACTTATTTAAAGGGCTAAGCAAATTTTCACCAACGTTAATTGCTACGGGAGAAGCTACAATATATTTCGATAACGTGGAGAGGAATCGCAAGTTTTAACGGTTTCAGTAGAATATTTCTTGAGCGATGGCAACGTGTCTCTTACTGCAGTCTGTAAATAGCTGAATATTGGCGAAGACTGTTGGTCCTACAGCAACTGAAGAAAACTACCGTTATTGCCTGAAGGCTTCTGATATCCTAACTATTCAGGGCTTTTTTTTCTTAATTCGTGTACAGGACGTCACGAACTTTTTTCTGTCTGTCTACAAGAATACGCCGCACTTTGTTGCAGTGAGGTCGTACCTAACGATCCTGGTTTAGAACTTTCCTGATCAGTGAAGGAAGACTGATGTGAAGAAGTCGTCCCTCTCATCGACTGAAGTTACTGTGTAAGAGTGTCTCTCTGAATGTAAGTGTTTTATGTGTTTGTGCAACTGCTGTGACAAACAAGGACAATATCCTACCATCCATTCCTAGCTGTGTACTGTGTTAATAGACTTCAGATCTATCCTGTAAATCAATAAGTTGTAGCGTTGGTGTTGTTCCGTAAGTTTGGTGTTATAGAATCTTAGTTCAGTGTCACTGCTAATATTTTCTGTTACGCACAGAATGTTCTCCGCTGTGTGTTCACTATTCCTTGGTGTAGCTCCACGCTGGACGTACGTACGTTAATGAAATCGAGTCGAAACGACGTCAGTCGGAAAGCTATATTGTTAAAAGTACCTGAGAAGATGCAATTTGTAGATAAGTTGTGTGAGTCTGTATATAATTTTAATAGTTTCTAGAATCTACTAAAACTATAACAAAACACTAATAGTACGTAATTTAAGGAAAAACGAGAAAATATGTGTACTAAACTAATCGCTGTAAGCAATGTATTGCTCACTAAATGTTGTTTTATTGTGATAGTGCCTTGTGGATGGGCTTCAGTGCGGCTCCGTAGGACTGTAGCGAAAGGTGTACTTCCTCACAGATGAATGAGATTCGTCGGACAGGAAAGCGCCATCAGAAAGAAATTATTTGAGTCTGTGTATTAAGTAGTCCAAGGATACCAGTATTCAACCGCTTACAAAATGTGCCAAAATTATTACTTTTTATAAGATAACTAATATTTGTGCCAAATTTTAAGATTATAAGAATATTTCCAACTTTTTTTTAGAGAAAGAAAAGACAGCTATTTTCGATACGTAAAGGCTTTATCAGAAGTTGAAGTCGTCTCGAACAGTCAGCGGAATAGTTCAGAAGATCGCAACACCGGGGAAAAAACAAGCCACCTTTGATTTCGATGGAAAAGGAATGAGTTTGTGTTATTTTGAAATTGCGGTTCGGCTGACAGTCCGAGACATTGTATAGTTTGTTTTTTATTATAGAAACATAATAACGAGCGGAAACATATTCAGAAGTCAATTTCCGTGCCAATCCTATCATTCCAACTCGGAGATTTCTTTCGAGGTAATTTACTCCGGGAAACACTATTTCCTTTCAGGCATTCGTGAACCATTCTCACGAGAAATAATTATGTCCTTCTTACATTTGCTCCTTCCTCTACAGTTGGTTGTCCTGGAGTACTGTACCCTCTGTATAATGTAGAAACCATGGTCCTGTGTCATATTGTATTTCACACTCCAGTATCTGTTGTACATCACTTGTCGGTGCTGTTCCAGATCGTTGTGCAATGCTGTATTAGGGATTAGTACTGTTGCACTACGCTGTAGAATGACTATTGCAGTACAGCAGGGTGCAGACTAAACTATGTTGCTAATCTTTCAGTTGCCTCCCTTTTTCTGTACGCAGTAGAGTATACTGTGCAATGCGGTACTGTAACACATTTCTAAATTTAGTTACTGTGTATCCTGAATTTTATTACATTGATCTACACTGTAGAGCTCTGTGATATGAGTTGTAGTGTGTGGTAGTTCCATAGAATTGTACTGTATGGTGCTGGACGTGTCATTGATGCACTGTTCTGTTGCGTTGACTGATGGCTCACTTGGTATCGGTGTGTTAACGTGTTATGCTGTTAGGGAGGCATGGGTGCTATGTACTGTTTTTGTGTACTGCCGTCCTGGTCTTTGGCCGGGCCAACTACAGACAATAATAAAGCTGCCTTCTTGAAATGACAAACCTTGCATTAATTTTAGAAGTATAACCTTCACTCACTTCCCTGTATTTCCTACATACTGCCCCTTCAATCTGTCGGAAGCAAGGGCCACTCTACTGCTTGGAATGCTCAACAAATCTTATTGGAAAGGTGAACAGGAGTCTCAGCAACATATTCACAGCTTCCAGACACTAATTGTAATTTATACATTACACTATTGAGAGAAAAATTGTGGGATGATCATAGTGAAGTAACATGAAATTAATATAAACATCATTTACCATTTGCAGGTGATTACATTATAGGTACCATGTCTCTTAGATCTTCAGAGAAGAGTTTTGGGATGTGAAAAGAACTGAGGTGTACATTTCATTGAAACACAGTACAACAGGATGCTTTTAATTTGTGAAACGATGTTTAAGTGGTACAATAATCAAAATCATAATCACAAAAACTTAATGCATATCAAATTAGAGCATGTTCTCAATTAGTCTAAGAGGATTGTAGAACAGTTCTGTAATCCATTCTTAAAATATCTGCTATATTTCGCCGAAAGGAACAGAGACAGAACCAAATTACAAGGTAAAAGACAAAGGATTTAGAGATATAAGCCAATTTACAATATAGACGTTTACAGACATTCTCAAAAGGTACACTTGGAAGGAGGACTACAATACAAAGACATGAATGACAGTTTCTATAAAGCTTCATCACTTTATTTGATACTCGTTTCCCATTGACAAACAACAAGCACATATCAGTACTAATAAGCAATCCATATGTATAGCTAAAGATATTAGAGTATCGACTGGATTGAATTCGAAGCCGCATCTTAACTGAAAAGGGAGTCACAATCCTGTTCTATAATTTCACCATAAACACTACTCAGAATCACTGCAGAACGCATCAAGCACATTGACACCATACGTTACACCGAGGCAATAGAAATTCTTTAGATATGAATGCTATGTGGTCAGTTGCGGAAGAAGCATCACAGCGAAAGGTGAGTGCTGAAAATAACAAACAAGATGCTTGACATCGTTTGAAGCTGTTGAAAATTTTTGTACCTATACTTTTGACTTCTTCGTGAACTGATATGAAACATCTGAAGTCTTTATATAGAAGTGTCAGCCCCAAAGGAGATATATTTAAGAAAAAAAGAAAGCATAATATTAGAAGATACATAAGCGAAAAATAGGCAATGTTGTGAAGTCTGTACGAACTACAAAAGAACCCCCCCCCCCCACACACACACACACACACACACAGACACACACACACACTTGCACATTATGCTGTATATAAAATGAGTCCTTGTAGTATCATGGAAAAGTGGATGTCACACTACAAAGGTTCGAGGTTTAATCTCCAATCATTACAAGGATTTTTTACACTTGTATTATCTATCGAAATGATTTATTAATGTGAAAAATGTGAAGTTGCTTCGTGATTTTTAGTACACGTTGAAAATAGGTCCCCCTATGACTCGATGGTTACATCAGTTTCTAGGTCAGAGGAAGAAAAAGACATCCTACATTCAGTAGGAACATGCCTAGTTAAGGACTGCATTACAATGGTCAAATTAACCTTCATGTCGAGAGGACTAATTTGCATTACTTATTCACAAATAGATTTGTATGGTCCCTTAACATGTGTTAACGTTAGTATTTTCAATAGTGATATTGAATATTTAGACATCGAAAAGATGACATCAATCAACTATACAAGTAATTAAAATAAAATGATCTAGATAAGAATATGTAATGACGTAGCGCCACACTGCTGTTCGTTAACGCAAACACAATATAGTGTTGACTCAAGAACTTAGGAATGCATTCTCTCCAACAAAGGACATTAAATATAATATGTTTCCTACCTTTCTGGTGAAATATGTTGGATTTACAGGGCACTACAAAATTGGGACTAATTGACAAAAAAGTCGTTAAATGTTCTTGAGGCTAAGAAAATACGTGCGGTAAACACTTACAAGCTAGTGCTTTCAACAAATTTTGGTAGTGGGGAAGATAGGGGGGGGGGACTTGAAATCGAATTAGAGTCAGTTGTGATACGTAACTAAATTGATGAAGAAAATAAACTGACAATGAAATAGATTGTGGATATACTCATCACCTACGACTCTTAAACTATATCCTTTTTACGAAAGACGGTACACTATAATAATCTCAATTTCGACAGTCTGATGTTACTGAGGGCTGCGATGTTCTAAGGTACGTTATAAATAGTGCTCTCGTTTGAACTGTGACATGCAGTACAAGCTCTGAAGCAAATTATTTATAATAAGGAAAAAAATTAACTTATGTGTCTAGGTCGTGAACTTCTAAAGAAATCAAAACTGGATAGTAAAACATTGAATTACGAAATCTCAGCAAAAAGAAATATTAGAAAAAACGAGTGATAATAAATATGCAATATAAGGATTCAATTTACAAAGCTTAATAGGGTATAGCATCGCTTGTCTGGTAGGCGGCATGCGTGTGTGCTTCCGACTCGCCTGCCCCCAGTGAACTCTACCTGGAGTGGAGAAAGTAATTAGGACTCCTAATCGCGAGCGTGATGATTCAATTCACATAATCCAATTACAACTCAGCAAATTAGTTGCTGTAGGGACCAACAGTTTTACAGATAAAAGTGAAGAAGAATCGTAATTAGAATCTGGGGAGAACATAGTTGTTGTTCTGGGACTTGAATACTTCTGCAATTATTGTAGAGCTCAGAAATACGGACAAGGCTGCTAAGTAAATATTTTTATGACATCAAAAACCTGGTTAACGTGGGTTATTTGAACAGTTGTTGAACCAAGCACCATTCTGGTTTGCCATATTAACAGAGGGAGGGAGACACAACAGGAGCCGTATTTGGTGGTCACATGTTTGTCTAGATGTTGCTTGCCGCACTGTGACTCAGCTGGCAATATTCCCGGCTGCGATGATTGGCTGCCTTTAATAACATTGGCGAGTTTGTTACTGGTCTCGACTAACAGCGTGCCGGCCGCGGTGGTCTCGCAGTTCTAGGCGCGCAGTCCGGAACCGTGCGACTGCTACGGTCGCAGGTTCGAATTCTGCCTCGGGCATGGATGTGTGTGATGTCCTTAGGTTAGTTAGGTTTAACTAGTTCTAAGTTCTAGGGGACTAATGACCATAGCAGTTGAGTCCCATAGTGCTCAGAGCCATTTGAACCTTTGACTAACAGCGTGATTTTGCAGTTTAAAATCAAATTTGCTTTTCTGGCCACAAGGTGGCATCAAATAACGACTCACTTAACAGTCATTGCACACATGTGAACTCGGCGATAAATCGGCCAACACTGAAGAACAGACACCGTGTCCCATTCCCCTTAATCATACTTACATACGGCAATACTTACGTGCCAAACCTGAACATATCCGTGTTGCCATCGTCCAGATGATGACAATTGTCTTCAGTTTTCAGACAGACTGAAATTAAGTGTTGAGTGTTCCCAAGTAATTTTATCAGAACTTCATGAAACCATAGGCGCTGAAACGGTAATATTTCACGATCTCCCACACCAGATTTTGCATTTCTTGCAATCGAAATTGGCAGAGAAGAAAAATGTTTTGGATCACTTATTGAATACCTCTCGTACATTTTGATGTACTGTAATATTAATGCTTTTCCGTTTCATTTAGAACTCATTTTGATCACAACAACAACAAACCTAACATGACCTAACTTCCTTGGTCTGTTGTAGCATGCGAAAGTTTTTCAAGGGTATTGTCAGTACTGGTCACGGACGACCCAATATTTCCAGGCACCACAACAAATTTCCATAGTTCTTGACATTTTCAGTATTATTGCACAACGTCTCAGTTCACTCCCATTGACCATCTAGGGGCCGCTTTAGATCTTTGAGGAATGGTACCACTAAAAAAAAAAGGGAAAAAAATTCATCGAAATTTTTTACTTAGATCTGCTGTGTTTATAGAGCCCATTGCGGCTTCGAAAAAAGTTAACATTTATACTAAATTTGGTTCGACTACTGCTGTGTACGTTAACCAGCTCTACGTTGCGATGCATGTTAGGAGCGTCCAGCATCGAGTATGGTGGAGGACTGTGTTCCTGCAACATATGGTAAGAAGGTAGAGGTACTGGTAGACAAGCTTCAGATGTACGAAGTACTCCTGTTGGCACAGTGCTTCTGTTCCCTTTACTTGAACAATAACACTAGTTACAAGTTCGGTAAACGCTGGGAGTTAGGTGCATAGCACAGACTTCAGGCGCCCTGCTATACGCAAAGAATGAACACTGTGGAGTACTGCAGGTCCTTGAAGGAAGTCCAAGTTTGCCGTAGTGCTATGAGAAATCCAGCCAGAGACAAATACCGAACGTAGTCCTTCAAGCTCGCAGAGGGCAACCGGCACGTATGTTGTAAGCGTGTGGACTGAAAGCGACACTGGCTTACTGTGTAAGTGTGGGCAGCATTGTCCCTCTCTGGAAATCACGGCACGTGATGACGTGATGGGGCTGGAACCGGGGGGGGGGGGGGGGGAGGTGTCTTTCACCCTCTGGGGTGTGGGGGTGTGTCGCTGTCTGCTGTGAGAATATGGCGCCACCGCTTGTGGGAGCGAGAAAATATACCATATGTGTTAGTAGCTACAGGAACTGCAACATAGAAAGATGAGTGTATGTGATTTTGAAACACCAACACGTAACAAGAGGCCAATTACATTTTCTGTTAACTTACTTAAATTATTCAGTACTTACAACATGTTTTAGGATGCAATATCATTATCAGCCAAAAAACGACCAAACAAAAAGTTTGATATGAATACGCATACAATTTTCCTCTTTTGCTATGTGCTGCAGCCTGCTCTGTTCATGTGAAACGGTTGTCTTCTTGTCGGGTACTCACTTTTATCCAGTGCTGTGGCTGTCTGGATTCTGCTGTGCATTGTTTTGTAGCAACAGATGAAGTTGAATACATCTAGGAAAAACAGCCATTTCAGATGAACAGAACAGTCGACAACAAGTGAAATCAAGTTAAACGATATTTTTTGCCTGAAGATAAGGTTACATCTCGAAACATATTGCAGTCCGCACATATTATAAAAATGGATTAGTGTGAGTGTATGTGTGTGTGTGTTCCACATCTCCTCCTAAACCATTAGAGCGATTTCCATTAAACATAGTGCACATACCCCTTACTGTCAGGCAACAAGAAGAACCACCTACTTTAGGTGATATGACGCCATAAACAACGAGATTCGTGGGAAACTGCTACATCATGCATGATGTTTAAATTTATTACTTCTTTATTACTGACTCTTCTTCTTCTTCTTTTGCTACTGCCTTTATCCCGCAGTGAGCACAGAGGCGGCAGGGTTAAGTACGAAATTGGCATGGTTAATTTGAAGGGGTGGCGGGATGCCCTTCCTGCCGCCACCCCATACCCCCCGGGACGGAAGAAGTGTACCCCAGCTGTCTGCGTCTAGTGTAAATCGTGAAACAGTGTGAACGTGTTTCAAATGTCTGCGAGTCGTGTAACTGAGGCTGGACGTGGGAACCAGCCCGGTATTCACCTAGGAGGATGTGGAAAACCGCCTAAAAACCACATCCAGGCTGGCTGGCACACCGGCCGTCGTCGTTAATCATCCGGGCGGATTCGATCCGGGGTCGGCCCGCCTACCCGAGTCCAGGAAGCAGCGCGTTAGCGCTCTCGGCTACACTGGCGGGTCTTCTTTGTTACTAACTCTATTCACAACATATTTCACAGACAGTATCCGCAAATGCCGTTGGATGTACCTACAAAACTCTATCGTTGTACGACACGTTGTGCAAGAGATATGACGTCAAACACACTGAGATGCGTGAAAGACATGCAGCACCATGTATGATGTTTTAATACGTTTTTCGTTTACCACTAAGATAGACCTACAGTCGAGCCACCTTAAAGAAATCCTTGTCACCTGGCAGCGCTTTTGACGACTTTTAACTGCGAAGCACAAACGGCTGTAAGCGAAAACAATAGGCGACTCAAGCGCTATCAAGAGGCATTGCCATAGAGGCGTTTACAAAATGGCGTTGTGCATTATACATATTTCTATGTACGAGTGTTTCATGATTTCAAAGGTGTCTTCACGAGTACATGGGAAATGAAATTTTTTCGATGTTACACTTCAAACACAGTTCATTTTTTGTTTTCATTTCTCACAGAAAATTGAGAAAATGAATACATGACTAATGCCGAGTTTGTCAGGTGGTGTTAAATAATTTACACAAGTTAACAATGAATTGAGCAACGTAGCAGTCTCTGAAAAACCTGTTTATAAACTTTAACAGTCAGAGTGGATTAACAGCTAGGACAGCTTTGAACTACATTGTTCCTTACCTCGACTGTTTGTTGAAAAACCGTTAGACAGCTATTCATCAAAAAATCCGTAACTTACGGCAATACGAGATGGTTAGCTTCTGACAGTCATATACCACGCAACCGCATTCCTCTCTCGATGCCAGTTACATTCCGCAGGAGTTGTGGTGCCCTAGGGGAATATAACGTTGTGCACGAACAAAGGATTATAAAAAGTAACAAGAGGCACGTACCAGAAGCAAGCAGCATTACGTAGCGTCAAAGCGCGAGTCTGACTGGGAACGCGGGTTCCGGAGGAGATAAGCACCGGCCCTGAGGAGAAGACGGTGGTTTGCGATACCGCAGATTGCAGTCTTGTGCTGGAACAATGGCTCTATCCGCCGCTAGCTACCGATTCTGTGTGCTCATCAGAAATTGCCGCGTTCTCCAGCTTTCGGAATGGGCGCCGTGAAACACGATGTGGAACGTGCTCCGTTCTGATGTTAAACGGCTAGGACTTCGTTTCACTTCCTGAATTACGTCGTTCATTTGCTCGCTGAGTCAGTTTGTTGTTAATTTACCCAGAGATTATTTAACTATGAGACATGTGAGCTTACTAGGACAATGAAATGTACACTACTGGCCATTAAAATTGCTACACGAAGAAGACATGCAGATGACAAACGGGTATTCATTGGACAAATATATTATATTAGAACACACGTGTGATTACATTTTCAAGCAGTTTGGGAGCATAGGTCCTGAGAAATCAGTACCCAGAACAACCACCTCTCGCCGTCATAACGGCCTTGATATGCCTGGGCATTGACTCAAACAGAGCTTGGATGGAGTGTACAGGTACAGCTGCCCATGCAGCTTCAACACGATACCACAGTTCATCAAGAGTTGTGACTGGCGTATTGTGACGAGCCAGTTGCTCTGCCACCATTGACCACACGTTTTCAATTGGTGAGAGATCTGGAGAATGAGCTGGCCAGGGCAGCAGTCGAACATTTTCTGTATCCAGAAAGGCCCGTACAGGACCTGCAACATGCGGTCGTGCACTATCCTGCTGAAATGTAGGGTTTCGTAGGGATCGAATGAAGGGTAGAACCACGGGTCGTAACACATCTGAAATGTAACGTCCACTGTTCAAAGTGCCGTCAGTGCGAACAAGAGGTGACCGAGACGTGGAACAAATGGCACCCCATACCATCACGCCGGGTGATACGCCAGTATGGCGATGACGAATACACGCTTCCAACGTGCGTTCACCGCGATGTCGCCAAACACGGATGCGACCATCACGATGTTGTAAACAGAACCTGGATTCATCCGAAAAAATGACGTTTTGCCATTTGTGCACCCAGGTTCGTCGTTGAGTACACCATTGCAGGCGTTCCTGTCTGTGATGCAGCGTCAAGGTTAACCGCAGCCATGGTCTCCGAGCTGATAGTCCATGCCGCTTCAGACGTCGTCGAACTGTTCGTGCAGATGGTTGTTGTCTTGCAAACGTCCCCATCTGTTGACTCAGTGATCGAGACGTGGCTGCATGATACGTTACAGCCATGCGGATAAGATGCCTGTCATCTCGACTGCTAGTGATACGAGGCCGTTGGGTTCCAGCACGGCGTTTCGTATTACCCTCCTGAACCCACCGATTCCATATTTTGCTAACAGTGATTTGATCTCGACCAACGCGAGCAGCAATGTCGCGATATGATAAACCGCAATCACGATAGGCTACAATCCGACCATTATCAAAGTCGGAAACGTGATGGTACGCATTTCTCCTCCTTACACGAGGCATCACAACAACGTTTCACCTGGCAGCGACGGTCAAGCGCTGTTTGTGTATGAGAAATCGGTTAGAAACTTTCCTCATGTCAGCACGTTGTAGGTGGCGCCACGGGCGCCAACCTTGTATGAATGCTCTGAAAAGCTAATCATTTGCATATCACAGCATCTTCTTGCTGTCGGCTAAATTTCGCGTCTGTAGCACGTCATTTTCGCGGTGTAGCAATTTTAATGGCCAGTAGTGTAATTAAAGATTAACTACGTTATATACGGAAGCTTATACACTGACGGGAAAGAATCGCATCACCAAGAAGGAAATGTGTGACGTAAACGAAAGTTGATAGGTGTATTTCTATGAGAATGAAAGTCAGGTTCGCCTTAAATACACGCTGTAAAATTCGTTACCTTTAAGATTAGGCGTAGTGAGTCAATGTTAGTCAAGAATGCCTTTAAGTCGACGAAGACGCCATTACCAACAGCTCACTGAGTTTGAACGAGATCGTGTAATACCGATACGAGAGGCTGGACGTTCCTCAAAGCGACACTGCAGAAAGACTTGGCAGGAATATTGCCACTGCACATCATTGCTGGCGGCGGTGGTCACGGGAGGTTCGTTCGCAAGAAGACGGCTCTGTACTACCGCGTGGCACTAGCGAGAGGGAAGACTGTCGTGTTCTGCGTATGGCTGTGGCGCATTGTACTGCATGCAGCAGCAATTTGAGCAGCAATTGGCAGCACAGTGACAAAACGGACTACTGCAAATCAGTTACTTCAAAGACTGCTCGAAGCCAGACACTCTGTAGCGTGCATTCCATTAATCCCAAACCACCGCCATTTGCGACTTCAGTGGTTCCAACAGGATAACGCTCGCCCACATACCGCTGTTGTAACCCAACACGGTCTACAAAATGTCGACATGTTGCCTTGGTGTGCTCGATCACCAGATCTGTCTCCAACCGAAAACGTATGGGACATCATCGGACGACAACTCCATTGTGGTCCACAATTAAACTATCCTTGTTTTGAGAGCCCAAGTGCAACAGGCAATCCGGCCGTTGTGGCCGAGCGGTTCTAGGCGCTTCAGTCCGGAACCGCGCTGCTGCTACGGTCGCAGGTTCGAATCCTGCCTCGGGATGGATGTGTGTGCTATCCTTAGGTTACTTAGGTTTAAGTAGTTCTAAGTCTAGGGAACTGCTGACCTCAGATGTTAAGTGCCACAGTGCTCACAGTCATTTGAATCACTTTTTTGCAACAGGCATGAAACTCCATCCCTCAAATAATTCACACTCGGCACAATGCATTCACGTTTGTATGCCTGGATTCAATATTTGACAGTGACACTGGTTATTATTGTACCAGCATTTCACATTTGTAATGCCGTACCTATCGCTTATATTAGCCTGTGATCTTGCAATGTTAATTTCTTAAATATGTCACCAAGACAAACGTATTTCTGAAATTTCGTTTCCCTACATCAAGTATTTTTTTGTGTTGGAATTTTTTTCTGGCATTATAATTACTTACAGGTCTACTTCTACAATTATTACTATGTTACAGGTGAACTGAAGGTGGAGGGGGAGAAAGGAAAGGAAAGGGAAGGGACTGTTGATGTCAGCTGCATCGGGACTTGACACGTAATCAGCGGCGATGAATGAAAGTATGTGCCAGATCAGGACTCGAACCCAGGATGTCCCACTTACTAGGCAATTGCAATAACCACTCGAACAAGTGTTTATCGCAACTGCACTGACTACCTCGGCACGTCTCTTGGCTGACCTACACTCACACTTAGCTCCACCTATCTGCAGTCCCTGCCCATGTCGTCCATGCCCGGTACTTAGAGATTTCCACAGGAAGTCAGATGTAGGTGTGTATCCGCACTGAAAGAGATGGATACATTCTCCATTGAGGCGAATCAATTATATGAATGCGTGGTATCTGTTTTGTCACACATGTTCGAATGAAGAGACACCACACATGCATATAATTATTACTACGCTGTTTCATACATACATTCTTGCAAAGAAACTGGCTGATTATGTCAAAGTTATTGGTTCACTTGTCTTTACTGGTCACTGCACACACACACACACACACACACACACACACACACACACACACACACACACACACACATACATACACACACACACACACACACACACACACACATACACAAGTAGACACATCACAAAAAACTCAAAACCATGACGATTCCCTTGCTTTTCCATGACGTTCTTCATCTTTGTCTGAAAAACAGTCACACCATCTAAGGCTAAGAGCAAATTGAGACGCGTATAGCACATGTGACGGTACACAACACTACAGCACGATGTGCACGTTCCGCAAGTGCCGCGCTCGACCTGCGCGTAGTGAGACGCGTACACATAGTTTGCACATGTCGGTTGGCGACGCTCTGAGCTGACCGAATCGTAGCGCGTGCATCTTGTAATCTTTTTCAAAAAATTTTACAGGAACTACTAAGTAAAAATATTTGATTTTTGCCTACTTGTAGCGTTATATGACAGCTTCTTGGCGAAGTGCTGATCATCTCGCTAATGGTCATACTTATTGTTAAATACACATTTTAGTAAGACACTGCGCAAAATTGGAAAAGTTTGCAATGAAGACTAGGGGACGCTACGATTTTGCGTTTGGCGCGTATTACACCATAATTTGCCGTGTATAAAATTCAGCTAACATATTCAGTTTTTCATTAGATTTGGGAGGAGGTCTCTATCTGTCTCCGATCTCGGGAAAATGGATCTCATGTAGCGCGTTCACTACTTATCTCTCGGCCGCAAGAATAAAATATTCACAACATCTCTAAACCGCTCGAGACATCGAGACGAGATTTGGTGAATGATAGCACTCAAGAAGGAGAGTATTTCGCCAATTCGTAAACACACAGAACTTTCTTATCTATGGCGATGTAGCACAGGCTATACTTCCTATTTTATTGCCGGCCGGAGTGGCCGAGCGGTTCTAGGCGCCACAGTATGGAACCGCGCGACCGCTACGGTCGCAGGTTCGAATCCTGCCAGGGGCATGGATGTGTGTGATGTCCTTAGGTTAGTTAGGTTTAAGTAGTTCTAGGTCCTAGGGGACTGATGACCGCAGTAGTTAAGTCCCATAGTGCTCAGAGCCATTTGAACCTTTTTTTTCACTACAGTGACTGTAATTTTTTAAGAATTGCGACATCTAGTGAAACAAGAGTTTCCTAGTATGAAAATAAACATGAAATTTCTTCTCTTATGTTACTGCAAACCGACACAATGAGGTTTTTCGTAAGCTATTGAACTCTGTGGTCGGCAATTACTTGTTTAATGAGACACTCTGTTTCAGAATTCTGTTGCAATAGCTGTTGCAATTTGAGTTTGTGCAAATTATACTGTGTTTTGCAAAAGAAGTACAACTAAACCTGTCAACAAGAGAAATGTGACCGTGAGCTCCTTCGAATGATAAAAGGTTAACAATTAACACAAAAATAAATCTCCAGTTCTGTTGGAATTCTAGTTGAATCCTCATTGCCCATGGTATTTTTAACACTGGACGACTGGAATGGAAACTTACCAAAGAATTTTATTCCTTTTCTTCATCTGAGCAGTATTAAAATAATGACGAGTGTACCCGTCGTGCGGAATGACACGCACATGCCAGATGCTGGTTACTCACATATGGCTTGCCAAACTGACAATGTGTGTGGAGACAGAAGATAGAATCCCAGTGACTAACGGCTCACCGGGTATTGAAGTGTTCATTGTTCTTCAGAAAAGAATAAACGAAAAAGTATACAGAAAACTATTATACTGAACTATTATATTGAAAACTATTATATACTGAGAACTATTATGCGCTAACGAAAAGAGATGGAGCTCTTAAACGGCGAAAAAGGAAAAACTACTCAGTGACAATGACATTCAGTATACTGTAAGGCCGTATTTCTCGGATGGGCAATACTTCCACTTCCCATATGCGCCATGCCGAAGTGAGCATATGGCAGAACTGCCTTCCCGCTCCCCGTCTCATTGCTCACGCAGTGCCAGCGTGGCGCGCGGCGCGGCGTGAGAAACTGCCGCAACCACATCGCCCCGAGACCTGGCGCAAGCGCGTGTCGCGTCCCCTTGGCGTCGCGTCCCAATTTGTGCGGTCCCATTCGAACCTGTGAAATTACAAAAATGCGAGGTGCGCTGCTCCGCGCCACATGCGCTATACGCGTCTCAATTTGCGCCTGGCGTAAAGACCGAAGGGGACCCAAAACGTCATCGTCGTCTGCTTAGTACCGTGTTGGTCCACATTTGGAACGCAATACGGCAGCGGTTTTGCCCGGTATAGGTACTACAAGTCCTTCGTAGTCTACCGAACGTATGTGAGACCAGATTTTTACACACAGATCACGCAGTTCCCGCGGAGTACGGAACGGTGGTCTGAGGCTCGTAGCTGACGCCCGATGGCGACCGAGATGTATTCCATAGCGTTCAGATCAGGAGGCAATGACATCAACGTCAGTTAATTATCGTGTTCCTCAAACGACTGTTGTACGAGTATGGTCTTGTTACACGCACAGTGATCCTGCTTGAAGGCGTCATAGCTGTCGGGTAAGACATCAAGTATGAAGGAATGAGGTGGTTCGCTATAATGTCCACGTAGTCCACAGCTCTACATCTAAATCAACAGGCATACTTCGCTAACCACAGTACTGTGCGTGGCAGAGGGTACTCAGTAGCACTAATAGTCGCTTCTTTCCCCGTACACTCGCAGATAGAGGAAGGGGAAAGGGACTGTTTGTATGACCCCGTGTGAGCCCTGATTTCTCGTATGTTATCCTCGTGGTCCTTACGCGAAGCCAGGTGCTGTGGCGGAGCGGTTCTAGGCCCTTCAGTCCGGAACCGCGCTGCTACTACTGTGGCAGGTTCGAATCCTGCCTCGGGCATAGATGTGTGTCATGTCCTTAGGTTAGTTAGGTTTAAGTAGTTTTAAGTCTAGGGGACTGATGACCTCCGATGTTGTCCCATAGTGCTTAGAGCCATTTGAACCATTTTGAACCTTGCGCGAAATGCGTGTTGGCGGCAATAGGACCGTTCTGCAGTCACCTTCCAATGCCAGTTCTCTAAATTTTCTCGATGATGTTCCTCGAAAAGAACATCGCCTTCCCTTCAAGAATTCCAATTTGAGTTTCCAAATATCTCCGTAACACTTGTGTGTTACAGCTAACAAATCTAGCAGCCCGCACCTCATTGCTTCTGTGTCCTCCTTTAATCCGACATGGTGCGATTCCCAAACACTTGAGCAGTACACAAGAATAGCTCGCACTAGCGTCCTATGGTCTCTCTCCTTACAGATGAACCACACTTTACTAAATTTCGCCCGGTAAATGTAAGTCGCTCATTCGCCTTCCTTACCACAATCCTCACATCCTCGTTCCATTTCATATCGCTTTGCAACGTTACGCCTAGATGCTTAAGAGACATGACAGCGTCAAGCAGGACACTACTAATGCTGAATCCGATCATTACGGTTTTTTTTCCTACTCATCCGCATTAACTTACAATTTTCTACATTTAGACCCAGCTGCCATTCGTCCGCTAACTAGAAATTTTATGTAAGTCATCTTTTATCATCCTATAGTTACTCATCTTCGACTCGTGCCCGTACGCTACAGCATCATCAGCAAACAACCACAGATTGCAACACACCCTGTTCGCAAGGACAATAACAGCGGTCCTATTACCCGTGCCTGCGACACTCCTATCACGGTTCCTTCGGTTGCTACCACAGATCCCACGGAAGGCCAGCCAGATATCTCCCACAGCAGAATAATGCTTCCTTCGCACTGCACTTGTTGCGCCCTGGCCGGCCGCTGTGGCCGAGCGGATCTACGAGGTGCGGCTAGAAAAAAACCGGACTGATGCTGGAAAAAACATTTATTTACAATTATTTACAATTTCATGTTATCTCCTTCAATGTACTCTCCTCCTCGGTCTCTACACCGCTCCATACGAATTTTCCACTGTTCACAGCAATGCTGCAGATCATTTTCGGTAAGTCCATACATTACTTCCGTCGCTTTTTCTTTTACTGCTTCAACAGTCTCAAATCTAGTTCCTTTCAAAGCTGACTTGACTTTAGGGAAAAGAAAAAAGTCACAGGGGGCCAAATCAGGTGAGTAGGGTGGATGATCTAAGATGGGAAATGTTGTGTTTTGCCAAAAACGTCTTCACTGACAACGCACTGTGAGCTGGGGCATTGTCTTGGTGAAGGATCCATGACTTTTTTCTCCACAAATCGTTCCGTTTTCTCCGTACTCGCTCACGTAGGGTAGCCAGGATGCTAATGTAGTAATGCTGATTCACTGTTTGTCCCTCTGGTACCCAATCAATGTGCACAATCCCTTTGATGTCAAAAAAAAAAAAAAAAAAAAACAATCATCATTGCCTTGAATTTCGATTTTGACATTCGTGCTTTTTTTGTCGTGGAGAACCAGGAGTTTTCCAATGCATCGATTGGCGTTTAGTTTCGGGATCGTAAGTAAAAAACCACGATTCATCGCAAGTAATAACATTTTGTAAGAAGGTGGGATCACTTTCAATGTTTTCCAGGATGTCAGAACAAATCATTCTTCGGCGTTCCTTCTGTTCAATTGTGAGACACTTTGGAACCATTTCTGAACACACTTTGTTCATGTTGAAACTTTCATGAAGAATCTGCCTAACACTTTCCTTGTCAACTCCTGTTAACTCAGACACTGCTCTGATTGTTAAACGGCGATCTTGTCGAACAAGTTTACCGATTTTTTCAATGTTTGCATCAGTTTTTGTTGACAATGGTCTGCCAGTGCGAGTGTCATCACTGGTGTCTTCGCGGCCATCTTTAAACCGTTTAAACCACTCAAACACTTGTGTTCGCGATAAACAGTTCATCGCCGTACACTTGTTGTAACATTACAAACGTTTCACTTGCAGATTTTCCTAGTTTGAAACAAAATTTGATGTTAACACGCTGTTCTTTCTGTACACTCAACATTTTCCGACGCACAGACAAAACGTCAACTACTTAAAACAGACGCCACGGGCAGACTGAGTGCAGGAGGCAGATGAAACTCGAGCAGTAGGCGGAGCGAGAGTCACGTGACAGGCCACGCGACTTTCAGCCTTATTGCATTCGTTTTATTGTTTCACCAGTACTAGTCCGGTTTTTTTCTAGCCACACCTCGTAGGTGCTTCAGTCCGGAACCGCACTACTGTTACGGTCGCAGGTTCGAATCCTGCCTCGGGCATGGATGTGTGTGATGTCCTTAGGTTGACTGATGACCTCAGATGTTAAGTCCCATAGTGCTTAGAGACATTTGAACAATTTTGTTGCGCCCTGCAAGTTCGGAGCAACGGTGCGCCTGGATGACGGCGTATCCGGACACGACCATCGACCTGGTGTAGCAATAAGCGCGATTCATCCGACCAGGCGACATGTTCCCACTGATCCACAGGACAATCTCGATAATCCCTTGCCTGCTGCAGCAGTAATTGACGCGGTCGTTGGTTCAGCATGGGAGCTCGCAGGGGTCGTCTATTGCAGAGGCCTATGTTCAACACTGCACGCTGAACGGCATGCTCCGAAGTCTGCAAGCAGTATTGTCTTCTGCCGTCAACTCTCTCACAGATCGCCGCAAGTCCTACTTTAAAGAGCGGCAAGCACCCAACCTCCACGTTCTGTGATGAAGGGTGGACGACCGACACCTTTTCGCTACTCGTGAGTTTACTCTCCTTCAACCACTTTATACGCTGAAGCGCCAAAGAAACTAGGCATGCGTATTCAAATACAGAGATATGTAAATAGGCAGAATAAGGCGCTGGGGTCAGCAACAAGTATCTGGCGCAGTTGTTAGATCGGTTACTGCTGCTACAATGGCAGGTTATCAAGATTTAAGTGAGTTTGAACGTGGTGTTACAGTCGACGCACAAGCGATGGGGCACAGCATATCCTAGGTAGCGATAAGTCGGGATTTTCCTGTACGACCATTTCACTAGTGTACCGTGAATATCAGGAGTCCAGCAAAACTTAAAATCTCCGACATCGCTGCGGCCGGGAAACGATACTGCAAGAATGGAACCAACGACGGCTGAAGAGAATCGTTCAACGTCACAGAAGTGCAACCCTTCCGCAAATTTCTCCAGATTTCAATGCTGGGCCACCAACAAGTGTCAGCGTGCGAACCATTCAACGAAACGTTGGAGCTGAAGGCCCCCTCGTGTACACTTGCTGACCGCAAGACACAAAGCTTTTCACCTCCACTGGGCCCGTCAACATCGACATTGGACCGTTGATGACTGGAAACATATTGCCTAGTCGGACGAGTCTCGTTTCATATTGTATCGAGCGTATGGACGTGTACGGATATGGAGACAACCTCATGAGTCCATTGCCCCTGAATGTCAGCAGTGGACTGTTCAATCTGGTGGAGGGTGCCACGACGTGTTGCGGCACTTATGCGTGCTCGCGGGAGCTCTACATGATGTTAAGCAGGTGTACCAGTTTCTTTGGCTCTTCAGCGTATATGAGCCCCTGAGAACCAAAAAAAGTTTAATTTTTAAGTCATAGCACTCAATTTACTCACAATGCACGGAAATTTGTCGTGGAGAAGTACAACATCTCCCACCAGAGCCACTTGAGAGCTCCAAACGCACCGTTCCTCTCACGTAGAGTGGATTGCGCTCGCGTGAGTAGTGGTACAAGTGAAGCGTCAAGGCCACATGGTCTTGTTGTTCTGTGCTGTTCTGCGTGTTTATTTACACTCTAAAATCAAAAAAGGACTTGTAACAGCGCTAGTAAGTATTAGCATTCTTTTCTTTCTTTAAACATGTAATATCTAGTTGTTATTAAAGCAGAAATTGTCTTTCTAAGGAAATTTTGCGCCCCATGCTGAAGTCTATCTAAAAGCCTAGACGTATGAAGCAGTGATTCCTCAAACACATAAACCGCAAAACTCAGCCTTCTCGACAGTGCTATGCGACTTGTCACAGAGGCAAAGAAGAAAGACATGATGACATTTCTTTCGCGCATCCCTCCGGTGCACCACGCTTTCTTCGATCAACTGACAACTGCAAGTTCCGCTCAGCCATCTGGACCTGGGCATGTCGACTATTTGGCAGAGGAAGATGATATGGACGGTGAAATTGAGCAAACAGACATTCTCCATTATAAAGTCTCTTGAAATATCGGCATGACAAGAATTATATTTTAAGAAATTTCGACATTAAGAAACAACAATTTGTTTATAATCTGAAGATGAACGTACTGCTGAACTATGACATACTCAGTAGGAAGCATTCTAGTAATTAACAGCAATAATGCAATTACTATTCAGGAGGACGTCGTTATCAGGAGAAAGAATACTGGCGTTCATCGGATCGGAACGTGGAATGTTAGATTCCTTAATCGGGCAGATAGGTTACAAAATTTAAAAAGGGAAACGGATAGGTGAAAGTTAGATATAGTGGGAATTAGGGAAGTTCGGTGGCAGGAGGAACAAGACTTTTGGCTGGGTGAATGCAGGATTATAAGTACAAAATCAAATAGGGGTAATGCAAAAGTAGGTTTAATAATGAATTAAACAAAAAAATAGGAGCGCGGGTAAGCTACTACGAACAGCATAGTGAACACATTACTGTAGCCAAGATGTACACGAAGCCCACGCCTACCACAGTAGTACAAGTGCATATACCAACTAGTTCCGCAGAATACGAAGAGATAGAAGAAATGAACGATGCGATAAAAGAAATTATTCAGATAGCTAAGAGAGACGAAAATTTAATAGTCATGGGGGACTGGAATTCGATATTCGCAAAAGGAAGAAAAGGAAAAGTGGTAGGTGAATATGGACTGGATGTAAGGAATGAAAGAGGAAGTCGCCTGGTAAAATTTTGCACAGAGCATCAGTTAATCATAGCTAAAACTTGGTTTAAAAATAATGAAAGAAGATTGCATACGTGGAAGAGGCTGGTAGACACTGGAAGGTTTCAGGTAGATTATATAATGATAAGACAGAGATTTAGGGACCAGGTTTTAAATTGCTCGAACAGTCCACGGGTATACTGCCGGTTCATAGTGTCCAATGGGCACAATATTTCGGCGATCAGACATGTCGCCATCGTCAGGTGCGCTGACGAACTGAGCTCCTGATTTATTGTGTTTCTTTATTGAATTTCAATTCCCCCCGAAGGGGACGTGTTGGCAGCAGCTTAGTATGCCGCTCTTCAGCCTACAGACTTTGTTAAAAAGATGAAGAGAATAAATAATAAAAACAGGAGATAAAAGCGGAGACTTAAAGAGTAATACGGCGAAAAAAAAAATCGTGGAACTTAAAACAAAAGCAGGCAGGTAAAACAACAGACAGACAATTAAAAAACACGGCAACAGTCTGGTTTCTGTTCGCAAAAGATAGAAAATTCACACCTAGCGACAGTATGGCTTCTGTTCGCAACACGAGAAAGACGAACAACACTGAACAGTTACTGAAACACTGCACTAAAAAGTTGGCAAATGTGGCATCCCACAGCCGAGAGCAGGTGGGGGGAAACTGGACAGATGATGGAAAAATAAAAAAAAGGGGGGAAGGAGAGGAAAAGCGAAGGGGGGAAGGCGGGAAAGGAGCCGATGGAGGATGACGACCCATAAGAGGGGTGGGGGGTGCTGGGCAGACGTGACAGGGAGTGGGGAAGGCCGAGGAGGGGAATACAAAAGGACTCGGGGGGGGGGGAGAAGGGAGGAAGAGGTTTGGTGGGGAGAAAACAGGGTGGAAGAGGGGGGAAGAGGGAGCCCAGGGAAAGGACGGAGGAAAGGAGGGGGGTGGAGATCAGATTTCATAGGAGGAATAAATGGAGGGTGAGAGGGCATCATCCGGGAGGGGGAGTTGATGCAAGCCACCTTGGGAAAGGAGATGAAGGGTGTAGAGATGGAGGGTAGGGGGGACACAACAGTGAAGGCGTGGCAGGGGGCAGGGACAGGAGAGGAGAGGAGCAACCAGGGGGTGAGGGGGATCAAGGCGGCGGGAGGTGTAGAGTATGTGGATATGTTCAAGGAACAGGAGCAGATGGGGGAAAGGATCCGTGTGGGGGATGGGAGGCGTATATGAAAGGCGAGGCGGAGTGCATGACGCTCAAGGATATGGAGGGACTTATAGAATTGGGGGGGGGGGGAGGAGGCAGATATCCAGGCGGGACTGGCATAACAGAGGATGGGATGGATTAAGGATTTGTAGGTGTGGAGGATGGTAAGGGGTGCAACCCCCATGTCCGGCCAGAGAGGAGTTTGAGGAGTCTGAGGCGGTTGTGGGCTTTGGATTGGATGGAGCGGAGATGAGGGATCCAGGTGAGGTTGAGAGGCACCCACATGCCTTGCTCATACTGTGGCATCAAGCAGTCAGGCCTGCAAGATGAGTGGTCTGCCAAGCGAGTGGATTCTTTCTTAATTTATCGAGTAACATGAACTCTCGTACCTTACTATTTAGTTACTAATTATCCTTCTGTATGAATAATACGCAACGGAAACACGCATCTGACTATCAGTAATTTACAGAACTCTGACTGTACACTACGCACTGGCAATACCACATTTACTTTTTGTCTTTTATTTAACGGCTTTTGTCAACACGTGGCCACCGCACTGAATATGAATGGCGCACACATTATAAATTCGGGACATTATGACAACATACAATTCGAAGGAAAAGTCCACCAATCTTTTTCTTCTCACTATCTTATTTATTCCGATAAATTCTCTAACCTAAACACACAAATTCTATAACCTGCAACAATATCACATGAGAAATTCCGCCCAGTGGGCATGGCTTTACACTAGTGAATCTCTATATTATGGTCTCGTAATTTATTTAACGCTACAGTGCACTTTCTGGATAGGATGGTGGATCTTTTATTATATCTCACGCTTCGACTCTCACAATCATCATCACGAAACTTTCCTCCAGATCGAGCGATACAGAAGGAACAAGCATAACCCACAAATCTTTTGAAACTACCTTGCTACTCTCCCATGCAAACCACACATACCCAAATTACATGACATACACCACACAACAATATGAAATACTACACGAAGAATGGTTACAACATTATCACTTTCAGCTTTCCCACTTCAATTAATATTTATCTCAGTTTCACACGACACTGCCCCACTTTGTAATTCTACTTTCCTACTGTGAACTCTGTAGATATATGCACGTCTTCCTGTGCAATGCAAGCCAAGTGGCGTTGCTGGACAGACGGCCGACTCACCTTGATTCTCTCTCAGAGTTTAAATCTAGCGTCACACGGAATCATATCACGCAATTTAACATTAAGAACATAATCATAACACACGCGAGTCCTCAACTGATACCATGGACGAGTACTTCTCTTTATCTTTTGTCTCATACACAGATTGAGACTCACACAGTACTCACCACGTGGAAGTACTCGTCTCTAATTTCAAGTCCTGCACACGCCATTTCTTAAATATTTCAACTTATGGTACACACGCTATTTCTTAAATATTTCAACTTATGGTACGCACGCTATTTCTTAAATATTTCAACTTGTTGTACACACGCTAGTAATTCAGCATAACTTAAGCACACGGAATTATTTCAACTTATTGCTACACGTGGTTTCATTGTGACCGTTGGTCACTTCCGAAGATTACTACAGTCCCATTAATATTACCTGCCTGACATTTAATTCTCCCCACAAAAGTTGCTGAGATAGAGAAATTATTATTTCAAACTACTCTTAAATATTCCACATGCATACCATGTCTCCACTCTTTCGTCATTACGGAGTACAACTAAAACAGGTCTTAACAGCACAAGATCCAGCGGCAGAGTGCTGAAACATGGCCGTATTCAGGTTCTCTCGCACCTCTGTCGAAGTGGGAGAAGCACCTTGCTACCTTATTGGTCAGCCACATTTCAGGCGCTCAAAGCTCTCGTAAATTTCATCTCTTTGGACCCACCAAAGGTGGCCAAAGGATCGACTCAAAGATGATCATATATTCACATTCACTATCTGCAGTTAGCAGACGACCATACATTCATTCATTCCACAGATCTCACCAAACTGGATGTAGGGATTTACTTTGTGGGAGTGCACATGTGATCAATTAAATAAATAAATTGTCATTCTTTCCCACACTGGTATCCGGCTTCGCTGTATTAATTGAAATTGAGTTATTTTACAAAAAAAATGTGTTGTTCTGACAAAAATAATGAAGTATTTCGTACCTATTTTCAATGTCAGGCGGTACTGTACCCTTTCACCACCGGCTATCCATGCAGAAAAAAATGGCACGGTACTATCCTTGCAATGCGAGGGTAGTTCCGAACATTTTTTTAAGAAAGCTGTATTAGAACAAACTTAGCAAGTCATCAAAATAACCAGGAGGAGACCTTAGCCCCTGGTGACCTCAAATTGACGACCAAATGTTGTTACTTTACCAAATTATTGACACAGTTGTTGCATTATTGTACTCTCCACAATGCAGAGTAACGTACACATACAAATTTACAACAATCCACATGACAAATAAAACATTACATCATACAAATAAAAAATATTGGTGAGATAAAAAATTGCTTAGTTACCGGGATCTCCGTTATTTTTATGAGTAATCCAAACTTCACTAATTCTATGAGAAATAAAAGAAAATACTAATTGTACTCGTGAAATTTTAAATAGCTCACCGTCCAAACACAGAACAAGTAATCTGACATTCATAAATAGCGTTGTAATTACTGACACAGTTGTTGCATTATTGTACTCTCCACAATGCGGAGTAACGTACACATACAAATTTACAACAATCCACATGACAAATAAAACATTACATCATACAAATAAAAAATAATGGTGAGATAAAAAATTGCTTAGTTACCGGGATCTCCGTTATTTTTATGAGTAATTCAAACTTCACTAATTCTATGACAAATAAAAGAAAATACTAATTGTACTCATGAAATTTTAAATAGCTCACCGTCCAAACACAGAACAAGTAATCTGACATTCATAAATAGCGTTGTAATAATCTTTACACGGCAATGTCTAAATACAAAACAAAATCAACAAAAGAAAAAAAATTGCATACAGTAGTTACACGTAGGAGTCAGGCTCCATATCAATACACGCAATAAATAGTTAACAATAAGTGCTTGAATCCACCAGTAGCTCTCGTATCTTACTGTACTGCTCATTTCTCTGTTGTTACACATTTGGACGACAAGAACTTGCATTTCGACTAGCCTTCGTTACACTTTAATGTGAAATATCACCACTGTGATAATGAAAATAAGTGGCTTCAGTCAACACACCAACAAGATCATTACTGTCCACGACATTAAAAGGCATCAGTTAATTCCGATATTTGTTGTGCAATGCAAACTCTTGTCCCCTGTGACAATCTTACTGACCAATGCTACGTTAGTATCACGCCACTGGCTAATAATTAAAGCATCATTGTACCAAATATTCTAATAAACATGCTACGTGAA
Source organism: Schistocerca nitens (assembly GCF_023898315.1). Taxonomy (NCBI): domain Eukaryota; kingdom Metazoa; phylum Arthropoda; class Insecta; order Orthoptera; family Acrididae; genus Schistocerca; species Schistocerca nitens. Next base: position 328,888,193 of record NC_064615.1, on the reverse strand, counting down.
CTTGATAACCCAGAACAAACAAAAAACAAACACTAACTATTCTAAACACCAATGTTAATGAAATACAATTACACTTGCTGTCCCTTAAGGAATGAAACATAAAAAAAATTTACACAATTGCAAGTACAAATACATTATTCCATATCTTGCGAGTCATACGGAATCATTTCATTCTGTGATTTTCTTGGGGTCTAAAAAGTTGCTGACAGGTTCCCTAGAAACAATGTCTCGGTGTCAAAGCTCTCCCATGGTTACCCGGACGAAAGTCTTTAAGTCACTCAAATTGGCATTTTGAACACGCACTGAACAGTAAACTGTATCTCACATTAAACACAAATGTCATAGTCACACTCAGCGTACCATCCACACGAATCTGGTTGTCCAGAAATGGCCCTACAACTACTATTACCCACGGTTCTGTCCTTTCAGTTCGTGGTGTAACTAAAAGTCGTAAGGTACAACAAACAGCACTTATTCCCGCACCAATTCAAGAAATGTCTCCTACTACAGACACAAATGTCAATGTCCCACTCTAGTTTCTTGCGGTCATACAATAATTAGTCACCAAACGACAACTGTCCTCTTCAAGAATACCAAGCGTCTCACATGCAATTCACAAAGCACACTTAACAAGTCACTGCCAAAAGTTTATGGATCCCACCATTCAGTGGTCAAGACAAAACAAAACGATCGTCCTGTCTGCTAAAGACAAAATCTTTTCCATCACTCACAACATGGAAACACCAGTCCTTCACTTTCCACCTTATGGAGACATACGAGCAGTCATCTTGTTTCACGGCTCCACAGTCCAGTACTAGTTAATAGCTGCTAGGAAAAAATGCCCGCCGGGCTCTGCCGCGCGTCGTCCATTCTGCCGTGGCGCCGCTGCGCGCGCCGTTGAGCAGAAGAAACCACCCGCTGTTGCCTCCGCGGGATACTTTCCCCAGTCGTAAGGGTGGCGGAACTTATGAATGGCCAGTGGTATGTGCGTGTCGCCCCAGGCCGTTGACCTGCTGTAGCGGGCACATGGAGTGTACCCCGATCGGCAGTGGAGTGGGGAGTGCCGCGGCTCTGTCACCCGTCGCCATGGCGACGTCAGCTCGGCCCGCTAGCGGTATGGGCGTTACAACACCGAATCAGTCAGACCCTTCCGTGCATCTCGCAACATTACAGACAAAAGGATATTCTTACAGTATTTAAATACTCATTGATTGCATGTATGATCTATTAGATACATTGGTAATAAAAGAATCTTTGTTCTAAAAAACATAAAATTAAACACCCTAGTTTTCTACACATACAAAATCAACATTTATCTCTTTTCTATATACAGCCCACACTTGTGCTATTGATTGTACCTGTCGTCCCTCATACAAAACATGAAAGTGTAAAATAAAAAACAAGTAACAATCTATACAACTCCTAATTACAATATAAAATAGTAAACTACTCTAACATCCTATCACAGTGAAAATATTAGAAACTGTTTATTCTAAAACTACAATATACAATGAACCTTTGTGCTTGTGACAGACTGAAATTAAAACCCCTTGAAAGTGTTCTAACAAAAAATGAGAAAATAATCTACACAGCTCACTATTACCTACCACATGTTATTAAATATTAAACTACTTTAACATCCTAACACAATAAACATTTTAGAAACTGGTGACTCTAAATCTACAACATACAATGCACCTTTGTGCTTGTGACAGACTGAAATTAGTATCTTTCTATATATTTTACCTTTTTATTATATATAACAACATTTCTAGGACATGTATGAACCATCCACATGATGTCAGATCCTGACCTGCCATCGAGGTTCATCCCAATCAAACAATACATAATAATGTTTTAGTTACCGATCAGTAGCATCCCCTTTACAGGAGTGTGCGCATTGATCACACTACTCTACGACTCTCACTCACCAGACATCACATTTTCCTTCTCATTCAATCCATTAAGGGGCTCCGGAACGCCCTAGACTTGCAATGTTAAAACAATGCTTATAAATTACATCTTTCCTCACAAAGTATTTGAGGTAGGAAGTTGAACTTTTTACAGATTATTTATTGGAATATGGGCTACAACTTAACACAGGGATTTTACAAAATTTTAGTTCAGTTATTAAAGATGATTTTTTTTCAATTGTAGTGAAAATTCACAACATTTTTTGGCAATTTTTTATTTATATATTCAAAAATATACAGTTTTTTGGAAAAAGGCTGTGTTAAATTATGCAGAAGGTACTGTGTAACATTTACTGAAAGTTTGAGACAAATATGTTTGGAAGATCCTTAGAAAACATGTAATTAGTATGAGAAAATAAAAGTTTTGGGAATCGAGCGACAAAGATTGGATTAACTTTTTAGTGCATTCCAGGTCCATTGGATGGATTATCTTCATCCTCTGCAAACTCCTCCTCCAGCTTCCTCTTGTTCCTCCTCCTGTTTACTCTTGCTTGTATTTCTAGACTCTTTACAGCCCTGTCTGCAGCCCGAAGGCGTTCCTTGTCTAAAGCAAGCATCGCTCGTACCATGTTAGAACCTATCTTCATTCCCATATTTCTAAATACCTTGCACCTTACAATGTTGCCATCATTGAAAGTCGCAACAGCATCATACACACCAAAGTGAAGTGTTTCTATTCCAAGAAATACAGTCTTTGGGATTCTCGACCATATAACACTAGCCGGCCGAAGTGGCCGTGTGGTTAAAGGCGCTGCAGTCTGGAACCGCAAGACCGCTACGGTCGCAGGTTCGAATCCTGCCTCGGGCATGGATGTTTGTGATGTCCTTAGGTTAGTTAGGTTTAACTAGTTCTAAGTTCTAGGGGACTAATGACCTCAGCAGTTGAGTCCCATAGTGCTCAGAGCCATTTGAACCATATAACACTATTTACACTTTCATTGGGGTTTTGAGTTTTTCCGTGAATACACTTTTTCAACAGTTCAGGTGCTGCTAAGTCTCTGAAAACAAGGTTAGCCACAACACATACTTTATCTCACATCACTAAAATGTACCTGATGAACACGGACGTTAATAATAACACCATTTGACAGCAGTTTAACAGCGCCACAGTGGGTCACGCCCATGTAGAACACATTTAAAAAAAAATTTAAAAATAGTTGTAGTCTTCGGAATTGAATTAATTATATATCTATTAAAAGGTAATAGTCTGCAGATTCAGAAAACGCAAAAAAGTAGAAATTGAACTTTTCATGATTTTGAACCTTTCCGGAGCCCCTTAATACACTAACAGAATAGGTCTAGAAGTCAGCTAACCTTAACACCACCACATTCACGACAACATACCATACCTTTGCTCCCTTATACTCATAACACCACCACACTCACAACATACCATACCTTTGCTCCCTTATACTCAACCACATAACACATGAAGCTGTTTCGGAGATAGCATTCCAGTCTCCGAATTCGTCCTTTCACTCTGGCACCTCTCTCCATCGGCTTACCTCTGCATTCACTTTACTGATTATTCATCCTCCTAAATGTCAAATTAGAATTGCGACATTTCATCTAAGAACAAAAAATACACAAATTATTCATCCTGCAAAATAACTGTACACATTATTGGTACCGTTATGAATAGTTATACTGGTACCAGGCTTCAACAACAACAAAAAAATTATTTTTGCCAAATAGCAAATCTTATGGTAAGAATTAGATTTTACACTTATATTACATCCTACGTCAGTATCCCACAACGTTCACCATCTGGATCTTATACTCCCTTTATGTCCTTTCACATTGTGCAGTTGTCCTCATCTCTTCATTCGTATTTCGGCTCTCCGTCCGTCCATTACTCCATCATTTCCTGGTCTTCCTTCGCCATTGGCATCAATCTCTGTTGCAGCATACACAGGCCTCTCTGTAACATACATCTAAGACATCTCCACATTATTAATTCTACTCACCTTTATTTACCACTGTTTCATCACGTCGAATCTCTCTTTATTAATCACATTGCTTCACGTCGCTTCTCTCCTTATATATCACCTTTATCCACTACTATTTATCACGTCGCTTCTCTATCTACCATCTTTATCCACTCATTAATCATCACGTCGTTTCTGCTTGATCCTTATTCATATGACAAAAAATACGTACATACACCACTCTGTCGACTCCTGTTCATGACTCACTTGACCAGTCTATTCCGTCATACTTCCCGACATCCCGCCTGAAAATTCTTATGTTCGATTTGACCCTGCACAACGTTACACACCACAAATAAATACACTGACTATCTACCATAAATTGCCTACTTTAGATCTATCCTTAACTTTTCCATAATTTGATGTTAGAAATGTGATGAAGCCCACGAGATTTTTTTCCCTTGGTCGTCTCAATCAGTACAGCATTTTCATGGACAATCCGCCTCACTCTGAATGGTCCACTATACACAGTAAAGAATTTGCTAGTTAGGAATCTAAGTTTACATGAAAATTAAATGTGTGCAGAGAATATACAAGCTGGGAGAGATGGGACAGCCCAAGTGTTAGAAACTTAGGTGCTAGTGGCCTCTTTCACTAACACCAGATTCCGAACAACCATACACAGCACTTCATTATAACTGTCACCACGACAATGACATCAGATGGCATCTAATTTAAAAAACTTCGATCACATTACTGTTGTTACCTGTAACAGCAGTATAAACGTACCCTATTCCATACAGATCACAATGTTTACTTTTTTACATTACGTGTTAAATACCTGCAATAGTCAAATCACACTAATTAAACTGGACTCATTGACATTATTACATAACATTTTAGCAACTGGTTTCTTTGAAGAAACAGTTCTTTTACTTTACTGCTCGAAATAAAAATTTGCAAATTTTGCTCTGAGAGACCAGCCTAACAGATGCCATTACTGGTGTTTTATTCTCTGATCAGAAGTATGGTATCTGCATTCCTACATATTAGTAGAGTTTGTCTGCTACATAGACAATTTTCAGTGCCAGCTGCATGTGTTTTAAGGCAAGATGCTAAGGGCTGATATGTTGGATTAGTTTCTCCTATCCATCAATCTATTACGACAAGAAAGAAATGCCAGGATTCCATGCTCTCCTGTCATTCTGATAGCTTCTGCCGTTCCTATCCTCAACTCTGTCTGACCTATGAGTCATGTCGGCGTTCACAATGTTGCTCTCATTACCCAGTTCCTGTAAGAAGTGCTGAAATGACGCAGAATCGTCTAAGCCTCTGCCTGCCATCACTATACCTCTGCGCAATTTCACTGGCAACTTCGTTATACAGATCCTAATGAACTCCCCAGGTTCGTAAGTCACATCCAAATATCTGTTTCGTCTGAACATTTCCTGATAGCACGACACTGAATCCCTTATACCACCTTCGTTACGATTTGGCATCATCAATATGCTTTGCTTAAGCTGGTCCTGCTTACTTTTCGACCAGAATTCATTTAAATAGCTACTACAGTCTTTAACAACTTCCTGCATTTTTGCTTTAGCCTCGTCCCTCAAATGGTTACACACAACCTTCATTTTGAGGAGCTGTCCCCAGGATGAAGGGAATGAATCTTGAAACTGAGACAGCCTTGGACTATACCCAGTTGGGTTGGCCACATGTTTTATCCGACACAACCGTTCTTCTAACTCTCTGAGTTCGTCTTCCGCTTTCTGCCTATTTTCGTTTTTTGAAATTATCTCACTCTCCCTCTGCAATCTTCCTGGTGGTGTGTTACCTTCGCTACTGCACGCTAATTGCAACTGTGCTAGTTCTTCACTATGTTTCCTACTTATTTCTAATTGTGCCTCTTTAAACTGTAATGGTGATTGTATCTCCTCCTGGTCGGCATAAACCTCTCGCTGCGTACTGTCAGAACCTGTCTCGCCTCTTGTACTGATCTTTTCTGCATCTGCACTAATCGTATTCATTCTGAGCACTACCTCTCTGATTCGCTCATCCGGCAACACATCCCTACGCTCAGTAGTATCACTCTCTATTGCAAATACTTGTACCTCCAAATTATTAGCTTTTTCTTTCACGGCGTCACATACTTGCTTCAACGCACCCAGATTCTTCTCCCCCTCATCTAACCGATTATTAACTGCGGGCAGATGCTCATCGATAACTGTGTGTAGCTTCCTCATTGCCTCTTTATTTCCCTTATCCAATGCCTCCATACTTTCCTCACTATCTTTATCCATCGCTTCCCATCTTTCCTTGTTACCTCTACGCATCGCGTCCAATATTTCCTTAAACTCCCTATCTCTCTCCTTGTTCTCTCTATCCATCGCTTCCAATATTTCGTTATTTTCTTTATCCATCGCTTCCAATATTTCCTTAAACTCCCTATCTCTCTCCTTAGCCTCCCTCTCTCTCTCCTTAGCCTCCCTATCTCTCTCCTTAGCATCTCTCTCCTTATTATCTCTATCCATCTTCTGTAAAAACTGCAGTATCACATTGTCATTTGCTACTTTCGACGCGGTCACCTCGTTCGCCTGAGAAACCGTAGCTTCGCTAAGGGTAGCTCCACTTTCACTGCATACCTGACCTAGTCCCGGCTCGCCCGCGTCGTCGGGAAAAGCCCCCGATTGTGAACAAAGCCCGCCAAATAAAGGATCACCCAGCAGCGGTCCACTGAACAATACAGCCCCTTCCGAGTGTTTGTCTTTCTCGCTTATTAACCCATGGTCAACAGCTACTTCCTGCTGCACTGCTACATTCACGCCAGAATCGCTATTCTCTAGTTACTACGGACATTACGCAAAAAAAAAATTATAACGATCTTCCAGCCTTAGACGATATAGCAATTAATTACATAAAAAAATAAAAGATCCTCACCAATCCAGAAAGAAATTGCAAATAGAAAAAATTTTACTTCTTAGCGTTATCACAATATATTCCATCAAAAAATAAAAAAATCTTAACAGCACACCCTAACAGCAAAATATCCTGGCAAAAAATATCCTGGCAAAAAATATCCTGACAAAGGAATCCCGGCAGGGTCGAAATTATGAGAGGCACCCACATGCCTTGCTCATACTGTGGCATCAAGCAGTCAGGCCTGCAAGATGAGTGGTCTGCCAAGCGAGTGGATTCTTTCTTAATTTATCGAGTAACATGAACTCTCGTACCTTACTATTTAGTTACTAATTATCCTCCTGTATGAATAATACGCAACGGAAACACGCATCTGACTATCAGTAATTTACAGAACTCTGACTGTACACTACGCACTGGCAATACCACATTTACTTTTTGTCTTTTATTTAACGGCTTTTGTCAACACGTGGCCATCGCACTGAATATGAATGGCGCACACATTATAAATTCAGGACATTATGACAACATACAATTCGAAGGAAAAGTCCACCAATCTTTTTCTTTTCACTATCTTATTTATTCCGATAAATTCTCTAACCTAAACACACAAATTCTATAACCTACAACAATATCACATGAGAAATTCCGCCCAGTGGGCATGGCTTTACACTAGTGAATCTCTATATTATGGTCTCGTAATTTATTTAACGCTACAGTGCACTTTCTGGATAGGATGGTGGATCTTTTATTATATCTCACGCTTCGACTCTCACAATCATCATCACGAAACTTTCCTCCAGATCGAGCGATACAGAAGGAACAAGCATAACCCACAAATCTTTTGAAACTACCTTGCTACTCTCCCATGCAAACCACACATACCCAAATTACATGACATACACCACACAACAATATGAAATACTACACGAAGAATGGTTACAACATTATCACTTTCAGCTTTCCCACTTCAATTAATATTTACCCCAGTTTCACACGACACTGCCCCACTTTGTAATTCTACTTTCCTACTGTGAACTCTGGAGATATATGCACGTCTTCCTGTGCAATGCAAGCCAAGTGGCGTTGCTGGACAGACGGCCGACTCACCTTGATTCTCTCTCAGAGTTTAAATCTAGCGTCACACGGAATCATATCACGCAATTTAACATTAAGAACATAATCATAACACACGCGAGTCCTCAACTGATACCATGGACGAGTACTTCTCTTTATCTTTTGTCTCATACACAGATTGAGACTCACACAGTACTCACCACGTGGAAGTACTCGTCTCTAATTTCAAGTCCTGCACACGCCATTTCTTAAATATTTCAACTTATGGTACACACGCTATTTCTTAAATATTTCAACTTATGGTACGCACGCTATTTCTTAAATATTTCAACTTGTTGTACACACGCTAGTAATTCAGCATAACTTAAGCACACGGAAGTATTTCAACTTATTGCTACACGTGGTTTCATTGTGACCGTTGGTCACTTCCGAAGATTACTACAGTCCCATTAATATTACCTGCCTGACATTTAATTCTCCCCACAAAAGTTGCTGAGATAGAGAAATTATTATTTCAAACTACTCTTAAATATTCCACATGCATACCATGTCTCCACTCTTTTGTCATTACGGAGCACAACTAAAACAGGTCTTAACAGCACAAGATCCAGCGGCAGAGTGCTGAAACATGGCCGTATTCAGGTTCTCTCGCACCTCTGTCGAAGTGGGAGAAGCACCTTGCTACCTTATTGGTCAGCCACATTTCAGGCGCTCAAAGCTCTCGTAAATTTCATCTCTTTGGACCCACCAAAGGTGGCCAAAGGATCGACTCAAAGATGATCATATATTCACATTCACTATCTGCGGTTAGCAGACGACCATACATTCATTCATTCCACAGATCTCACCAAACTGGATGTAGGGATTTACATTGTGGGAGTGCACATGTGATCAATTAAATAAATAAATTGTCATTCTTTCCCACACTGGTATCCGGCTTCACTGTATTAATTGAAATTGAGTTATTTTACAAAAAAAATGTGTTGTTCTGACAAAAATAATGAAGTATTTCGTACCTATTTTCAATGTCGGGCGGTACTGTACCCTTTCAAGGTGACGGTCAACGGTGAGGCCAAGGTAGGTGAGGGTGGGGGTGAGGCGGACAGGACGGGCGCAGACAGTAAGGGAGAAATCCAGGAGCCAGAAGGAGCGATTGGTACGACCTACGATGATTGCCTGGGTCTTGGAAGGATTGATTTTCAGGAGCCGTTACACCATGCGGAAAAAAGGTCAAAGTGATTCTGGAGAAGGCGTTGGGACCGTTGGAGGGTAGGAGCAAGGGCGAGGAATGCGGTGTCATCAGCATATTGCAAGGGTGTATTGGGGGGGGGGGGGTTGGGGCATATCTGCCGTGTACAGGAGGTAGAGGAGAGGACAGAGCCCTGGGGCACACCTGCAGAGGGGTAGAAGGTGTGGAAATTGGCATTATGGATGGTAACATAGGAGGGGCGGCGGGAGAGGAAGGAGGCCATCAGACGGATGTAGTTGACAGGAAGGGCGTAGGTTTGGAGTTTAAACAGGAGACCGGGATGCCAGACACGGTCGTAGGCCTTTTCGAGGTCGAGGGAGACAAAAATGGCGGAGCGACGGGAGGTAAGCTGGAGGGAGAGGAGATGAGTGAGGCGGAGGAGTTGGTCATCGGCAGAGAAGGAAGGTCGAAAGCCACATAGGGTGTTGGGGAGGAGGTGGTTTTGGCGGAGGTGGTGATGGATGCGCCGGGAGATGATGGATTCCAAGAGCTTGCTGAACACCGATGTGAGACAGATAGGACGATAGGAAGAGGCATCAGGAGCTCCTGAGGGCGGGCGGCCGATTTAAATCCCCTCTCCCCACGGGCCGCTCTCTTCGCCGTCCGCGCCCGCGCGCCGGCGGTAGCGAAGACGTGGGCGTCGGAATCTGTCGTAGCGTCGATGTACTTGCAACGTCCGCCCTGGTCGCCAGTTCGTACTTAAGACGACTCTCAGCAAGAAGTACGAACTGGCGACCAGGGCGGACGTAGCAAGCACATCGACGCTACGACAGATTCCGACGCCCACGTCTTCGCGACCGCCGGCGCGCGGGCGCGGACGGTGAAGAGAGCGGCCCGCGGGGAGAGGGGATTTAAATCGGCCGCCCGCCCTCAGGGGCTCAGTTCGTCAGCACACCTGATGATGGCGACATGTCTGATCGCCGAAATATTGTGCCCGTTGGACACTATGAACCGGCAGTATACCCGTGGACTGTTCGAGCAACAAATACGCCGGGAGAAACTGAAGAATCACAGGTTTTAAATTGTAAAACATTCCAGGGGCTGATGTGGACGCTGACCGCAATTTATTGCTAATGAACTGCAAAGTAAAACTGAAGAAACGGCAAAAAGGTGGGGATTTAAGGAGTGGGACCTGGATAAACTAAAAGAACCAGGGGTTGTAGAGAGTTTCAGTGACAGCATTAGGAATCGATTGCCAAAAACGGGGGAAACAAATACAGTAGAAGAAGAATGGATAGTTTAGAGAGATGAAATAGTGAAGGCAGCAAAGGGTCAAGTGGGTAAAAAGACGAGGGCTAGTGAAAATCCTTGGTAACAGAAGAGATATTGAATTTACTTGATGAAAGGAAAAAACATAAAAACGCAGTAAATGAAGCAGCCGAAAAGGAATACAAATGTTTCAAAAATGAGACCGACAGGAAGCGCAAAATGGCTAAGCACGGAAGGCTAGAGAACATATGTAAGAAAGTAGAGGCATATAGCATTAGGAGTAAGATAGATACTGTCTACAGGAAAATTAAAAAGACTTTTGGAGAAAAGAGAACCACCAGTATGAATATCAAGAGCTCAGATAGAAAACCAGTTCAAAGCAAAGAAGGGAAAGCAGAAAGGTAGGAGTATAGATGGTCTATACAAGGGCGATCTACTTGACAATGTGATGGAAATGGAAGGGAAATGAAGATGAAATGGGAGATATGATACTGCGTTAAGAATTTGACAGAGCACTGAAAGACTTAAGTCGAAACAAGGACCTGAGAGTAGACAACATTTCATTAGAACTACTGATAGCCTTGGGAGAGCCAACCACGACAAAACTACCATCTAGTGAGCAAGATGTATGAGACAGGCGAAATATCCTCAGACTACAAGAAGAATATAGTACTTCCGATCCCAAAGAAAGCAGGTGTTGACAGGTGTGAAAACTACCGAATTATCAGTTTAATAAGTCACGGCTGCAAAATACTATCGCGATTATTTACAGACGAATGGAAAAACTGGTGGAAGCCGACTTCGGTGTACATCAGTTCGGATTCCGTAGAAATGTTGACCCTACGACTTATCTTAGAAGACTGATTAAGGAAAGGCAAACCTACATTTCAAGCATGAAACTACTTGGCAGATTAAAACTCTTTTCAGGACCGAGACTCGAACTCGGGACCTTTGTCTTTCGTGGGCAAGTGCTCTACCATCTGAGCTACCGAAGTACGACTCACGCCCCGTTCTCACAGGTTTACTTCTGCCAGTACCTCGTCTCCTACCTTCCAAGCTTAACAGAATCTCTCCTGCGAAATTTGCAGAACTAGCACTCCTGGAAGAGAGGATATTGCTGAGACATGGCTTTGCAACAGCCTGGGGAATGTTACCCTAATGAGATTTTGTCACTCTGCAGCGGAGTGTGTGCTGATATGAAACTTACTGGCAGATTAAAACTGGAGGAGTGCTAGTTGTGCAATTTTCGCAGGAGAGCTTCTGTGAAGTTTGGAAGGTAGGAGACGAGGTACTTTCGGAATTAAAGCTGTGAGGAGGGGGGTGAGTTGGGCTTGGATAGCTCAGTTGGTAGAGCACTTGCCCGCGCTCGACAATGGTCCCAAGTTCGAGTCTCGGTCTGCCACCCTGTTTTAATCTGCCAGGAAGTTTCATATCAGCGCACACTCCGCTGCAGAGAAAAAAAAATCTCATTCTGGTCACATTTCTAGCATTTGTAGACTTAGAGAAAGCTTTTGACAATGTTGACTGGAATACTCTCTTTCGAATTCTGAAGGTGGCAGGGGTCAAATATAGGGAGCGAAAGGCTATTTACAATTTGTACGGAATCCAGAAGGCAGTTATAAGAGTCGAGGGGCACGAAAGGGAAGCAGTGGTTGGGAAGGGAGTGAGACAGGGTTGTAGCCTATCCCCGGTGTTATTCAATCTGTATATTGATCAAGCAGTAAAGGAAACAAAAGAAAAACTTGGAGTAGGACTTAAAATCCATGGTGAAGTAATAAAAATCTTGAGGTTCGCCGATGACATTATAATTCTGTTAGAGACAGCAAAGGATCTGGAAGAACAGTTGAACGGAATGGACAGTTTCTTCAAAGGAGGATATAAGAGAACATCAACAAAAGCAAAACGGGGATAATGGAATGTCGTTGAATTAAATCAGGTGGTGCTGGAGGGATTAGATTAGGAAATGAGACACTTAAATTAGTAGATGAGTTTTGCTATTTGGGGGGCAAAATAACTGATTATGGTCGAAGTAGATAGGACATAAAATGTAGACTGCCAATGGCAAGAAATGCGTTTCTAAAGAAGAGAAATTTATTAACATCGAGTATATGTTTAAGTGTCAGGAAGTCTCTTCTGGAAGTATTTGTGTGGAGTGCAGTCATCCATGGAAGTGAAACATGGACAATAAATAGTTTAAATAAGAAGAGGATAGAAGCTTTCGAAATGTGGTGCTACAGAGGAATGCGAAGATTAGATGGGTAGATCACGTAACTAATGAGGAGGTTCTGAAGAGAATTGGGGAGAAGAGGAATTTGTGGCGCAACTTGACTAGAAGAAGGGATTGCTTGGTAGGACACATTACGAGGCATCAATGGACCATCGGTCTAGTACTGGAGGGAAGTGTGGAGAATAAAAATAGTAGAGGTAGACCGTGAAAAGAATACACTAAGGAGATTCAGAAGGATGTGGGCTGCAGTAGTTACCCGGAGATGAAGAGGCTTGCACAGGTTAGAGTAGCATGAAGACCTGCATCAAACGAGTGTCTGACTGAAGACCACAACAACAAAAACAATGCAATTACTCAATCTGTGAGAGAAAAGTGCATAATGGGAGCAATAAGTGCACACTCACAGATGCTGTACCACATTATGTTTATGTTATATAAATAAATTGTAATTATTGAGAGTAAAAGACATCGTATCGCTTCTCAGGTATTCAGCTAAGGACATCACACACATCCATGCCCGAGGCAGGATTCGAACCTGCGACCGTAGCAGTCGCGCGGTTCCGGACTGAGCGCCTAGAACCGCGAGACCACCGCGGCCGGCTTGTTCGTCATCAATTAGCTCGTGAACAACACATACCATTCCTATCCTGCATCGTTACTAGTGAGGAGAAATGGTGCCTTTATACTGACATGAGAGAAAGAAAGTAATGTCAGAGCCCAAACAAGGCAGCAACTCCCCGTGCGCATCCACAATGGGTTCGGTTGGTAAGTCAGTCATTCCGCACCCACCGTATTCACCTGATCTTGTGCCCTCCGATTTTCGCCTTTTTCACTCTCTGTTGAACGGCCTTCAAGGAACTTCCTTTCCGGATGGAAATGCGCTCCGAACATGTCTCGACGATTTCTTCTCCTCAAAACTACGTGATTTCCTCAGACGCGGAATCGAAAGGTTACCCCACCGTTGGCCAGACTGCTGTAAATGGTGAAGGAGAATACTCGTATATTATTGATCACTAAAGTCTCTGTTACTGTATGTGTTGTGTTTACTAAACTTACGGGGAAAACGCTGCGTACTTATGCAGCAACCAATAAATGCCCACTAAAGTAGCACGTGGACAGACGGCAAGTTACGCCGTTTCACATATGCTCGTCTCTAGGCGGTAGGCCATAAGAATCTGCCGTTTGTTGACCAACGGATTTCTCCATTTGCGATCTCCATCGTTACTAGAATGATTCCCTATTCGCCTCTGCACCGCTTATACACTTTCCTTGCTGCGTCACGTGCCCGCGTCCTTACCAGGGGGCATTCAGTCTTACTGTGTGAATGGTTATGGATCGTCAGCATAGCGGAAAGACAATAGACTCGTCGTTGAGAGGACTACGGTTCAAATTCCCGAATGGGCGTCAAGTTTTAGGTTTTTCACGATTTCCCTCAAGCGCTTAAGCTGGATGCTGAGACGGTTCCTTTAAAAAGGCACTGCTGTCTTCTAGTCTGAGCTTATGCTTCGTCCATAATAATGTCGTCGTTGATGGCGTGCTAAGTCCTTCCTTGCTGTAATTAAGGATATGAACTCAGTAATACGAAAAATGTGTGCTGTTATTGTAGTGGACTGACAAGGCAGCCAGTCCACAGTGACGGGTAGCCGAAAGGGCACACGTACACACACGCCGACTGGCGCGAAGTCTGGAACAGGATACGTGATGAATGTGATAAAGAAAAGAACGTAGCTACTAGAACACTTAACTTTTATATCGTCCTTTGGTACACAGCATTCTTGATGATACAAGTGAGCCTATCTTGAGATACATGCAATGGTACAAATGGCGCCTTGCTAGGTCGTAGCCATGGACTTAGCTGAAGGCTATTCTAACTGTCTCTCGGCAAATGAGAGAAAGGCTTCGTACGTGTAGTCGCTAGCAAAGTCGTCGTACAACTGGGGCGAGTGCTAGTACGTCTCTCGAGACCTGCCTTGTGGTGGCGCTCGGTCTGCGATCCTGACAGTGGCGACACGCGGGTCCGACATGTACTAATGGACCGCGGCCGATTTAAGCTACCACCTAGCAAGTGTGGTGTCTGGCGGTGACACCACAGTTATCATCATATCTCTTAGTTATTCGAATTTCCATTTATGGGCAGTCGTGGAATGACAGAGATATTATATCATTCACTTACGTTACCTTTTCACCAATCTCTAATTTGTGGCATTTAAACCCTCTTTTTCTGTTGTTAATATTTGCAGCTCTTTTCCTCAGTTGCTAATGATTACTTCAGTTATGTTTTATCGCAAAGAAATTTATTCTCAGCTGTCAGACACGTTTTTCCTGTTAATGTTAGGCATCTTCGTTAGTCAATAATACATATAAAATTATTTAATTATACATAGTTTGATGCTAGATTCGTAGTGATTCTTTTGGAGTTCGTTTATATCTAGCTATTACTATTTACAATTATAAGTTTGTGTTTCTTACTTACATTAATTTTCGTGTCCTGTTGATACAGCCGTCTGTTGCCCTGTATATGCTAAATGTAAATGGTATACGTTTCTTTGTGTAAATATTTCTTTGTATATAACCTACTCCGTAGAAACTCAAGGATCCTGGGAGGGTGGATTGGGGTGTGTCCACATACACACACACACACACACACACACACACATATTTACTGAAAGAAACCCATACTATGTGCATTTAGCATATATAGGATAACAAATGGCTCTATCAATAGGACTCAAAAATGGATGAAACTGCAGAACACAAACATATAATTTCAAATAGAAATAGCTAGATCTAATCAAACTGAAAAATAATCTTTACAAATCTCACATCAAATATGCATAATTAAATAATTTTATACGTGTTATAGACCTCTGAAGGTGCCTAACATGAATAGGCAAAACATATCTGGTACTGAAGAATAAATTTCTCTTGCAAAAGACTGTAGTTTTCTTATCTTTGCGATAAAACATTATTGAAGTTATCTTTTACAGTCTTGCATGTATCATTTAATTTCTTTTTAAACACAATGGTCTCAGTTATCCTACGAATCACTTTGTGCAATGTATTGTGCAGTTTCTGCCCTTGGAGGAAACACTTGTTGGAAGTTTTCATTTATTTTTTTCTTGGGTAGATGTAACTTAAGTGTGATTCTTGTTCCATGATGATGGATAAAAATGTTAGTGTAATGATTTTAAATATCTTTTTTTAATGTGCTGTATCAGGGTGTCAGGATGGCACTTGAAATTACGTACCCTGGTACAGGTTGTGGTGACAGTGTGGACTGGTTAGCCAAGTGCGGGTTTAGAGCCAAGTGACTGCCCGCTGATAAATTGTACAGGTAACATTCGTTTATTTCTTCGTCAGACAGAGCAGCTGTTGCAGTGAGCAGTCAGGTTCGGACTACGGTCCTAGAGCGTGGAGAGGGTGCTGAACTCAGCACACGGCCTTCATTGACACCGCCACCTCACTGCGGAACGCAAACCTTAGATGGGCAGAGTCCTGCCGTTGGCATTACGGAGGCGAGGATGCGCAGTGTCAGAGCGCAGGCAGCTATGCCGACCTATGCTGTTGTCGACGGTGGTGGTGGCGCAGACGCGTGCTTCAATTCAGTGACGAACTGTGGAATCCAGGGTAGGGAGCAGCAGTAGTGGCTTGTAGTGGTACAGTGTGTCTGCACAAGGGAAGCCAGCAGCAGCGTAGTGTGCCCACACTGCCTCGACAATTAATAAGGAGCAGATAGGTGTCTTGCAGTCGACAGAAGTTGGCCAGCGAATGGTCCCAGATCTGATAGTAGCAACTATATGACCCATTTCTGCTCAGTGATTGGCGTGGAGTACCTCTCGTAATTGGTTCCGGGCCGTGACAGCCACTGCATTGCTAAAATGGGTTGTGCTTGTATGGGCTTGGCTCACTACTGTTTTGCTAGGCCAACACTCCTTCTCATGAAGGGCAAGGAAGGGGCGCTGTGCAGGGCCAGTGTCAGCATCACTACAGAACTGGTTCAAATGGCTCTGAGCACTATGGGACTTAACATCTGAGGTCATCAGTCCCCTAGAACAGAACTACTCAAACCTAACTAACCTAAGGACATCACACACATCCATGTCCGAGGCAGGATTCGAACCTGCGACCGTAGCAGTCGCGTGGTTCCGGACTGAAGCGCCTAGAACCGCTCGGCCACCGCGGCCGGGCGGCATCACTACATCGTGGTTTTTGTACATCTGCTGTGTGAGTGACGGACAGCACTGGCAGAGTTATGAGACCTAGAACTATGGTAGCTCTTCCTACCACGTGCCCCAGTCAGAGGTTCTTGCTGTGTCGTCCCCGACTGCCCAATGCTTGCAACGTATCTCCTTGGCCACCTACTCCCATCCTACCTCTCTAAAACAACCTACATCAACCAGAAGTGACATCTACTATTAATTTGGCCACGGGTTTCAACCACTATGTAAAGGTGCGGTGCTACGCAGTGTATATTGAATTGGCAGGTTTAGTTTGAATGCTCACCTCTTTAAACAGATTTTGAGTATGAGCTCAGTTATTCTGTAATGCTGTAAGATTTTGCTGGCATACACTTAATGTTCTGTAAATTATTTTTGTTTTAAATTTATAATAGCTCGCTGTTAACTATGCACAATCGTATTATTAATCATTTCATTGGCTGATACTGGATAGCACCATGTACTAACAATTTCTGTAGTATTGCGTATCTGGGAGTTAACTAGAGCAGAGCACTGACAGAAAGGGTTGCGTGGAGACCACAATCCTCAGAAACCTCTATCCGCTACAGATGGATTGGAAGGAGAATTGTTGTGTTCTGCCCGCATCTCGTGGTCGTGCGGTAGCGTTCTCGCTTCCCACGCCCGGGTTCCCGGGTTCGATTCCCGGCGGGGTCAGGGATTTTCTCTGCCTCGTGATGGCTGGGTGTTGTGTGCTGTCCTTAGGTTAGTTAGGTTTAAGTAGTTCTAAGTTCTAGGGGACTGATGACCATAGATGTTAAGTCCCATAGTGCTCAGAGCCATTTTTTTTGTTGTGTTCTGCAGGGGTGAATATTTACTGTCCTGAGAGAGAACAGAACGAGGAAGCGGCAGTTTATAATGTTGGAGACTGCAGAACCCACGTAGTGCGGACAGTGTGGGTAGGAGGTTGCACTCTGGTGCGCTGAAAAAAAAATTTCAGAATAGCATACCTGGCGGAAGAGCGTTGCGGGCGGAATAGGGTGACAAGACATCTTTTTTGGTGTGGAGGAATGCGGAGAGTCACAAACGATGATCGCGAGCTTACCTCCGAAGAATCTTCTCACAGGAAGAGCCAGGGCACGCCTCCCACCAAAAAGCTGAGATACATATTTGATTTGCTGAGTGCTAAGGATGCAGGTGGGGAAACGGAAATTTCCAGAAAATCTTCTGAAAGGAGTATGAGATTCAGGTAATTGTCTGGCAGACTCATGACCCGTGTGTGGGAGGTCATGTTTTTGTAATGGCTGCTGAGATTCGTCGCCTGAGTGCAAACATAGACGCCGCGTGTCCAGGAGGAAACGGCGTATGGCGTGCAGACGCTTTCCTGCGTGAATTGATCGAAGACACTTCCCTCTGGGGACCGACCGAGAGACTTCGCTGGCGAGACCAACAGCAGAGAATCTGGCGGTTAGATTTTGAGAAGTCTTGATTTCGCCACAAGGAGTACGTGATGTCGTTTCTCTGAGAACAGAGTTGTTATGATGTTTACTCGAGTGCCGATTCTTTCTTTACTTCTGTGGGGCGCTTCTTTTCGGAAGAATACTTGAGTCGAATTCGGTTCCTATCTGGTGAACAAACAGAAATCTTGACTAATGTTTTGTCTTGTCTTTAGGTAATTTCAGCCCTAGGACTTTGCGGACAGCATATTGCATCCACTGTGTAGGTAGAGAATTGCACAGCTGCCAGTGTCTCAACGAGCAGATGATCGGTGCAGCATAACTGCTGTCTGTATTTCAGTAGGTGATACACATACATCACTAAGTTTTGGGTTCCGATTGCTTATCGACTGAGCTTTCTCTGAAAGTGTCAGTCAGTGTGTAGGCCTTCTGTTTCTCACCGCTAACCAGTATCGGCCAACTTAGTGTCCCTATAATAAAAGACGGAGCGCTCTAATGGAATTCAGATATATTTCCTGCCAATTTCGAAGTTACATTTAGGGTAGAATCTGACATCGTGTTCTTCATATTTATACAATTTTTCCAGTCTGTATGTTTTTTGATGGTAAACAATTTACGGTATCCATTCTAGTAGCATCCCCATGGAAATAATTGGATTGATTTGCTAAACTGAAGTGAAGTGAAACCGTAACACGATAATTCGTTTTATGGAAATCCTTAGGTGTAGGTTGTCAATGGCAGCGTCGTTTTAATGATTTGCAGATGTGAGAATTCCATTGCGGAGACAGCATTAGGCAACCAAACGTACACACGCTGCATTTTACAGACACCACCCACGGGGGTTTACAGTTGTTTCTCACTATTATGCTTAGGGCCTTCTCCTGCAGCTTGAAAATGGTGCTCACATTTCTTCTGTTTGGTCCTTCTTCCTCCTATCATCCCCCCAAAAAAAAGAATAAATAAATAAATAAATAAATTACCGCAGTGAAAGAACAGGTGTATATAGAGGCAGTTACACAATAATCACATGACTCTAATTACATATACACTGATGGAATTCTTTTTGATAATATCTTTGTGTACTCATTCCACTTTAACAGGCAGTTAGTTTTCATCCCTAAAACTTTAGTCTTCACTGGTTCAGGGAAAACAACTCATATGAAACAGAGCTCACTTTATTCACATACGATACAGTAAATAGCAGATGCTAGGGAGCATGTAGGTGCCGTCTTTCTAGGTTTGGGTTGGATTGTTTGTGGGAAGAGGCTAAACAGCGAGGTCATCGGTCTCATCGGATTATGGAAGGACGGGGAAGGAAGTCGGCCGTGCCCTTTCAAAGGAACCATCTCGGCATTTGCCTGGAGTGATTTAGGGAAATCACGGAAAACCTAAATCAGGATGGCCGGACGCGGGATTGAACCGTCGTCCTCCCGAATGCGAGTCCAGTGTGCAAACCACTGCGCCACCTCGCTCGGTTTTCTAGGTTTCCGAAAGCCCTTAGATACTATGCTATACTATCAGCTTACAACAAAAATGTTATCATAAGGAGTTTCTTCATGGATACGCAATTGGCAGAAATAATTTTTGTCCAACAGAACTCAGTACGCTATAGAAGACAGCATATGTTCAATAATTGGGAAGGTAACAACGGGTGCGTCCAAAGTAGCGCAATGGGACCAATCATGTACTTAATATACAAAAACAAATTCTCGGACAGGCTCAGAAGCGCAGTCTAAAGGAACGGATTGCCGTTGAACGTTCGCAATGACAAAAGGAAATACTTTAACTTAATTTCCACTTCGCGTAATGAATGTCAGCTGCCTGAAATGTGGACAAGTGCAAAATAGTGACTGCAGCAAAGAGAAGGAAGCAATGGTTTCCGATCGGTTAACAAGATCAGTGGTAATCCTCCGAATTTCGTTGCAACTTTTTAATGTTTAGTGTTAACAGTAGAAGCAATATGAAATGAGACGAACACGGAAAATCAGTTTAAGAAAAGCGGGTGGAAGATTCAGGTACGTTAAACAGTTCTGTGGAAGTGCATTTCGCCTATAAAGGTAATCTCATACAACTCTCTAGTGCGAGTGATTGTAACGTAGTGCTCCAGCTTAGAGGCCTTAACAGCCGCGGCAGTACAGTCACAGACGCGTAGGTGGAATCACAGCAGGGCGACGTGACACATACGATGAAGTAACAGAGATGTTCAGCGAAAGTGAATAGGAAAGCTTTAGAAGAAAGACGGCGTTTTTCTCGCTAAACTCTGCTGATTAAATTTATGGAACCTGTACTCTTCGAACAATATGTGACAACTGAGCTACTTCCGTCGTGTATTTGGCACAGAGATCATGAGACTAAGGTAAGAGAGATTAGAATGCGTACCAAGGCATATATATTTTTATTTATTTAGTTAACTAGATCGGATTAAGGCCATCAGGCCCCTCTTTCACATCGGACGACGGTTTTACATGTACAATACTTGTTATACATCGTATTTACCTAATAAATAACAATTTAAATATGACGATTAGTATTAAAACGATTTGATTGTATATAGTGAAAATGTGAGTAAATAATACTGACAATGAATTAATAAAATTAATACTGCCAGTACTTCTACTATTGCTACTGCTCAAACAATTATGACAATAGTAGTAATAATAGTAATGACAATAATAAAGACAATAAAAACAGTAATGTTTTCTGATATAGCAAATTCTGGGGAAATGAAAATTAAGAACACTGCGCCAGCTAACAATAATGCGATATGAGAAAGGTCTGGTCCGAAAGAAGGGTGTGCAAAGGTAACGAGTGCGTACAGGGTAATCATTATTGTTGCCTTAGTGTGGATATCTCATAGACTGTCTGCTGTAGCTGGAGATGTTATTCAGTTCTCTAATATAATGCAGAATATTATTCCACAGTCGGCCTTCTGCTACCGAGAAGGACTTCATTGAACGATGGAATGGGACACAGAGGAATGGGTGTTTCTGGCATGTTGATCGGACAAGAGCTTAAGGTCGAGGAGAGATATGAGGGACGGTGTACGTTGATAAGACAGGAGAGAAGACAGAGGAAATGGAAATCTCCATGCTTGTCTCCACGCAGATAGGATAGTTGTGCATTGTTGTTGTTGTTGTGGTCTTCAGTCCTGAGGCTGGTTTGATGCAGCTCTCCATGCTACTCTATCCTGTGCAAGCTTCTTCATCTCCCAGTACCTACTGCAACCTACATCCTTCTGAATCTGCTTAGTGTATTCATCTCTTGGTCTTCCTCTACGATTTTTACCCTCCACGCTGCCCTCCAATATTAAATTTGTGATCCCTTGATGCCTCAGAACATGTCCTATCAACCGATCCCTTCTTCTAGTCAAGTTGTGCCACAAACTTCTCCTCTCCCCAATCCTATTCAGTACCTCCTCATTAGTTACGTGATCTACCCATCTAATCTTCAGCATTTTACTGTAGCACCACATTTCGAAAGCTACTTTTCTCTTCTTGTCCAAACTATTTATCGTCCATGTTTCTCTTCCATACATGGCTACACTCCATACAAATACTTTCAGAAACGACTTCCTGACACTTAAATCTATACTGGATGTTAACAAATTTCTCTTCTTCAGATACGCTTTCCTTGCCATTGCCAGTCTACATTTTATATCCTCTCTACTTCGACCATCATCAGTTATTTTGCTCCCCAAATAGCAAAACTCCTTTACTACTTTAAGTGTCTCATTTCCTAATCTAATTCCCTCAGCATCACCCGACTCAATTAGACTACATTCCATTATCCTCGTTTTGCTTTTGTTGATGTTCATTTTATATCCTCCTTTCAAGACACTGCCCACTCCGTTCAACTGCTCTTCCAAGTCCTTTGCTTTCTCTGACAGAATTACAATGTCATCGGCGAACCTCAAAGTTTTTATTTCTTCTCCATGGATTTTAATACCTACCCCGAATTTTTCTTTTGTTTCCTTTACTGCTTGCTCAATATACAGATTGAATAACATCGGGAAAAGGCTACAACCCTGTCTCATTCCCTTCCCAACCACTTTCATGTCCCTCGACTCTTACAACTGCCATCTGGTTTCTGTACAAATTGTAAATAGCCTTTCGCTCCCTGTATTTTGCCCCTGCCACCTTCAGAATTTGAAAGAGAGTCTTCCAGTCAACATTGTCAAAAGCTTTCTCTAAGTCTACAAATGCTAGAAACGTAGATTTGCCTTTCCTTAATCTAGCTTCTAGCATAAGTCGTAGGTTCAGTATTGCCTCACGTGTTCCTATTATTTCTACGTAATCCAAACTGATCTTCCCCTAGGCCGGCTTCTAGCAGTTTTTCCATTCATCTGTACAGAATTCGCGTTAGTATTTTGCAGCAGTGACTTATTAAACTGATAGTTCGGTAATTTTCACATCTGTCGACACCTGCTAACTTTGCCATTCGAATTATTATATTCTTCTTGAAGTTTGAGGGTATTTCGCCTGCGTCATACAGCTTGCTCACCAGATGGTAGAGTTTTGTCAGGATTGGCTTTCCCAAGGCTGTCAGTAGTTCTAATGGAATGTTGTCTACTTCTGGGGTCTCGTTTCGACCCAGGTCTTTCAGTGCTCTGTCAAACTCTTCACCCAGTGTCATATTTCCCAATGGTGAAATATGGTCAAAGAGACGAACATAACAGATAAAACGGACATAGTCATTCACAATCAGTTCCAGGCGCCGTGAACTTCCATGAGAATGACCTTGAAGCATAACATTGTTGTAATCAATGAGTCATATTTTCCTCGCCTCCTAGCTGGCCGGAGTGGCCGAGCGGTTCTAGGCGCTACAGTCTGGAACCGCGCGACCGCTACCGTCGCAGGTTCGAATCCTGCCTCGGGCATGGATGTGTGTGATGTCGTTAAGTTAGTTAGGTTTAAGTAGTTCTAAGTTCTAGAGGACTGATGACCTCAGATGTTAAGTCCCATAGTGCTCAGAGGCATTTGAACCATTTGAACCTCGCATCATACGCAAATAGTATCACACAAAAAACTGTTTCCTTTTGGTATGAAGTATCCTCTGGCCCCCACTGAACAGAGGCTTGTTAAGTGTATACGTAGACACAAATATATCTTCGTATAAGTTCTCCGAAAAGTGCATGAGGAAATGTATGCTTCTTACAACAGTTTAGATCTGAAGCTGGTAGTGTTTTCTGAATATGGGGATTGTCTGAACAGGATGAAGCAAACATCTTTTACGTTTCACGCCGTCCGTAGAAAATGGACGATACAATGGAAACCATTAGAAAGGGAGCACACAGTTGTTCGTCCGCAGAGCAGCATTGGATAGTTATATATATATATATATATATATATATATATATATATATATATATATATATATATATATATATATATATATATAATGTCAAAATCCACGTTTGGTCGAAGATTTTGGCCACTCATGGTAATTTAATCCATCTTCTGTGGTTTTCTTCCGAGGCTGAATTGCTTTGCGGTCAAATACACCCAGGATGAAAGCTGCAGAACTGAGGTCGAAAGGAAATTAGTCTCCACGAGAGCAGAAATGTAGCACTATGAATAGGTAATGTGTAGTAGGCAATGTGTTTTATGTTAAGTTTTCACGTCCACCGCTCCCAAAATGTGTCAGACTATAACTGTGTGTTTTTTGTTGGGCTTAATGGAGATGGGAAAAATGGGAGGGCAAAACGGGGAGGTGCCAGATTATCTAGTCCTCAACAATACAGACGAGACCACGAACATTACTTTAAGAGAACAACAGACAACAATGATTTAGGTTCTCCTTGTTGGGAAAATACGAAAAATTTTGGAATGAAATTCGAAACATTGGCGTATAGTCTGGTGGAAAAGTGTCTCATCGCCGTGTCGTCGTAATTCTCCACATTATTCTTTCGTCTTTGGACTTGTTACCTCCTTGTCGAGAACCACTTGTTATGGAAGTTTGCTAGACCGTGCAGAAAAGTAATGCCTCAGGATTTTTATGTAAAAATTCTTAATGCGTTTAAAATAAAACAAAAGTTATTAACATTCTGCATCTTTATTCTTCATGTCTACATATTTATTTCGCAACGTAACCTCCCTGGCGACGAACATGTTTCTCCCAACGAGAGACCAATTTGTTGATGCCGTCTTTGTAGAATGTTTTGACTTTGTTGACAGAGCCACAATCTCATTTCTGGTAGTACCGTTTCATTGCTGACAAAATGAAGTCCTCGAAGGTGTTCTTTAAGTTTGGAAACAGATGAATATCAGATGGGGCCATGTCAGGACTGTATGGAGAATAATCGGTGACAGTGAACCCAAGGCGTCGGATTGTTGCAGATGTCGCAGCGCTTGTGTATAGTACGGCGTTTTCATGCTGAAGGAGAGGGTTCCCCATGTGTGGACGTACTCTTTGAATTCGAAACTCGATTACAGCACTTTTTTTTTCTCACGCACCGATATAGTCACGTTACACGCGGAGCGTTCTAGCAGCAGAGGGCAGCAAATGTGTAGACATAAAGAATAAAGATGTAGAATATTAATAATGTCTGCTTTAAGAGTTTTCACATTAAAAATTCAGAGCCAGTACTTCTCAGTACTCCCTTGTAATGTTCTCAGGTGTGAAAATAGATTTACAAGAGGGAGTCGTGAAAAATCAGAATCGAATTCTTCCAAGTGTAAAATTCCCATTGTGTAATTTCGTCCGAGCTTGTTCTAACACCAGGCTACGCTACGAATGATGCAAGGAAGACGTCCCTAAAAGGCGCTGCTAATTTTTCTAGGAACAAGGACTTGTCAGCCTCTTAATAAGGCGGTTGACGCTGTTCCGAACTGTAGCTGCACTTCGCTACTAAGGACAACATGCTGTGATAGTCTTCCGTCTTTGCAAATATAAGAGAAGGCGATTTCTTGCACAACTGCGTGTCTGTTCTTTCAGTAACATATCACGAAGGCAATGTAACGTACCTAGTGGAACAAAACGGTTTGCTTAAGTCACCAGTCTTTCGACTTGTTTGGTGCATCATTTCCTAACCTGTACTGATCTTTTCATACATACGTAATTATTACATCCAACGTCTTCTACAGTCCTCTATAACTTCTCCCCCCTACCCGCGCCACTCATGAACCACAGACCTAGCTGAAGTGAGTTAGCTTGAGTGCCTCAAACAGATGGATAGCTGTAATGGAGGTCCAATAACGATGGAGGTGTATATGTGGAGAGCCTGACTAACCTATGGTTCCAGAAAAGAGGTAGCAGCCTTTTCAGTAGGTACATGGTGAACAGTCTAGATGACTGATTTCGTGCTGTACATTAGCTAACATGGCCTTCTGTGCTGGTACTGCGAATGACTGAAAGCAGTAGCAAACTAAAGTCGTTATTTTTCCCGAGGGTATGCTGCTCTACCGTACGGCTTAATAACGACGGCATCCTTCGGGGCAAAATATTCCGAGGAAAATAGTACCACTCAGGGTGATGACGTCTTCAGGAAAATCAGAACTGGCGTTCGACGGGTCGGCACGTTAAATGTTACGTCCCTTAATCGGGTAGATATATTGGAGAATCTGAAACGGGTTCAAATGGCTCTGAGCACTATGGGACTCAACTGCTGTGGTCATCAGTCCCCTAGAACTTAGAACTACTTAAACCTAACTAACCTAAGAACATCACACACATCCATGCCCGAGGCAGGATCGAACCTGCGACCGTAGCGGTCGCGCGGTTCCAGACTGTAGCGCCCAGGACCGCTCGGCCACTTCGGCCGGCGTCTGAAACGGGGAAGTTATAGTTCGAATTAGTGAAGTGCGATGGCAGGAAGAACATGACTTCTGATAAGGTGAATACAGGATTATAAATACAAAATCAATCATGGGTAATGCAGGAGTAGGTCTAATAACGAAAAAGAAAACACGAACACGGATAAGCTACTGAATGCGTTATCGCAGCCAAGATAGATACGAAGCCAATACCGACCATAGCAGTACAAGTTTATGTGCCGACTAGTTTCGCAGATGATGAAGAGATTGAAATAATATATGATTAGATAAAAGAAATTATTCATATACTTAATTTAGTAGTGATGTGATATTGGAAGTGTATAGCAGGGAAAGGAAGGCAAGGAAAAATATAAAGAGAACATGGACTAGGGAAAACTTTGCGTAGAGCATAACTTAATCATCTTTAACACCTAGTTTAATAATTATGTAAGAGGCGTGGAGGAACTGGAAGATTTGAGATAGCTTATATAATGGCAGGACAGAGAGCTAGGAACCAGATTTTAAACTGAATGATATTTCTAGGCGCAGATGTGGACTCCGACCACAATTAATTGGTTATGAAATGTAGATTGCAAGAAGACACGAGATTAAAAGGTGGGGCCTAGGAAATTGAGAGAAGAGATGACAGCTGCTGAGCAGGCAGTAAGCAACGACTGAATGAAATGGGGAAAAGAATAAAAAACGAATAGGCGATTTTGAAAAATGAAATAATGAAGCCAGCAGGGAATGCATAGGTAAAAAGACAAAACCAAGTAGAAATCTTGGGTGTGATTTAACTGACGAAAGAAGGTAATACAATATACAGGAAATGAAACAGGATAAAGGGAACAGAGATGTCTAGAAAATGTGAGTGACAGACAATGCAGGTGGCTAAGCAGAAATGGCTAGGTGACAAATGTAAGGCTGTAGAAGCGTGCATAACCAGGGGAAAGACAGATAATGCCTGTAGAAAAATTAAAGAGACATTTGGAGAAAATAGAGGCAAATCTATGAATACCTAGAGCTCAGACAAGCAAAGAAGGGAAAGCTGAGAGATGGAAGGAATGCAGACAAGGGATACTACACAAGGGATATCACTTGAAGGCAATATTAAAGAAAGGAAGGGAGAAGTGTATGAAGATGAGATGAGAAATATGATACTACGAGAACAAACTGACAGAGCACAGAAAAACTTAAGTGGAAATAAGGCTCCTGGAGAAGACGTCATTCCCCCAGAATTACTGAGATCTTTGTGAGTGCCAGCTACGACTAAATTAGTCCACGTGGTGCGCAAGATGTATAAGACAGGCGAAATACTCTCTGACTTTAAGAAGCATCTAGTAATTCAAATTAAAAAGAAGGAATTTTCTGACAGATGTGAATCTTACCGAATTACCAGTTGCAAAATACTCACAAGAATCATTTGTTGAAGTATGGAAAACTGGTAGAAGACGACGTCGGGGAATATCAGTTTGAGTTCCGAATAAAGACGCGAGGCAATAATGACTCTACAACTTATCTTAGAAGACAGCTTAAAGGAAGGCAAACTAACGTTTATAGTATCTATAGATTTAGGGAAAGCTGTCGGAAATGCTAACTGAAATACTCTCTTTGAAATTATAAAGGTAGTACGGATTAAATACCGGGAGCAAAGGGTTATTTACATCTTGTACAGCAAACAGATGGCAGTTATAAAAGTGGAAAAACATGAAAGAGAAGGAATGACCGAGAAGAGGGTAAGGCAGGGGTGCAGCCTATCCCTGATGTTCAATCTGTACATCGAGCAAGCGGTAAAGGAAACCAAGGAGAAACTTGGAAAGGTAATCAAAGTTCATAGAGAAGAAATACGCCAGTTTCTCAGCAAACTGTGATGTGATGTTTTCAATGGGTTAGAGATCTGGCCAGGGTGGCAGTCGGACACCCTCTCTATAGACGTAGGTTATGACAGCATTACCAACATGCGTTCTTGTGTTACCTTGTTGAAAGATAACGTCATGGCGACCTTGAAGACAGGACACAGCCAAGGATTTTAACAGGTCTAAAAAAAATTAAACAGCTTCAGTCCAAATATCACATTTGTGAACCATGGTTACAAACGGCTTGGTGCAAGGTCTACAGAGTGTTTGTGTTAACTTGAGACACTTAAATAACTTGAAAACGACACATCGTAAGGGAAAAAAATGTGCTCCTTGAAAAGTTTATATTAGCAAAGGGAATATCTGTCTGTGCTACAACTGACCACGTCCTAACCATCTCCCCTGCGTAGTTGGTGTCGACTTTGTATTTTCGAATGGGAACTCCTCATTTTTATTGCGTATTCGGATTCTCCGCCAAAAAATACGTACGGTTTACTCAAACCATTGTATTCCTTTCGTGGAAGATGGCACTGTAATCGCCAAGTATCAAGCGTGCCTGATTTTACAATTAAGAAACGAAGCTTTTGATTCTACATTTCATTTACGATGCAAATGTAAACCTTACACTGATGTTCAATCATTAATGGATGTTGCAAATGCGATTGTACAGTACAAATAATATAGCTAGACATTGACATTTCTGGCAAATAAGCTACTTGTCTGATAACGTAGTTTTCTGTTCCCTACGAGGTTGACTGTGGCGAGCCCCAGCCATTGGAATGCTTGATTTCGGTGGCCGTCCTCGAACTCCGCTACACGGGTGACAGATTTCAGTGTGTGTTTCCACACGGTTACCTGCGGAATACAAACCACAACCATTGTGATAAGGTAAAATGCCCATAAAATGATACTGACAGGCGCATCTATCATGGGTACATACATACAGTATGCTGTAAACACTCACACTCTCGCCCCATTGCTGAGGGGCCCACCACATGGCACGCTTCACTGCAGCGCCGAAGCTTTATAAACCCGAACACCGAACGTCTCTGCAACATTGCTGTCTGGAGTCTGTTCTAGCACAGATGGCGAAATGTATGTTGCGTTTGTTACACAGAAGATCAAAGTAATTTTAATTTATTGCGAGGATGCAGGAAAGCTGGAGGCTGCTGTTGCTCTTCTTGCCGAACGTGCTGCTGATAGGCCACGGCCGGCCGCTGTGGCCGATCGGTTCTGGGCGCTTCAGTCCGGAACCGGGCTGCTGCTACGGTCGCAGGTTCGAATGCTGCCTCGGGCATGGGTGTGTGATATCCTTAGGTTAGTTAGGTTTAAGTAGTTCTAAGTTCTAGGGGACTGATGACCTCAGATGTTAAGTCCCATAGTGCTTAGAGCCATTTGAACCATTTGATAGGCCACGATTCTGTGCAACTATTCATCGTGTTGTACAACAGGTTACTCCCGAAGACAGTGTGACACCCAAACACGAACTCGTACAGCAACTGTAACGGGGAACATCAATAATGAAATTGCAGTACTAGCTGCAGTGGCTCATAATCCACATGCAAGTGCCCGAGATAGATCGCGGCAGTCTGGAATTGCTCACACACGTGATTGGGCGATCCTACACCGTTATAGATGCCATCCCTACCATATCTCCATGCATCAAGAACTTCAAAGAAATGATTATCAAAATCGGATGCGGTTTTGCAATTGGACGCTTACGCAAATGCAAAGAGACGTGCAATTCTTGTGTCAGGTAATGTTCTCTGACGAGTCAGCATTAATCAGCACAACACGCATTACTGGAGCGTGGAACACCAGCACTGGATACGTGAGGCTGTGCGTCAGGGTCCTTGATCTATTAAGATCTGGTGCGGTATCTTAGGCTACAAAATAATTAGCCCCCTTCTTGTGGAAGGCACATTGAACGGGGAAAGATATCGAAAGTTATTGCAAGAGAAACCAGCCATTCTACCGGAAAATGTACCCCTCGTAGTGCGATAGAACATGTGGTTGCAACATAATGGTTGTCCGGCACGCTACTCTGCAAGAGCCAAACAACCTTTAAATCTCGAGTACAGTGGTCGCTGGATCGGTAGAGGTGGAGTAACGTGGTCTGTCATATCACCCTACCTTACGCCGCCGCATTTTTTTCTTGAGCGGTTATCTGAAGACAAAGTGTATGCAGAAGTACCACGTATTCGACAGCTCATAATAGAAGGTATCATAAATGCGTGCGCAAATATTCCACGAGACATGCTTTTAAGTTGTGTACATACATTCCATACAAGAATTAATACAGGTGTAGAAATTAAAGATCGTCATTTTGGGCATCAGTGGTGAAAGGCAAGGGGACTCACAAAAATTAAGCACCCCAATTCTGAGAGGCAAGGGGAGTCACAGAAATCGACCACCTAGTGGTAAGAGGTAAGGGGACTCACCGTTATCAAGCATCCCGATGGGAGCAGAAAACTATTACATTCACGTCGTTCCTGGATCGCGTTAGACTTAGGTGCAAAGCGGACATTGAATCCTCTAACCATATTGTACCGTGCAATCAAATTTGCAACACTAAAGTAAATTTCGAACATAAATATCAAACGTCAGAACACAAAGGTTTACATTTAGATCGTAAATGAAATTAAGTATAAAATACGTCGGTTCTTAATTGCAAAAACAGGTACATTCGATATTTGTTGATTACAGTGCCATCTACCACGAATGGGAAACAATAGTGTGAGTAACTCCTAAGACTTTTTTGGCTGAGAATCCGAATATGCAACAAATATGAGGGGTTTCCATTTCAAAATGCAAAACTGACCCTGTCCACATGGGAAGGGTAGATAGAGGGTAGCCATTTGTAGCACGGACAGATGTCCCCTTTACTAACATTAACTTTTCGCATGGAACATTGTTGTGTACTACTTCATACACCACGGTAAGCACAGGTGAGCTAGCTACAGAGTGCTGTAGCAGCTATCGCCGAAGGGAAGCTGGACAGGAGTAGAAATGATTAGCGAACACTAAATACAGTAAACGGAAGTTTTGCCAAATCTGTATCTTTCTCCAAGCAATGCGAAGAAACCTTACAGAGGAACAAACAGCAGTAAAGTCCAGCTATTACAAGAAGCAAAGTAGAGAGCATCGTGCAGTGTCAGGCTCCCACTACTACTGCACGAGCGAATTGCTGAAGGCTGACTGAGACTGAAGACTGTTGAAGACGGCACCTGAGACTGGGCCGTGTAGCTGCCGCCTGCCACCCTACACCGAAGAGCCAAAGAAACTGGTACACCTGCCTAATATCATGTAGCACCCCCCCCCCCCCCCCCCACACACACACACAATCACCAGCAGGCACGCAGAAGTGCCGCAACACGAAGTGGCATGGACTCGACTAATGTCTGAAGTAGTGCTGGAGGGAACTGACACCATGAATCCTGCGGGCCTATCCATAAATTCGTGGGAGTACGATTGGGTGGATATCTCTTCTGAAAGCACGTTGCAAGTCATCCCAGATATGCTCAATAATGTTCATGTATGGGAAGTTTGGTGGGCAGCAGAAGGTTTTAAAGTCAGAAGTACGTCCCTGGAGCCGTTCTGTGGCAATTAAGGACATGTGGGGGTCATATTCTCGTGCTGGAATTGCCCAAGTCCGTCGGAATCCACAGTGGACATGGATGGATGCAGGTGATCAGACAGGATGCTTATGTGCGTGTCACCAGTCAGAGTCGTATCTAGATGTGTCAGGGGTCCCATATAACTCCAATTGCAAACGCTCCACACCATTGCAGAGCCTCCACCAGCTTGAACAGTCCCCTGATGACATTCAGGGTTCATGGATCCACGAAGTTGTCTCCATACCCGCGCAAGTCCATCCTCTCTGTACAATCTGAAACGAGACTCGTCTGACCAGGCAACATGTTTCCAGTCATCAATAGTCCAATACCTGTGTTGACGGGCCCAGGCGAGGAGTAAGGCTTTGTGACATGCATCATAAAGGGCACGAGTGGGCCTTCGGCTCTGGAAACCATTATCGATGATGTTTCGTTGAATGGTTCGCACACTGACACTTGTTGATGGCCCAGCACTGAACTATGCAGCAATTTGCGGAAGGGTTGCACTTCTGGCATGTGAACGATTTTCTTCAGTCGTCTTTGGTCCCGTACTTGCAGGATCTTTTTCCGGCCGCAGTGATGTCGGAGATTTGATGTTTTACCGGATTCCTGATATTCACGGTACACTCGTGAAGCAGTCGTACGGGAAAATCTCCACTTCATCGCTGCCTCGGAGATGCGGTGTCCCATCGATCGTGCGCAGACTATAACACCACGTTCAAACTCACTTAAATGTTGATGACCTGCCATTGTAGCAGCAGTAATTGATCTGACAACTGCGCCAGACAGTTGTTGTCTTATATAGGCGTTCCCGGCCGCAGCGGCGTATTCTACCTGTTTACATATCTCTGTATTTGAATACACATGTCTATACCAGATTCTTTGGCGCTTCAGTGTATATCGCGGCGGCAGAGAGCGTTGAAGGTATGGGGACCGCGCGAGGTGGCGCTGTGGCTAGCACACTGGACTCGCATTCGGGAGGACGACGGTTCAATCCCGCTTCCAGCCATCCTGATTTAGGTTTTCCGTGATTTCCCTCAATCGCTCCAGACAAATGCCGAGATGGTTCCTTTGAAAGGACACGGCCGACTTCCTTCCCCGTCCTTCCCTAATCCGATGAGACCGATGACCTCGCTGTCTGGTCTCCTTCCCCAAAAACAACCCAACCCCAAGGTGTGAGTCAGGGGGCGCAAGTCACTGGATCCGCCAGGTCCCCGGGCGCCCGCTATTGATGTCCGTTGGAAACGTGCGTTTCCGTTACCAGCTATGAGACGCCGGTGGGTGTGGTATCGATCTATACTATAAACACATCTTCGAGATATGCAATTATCTCAAGTTAAAACAAACATGATGTATATGAATGATGAATGCGATCTGCTAACGTTCGTTATGCTTGGAACCTCCACAAACGGATACGTGTATCGTGAGGTTGTAGGCAGAACCAAAACTCGCCTGTGTCCCGTGTTCCCATTGGGCGGACCGCTGTCAGCGGGCCTCTCTCTGTTGCCACATCAAGGAAAGCGGCAACAATGGTCGTCGTAATGACTGTCCGATATACAGGGTGATTCAAAAAGAATACCACAACTTTAGGAATTTAAAACTCTGCAACGACAAAAGGCAGAGCTAAGCACTATCTGTCGGCGAATTAAGGGAGCTATAAAGTTTCATTTAGTTGTACATTTGTTCGCTTGAGGCGCTGTTGACTAGGCGTCAGCGTCAGTTGATGCTAAGATGGCGACCGCTCAACAGAAAGCTTTTTGTGTTATTGAGTACGGCAGAAGTGAATCGACGACAGTTGTTCAGCGTGCATTTCGAACGAAGTATGGTGTTAAACCTCCTGATAGGTGGTGTATTAAACGTTGGTATAAACAGTTTACAGAGAATGGGTGTTTGTGCAAAGGGAAAAGTTCTGGACGGCCGAGAACGAGTGATGAAAATGTAGCACGCATCCAGCAAGCATTTGTTCGCAGCCCAGGAAAATCGACTCGCAGAGCTAGCAGAGAGCTGCAAATTCCACAATCAACTGTATGGAGAGTCCTACGAAAAAGGTTAGTTATGAAACCTGAACGTCAACTACCCGAGGCGATGGATCGGCCGCCAGCCAGCCCGTGACAGAGCACTTCATCACTGGCCTCCAAGAAGCCCTTATCTTACCCCCTGCGAGTTTTTCTTATGGGGGTATGTTAAGGATATGGTGTTTCGGCCACCTCTCCCAGCCACCATTGATGATTTGAAACGAGAAATAACAGCAGCTATCCAAACTGTTACACCTGATATGCTACAGAGAGTGTGGAACGAGTTGGAGTATCGGGTTGATATTGCTCGTGTGTCTGGAGGGGGCTATATTGAACATCTCTGAACTTGTTTTTGAGTGAAAAAAAACCCTTTTTAAATACTCTTTGTAATGATGTATAACAGAAGGTTATATTATGTTTCTTTCATTAAATACACATTTTTAAAGTTGTGGTATTCTTTTTGAATCACCCTGTACTTCAGACGTCGTCACATCGTCTGTGTGGACACGTGTCTTGATAGAAACAATCCCATTATATGTCTCAAGGTGCGTGACATGGCTGCGTGGTCCTGCACGGCTGAGCGAATGATATGTCGGCCCTGTCGAACGTTAGGGGACATTTGACATCCTATACGACGTTTCGAATGGCCATCTTCAACCGTTCGATTCCATATTGGCATGACAGTTTTTGGGATCCCGACCAAAGCGAACAGTAATATCACAGAACTGAGACACCGTTCTCGATAGACCACGATCCTACCGACATGTGCTGGCAGGCGTTTACCATTCACACACGAGGAATAACACAGTCTCTTACACACAAACAATCAAATGAGATTTCTGAACGAGAAATCCGCTGCATAAGCTTCCACTGCTCACAAAACGTAGGTGGTTTTACTCCTATCTATTTTGTGTGGTTGTTCGGAAATACTAATCATTCGCATATCCAAGCATTTACCACAATTCATGTCAGCTGACGTTTAAAAAATGCCGCCTTCATGGTCTTGCGATTTTAGTTCAAAAATGGTTGAAATGGCTCTGCGCACTATAGGACTTAAAATCTGATGTCATCACTCCCCTAGAACTTAGAACTACTTAAACCTAACTAACCTAAGGACATCACACACATCCATACTCGAGGCAGGATTCGAACCTACGACCGTAGCGGTCGCGCGGTTCCAGACTGAAGCGCCTAGAACCGCTCAGCCACAACGGCCGGCGAGAGTTTAAAAAATGGCTCTGAGAACTATGGGACTTAACATCTTAGGTCATCAGTCCCCTAGACCTTAGAACTACTTAAACCTAACTAACCTAAGGACATCACACACATCCATGCCCGAGGCAGGATTCGAACCTGCGACCGTAGCGGTCGCGCGGTTCCAGACTGAAGCGCCTAGAACCACTCGGCCACACCGGCCGGCTAAGGCGAGAGTTTAGTTCCCATTACTTCCTACATACCAATTCTTACTCACAGTTACCAGGAAACCGCAACATATCGTCCTATTAACAAAAAGGTTCTACAATACATCACATCATCTTATCAAAAACTCTACCACTAATTTTAACTCTTCAATTTTTTTTCTATTAATATTGGACGTTAAATAAGGAAATGGCTGAAGAACGACAATTGGGTCACTGCTATCCCGGCCCTAGCAGGGGGATTTAAATAACTGTTAAATAAAAAAAATAAAAGAATATCTGTTCATAACACACCCTTTCAAGGTATTACTGTAAACTAGAAAGCATTTTCTTTGAAGCGATACTTTTACTTATTAAGCTCACGTAAGGAAATTGTCTCTTGCAGGATTCTGAGGATTTTTCTGTGTTACGTTTAAAGTGATAGATACTTAACGGAATGTCCGAGGTACTGAGAAGCATACACATTGAGAAACCGAGAAAATTCAGTGCTCTTTATAACGTTAGCGCATATAATTACTTAAAATTTTCTTTACGTTTTGAATCTGATAATCAAGAGAATTAAGCTTTCTTCAGTAAAGATTATTTATTGGAACTCTGTCTTTGGCGCTAACGTTGTAAGAAAAACTGGGGCCCATTTTTATCTTTGGTTTTATCTCACTTCTTTCATGAAAATCAGGAATGGCAATAATACTGTTAACTTTCATTTACTTTAAAACTGCAAAATTGCTACGGCCCACGGAAAGCTTGGAAACAATTCATTTGGTGTTCTAGTGACCGTGAAAAGAAAGTTTACTTTGGTACTAATTTCACTCAGAAAAATTATCGGACTTCGAGAAAAATAATTGACTGCACGTTCTAATGAATATGATACGCAAATAATAATTACGCACAAAATGTACGCAAATAGTAATTACACACAAAATGTCTTTTGAGATAACTGCGAACCAAGCGAAAAGCTATCATTTAAAAATTATTTCTGTTGATATGGGGAAAAATTGGTTAAGTCTGAATGTTGTGCCACACCATGACCGATCTTTATTCCCATACGGCGTCCAGGTTGATGTCGTCTTTTTTAGCTTCTGGAAGACATACTTTACAGGCGAGCATTGCTACCAACTGGGCAAAATATGAGCTTACGGAATATCAGAGCAGCTTTGTATTACGGTTCAAGACTTCCAAGCAGAAAGAATTCAACAGATCGTTCTTAACTTAGAGATACAGACAGATGTAAAAGTGATTTCGGTTGCATCTCAGATAAGTGTTACAGGACCGTTATACTTGATGATACAAGTAAATG
This sequence comes from Schistocerca nitens, assembly GCF_023898315.1. Taxonomy (NCBI): domain Eukaryota; kingdom Metazoa; phylum Arthropoda; class Insecta; order Orthoptera; family Acrididae; genus Schistocerca; species Schistocerca nitens. The sequence goes on along the minus strand of NC_064615.1, from coordinate 328,852,031 downwards.
ACCTGGTGCAAAACGCCGGAAGATCATGAAATTGTTTGTGGATGACGCTGTTGTTTATAGGGAAGCCACAACGCTAAAAAGAAGTGTAGCCAAATGCAGAAGGTCTTTACAGGATAGAGACATAAAACAGGGAGTGGCAGTGAACACTCAACGTATATAAATGAAGCGCATTGTGCAGAAATAGGCGAAGAAATCTGTTATTCGTCAATTGCACAATTGGCTATCAGTCCCTGTTAAGAGCAAAAATCTCAAAACATCTATAGCATACGCCTGGAGCTGTCTAAAGTGGAGCGTAGAAATATTACTCCAAAGAACTGACAGAGTAGACAAATGAAATACAAAGAAGACCTGTTGTGTTTCGTTATGGATTCATTTAGTAGGTGTGAAAGCGTCACAGAGATGCTCATCGAACTCGGAAAGCAGACTCTGCGAGAGGTGGTGTGCATCAAGGAGAGGTTTACTGTTAAAATTCTGAAAGAGGATGTTTCGAGAAGTCTGAGGAAGCGCGGATCTTTCCCCCACGTACATGTCGCTAAATGGCAATGACGGAAAAAATGAATTAAACTCGAGCTCTTATGAATTCTACCGGCTGTCCTTCATCCGCTGCGCCATTCGTGACCGGAACAATAAAAGGGATATATAACAGCGGTGCTAGAAGTACTCTCAACCACGCACCTTATGGTGGCTTGCGGAGTATAGACGTAGGCCCAGAGGTACTTGTCCAGGCATCGCTATGTGGACGGGTTGTTAAAAATGTACCTTCCGTTCAGGACCATATCTATTACTTCTCAATCTCTTAGCCTACCCGCTAATAATTTTCAGGATGAGTCTAGCTTTGAAGACTCAAAAGTTTTGGGAAGTTCATTTTATTATTTGAAATATCAAGACCAAATGTCCTTGACGTTCCTAAAATTTTCAGATAAATCGTCTGACTATCGCGGACTATATCAGCATGCAGGTACAAGCCGCCTATGTTTCGAAAATGCATATTAATGGACATGAATTGCCAACTCCAGGAAAGGTGGTGCAGTAGCGACAATGTTTGAAAGTGCCCGTTCTAGTAACTTCATATGACGAAATTCGATGAATGTGCGATATGTCCTTTGTTCATGACGACTATTAAGATATCGTGATTTCCACTTACGAACGAGTGCGATGATTGGATAGATGGATAATCTTCTTACGAGACCCCAAAGGCGGAGAGAGAAAACCGAGGCATTCTAATGAGTAAACAGAAAAGGGAGAAGCGTTCTGTGTTTTGGCTACCTTCGTCGCTCTGGTACTGATGCTTAGCCTGGTTTGGTCTTTGTTGCTCCGTTGCCAGGCAACGATCGGCCCGATGGTGGAAATCGTTTCTGCCGGCCGTAAGCGTGTGCTGGAGGGCGGCGTCTTCTGAAGTCGCCGCGTGCTGGCCGACAACGATAATGACAACTGTGACGTAAGACTACAGTGTCCAGTAGTTTATTCCGAAGAACGACGTCTTGTCGACGCCGAAAATAAGAACTGCTGTAAGTTCATCGTAAAATTTGTACAACTAAGTCGAGTGCTAGCTAATTGAATTTATCTTGTCTAAATATAAATCTATTTACGTTTTTGTAGTTGCACCTAAGTTAGTTTTCAAAGATTCGTCACGCAGATATCGAAATGTCGTAGTCACGTCCAGTCACAAGTGTGGCATTAACAAGGGGAGGCCGCCAATTGTGAAATTCAGATTCGATTCATACTGCGCATAATAAAAGCTCATGGCCAGAGGTGTAATGTGGCAAAGCACCAAGATGCACTTCTCAGCTGTTGTCGAGAAAATGGACAGTTAATAGAAACCGTTGTGGTGAAATACTCTCTACGATGTACAACTTCCTATAGCGTCGTGGCGCAGCGGTAAGTGCCTGGGTTCGTAAGTCAACTTAAAAAAATAAAAAAAAAAATAAAAAAAAAGAGTCAAAGGTCGCCGGATCGAATCTCGCGCCATACAATTTTTTTTTAGTATTTGTTTTTTGTAATTCAAATATATATATATATATATATATATATATATATATATATATATATATATATATATATCATGGGGTCTCTAATTCGAACGTTTGACTTACACTATACGTATTCGTTTCGGAATATCGTTTCTACGTCTTCCGTTAACTACACGTGTAAACATTATGAAGACAATTAATAACATTTGTGAACTACAACTTTGTTTGCAGAAAACATAATCATGTTCGAAGTCGCCAGTTTTTCCACGACAAACGACTTTCAACAACTTATTATATGCATAATTGTTGCAACTGATTGCCGGGAATTACATTATCCTCGTCTTGCTGTTGTTGGTAACAGATCCTCAATCACTCTTTCTATAGAATGGGTATGAGAAGCTTTATTGGAACAAATACTAAAAAAAAAAAAAAGTTGCGTGGCGCGAGATTCGATGCGGCGACCTTCGGATTACGAACACGAGCGCTTACCGCTGCGCCACGACGCTGTAGGAAGTTACAAATCGTAGAGAGTATTTCACCTCAACGGTTTCTTTTAACTGTCGATTTTCTCGACAACGGCTGAGAAGTGCATCTTGGTGCTTTGCCACATTACACCTCTGGCTATGAGCTTTTATTATGCGCAATATGAATCGAATCTGAATTTCACAATTGGCGGCCTCCCCTTGTAAGTCGCAGGGACTTACTTAAAATGACACTCTTTGTAAGATATTGATATTTACCAACATATAGACAATTTGCAGCGTTCTGTGTAATGTTTCATTTGCCCTGGCCTTGACTGTACCAGCATACAGATAGTTGACAGTGTTCTGTGTAATGCTTGATAAATGTTAAGTTATAATCTCGAAAGTTTTGCGTTACTCTCTTCAGTTGCGTACTTGGAGTATTTATGGCTGGTGACTGTCTCTCATCATTTGAACCGGCTTTAACTACACCATCGGGGAGCACTCAGCTCCTGTGAGGCCAACTGAGGAGCTCCTTGATTGGGAAGTAGCAGGTCCGGTCACGAAAACTGACAACGGCCGTGTAAGAGGTATGCTCACCACATGCTCCTCCATATCCGCACCCAGTGGCACCTATAGGCCGAGGATGGCACGGCGGTCGGTCGGTAACGTTGGGCCTTCAAGGCCTGTTCAGACAGAATTTAGTTTCGTTTTAACTATACCACCATACATACAGTTGATATTGTTCTGGATAATGCTTCATAAGTGCTAAGTTATAAGAACGAAAGTTTTACATTACGCTCATCAGTTGCATACATGATTTTTTTACTGATAACCTGTTTCTCATCGTTTTGTGAGCATAGAAATTTTCTACGAACAGCCGCCTGCGCAGTGGAGGTAATATTGCAGTAAATCTCCATTCTCAATGCTTTTCAATAGAGTGGGCTTTTTCTCCAATCGTAGACGATAAATTAAAAGACAACTTTACTGAGAAATGAAGACAAAATATTTCCAATTTATTTTACGACAGTTGCATGGAGTCATATTTAAAACATAGGACAAAGGCATATATTGCACCATTAACAAATCTTCTATAAAGTAAGTTATAATCCTCCTTGTATATCTTGGGATATGACTTTTTATACTAATGCATTCAATGCGTAATTCTTCCGATTTAGATGCTTTGAAAATAGCCCAAGGCCGATATTGTACAATCGTAAATCAAATAAACAAAATGCCAACTGAAGGTATCACAAAATAACTTAAAAAAAAAGACAGCCTGTTTGAAAGGGCTCACTTTGCTGATGTGTAAAACCAAAATCTACTGCTGGTTAACATTCAATCCCATGTAGCTCCATCCCATACACTGTACCATACTTTCATCCTCTTTGACATGCTGTTCACAAGTCGGACGAGGCATCGATTGTCAAACCTGTCCCATTCGATAGTCGCACCTCTGAGGTCAACCAGTGTGTGAAGAGCTTACCTGCGATGATACACTGCAAGTTTCAGCAGTTGCCAACCATACTTAGACTTGTTCTTGACAGCAGATACTGTTGACCATTTCATTTGGTTGATACCTGCCTCTTGACGGGAGGTTTGACGTTATTGTCACGATGTGACATTGCTGTCACATATCGTTATGTGATATTAATTCATTTTCTGCAGCTAACTCGCAGTTATTTTAGTGAGTATATTGAAGTGGTACATTTGGAAGGACAGCTTTGCAGTCGCCACACTGCGGTGGTGTCTGCTGGAGACGCCTCTATGGCCTCTTTTTTCGGCAGAAGGCAATCTGTACACTTCATCAGGTCAAAGAGTTCTCTGAGGATACGGGCAGTTGGGAAATGATCTGCTCTTCTTGCTGTAACGTTATCTTTGATTTCAGGCGCTACCCAAATAAGATCTCGTTGCGCTTACACCAGAAAGTCTTCCACACTTTTTGGTACATCCCCATTATTTTAGCACACTTTAGTAATTCAGTGTGAGTTGTATTGCACTTTTGCTCTCTGTTAATTTCATTGTGATTTACATCAATCATTAGAGCAAATAAACAACTGTTAATGACAGCTTTGACTTAGATTTGAAGATACTTTGACTTGTTCTACAAATAGTCCTGGTTAGCCAACAATGAAAAATAAATGTTACGTGTTGTATGCCTATTTTGTTCACCTCACTGTGTCGGCATTTGAAATGTCCCCTTAGAGAAGGTTATCAATTACTGTGCTGATAAACCTCTTACATTATTTGATTTTCAAACAGCTGAGCAAAACTGAACGTGCACAGACATTTCTCTCTTTACTTATTCAGATCATCAATAAACTGACACACAATATGTTTAGCACAACGCAATCTGACTTTCAATAATCCCTACAAAAGAATGACCCCGACTAACAATAACCTATACCTTTCATGAATCACTTACCTCACAAAAATCTTCGTTACTCGAACTACTACAATACAGCGAGCGCCAATACTGCCAGATAAATAAAAAGATTCAAACTACCGAAGTCACTAACTACTGATAGGCATAGTTAGCAAATGAAAGATTTTGGCCGGCCGCAGTGGCCATGCGGTTCTAGGCGCTTCGGTCTGAAACCGCGTGACAGCTACGGTCGCAGGTTCGAATCCTGCCTCGGGCATGGATGTGTGTGATGTCCTTAGGTTAGTTAGGTTTAATTAGTTCTAAGTTCTAGGGGACTGATGACCTCAGATGTTAAGTCCCATAGTGCTCAGAGCCATTTGAGCCATTTGAAAGATTTTGAAAGAGAACAAACAATGTATTTACCTTAATAGTATTCAAAAGTCATATATATATATATATATATATATATATATATATATATATATATATATATATATATATATGTTCATGTCATCCAGTCTTACAAATTTACTGTCTCTGATGGACACACGTCCAGATCATCCGCTCTCAAAACTTCCCCATCCAACTGCCCAACACTACAATGGTAAATATTCCAACAATGCAAAAAATGGTTCAAATGGCTCTGAGCACTATGGGACTCAACTTCTGAGGTCATCAGTCCCCTAGAACTTAGAACTAGTTAAACCTAACTAACCTAAGGACATCACACACATCCATGCCCGAGGCAGGATTCGAACCTGCGACCGTAGAGGACACGCGGTTCCAAACTGAAGCGCTTAGAACCGCACGGCCACACCGGCCGGCTCCAACAATGCAAACCAGCCACAGACTGCACGCAGCAAAGTCAGTGATTTTCACACAGAGCGCTACGTGGCGTTACCAATATAAAAACCTCAACAGCCTACTTACATAGATAAAAACCTAAACAGCCTACTTACACATTGTTCATGTACGCAGTGCCCCCCTACAAAAATAAGTTACTCATTATTTTGGAAAAGCAAGGAGCGTTTCACTTGCTCGTCTTGCATCAGTACAACTTAGTTTTAGTTGTTACCCTGTGACAACAACGAGCATTGCAGTCGCTCATCTTGTATTACTATAAGATGGTTTTTTAAGAAGCAGGAGAGAATTTCACGTTATCCCTGATCATGATAACACTTTTGGTTCCTTTGAGTTTCCCACCGTTAGGATGGTATAGTGAAAAACATCTTGGGGTACAAAAACTAGTAGCAACCATTTTCCATACAGGTATGTTTGGACCAGCAGCTGCAGCGTATTATAGCGTAGCGTATACAAAGTTTTTGTTGTGTGCTGACATTTTATGTGAGCTCGTATTTTCGAGATTTGTGTATTGCATGTGAGTATTTTGTAGTTTTGTGTGAAAATATTCTTGAGTGTAGGTATATTCGTTCATGTTAAATTTAGTGGGGAAATTTTCAGTGTTAACTCCTCTATACATGCATAGGGCTAGTCAAGAGCGGTCTAGAGAAGCAAGGAAAGTTGTTAGCTAGGACGACTTGATGGGAGTAGAGGAAGCCGTATAAGAAATTTCTGTACAAGAGGCGTCGACAGCCGTTGCGTTTTCTGAAACCTATGAAATCTTAGTGGCAAGTCAACAGAGCAAAACTAGCGAGATTTGCGATACTGAACTGACAGTACCACAGGGCAGTTCAAATTCTCGAAACATGGGAGATATTTCATTTTGGGCAAAGCAGAGGCCAGACGAAGCAGAATCAGGTAGGAAACTAGCAGAGGAAGATATTAAACAAGCCGAAGAAGACAGGAAACAAGCAGAGGAAGGAGATATTAAAGACGTGATGAAAGGGAAGCAATTTAGGAAAGAGAAGGCTTTCGCAAATTATGCACATTCTGGAAGAAACGAACAATTCGCTTTCTCAAAAAGTCCAGGCTCTGTAGGAGCGCGTGGAATCTGAAACTAAGGAGCCGTGATGTTCTCTGAGACTGAAGAGTCTGCCTCATTTAAATAAGAGTTTGAGGACCTGAGAAAGGGAACTGAGCGGCTACGAGTTGCGGAAACATTACTGCCCCTGGGAAATAGTAGGATAAGAGTCGATAAGGAGCGGCATGCTTGTGATGAATATGTGTCTAATGGCACATCGTCAGTGACGCAAAATAGAGTCACTGTAAAGGAAATATGTCTGTCAATGAGGTCCATATCCATCAACGGACGAGACTTTAATGGTAAACACTTATTTTCACTAATGACAATTCTCATCTACACAGCAGGTGCCGACCTGCATATTAGGACCTGAATGGGCAGTTTAAGGACAGTGCGCCGAACTCCAGGTTAGAATTTAGGTATGAGTAGTCTTATGAGCGAAGAAATAATCGCGGAAGTTTTGCCAGTCACCAGACACGGTACGATTATTGCAGAACTCAAGTCTAACGTCATGAAATTGTACTGGTCAGGTGAAAAACAGAACAGGATACGATTAAGTATCGTAGAAGTCTTTCCACTGGCAGCGTGATGCTTCCAATATTATCTGCTGTGTCATCAGGAGATTTGATAACTTTAATAGTATCTCGACCATTCACACAGTAATGGTGATTCAACTCTTCATTAATACAGCGTCAACAGAACATAAAAGATCCCATCTCTGTACTGATGCGCATGACATGGAGTCACTTAAGCTGGTTTTAACGGATGTCAACAAGAGAAGAGAATGAGCTAAATATTTGAGCGAAATCCATACATAAACTCACGAGATAATTAGTGACGACTGGTGAAGCCAGGAAAACTAGCAACAGCAGCTGGCCTCAAAATGAGAGAAACAACTGGCGCAATCAAAAACGCATTAGGAGGAGAGACCACACTCAAGAAACGTCATACAAAGACTACCATGGGATCAGGGAAACTGAGGCCTGGAAATTATTGAAATAAAAAACTCAGCTCCAGAACGTAATCAACAAGTAAAGAACAGGAAGTGCCTTACTTTTCGTTTATGTTGTCTAATTTGTGTTTGTTATATAAGTTATTTAGAGAAGTTCTCCTTAACCATAAGTTCATGTTTGTGATTAGCAGTACGGTTTTTGACTAATTTGTATCATTATTTGACTTGTGATTACTATATTTTGTACATCTACATGTGACATTTAGAAGCGTGGAAAGAGTAGAGAGATAGGGCATCTGAATTAGACGCACTTCGCAAGATTATTCTTGTTTTTAAATTTGAGTGCAAGCCTACGTCTGCTGGTCACAAAATCACGTAGCACGGTAATTCTTTATTGAACAAGCGTAATGCTCGTTTCATAAATGTTTCAGATTGAAGTGCAGTCACAATCACAGAGGAATTATTGGTGGATCTTGGCAACGTTATTGTAGTTTTGTTTCAGAAATACGAAGAACATAAAGTAGCAAAGCGTGGTGTCATTCCCCTAAAATTGTTCTTCTTATGGTGCCTCACCTCATTGTTTTGTTTCTGGACGTCGAGTCCACATGGTGTGTACCACAAATTTTTGGTGAAGTATTGAATTTTCTTTGGGGAAAACCATTAGTTTCAGCCCTTCGTCGTAAAGTTTTGAAGGGTTAGCGAACCACAGTGTGTTGCAAGAGCTGAACGTGCCTAGCATGAGATGGATTTTATTTTATACATGGTCGTAGGACGCACTGCGGATGTTATTGTGAGTTTTTTTGGTTTACCGACAGCTGAAAAGAATGCCTTGCGGTACTTGCTGAATTGAATTTTATGATCTGTCGAGTTCCAGTTTTTGCTGAGCGATCTCGACCATGTTTTTTGTTAGGTATTGTGTATTCCTATATGTTTATTTTATGTATGTTCCTCAGTGTGTGCGGCAAAAAGATATTGTTGACTTGCATTTATAACACCCTCTTGGAACTTGATGCTTAACATACATTCTGCTGTGATCACCTTTTGGACAGAACTACAGTTGAGCATTTGTTGAATAATTTGTTGAGCTTAAAGCGTTTTTTTTTGGGGGGGGGGGAGGGGGGACAAGATTTTAAAAGTTTTTCGAGTACGGAAGATTTTTTCAATCAGAAATTCAAAGTTAACTTTTGGTGCAGTAACCGCAAATTAATTTGCATTAAAATGTGGCAAAATAACCAGAGTTAAAGTCTTTCATTAAAGTATGAATGGCTGCGCCTTCTCGTGTTGTATTGAAATTGAATAAATGGCCAAACTTTTTTTCATTGAAATTACAGCTGCTCAGAGGCAGGCGAGATGCGAGGAGGCACAAGACGTTGGCTAGGTGGCAAGTACAGCAGGGATCTGCATGAAAATGAAACTGCAGGGAGAAATTCGCTACAGAAACAGGTGAAATATCTGTACAGATATATGTGAAGTATATGAAATATCCATGAAACACATGTGACATGTGCGTGCTATGGCAAATCTCCTATTAAACCCCTGCATCGATATCAGCCAGACTGGTACAAATATTACTTAACAGCTGGAAAGAAATATGTGGGGGTAAGAACGATCAGGCTGTTAAGGTGGTGGCGGTGATAACTAGGTGACGGAGGGAGAAGGTGTGGAGGAGGAGATGGACAGGGACGGAGAAGGGGGAGATGAACATAAAGAGGCGATAGGAGAAGGTGGGCAGAGAGAAAGGGAGGAGGGAATGGACAGCGAAAGGGAAAACGATGAGGTGGGCGGAGAGAGGGGTAGTAGGAAATTAATAGAGAGAGTGGAGAGGAGATGGACAGAGAGAGAGGAGATGAGGAGATTGACAGAGACAGGGGGAGGAGGAGGTTGGCCTAGAGGGGGCGAGAAGATAGAGAGGGATGGACTTAGAAGGGGGAAGGAGGTGTTGGGCAGAGAGAGGGGGAGGAGAAGATGGACAGAGAAAGTTGGGGGGGAGGAGCAGGTAGACAGGAAAAGAGGGAAGAGGAAATGGATAGAGTGGGTGGAGGAGGAGATGGGTAGAGGGGGATGGAGTAGATGGACTAACAGGAGAATGGAATAAATGCTTACCCCGGCAATGGCGGATACTCAGCTAGTAAATCATATAGAAAGACATGGAAGTATTACATAACAACATTCAAAAACACGATAAAAAATTATGAAGACGGAAAAATTCGTTATAGTATAATAAAGAAGCTATTTTGTAGTCAGTGTAGTACTGAGGAGCGATTGTGTTGAAGTGGAAACAGTAATTCGTTAAAAATGAATTTAGTACAAGCACTTGTAATTTATTCATATGTAGGCAAAACGATATTTCGAAATCGATTTGACTTTACAAATTTTGGTTTCTTAGCTGCAGTGCTGTTGAGTGTCTTGTTGACGTTCGCCAAGAAGTTTCAGCTGGCATGATGTTAAACAACTTTCCAGCAGCCTTGTCCATGACACAGTAAGTATTGACTGTCCTTGTAATGAAGCGTCTTCCTCCGTAAAAATTAATGTTTGCAACCGTCCATAGTAATCCACAAGCTTGGACTTTCACGCATACAGCCGGGTACTAACAGCACTGACTGTTCGTCGTTGTTTAATAACAAAAACAATATCTTTCAAATGGTTCAAATGGCTCTGAGTACTATGGGACTTAACTTCTGAGGTCATCAGTCCCCTAGAACTTAGAACTACTTAAACTTAACTAACCTAAGGACATCGTACACATCCATGCCCGAAGCAGGATTCGAACCTGCGACCGTAGCGGTCGCGCGGTTCCAGACTGTAGCGCCTAGAACCGCTCAGCCACACCGGCCGGCAACAGTATCTTTGATCTACGTAATGCAGCCCCTTCTCTCTCTCTCTTAAATTTTAACGTTAATGTTTATAAATGGGTACTGTCTCTTATGCTACGTATTGTATTGTTTTCATGTTACTTAAAACGTTAAAAAATTAATTGAAAATGTTTTACTGAAAAGCAATAGAAAATTATAACAAAATATAAATAGTTTCAGACTCCACTAACAGTTGGCGCTGGTTGCTACTTTCTTAAAACATTAGTGTACATACTACAATACTTCGAAGTAAATTACGCAACAAACTGTGAACAAAACGAAAGAAAAATTAAATTGTGTGTTAATGTCTTGAATTTACAGTTTCCTTACAGACTGTACTGTCGTGTTTGGGTTTTATTACGAAGAGGGACAGAAAAAACGTAGACGCTGAAACATGATTCCAGTGAAGAGTCCAATTTCCTGAATAGCACTTAGGGGGTATGTAAGCCTAACATCATTATCTGCGAGACAGGTTACCATTGGGAGTGATGAATCCATGAGACATTGATGATGAGGTTTGGGGTTTACCCCAGGACATTGGCGAAATCTCTACGTCGGCCTCATAGTCGTAAGTCTAGAACAAACTACCCAGTAGCCTCTGACTGACAAAAAACCACTCTTCATTCAAAAGGATTAAAGCTTTATCCGTCATCACTGACATGGCTATCCTCTCCATATATATCAGATATCTTGCTTCCGTACAACAGCGAATGAGTATTTCTGTTACATAGCCAACACTACCCATGCTTTGCACATTCGTATCTAGTGATGTTTCATTTCTTCCATCTCATCTGCTAACCTTACACTATTATTTCTTGTTCTTCCCTGAACCAGTCAACACCTTCTCTAGATTTAGTTCCCTCTGTGCTGCTGCCATGCGTTTCTGTTATTGTGTCATTACTCACATTGGGCGAAAACGCAATGATGAAATTATTTACCACAATGTTAATGAGTCTCACATTACTGATATGTCATATTTTCATTGTTATTTCTTTTCTTTTTTTTTTTTTTTTTTGAACTGATGTAACACTTTGTTTCTTCTTTTCCTCTCAATATCTCTTCATCTGTTCGTTGTACTTCTTCTTGAGTAGACCTTGTAATTTCTCGAGGAAGCTGCTCAGTAAATTTGTGTTTGTAAATGTGTAAGATGGCAAGAACTATGCCTCTTACATGAAGTCATTAAAGATCACCTAACTCACGTTGAGCGAACAGTAGGGCTGAACAAAAATGACTGACAAGGCACAATGCATCTTGTAGAGGGTATAGTATGGACGTATTGAAATAATTAATGTCAGGTGATGGTTTTAAATTAATTCACATGACATGAAAACTTTGTGGAAACACGTTGATTTACTGGAGGCTAGTTTATCCCAGGGAAGTACTCAGAATTGACCGTGGCTGCCGGGGGAGCGGCTAAGGGAAGCGACAATAGGCAGCTTAGGGTGGCTCAAGCTCTGAGAAAGCGGTAATGGGGCACGGCCTCCAGTTGCCTGATGAGTGACAGTGAGTGGGTGGTTGACCCCGACCCCATGCTGGTGTATCGGGAAGCAGACGGAGAACTTGTATGCCTGTTGATAAATGTCCGTCGTCCTGTTTTCAGTGAAACATGCGAGAAAGTCGCGCAAAGCTACGGTGAAGCAGTCAACAGAGGTCCAAATATGCGTGTTTGTGACTATAGCAACTTCACGCTGAATTCACGGTCAGCAGAGTCTGATGTAAATCAGATGAAGAGCGACAGGATGAAATATGCTGGTCTCCAATGGGAACGTAGGGCCGAGGAATTTGAAGTACTCTCCTGGGAGTCAGAATTCCGGAAAAATTGGTGTTTTGTGTAGACGCGAAACTTGATGGGTGGCCTGGGAGGAGCTAAATAACAGAAGTTGAGAGGAAGGGAAATTTTGTGGGAATTTGTTCATTTCCCAGGGCAGGCATTGGTCGGTGCTGGGAAGCGCCGCATAATTAACGCGACTTGCGCTGCAATTGGCGTAAGTGATTTTGCTGGAGGGGAAACCTAGGTGAAGAGTGGACTGTGAGAAGTCTCCGTAGAGGTCTTCCATTCCCAGCTTGCCTAGAGTGCGGACGTAGCGTTCTTTACTCAGCTTGCCTGAGAAAGAGTGAGCATCTCTGCAGTTTAGGAGTTAGCAAATGGAACGATTGAGCTTGGAGATATGGTTCAGCTATGTACTGAGCAAGATAGCTAGGAGTGAATAGACGAGCGCAGCCTTGCAGCACCACGAGGTTGGCCAACGTCTGCTCAACGAAGCTGCTCCGCCACGCTGTATTCGGTGATATTGCACCCGCTCCGGCCACTGATTAATTTGTTGGATCACGTCGACAAAGTTTCCACGAGGGTTTCATGGGCCATGTATTGTAGAATTCTTCTCGCACTTCGCATTACGCCTGGGTCAGTCGATAGGAATTACTTTTGAGTTATCGTGCTTTACTCCACGCAAATGCAATTTATTACCACTGCCTGGTAGGAGAGTCATGTAATGTGATGATTGAAGGTCGTAAGTTAAAATAAATTTGTGCTAATCGACTGCATCTGTTTTCAATCAAGCAGTTGAAATCCCAAGTCATTTTCTTAATTAATTTTATGTTCAACATTTGCATCTGGTGTTCGATAGCTGCATATAACATCAATGTGCACCCCTTTTTAATTAACAGTGATCAATTCTGAATCAATTAATGTCAACACTGCCACCGCAGTTCAATCAGGAGTCACAGGGCCTTATTTCTTTCTTTGCGTTATCCGATATTGCGGCAGTTTTGCACTCTCTGTTGTTCTGTTAGTCAATTAGCTGGGGTGAACACACGCCAAAACCACATAAGTGATAGGTGGGGTTTTACAAATGACGGCTCGAAATTTTGTTGTGTTTCGAAAGTGGTTTACTGGTATTCTATGGGTCTCATGAAATAAGACAATCTTGATTGCAAATTGTTTTATCTATTTATTGGCAATGACCCATTTTATTGTTGACGAGCATCTTCAGATTAACGTAAGAAGTAATGTGATGAGTCAACATCTGTCCTTTAATACCAGCATGTGGCATTAAGATTAAAATTATAATAAACCTTTGTCCTATCATCATTAGGCAAATAAAAGGATATGGAACGTAATACGGAGCTAACTACATTCCGGCATACACGGCATGGATCGCTGGCTACAGCGGAAGAAATGCAAACACACTGATCAGCCAGAACATCATGACTACCTGTCTAATAGCCACTATGTCCACCTTTGCCACGGATAACAGCGGTCTTGGTAGATCTCTGCAGGGAGTTGGAACACACAAAAAAGCAAATTCCTTTAAATTACGGCGGTGGGGGGGGGGGGGGGGTGATGAGCTCTGACGCCAAATTCATCAAATCCCAGATGTGTTCGATTGGATTCAGGTCTGGAGAGTGGGGAGGCCAGCACGTCGACTGGAGCTCGCCGGTGTGTTCCTCGAACAATTCCACCGAATCGACATGGCGGGTTAGTTAGTTGAAAAATGTCACTGCCGTCGGGTAACATGATCGTCATGGAGGGGTGTACGTGGTCTGCAACCAGTGAACGATACTCTTTGGCCGTGATGGTGTCTTGCACGAGCTATACTGGACCCATGGTTGTCCCCGACCCAAGAATGCTCCCCAGCGCCTAATGAAGACACCGCCAGCTTGTCTCTGTCCCACGGTACAGGTATCAAGGAGGTGTTCCCCTGGAGACGACGGATTTGTGACCTGCCATCGGCATGTTGGAGAAGGCATCGGGACTCATCCGACCATGCAACCCCCTACCACTGCGCGAACATCCATTGCCGATGGTCACGTGCCCATTTCAGTCGTAGTTGCCGATGTCGTGGTGTTAACGTTGGCACATGCGTGGGTCGCCAGCTGTGAAAGTGTATGGTTTGAGTGTTCGGTGCATTGTGTGTTCAGACACACTTGTACTCTCCCCAGAATTTTAAGTATGATGCTAGTTTCGCCACAATTCGACGCCTGTCCTGCTTTACCAGTCTGCCCAGCCTACGACGTCCAACATTTGTAATGAGGAGTGGCCGCCCAACCCCACGACGTCTGGACGTGGTGTCAGCTTGGTTTCGCCACGTGTTGAAGACACTCACCACAGCACTGCTCGAACTGCCAACAAGTCGTTCATGTTCGGAAACGCTCGTGCCAGTCTTCCGCGCCATCACTGTCTGTATTGGGTCGAGCTCAGATGGATCGAGCGCCTTCCCAATTCTGCACACGGACTGCACGCTCATTCATATAAATTCCATTTTGACATGTTGGTCTCATAGTTTTCCTCAGAATATTTCCTTCTTTTTTTCGGCATTTTTTGTTTGAGATCTGGAACCTCAGGACTACGTGCCAATTTCAGTTCTTCATATTCTGTTATTCCGTTTTCACTTCCCTCTAGTATTCCTTCACCCTTTCATTGCATTGCTTTTTCCTCTCTTCAGTTCATTTAGAACCTATTCTATTTTCTTCTCTGCCTTGGAATCCTTTCCTCTGGTAACACTTTTATTCTTAAATTGTCCGTATCTGTCATTTATTCTCTTACAATGTTAACAGAAAGGTCACCCAGTGCCATTTGCAGGTTATCTGTCTAATGGCTCCCAGATGCAACAAGAGCTTGATTTTCAGCATTTTATATAATTATTGACGGAATTCCAAAGTTTAATATGCTGCCATAGTCCACTCAGTCAAAGATATAATCTTACTTTATAAGTTCGACACGATAAGTCATGTATTATAGTTAGAAACTATGCCTTGAGGAAGCGAAATTCACGGCGCGCAAATATGCCGGACTATATTCATCCATTATTTAAGTGGCTTGCAACAAACTTTTCACATAATTAAAATCCTTACTATTTTTTTTTCTCGCTGACACACCAGCTACATAATGAAAGAAAAAAAAGCTCATACCTTTCTACATTTTAGTGTTCACGCAATCAAACTTCATCAACAGGCATACAGGCAGGACGTTTTACATCTACATCAATACTCCACAAGCCACCTGACGGTGTGAGACAGAGGATACTCCTGGTACCGTTAAGCGCCGATCGCGCTTGGGAAGTACGATTGTCGGTAAGCTCTGTGGCACTAATTTATCGAACTTTCACATCCCCGCATTTTAGGAGATCTTTGTGGCAGGAAGTAATATGTTCTACACCTCCTGGAAAGGCTCTCTCGAAATTTCAATAGTATACCTCTCCTTGATGCACAACGCCTCTTGTATTGTCTCCCAATAGTGTCTGTTGAGCATCTGTGTAAAGCTCTCGCGCCAAATAAACGATTCCGATAAGAAACGCGCCGCTCTTCGTTGGATCTTCTCTATCTTTTCTATTAATCCTATCTGGTAAGGATCCCATATTGATGAACAATACTCAAGAATCGGTCGAATAAGCGCCTTATATACTACTTCCTTCGTGGAGAGTTACAATTCCATAAGCTTCTTCCTCTGAGTCTCAGTCTGGCATCTGCTGTTCCTACTATTTGCTTTATGTAGTCATTCCGCTTAAGGTCACTCTTGGTAGTTACTCCTGGATATTTTACTGTAGATACTGTTCCCAGAAATTTGTCATCAATAGTGTGGTTGAGCAGTAGTGAATTTCGTTTCGTATGTATGGGCAGTATATTACATTTATTTACTTTCAGGGCCAACTGCCAGAGCCTGTACCATTTATCAAACCTCTGCACGTCATTCTGCAAATCGATACTGTCTTCCGGCGTAGCTACTTTCTTATAGACAACCGAATCATCTGCGAATAGTCTTAAAGCGCTTCCGACACTTTCTACTATATCATGTACACGCATTGTAAACAGTGACGGTCCTACCACACTTCCTTTGGGTACTGCGGAAATTAACTTTACATCTTTCGCTTTTGTTCGGTTAAGAGCGACGTATTGAGTTCCGTCTGCAAGGAAGTCCTGAATCCAATCGCAAATCTGGTCCGATACTCGATAAGCTCGTATTTTTTGTTCAGTAAATGGCAGTTAGCGACGGTGCGAGATGCCTTCCTGAAGTCAAGCAAATCGGCATCAACCCGAGCGCCGTTGCCTTCAGCGCTATGGATTTCACAGACGAGCAGAGCAAACATAGTTTCACAAGATCTCTGTTTGCGGAATCCATGTTGATTTTTATAAAGGAGATTCTACCACGGGCTGACGTCAACCATAGAACCCTATAATTATGTGCATTGACCTACGATCCTTCTTCGAGACGGGAATGACCTGCTCCTTTTGTTCAGTCTTACAGGTATCTCATCTGGTCCTGATACCTTTCAACTATTAAGCGAGTGCAGTTGCTTTTCTATTCCGTGACAGGTTACTCAACATCGTATTTCGACGTTCGTACAATGACTGAAAGGAGGGACCGTATTACGATCTTCCGTAGTTTGTCAGCTAGGTTTTGACTTCTCTTGAATCTGTGATGAAGCTCTCTTTGTTTACGTAGCAGTTTTCTAATACGGCTGTTAAGACCCTGCTTGGAACATTCTTGTCTAAGGCTTACTGAACGAAGTTTTGAATTGTTTTCTTTTTTGCTCCACGTCTTCGTCGTCAGCACTGAATATTTGAAGTTGACTACTCAGATGCTCTGCAATTTGCATCCTGTCGCTCTTGCTAAGAAAAATATTTTTCTACCTTTCTTAACATTCCTTGTAATACCCGTAGTCATAGTTGCTGTCACACCCATGATCACTGATACCCTCCTCTACTTTAACTGGTTCAATAATCTCAATTCTGCATGTTGCTAGAAGGTCTAAGACGTTACCTCCACGAGTTGTTATCTAATTATATGCTCGGAATAATTTTGAGAGAAGATATTCAGAATAATGTCACACGAATCCCTGTCTCTGTCATCAGTTTTGATAGCACGACTCTCTCAGTCTACGCCAGGCAAGTTGAAGTCACCCCCGATTGCAAAGGCGTGATGAGAAAGTTATTAACGACATTCTGGAAGCTCTCTGTGAAGCGCAGTAGCACCCACTACAACTCATTACCCAGGCGGTTTATAAATGCATCCGATTACCATTTCTGACGGGCGTTTGATGCTTAACTTCACTCAATTTGTTGTTGCCTGCAGTCCGAAGACTGGTTGGATGCAGTTGTCCTTGCTACTCGATCCTCTGTAAGCCTCTTGATCTCCGAATAACTACTGCAACTTACATCCTTCTGGATCTGCGTACTGTGTTCATCTCTCGGTCTCCCTCAACAATTTTTACCCTCGAATACTAAATTGGTGATCCCTTGATGTCTCAGAATGTGTCCTATCAGCCGATCCCTTTCTCTAGTCAGGCTGTACCACAAATTTTTTTTCTCCCCAATTCTATTTAGTACTTCCTCATTAACTACATGATCTGCCCATCTAATCTTCAGCATTCATTTGTAGCTCCACATTCTATTCTCTTTTTGTCTATACTCTTTATTGTCCATGTTTCACTTCCATACATGGCTGTACTCCATACATCTGATTTCATTCGACTACATTCCCTTTACTTATTTTGCTTTTGTTGATGTTCTTCTTATATCTACCTTTCTAGACGCTGTCCATGCCGCCAACAGCTCTTCCAAGTTCTTTGCCGTCTCTGACAAAATTGCAATCTCATCGCCACACCTCAAAGTTTTTGTTTTTGCTCCCTGAAGTTTAATTCCTTTTCCAGACATTTCTTTGGTTTCCTTTACGGCTTGTTCAGTGTACAGATTGAATAATATCTGGGATAGGCTACAAGCCTGTCTCACTCCCCTCTAAATCACTGCTTCCTTTTCATGCCTCTCGACTCTTACAACTGCCTTCTTATTTCTGTACAAGTCATCAATAGCCTTTCGCTTCCTGTGTTTTATGCCTGCTACCTTCAGAGTATTATCAAAAGTTTTCTCCAAGCCTACAGATACTATAAACTTAGGTTTGCCTTATCTTAAACTATCTTCTAAGATAAGTCGTACGGTCAGTATTGCCTCGCGTGTGCCCACATTTCTCCGGGATCCACATTTATATTCCCGGAGATCGGCTTCTGCCAGTTTTCCATTCTTCTTTAAAGAATTCGTGTTAATATTTTGCAACCATGACTTATTAAACTGATAGTTCGTTAATATTTACACCTTTCAGCACCTGATTTCTTTGTAACTGGAATTACTACATCCGTCTTGAAGTTTGAGAGTATTTCGGCTGTCTCATATATTTTGAACATCAAGATGGAAGAGTTTTGTCATGGCTGGCTCTCCTAAGGCTATTAGTAGTTCTAACGAAATATCGTCTCGACTTAGATCTTTCAGAGCAGTGTCAAATTCTTCTCGCAGCGCCGTATCTCCGAGCTTATAATCATCAACGTCCGCTTCCATTTCTGTAATATTGCCTACAAGTTCATCCACCTGTATAGACCCTCTACATACTGCTTCCACTTTTGAGCTTTCCCTTCTTTCCTTAGGACTAGCTTTCCATCTGTGCTCTTGATATTCATATAGCTGCTTCTGTTTTCTCCAAAAGCCTTTTTAATATTCCCATAGGCAGTATGTATGTGCCCCCTATGCTTATAAAACCTTACAATTGTCATTTAATGTGTCACTTCTTTAAAAAGTCAGGTGTGAGTGTACTGGTTACATTACTAACTCACTGAGGATAACTGGGTGGATGTAAGAGAGGGTCCCAGGGCAAATATACGCACAAATCATCATCATCATCATCATTTAAGACTGATTATGCCTTTCAGCGTTCAGTCTGGAGCATAGTCCTCCTTATAAAATTCCTCCATGATCCCCTATTCAGTGCTAACATTGGTGGCTCTTCTGGTGTTAAGCCTGTTACTTCAAAATCATTCTTAACCGAATCCAGGTACCTTCTCCTTGGTCTACCCCGACTCATCCTACCCTCTACTGCTCAACCCATGAGTCTCTTGGGTAACCTTGCTTCTCCCATGCGTGTAACATGACCCCACCAGCTAAGCCTGTTCGCCCTGACTGCTACATCTATAGAGTTCATTCCCAGTTTTTCTTTGATTTCCTCATTGTGGACACCCGCCTGCCATTGTTCCCATCTACTAGCACCTACAATCATCCTAGTTACTTTCACATCC
Organism: Schistocerca nitens; assembly: GCF_023898315.1. Classification (NCBI taxonomy): domain Eukaryota; kingdom Metazoa; phylum Arthropoda; class Insecta; order Orthoptera; family Acrididae; genus Schistocerca; species Schistocerca nitens. The sequence continues at coordinate 328,832,451 of NC_064615.1, read as the reverse complement.
GTAACCTCAACCTTATTGATAAGGTAACCTGAACCACCCAGCATTCGCTCCCATACAACAAAGTTGGTCGAAAGATTGAACGGTGCACAGATAACTTAGTCTTGGTACTGACTTCCTTCTTGCAGAAGAGAGTAGATCGTAGCCTAGCGCTCACTACACTAGCTTTGCTATACATCACTTCCAGTTCTTTCAGTATGTTGCCATCCTGTGAGAATATGCATCCTAAGTACTTGAAACCGTCCACCTGTTCTAACTTTGTTCCTCCTATTTGGCACTCAATCCGTTTATCTCTCTTCCCACTGACATTACTTTCGTTTTGGAGATGCTAATCTTCATACCATAGTCCTTATATTTCTGATCTAGCTCTGAAATATTACTTTGCAAACTTTCAATCGAATCTGCCATCACAACTAAGTCATTCGCATATGCGAGATGCTTATTTTGTGTTCACATATCTTAATCTCACCAAGCCAGTCTACTGTTTTCAACATACGATCCATAAATAATATGAACAACAGTGGAGATAGGTTGCAGCCTTGTCTTACCCCTGAAACTACTCTGAACCATGAACTCAATTTACCGTCAACTCTATCTGCTGCCTGACAGTCTATGTAAAGACCTTTAATTGCTTGCAAAAGTTTGCCTCCTATTCCATAATCTCGTAGAACAGACAATAATTTCCTCCTAGGAACCCGGTCATATGCCTTTTCTAGATCTATAAAGCATAGATACAATTCCCTGTTCCACTCGTAACACTTCTCCATTATTTGCCGTAAGCTAAAGATCTGGTCCTGACAACCTCTAAGAGGCCTAAACCCACATTGATTTTCATCCAATTTGTCCTCAACTAATACTCGCACTTTCCTTTCAACAATACCTGAGAAGATTTTACCCACAACGCTGATTAAAGAGATACCTCTGTAGTTGTTACAATCTTTTCTGTTTCCATGTTTAAAGATTGGTGTGGTTACTGCTTTCGTCCAGTCTGATGGAACCTGTCCCGACTCCCACGCCATTTCAATTATCCTGTGTAGCCATTTAAGACCTGACATTCCACTGTATTTGATGAGCTCCGACTTAATTTCATCCGCCCCAGCCGCTTTATTGCACTGCAATCTATTGACCATTTTCTCCACTTCCTCAAATGTGATCCTATTTCCATCATCATTGCTATCCCATTGTACATCGAAATCTGAAACATTACTGATCGTATTTTCACCTACACTGAGCAACTCTTCAAAATATTCCCTCATTCTGCTCAAGGCATCAACAGGATTCACCAGCAGTTTTCCTGACCTGTCGAAAATACTTGTCATTTCCTTCTTACCTCCCTTTCGAAGACTGCTAATTACACTCCAGAATGGTTTCCCAGCAGCTTGACCCATAGTCTCCAACCTGTTTCCAAAGTCTTCCCCAGATTTCTTCTTGGATGCTGCAATTATCTGTTTGGCTTTGTTTCTTTCTTCAACATAAGTTTCTCTGTCTACCTGAGTTCTAGTATGTAGCCATTTTTGATACGCCTTCTTTTTCCTTTTACAGGCTGCCTTGACTGTGACATTCCACCAAGCTGTTTGCTTCATCCTACCTATACACACTACTGTTCCAAGACATTCTTTAGCCACTTCTAGTACTGTGTCTCTGTACCTTGTCCATTCCTTTTCCAATGACTGTAATTGACTACATTCAACTAACTGGTACCTTTCTGAGATCACTGTTATGTACTTGTGCCTGATTTCCTTATCCTGAAGTTTGTCCGCTCTTATCCTCCTACATATGGGCCTGACCTCCTGGACTTTCGGCCTCACAATACCAATTTCACTGCAGATTAAGTAGTGATTAGTGTCATCAATGAATCCCCTGAATACACGTATGTGCCTCACAGCCTTCCTGAATTCCAATGACAGATCTGGTTCCTCTGCCTTCCCAAGTATACCGGTGAATGTTCTTATGTTTAAAAAAGGGGTTTGTGATTACTAAGCCCATACTGGCACAGAAATCGAAGAGTTGTTTCCCGTTCCTGTTGGCCTTCATATCCTCTCCAAATTTACCCATAACCTTTTCATACCCTTCTGTTCGATTTCCAATCCTGGCATTAAAATCACCCATGATCAGAACACTGTCCTTGTCCTTTACTCTAACAACTACATCACTGAGTGCGTCATAAAAACTATCCATCTTATCTTGATCTGTCCCTTCACAATGCGAATATACTGACACAATCCTAATTTTCTTGCTAGACACTGTCAAATCTATCCACATCAGTCGTTCGTTTACATACCTTATTGCAACTACGCTGGGTTCCATTTCGTTCCTGATGTAAAGCCCTACACCCCATTGTGTATTCCTGCTTTGACTCCTGACAGTTAGACCTTGTATCTCCCACTTCCTCTTCTTTCTCACCCCTTACCCGAATGTCACTAACAGCTAAAACGTCCAACCCCATCTTACTTGCAGCCTCTGCCAGCTCTACTTTCTTCCCGGAGTAGCCCCCATTGATATTAATAGCTCCCCATCTCGTTACCATTCGTTTGCCGAGTCGTATCTTAGGAGTCTGTTGTACTCTGCTATTCACTCCAACTACCATCTAGTGGCAGCTTCAAACTGGGTAGGTCAGACTGTCCAGTATAGTCTGCTTCCTGTTGGAAGAATTTGCAACCTACGTGCAGAAGTGGATCGCCCAGGTCCTTTGTGCGCACAGGTACGATTAGCCGTTGTAACGGCCGAGCAGGTAACTGCGAGACCCCGTAGCGGACGGGCGTGTATGTCTTCCAGCTAAGCCAGGAGCCGCAGTTGGCACGCTGCCTGTGCAAGTTGTAAAGTCTAATGTAATAAACACTTATACCAGACAACTTGTTCCGTCTAGTTATTGTGAGTGGAAACAAGGGGAGGACAATGAGTCCTCTCGCACTATACATTCACACTCAAATGTGCCACCACGGGACGAAGAGCCCGCGCGCACAGAGTCCCTGGTTTTTCAATTAGAGGTTGGACTCCGTCACCTCCAAAGGTCCGAGGCATTTTGCTCTGATTGTTGCCAGCATCATATTTAAAGTACCAGGGAAGCAGGTTGCTAGCCTTACTTGCCCTGGGTCCCATTGAGTTTTACTCCTAACGGTTGAGGGACTAACCGGTGGATTTGGTAGTCTTTGCCGTCTGAGCACAAAGGTGACCACGACACAGAATATGTCCGAGATGCCCAGCCTTATTCCAAAGTAACTGGTATCCCGACTGTCAGGACCACTATCTTGGCCACTCATACGTTGCCCGTGGTTCATGAACTAGGACATGACAACGGGAACCCACACCATGGACCATATATACGGACAAAAAAAAAAAAAAAAAAAATCTGGTGATCAGGAACTTCAGAAAACCAAACTGCGATCTCACTGACGGCCTATTATGACTAGCGAAGGTATTCTCCCGCACTCAGATTGTAATCGACTTTTTGCATGTCCATCGCAACGCGACCAATCGTGAGTTAGTGGTCTCGGCTGCGAAGGCGCCAATTTACTGTCTTTGCCACCTCTCAGAATTGTCGCGTTCGACAGCATTTGAATAGTTTTGCAACCAGATATGTGACGAACGATTACGGCTGCGGCAATTTGTCTGTGGTCGCTGAGCACGATGAGGTGACGCGCCGAGGCGGCGGCCGGCAGCGCGTGACGTAACCCGGCAGCCGGCTGGCCAGCCGTGCGTGTGCGTGTTCGGCGCGGCGCCTGGCCTCTGCCTCTGCCTCTGCCTTATCCGGCGGCATCGCGGCGGCGGCGCCTGAGGTGCGTGTCGGCTGGGGATGGGCAGAGGAGGGGGGGGGGGGGGGCGCATACCGCAGCCAGCGCCGGCGGGGTCGCCGAGGGTCACCTACTGGCCGACAGCCAGGCCCGGCGGCTGCACTCGCAGCTCTGCCCTCGCCCTCCCAACCACTGCAGCTACGCTATCGCTGACGTCAGCAAAGAGTGGAACACCACGCACCGAGCAGTTATAGTCAGTTGTCTGCCACAGAGGAAGTTTAGGAGTGAAACATCAAGTCGCGTAACATATCGTTTAGGGGTTGTCTGCAAGCAAGTGTACAATTTGACGAAATAAATCTCGGGTGAACAGCCTGGTATCAGTGTGCATAGGACACAACATTTCGGCAATCGACCACGTTGCCATCATCAGGTGCGCTGATGTACTGACCGGCGGTGGGCCGGCGCCATGTATATATAGGAAAATCCCCCTCCCACTCCTCCCTCAGGCGCTTCCTATGAGTCGGTGCGGTCCGCGGCCCGCGCGCGGTCCAGGTACAGCATCCGTTCTCCCGCCATCTGGGCGCTGCGTCCTAGGTCTTCTCGTTCAGGAGGGTCTGCCGGCACCGCTCTCGTTATTCTTCCCTCCTCCCCCGAAATTGGTACACTCTGGGAAATATCCTTTTCCTTCTTAATCCGGGTGATCGCGGGTTCCCACGCCTTGCCAAGGATGTAAGCGCTGTCACGATTTAGTTGTGGCTCCCTTACCCTAATCTCTATGGCTTCTTTGATGACACAGTCCCTGTATTTGGAAGTCTGTGCCAGGACTTTGGTTTGGTCATAATCCATGCTGTGGAGTTCCGACAGGCAATTCTCAGCGATTTCCGACTTACCAGGCTGTTGCACTCTAGTGTGCCGTTGATCTTCTCGGCATCGTTGCTCAATCGTACGAATGGTCTGCCCTATGTATACGCTACCGCATTGGCAAGGTATCTGATAAACCCCTGATTTACGTAGGCCAAGGTTGTCCTTGACACTACCAAGAAGGTTCTTGGTTTTGCTTCGAGGACGGAAGATGGTTTTCACTTGGTGTTTACGTAAAAAGCGTCCAGTTTTTCCGGATAAGGCCCCACAAAACGGAATAATAGCCAAGGCCACCTCCTCCTAAAGTTTATCCTCAGTATCCGCCAGTGCTGCTGGTGTGGGATGTAGAGCCTTCCGAATTTGCCCTTCCTTGTAACCGTTCCTCCGAAACACGGTCTGCAGATGGTCCAATTCTTGTTGGAGACTGTCCCTGTCGGAGATGGTGTGAGCTCTGTGTACAAGAGTTCTGAGCACGCCATTCTTTTGTGCAGGTTGGAGGCAGCTATTCCCATGTAGGTACAAATCGGTGTGCGTCTTCTTCCTATACACGCTGTGGCCCAAAGTGCCGTCAGCTCGTCTTCTAATAAAAACATCTAGGAAAGGGACAACCTTGGTCTACGTAAATCAGGTGTTTATCAGATACGTTGCCAATGCGGTAGTGTATACATAGGGCAGACCATTCGTACGATTGAGAACCGATGTCGAGAACATCAATGGCACACTACACTGCAACAGCCCAGTAAGTCAGCAATCGCTGAGAATTGCCTGTCGGAACTCGACAGCATGGATTATGACCAAACCGAAGTCCTGACACAGACTTCCAAATACTGGGACTGTGTCATCAAAGAAGCCTTAGAGATCAGAGTAAGAGAGCCACGACTAAATCGCTACAGCGGTCACATCCTTGGCAAGGCGTGGGAACCCGCGATCACCCGGATTAAGAAGAAAAAGGATATTTCCCAGAGAGTACCGACTTCGGGGAAGGAGGGAAGAATAACGAGAGCGGTGCCGGCAGACCCTCCTGAACGAGAAGACCTAGGACGCAGCGCCCAGACGACGGGAGAACGGACGCTGTAGGAAGCGCCTGAGGGAGGAGCGGGAGGGGGATTGTCCTATATATACATGGCACTGGCCCACCGCCGGTCAGTACATCAGCGCACCTGATAATGGCAACTTGGTCGATTGCCGAAATATTGTGTCCTATGCACACTGATACCAGGTTGTTCACCCGAGATTTATTTTGTCATAAAATACGCCTGGAGAAATTGAAGAATCAAATGTACATACAATATGCTTTCTTCGCACTGCAGAAGATTTACCGACTTCCTCGATTTTATTTATCTAGTGTTTACGTTTACATTTCCATTATCCTCCTCAGACACGTTAAGAAGGAAAGCCAATGTGTACTCGGTGCGTTTCCCACGAGGTCTCATGTCTGTTCGACATCTTGAACGAGACCTCCTGGGAAACGCAACTGGAAAGATGTCGAACAGACACCTTGAATGTAGAGGGTGCAACAAATTGCAGATCATATGTGTCGGTAGCTCAGCCAGTGTGGTCGTTATCGGGATTTCTTTTCCTTAATTTTAAATTCTTTCTACTTAAATTTTCGTCTCCAGTATTCATGTACCGACGATTGTGGTCTACATGCCAAGTAGATTGCCACAGTAGAAGCTGTTTGCTGAATTAACATACGCTGACTGACATACTGTTACGCAAACCTTTTTTCCACCATGTTCTGTAAGTATGGAAAGAAATTTCTTCTGAGGCCAAGATCGCTAAATATTATTTATTTCACGATCACCGTTTTCTACAGAAGTTTGCTGTCGTTTTCTGATCTTCGGATATTTGAATTGCATACCTATGAATCACATAGTAGAAACGCATTCCGTTCATACAGTGAAGAGCCAAACTAACTGGTACACCTACCTAATATCGTGTAGGTCCCCCGCGAGCAGGCAGAAGTGCCGCAACACGACGCAGCATGGACGCGACTAATGTATGAAGTAGTGCTGGAGGAAATTGACACCATGAATCCATAAATCCGCACGAGTAAGAGGGGATGGAGATCCCCTCTGAACAGCAAGTTTCAAGGCATCCCAGATATAGTTGATAATGTTCACGTGTGGGGAGTTTGGTGGCTATCGAAGTGTTTAAATTCAGAAGAGTGTTCCTGGAGCCACTCTCTAGAAATTCTGGACGTGTGGGGTGTCGCGTCGTCCTGCAGGAATCGCCCAACTCCGTCGAAATGCACAATGGACATGAATGGATGTAGGTAACCAAACTCGATGCTTACGTACGTGTCACCTGTCAAAGTCGTATCTAGACGTGTCAGGGGTCCCATATCACTCCATCTGCACACGCCCCACACCATTACAGAGCCTCCACCAGCTTTAATAGTCCCCTGCTGATATACAGGGTCCATGGATTCAGGAGGTTGTCGCCATACCCGTACACGTCCATCCGCTCGAGACTCGTCCGACAAGGCAACATGTTCCAGTCATCAACAGTCCAATGTCTGTGTTGACGGACTCAGGCGAGGCGTAAAGATTTTTGTCGTGAACTTATCAAGGGTACACGAGTGCGCCTTTGGCTCCGAAAGCCCGTATCGATGATGTTTCGTTGAATCGTTCACACGCTGACACCTGTTGATGGCCCAGCACTGAAAACTTCAGCAATTTGCGGAAGGATTGCACTTCTGTCACGCTGAACGATTCTCTCGTCCCGTCGTTGGTCTCGTTCTTGCATGATCTTTTTCCGGCCGCAGCAATGTCAGAGATTTGACGTTTTACCAGATTCCTGATATTCACGGCATTCTAGTGAAAGGGTTTTACGGGAAAATGCTGACTTCATCGCTACCTCGGGGATGCTGTGTGCCATCGCTCGTGCGCCGACTATAACACCACGTTCAAATTCCCTTGAACTTTGATAACCTGCCATTGGAGCAACAGTAACCGACCTAACAATTGCGCCAGACTCCTGTCGTCTTATTTAGGCGTTGCCCACCGCCTGGCCGTATTCTGCCAGTTTACATATCTTTGTATTTGAATACGCATGCCTATATCAGTTTCTTTAGCGCTTCAGTGTAATACAGCATAAGCATTGTTTATCTTTAATAAGAACAGGAAAATATAAAACCAACATGACGGCCATGTATTCACTGAAGTAACATAGGAGTAAAATGTCACTTTCTAAGCCAGCAGCATCAATATAGGAACAATTCTCACTTTACAACGTGACATTTTACTCCCATGTCGTTTTTAGCGAATACATTGGTGATATTTGTATTTTATATTTTCGTGTTCTTATTGCTGACAAACCAATGTGCGTACGTTGTATTATGAGCAGAATGTAGTCCCGCCGTGTCATTCATAAGTATGCACTTTATATTTCTGAAGATCGGTAGATAAGAGCAAACTTTTATTAAAACTAGTCGTCGTGAAATAAATATATTTAACTATCTCGGCTTTAGAAGAAATATCTTTCCAGGAGGTCGACAGATCGCTCCCATCACACAAACATGTGCAACCTATATGTCCTGCAACTGAATGATAAAGTCAAATCAGATTGAAAGGGGATGCACCGTGCATCATAAATCTGGCAGGGGAAATTTCCTACACTGAATTGCATGTGCTGCTAAGTAAGATGCCTCTATGAATGCAAGCTGCACTTGACTGTAGGCAACGGGATGCACCGTGCATCATAAATCTGGCAGGGGAAACAGTCAGCTTTGAAAGAAACCACCGTGGTGCGGGACGCCCCAAACTCACAATGCAGATAACATCTCCAGGCTGTACCGGAACAAAAGGGGCTGTTTTTAGTGTGCTGTGTATGGTCAGGAGATGTGTCCCATTTTTGCCAGAGTCGCGGAAGAGCAGCTATTGTGGACAGAACTGCAGGCATTTAGAACTCGTCGAAATGCACGAGCCGCTAAGATACGATCGTAGAGAGTGAAATGGGGACAGCAAAGTTTAGAGCAACTTAGAAAACCATAAGACATCAACGCTGTGCTCGGGTCCCATAAGACAGAATGTTTAAGGAAATTTAAAAACAGCTACCACAGGTTAATCTAAATAATTCAGACGTGGGGGTAAGAAATGTGGCTGTGGTTTCAGAGGGAGAGAGAATGTGGGAGAGAGTAGGATGCAGTTTTGGAGCGTCAAGCATAGCGAATTTTGCAACTGGTTTGTAAGTAGGCTGTTTATATTTTCTTATTGGCAACGTTACGTAGCGCTCTGTATGAAAATCACTGGCTGTGCTGTGTGCAGTCTGTGGCTAGTTTGCATTGTTGTCTGCCATTGTAGTGTTGGGAAGCTGGATGTGAACAGCGCGTAGCGTTGCGCAGTTGGGGGTGAGCCGCCAGCAGTGGTGGATGTGGGGAGAGAGATGGCGGAGTTTTGAAATTTGTAAGACTGGATGTCATGAGCTGCTATATATATTATGACTATTAAGGTAAATACATTGTTTGTTCTCTATTAAAATCTTTCATTTGCTAACTATGCCTATCAGTAGTTAGTGCCTTCCGTAGTTTGAATCTTTTATTTAGCTGGCAGTAGTGGCGCTCGCTGTATTGCAGTAGTTCGAGTAACCAAGATTTTTGTGAGGTAAGTGATTTGTGAAACGTATAGGTTAATGTTAGTCAGGGCCATTCTTTTGTAGGGATTTTTGAAAGTCAGATTGTGTTGCGCTAAAAAATATTGTGTGCCAGTTTAAGCACAGTCATGTATAATTGATCAAAGGGGACGTTTCATATGTCGACCCTTAACCGAGGATACCTCACTGGAATCTTCTGATTTTTTCTTGTAGTTTGGGTAATTAGTGTAGCTTTTGTTTATTGCTAGCGCGTAATTATAGAGAGAATTTCCTTTGTAGTTGTAGTTTTTCATTATTGTACAGTAAAACAGTTGTGGCATGCACGTAGATCTGCAGCAAGTATTTCGCAGCTGCACTTGCAATTAACGAGATATTATTTTCAGTGCTACGTTAATGTGTTCTCTTATTTTTGCTCTTCAAATTGTGCTTTTCTGTGTTGTCGTGTGAAATATTGTGACAATAATGGCGTGTGAAAAACGTAATACTAGGCTCCAAAGTAAACTGAGAAATGACAGTGAAGACGAAAGCAGTGTGTTAGCGCCACCGAGTAATGAATTAACTAATGTTCAAAGTAGTAATTTGGTAATTGTGCATAGGGAAATGGAGCGGGCTGCAAACAATGGTGTAGACAGTGAAACAATTAGGGAACAGGGAAGCAGTATCGATCGATCGGTCGGCAACAGCTTGCCTCAGGAATCTGAAATGACAGGACACAATCTTGCAAATACTGTAGATTCAGGCTTTGCGTCTTCACCGTTTTCTCAAATAAGTCAAGACACATTTTCTGCTTTTCAAACTGCGAATATTGCCGGTTCAAATGCATTGCCGAATAGCACTGAGGAACATGTTTCAGACACCAGTGCATTGTTATTACAATTAATGCAACAAATGGGACAAAAGCTTCAAAAGTTAGACATAAAGGAACAAAATCTTCAAAAATTAGACACAATGGAACAAAATCTTCAAAAGTTAGACACAATGGAACAAAATCAGAGACAAACACAGTAAAAGCTTCAAAAGTTAGACACAATGGAACAAAATCAGAGACAAACACAGCAACAGTTGGACACAATGGAACAAAATCAGAGACAAACACAGCAAAAGCTTCAAAAGTTAGACACCACACTTGAACAAACATGTGAAGATTTAACTACTGAGTTACATAACATTGAATCGAAATGTCAAAAAGTCTGTAATGACGTAAAAACACAGATTTGTGAGCATTTTCAACCTATTTTTTCGCGGCATGAAAATGCATTACAGAATCACGAAGCAGCCATAAAAGAACTGCAAACTATTGTTCATGAAAATCATGAGACCTTGCAAGTTAAAATTGACTCAGTTGCATCTACCGATTCGGTTACGCGACTTGCAAAAACTCAAGAAAACTTAAAGGACACAGTAGATACTCTGAAAATTGGTTCAGAAAGACACATGGAGGATATTAGTTCATTATCAGAGAAAGTAGTTGAACTTTCGGATCAGCTAAATAATTTATCTACAAAGGTAGATGATAATCTGAATGACACAAAACCGGTAGTCTTTAATGACACAGAAAAGTGCGAACAAATTAAGAAATTCATACAAAATCAGAATCAAATTAATACGCAACACCAAAGAGAAATCCGGAAGTACAAGATCAGCTGACACAGGTAATACAAGAATTACGTATTTCAGAGGACATTCGCGCTCCAATACGGGAAGAGGGACATAGAAATACGGAACAGCCACAAAATAATAACACAGGGCATTTCGGAAATTATGAAATAAATTGGCAAGGTACACCGAATTTTGAGATGGAACCGCCGAAACGACGTAACAATGACCGACATGCGACTCGCCGACATAGTGATTTTGACTATAAGCTGTTCATTACTACACATAAATTCAAAACATTTAAGAATTCTGGCAACGACATTCATCCACAAGCATGGCTTCATCAATTCTCTCATTGTTTTCCTCCCAACTGGTCATTAGAACACAGATTAGAATTTATGTGTGGCTACTTAGAGAATGAACCAGCTGTAAGAATGCGATCGGTCATTTACGATTGCCACAGTGAAGGAGAGTTTTACCATGCCTTCCTCTCAGCATATTGGTCTCAAGCCACACAAGACCGAGTAAAACATGGCATAATAATGATGAAACATTTCGAACAATCTGAATTTTCTAGTCTTGTGAAATATTCTGAAGACATGTTGCACAAGAATCAGTACCTGTCAAACCCATACAGCCCCTCAGAACTCATCCGCTTTTGCTTAATCAAATTGCCTGAACATTTACGACATATTATTTTGGCAGGACGTTGCAAAGACAACATTGAAGCTTTTCAGGGACTCTTACAAGAATTAGAAATTGACACTGAAAATCGCGGAACACGAAAACAGGAACACAACAATTACAGGTCACATCCGTCGCAATTCCGCGATGAAAGAAATAATAACTGGACGTGACAAGGCTATTCTCACAACACAAATCGTGACCAAAACAGACACCACCCGTATGACAACAGTTGGCAGAGTAGTAATAATTACAGGGAAAGATCACCTCTCCGCGGTAATGACTATCACGGAGACAATCATAGAAACAGACAATGTTGTTGTTGTTGTGGTCTTCAGTCCTGAGACTGGTTTGATGCAGCTCTCCATGCTACTCTATCCTGTGCAAGCTTCTTCATCTCCCAGTACCTACTGCAACCTACATCCTTCTGAATCTCTTAGTGTATTGATCTCTTGGTCTCCCTCTACGATTTTTACCCTCCACGCTGCCCTCCAATGCTAAATTTGTGATCCCTTGATGCCTCAAAACATGTCCTACCAACCGATCCCTTCTTCTAGTCAAGTTGTGCCACAAACTTCTCTTATCCCCAATCCTATTCAATACCTCCTCATTAGTTACGTGATCTACCCACCTTATCTTCAGCATTCTTCTGTAGCACCACATTTCGAAAGCTTCTATTCTCTTCTTGTCCAAACTAGTTATCGTCCATGTCTCACTTCCATACATGGCTACACTCCATACAAATACTTTCAGAAACGACTTCCTGACACCTAAATCTATACTCGATGTTAACAAATTTCTCTGCTTGAGAAACGCTTTCCTTGCCATTGCCAGTCTACATTTTATGTCCTCTCTACTTCGACCATCATCGGTTATTTTACTCCCTAAATAGCAAAACTCCTTTACTACTTTAAGTGTCTCATTTCCTAATCTAATTCCCTCAGCATCACCCGATTTAATTTGACTACATTCCATTATCCTCGTTTTGCTTTTGTTGATGTTCATCTTATATCCTCCTTTCAAGACATTGTCCATTCCGTTCAACTGCTCTTCCAAGTCCTTTGCTGTCTCTGACAGAATTACAATGTCATCGGCGAACCTCAAAGTTTTTACTTCTTCTCCATGAATTTTAATACCTACTCCGAATTTTTCTTTTGTTTCCTTTACTGCTTGCTCAATATACAGATTGAATAACATCGGGGAGAGGCTACAACCCTGTCTCACTCCTTTCCCAACCACTGCTTCCCTTTCATGCCCCTCGACTCTTATAACTGCCATCTGGTTTCTGTACAAATTGTAAATAGCCTTTCGCTCCCTGTATTTTACCCCTGCCACCTTCAGAATTTGAAAGAGAGTATTCCAGTCAACATTGTCAAAAGCTTTCTCTAAGTCTACAAATGCCAGAAACGTAGGTTTGCCTTTTCTTAATCTTTCTTCCAAGATAAGTCGTAAGGTCAGTATTGCCTCACGTGTTCCAACATTTCTACGGAATCCAAACTGATCTTCTCCGAGGTCGGCTTCTACCAGTTTTTCCATTCGTCTGTAAAGAATTCGCGTTAGTATTTTGCAGCTGTGACTTATTAAACTGATAGTTCGGTAATTTTCACATCTGTCAACACCTTCTTTCTTTGGGATTGGAATTATTATATTCTTCTTGAAGTCTGAGGGTATTTCGCCTGTCTCATACATCGTGCTCACCAGATGGTAGAGTTTTGTCATGACTGGCTCTCCCGAGGCCATCAGTAGTTCTAGTGGAATGTTGTCTACTCCCGGGGCCTTGTTTCGACTCAGGTCTTTCAGTGCTCTGTCAAACTCTTCACGCAGTATCTTATCTCCCATTTCGTCTTCATCTACATCCTCTTCCATTTCCATAATATTGTCCTCAAGTACATCTCCCTTGTATAAACCCTCTATATACTCCTTCCACCTTTCTGCCTTCCCTTCTTTGCTTAGAACTGGGTTTCCATCAGAGCTCTTGATATTCATACATGTGGTTCTCTTCTCTCCAAAGGTCTCTTTAATTTTCCTGTAGGCAGTATCTATCTTACCCCTAGTGAGATAAGGCTCCACATCCTTACATTTGTCCTCTACCAATGCCTGCTTAGCCATTTTGCACTTCCTGTCGATCTCATTTTTGAGACGTTTGTATTCCTATTTGCCTGCTTCATTTACTGAATTTTTATATTTTCTCCTTTCATCAATTAAATTCAATATTTCTTCTGTTACCCAAGGATTTCTACTAGCCCTCGTCCTTTTACCTACTTCATCCTCTGCTGCCTTCACTACTTCATCCCTCAGAGCTACCCATTCGTCTTCTACTGTATTTCTTTCCCCCATTCCTGTCAATTGTTCCCTTATGCTCTCCATGAAACTCTGTACAACCTCTGGTTTAGTCAGTTTATCCAGGTCCCATCTCCTTAAATTCCCACCTTTTTGCAATTTCTTCAGTTTTAATCTACAGTTCATAACCAATAGATTGTGGTCAGAGTCGACATCTGCCCCTGGAAATGTCCTACAATTTAAAACCTGGTTCCTAATTCTATGTGTTACCATTATATAATCTGTCTGAAACCTTCTAGTATCTCCAGGATTCTTCCATGTACACAACCTTCTTTTATGATTCTTGAACCAAGTGTTAGCTATGATTAAGTTATGCTCTGTGCAAAATTCTACAAGGTGGCTTCCTCTTTCATTCCTTCCCCCCAATCCATATTCACCTACTATGTTTCCTTCTCTCCCTTTTCCTACTGACGAATTCCAGTCACCCATGACTATTAAATTTTCGTCTCCCTTCACTACCTGAATAATTTCTTTTATCTCGTCATACATTTCATCTATTTCTTCATCATCTGCAGAGCTAGTTGGCATATAAACTTGTACTACTGTAGTAGGCATGGGCTTTGTGTCTATCTTGGCCACAATAATGCGTACACTATGCTGTTTGTAGTAGCTAACCCGCACTCCTATTTTTTTTATTCATTATTAAACCTACTCCTGCATTACCCCTATTTGATTTTGTATTTATAACCCTGTAATCACCTGACCAAAAGTCTTGTTCCTCCTGCCACCGAACTTCACTAATTCCCACTATATCTAACTTTAACCTATCCATTTCCCTTTTCAAATTTTCTAACCTACCTGCCCGATTAAGTGATCTGACATTCCACGCTCCGATGCGTAGAACGCCAGTTTTCTTTCTCCTGATAACGACGTCCTCTTGAGTAGTCCCCGCCCGGAGATCCGAATGGGGGACTATTTTACCTCCGGAATATTTTACCCAAGAGGACGCCATCATCATTTAATCATACAGTAGAGCTGCATGTCCTCGGGAAAAATTACGGCTGTAGTTTCCCCTTGCTTTCAGCCGTTCGCAGTACCAGCACAGCAAGACCGTTTTGGTTAATGTTACAAGGCCAAATCAGTCAATCATCCAGACTGTTGCCCCTGCAACTACTGAAAAGGCTGCTGCCCCTCTTCAGGAACCACATGTTTGTCTGGCCTCTCAACAGATACCCCTCCGTTGTGGTTGCACCTACGGTACGGCCATCTGTATCGCTGAGGCACGCAAGCCTCCCCACCAACGGCAAGGTCCATGGTTCATGGGGGGGAGAAACAGACAATATGGGAACCAAAATAATTATTATCAAGGGAGACAGAATAACTTTAGATGCAACGGTCCAGCGCGCAGTTACGATTCAGGGAGAAATTCTCCACCACGTGACCGACAAGAAAGAAACTATGGAATCTACCGACATGACGAGGACAGACGATATTATCGCAACGACAGAGCTGAATTGCATCAGAACTGGCGAGATTCAAACAGAGCAGGGCACTCTCGACAAGGTGAATTTGTAGAAGTTAGGCCAACAAAGTAACAGACAATGACTCGCACCGGAGGCAGCCGCATACGCCAGTTGGCTCAGAGAAAAATAACATAGACGCTAACCTTGAGAAAAATTCCAGTATTCCTTACCGACACATACCGCATGATAATTCCGTTCAAGTTGAACCTCTGCGTACTAGGAAGAGTAAAGGATTGCACCACATTTCACATGTAAAACCGTTTATTGAGAGAGAATCTGCTTTTTAAGTTTGTCTTTGCCATAAACCTTTTCACTTCACGCTACTAGTACAATTTGTCACACTGAGAAACTGTTAACATGTAACAATGTTTTGAAGTTAACTATCCAGCCTAGAACCTAAGGAACATTTTAAACAGAAATTACGAATGCATTGTAATAGTGAACAGACGACACAGTGTTGTATTTGAACATTCTTGCTTGTTAGTTGCACGATTATGTAACGACTATCAGGCTTACATAATTAGGACATATACTGGTACTGCTAATGAGATTTTAATGCAACATTTTGGTTTTCTTGAAGATACATTCTGGATTTAAAGTACTTTCTGTGAGATACCAGGTGACACAGTGGTTAGTTTATGTGACAGCTACACGATTATATCACGACGTTACTAATGAGTGACAATTTACAATGTTGCTTTTGCGGTGCATCTGTTTTATATCTGCACAGTTTTTCTGAATTATTCTGGAAAGTAAAACATGTTTTAGTAGTAACTTTTGTGGTATAGCTACAAGGAGACAGAATTTTCCGTAGCACAACAATACGTTACAGCACACTACTTTCTTCATCACAACAATAAGCGTCATAACTAAGATATCTATACGCAAAGCATTTCACTTTTGTTTATCATGAGGTAAGTACATTGACTTCTGCAGAACTTAGCTTTCGGAGGACGATAACTACGAGACTTCCATAGAGATTATCTTACAACATGACGCACAGTTTAGCGCTACAGTACATATATTTGAGTGATTAATTTTGTACTTAAAACATTTATTTTTAAAGATATTTGAAGTACAATGATACAAAGGTTTTCCGTGATACATTTCATTCCATTGCTGTAATCTGTAACACCTGAGGGTATAATTACATTAATCCTCAGGAGGGTACACGCTTACTTTGTGTATCATGTGTTTGGCAAGCACAAGGAGCCCTAGCTAATATGGTATTTGCTTACACAACTTTACACATCGGTACCATATTTCTCTAACACATAATTACACAGCTATTTGATCATTTAACTGAGAGAGACAAACTTTTTTACTATGGCAGTGACAGATGTTTACGTAATTACACCGTTGGATAACTTCACACTTACGAAATTGTATTTTGTCTGTACTTTGTGAACTGTTCATATTCTTTCAGACCCATTGTGATATTATGAGAGCTTTGAATGATATATTTGGTATGGGATCACGATTTTTAAAGTACGTTTGAGGCAGATGACACTTTTGACATGAGCAGAGAATTTTTTTTAGGTTTTGAAATTATTGGAGGAAGGTACGACGATTTTGAGAGTTGACTGAGGTTTTATGATATTATTATTTCGATGACTATGTGTATTATGCTGTTGCGGTATGTTTATGATCAATAAGCTGATGCTATATGAGTTATTTGATTATGCTACGTATCTGCTATGATGAAATATTGAAGAAGTGTCGACGAATAAGGTAAGGAATAATGAGTAGTGGTTAGGGACTCTGGTTTGTGAAAAAGGTTGTTGGAAACCAAGAATCGTACTTTAAGAGTTATGAAATGTATGTAAATGCGTGAATGTATTACAATGCCAACGAAAATTTTTTGGACACTGTTATATCAATAGGATTTTGTTTCTACAGATTTGTAACGCAAATTCTTGATCTGTGAAATATTTTTATAAGAGACTGTCACTGTAGCGGAAACTGCTGTCGTAAATATTTCGGTAAGAAAGTTAAGTGACCACCTTCACGTAATGCGTCGTGGGCACCCAGCTGCGCGACAGACGCCTGTAAAAAATGCCATTAGTGTGTGCCGTTCAGAGGCACAGGTGGAGAAAAAAAAAAGAGGCCATTATCCTCGCTATTGACATTCCTTTGTAGAAAGCGTCGTAAATACGACACCCTCAAACTTGAAAACATGATTACACTGTAGAGTTCTTAATTTATGATATTTACTGAAATGAAATGATGAGATACATTTCATGTCTATTGTCTTGCTAGTTGAAAGATTGTTTACTGCATTATGAAATGCCATATGGCTAGTGAATGACGTTTCACGCCTTGCTTTGCCTATTTTGTTTAATATCTAGTTCCTAGCTGCACTGCAGCATTGGTTAAAATAAAATTTTATAGATGTACAAATATAAATATTTTATGCCTACAGATCCAGTAAAAAATAACTTTATGATGGATGTACTCCAAAAAAATGAGGGAGCACAAAAAGACATTTCCACTTCACAGGAATTGCATACATAATTTTTGTCAGTGACTTGGTAACTTGTCTGCTAGAGCAAGTTACAGTGATGCATCACTCTAGTGTTAAGATGTGACATAGGTATTGGACATGGCCATCTTTACTGTAATATTTGTTTTTTTGCTTGAGCATTGTCATGTTTAGATATAAGTTATTACATTTGCTGCTGCTGTTTGCCAGGCATAGTGCTACTAAATTTCACTTTGTATTACTCTGTTAAGCTAGTTTTACTACTGTTGTAATGTTGCATTGCTTGGTAATTTAGATTTACTGCAGCTTGCTTTGACAATTTCAATTTTTTTTCATTGCTGTTTGTATTAATTGTTTTATGCTGCTGCATTGCCTCGTCCCTTAGTTTATCATCTGAGCTCAGTAGATTTAAGTTACCTTAAGAGGGGGTAGACTATATAAGAGAATGAGTTGCGATGAATTTGAAGAAATGCACTGAGAGGTTATACGAAAAAAGTACAGAAAGCAGGTATAGATAGGACTTTTTGGGAATAATGATGAACGAAGGGAGATGTCCAAGAAAAAAAAAAGGTTTTGTTTGCAAAATACTGCAGTACCAAATGTTACACTGAAAACAAACCCTGTCCTTTCCCCCTGTGTTATTCTGCTATGTGTTTGTGTACTCTTATGTATTTGTGTATTTCGTATTTCCTGTCTTTATGTGTTTAGCTAATAAGATTTATGTTGTAGAATTTTTCAAATACTATGTTATTTTCTTCATGAAGATGTGTAGACATTATTTATTCTGTTTTGTTTTAATGATCATGTGTGAAATTAATGTTTCAAGAACTATTCTCATTATTTTATTTATTTACTTATGTGATAATTCCTGTAACACTGATGTATATGTCTATTTATATTCTTTTGTAAAGCCTGTATTACTAAAAATGTTAGCTGTATTGTTATGTTCTTTAATGATGTATTTTGTACCTTTGTAATTGTATTCTTATGTTATAACATTGTAATTGACACCAGTTCATCATATTATTAACTTGTAAGTTCCATTTCACTGCACACGTTTCTGTTGGTCATAGTATATGGACAATATGAGAGAAGTAGGGACTGTTGGTGTTTGCACCAGTGTTAATAATTCAGCAAGGGACTGGATAACAGCATTGCTGGTTCTAAGGACAATTCCAGAAACTTTGTGAGTGCACAAGTGGTGGTTTATGGACTTGCTATATTCTCTGCAAGACTCTTCGATGGTGATTGTGCACCTGCACAGTCGCAACAGATGGCTGCTAGCTATCTCTACAAGGACTACAGTGGGTCTGCGTCTTTGCTGACTCACCAGTACCATTATTTCTACAAGGACTGCAGTGGGTCTGCACCTCTGGTGGGCCACCAGTACCGTAATCTCTAACAAGACTGCAGTGGTCTGTTCTGTGATGACCTACCTACCAATATTCCTCAAAACTTCGACTGACTCTGCGGTGGGTTTGCTCTGCTGTGGCCCATTACCTGTCAGCATGTCAAGAGTCAGCACTGTCTTTCCGTTGGAAGGACAACACTACTTCTTCAAGACTGCATGGAAATCCACTACTTCCGTGTGCATTGTCTTTTACTGCTCAGACTTTGAGAAAAGAAACAGCAGTTTTACTGTGATGAATGATCAGGACTATCTTTATGGACTGTGAGAAAATTTTAGCTTTTGACCAACATTGTATCAATAAGTGTGCGCATTTGATATCTTTGTTATTGTAATTATGAAAAATTTCATCAAATCATTATTGGCCACTGCTCAAACAATTTGTAAAATTTTTTGTGGGGAGCATGGGGGCTATGTAAGTAGGCTGTTTATGTTTTCTTATTGGCAACGTTAAGAAGCTCTCTGTATGAAAATCACTGGCTGTGCTGTGTGCAGTCTGTGGCTAGTTTTCATTGTTGTCTGCCATTGTAGTGTTGGGCAGCTGGATGTGAACAGCGCGTAGCGTTGCGCAGTTGGAGGTGGGGAGAGAGATGGCGGAGTTTTGAAATTTGTAAGACTGGATGTCATGAGCTGCTATATATATTATGACTATTAAGGTAAATACATTGTTTGTTCTCTATTAAAATCTTTCATTTGCTAACTATGCCTATCAGTAGTTAGTGCCTTCCGTAGTTTGAATCTTTTATTTAGCTGGCAGTAGTGGCGCTCGCTATATTGCAGTAGTTCGAGTAACGAAGATTTTTGTGAGGTAAGTGATTTGTGAAACATATAGGTTAATGTTAGTCAGGTCCATTCTTTCGTAGGGATTTTTGAAAGTCAGATTGCGTTGCGCTAAAAAATATTGTGTGTCAGTTTAAGCACAGTCATGTATAATTGAAGGGGTCGGAGAGATATAGTCATAAGCCACATCGAACTAGTTTTGAGATACATCGAGTTTAAAGTTCCACGGAGGTCTGAAAATGTTTAATACAAAATAGAAACTTTATTTCTACTGCAAACACTTGCTTAATACTTGCTAGGCATGTTGTTAAATAGTCAACTCTCTGCATGCTATAAAATATTAATTTTAGAATGATTCTAATTAAGATGTAGTCAATGGTGGCTTATGACTATATCTGCCAAACAATTGTTTAAAACATAAAGTATGAATTTGTAAGGATTTATTTTAACTACTCTTACACAGCAAGCAGAATATATAATTTTTACACATTAATATATATAGATCAGGTATCTGAGATGTATAAATTACTTTTTCATTGATACAGTTACATCAAGGAAGTTCCTCTACCTCATCATTGTACACATTATTTCCAGTACATGACCGAAAGAAATCTTTATTTGCTTCAGGTATGTATGGCATAAGAGACAGTACGTCATCAATTTTTTTCTGGTTAATTGGTAGTGGCTTTCTGTACTTTATAGGCAGCTGATATGGATTTGGTTCGACTAGCCTTCCTTTCTTTTTGACATGTATATCCACTGACATGAAAGCTCCTATGTCTGAATAAGAGTGCTTTACACTTAGCTTGAAGGGATCTTCAGACTCAAACTTAAATTGAGTAGCTTCACTGAAATGGTGGGGATCTCCAGACGTGGATTCTGTACGCTTTGAGATCAATGTCTTCAGGCTTTCCAAACTTCTGAAGTCTTCTCTTTCCATTTTAGTTACAATGAAATGTTTTGGACTCGCACATTTTATTACTTCTGCCCATTCATCTGGAGTGTAACTATTGGACGTCTGTTTCTTGCATACCGTTCAATGCGACCAAAATCACGATTGCAAGGTAGCATGGTGCGACCTACCACAGGGAAGTAATACTGGACAGAATCAAATCTTTTGGTAGCAACAAGGGACCTTTCCAAAGCAATAATAGTCCAATTCTTTGTCTGACCCTTGCAGTTGTCTGTGATTATGTGGAGATGTTTTGTCTGAGGATTAGTTATCTTCAAGTACTTCAATAAGCAGCTCCCAACCTCATCTGAACCCCGTCCTCCATCTTCCTCGCTCCACAGAAACATATAACCCTTATTTGATCCACAGTCATGGATACCATATGTCCATATTTTCCTCTTGTAAAATGCTGGACAAACTGTTAGTTTAGGTGTGGGGAACGTTTGCTGCATATCCATTGCTATCACATGATGCTCTTTCGAATTTTCTTTAGCCAGAGCAGTTAAAGACGCAATCATATTTTGTCCTCTGTCAGCTTTTTTGAGATGCAGTTCATATTGTTGTTTCTTTTCTGTGACTTCTTCTGCACATAATTCTGGGTTATTTATTGCAATTAGAAATCCATCACATTTTGAACAGGTGTCTCTTTTTGGTAATTTGAAGCCTATGTTAAATTCAGATACGAAAATTTCTCTGAATTTACTTTCAGATACTGCAGGAACCTGCTTTTCCTTGCAGTATTCTGAGTATTTATCTCGAAATAAGGAAGCAGTTGTGAGATCACAATCCAAATACACTTTATTGGGGTTCTGTTGCCTACTGTAATGACATATTTCGGTATGGCGTTGAGAAATTCTCTAACACTTTGTACCGCTTCGTCTTGAAATTTATGTGGGTAGTTTCCATGTTTTCCTGAAAGAAAAAAAAGATGAGCTTACATCCTCTTCCTAATAGAAATATTTGTATAGTACTCAGTTTGAGTACATCCCTAACTTATATCACAGAGTAACATACATACCTCTTCCATCTTCTTTTGGCACTGCAAATCCCTGCTTCATTTGATGTTGCAAATTCCTCACTCTTCATGCATGTATCTGTAAGCCATGAACCCTTAGGGAAGCTTCCTTGCAGATCATGACTTCTATTCCGCATACCCTCACATTATAAGAAAATGTAACATCCCTGGATGATATTTTCTTGGAAGCCATTTTTGGATAGCTCTGAAAGAAATTATGACAAATATAACAAAATGAAATAAATAGGCAAAATATTAAACCATTTTTATTTAAATAGTGAACAAACCTCCGCTTTTTCGGTTTCATTTTCATACAGCTCATCAGGTAAGTAATCTGGGCATTAAAGTTTCCTATGTCCCAAAATGAATGAAAAATGTTTTCTTCCTCTCCAAGCAGTTTTGTGAAGCATTTATTTAAACAAGTACAGGGACTTCCTATAGTAGCAGCCTGAACAGTCTTGTGGGTTTTTAAAGGCTTATACTGCTAACCAGCATTTCGTCGACGTTTTGCTTTATTTTTCTTCCACTGATCAATATTTCGCTTCCTTTTCCGTGAAGGCTTCGGTTTTTCGGGTGATACTTCATTTATTCTACTTATTTCAAGCTATAATATGAAGAGCAAAATAGTCTAAGAATTTGTGTGAGATATAGTCATAAGCCACACAAAACATTAAATTTCGCTAAAATCACATTAATGAGAAAATATTTTTTACACATCTTTTGCCTTTGAAACTACATTATTGCACCATTAAGCAGTAATATAAATGTGCCCATCAAGTTTCATCATTAACACACAGGATGGCTGTCAAATGCGTTGGCAATGTTGAGAGAAACAAAGTCACAAGCCACAGAAAATTAATCGCCAGAAATAAACCGTTTTATATACTTACCGAAACATCATCTGAGCTGGAACTGCTGGTCGATGGATGCCAAGATTCATCACTTACAGGATCCAAAGGGTAAAGCTCTTTACTTCCACTACTGTCTGTGTCAAATATGCGTTGAAGGCCCGAAGACGCTTCAGACGTTCCTGACCCACCTGCCATCTTGCCGTGGCTTGTGACTATGTATCTTCTGAAACTACTACCAGATGGCACAGCATAGAACTGCACTCCATCATAGCCTGCCATCTGTTGCAGTAAAATGGAACTTTTTCAACACATTGTGAAGAAGACATTGTTAAGAATGCCGCAACATGAAAAACTCAATTTCGTGAAAGTTGTGGCTTATGACTATATCTCTCCGATATGTTCTAAGGGGACGTTTCAGGTTAACCACCGTAACCATCGTATCTTCATAGCCCTGCCAGCTTACAAGGACAATTCAGCGATCATAATGGATGCAGGAAGAGGAAACGTTTAAAAAATTGTCACAGGCCCAGATTAAAGAGTAAGACATCGGAGCTTCTCAAACGGTCATCACTGGAAGTGAATATCATTCAAAATCTCATCCCTTAGCCATCTTCACACCATCTATATTTTATGGCCTTCCAAAAGTTCATAACAAGGAAACGTCGTGAGCCCCATTGGATCGCTATCTTACAGACACGCTGAAACGTCCCCTTTGAACAATTATACAAGACTGTGCTTATCCTGACACACAATATTTTTTAGCGCAACGCAATCTGACTTTCAATAATCCCTAAAAAAGAATGGCCCTGACTAACATTAACCTATACCTTTCACAAATCATCTCTCTCCCCACATCCACCACTGCTGGCGGCTCACCTCCAACTGCGCAACGCTATGCGCTGATAACAGCCAACAGCCCAACACTACAATGGCCGACAACAATGCAAACTAGCCGCAGACTGCACACAGCACAGCCAGTGATTTTCATACAGAGCGCTACGTGGCGTTACCAATATAAAAACCTAAACAGCCTAATTACAACGCGAAACATCTGATCAGTCTCCTTACTCAGTACATTGGTCATTGTGATATCATACCAAGAATATGACCGACCTCACCAGCCGAATTAAACGTCTGTGCCTTGGAGACCGAGCATCAAGATCAGCTTTGGGTTTATGTAATTATTCACGCATGTTCCCATCAAAGACTATTGATCTGCTCTCCCAATTCTTTGTGAATTTATTTAATCTCATTCTGACATAATCGTATTTTTGTATGGTCGAGAATATTTTGACTAGATGGATGGAATGCCGATGGGAAGCTTATTAGCTCCAGTTATAGCCAATCTTTTTGTGGAATACTGTGAGGGAAGCGCCCTGGATACTGCTCCTGCAAAGTATAGATGCCTTCATGGGTACGCTAACTACACATTCATTTCATGGCCTCATTCACGTGAAAAGCTGGAGGAGCCAGTTCTTAGACCACATCAACAGCATCCATAACCACAAGTTCGCGATGAAGGTCGAGACGGACGATGTGTTTCCGTTCATTAAAGTCATTGTCTACCGTAAAGGAAATTAGTGTATCAGTCACAGAATGTACCGAAAATCCACCCACGCGGACCAGGATCTGCATGCCACCAGCAGCCACCACCCACCACAGAAACGTTCTATTCTGATTACCTTAGTACATCGAGCGGAAGCCATTTCAGAAAACCTGCCGAAAGAACTCGGTCATTTACGAAAAGTGTTCGCTGAAAACGGCAGCAACAACCGCCAAATTTCGAAAGCCATTACACAGGAGACTCGCAAGTAGAAGGCCTCCTTGAAGGGAAAAAAAGGGTGTGTTTTTGGCGTTCTGTGGCTCAGTAATAGGAATGATTCGCCGGCTCCTAAAGATTCACTCTGCATGCCTCCAGCAAAACTTCGATTGCTCTTGAGGAGTGTGAAAGACGGCCTCAGAACGCCAGGAATATGTAAAATACTGTGTGGGATCTGAGTTTCATTTCTACGCCTCCATTGTAGCAAGTTTCAAGTTCTTACGTTAAAATTTAAACAAATTGTTTTGTACGTCGTTTAGTGAGGCAAAAATGTATTTTTACTGTCTGGGATGTTGAACTGCATCTTCTTTACGGAGACAAAGACTTCTTGTGACGAGCTTCGCCATATATAATTAGCCGCCATTACAAT
The DNA here is from genome assembly GCF_023898315.1 of Schistocerca nitens. Lineage (NCBI taxonomy): Eukaryota > Metazoa > Arthropoda > Insecta > Orthoptera > Acrididae > Schistocerca > Schistocerca nitens. The sequence continues at coordinate 328,807,509 of NC_064615.1, read as the reverse complement.
AGACATGAGAATTTGAATATTATTGCGTCCAAAGATCTTAAAGTCTGATTGACTTATTTATAACCATACAAAGGCTGCATGCTTGCAGCAGTGTAAATTTTCTTGTTCGAAGAAATAAAAAAAAATAGTTAAGAACATTTCTTCTTCCGTTACTTCTCTGTTTATTAATCTTTTCAGAATTTTATGTTCCCAGATAAAGTGGTTACAGAGAGGCGGAAGTAAAGTTACCTATTCTATTATCCTCTCTCTCCACCTATACAAAAAGGCGACATGGTAATTAATTATTTTAAAGAGCATTAGAGTAGAGCGTGGGATCGTCATACAGATATTTCTTGCTGCCACACGACCTACAAGAGATACAGTAGAAGTGGTAACAACATGTCGCTATGAGGGGGCGAGATACAACGCAAGTGGCGACTACGTGGAAAGGACTACTGGAGCAAGAAGAGCCAACAGACGTACAACGAACATTTATTTTTTTATTACAGTTTTAGTTATTTACATTATAACTACTTTACTGTTCAACAAATACCTAACCCATTTTGTAAATTTTGTTGCCAACGAACATTTATTTTTTATCATAGTTTAGGTTATTTACATTATAACTACTTTACTGTTCGACAAATACCTAAACCATTTTGTTAATTTTGTTGCATAGACTACACGGATCTGGATGAGGACAAAAAGTATAAATCCCTGAAAAGCAACATCAAAATCCAAAAACCAACTCACGTGGATTCGGCAGACAAATTGAAAAACATTCATGTATATCTTGAATTTCACAGTAGCGTATCCCGCTCTGAGCATGACAGTTGAAATCTTCTTCCTTTTTTATTGGCATTTAGAATTAGCTTTAGCATGCAGAATTTAATTATCTGCAGTAATTTGCACATTTATTGAATTTAAATAGATTATTTAGTGCTTGAAGCATTTACGTTCTATTGTTGTTCATAGCGCTACGCAACTGTCTTGATATATTGATCAGCCATTATTCTACGCAGTTAGCATGTAGGACTAAGTTAACTGGATATAGGGATAGTAAGTATATTAAATACCATACAGAGATTATTTTCAGTTATTTTTGTGAACTGACGAGTGTACTAATTTTGCCTTGGATTTACGTGGTTGTATTTTGTCTAGGACGGCTGTAGAGGTTTCATCAGCTTCCGAACCTGAAATTACGCCAGAAAGCAAAGCGGTACAGATTACTCACGAAAAAATAACTGGCGTGCTAGCAAAATTAGAGTCAGTGGCAGGTGTTGTCACTCGTATCAGCAAAGGAACAGACTCGTACGAGCACCGAATACACCCTTACTGTAGAAAAGGTTGACTCAATAGATGATATTGATATGCACGTCATTCTGTATGTAGAGATGTTTTCAGGCGTAAATATAACCTCTGGGCATGCTCGAGGGGAGTGTTATAGGACCATTGCTTTTCACAATACATACAGTGTGGTCCATTGATAGTGACCGGGCCAAATATCTCACGAAATAAGCATCAAACGAAAAAACTACGAAGAACGAAAGTCGTCTAGCTTGAAGGGGGAAACCAGATGGCGCTATGGATGGCCCGCGAACTGGCGTTGCCATAGGTCAAACAGATATCAACTGCGTTTTTTTAAAAAATAGGAGCTCCCATTTTTATTATATATTAGTGTATTACGTAAAGAAATATGAATGTTTTAGTTGGACCATTTTTTTCGCTTTGTGATAGATGGCGCTGTAATAGTCACAAACGTATAAGTACGTGGTATCACGTAACATTCCGCCAGTGCGGACGGTATTTGCTTCGTGATACATTACCCGTGTTAAAATGGACCGTTTCCCAATTGCGGAAAAGGTCGATATCGTGTTGATATATGGGTATTGTGATCAAAATGCCCAACGGGCGTATGCTATGTATGCTGCTCGGTATCCTGGAGGACATATCCAAGTGTTCGGACTATACGCAGGCAGGAAGTGTTCAGCCACATGTGAAACGTCAACCACGACCTGCAACAAATAATGATGCCCATGTAGGTTTTTTAGCTGCTGTCGCGGCTAATCCGCACATCAGTAGCAGACAAATTGCGCGAGAATCGGGAATGTGAGAAACGTCAGTGTTGAAAATGCTACGTCAACATCGATTCCACCGGTGCCATATTTCTATACACCAGGAATTGCATGGCGACGACTTTGAACGTCGTGGACAGTTCTGCCACTGGGCACAAGAGAAATTACGGAACGATGACAGATTTTTTGAACACGTTCTATTTAGCGACGAAGCGTCATTCATCAACAGCGGTAATGTAAACCGGCACAATATGCACTATTGGGTAACGGAAAATCCACGATGGCTACGACAAGTGGAACATCAGCGATATTGACGGGTTAAGGTGTGGTGTGGCATTATGGGAGGAAGGATAATTGGCCCCCATTTTATCGATGACAATCTAAATGGTGCAATGTATGATGATTGCCTACGTAATGTTCCACCGATGATACTACAAGATGTTTCACTGCATGACAGAATGGCGATGTACTTCAAACATTATGGATATCCGGCACATAGCTCGCGTGCGCTTGAAGCGGTATTGAATAGCATATTTCATGACAGGTGGATTGGTCGCCGAAGCACCGTACCAAGGCCCGCACGTTCACCGGATCTGGCGTCCCCGGATGTCTTTCTGTGGGGAAAGTTGAAGCATATTTGCTATCGTGATCCACCGACAACGCCTGACAACATGCGTCAGCGCATTGTCAATGCATGTGTGAACATTATAGAAGGCGAACTACTCGCTGTTGAGAAGAATGTCGTTACACGTACTGCCAAATTCATTGAGGTTGACGGACATCGTTTTGAGCATTTATTGCATTAATGTGGTATTTACAGGTAATCACTCTGTAACAGCATACGTTCTCAGAAATGATAAGTTCACAAAGGTACATGTATCACATTGGAACAACCGAAATAAAATGTTCAAACGTACCTACGTTCTGTATTTTAATTTCAAAAACCTACCTGTTAACAACTGTTCGTCTAAAATTGTGAGCCATATGTTTGTGACTATTACAGCGCCATTTATCACAAAGCGAAAAAAGTGGTCCAACTAAAACATTCATATTTCGAACAGTTGGTAACGGGTATGTTTCTTAAATTAAAATACAGAACGTAGGTACGTTTGAACATTTTATTTCGGTTGCTCCAATGTGATACATGCACCATTGTAAACTTATCATTTCTGAGAACGCATGCTGTTACAGAGTGATTACGTGTAAATACTACATTAATGCAATAAATGCTCAAAATGATGTCCGTCAACCTCAATGCATTTGGCAATACGTGTAATGACATTCCTCTCAACAGCGACTAGTTCGCCTTCCGTAATGTTCGCACATGCATTGACATTGCGCTGACGCATGTTGTCAGGCGTTGTCGGTGGATCACGATAGCAAATATCCTTCGACTTTCCCCACAGAAAGAAATCCGGGGACGTCAGATCCGGTGAAACAGCGGGCCATGGTATGGTGCTTCGACGACCAATCCACCTGTCATGAAATATGCTATTCAATACTGCTTCAAGCGCACCCGAGCTATGTGCCGGACATCCATCATGTTGGAAGTACATCGCCATTCTTTCATGCAGTGAAACATCTTGTAGTAACATCGGTAGAACATTACGTAGTAAATCCGCATACATTGCACCATTTAGATTGCCATCGATAAAATGGGGGCCAATTAGCCTTCCTCGCTGATGTTCCACATGTCGCAGCCGTCGTGGATTTTCCGTTGCCCAATAGTGCATATTATGCCGGTTTACGTTACCGCTGTTGGTGAATGACGCTTCGTCGCTAAATAGAACGCGTGCAAAAAATGCGTCATGGTCCCGTAATTTCTCTTGTGCCCAGTGGACGTTCAACGTCGTCACCAAGCAATTCCTCGTGCACAGAGATATGGTACGGGAGCAATCGATTTTGATGTAACATTCTCAACACCGACGTTTTTAAGATTCCCGATTCTCGCACAATTTGTCTGCTACAGCTAAAAAACCTACTTGGGCATCATCATTTGTTGCAGGTCGTGGTTGACGTTTCGCATGTGGCTGAACACTTCCTGTTTTCTTAAATAACGTAACTATCCCGCGAGACTTGGATGATGTCGTCCAGGGTACCGTGCAGCTCGTGGTCGTGTGGTAGCGTTCTCGCTTCCCGCGCCCTGGTTCCCGGGTTCGATTCCCGGCGGGGTCAGGGATTTTCTCTGCCTCGTGATGACTGGTTGTTGTGTGATGTCCTTAGGTTAGTTAGGTTTAAGTAGTTCTAAGTTCTAGGGGACCGATGACCATAGCTGTTAAGTCCCATAGTGCTCAGAGCCATTTGAACCAACCAGGATACCGAGCAGCATACATAGCACACGCCCGTTGGGCATTTTGATCACAATAGCCATACATCAACACGATATCGAACTTTTCCGCAATTGGTAAACGGTCCATTTTAACACGGGTAATGTATCACAAAGCAAATACCGTTCGCACTGGCGGAATGTTACGTGATACCACGTACTTATACGTTTGTGACTATTACAGCGCCATGTAACACAAAGCGAAAAAAGTGGTCCAACTAAAACATTCATATTTCTTTACGTATTACACGAATATGTAATAAAAATGGGGGGTTCCTATTTGAAAAAAAACGCAGTTGATATCCGTGTGACCTATGGCAGCGCCACTAGCGGGCCAACCATAGCGCCATCTGGTTTCCCCCTTCAAGCTAGACGAGTTTCGTTCTTTGTAGTTTTTTCGTTTGATGCTTATTTCGTGAGATATTTGGCCCGGTCACTATCAGTGGTCCACTTTGTATAGTTGCCACTATTTGAGTTCCAAGCCTCGTAGTTTCAGTGAGCAGATGAATGTCGCGCCGATAAGCGTCACGCCGCTCGACGTTATTGCAACGTGTCGTATCGCATATGGCATCGCCTCAGAGTGAACCACGCGTAAGTGTTTTTTGCCACCACAGTCCCAGGAGTGATACTGTAGGATAGCGGCGGGGAGGCGTCACCGCGGCCAGCTGAGTGGGTCCCAGGTGGCGGGTCAGCGAGGCTCTTCATTACGAGGCAGCCGCGAGTAATGGGAGCAGGGCGATGGGATAAAGGGGGGGGGGGGCAGTCTGGGAACTGGCCACTTCTTTGGGCTGTCCCCTCGCTTGCATTCGCCGCGCTTCCTACACAAGGGAATACTTTGCAGGGTCCTGCGTTGGTGTGGGAGTTGCGGTGGTCGCGGTGACTCGTGTCGTGTTCCACTCCGGCGCTCACAGAGCAAACTGACGCAGTCGTTATGTTGCTGTGAAGCGTGCCTCCGTCTTTCGTAGTTTCATGACCTCGGGCAAAGGCTCGTGAGCGCCCAGTGCAGCTTCTTGGGATGAGAAGCTTTTGCCCCATCGTGAGAGGGAAGATAGGTTGCTGTGCGAAACGCCTCTGAAACAGTTTAGTGAATCACATCAGGTTCACACCAAGGCTCACCACTAAGAGACGTCCCAGAACTAGAACATCGTCTCCAAAACATACTTTTACTCGTCAAACAAACTTTGTTGATGTTGTCTTCAGACGAAAACTTGTTCGATAAAGTTCTCCACGTTATTCTATCCTGTGTCAGCCTCATTATTTCAGAATAACAACAGGAATTTATATATACCTGACATTCCCCCAACACAGTTCAGAAAGTCTGGCTATTTTTACACCTCAACACAAAACCTTTGAAACAACTGAAGAAATCCTAACTTCTGGTTTAACCATCTTAAGCCAATTTTTCCTTAAATGGAGATTCCACTTTCTTTTAAGGAGCGCTTGATACGAACATCTGGTATGCTCAAAAGGAGAAACAACATTCTCCATAAACTCTGTGGCACTCGTGTGGAATCGTCAGCAGACACTCTTCGCATATCAACACTCGGATTGATATTCTCAATAGCAGAGCACTGTGATCCTGTCCGGCTCAATAGTCAACACGTAAAACAGACAGACGTACAACTTAACAAAGCCAAGTTATTGGATCAATACGATCTACTCCCACATACTGGCTACCCATCTTGAGCCACCTCCTGATATCAGGTGAAAGTTCGCCCTACTGCGTGAATACCAGAAGATTGCCGATAACCCCGACTTTCCGATACTGAATGATGTATTCCCTGCGGATCGAAAAAGACTAGATCCAGACATCCTGCTCTCATCAGAGACAGGGCTCTCATGGAAATGGAATTCAACTGAAATTGAATACAATACCACTGATGAATGGAAACGTTTCTGACAACCAAACTGTCCTCCACAATGCCTGAAACTCTCTTGCATCCAAAAGAAAGTCCTCTGGATTCGACCAGCCTCCGGCTACTTGGACTACGCTGAACTCCGTCCGAACAGACAGTAGAAGATGTGCAGACACTCTCTACAAGTAGGACAAATCTTCACCACCATCGTGAGACTGTGGTGCGGAGCTACTGACAGTTGGTCGTGTTGTATAAACATGTCCCACACTTGCCTACAACAGTCCTTTCGAAAGTTTCCTGTCAGCGACAAGTGGAGTGATTAGATACATAAAAGAGCTTGATATCCGTATATAGCTGTTTTCATCTGTGCTATTTTAAAATGGAGAGCTTCATTTAAATGTTGACATGTAGTAGTTTTGTAATCTTTTTATGTGTATTGCTGTACGATAATTAAATAACGGTAGCCTATAGTGGATGGGCAAAAATATGGAAATACCACGAAAAATGCCTGCTTGAACATAAACGTGGATGGTAGTCAAGCTTGCAGGTCGCACTGCTGTATCTGAAAACGAACAGCAACTGTACAGACTCCTCAATACGTTGCAAGAATCACTCTTTAATAAAACAGTGTTCTACGCAGTTGTGAGTGTAATTGTGGCTGATGCTAAGTGAATTCGAACATGGGAAAATCACTGGTATTCGCATGGTGACTGCTTCCGTAACCAAGGTAGCAGGGGTGTTTGGTGTTTCAAGAGGCACCATATCGGAGATTTACACCGTATACAAGGAAAGCGGGAAAACGTCACCCGCTAAGTTGCGATGCGGACGAAAGTGTACGTCGTGACGAAAAATACACAACTGGCCATTAAAATTGCTACACCAAGAAGAAATGCAGATGATAAACGGGTATTCATTGGACAAATATATTATATTAGAACTGTCGTGTGATTACATTTTCACGCAATTTGGGTGCATAGATCCTGAGAAATCAGTACCCAGAACAACCACCGCTGACTGTAATAACGGCCTTGACACGCCTGGGCATTGAGTCAAACAGAGCTTGGATGGAGTGTACAGGTACAGCTGCCCATGCAGCTTCAACACGATACCACAGTTCATCAAGAGTAGTGACTGGCTTATTGTGACGAGCCTGTTGCTCGGCCACCATTGACCAGACGTTTTCAATTGGTGAGAGATCTGGAGAATGCGCTGGCCAGGGCAGCAGTCGAACATTTTCTGTATCCAGAAAGGCACGTACAGAACCTGCAACATGCGGCCGTGCATTATCCTTCTGACATGTAGGGTTTCGCAGAGATCGAATGAAGGGTAGAGCCACGGGTCGTAACACATCTGAAATGTAACGTCCACTGTTCAAAGTGCCGTCAATGTGAACAAGAGGTGACCGAGACGTGTAACCAATGGCACCCCATATCATCACGCCGTGTGATACGCCAGTATGGCGATGACGAATAGACGCTTGCAATGTGCGTTCACCGCGATGTCGCCAAACAGGGATGAGGCCATCATGATGCTGTAAGCAGAACCTGGATTCATCCGAAAAAAAGACGTTTTGCCATTCGTGCACCCAGGTTCGTCGTTGAGTACACCATCGCAGGCGCTCCTGCCTGTGATGCAGCGTCAAGGGTAACCGCAGCCATGGTCTCCGAGCTGATAGTCCATGCTGCTGCAAACGTCGTCGAACTGTTCGTGCAGATGGTTGTTGTCTTGCAAACGTCGCCATCTGTTGACTCAGGGATCGAGACGTGGCTGCACGATCCGTTACATTCATGAGGATAAGATGCCTGTCATCTCGACTGCTAGTGATACGAGGCCGTTGGGATCCAGCACGGCGTTCCGTATTACCCTCCTGAACCCACCGATTCCATATTCTGCTAAGAGTCATTGGATCTCGACCAACGTGAGCTGCAATGTCGTGATACGATAAACCGCTTTCGCGATAGGCTACAATCCGACGTGTATCAGAGTCGGAAACGTAGTGGTACGCATTTCTCCTCCTTACACAAGGCATCACAACAACGCTTGAATTGTCGCACCTTCCTGGTCACCACAGTCACCAGATCTCGATGGTAATTAGTATTTGTGGTCTACTTGGAGAGAAGGGTGCGTGATAGCTAACCACCTCTATCATCGTTACCAACTACTTCCAAGAACAATGGTATAAGATTCCCTCGATATCCATACAGGACTAGTATTTACGAGTATCCATTCCGAAACGACAGAAGGCTGTTTTGAATGTCAACGGTTTTCCTCCACCACTTTAGCCATAATAATGTGTTTTGTTTTTGGTTCAATGTGGCCCTGAGCACAATGGGACCTAACAAAATGGTTCAAATGGCTCTGAGTACTATGGGACTTAACATCTGAGGTCATCAGTCCCCTAGAACTTAGAACTACTTAAACCTAACTAACCTAAGGACATCACACACATCCATGCCCGAGGCAGGATTAGAAGCTGCGACCGTAGCGGTCGTGAGGTTCCAGACTGAAGGGCCTAGAACCGCTCTGCCACACCGGCTGGCTTTGTTTTTGGTGGTTGCATATTTTTGTCCACCCCCGTAACTCTTTTGAAGCTGCTTGCTATATTAATTCGTTGGTTCCCTTTTATAAATTTTATCCCGCACACTTCCCTCATGTCCAGTTTTTCATATTCAGCCAGTTGTCAGTACTAGGTGGGTCCACGTACGGAGCGGTTTCCAGTTAGTTTGTGCAATCCTCTTCGTCAGGAATATTCATCTGCTTCTAGTGCCTAGCACTGTTCACGGGGTATATTTCTGAAATCTAAAGCACTCCGTCTTCAGGCCACGAGTGGCCTACTAGGACCATCCGACCGCCGTGTCACCCTCAGGGGAGGATGCGGACAGGAGGGGCGTGGGGTCAGTACACCGCTCTCCCGGTCGTTATTAACGATTTTCTTTGACCGGAGCCGCTACTGTCCGGTCGAGTAGTTCCTCAATTGGCATCACGAGGCTGAGTGCACCCCGAAAAATGGTAACAGCGCATGGCATCTTCGGTGATCTCACGGGAACCGGTGTATCCACTGCGGCAACGACCTCATTGGCTAACGTCAATGGTAAGTAACTCGAAAACGGTGGAACGTAAAGAATTTTTTTCTTAACGATTATTTCTCAGGACAACGTACCCTGCAACAACCTTACAATTTTTTCAAACTGTTCCTGACCACTCTGTATATACACTCACCTTGTCTTCCACTTGTTCCATTAATTACTTTTTTTCCACTTTCGAACTCGGAAAATATCTTAATGTTTAACGCCTCTCAAGGTCATATTACGCTTTCATGACCTGACGTGATGACGATAGGACACTGACAGAGCTGGTGCGGCATTTAAAAACTTCGCAAGATCAAAAAGTGTGTCCTAAGAGTAGACCTGGAGAATTCTTCATTTGTGCTGTAGAAGTGTAAGATGAAGAACATACATTACAGAAGGAAGAACTTGTGTAAGTTCATCTTCTTTATCCGGTAGGTGGTTGATTCCAAGTCAAATAGCTTCGCAGCTGTGCTACACCTGAAATTTTAAGGGATGTGCTGTGCTCAGTTGAATATTGCAGATATTTCACAGAAGATATCGGATCTCTCTCCCTACTCATTAGAATTTAATTGCATTTCGTAACATTTTATTCAAACTGTCGTCAACCACATACATTGATTCTTTGGGTATTCTGTGTAGTCGAAGATCCGAGCAGGAGAAATGAATGCATGTTATGAGACGAATAGAAGTGATAAATAGAGGTTGTTTCAAAAACATTCATTCGATTTCACAAGTTTGTAGCTTCCACATGAATGAAGATAGAAATTTGAGGTGAATTTTAACGTATGCTTGGAACTAATGCGTTTTCATTTCCAAAGAACCACCTGATTGTATAATGATATTAACTGTTACCTGTGCTGCACTTGCTTATCAGTAGTTTTTATGATTAGTGATAATGAGCAAGAAAGTTATTGTAAGTGCAATAACGTCAGCTACAAAAAATGGTTCAAATGGCTCTGAGCACTATGGGACTTAACATCTGAGGTCATCAGTCCCCTAGAACATAGAACTACTTAAACCTAACTAACCTAAGGACATCACACACATCCATGCCCGAGACAGGATTCGAGCCTGCGACCGTAGCTGTCGCGCGGTTCCAGACTGAAGCGCCTAGAACCGCTCGGCCACTGCGGCCGGCATACGTCAGCTACCCTCGCATGTGTGCCTGTTTGGGTTTGCAAGGAATTTAATAAGTTTAACGTGTTGTATCTTCATTGATGTAAGAACAGATGTTCCATTCCCTACTTCATCCTCTTAGAGCCTGTCTTTTTTCCTAAAGTAGTCAGTGTTCGTTCTCAGGGTTCAAGCTATCTCTATAAGACAATATTTCATCGAAATAGGTTGAGCGGTTTAGTCGTGAATTTGTGACAGACAGAGTTACTTTCGCATTTAATGCTAGTGTAGATAGCTCTCACATGCATGCACACAGTGTTGGGATACTTTAGACGATTCAGTTTAGGATCAAAGTTTTCATTTAACTTTCACAACTGTCCAGTTTTCCGCCCGATAGAGGCACGTAAAAGATAGTCAGGCCTTTCCCATAGTTTTAGAAACACTTCTGGAGTTATTTCTTTCAGTGTTGCTATGCGACGTTGCAGTCCACGTAAATTTGTTGGAAGGGGAGTCGTATGGACATAAACCTTGTAAGAGGTATGCGCTGTTTGCGATATGTAAGCTATAAGAGAATCTGAGACCAAAGAGTAGTGTTGTATGCAGTAGGAACTGTGTAGCAGTAAGTTGTTACTAGCGAGCTGTCTGGTGTATCGTGTTGGCTGGGCCGGTCGTGGTGCACCGGTGGCGGAGCCTGAGCGTTACAGTATAAGGTAAAAGCAGCCTCGCACATATCTAGTAATGTTATGTGAACTCCCATGTAAATCTTTTAAAATTGTCCTAATAATAATCTTTCTCATATACAGTAATTTCTAACAAGCATTCATTTCAATTTAAAGAATTTACTAATTTCTCCAATCCATGATCATTCCGATTGTTGCAAAAGAAGAATCAGTTGCTTCCTTTCATAAATGACAAATGTATAGGCCAGCATTGCACAGAGCTGTGCCGGAAAAAGCTATTGTAAGAGCAGATAGTTGCCGACTTTATCGAGGTAAGAATTTTTGCTTTTTATTCAGAATGATCTTACAGGGCCATGACGCAGCACTGCTGCCGTCCAAAATTTACCAGGTTACTGAATTTATTTTTTTTATTATTTCGAGGTTTAGGAATTTTTCTGTTTCGAGTTTACATTAAATGAAAAAAGAATTTTGTGGGTACATTAAATGGGAAACAAATTTTGTGTGGAAATTAAATGTGAATGAATTTCTGTGGAGAGGTTACACTAAATTAGAATCACATTCATTATTCATATTTAATTTATTAAAATTTTTTTGTGGGGAGGTTACACTTGGCGACAACCGGCAAGGATCGTATTTCTTTGTGAATCTCTGAGAAGTAGTCATATATCTGCTCTTATTTACTTAAATGTAGTTTGCATCTGGCGCAACGCATTTACTAATTTGTCTCTTTTTCTTTCACAGATCATCGGCAATTTATTGCTCTTTGTTGTAATTGTGTTTGTTCCATTTTTGCTTTGACTTTGTTTCATTTTGTGCTTAATTTCGATTTGTGAAAAATGCCGCGAAAAACTGTTAACAGTACATCGCGATGTGCAATGAGTGAAATTGCCGACTCGAATAATTTGACAGATAATACTAGCGACACTCAATGTAATAGTGATAATCCCCTAATTGCAGATAATCAGTGCGTACCGATCACTAATATTGATTTTGATCCTAATGATGAGCAAACAAATGTAATTATGTCCACAGTAAATGTAACAATTGATGACGCGGCGCCTTCCGTTACAATGAACGCTGCCCAGTTTGACACGCCTAATTTCCAAAATTTACACAGTGAACAGACAAATGTTTCTAACGAAGATGAACAATGTACTCAAAGTACGTCAGATTTATTTGATTCCGGTGTAGTGACCAACAGTGCACATTCAATTGACAAACCTTTTCAAGAATTACAGAATGACCAAATGGTTACACAAAACGTGACAAATGCAGATACATCATCAAACAGCACAGGGAATAGAGTAGGTAATATTGGCATGGATCAAGTTATGGCATTATTGCTACAACTCAATGAATCGAACAAACAACTTAATGAAAATCTCAAACAACAAATTAATGAAAAGACAAGACAACAATTTCAAACAGCTTAGTGAACAGATTACAGCCGTTGCCGTGCAATGTCATGATACTAAAGAACAATTACGTGAGGAAATTAAGGCTTGTGCTAGGAACAGTAGTGAAGAAATTAGATCTGTGGCACAAGAATTAAGTAATACACATGCAGCCACAACTAAAATACTTAGAGACGAAATTAGTGCAGTCGCTGAACAATGCTCTGAAAACGTAACGTAAATTAATGTCAGCAGAACTTTCACACACACTGGACGCGAAAGTAGACGCGAAATTTGACCAACAGAACAGCTCAATTGACGAACGTTTTAATCACCACCTACAAAACAGTGAAACGCGTTACCGTAAATTTATACAGGAACAGAATAAAGTAAAGCGACAAGTCATGGAAACAATTACTGCACAGAGACAGGAAGATAAGCGTAAATTGTTTATATGACCAATGATGCGATTATATTTATGTGACTACTTACTGATGATTATCATATTTTTTCTTGGCAAGTGTCCGGCAGGGTAAGGTTAGCAGGTCGCTTTTCTTGTCGTTACACATAAGACCGTGCACATTTTTCCAGATAAAGTTACATATTTTATGACCAATTATGCAATTCTATCTAGTGACATTAATTTTATCAAATTGTTTCTCCATTAAAGTCTTCAACTCTCGCCTCTATCAACTACACAACATACAAGCTGAACACAAAGAAAGTCATTTCTTGTCGTTATATATCAGACCGTGTAGATTTTTCATTTTTTCATGTATGTATGATTGTTTTCCTGTTTGTTTGTATGCACTATGAAATGTTTAAGATGTAACAAACACCAGTTGACTTTGACATTTTGCCTTATGATATCTCAACATCGTGACTATTTTACATTTTTTTGCTACTACATTATGATACTCTGTGTACATTTTTTGCACCTGAACACTGTCTATGATTTTGACATAATACGTTTTCTGTCATGCTATGCTGTATGCTTAATTATATCACTAGAAACCAGTTTTTATTTAATGGGTATATGATTTAAATGCAAGATATTAATCCTTATTCATCATTTTCAGAAAACAATAACGTGTAAAAGAAATAAATTAAACAAACCACAGTGGATTACTATGGAATGGGAATTTCACCTTCGGAATGAACGAAAGAAGATGCAATACCTCGTCACGAAGAGCTAATGGATCAGAATTAACAAGCATTAACAATAATATACTATACACATCGTATAATAGCAGTCTTAACTAATTATTTTTCTTTCAGAATACGAGGCGATTGATGCAGGCTGTCAGACAGAACTACACATCTCAGTTTTAGTGATAAAATATGCTAGAAATAAGAAACTCTATACTATAAATAGTTGTATGAAGTAAATGGTAATATCAATAATTAATAATGAAGTGTCTTTTTGCAGATGATAATGAATGATGATGAATAGTGATGAAGAATATGGTAATATGAATAATGAAGTTTTTCTCTGCAGGTGATGATAGTGATAAATTTTATATGGCCACTTAACGCACCACTTTTAAGTTTTCCTTTGCAGATGAGAATAATGATGAAGTTTATATATTTACTGTTAGTTAAGAAATGCTATGTAGTTATTTAAGTATTTGTTACAGTTCGTTTTGACAGTATGTCTTATGTCGCATGGTATAATGACTGAATGTTTTGGAAAGGACAGTTAGAGTACATACATATTGAGTACACGTTTCATTACCTGTTAATTCGAAGTTCACTACTTTTCAGCATAATATGCGTTTCTTCTTTCAGCTCAATAATCCATTATGTATTTTTTCCAGGAGAAGTCATTCATGAAATTAATGTGCTCTGAGCAGTTAGTCATTAAACCTGTTCTAGTACTTGCACTTTTTTTTACCCATTTATGTGTGTCATTCATGAATGTGATCACATATACTCTACTTGTTTCATAATCTTGCTACAGCTGACTCATGACGAATGACGTTACCTATCCCCATTTGCAGCAATAAGTCAAAAGCAAATATTGTTATGCCCCAGCAATTAATTATCGATCCCAACGCAATGCATTGCTAGCACAAAAAAATGTATTACCAGTCCCAAATAATGCTACCAGTTTAAGAGAGTTCTGAGTAATACTGAATGATGTTTTCTAATCACAGACCTTGAGTAATAGCTACAGTGTGTTACATTTTAAATATGTCATATGTCACTTGAATGATGAGTTCTGAGTAATAGCGAATGATATTTTGTAATAATGCATACATGCTATGCCAATAATTTCTGTAAATAATATTTTTGTTATACTCTATAAATGCTATGCTAATAATTAACTCTCATTTTGAATGATGACTTCTGATGGTTTGTAACTGGCCAATGAGTGCCAAAAATTATTTTAAATATGTCGTATGTCACTTGAATGATGAAAAATGTTTTTTAATATTCAATACTTGCTATATGTTTAGTAAGTGGCCAGTGAATGCCACTGTTTCTTATATTTTAAATTTGTATTGTGTCACTTACATGCTATATATATGAATACCAGTAGCTTGATGCTACACTCATTAGCTCCTGTTTTGAATTATGACTTCTGATGGTTTGGAACTGGCCAATGAGTGCCAATATTCACTATAATCAGATGATTTATGAACATTATTCTGTAATACTTCATACATAGTACAGAAATGTTTAGTAACTAGGCGATGAGTGCCACCAATTACTCATATCGGTTGATAGACTAGTGTAATTCTCAATGATGACTAGCGTACGACTTAATGTCCTTCACCTTCTGACCTAATTACCAGAAATTACTGCAATAACCGTTTGTCCTGTCCATCCTCATAATCATGGAGCACTATACTTGGTTTTTGGACTAATTCTACGTTGGTGAAAGAGTATGGATTCTGCAGGAGAGTGGTGTTGACACATCATGCTGTCCACCACCTTGTGCGATGGAGATGTTATTATGGTCCCACTGTTTGGTGTACCTAATGTACTACCAAATTGATA
Organism: Schistocerca nitens; assembly: GCF_023898315.1. Classification (NCBI taxonomy): domain Eukaryota; kingdom Metazoa; phylum Arthropoda; class Insecta; order Orthoptera; family Acrididae; genus Schistocerca; species Schistocerca nitens. Next base: position 328,792,015 of record NC_064615.1, on the reverse strand, counting down.
ACATTGCATTTTAATACGACATTTCAGTGTCCTGGCTACGCTGATTAATACTTCAGGGAAGAGAACTCCAGATTGTCTCACTTGGTGTTGGGCTTCTGTAGAAAGATATGGACTTTCAGTGCAGCTACGTGCAACCTACTGTGCTACAACCATGATGCAATCCTTCCTTTTCCTATCCTAGTTCTTATAAAATGGTAAAAATATATACAGTGCGTGTGCACTTTATGTCATTTGTTAATATGATTTGCAGTAGGAACTGTGTAGCAGTAAGTTGTTGCTAGCGAGCAGTCTGGTGTATCGTGTTGGCTGGGCCGGTCGTGGTGCACCGATGGCGGAGCCTGAGCGTTATAGTATAAGGTAAAAGCAGCCTCGCGCATATCTAGTAATGTTATGTGAACTCCCATGTAAATCTTTTAAAAATGTCCTAATAATAATCTTTGTCATATAAAGTAATTTCTAACAAGCATTCATTTCAATTTAAAGAATTTTCTAATTTCTCCAATCCATGATCATTCCGATTGTTGCAAAAGAAGAATCAGTTGCTTCCTTTCATAAATGACAAATGTATAGGCCAGCATTGCACAGAGCTGTGCCGGAAAAGCTATTGTAAGAGCAGATAGTTGCCGTCTTTATCGAGGTAAGAATTTTTGCTTTTTATTCAGAATGGTCTTACAGGGCCATGACGCAGCACTGCTGCCGTCCAAAATTTACCAGGTTACTGAATTTTTTTTTATTATTTCGAGCTTTAGGAATTTTTCTGTTTCGAGTTTACATTAAATGAAAAAAGAATTTTGTGGGTACATTAAATGGGAACCAATTTTGTTCTGAGGTTACACAAAAATTAGAATCATTAACCAAATAATATTTATTTATTTTAATTTTTTTTTGTGGGGAGGTTACAACCTCCACAGAAAAAAAAACTACATATCGAGAGATCAGGCAACCTTTGAGGTCAATTGTGCGATGCGAGATCTTTACGGCTACAGATTGTTTAGAAAAGCTTCTACATGCAGACGCCAATGTGATTGATGGTGCCCGTCCTCTTCAAAAATGAAATTATCAGTATGCTCTCTCAATTGTGGCGAAATAAAGATGAAAGAGCGAGAGAGTGACCTAACTGCACTTGGGAACTCCTATCAGCAACCCCATGATTTGGCAATTGTCAACTGATACCAAGGTAAACTGGCAGTTTAGAAGCGTGAGTTAACACTTTCCTCAAGTTTCTATCTTCATTAGTGTTCTAGACATAGCGCGTTTTTTTGAAACATCCTCTATACCACTGTGTTTGTTGAAGTTTTCCCAGCGTAAAGTAATATTCTCTGAAGTTTCGGGGCTGCAGCCGGATGATGTCGGCTTCTTGCCACGATATTTCGGCTGACAAGTATTCAACTATCTTCAGATGAGTGTTTTACACTGGAGATTTTTTTATTTTTTATTTTTTTGTTAAAAGTTGTTTCACCCCCATCACCTCATATGGGCGGAGGGTAGGCTGCCGGTGGTACAATAACGCGCTCTTCAGCCTAGATCACGTCGCTAAATTTATACCAAAAATTGGCGCAAAGACGAATGGGCAGAGGCAGCCTCTACGCGAGCGCCCTCTGCCGAGTTTAGTTCTCTCTTCGAATGTTGCTCCATCTACGACGTTCAGGTGCAGGCCTAATGGTGATACTACACGCGCGACCTCTGTCAGAATGTAGGGTCAAAAATGGTTCAAATGGCTCTGAGCACTATGGGACTTAACATCTGAGGTCATCAGTCCCCTAGAACTTAGAACTACTTAAACCTAACTAACCTAAGGACATCACACACACCCTACCCGAGGCAGGATTCGAACCTCCGACATTAGCGGTCACGCGGTTCCAGACTGAAGCGCCTAGAACCACTCGGCCACACCGTCCTGCTAATGTAGTGTCGCAGAGCTATAGTTCAGATCTCAACTTAGTAAAATGAAAAGTCGCCAGACTTGTCATTAAGTACAAAAGTTTTCTTTCTGCATATATACCCATTACCCAGTTCAAAGCCATAATCACGATAAAAATGAGCTTCCTCCAAACGTATTTCTACAGATTCTTTGATAATCGAATCCCAGATGGACCTCGACGGTGTGAAGACTTCCATGACAGAATAATCCGTATGATATGTTGTGGAAATACATGCTGGGCCGCGAAAGGCGAGTGTGGCTATCATGTTCCACGCACACTTCACTTACTGTGGTTATGGTCTCACGAATGTAGGCTTTTCCACACTGGCGTGGTATTCTGTAGACCCCACTCTTCTGCAATTCCAGATCGTCCTTAATCGAACCAAGAAGACCCCAAGTCTTCGTAAGTGGCCGGAATATTACTTTAACACAATGTTTCCGTAGGATTCTGCGTAATTTCGACGAGATATGGGAGGAATGCCATTGATTTGAACGGTCTAGCGGCAATTTTATTAATTCGACATCTGAATTTTAACTTTGCGAGCCAACATTCCGACAGAGTTTCACCATTACACACGCGCCTGCTCGCCATATATGGAGCAATATTCGAAGAAAGTGCTAAACTCGACAGAGGACGCTCATGTAGCGAGTGCCTTTCAACGTGCGTTTCCGTACAAATTTTTAATGCACAGTTAGCAACGTGAACTATCAATCTCTAGTGTAAAACACTCACCTAAGGTGGCTGAATGGTTCTCAGCCGAAATATTGAGCCACTTAACACCTGAGGTCATCAGTCACCTACACGTAGAACTACGAGGGTCACTCCAAAAGAAATGCATACTATTTTCTTTAAAATCCATCTTTTATTCTACATGTTTCAAAGTTTTACATCCTTTAGGAACAATATTTTTATTTTTCCACATAATTTCCATCCCTCTCTACTGCCTTACGCCATCTTGGAACCAGCGCCTGTATACCAGCACGGTAAAATTCTGGACCAACCTGTTGGGGCCATTGTTTGGCAGCGTGCACAAGGGAGTCATCGTCTTCAAACCATGTTCCACGAAGAGAGTCTTTCAGTTTCCCAAAGAGATGATAGTCACATGGAGCCAGGTCAGGACTGTAAGGCGGTTGTTTCACTGTTGTCCATCCGAGTTTTGTGAGCCAATGTCAACATCCTGGGAACCCAACTGGCACAAACCTTTTTTAACGCCAACACTTTCAGTATTCTGCAAACACTTCCTTCCTCTATCCCAATGTAGCGTGACAATTCGTTCACTGTGATGCGTCTGTCAGCAGTCACCAATTCGTTAACTCTCTGCACAGTGTCTGGAGTGCGTGCAGTACGAGGCCTGCCGCTGGAGGACAATCCTCAATGTTGCCGTGCCCGCTTTCATTACGTGACCTGCTTGCCCACCGACTAACTGTACTGCGATCGACAGCAGCATCTTCAAACACCTTTTTCAACCTCGTGTGGATGTTTCCCACTGTCTCGTTTTCACAGCACAGGAATTCTATGACAGCACGTTGCTTCTGACGAACGTCAAATGTAGCAGCCATCTTGAAGACATGCTGTGACGGCGCCACCCAAGGGAACAGGTTGAACTAAGTTTGAATACAAGCGAGAAGAATGTATCTACACACAGTAAAACTTTCACACATGCACAATGAAAACTGAATTTTTACAAAAATAGTGTGCATTTCTTTTGGAGTGACCCTCGCACTTTAGCTTTACTCACCTCACATCACACACATCCATGCCCGAGGAGCGCGGTTCCGGACTGAAGCCCCTAGAACCACTCGACCACAGCGGCCGGCTTTTGAGCCAGGAAGTTGTACTGCACCACACTACAGACGCGACTACCCTCGTAGAAACAACCGAACGATTGGACACTACAGAGGCACAGTGACGCGTAATTGGAGACCAATGTCGCATAGCAGAAATCTACATCTTAGTTTCGCTAAGTGGTACTCGAGGGACACAACAGAAGAAGGTGCTATGTTAACTGTGCTGTCGAAGTACGTCACTCAACTTCACAGGTAAGACTGTGCCTAATATACTGTAACTAAATGGTTCAAATGGCTCTGAGCACTATGGGACTTAACATCTGAGGTCATCAGTCCCCTAGAACGTAGAACTACTTAAACCTAACTAACCTAAGGACATCACACACATCCATGCCCGAGGCAGGATTCGAACCTGCGACCGTAGCAGTCGCGAGGTTCCAGACTGAAGCGCCTAGAACCGCTCGGCCACATCAGCTGGCTTATTGTAACTACCCGGCGTAAACTTCTGTATTGGATATACCGTCTGTCCAGATCACGATGTAGACACTTTCACTTGGATGTTGAAATTCTCTCTATACAGCCCACACTACGTATCACTACGAAGATGAACAGAATTTCCACAGATACTATTTGTGGTTTGAAGGGCTAGTCGTAGCTACAGAAATATGATTATAATGACATTAATAACGCATCTGACTATTAAAAGATCTGCAAGGTTCGCAAGAATCACTCCCAGCAAAGACGATCTCAGCTAAAATGGAAAATGCTAAGCACTATAGTATACGTTGAGTATAAATTCATGTATTCAACCTCACCACTCACAGCCACAAATTAAATCTTCCAGTGTGTAACTCTACTAAACGAGAATGCACCTCGCTAAGCAACGGCGTAACAGAAATGTTTAACTCTTTTTAAAAAAAAATGCGAACTGTCGGGTTCGATAATACCGTATGCCTTTCCAATTCAAAACCACAACCAAATTGCATAGCACTAGCTAATTCAGTGTGCTAGTGTGCACTTTTAAATGGTATTTATTTTACGTCGTACTTTCAGAGGTATAATTTACTTTCCTGTTAAACTGACGATATTAATCAGAGATAACTACGGTACTTAGCGACCACTATGGAGATAAAATACAGAATGGAGGTGGCACTACAGACTTACGCTGTACGTTGTTTTGAAGCCAGAGTGGGCACCAATTTAAGTAGTCCAAAACATTAGCAGACTACCGATTACGAGTGCTTCTTGTTCAGTATTTCTGTCGTGTGTGCACAATAACTGTTTCAAATACTAAAACTCATAAGATTACATGAATAACATAGTGTCAGGAACGCAATTTTGAACGTTTTTCTGTTCTTGAATGCGTGTTTTCTCTAGAAATACGACACAGTCATAGTGACGTCACGGGGAAGTGTCACCGCGGTGAACTATGGGGCTATGAATGCGGTGAACCTAATGTTTCAGGCTAGAGAAGATCGCTGACATCGACTTCAAGTTTGTGAAGTAATGCTACCTCCCCACTTTTTCTACCTCCATGGCAACCACGCCACGACAATATCGTTGCCTAGTTCGATTATCAACGTATTGATTCGTTTTAAAATTCTTACCCTCTCAGCAATTAGTGAATTATCTTTCTTTCAAGGATTAATCGTCTTTCCCTTTAAATAAAATCCTGGAGATAATTTCTCTCCTCTTTAACTTAAGAAATATGCAATAATTTCTCTCTTTGGAAATTAACAATTCCTATTTCTTTCGTACTTAATATCTTTGCTTTTTTATAACGTTGCAGACTTTTTTATCTAATCTTTGATTTCCTTCCACCACCTAAATTTACGGTATTTGCAAATTGTTCATTTTCTATAAAACTTGAATATTCAATATTTTTAAAATAGAAATTGCTCAGTCTTTATTGCCTTGTACAGGTACAAGTCAGCTTTGATTTTACGAATGCTGGCCAATCAAACCAACCCCTCTAAGCGAAAAAGTAAAAAATATTTAACAAAAACCAGGGTGTCACCGCCACTTTTAAACTGCTTGAATTTTAAAATAGACACAAAACTAATCCCACATCAAGCGTTGACTTTCCACGGACCCACTACTATTGAAATTATTTAAAACGCAGCATTCGGATGACAGGAGAGACAGTTAGCGTGTCCTCAATAACAACGGCTCTTGCTTTGTCGTTTAGAGTTTCATAGAAAAAGCTACTAAATTCGAGACCGCGCTTGCAAATCTCTATTAACTTAGATTGGTCCTCACTACATCACGTACAACAGTAGGACGTTCGTTCTCACAATTACAAGATAAGACAAACCGTGAATCTATATAAAGATTTCCAAACCTTACTTAAAATACATCGGAGCTCATGCTGAAGTCGAAAAATAATTCCTAACACCATATCGCAAAGTCCCCATTTCCTAAGTGCTTCCTTTCAATTTCAAATCCACTAATACAACAACGCAGAGTCACTATTTCCTTAGTGCGTCCTTTCTCCGCCTTCAAATTCAAATAAAGACTTCTCGTGATAACGTCATTACACTATGTGATCAAAATTATCCGGACACCTGGCTGAATGTGACTTACAAGTTCGTGGCACCCTCCGTCGGTAATACTGTAATTCAGTACGATGTTAGCCCACAATTAGCCTTGATGACAGCTTCCACTCTCGCAGGCGTACGTTGAATCAGATGCTGGAAGGTTTCTTGGGGAATGGCAGCCAATTCTTCGCGAAATGCTGCACTGAGGAAAGGTATCGATGACGGTCGGCGTTCCAAAACATCCCAGAGGTGTCCTATAGTATTCAGCTCAGGACTCTGTGCAGGCCAGTCCATTACAAGAATGTTACTGTCGTGTAACCACTCCGCCACAGGCCGTGCATTATGAACAGGTACTCGATCGTGTTGAAAGATGCAATCGCCATCCCCGAATTGCTCTTCAACAGTGGGAAGCAAGAAGGTACTTAAAACATCAACGTAGGCCTGAGCTGTGAAAGTGCCACGCAAAATAACAAGGAGTGCAAGCCCCCTCCACGAAAACACGACGACACCATAACACAACCGCCTCCGAATTTTACTGTTGGCACTACACACGCTGGCAGATGACGTTCACCAGGCATACCCTCACCCTGCCATTGGATCTCCACATTGTGTACCGTGATTCGTCACTCCACACAACGTTTTTCCACTGTCAAATCGTCCAATGTTTACGCTCCTTACAATAAACGAGGCGTCGTTTGGCATTTACCGGCGTGATGTGTGGCTTATGAGCAGCCGCTCGACCATGAAATCCAAGTTTTCTCACCTCCCGCCTAACTGTCATAGTACTCGCAGTGTATCTTGATGTAGTTTAAAATTCCTGTGTGATGGTCTGGATAGATGTCTGCCTATTACACATTATGACCCTCTTCAGCTGTCGGCGTCTCTGACAGTCAACAGACGAGGTCCACCTGTACGCTTTTGTGCTGTATGTGTCCCTTCACGTTTCCACTTCACTATCACATCGGAAACAGTGGACCTTGGGATACTTAGAAGTGAGGAAATCTTACGTACAGACTTATGACACAAGAGACACCCAGTCACCTGACCACGTTCAAAGTCCATGAGCTCCGCGGAGCGCCTCGTTCTGCACTCTCACGATGTCTAAGGCCGGTATTACACTATCAAATTTCTTTGTCCAATATCTTTGTCCAATATCTTTGTCAAAGATATTTGATGGTGTAATAGGGATCTTTGACAAATGTCGTCCAATATTTGATCAAATCTAGGCCGAGGCCGTATATTTGATCAAAGAAATCGCTTGTCTTCTGTTCACTGCAATGCGATATGTTACCACGCGGAGCGCTAGCATCGCTGCAGCGTTCTGTCGTCTGTAGTGTTTTTATAACCATTGCCGGTAAATACAATTGGTGTGTGCCGACAACTACAGAATTAATAGAGATGTCTGAAGCTGATGAGGCGCTTTACAACGTGAGGCACCCTGAATACAAAAATAGATTAAGAAGATTGGAGACCTAACCTAACATAACCTAACCTAACCTAACATAACCCTCTCCTGTAGCAAGGAATCGGAGTGTTATAGTGAGCCTGTCTTCTGAAGATGTAGCAGTTCTTAAGTGAAAATTGTGCTTTGTGATATTAGGATACACTTCATTGAGCACATACAGAAATGTATGCTCATCCATTCTTAAGTAATTGATGTACGACTTGACGTCTTCCACTGTAAACTCACGTAACAAGTTTTGTTGAATGCTTTTATCGTGTCGTCGTAAAACCCACGGCTTCACCCAGATTAGATTAGTTTTTCGTTCCATAGATCCGTGCTGAGGAGATCCTCGTGGATGTGGAACATGTCGATTTTTTTTAAGCTGAAATAAAAATACTAATAGTATGAATAAATACGTCATTTGTTTCTATTAAAAATTTCGCCAATGGAGTAGAAGGAGTTGGCCTGTAGTAAGTCTTTCAGGCTCCTTTTAAACTGATAAACTGATCTTTATTTCTAACTGAATTTTTTATGTTTCCTGGCAGATTATTGAAGATGAGTGTTCCTGAGTAGTGGACCCCTTTTTGAACTAAAGTAAGTGCTTTTAAGTACTTGTGCAGATCATTTTTGTTCCTGGTATTGTATGTATGAACTGAGTTGTTTGTTGGAAAAAGAGATATATTATTTACGACAAATTTTATTAAGAAGTAAATATACTGAGAGGCAGTAGTTAGTATACCCAGTTCTTTGAAGAGGTTTCTGCAGGAGGTCCGTGAATTTACTCCACAAATAATACGTATTACACGCTTTTGGACCTTGAAAACTTTTGTTTGACTTCAAGATTTACCCCAAAATATTATCCCATATGACATTATGGAATGAAAGTATGCAAGCTTTTTCATTTTTATGTTGCCTATGTCTGCTAACACTCGAAGTGCAAATACAGATTTGTTAAGGCGTTTCTGCAGTTCTGTGGTGTGCTCCTCCCAACTGAATTTATTATCAAGTTGTAATCCCAGGACTTTTAAGACTGTCAACCTCGTATCTATGGTTCCATTTTTTTCCCCCCACTTCTTTTCCGCATGTGCACACAATGCAATTGGAGTACGTAGAACTGCTGCGGTTATTAACAAGTTGTTGTCAGCCATCTTAAACTTTGACGAAAAATTTGATGACAGTGTAATACCCCTTGTAGCGCTACGTCAAAGATCTTTGTCAAATATATTGGACGGAATATTGGATCACATCTTTGATCAAATCTTTGACAAAGAAATTTGATAGTGTAATACCGGCCTAATGACTACTGAGGTTGCTGATATGGAGTATAAGGCAGTAGGTGGCGGCAAAATGCACCTAATATGAAAAATGTATGTTTTTCGGGGTGTCCGGATACTTTTGATCACTTAGTGTATCTCCCACAACAATATGTAAAACCTCCAGTCAACAGATGCCTACAAACGTGTGGCTTTTAAGCTACACTTGTTTAGTAATTGTTTTGTCATAAAATCACCAACACGAGAAACCAATCCTAACCTAGAATATACCGTAGCCGTAATTGCTATCTCACACAAAATTCTAAGTTCCCACACAAATCAATCACTTGACGATTTTCGCCCCACGAAGTGAGATCAGTTTGATCACATATCTGCGTAAATATCTTTCAAAGAAGCCGTTAACAACCTCACTGAATTCTCCTCAACAACTGTAGCATTTGACTCAAACACTCCCGAGTCTAACCCCGATTCGGACTGATCTTAGTCCGGCTACCAACCAACAACGACTAACTGAATTTATCATGGGACAAACGAAGAACCATTTATGATGAACAAACATTAACAATAGTTGGTCTTTCTTTGTGACTGTTGTTGAAGTCTTGCTGGGGCCCGCGGCGCCGTAGATGTTATCTTTGCCGGAACCGCAACTGAGCAGTCGTTCGTGTGTAGTAAACTAGCTGACTTTGACCGTATTCTGCTGCTCAGATACTTTCAGGCGACAATCTCCACAACATTTTATAAAAATACACATAAGAACACTTTCCAAACAACTCATTACACCCTCGTTTCTTTTCATAACAGCAAATTTAGATAATTATTTATTTTACTTACTTATTTATCGTAAGGCATACGTTGTTATTCTTATATAGTTTATATACAATTTAATATCAAATTAACATCTAGACATTGAATATAATCGATAGACTCCTCTGTTACAGCTAGGAAGTCGATGAAGTTTCCGTTGTAAGCTCGAACTGCCCATTCTTCTACTATGTGCTGGACTGTTTGTTTTTCAGCACCACAGTCGCAATTTGGAGTTGGTATCTTTCCCCATTTGTAGAAGGCGCCAGCGCTTCTGCCATGACCAGTGCGTATGCGGTTTAAAGTTGTCCACACTTTGTGTGACTGACTGAAGCCAGGCGGCTTCTCATTTATGATGAAGCTTTGGCATTTTGATGGACAGTGTTCTCGCCAATATTGTTTCCAGAGATTGTGGATATCAGAGTTGGAGATCGTCACCTCTTTAGCAGTGTTAGTGGTGGTCTTCTCGATTTAAGTCGTCTGTGCTTTAGGTCAGCTGTACCATTATGTAAGGGCAGCTGAGGATTATTAAGTACTTTGTTGTATTCTCCGAGTAGAGCATTTTTCCGCCATATCTCTCGTGGTGGTACATGGCCCAAGATTAGCAGCCACATGGTAGTCGTAGACTTGATTGTGCTTCTGATGATGCGAATGGTGTCGTTTAATACCACATCAGTTCTGTTTGCCTACAGACTATTAATCCATACTGGAGCGCAGTATTCTGCTGCTGAGTAGACAAACCCCTACTGCACTTGTGCAGTGTGTGTATGCTGTGGAGCCCCAAGTAGTACTGCACAATTTATGGGAGATGTTTCTTGTCCTCATTTTGCCTGCAGTCTTTATGAAGTGCTCCTTGTAAGAGAGCATCCTGTCCCGAGTAACTCCTAGATATTCGAGGGAGTTGTTATGGTTAAGGCGTTTCCCTTCAAAGATAACATTGATATCTCTTCTTGTTGAGTGGTTTCAAAGGTGGAAGCATGATATTTCGGACTTGTTCGGATTTGGCTGCAGTCTCTATTTGCGAAAGTAGCCACTCAGTGACTTCAGATCGGAGCACATGATGTCTTCAGTGGCCTCAAATGATCCATGCTGTGGAGGAAGGGCCCAGTCGTCCACGTAGCCAAACTTCCTAGATTGTGTGCTTTGAATGTCGGAAATGTACAGACTGAAGAACAGTAGGGCAAAGACTGATCCCTGTGGTAGCCCGTTGTTGAGTGCCGTGGTGAAGCTCTTTCTTTCTCCAGTAAACACTTTGATAGCTTTCCCAGAAAGGATGTAATCGATCAGTTTGATAGTTTTGTGGCGTGGAATTACTTGAATTTGTTTCTGCAACAGCCCTTGTCTCCAGACAGTGTCATAAGCTGCGCTCAGATCTGTGAATGGAGTTCATGTTTTTTGCTTTTTCTGATAGCCTGCCACTATATACCGTCGTCAGGGAAAGCACTAGGTCAATGCAGCTTCTATCAGGTTGGAATCCTGCTTGTTCGTCTAGGATTGACTTCGGTATTTTTGGGCTCAGTCTGTTGTATAGGAGTCACTCGAGCAGCTTATATATGGCACTCAGCAGTGCGATTGGTCTATAACTCTTTGGCTGGTCCCTTGGTTCTCTTGGTTTAAGTAGTGCGATGATCTTTCAGTTCTTCAGTTTCTGTGGTATGTTCCCTGTTGTCATTACATTTGTATAAAATTCTTCAGGTAATTTTTTTGCATTCTTCCGACATTCAAGACTTGTCCCTTATTCTGATAATAAGATGGGGCGATACCTACTAGTAACGTCGATTTAACGCAACAAAAATTTTGACTCATTACAAAGTCTTCATCATCTGGCTGCAATCACGAAACTTCATGGAATACCCTGTGTATCATATTGAAACGTAACGGCTAATAATTTACATTATAAAATGGTTAGCTCTGAATCTTACTTTTTAGAATGTAAGTCAATCGTTAATTTACAAAGACCAAATGAGTGAAAGACATTACAGAATCTATCACTTCTTAACCCAATTGCATATTAAACCTAAATTGTTGAAATTTTCCCTGCAATTACGATATGAAAAAAAATCCTCCACAGACATGTAAGTCGCCAGCAAGCAAACTCATTGTGATTATGGGGAATAATTTTATACTGCTGCAGTCACTTCTTACTAATAGTTCATTAGCCAGAAAATGAAATCGCCAACAAAAATGTAAGTAAACGTATTAATATATATTACCTAATCATGCTATTCACATAATGTACACACTGTAACAGATTATCCTTACACACAGGTTTATTTTTCGATTCTTAACGCCACTGGCACACACAGCTAAAGTACATAACCTATCAGCTGATGTATAAGTAACTGTATAATGCACATGATGATGGCAGCATGCTGCCGAAATGCACTGTGCTAATAAAATATTAGTAAAAAATGATTGCAGCAGTATAAAATTATTCTACATAATCTTATAATACAGTCACAGACCTCAAACAACATTCATACAACATGGAAAAATTTAAACTCGTTGTGCTTCTCACGAAGTGTGACTAATTGTTCATGCCTGTCGAGAATTAGGGAGGCCCTGTCACTATTTATTGGGTAATTTACGAAGTTTCCTTCGTATTTGATGAGCACCAGTGGTTCAGACTGAATATTGATTTCTGCCAGTCAGTTCCTCCACAAGGCAATCATGTATACGCATGGAATTAGGCTTCTTGCTTGTGCTTTCGTTTCAAGTTAATATCATAGAAATGCGTCGAATATTTTTTGGGAATCAGGGAATACAACTATGCTGCTTTGCTTGGATCCATCATTTTTCGTAAATCCGCACGTCTTAAAGTTCGTTTATGTGTGTATTCTGTTCTCTTCAATGTGAAGCTTTTATTTCATTATTACTTATAGAAAAAGACATAGTATTTTAATCAAGCAAAGGAACAACATGGCATCAGAAGAGGAAACAGCACAAAGTAAAATTGGAATTGGAATTATAGAATGGAAGAGTGAGTATGAATTACTACTTTGTCCAGGATTCATAGATTTGGAGAAACGTTTTAATTTCAACAAAATCTGTAAGTGGGACCCTTTAGAAACAAGATTCATCCCTCCTCTTCCCCCCCCCCCCCCTCCTTCATCCATTAAGTTGGTCACCGGCACAGCAGACAGAAACTTTGACAATGTCTGTCACTCGTTCTGGAGAAACTGAAATTAATCTGAATTACTAACGGTTTGAGCTCGTAAATAAAAACCTGCGAGCGCTACTCATTCATCACAATAGACAGTTTTGCATGTTATATAACATTCTATTAATAATATGATTACTGTGCACAATAGAAGTTCGCCGGCCGGTGTGGCCGAGCGGTTCTAGGCGCTTCAGTCTGGAAGCGCGCGACCGCTACGGTCACAGGTTCGAATCCTGCCTCGGGCATGGATGTGTGTGATGTCCTTAGGTTAGTTAGGTTTAAGTAGTTCTAAGTTCTAGGGGACTTATGACCACAGCAGTTGAGTCCCATAGTGCTCAGAGCCATTTTTTTCTAGGGGACTGATGACTTCAGATGTTAAGTCCCATAGTGCTCAGAGCCATTTTAACCATGAAAAAACAATAGAAGTTCCGTCACACTGAAGCAACAATTTAGTGTACCCCTGATTATATTTGTTAAATAAGGGTCACATAATTTTGGGAGAAGTTGTAGTAAGTAGGGTTCATACATGGTAGTCGATTTCACAAATTACTAAACTTCCCACTGATATTATTGGGAAACAACATACACAGAAATTTAACACGAAAAAATGAAATTAATTATGTGGGATTTTGATGGACATCGTTAGGTAGATACAAAGAAGAATAAGAGTACCTCATCATCGCAACTTGTATGTTCATACAAACAAGAGAAATAAGCTGACTAGCTTCGCATCCAAGATGCACACACAACGAGATAAATGCGAGATGTTGAGGGTATGGACTCTGAGATATGAAAGTAACACGTCAAGGTGTAGTGGAAAGCGACAGTTACATCTTCAAATGGCACAGTAGGCATGGGATAAGAGACAGGTAGAAAATGGTGGTTACCTTGAGACGGCTCCCAGGAAATAAATGATAAGAATTCAAATTTCTCTTTCCTCAGTCGAAACTGTTAGAGGGGCGGCAGCAAGGTTGAAGTCAATGTGACAAACGTTAATGTACCTCGAAGCATGAAAATTGACAGGAACATTACAAAAGTTTCCCTCATATGGCTTACAAATACACAAAAATGATCTTTACTATTGGTTGACGAAGCATACAGTATCCAGAAGGGGAGGCAAAACACAGTATTGGTAGAAAAGAAAATGCTGTCGGAAAAGTGCTAAATTTCTCACGTTTCATGGGTACAGAAAGGTAGGGTTCTTGTTGACATCTTTGCTGAGAAGATACTCGCTGCATCAGAAGTCGGCGCTCGGGGGCTATGGCAGCTTCGCGGCGGCGCGTCAGGGGTTAACTCCCGGAAACTTGCAGTGAGCAGGCCTTGGGAAGCACCCCAGAATTGACGTACGACTTCAGTAAAGCAGTCTTACTGCAACTTGACCGTAGATATTGGCTCTCGTGGAATCCACAACTTCGCATCCGAAACCTTTCAGACACACCCAGTGGTGAGTTACTGCCTACTTTGTATATAAAATGAACTTGTGACTGAACTGATACAGAATGGAGAAGCGGTCTTTGCCAATCATTAAAGAAACGTCGGCTGAATATCCCGGTGCAAATGCCAAAGTGAAAACTGGAGTAGGACACTCTAATGAGCCAAAACTTCATGACTTCTGCCCATTGCAATGTTGATTGCCGCTTGCTGGCGGTATCGGCACCCGTCGCGAAGGAACGTACAGTAAAAAAAGAAAAAAGCAAAAAAACCGACGCATCACGAAGGAATTATTCAAATGGAACGGAAATCGGTAGACGTAGTGTACATGTATACAGAAACAAATACTTACTATTTGAGAAGAATTGAATCATTTATTCAAGAAAAAAACTGCACGGCGTGAGCAAGTCGATAACGCGTTGATTCACCTCTGGCACTTATTCAAGCGGTTATTCGGCTTGGTATTGATTGATACAGTTGTTGGATGTCCTCTTGAGGGATTTCGTTCCACATTCTGTTCATTTGGCGCATTATATCGTCAAAGCGGTAGGTGGATAAAAACAAAATGTCCAGACACTCTGTGACCAAAATCGTACTGAAACAGGGGATGACAGACTAAAGGCCGAAATACTAAATGTCTTTATCCAAAGCTGTTTCACAGAGGAAGACTGCACTGTAGTTCCTTCTCTAGATTGTCGCACAGATGACAAAATGGCAGATATCGAAATAGACGACAGAGGGACAGAGAAACAATTAAAATCGCTCAAAAGAGGAAAGGCCGCTGGACCTGATGGGATACCAGTTCTATTTTACACAGAGTACGCGAAGGAACTTGCCCCCCTTCTTGCAGCGGTGTACCGTAGGTCTCTAGAAGAGCGTAGCGTTCCAAAGGATTGGAAAAGGGCACAGGTCATCCCCGTTTTCAAGTAGGGACGTCGAACAGATGTGCAGAACTATAGACCTATATCTCTAACGTCGATCAGTTGTAGAATTTTGGAACACGTATTATGTTCGAGTATAATGACTTTTCTGGAGACTAGAAATCTACTCTGTAGGAATCGGCACGGGTTTCGAAACAGACGATCGTGTGAAACCCAGCTCGCGCTATTCGTCCACGAGACCCAGAGGGCCATAGACACGGGTTCACAGGTAGATGCCGTGTTTCTTGACTTCCGCAAGGCGTTCGATACAGTTCTCCACAGTCGTCTAATGAACGAAGTAAGAGCATATGGACTATCTGACTAATTGTGTGATTGGATTGAGGAGTTCCTAGATAACAGAACGCAGCATGTCATTGTCAATGGAGAGAAGTCTTCCGAAGTATGAGTGATTTCAGGTGTGTCGCAGGGGAGTGTCGTAGGACCGTTCGTTGCTATTCACAATATGTATAAATGACCTTGTGGATAACATTGGAAATTCACTGAGGCTTTTTGCGGATGATGCTGTAGTATATCGAAAGGTTGTAACAATGTAAAATTGTACTGAAATGCAGGAGGATCTGCAACGAATTGACGCATGGTACAGGGGATGGCAATTAAATCTCAATGTAGACAAGTGTAATGTGCTGCAAATACATAGAAAGAAAGATCATTTATCATTTAGCTACATCATAGCAGGTCAGCAACTGGAAGAAGTTAATTCCATAAATTATGTGGGAGTAGGCATTAGGAGTTATTTAAAATGGAATGACTGTATAGAATTAATCGTCGGTAAAGCAGATGCCAGACTGAGATTCATTGGAAGAATCCTAAGGAAATGCAATCCGAAAACAAAGGAAGTAGGTTAGAATACACTTGTTCGCCCACTGCTTGAATACTGCTCACCGGTGTGGGATCCGTGCCAGATGGGTTTGATAGAAGAGATAGAGAAGACCCAACGGAGAGCAGTGCGCTTCGTTTCAGGATCATTTAGTAATCGCGAAAACGTTACGGAGATGATAGATAAGCTCCACTGGAAGACTCTGCAAGAGAGACGCTCAGTACCTCGGTACGGGCTTTTGTCGAAGTTTCGACAACATACCTTCACCGAGGAGTCAAGCAGTATATTGCTCCCTCCTACGTATATCTCGCGAAGAGACCATGAAGATAAAATCAGAGAGATTAGAGCCCACACAGAGCCATACCGACAGTATTTCTTTCCACGAACAGTACGGGACTGGAATAGAAAGGAGGACCGATAGAGATACTCAAGGTACCCTCTGCCACACACCGTCAGCTGACTTGCGGAGTATGGATATAGATGTTGATGTAGAAAATACCGAGTTGGGGGGGGGGGGTGTCCTGTCTATAATGCTCGAAAATTTCTCAACTGGAGAGAGATACGGTGACGTTGCTGACCAACATAGGGTTTGACAAGACCGGAGACAAGCAGTAGATACTCTTGCCGAGTGCGGGCGGAAGTTACCTTGCTGAAACGTAAGCCTAGGATGGCTTACCAAGAAGGACGACAATATGGGGTGTAGGATATTATCGACATATCGCTATGCTGTAAGGGTGCCGCAGATGACAACCAAAGGGATACTACTGTCAAAAGGAATGTCATACCAGGTCATTGCTCCTTGTCGTCGGGCCGTATGGCAGGCGACAATCGGGTTGATCAGGTTCGTATCCCATCACTGTCTGGAACGTGACCAGGTATGTTCGGCCTGGGCACTCATTTACTGGAATAAAATTGTCTCCAGCGACGAGTACGCTTCGAACTGAACCCCGATGACTAGTGTAGGGAGCGGAAGAAGCAGCGATCACTGTTTCTCTGTCTAATATTACAGTGCTTCACAACTGAAATAGAAGCCCTTTAAAGTTGCTTCGCTACACCGAAGAGATCTACTTCTATGTTACTCGTGTTGGCAGCTCTTCTCGATTCGAATTTTGGAATATTTACTTCGTCTTCTTTGTTGAAAGAATTTCGGAAAATCGTGTTTAGTAACTCCGGTTTAGTAGCACTGTTATCGGTAACATTACCATCGTATTTCTCTAACGTCACCCTGGTGATAGTGGCAACGGAACATAACACCAACTCATGTTGTTAGTACTCGAGACGAATGTTGAGATGAGTCCTCAAATCAGGGGCACAGACGGTTCCTTTCGAATAACTGTTTGTGTACTACAGGTAACGACTTTACCGCCGGAGTTAAGTTAAAAATTTTGATCGTCGGCTCCTCTTTCCTACTCCGCTGTCTTACGAACGAATGCAGGACGTGACCGCCACTGCGGTAATGCTGGGCAGAGCCGCCTTGCCACGGGATTAACTCTGCCGCCGTAGCCAGGGCGTGAATCGCGAACCTCTCCAGTCCACTCCATTCCTGAGTCGAGACTGGGTCGCTGGAAGGTGAGTCAGTGCGACAGGTGAGTGGCTCCTTGTACGGGCCGCGCGCCGGCGCACCTCCTCGCCTAATCACGCCGCCCACACTCCCACCACGTTCGGCCTCAACAGGCACTTTGTACACAAGGAGCGCTAAGTCTCCCTTACCGTAGCACTTTACATCGATCACGTGCCGATAGCCCTGTTCACACCGCTCCAACCTGTTAGAATGATCCGGTCGGCCTTTAAAAGGACCCTATGGTTGGCGCCGGTTCGCTTTTGGAAAGACCGCACCTCAAGGGGACAGCTTCTCATAATTCACGAATGGCATCGAAGACGCGAGTGGACTACAGCACAACGGACTAGGGCTGTTAGGTGTCCGTCTTTAGCAGCACATTTCCGGAGTTTTACGCCGTGTCTGGCCAAATATAAATACGTCCAACATGTTTCTCTTTTGTTTGGCTGTTTAGCGATGAAATAGTGAATGCACGTTCGAAGCTAATGACCTAAATGCGAGTAATAAGGAGATGTACCAAAAGTATATACAGATATATGAGGGTCGTTCAATAAGTAACGACCCACATTTTTTTTTTTTTTTTGAATGTATGTATTGTTAAGAGTCAGAATTTGGTGACAACATGCATCAACATGTCTTGTCCATGTCCTGTTTTTCTACACGGTCTCTATCACGTTCTATGGCCGTACGCCCACGTTGTGGAGGAGAATGTATTCCCTGCTGGTAAAAGCCACTCCATGGACTGCCTTTTTGTTTCCGGCGCAAAGTGGTGCACCCAGCTTTCTCCCCCCGCAACGATCCGTGACAGAGAGGCCTCTCCGTCGGTCACAAAACACTCCAACAATTCAGATGAAATGGCCTTTCTTTGAATCTTGTGGTTCGCTGTGAACATTCGTGGGATCCAACGTGAGCACCGTAGGTCTCGATCATTGCAGACGTACTTCCGATGCTGGCCGACGACTGTAGATATAATTGTCGAGTTGTGATGCGCCGGTCGGCACGAATAATGGCATCCGCACGATTCCGCATGTCTGAACTAGTGGCTGTGACTGGACGTCCCGAGCGTGGCTAATCATGAGCTGTTTATGCATTTCCTGAGGCTCTAACTTTCTTTACCCATCCCCCAACTATACTCCTATCAACTGCAGCATCACCATACACTGCACACATAGGTTTATGGATCTTCACCACTGTTTCTTTTTCTGCAGACAAGAATTCAATAACAAAAAAATGGTTCAAATGGCTCTGAGCACTATGGGACTTAACATCTGAGGTCATCAGTCCCCTAAGACTTAGAACTACTTAAACCTAACTAACCTAAGGACATAACATCCATGCCCGAGGCAGGATTCGAACCTGCGACCGTAGCGGTCGCGCGGTTCCAGACTTAAGCGCCTAGAACCGCTCGGCCACACCGGCCGACAATTCAATAACAGCTCGGTGCTTGCAACGTGAGTCGCATGTAGACGCCATTTTGACGCTGTACTACGGCTCTGGCATCGCCAGAACGGTTCGAAACTTCACCAGTTTCGTTTTGGAAACTGTTATAAGCATCTCGCATTGAAATCCGTGCTAAATTTCGAGCTTCTGTAAAAGATCGGCAATCTTGGGGATTTTGCGTCTGTTTAAATTTGTCATGTTTGTTTCGTTGTTTCTGCAACAGTGTTCTAACCCGTTTTGTGTACCAAGGAGCATCAGCTCCGTCGTTTGCTAATTTATTTGGTATAAATCTCTCAATTGCTGCCGATACTGTTTCTTTGAATTCAAGCCATATCTGGTCTACACTTATGTTATTGATTTGGAATGAGTGGAGATTGTCTCTCAGGAAGGCGACAAGTGAATTTTTATCTGCTTTTTTGAATAGGTATATTTTTCGCTTATTTTTGAAGGATTTTAGGATTACAATATTCAATCTCGCTACGACAACCCTGTGTCCACTAATCCCTGTATCGGTTTTGATGCTTGATATTAACTCAGGATTATTTGTTGCTAAGAGGTCAATTGTGTTTCCACAACCGTTTACTATTTGCGTGGGCTCATGAACTAACTGCTCGAAATAATTTTCAGAGAATGCGTACCTCCGGAATTAAACATGTATTTTCGCCAACATATCGAGGGTAAGTCACCACCAATTATTATCGTATGAGTCGGATAAGTGTCTGAAACCAAACTCAAATTTTCTTTGAACCTTTCAGCAACTGTATCATCTGAATAGGGAGGTCAGTAAAAGGATCCTATTATTATTTTATTCCGGTTGCCAACAATGACCTCAGCCCATACTGACTCATAGGAAGTGTCTACTTCAATTTCGCGACAAGTTAAACTACTTCTAACAGCAACAAACACGCCACCGCCAACCGTGTTTAGCCTATCCTTAAGGAACACCGTTAGGTTCTTCGCAAAAATTTCGGCTGATCTTATATCCGGCTTTAGCTAGCTATCAGTGCCTACAAAGATTTGGGCATCATTGCTTTCTGTTAGCGCTTGGAGCTCAGGTACTTTCCCAACACAGCTACGACACTTTACTACTATTATACCAATGGTTCCTGTATCTACGTTCTTCCTGTGTTCAGTCTGCACCCTTTGTGACTGAATCCCTTCTTGTGTTTTCCCGAGACCCTCTAACCTAAAAAACCGCCCAGTCCACGCCACATAGCTCCTGCTACCCGCGTAGCCGCCTTCTGCGTATAGTGAACACCTGATCTATTCAGCGGAACCCGAAACGCAACCACCCTATGGCGCAGGTCGAATCTACAGCCTATAAGGTTGCAGAACGGTCTGAGCATCTGATTTAGAACCTCCACTCTGCTCTGTACCAGAGGTCCGCAATCTTCCTGTCGACTATGCTGCGAATGGTCAGCTCTGCTTTCATCTTGCAAGCAAGACTGACAGCCTTTACCACCTCTGTTAGCCGCTCGAAACCAGAGAGAATCTCTTCTGGTCCAAAGTGACACACATCATTGGTACCGACGTGAGCCACCACCTGCAGTTGGCTGCTCCCTGTGCTCTTCATGGCATCCTGGAGGATCGTTTCCACATCTGGAATGACTTCACTCGGTACGCACACGGAGTGCACATTGGTTTTCTTTCCCTTCTTGTCAGCCAAGTCCCTAAGGGGCTCCATAACACGTCTAACGTTGGAGCTCCCAACTACACCCCACACTGATGACGTAAGGTACTAACGTAATGTAATGGGCCAGAACGTGGGAAGAATAAAATTGATGGTAATCGATGGGACCATTGGGGCATGGTACACACAAAACGAGTTTGGAATCTAATAGATGCAGGGGTGCGAAATACTTCGCGTCCACGACGTGCTAAAGGATACTTTAAAAGATGACCAATTAAAAACGACTGTATTTCCGTTTCTGTGTTCGTAGTATGCAACTGCAGTTATTTTGTAGAAGACCCACTGTAGTCTCTGTATGGCGATTAAGACGCCAGATACCGTACCACGCAGGCTACTTCTAGCAAATAAAAAGAAATAAGCCTCGACCCAGAATGGAACCCTCGGCCTCCTGCATAGTTACCAAAAACACTACCAACTGCTCTACATGCTGGCAGAGATAGTGATAGCACATGTGATGACAGTGTTGCCAGATTGTCAATCTTTAACGTCCATTTACTGCGCGAAATACGCGCAGGACGAAATTTTGTGACAGACATTTACGTATTGATAGTATGTGAGGAATCGCGCTGAGAAGTCCGAATGTACGACTTTTTCTTCGCCCTGTATTTATTCGTAGGTTGGACGAGTAATAATAACACACACTGCCACAGGTACGATAGGCATAGAGCGAGTGAGTCAAACCACACGGTACAGTTACATTATTTGACCACCGCCTATGTTCGACATCACGTCAATATTCATTCACAGATGTAAGGCAGCAGTACTAGCAGTGGAGGGTCTACAGGGTGGTCCACTGATCGTGACCGGGCCAAACATCTCACGAAATAAGCGTCAAACGAAAAAACTACAAAGAACGAAAATTGTCTAGCTTGAAGGGGGAAACCAGATGGCGCTATGGTTGGCCCGCTAGATGGCGCTGCCATAGGTCAATCAGATATCAACTGCGTTTTTTTAAATGGGAACCCCCATTTTTATTACATATTCATGCAGTACGTAAAGAAATATGAATGTTTTACTTGGACCACTTTTTTCGCTTTGTGATCGATGGAGCTGTAATAGTCACAAACGTATGGCTCACAATTTTAGACGAAAAGTTGGTAACAGGTAGGTTTTTTAAATTAAAATACAGAACGTAGGTACGTTAGGACATTTTCTTTCGGTTGTGCCAATGTGATACATGTACCTTTGTGAACTTATCATTTCTGAGAACGCATGCTGTTACAGCGTGATTACCTCTAAATACCACATCAATGCAATAAATGCTCAAAATGATGTCCGTCAACCTCAATGCATTTGGCAATACGTGTAACGACATTCTTCTCAACAGCGAGTAGTTCGCCTTCTATAATGTTCGGACATGCATTGACAATGTTCTGACGCATGTTGTAAGGCGTTGTCGGTGGATCACGATAGCAAATATCCTTCAACTTTCCCCACAGAAAGAAATCCGGGGACGCCAGATCCGGTGAACGTGCGGGCCGTGGTATGGTATTTCGACGACCAATCCACCTATCGTGAAATATGCTATTCAATACCGCTTCAAGCGCACGCGAGCTATGTGCCGGACATCCATCAAGCTTGAAGTACATCGCCATTCCGTCATGCAGTGAAACATCTTGTAGTAACATCTGTAGAACATTTCGTAGGAAATCATCATACTTTGCACCATTTAGATTGCCATCGATAAAATAGGGCCAGTTATCCTTCCTCCCATAATACAACACCACACCTTAACCCGTCAATGTCGCTGATGTTCCACTTGTCGTAGCCATCGTGGATTTTCCGTTACAAAATGGTTCAAATGGCTCTGAGCACTATGGG
Organism: Schistocerca nitens; assembly: GCF_023898315.1. NCBI lineage: Eukaryota > Metazoa > Arthropoda > Insecta > Orthoptera > Acrididae > Schistocerca > Schistocerca nitens. The sequence goes on along the minus strand of NC_064615.1, from coordinate 328,769,392 downwards.
ACTCAACTTCTAAGGTCATCAGTCCCCTAGAACTTAGAACTCCTTAAACCTAACTAACCTAAGGACATCACACACATCCATGCCCGACGCAGGATTCGAACCTGCGACCGTAGCGGTCGCGCGGTTCCAGACTGTAGCGCCTTTAACCGCTTGGCCACCACGGCCGGCTTTCCGTTACCCAATAGTGCATATTGTGCCGGTTTACATTCTCTTGTGCCCAGTGGCAGAACTGTACACGACGTTCAAAGTCGTCGCTATGCAATTCCTGGTGCATAGAAATATGGCACCGGTGCAATCGAAGTTGATGTAGCATTCTCAACGCCGACGCTTTTGAGATTCCTGATCCTCGCGAAATTTGTCTGCTACTGGTGTGCGGATTAGCCGCGATAGCAGCTAAAACACCTACTTGGGCATCATCATTTGTTGCAGGTCGTGGTTGACGTTTCACATGTGGCTGAACACTTCCTGTTAAATAACGTAACTATCCGGCGAACGGTCGGGACACTTGGATGATGTCGTCCAGGATACCGAGCAGCATACATAGCACACACCCGTTGGGCATTTTGATCACAATATCCACATATCAACACGATATCGACCTTTTCCACAATTGGGAAACGGTCCATTTTAACACGGGTAATGTATCACGAAGCAAATACCGTCCGCACTGGAGGAATGTTACGTGATACCACGTACTTATACGTTTGTGACTATTACAGCGCCATATATCACAAAGCGAAAAAAGTGGTCCAACTAAAACATTCATATTTCTTTACGTACAACACGAATATGTAAAAAAAAAATAGGGTTCCTATTTTAAAAAACGCAGTTGATGTCCGTTTGACCTATGGCAGAGCCATCTAGCGGGCCAACCATAGCGCCATCTGGTTTCCCCCTTCAAGCTAGAAAAGTTTTGTTCTTTGTAGTTTTTTCGTTTGACGCTTATTTCGTGAGATATTTGGCCCGGTCACTATCAATGGACCACCTGTATAAAGCTTGTCGTCGGGACGCGTAAAACAGTGCAGCCGTTGTCGTAATGCAGAAATGAATAAATTTATTTGACGTCCAGAAGGGGATAATAATTGGCTTTCAGGCCAGGGGTTGAAGCATTTCCGAAATGGCTAAGTTTGTAAACTGTTCAGATTGCGCCTTTGATAAAGCATATACCGTAACCGATTTCGACCAACCAGAGGTCGTACCATTAATACGTTGTCTGACAAAAAAGTGAAGCACCCAGAACATCATCATGAGTGTTCTGCCCTAGGGCAGCTCTTCACGTCTAGCTCTCCATGTACCCTGTCATTTGCTAACCTCTTCGTTTTCTCATGATTGTTTCCTATCCTTATACTATCCACCATCTGGTATCTTCTGCGTCCTCATCTTCTTCTTCCATTTACTGTTTCTTCCACGCATCAATCAGTAAACAATCTCTTCTCATCCGGTGACCAGTCCAATTGCGTTTCCTCATCCTGATTACCTTTAAAGTTTCTCTCTCTTATAAAGGAAACAAAAGAAAAGTTCGGAGTAGGTATTAAAATCCATGGAGAAGAAATAAAAACTTTGAGGTTCGCCGATGACATTGTAATTCTGTCAGAGACAGCAAAGGATTAGGAAGAGCAGTTGAACGGAATGGATTGTGTCTTGAAAGGAGGATATAAGATGAAAATAAAGTAAAGCAAAACGAGGATAATGGAATGTAGTCGAATTAAGTCGGGTGATACTGAGGGAATTAGATTAGGAAATGAGACACTTAAATTAGTAGAGGAGTTTTGCTATTTGGGGAGCAAAATAACTGATGAAGGTCGAAATGGATAGGATATAAAATGTAGACTGGCAATGTCAAGGAAAGCGTTTCTGAAGAAGAGAAATTTGTTAACATCGAGTATTGATTTAAGTGTCAGGAAGTCGTTTCTCAAAGTACACTCCTGGAAATTGAAATAAGAACACCGTGAATTCATTGTCCCAGGAAGGGGAAACTTTATTGACACATTCCTGGGGTCAGATACATCACATGATCACACTGACAGAACCACAGGCACATAGACACAGGCAACAGAGCATGCACAATGTCGGCACTAGTACAGTGTATATCCACCTTTCGCAGCAATGCAGGCTGCTATTCTCCCATGGAGACGATCGTAGAGATGCTGGATGTAGTCCTGTGGAACGGCTTGCCATGCCATTTCCGCCTGGCGCCTCAGTTGGACCAGCGTTCGTGCTGGACGTGCAGACCGCGTGAGACGACGCTTCATCCAGTCCCAAACATGCTCAATGGGGGACAGATCCGGAGATCTTGCTGGCCAGGGTAGTTGACTTACACCTTCTAGAGCACGTTGGGTGGCACGGGATACATGCGGACGTGCATTGTCCTGTTGGAACAGCAAGTTCCCTTGCCGTCTAGGAATGGTAGAACGATGGGTTCGATGACGGTTTGGATGTACCGTGCACTATTCAGTGTCCCCTGGACGATCACCAGTGGTGTACGGCCAGTGTAGGAGATCGCTCCCCACACCATGATGCCGGGTGTTGGCCCTGTGTGCCTCGGTCGTATGCAGTCCTGATTGTGGCGCTCACCTGCACGGCGCCAAACACGCATACGACCATCATTGGCACCAAGGCAGAAGCGACTCTCATCGCTGAAGACGACACGTCTCCATTCGTCTCTCCATTCACGCCTGTCGCGACACCACTGGAGGCGGGCTGCACGATGTTGGGGCGTGAGCGGAAGACGGCCTAACGGTGTGCGGGACCGTAGCTCAGCTTCATGGAGACGGTTGCGAATGGTCCTCGCCGATACCCCAGGAGCAACAGTGTCCCTAATTTGCTGGGAAGTGGCGGTGCGGTCCCCTACGGCACTGCGTAGGATCCTACGGTCTTGGCGTGCATCCGTGCGTCGCTGCGGTCCGGTCCCAGGTCGACGGGCACGTGCACCTTCCGCCGACCACTGGCGACAACATCGATGTACTGTGGAGACCTCACGCCCCACGTGTTGAGCAATTCGGCGGTACGTCCACCCGGCCTCCCGCATGCCCACTATACGCCCTCGCTCAAAGTCCGTCAACTGCACATACGGTTCACGTCCACGCTGTCGCGGCATGCTACCAGTGTTAAAGACTGAGATGGAGCTCCGTATGCCACGGCAAACTGGCTGACACTGACGGCGGCGGTGCACAAATGCTGCGCAGCTAGCGTCATTCGACGGCCAACACCGCGGTTCCTGGTGTGTCCGCTGTGCCGTGCGTGTGATCATTGCTTGTACAGCCCTCTCGCAGTGTCCGGAGCAAGTATGGTGGGTCTGACACACCGGTGTCAATGTGTTCTTTTTTCCATTTCCAGGAGTGTATTTGTATGGAGTGTAGCCATGTATGGAAGTGAAACGTGGACGATAAATAGTGTGTACAAGAAGAGAATAGAAGCTTTCGAAATGTGGTGCTACAGAAGAATGCTGAATATTAGATGGGTAGATCGCATAACTAATTAGGAGGTATTGAACAGAATTGGGGAGAAGAGGAGTTTGTGGCACAACTTGACTAGAAGAAGGGATCGGTTGTTAGGACATGTTTTGAGGCATCAAGGGATCACAAATTTAGTATTGGAGGGCAGTGTGGAGGGTAAAAATCGTAGAGGGAGACCAAGAGATGAATACACTAAGCAGATTCAGAAGGATGTACGTTGCAGTAGGTACTGGGAGATGAAGAAGCTTGCACAGGATAGAGTAGCATGGAGAGCTGCATCAAAGCAGTCTCAGGACTGAAGACCACAACAACAACAACAACAACAACAAAAACAGCAAACATGGTCTGAGAAACGTTTTCGTGGCATTGCCTGGGTGATCTCGTCACCCTGGAAGACACAATGGATTAGCACAAGTTTGCATGTATCCTCTGGGACCATGTCCACCTCTACACGCAGTTTTTTTTTTTTTTACCTCAGCATGATGGCATCTACCAGGAACACAAGGCAAAGTGTAACACAATTTGCAGTGTACGTGCATGGTTTGAAGGGCATCATGATGGGTTTACCATACTTCCCTAGCCAACAGACTCCCGGATTTATACCCAATCGAGAATCACTGGGACCCTCTCGATGGGGCTGTTCCTACCACAGATGCCCAGTTGGGAAATGTAGCTAAGAAAAATTTTCTCCCATATCATTTCGATTTTATAAAGCAAATACATCGTCAAAACTTGGTTATCTAATGTCGTTGTTTCAGATATTTGCTGATACTGTAACAACCTATGTCCGAAAGAATAGATTCCATCGGTGACCATACAGCTCGTTAGAATGAAATTACAATGAAATGAATACCCCCTAGCTGCATACAGGCGTTGATATAAGTCAACTGGGACAGTTCAAAATGTGGGACCCAACCGGGACTCGAACCCGGGATCTCTTGCTTACATGGCAGACGCTCTATCCATCTATTTTTTTTTTTTTTTTTTTTTTTTTTTTTTTTTTTTTTTTTTTAGATCAGGGGGCAGAGTGGGCATGGGTCGTACTTGGACTCCTGGCCAGGGTGTCCCCGTCTCCTGATAGGATAAGAGAGAGGCAGCGGGATGGAAACATTGTACTTTTATGTAATTTTGTTTTATTATTAACAATATTATTTTATATATTCATTTAATTTTAATGTCGCAAAAGAAAAATCATATATGAAAAGGAAGCCTCGTCACTTCACTGGGAGTAAATCCTATCCCTCGAAACAACATAAACCTGGGACTCCCCACCGCTTCGGGGGTCTATGAAACATGCTGCCCAGAAAGTTCGCAAAATGCGTTTTATATTTAGAGTGGCGTCGGATGATTTCGTGTTGTTCTAGTAGATAATGCCAATAGTCCATGCCCGATATCAAGGTCCGCGAGAGCACGTAGTGCGATGCGTGTCCTCCAACGCAGCGGATTGCCGATGTTTTTTGTGAGAAAAAGACAGCGTCAGAGTAAAATAAAGCGTCCGTCGTGATCGTGGATTCATCGGTGCGTCGGAGGAGGGCCATGATGCTTTGCGTCAGCCGCCAGACATCCTTTGCCTCGCCGCACTGCAGAGAATGTTCGTCGGTGTCCTGCTTGCCACATATAAGGCGGTTGATTAGTGTATACCATGACGATCGCGCTGCTGTGGTGAGGAGAGGTGTATGGACAGCTCGCCAAATCTGTCGCCAGTTTTGTGTTGGGTATGATGACGCCGCAACTATCGATATATCTCACGGGTAGTGGGGATTCTTTTAGAAGGTATCTGTAACTGAACATAACCAAAATCAAGAAAGAATCGCGCGACGTGAGAAAAGGAGGGCGATATTGTGCCTACCGCCACCGGCGGTTCAAAGGACGTGGGAAGAAGCACATCCAAGATGGCCGACGTGATGGCGTGTTCCCGTTGGTTCCAAGTTCGTAGCGTCGCTCGCAGGTATAGAGCTAGAGCCTTGTTCCGCACATCCGTGAGGTTAATCCATCTGAGCCACCGAAGACACAGAGGGCAGAGCGACTGCAGGGACTTATCTCTGGCACGCCTCCCGTGAGACCCACATTCCCAACTTATTGTCCCGCACTATATTCATAGTTCTGCTGCCCATTATACTCATTACTCGCGGCGTTTTGACGATTCCCGTAAGAGTTCGGGCACTGTTTGTGCATTCGCATAGAAGAAGATGGTCAAATGGCCGGTGAGCGTTATTCTAAAAGATGTTGAAGATGACGATTAAATTCGTATGTTTCCAGTATGTGACAGCATAAGGTAACAAAATATTTGTGCTTCAAGTCAAAGCAAACTGTGAGTTAATGTACAAAAATATAAAACGGACTGTTGTATCGACTGATATGTGTCTATTCCCTGTATTTATCATCTTCTAAAGACCGTAGGTACTTATGAATAACCCTTATAAATAGTGATCTTGGCCCAAGCCGGAGACCTTTAGAAGCTGAACTGGCTACAAATTGCTCAAGTATCTATTCCTTCTCGTGAGGGTCTGGATGAGTGTCGGCCACCACACGATGAATGGAGCCACTGCGGAAGCAGCTTTTTTGATTCCTTGTGCAACAACGGAAGGGGTGGCTGGCTACGCTTGTAGCTGACAGTGTAGTGGGCAGAGATGGGATCACTCATGGGAAAATTTCTGTACTAGTGGGCGTTAGAGCTGCACCTTTTTTAGATTGAAGTCAGCTGATAGGTATCCCTGTTTAAAGGAAGTCCCTCTAACAAAGGAATCACATTCAGAGGAGGTCAGGTAACTAAGTAGAGAAGGAATTACATTTCATCAAAATATAAGAGGTATTAGAGATTAAGTTGCTAAACTACTTACAGGTGTTGACTCTGACATTATTGGTTATCGGAGCAGCACTTAAATAATTTCACAATACAGAGGCTTCCTTTACCAGGATACAGATTAGCTGGCTGATTTTCAAGGAAATCTTTGCCAAGTGGGGGAGTGGCCAAATACGTAAAAAAACAGTATTCGATTTGAGTAAGTAGACGTATCACGGCACCACACTGAATAGGTATTTGAATGTTGTGCAGGGGCAGTTGAATTTAGTGAAACTAAACTTCTAATTGTTGTTGTTTATGTCCCCTGGCTCTGAATTCAGAGAATTTCTGCTCAAGCTAGAGAGGGTTCTTAGTTCACTTTATAGGAAGTACCAAAAATTAGTAATATGTGTCTTCTTCAATACAAATGTTGTATGTGCTTATGCGAGAAAAGGATGTTGGAAGATCTCCTGAATTCATATGGTCTGATGCAGACTGTATTTTTTACAACAGTGCAGGGGAACGGTAGCACAGACATAGACAATGTTTTCACGCATTCTTCATTACTATATGGCATACTGTTAGTGCAAGGGTTAATGGCCTTTCAGACCATGATGCACAAATTTTAAGATTAAAAGGTTTTTGTACTCAAACAAATGTTATATGTAATTACGAACTATGTAGAAAAGCTAATCCAACGGCAATAGAGAGTTTTTTAAACCTTGTTAAGGAACAAGTGTCGCAGGATGTTTATAGTGCCGATAGCATAGATGACAAATATAATGGTTTCCTTAACTCATTTCTCATGTTCTTTGAAAGGTGCTTCCCTTTAGAGCGTTCTAAACAGGTTACTAGCAGTGAAAAGTAGCCTGGGAGGCTCACTAGTAGAATAAGGATATCGTGTAGAATAAAGTGGGAATTATATCAGAATGTTAGAAGTAGTCACAATCGAGCTACAGTAGCCCATTACAAACAGTATCATAAAGGGCTTAAAATGTAATTAGGAAGGCAAAGAGTATATAGAAGGCAGATAGAATAGCTAATTCACAGGGCAAAATTAAAACCATATGGTGAGTTGTGAAGGAAGTGTCTGGTCAGCAGCACAAGGTCGACGATATAAACTCAGTTCGTAGTAGAAATATTTCTGTTACTGATAAGTCAGCTATATGTATGGTATTTAACAATCACTTTCTGTACAGTGCTGGTGAATTAAATGGCCAATTCCCCACCCCGCAAGGAACTCCTTGAGAAACTGTCAGCTAATCTGTATCCTGGTAAAGGAAGCCTATGAATTGTCAAATTATTTAAGTGGTGCTCCGATATAGCAGTAATTTCAGCATCAATATCTATAAGCAATTCCCTAACTTTATCTCTAATATCTCTTATATTTTGAAGAAATATGCTAATTCCTTCTCTACTTGGAAACGAAAGAAAAGTTCGGAGTAGGTATTAAAATCCATGGAGAAGATATAAACACTTTGAGGTTCGCCGATGACATTGTATTTCTGTCAGAGACAGCAAAGGACTTGGAAGAGCAGTTGAACGGAATGGACAGTGTCTTGAAAGGAGGGTATAGGATGAACATCAACAAAAGCAAAACGAGGATAATGGAATGTAGTCGAATTAAGTCGGGTGATGCTGAGGGAATTAGATTAGGAAATGAGACACTTAAAGTAGTAAAGGAGTTTTGCTATTTGGGGAGCAAAATAACTGATGATGGTCAAAGTAGAGAGGATATAAAATGTAGATTAGAGGAGGTATTGAATAGAATTGGGGAGAACAAGAGTTTGTGGCACAACTTGACTAGAAGAAGGGATCGGTTGGTAGGACATGTTCTGAGGCATCAAGGGATCACCAATTTAGTACTGGAGGGCAGCGTGGAGGGTAAAAATCGTAGAGGGAGCAAGAGATGAATACACTAAGCAGATTCAGAAGGATGTAGGCTGCAGTAGGTACTGGAAGATGAAGAGGCTTGCACAGGATAGAGTAGCATGGAGAGCTGCATAAAACCAGTCTCAGGACTGAAGACCACAACAACAACAACAACCTTCCCTTCCCATAACTACTAAGGTGCAGGCCATGCCTAGTGAAACCCGATCTACTGATAGACTGAACTGGCACCACTGCAATGAGTCCCATGCCCTCTGCCATTAGTGCCTTCTCCAGCCCCATGTTAACGCGCCTAACAGCTGTATTAAAATTAGGCTTATCATGATGCTGAAAGAGTTGCACGAAATGCACATTAGTGCCACCAGTTTGAGTAGCTATCTTTACCAGGTCACCACCTACAACATATTCCCTGGCCCTATCAAGACTGTTCCCTGCTCCACCCACTATCACTACCTGATTCTCCTTCGTGAAATTCCTACGTAACTCCCCTGTGCTATCAGTCACCTGAGCCAAACCTGCACTAGGCTTCACAACGCTGGTGACCTGGTACTCCTCCTCAACACTTCCTGCAACTGCTGGCCCACACCTCTACCGTGTGAACTACCTAGGAGCAGATCCTTCTTCTTTCTGTTAGACTTTGCAACTCACCTAGGCCTCCTAAATGCTGAGGACTGCTGCATGTTTCCTACACGTACAACTACAAGAGGCTCCTCTAGACTAATCTCTGACAGTTGGTCAAATCTATTGCAAATACGCAAAGTATCCATGTCTGAATACCTCCTCCTCCGAACTGCCTTCTTCCAACTGCCAGTGGTGGCCTGGTACTCCTCCAGCACTTCCCCAGCACCCTTCACTCTCCTCAACCTATCTAGTTCCTCCTTTGCGTGTTGTTACTGCACCTGAAGGGCACAGATCTCACGCTCCTGCTCCTCTATCAACTTGTTTGTACTACAGATTCTGCATTCCCGGGAGAGGATCTCGCTAGAATTTCCACTGGCTTCCGCACTGAATTCCTCCCAGTGAAAATACTTTGAACAAATCCCACACCGTAACCCACTACTCACAAATCTATGACAGAGCCCACACTTCTCACTCATGGTAAAATTTTACATTGAAAAAAAATTATACGTCTACTTTGCCTAAGTTCAGTTACACCGGTAGAACTGTTATATGGAACTAACAATAGTGGTCTCGAAATTCTCTCTCTACTAACAAAGCAACTACTTTTATTAATACTACTAAACCACAACTAATACCAGTACCAACAAAACGTCACAAAATTATTAGCTAAAACCAAAAATTCAAGCGGCCACTGGAACACTCAACGAAGTTAAAATAGTGAATGAAAATTTTACTGAAGTATTTCACTAGAAACAATAAGAAATGTCAGCTGAAAACTAAAGCACGAAATTTACTAAACGACTTTAACGCACAGAAAACTCTAAAAAACACAGCAGGCGAACGTTTCCAAAAGTTTATTAAATGGTTTGTGTAGAGACACTTGCGTACTGCCCGTGTCGACACAATACTCCCATTTGCCTCCAACAAGGCAGCATTCAGCTATCTTGCATCCTCGTCGGGGAACATATGAGCCCTTAACTGAAGTATTGGTCATTATGAGGATTTCTTGACCAAAGGTGACCACTAGGAGGCAGATGCCAGTAGTCCTGCTTTGCACTGAAGTCACCTGCAAACAGAAACAGAAGCAGTGCCGTCATCAGTCATGCCATCACTATCATCAGTGGCATCATCACGCTTATCAGTGGGAAGCTGCATCCTCTCCCCTCCCATCCCCATATCTCCGACCAATAACACTGAAAATTTAAACAGAAAATCAAAAACTCCAAGACGTCACAACACACGCACTTGTGTGCGAAGGAAATTAAAATACACTCAACTTGCTTGCTTATATGCAAGACTACGAAATTTGGAGCAAAATAAAATCACATTATGCAAGGAACAACAGGTACAAGTGCAGATATTTTTATATGTGGTACCTTAATATGTACACACATCAGTGAGTTGGTTATTTTTTTCTCTGCGTCGAACAGTCTTCCCACAAACACACCACATAATTTACTACCTGTTAATTTCTTCATGGTCGTAACTAAATGGACTACGCTTGTCAGTACGAACTAACAATTTTGTCCCCTCACATGCCTACTTCAACACCTGATCTGCTTCCCAGGGTTAAATAAGCAGTAATGACTTGCACATGCCACATGTACTTAGAGGTAATAGCCAACCTAAAAACATACGACTTGTAATAGCCGTAAATATTAGTCTTCAATAGAAGTATCTACACTTACACCCATTACACCTTGTGTGTGTGTGTGTGTGTAAGGCTTTCAGCACTCTGCAGGCAAAATGTGCCCTCAAATTAAAAATTTCTGCTTCTAAACTGTCTGTATCACTTATTAAAATACGTACAGCTTACTTATTGGCACTACTTAAAGAAGCTAGCAGAAGACAGTCGTTCAGTCTAAGTTCCAAGTACTAAATACATCAAAATACGTAAGAATGGTGATATATGAGCATTACTGCAGATATAGCTTACAGCTTACAATGCATCAGTATTGCTCTCACATCTAAAACTTGACGAAAGTTCGATATCTTTCGTAAGCAAATTAAATATTTCCACACCTAAATTGTCTGTATGACTCAACAAACACAATATTAAAATAATGTAGAGCACTGCCTCTAATCTAACTTACAGCCAGCATTAGCAAAGTAAATGGCATATTTTAAAATCATTCACTCCAAAGTAGTCACGGACGAGCCAACATTCTTATTCTAACGAAAAAATTCCCTCAATGCTCTGTTAAAGACTTTATAATCCACCTTCGCATATTTATAGCTCACAACTCCTTAAATGTCCATTCGACTGAATCAGCCCTCTGCCCCCCCCCCCCCCCACCCTTTCTATCTCACTCATTCACTACTGACTCGCATTGCCGTCGTTCGCCGGCAAGGGCATCGATCATGGTATCCTTACATTGCCGTCCTTGTTGTTGATGTTGTGGTCTTCAGTCCTGAGACTGGTTTGATGCAGCTCTCCATCCCACTCTATCCTGTGCAAGCACCTTCATCTCCCAGTACCTACTGCAACCTACATCCTTCTGAATCTGCTTAGTGTATTGATCTCTTGGTCTCCCTCTACGAGTTTTACCCTCCAAGCTGCCCCCCAATGCTAAATTTGTGATCCCTTGATGCCTCAGGACATGTCCTACCAACCGATCCCTTCTTCTAGTCAAGTTGTGCCACAAACTTCTCTTCTCCCCAATCCTATTCAATACCTCCACGTTAGTTACATGATCTACCCACCTAATCTTCAACATTCTTCTGTAGCACCACATTTCGAAAGCTTCTATTCTCTTCTTGTCCAAACTATTTATTGTCCATGTTTCACTTCCATACATTGCTACACTCCATACAAATACTTTCAGAAACGACTTCCTGACACTTAAATCTATATTCGATGTTAACAAATTTTTCTTATTCATAAACGCTTTCCTTGCCATTGCCAGTCTACATTTTATATCCTCTCTACTTCGACCATCATCAGTTATTTTGCTCCCCAAATAGCAAAACTCCTCTACTACTTTAAGTGCCTCATTTCCTAATCTAATTCCCTCAGCATCACCCAACTTAATTCGACTACATTCCATTATCCTCGTTTTGCTTTTGTTGATGTTCATCTTATATCCTCCTTTCAAGACACTGTCCATTCCATTCAACTGCTCTTCCAAGTCCTTTGCTGTCTCTGACAGAATTACAATGTCATCGGCGAACCTCAAAGTTTTTATTTTTTCTCCCTGGATTTTAATACCTACTCCAAATTTTTCTTTTGTTTCCTTTACTGCTTGCTCAATATACAGATTGAATAACATTGGGGAGAGGCTACAACCCTGTCTCACTCGCTTCCCAACCACTCCTTCCCTTTCATGCCCCTCGACTCTTATAACTGCCATTTGGTTTTTGTACAAATTGTAAATAGTCTTTCGCTCCCTGTATTTTACCCCTGCCACCTTCAGAATTTGAAAGAGAGTATTCCAGTCAACATTGTCAAAAGCTTTCTCCAAGTCTACACATGGTAGAAACGTAGGTTTGCCTTTCCTTAATCTTTCTTCTAAGATAAGTCGTAAGGTCAGTATTGCCTCACGTGTTCCAACATTTCTACGGAATCCAAACTGATCTTCCCCGAGGTCGGCTTCTACCACTTTTTTCCATTCGTCTGTAAATAATTCGTATTAGTATTTTGCAGCTGTGACTTATTAAACTGATAGTTCGGTAATTTTCACATCTGTCAACACCTGCTTTCTTTGGGATTGGAATTATTATATTCTTCTTGAAGTCTGAGGGTATTTCACCTGTCTCAAACATCTTGCTCACCAGATGGTAGAGTTTTGCTAGGACTGGCTCTCCCAAGGCCGTCAGTAGTTCTAATGGAATGTTGTCTACTCCCGGGGCCTTGTTTCGACTCAGGTCTTTCAGTGCTCTGTCAAACTCTTCACGCAGTATCATATCTCCCATTTCATCGTCATCTACATCCTCTTCCATTTACATAATATTATCCTCAAGTACATCGCCCCTGTATAGACCCTCTATATACTCCTTCCACCTTTCCGCTTTCCCCTCTTTGCTTAGAACTGGGTTTCCATCTCAGCTCTTGATATTCATACAAGTGGCTCTCTTTTCTCCAAAGGTCTCTTTAATTTTCCTGTAGGCAGTATCTATTTTACCCCTAGTGAGACAAGCCTCTACATCCTTACATTTGTCCTCTAGCGATCCCTGCTTAGCCATTTTGCCCTTCCCGTCGATCTCATTTTTGAGACGTTTGTATTCCTTTTTGCCTGCTTCATTTACTGCATTTTTATATTTTCGCCTTTCATCAATTAAATTCAATATTTCTTCTGTTACCCAAGGATTTCTACTAGCCCTCGTCTTTTTACCTACTTGATCGTCTGCTGCCTTCACTACTTCATCCCTCAGAGCTACCCATTCGTCTTCTACTGTATTTCTTTCCCCCATTCCTGTCAATTGTTCCCTTATGCTCTCCATGAAACTCTGTACAGCCTCTGGTTTAGTCAGTTTATCCAGGTCCCATCTCCTTAAATTCCCACCATTTGCAGTTTCTTGAGTTTTAATCTACATTTCATAACCAATAGATTGTGGTCAGAGTCCACATCTGCCCCTGGAAATGTCTTACAATTTAAAACCTGGTTCCTAAATCTCTGTGTTATCATTATATAATCTATCTGAAACCTTCTAGTATCTCCAGGATTCTTCCATATACACAACCTTCTTTTATGATTCTTGAACCAAGTGTTAGCTATGATTAAGTTATGCTCTGTGCAAAATTCTAACAGACGGCTTCCTCTTTCATTTCTTAGCCCCAATCCATATTCACCTACTATGTTTCCTTCTCTCCCTTTTCCTACTGTCGAATTCCAGTCACCCATGACTATTAAATTTTCGTCTCCCTTCACTACCTGAATAATTTCTTTTATCTCATCATACATTTCTTCAATTTCTTCATCATCTGCAGAACTAGTTGGCATATAAACTTGTACTACTGTAGTAGGCATGGGCTTCGTGTCTATCTTGGCCACTATAATACGTTCACTATGCTGTTTGTAGTAGCTTACCCGCACTCCTATTTTTTTACTCATTATTAAACCTAGTCCTGCATTACCCCTATTTTATTTTGTATTTATAACCCTGTAATCACCTGACCAGAAGTCTTGTTCCTCCTGCCACCGAACTTCACTAATTCCCACTATATCTAACTTTAACCTATCCATTTCCCTTTTTAAATTTTCTAACCTACCTGCCCGATTAAGGTATCTGACATTCCACGCTCCGATCCGTAGAATGCCAGTTTTCTTTCTCCTGATAACGACGTCCTCTTGAGTAGTCCCAGCCCGGAGATCCGGATGGGGGACTATATTACCTCCGGAATATTTTACCCAAGAGGACGCCATCATCATTTAACCATACAGTAAAGCTGCATGCCCTCGGGAAAAATTACGGCTGTAGTTTCCCCTTGCTTTCAGCCGTTCGCAGTACCACAACAGCAAGGCCGTTTTGGTTAATGTTACAAGGCCAGATCAGTCAATCATCCAGACTGTTGCCCGTGCAACTACTGAAAAGGCTGCTGCCCCTCTTCAGGAACCACACGTTTGTCTGGCCTCTCAACAGATACCCCTCCGTTGTGGTTGCACCTACGGTACGGCTATCTGTATCGTTGAAGCACTCAAGCCTCCCCACCAACGGCAAGGTCCATGGCTCATGGGGGGAGGATTTGCCGTCCTTAACTGTTATAAATAATCCAAATTTAGTCAAAAATAACAGCCACGAATCCCATGATATTAACAAATACCCAACCTAGATCAGAAGACAACGCTAAACACCAAAACATTCGACCCAACATCTGTGACCTTGCTCTATTTTGTCGGCCAGTGTGGCCGAGCGGTTCTAGGCGCTTCAGTCTGGAACCGCGCGACCGCTAAGGTCGCAGGTTCGAATCCTGCCTCGGGCATGGATGTGTGTGATGTCCTTAGGTTAGTTAGTTTTAAGTAAGTTCTAGGGGACTGATGACCTCAGATGTTAGGTCCGTAGTGCTTAGAGCCATTTGAACCTTTTTTTTCAATAAAGCAACACACTAACTCATTCACCCTTTAAAGAATTACATCAATTTACAACTTGACTTAAGTTAATGATAACCACACAGATATGTTATTATTAGTATCAAAAGGTTAACCAATTATGTAACGCAAAATATCACACAAATCGGATACATGACAAGCGTATAGAAAAAAAAATCAGTAAATATATAGCAGAACATTAAGTAAGTAATGAAAGGTGTGTCTCTGTCTAATTTTGTTCAGTTAATCATGTTAATCATCCAGACACACACATTACGTTGAGTTTTTACTTGTCTCATGTCGGCCGCTTTTTCCTCTTAACGTTTTAGCAAGATACGTAGTGTTTTTACCTACCTTTTTCTCCGTTCTAGCTGCGTTTCCATCTATCTTTTTTTCATTTTAGCTACATTAGCAACCACTTTAGCCACAGTGTTGTCAGGAGCGTCTGCTTATCCAAACCTCCTTGGTCTACAGTACTTGTCGGTGTAGATTCTCGTTCTGTCCTATTTCCTTTATTCAGCATATCATCTTGTCAAAGGCACTAATTTGGTGTGCTAATATTTTTCTCTTCCTCTGTCTCGTCAACGAAATAAGATTATATTGCACTAATTCCTGAAATTTCTGTGATTTCAGAATTTGCATCCACCTCCCTTTTAGCCACGACTGTTTCGGTTCCCAGCTCGAATAACTCAGAATTACTTTAACTACTGGTCTCGATATTTTTCTCCACGACTTCCACTAATGCAGCCTCATTATACTGCCTCTCACTTTCTGACACAGTACATTTGTTTATTCACAATACGCGTGCAAATGGTAATTTTATTCAATAATCCTCATAGCCGAAATGCCACATGTCACTACGTCAGTTAAGCTTTTTGCGACACTTACACGTTTTTCTCCTTGAGAAAGTAGCTCATAAAAATATATGTTACCCTCGCCTAGTTAAAAAAAAAAATTCAGTCAGGAACTGACACAAAACAACGAATGGCCTCTAAAAAGTTTTAATCTACATCTGCATATATATGACTGCTTTACAATTGACAGTTAAGTGGCTGGCAGAGGTTTCATTTGAACCACGTTCAGGCATTTTCCCTGCCATTCCACTCTCGAACAGCCTGTTGGGTTACACTCATGTTTACAACCTACAGTTCTGTAAATAGTTCTTTGTGTTGACTTCCTTTTTCCTGGAAATCAAATGACATTTGAAACGCACAGTGTAATAGAAGGTCGAAACATAAATTTTTCTGTTGGAAGCGTGAGATTTTTGTCTTTGTAAGAAATGGTAGTTTGCAAATAATATTTTGCATTTAAAATAGTGTGTTTTGTGTTTAATTGTACTATAGGGTAATCAACGTATGACTCCGACGTGATCTGCACAAGAAACAAATATGATGGAAATTATCATGAACAGTAATATCCCAAAAAGTGAAACTAAAATAGAAAGGAACAAAGTTAGTGTGAAACTTCCTCCCTTTTGTGCTGAAAAGCCTGATAAATAGTTTTATCAGATCGAAGTACAATTCAGAATCGCGGAAATACCGACTGAAGCAACCAAACTCAGTTACTTGTTACCACAGTTGGAGCCCCGATTTGTCAAAAATGTATGAGATCTTATGAACAGTGACGAAAGAAACAAATTTCGTTAGCGAGAGAAAGACTGTTAATGACTTTAAGGAAAGTGAAGAAGTCAAGCAACTAATTAGTGGAATGAAATCCAATCAATTGCTTCCGAAAATGAAAGGTTGTGGAGGAACAAACGTTTCAGATAAAATTTTAAAGTCTCTCTGTCTAGGTAAACTTATTGATAGCAGCCGAAATATTTTAATAATTTCCGAAGAAAATGTGAGCAAAATAGAGTAAATGACTAACTGTAAGACGGAAATGCAATGCACTCAGAGAACTCAATCAACTTCAACGGAAGTGTCCCCTGTGGCATGCGATTCTTTTATATGAGTGAAAGGCCTTTTGGTAAGAATCGAAGAGCTTCAAAATTCAGAACTAGGAAGCGACAGTATCAATCGCGACGATGTTCTCGTAGCTGAGGTCGCAACACGAACTGCTACTTTGATTTTCGTTATGGCTCAAAATGCAGACCTGAGAAGTGTGTCCAACCTTGCCAATCTATTGGTGAGGGAAACTCCAATCGGCATACACGGTAGCGGCTGAGTGTTCTACCGCAACAGTTATACCAGGCAGCCAACATCGGTTGCTTATTAGAGATAAAACTTCAGGGTTACTTTTCCTGGTTGACGGCGGTGCTAATGCTTCCGTTATGCCAGTGTGTGTCAAAGGTAAGGTTAAAGAGACAGACTACAAACTTTATCCTGCAATTGGATCAGAGTTATTGGATCTTGATTTAGATTTAAAAAGCAGTTTTGAATGGTGTGTCATTACAACAAATACAACAAAAGGTATAATTGACGCAGACTACCTTCATCAATGTGGCTTAGAAAGCAGATTATTATTAGTTGACCGTAACACAGTGGTAATAAGCCAAATACTGGCAACAAACATTACTTCCATAGCAGAGCTTGAAACTGGTCGTCTGGGATATGAGAGTAGTAACGAAAGGACTGGTTTCCAGTCCAGATGATGTTCAATGTGTGCAATTTAATCAGTGGGAACGGCGACGTACACGGAAACTTAAATCTATCGTGAAAGCCAGGCTGACGCCATGCTAACGGAACAAAGATTTCACAGTTTCTTCTAATTAACCGGACACCTTCACAAAAAAGAAAACTCATTTTCGGCGTGTCGGCAACGACGCAGCCTGCCTGATATGGAATCCTGTTCCACAGGTGTGGAGTGGTGTCGTGAGTCGGAGAGAACAGCGCTTGCCCAACTTCCGGTCGGTCGCTGACAGTGCAGTGTCAGCCTAACCGTGCGAAGGAAAAATGTTCTGCTTGTTTTTCAATTTGTAGTTTAGGTCCGAAATCGTACATGACCCATCAACGCCTCTATCTGCTTAGGCAAAAGTGCTGTGCTGCTGATGCTGGACTGATGGATTAGAGTCGTTGTTGTAATAAGAAGTTGAGAGAGGAGGAGCAACCTGTCCTGATCGGTACGATAACAGCAAAACAATTGTAAACTAAATGATAATTAATTGAAACCTTCAGCTGCCGACAGGTGTTGTTGATATACCTAGATGGGGACAGCTGAAAATGTGTGCCCCGACCGGGATTCGAACCTGGGATCTCCTGCTTACATGGCAGACGCTCTACCCATCTTTTTTTAATTTTTTTTATTCAAAAACTGAATTATGTTTTTTATGACAAAGAAAATAAAAATCTCTGGTGTTTTAAAATAAATGACAGCCTTCTGCATAAGATAAAATAAATATTTCTTGAAAATGTAAATAAGTATAATTTTTCTATATCAGGTTTTGTGTTCAGATCATGTATCATACTTACTTATTTATTTTTATATATTTGGTGAGATCGCATAGGACGCCCTCCAGGCGAAAAACAATTATGTATAATTACCATCAATAACAAACAAAATAAAAAGGGAATTACAGAATTTAAAGAAAACGCCCTCCTGGCAGAACAGACAAAATGGTATCCGCGTCCCGCCAAGGCAGTCAGGTATGTTCCAGATACGTCTTCACGAAGAGTATTGCATTTGCCGATATATTGGATCGAGTCCTGGTATTACACAATCTCATTCAAATCACCTCATACCTGGGACACCCCAGCTGCAGGGGGGCTCGAAGAAGGCACTACCCAAAAAGTTGGCACAGTACTGACGGTATCGTGGATGGTGCACGAGAAAAGTAAAGCGATCTTGCAGGAACGTCCAAAAATCAAGAACACTCTTATCACCTTCATGGAACAAATAAGAGATCGATAGGCCTTTTATCCAGATGACAGAGTTGGTCTTCGTACGTGGGAAGTACGTCTCATCTGGGAACAGAAGAGATTTCGGTGTAATGGCATGGGGTGCCGTACGTAAAAGAAAAGCAAGCATCTCCTGAATCAGCTGCCACACATCTGCGGCAGATCCACACATCAGTCGATGTTCTCCATCTGAGCCACCGAGGGCACAGATGAATAGCGCGACTGCAGGAACTTATCCCTTGCACACTTCCCGTGAGACCCACATTCATAACTGTCCACAATCTACATACGTAATGTTCCTAATAGGTATTTGACCACCCACTCATTACTCGCGCCAACTAAGGTGACGATTCTCGTAAGAGTTCGGGCAACCTGCGCCCATTCGCACAGACGAAGGTCAATCGCCGGGTAGCCATTTAACTACAGGGCTATTACAAATGATTGAAGCGATTTCATAAATTCACTGTAGCTCCATTCATTGACATATGGTCACGACACACTACAGATACGTAGAAAAACTCTTAAAGTTTTGTTCGGCTGAAGCCGCACTTCAGGTTTCTGCCGCCAGAGCGCTCGAGAGCACAGTGAGACAAAATGGCGACAGGAGCCGAGAAGGCATATGTCGTGCTTGAAATGCACTCACATCAGTCAGTCATAACAGTGCAACGACACTTCGGGACGAAGTTCAACAAAGATCCACCAACTGCTAACTCCATTCGGCGATGGTATGCGCAGTTTGAAGCTTCTGGATGCCTCTGTAAGGGGAAATCAACGGGTCGGCCTGCAGTGAGCGAAGAAACGGTTGAACGCGTGCGGGCAAGTTTCACGCGTAGCCCGCGGAAGTCGACGAATAAAGCAAGCAGGGAGCTAAAAGTACCACAGCCGACGGTTTGGAAAATCTTACGGACAAGGCTAAAGCAGAAGCCTTACCGTTTACAATTGTTACAAGCCCTGACACCCGATGACAAAGTCAAACGCTTTGAATTTTCGGCGCGGTTGCAACAGCTCATGGAAGAGGATGCGTTCAGTGCGAAACTTGTTTTGAGTGATGAAGCAACATTTTTTCTTATTGGTGAAGTGAACAGACACAATGTGCGAATCTGGGCGGTAGAGAATGCTCACGTATTCGTGCAGCAAATTCGCAATTCACCAAAAGTTAACGTGTTTTGTGCAATCTCACAGTTTAAAGTTTACGGCCCCTTTTTCTTCTGCGAAAAAAACGTTACAGGACACGTGTATCTGGACATGCTGGAAAATTGGCTCATGCCACAACTGGAGACCGACAGCGCCGACTTCATCTTTCAACAGGATGGTGCTCCACCGCACTTCCATCATGATGTTCGGCATTTCTTAAACAGGAGATTGGAAAACCGATGGATCGGTCGTGGTGGATATCATGATCAGCAATTCATGTCATGGCCTCCACGCTCTCCTGACTTAACCCCATGCGATTTCTTTCTGTGGGGTTATGTGAAAGATTCAGTGTTTAAACCTCCTCTACCAAGAAACGTGCCAGAACTGCGAGCTCGCATCAACGATGCTTTCGAACTCATTGATGGGGACATGCTGCGCCGAGTGTGGGAGGAACTTGATTATCGGCTTGATGTCTGCCAAAGCACTAAAGGGGCACATATCGAACATTTGTGAATGCCTAAAAAAACTTTTTGAGTTTTTGTATGTGTGTGCAAAGCATTGTGAAAATATCTCAAATAATAAAGATATTGTAGAGCTGTGAAATCGCTTCAATCATTTGTAATAACACTGTATATATGAAGATAGTAACTGTTCCCGAAAGAACAGATACCGTTGATGGCCGTGCAGCTTCTCTAGAATAAATGATAATTAATTGAAACCCTCAGCTGCCGATAGGTGTTGATACACCTCGATTGGGACAGCTGAAGGTTTCAATTAATTATCATTTATTCTAGAGAAGCTGCACGGTCATCAAAGGTACCTATTCTTTCGGGAACAGTTACTATCTTCATATATAGTTAAATGGCTACCCGGCGATTAACCTTCGTCTGTGCGAATGGGCACAGGTTCCCCGAAGTCTTACGGGAATCGTCACCTTAGTTGGCGCGAGTAATGAGTGGATGGGCAAATATCTATTAAGAACACTACGTATGTAGGTGGTGGACACAGTTGGGAATGTGGGTCTCTCGGGAAGCGTGCAAGGATAAGTCCCTGCAGTCGCGCTATTCATCTGTGTCCTCGGTGGCTCGGATGGAGCTGGCATGGTAGCTCAGCGTTTTCGGTCAGAGAGCTGGTTGGCCTCTGTAATGTAACACTGAGTGAAAGGATCAACAACGAACTTGAACGGATGTCATGTGACGTCCGCAACGATCAAATACAACGATCAACTACGAACAAAAATGCAAAAAGAAAAGAAAAAAAGATGCCTAGAGCGTCTGCTATGTAAGCAGGAGATCCCGGTTTCGAGACCTGGTCGAGGCACACATTTTCAGCTGTCCCCATTGAGGTATATCAACAGCACCTGTCGGCAGTTGAGGGTTTCAATTAATTATCATTCACTCTAGAGAAGCTGCACGGTCACCAATGCTTTCTGTTCTTTCGAGAACAGTTACTATCTTCATGTATAATTGTTAACTGTCTACAGGTTTTTTGTCTCAGAGGGGTTTTAAAAACAGATAGTGACAGACGTTCGTAAAACCCGTCATAAGACATACAGAACTTTGCAAGAGAAAAAATCCAAGTATTCAAACATTTAACTTTGAAATACGGAAATGGAAAAGAATAGTACAAAATAAGAAAGATCCTAAGAATTTAGTTCAATATACCAGGGGCGTTCAATAACTAACGCAACACTTTTTTTTCTCGGCCAGTTTCGCATGAAAAAAAAGAGGAATTTCTTACGGAACAACGCTCACTCTCCCGCTTCAGCCCCTACAGTTTCATGAAGTTCCAATAGATGGAGGCGCTAAACGTAGACTTCGAAATGCCGTCTGTAACGAAGGTGCGTTCCAAGTAGAGAGCTGTCATTGAGTTTCTTTTGGCGGAAAACTAGAGCATCGCAGATATTCACAGGCGCTCGCATATGTTTACGGAGACTTGGAAATGAACAAAGACATGGCGAGTCACTGGGCGAGGCGTCTGTCCCCCATCGCAACATGGTCGCGCTAACCTGTCCGATCTCCCGCGTGCCGAACGACCGCACACAGCTGTGACTCATGCAGTGTTGGAACGTGCGGACACTCTCGTTCGAGGTAATCGACGGATCACAATCAAACACAACTTTGCTCAATGGGGCGTCTCTGTTGATAGTGGTGACACACTTGTGTACCAGTTGGGGTACTCAAAGGTATGTGCCCAATGGGTTCCTCATCCACCCTACAGCCCAGATCTCTCCCCTTTCCAACTGTTTGGCCCAATGAAGGATGCCTTCCGCGGGAAGCAGCAGGTGGACGATGAGGATGTTACTGATGCAGTAATACGTTGGCTCCGGCGTCGGCGAGTGCAGTGACACCGTGCAGGCGTACAGTCCCTCCCAGTGAGGTGGCGTAAAGCTGTCGTATTGATCAAAAATTATGTTGCAAAACAGGTTTTTCTAGGCAAAAGAGTGGGTAATAATATGAGGTACTGGAATCGGGAATGAAACCAACCTGCTTTCAGAAAAAAATGTGTTGCATTACTTACTGAATGGCCTCGTAAAAAGCTTAAAAAAGGAGTAGGTTGTCAGTCGTTACCAACAAGTAGGAAACATGTCGTCTTTCACTTGGAATGATCAAGGAAAACCAAGATCATGACATCATCAAGCGGTCCAAAGCATTCAAGTATGAAACTGCCTGGATATGGCTGAAAACAGGTTTTTGCTCTACCCTCAATTCCATGATGTTCAAATTTATTTGGAAATATATTTTCGTCCACTCAGGAAAAGAATATGTCAATAATGAGATTTTCACTATGCAGCGGAGTGTGCGCTGATATGAAACTTCCTGGCAGATTAAAACTCGACTACCCAAGCACGACTCACGCCCCGTCCTCACAGCTATGCTTATGCCAGTACCTCGTCTCCTACCTTCCAAACTCCTGCAGGAGAGCTTCTGTTAAGTTTGGGAGGTAGGAGACGAGGTATTGGCAGAAGTATAGCTGTGAGGACGGCGCGTGAGTCGTGCTTGGGTAGCTCAGATGGTAGAGCACTTGCCCGCGAAAGGGAAAGGTCCTGAGTTAGAGTCTCGATCCGGCACACAGTTTTAATCTGCCAGGAAGTTTCAGCCTATGTCAAGTCGCAAAAAATACTGAATGGCTGTACTTATTTTATCAATACCTTCCACCGTGTCTTACAAAATAGAATATGCTGCTTGGTCAATTTGTATGTCATTCCTGTACAGCGGGGGTCAGGATGACGGGTGACATTGGGTACTGCACCACTGGTTGTGCCGACTAGCAGGGCGGCAGGTTCAAGGAGCCAGGTGGATGTCCGACGGAAAGTCAGAGGAACAGCAGTTACATGGGTTTATTTATTCCGCGCAAAAAGTATAACAGTCATAATGTTTCCCGTTGGCAGTCAGCACCTCCAGGCAATTTTTGCGTGATCGCGGGGGCCCTACACCATATTAGGCAGGTGTACCAGTTTCTTTGGCTTTTCAGTGTAGTATCAACAGGTAGATGAACCATTTCAGGTTGATGACTGGCCTGGAACACGTCTTGTAGCTGGCTGTAGGCGGTGACAGATACTGCATAGGTGAAACGGGCAGTATATATTTATTGTAGTTAGTCTCCCACTGTTTTGGCACGTAAGCCACCTCTTCTCATCATTGAGATCAAGAAAATGACCTGGTACCAGGCCTGGATGTATGGTGATCGAGATTTTCTGCTGCGTTTGCAATGTCACAGCCCCGCTAGTGGTAACTTGTCCCATATAAAAAAAAGAAGAAAAAAATAACAACCGTCGGTTTTCAAATGTCAAGTAAAAGACGAGATCATGCAAAACATCTAGAACGAAACTGTGAATCTGTTGATACGTAGACGTGTTACTGTGAGTAAAATTGTTCTGCTGGTTAACTCACAGGTAGGAGCCGCTAACTGTTCAGGACGCAAGCTTTTCAAATGGTTACAAAAAGACTCATAAAATGTGGTCCCCGATTTTCCAGATGCTGTAAGGTATCGCATGATCGAGTACTTATGTGCCGGAATGAAGAAAGTGTAATAGAGTGCAGTAATAGTTTCTTCTCCAAGGTGATTATAATTAAAGTGCAGCTACTCACCGATCTCCAGTGTGGGCTGTAATTATCGCAAGGCAGTGAAACTTGGTAGATTTGCTAATGCGTAAATGCGGAACCGATTTACACTTATAAAAGGATTGTTCCAATTTTGGCCACCGGGTTCAAATCTGGCGCTGTGAATCCATAAAAGAGGTGTAGGAATGTTTTCATATGCAATGGATTAGGGACGGGGAAAGGTCAAACAAGTGAGAACCGCATAATTTTGATTTCATTATCAACCGCAACCTACACCGTTTGTTCAGGATGAGCACCAGACGTTGATGAAATGCTGCATCCGTAAAAGGTCGTGATCAAAAGCTGGCCGTAGCTGTTACGGTGGCACCCGAGCAATGTGTTCCTGTTTACTGGCCATCAGACCAGGTAGAAACCGAACGTATCCCTCGTAAACGCTTTCTTCTAGATATCCGCAGAGCCAGATGCCACATGGGTTCAGATCAGGTGATCTTGCAGGCCATGCATCTGGGAAGCCTCTGTAACTAACACTTTCGTTCAGGGTTGTATTAAGCAGATCTTTCAACAGGCGAGCGACAGGAGGTGTTGCCCCGTCGTGCATGAAAACAGTGATTTCCACACAGAGTGCGCTCATCCAAAATAGGAATAATGTGCTGTACAATGAGGTCTCGAAAACGCACAGACATCACGATACACCTGACACGCCTTCTGGGTTGTATTTTCGTCAAAAGAGAACGGACCTAGAATAAAAGTGCTTGTGAATCCACACCACACAGTCACATATGGAGAGTGCAACGGCTCTTTGTGCACAACAAGCGGCTTAACAGTAGCCAAATTCGACAATTCCGTGTATTTATTGCACCCTGTAGTGTAAGATATATCTCGTCACTCCATAGAATATTGCCCGGCCACATGTCATCAACTTTGATCACACCATAAACCGAAAAGCAAATTCAGAACGTTTCTGCAGATCATGAGGTATCGGTTGTTGCACCGTACGAATCTTGCACAGATACCAGCGTAATATAGACCCCAGAACTTTCCATACTGTTGACCATGGGATGGTCAGTTCTCGTGACGCTGTGCGAGCACTTGGCATTATCCGGTCACGTCTATAAGGTCAGTTACAACAACAGCAACCTTCCACTGGGGTAACATTCCTTCATCTTCCGTAATGTCAAACCAAGCTCACAAGTGTTTTAGAATTTCATTATCATCTTCTTTACACCATTTAATGGTATCAGGCGTCTCCTCAGACCTTTCAGTCGGCTATACTCTCTCAGTGCAGCACTGTAATCGCTGCCGTTGCCATTAAACACTTTGACTAACAGCGCACAGTCTCTCTTCGCGATAGCCATATTGTTCATTCTAGTTAAGGCTTGTCAATTGACAGCGAGGATGTCATACAGTCATACAAATAATGTACAGCGCCAGATTTGCACCTGGTGTCCAAAATTGGACCTAATTTTTTCCCAGTGAAAATCTGTTCCTTATTAGCATATCCAAACAATGTACAGCGCCAGATTTGCACTTGGAGTCCAAAATTGGAACTAATTTTTTTCCAGTGAAAATCTGTTGCATATCCAAACAATGTACAGCGCCAGATTTGCACCTGGTGTCCAAAATTGTAACCAATTTTTTCACAGTGAAAATCTGTTTCTTATTAGCATGTCCAAACAATGTACAGCGCCAGATTTGCACCTGGTGTCCAAAATTGGAACTAATTTTTCCCAGTGAAAATCTGTTCCTTATTAGCATATCTACCAAGTTTCGGTGCCATACGGTAATTACAGCCCAAACTGGACCTCTGTGAGTAGCTTCACTTCAATTATAACCACCCAGCAGGAAGCACAGTGCATTCCAGGAGGGGTCAGTGATCGAAAGGGCCATTGAATTTCTTGTGGACGGTGTACGAAAAGGGTTCTGTCGGGGTGGCACTGAACTTCCCATTCCGTCGTACAGATGCCTTGTTCAAATACATTGCTCATAGATAACCTGTGTCTTGGTTAGAGATTTCGGTTCTTGCAACGCTGTTAATAATTTGTACATAAAAGTAGATCACGAGGAATGGAAATACGATTCTTTAATTCCTTGGTCTTCAGTGTAAGATGGGAGCCTCAGTTCGTTATTTTGTACTTTGTTTGTGAAATAAAATTAAGGAAAGGCCGAGTGGGGGAACAGTTCCCGCTGATTAGCCAATTTTAAGCTCCTATCTAGAGTTCAGAAAGAGAGACTTTTGGACTCGTAGGCTCTCCAATTTGGTTGGCTTCGTCTGGGAAGTTAAGAGATCTCAGTTCAATCAAGGAATACGATGACTATGTTTTAAATTTTGAAATAAGTGCTTTTGGTTACATAGAGTAATAAGTAATTTTTTGCAGATGCTTCCTGACAGAAAATGATTTTAAATGCGTGACACAGAATTGTTTGATTGTCTTTTATTATATCTGCTGCTTACGGTTCACACCGTTATCACCGTTTGAGGAATAAAATATTAATCACATGTCGTATCAGTATGGCAATCCATATAATTACTATCCCATCTGTACTGCTGTACACCTACTAACCCACGCAGGTACCCTTGGATAACAGGTGGAGTCTCCCATCAAAACTAATTGCAATAGATGAGTTTTGCTATTTGGCCAGCAAAATAACTGAGGATGGCAGAAGCAGAGAGAATATAGATCGCGGACTGCTTATACAAAGAAAATCATTTCTGAAAAATAGAAAATTGTAGCATCGAATATAAGTTTAAATGTTCGTAAGGCTTTTTTTGAAGGTATTTTTGTAGAGTATAGCTTTTTACGGTATGAGACGTGGACACTAAACAGTTCAGAAAAGAAGAGAACACAGTCTTTTGAAACGTGGTTTTAAAGACGAACGTATATACAAGGTGGTCCATTGATAGTGACCGGGCCAAATATCTCACGAAATAAGCGGCAAACGAAAAACCACAAAGAACGAAACTCGTCTAGCTTGAAGGGGGAAAGCAGATGGCGCCATGGTAGGCTCGCTAGATGGCGCTGGAATAGGTCAAACGGATATCAACTGCGTTTTTTTAAATGGGAGCCCCCATTTTTTATTACATATTCGTGTAATACGTAAAGAAATATGAACGTTTTAGTTGGACCACTTTTTTCGCTTTGTGATAGATGGCGCTGTAATAGTCACAAACGTATAAGTACGTAGTATCACATAACATTTCGCCAGTGCGAACGGTATTTGCTTCGTGATACATTACCCGTGTTAAAATGGACCATTTCCCAATTGCGGGAAAGGTCGATATCGTGTTGATGTATGGCTATTGTGATCGGAATGCCCAACGGGTGAGTGCTATGTGTGCTGCTCGGTATCCTGGACGACATCATCCAAGTGTCCGGACCGTTCGCCGGATAGTTACGTTATTTAAGGAAACAGGAAGTGTTCAGCCACATGTGAAACGTCAACCACGACCTGCAACAAATGATGATGCCCGAGCAGGTGTTCTAGCTGCTGTCGCGGCTAATCCGCACATCAGTAGCAGAGAAATTGCGCGAGAATCGGGAATCTCAAAAACGTCCGTGTTGAGAAAGCTACATCAACATCGACTGTACTCGAACCATATTTCTATGCACCTGGAATTGCATGGCGATGACTTTGAACGTCGTGTAGAGTTCTGCCACTGGGCACAAGAGAAATTTTTGCACGCGTTGTATTTAGCGACGAAGCGTCATTCACCAACAGCGGTAACGTAAACCGGCATAATATGCACTATTGGGCAACGGAAAACCCATGATGGCTGCGACAAGTGGAACATCAGCTACCTTGGCGGGTTAATGTATGGTGCAGCATTACGGAAGGAAGGATAATTGGCCCCGAAATTATCGATGGCAATCTAAATTGTGCAAAATATGCTGATTTCCACGTAATGTTGTACCGATGTTACTACAAGATGTTTCACTGCATGACAGAATGGCGATGTACTTCCAACATGAGGGACGTCCGGTACATAGCTCGCGTGCGGTTGAAGCGGTATTGGTTCAAATGGTTCAAATGGCTCTGAGCACTATGCGACTTAACTTCTGAGGTCATCAGTCGCCTAGAACTTAGAACTAATTAAACCTAACTAACCTAAGGACATCACACACATCCATGCCCGAGGCAGGATTCGAACCTGCGACCGTAGCGGTCGCTCGGCTCCAGACTGTAGCGCCTAGAACCGCACGGCCACTCGGACCATCGAAGCGGTATTGAATACCATATTTCATGACAGGTGGACTGGTCGTCGAAGCACTGGCCCGCACGTTCACCGGATCTGACGTCCCCGGATTTATTTCTGTGGGGAAAGTTGAAGGATATTTGCTTACGTGATCCACCGACAACGCCTGACAACATGCGTCAGTGTATTGTCAATACATGTGCGAACATTACAGAAGGCGAACTACTCGCTGTTGAGAGGAATGTCGTTACCCGTATTGCCAAATACATTGAGGTTGACGGACATCATTTTGAGCATTGTGGTATTTAATCACGCTGTAACAGCACACGTTCTCAGAAATGATAAGTTCAAAAATGGTTCAAATGGCTCTGAGGACTATGCGACTTAACTTCTGAGGTCATCAGTCGCCTAGAACTTAGAACTAATTAAACCTAACTAACCTAAGGACATCACACACATCCATGCCCGAGGCAGGATTCGAACCTGCGACCGTAGCGGTCGCTCGGCTCCAGACTGTAGCGCCTAGAACCGCACGGCCACTCCGGGCGGCAATGATAAGTTCACAAAGGTACATGTATCACATTGGAAGAACCGAAATAAAATGTTCAAACGTACCTACGTTATATATTTTAATTTAAAAAACCTACCTGTTACCAACGGTTCGTCTAAAATTGTGAGCCATATGTTAGTGACTATTACAGCGTCATCTATCACAAAGCGAAAAAAGTGGTCCAACTAAAACATTCATATTTCTTGACGTACTACACGAATATGTAAAAAAATGGGGTTCCTATTTAAAAATACGCAGTTGATATCCGTTTGATCTATGGCAGCGCCATCTAGAGGGCCAACCATAGCCCCATCTGGTTTCCCCCTTCAAGCTAGACAAATTTCGTTCTTTGTAGTTTTTTCGTTTTCGCGTTTATTTCGTGAGATATTTGGCCCTGTCACGATCAATGGAGCACCCTGTATAAAGGGTGTTCAAAAAGAAACTAGCCGGAGGCATAATTACAGAAACCAGTACCTGTATGTTAGAAATATTGACCCTGGTTGTTGAGACACTTGTCCCAGTGTGACCCAAGGCGGTGAATAACTGTCTCATAAAATTCCCGGGGCTGCGATGTTAACCAGTTCCGCACGTACAGCTGGACGTCCTTTGTCCGAGGTGAATCGTTTGACGTTCTTCTTTGACCAAGATGGGTCCCTTCTGGTCCACTTCCTGCACCACGGGACAACACTGAATGCCCAGCGTTACTCGCAAACCTTGGCCACCCTTCACCAAGCGATCAAATCAAATCGACCAGGCAATCTCACCCGTGGGGCCATTCTGCTCAACGACAATGCATAGCCTCATTCCGCCAACACAGTCGCGGCACTCCTGCAGAAATTCAAATGGGAGGTCCTCGGCCACCCTTCATACAGTCCGGACCTCTCTACCTGTGATTACGCCATTTTTGATCCCCTTAGAAAGGCTCTTTTTGAGCGCCCCTTATAATTAGACATGAAGATCGAATAAGTAATGAAGAGGTACTGAATCGAATCGGAGAAAAAAGAAGTAGTTATTCGGAGATGAAAGGGCTTGCACAGAAAAGACTAAAGTGGAGAACTGCTTCAAACTAGTCTTCGGAATGAAGAGCACAACAACAACTTCTGTTCATCTTATAACTTTTTTGAAGACATTATCCACGTCGTTCAGTTGCTCTTCGATTATACTAGATTAGATTAGATTAAATTAATACTTTTTCATAGAACACGAATACAAAAGTTCGTAATGATGTGGAACGCGTGAGTTTAACAAAAGTTTCTGTACATATCACAATTTTTTTAATTAATGCGTGATTACTAATTTATATCTAAAAATTCATCTGTTGAGTAGAAGGAGTTGTCATTCAGAAATTGTTTTAATTTGCTTTTAAATGTTGGTTGACTATGTGACAGACCTTTGACGCTATTTGGTAAATAGACGAAGATTTTTGTGGCAGCATAATTCGTCTCTTCCTGTGCCAAAGTTAGATTTATTCCAGAATACATAAGATCAGCTTTTCTCCTAGTATTGTAGTTATGCACATTGCTATTGCCTTTCAAGTGGGATGGGTTATTAACAACACATTTCAAAAGTGAATCTATATATTTTGAAGCTACTGTGAGTATCCGTAGTTCCTTAAATAAATGTCTACAAGATGATCTTGGGTGGGCTACAACTATTGTTCTGATTGAACGCTTTTGTGCAATGAATACTTCTTTCCTTGATGATGAATTACCCCAAAATATGATGCCATACGAAAGCAGTGATTGAAAATAGGCATAGTAAGCTAATTTACTGATACGTTTATCACTAAAATTTGCAATAACTCTAATAGCGTAAGTAGGTGAACTCAAACGTTTCAATAAATCATCAATGTGTTTCTTCCAAATCAATCTCTCATCAACACATGTACCCAAAAATTACGAATATTCTGCCCTAGCGACAGGCTTAAGTTCAAATTCTATATGTATTACTGCTGTTATGCTGTTTACTGTGCAGTAGCGTATACACTATGTTTAGTGAGAGCCTGTTCGCAGAGAAAATCTTAATTTTTCTGAGACATTATTTACAATTCTCTCAGCTAATTATTGTTATTTGGATGTGATTACTGTATGTGTATCATCAGCAAAGAGAACTAGCTTTGCATCTGCGTTAATATAGAGTGGTAAGCCATTAACACACATTAAAAGCAATGAGGCACCCAAGGCCGAATCCCCTGGGACTCCGTTCGCGATATCTAGCCAGTTTGCGGAATTTACTGATTTTTCCGCTTTGAGTGAACTGTTTATTTCAACATTGTGCACTCTTCTTGTTAAATATGAGTTACATCATTTGTGCCCTGTCCCAGTCACACCACAATACTTAAACTTATCTAGAAGAATTTCTTGACTTACACAATCAAAAGCCTTTGAGAGATCAGAAAAATCCCAAAGGGTTATTTCGGTTATTCAGAGCATTTCATATTTAATCAGTGAAAGAAAGTATAGCATTTTCTATAAAAAGCCTTTCTGTAAACCGGACTGACATTTTTCTGATACTTTCGTTTTACAGAGATGTGAAGCTACTCTTGAATACATTACTTTTTCAAGAATTTTGGGTGAAGCTGTCAGAAATGAGATCGGGCGGTAGTTGCTGGCATCAGACCTGTCCCCTCTTTTTTTTTTTTTTTTTTTTTTTTTTTTTTTTTTTTTTTTTTTTTTTTTTGCAGTGCATTCTTCAGTCTATCAGGAGAATTCCCTGTTTCAGTGAGTTATTACATACGTGGCCGAGAATCCTACTCATCTGTTGGGAACAACTTTTAGTACTCTGTTGGAAATTCCATCTATTCCATGCGAGCTTTTAATTTTGAGAGAGTTTATTATTTTCCTAATTTCAGAGGAAGAGGTGGGTAGAATTTCAGTTTCATCAAATTTCATAGGTATTCTCGCATCCAGTAGAGCTTTACCTTGTCTAATGAAGATCTGGATCCTATTTCTCCACAAGATTTAAAAGGTGATTATGGAAAATATTTTCAACTTCTGACTTCTTGTTAATAAACTTTTCTTTCAGTATGATGGTAATACAGTCTCCCAGTGTTCTGTGTTGTCTTGTTTCCCTTTCATCATCATTCCAAATTGTTTTAATTTTATTATGAGAGGTGCTAATCTAAGATGTAACACACATACTTCTGGAGTTTTAATAACCTTCCTTAATATAGCACATTAGTTCTGATAATATTTGTCTGTTTCTGGGTCATTACTTTTTCTTGCTGTTATATCAATTTCCCTTTTCCGGTTACAAGATATCTGCATGCCCTTAGTAAGCCATGGTTTTTTACGTGGTTTCTTACAATCATCTTTCACTGCTATCTTAGGGAAACTGTTTTCATATATTTTCACAAACATATAATGAAATAAGTTAATTTTTAAATTACTATCAGGTTCCGAGTACAACTAACCCCAATCTAACTGTTGCAAGCTTTCCCTAAAATTTGCAAATGTTGAATCGTTAAAAGAACACATCATTTTGGAGGACTGTTTTGCTTTTTGTGTGGAGTTATGTTATATACTGTAACTAACTGGGCTTCATGAGCAGAAAAACCATTCTTAACAGAAAAAATGTTTATTTGCTTAACAGTGTGCTGCTTCCTCGTACTACCCGAGTAGGAAAATCAGTAACGGATGTTAAACAGAAAGAATTGAGTAATACTTCAAGGTCGTTCTTCCTATCAGATTCTTTCAGAAAATCTACACCGAAATCCCCACAAATAATAATTTGCTTCCCCTGTCTGAAAGATATCACAGTAAAGAATCTAAGATTTTCGAAAACAGCTGAAAATTTCCCAGAGGTGATCTATACACAGATACCATTATAAGAGTGCCATTATTTAGTTTTAGCTCACAGGCACAAAAAATGCCTCAAATGGCTCTGAGCACTATGGGACTTAACGTCAGAGGTCATCAGTCCCCTAGAACTTAGAACTATTTAAACCTAACTAACCTGAGGACATCACCCACATCCATGCCAGAGGCAGGATTCGAACCTACGACCGTAGCAGTCGCGCGGTTCCAGACTGTAGCGCCTAGAACCGCTCGCTCACCCCGGCTGACAGTGCTAAAAACATTGTGTGTCAGTTTAGTGATGATCAGAATAAGTAAAGAGAGAAATGTCTGAGTACGTACAGTTTTGCTCAGCTGTTTGAAAATCAAATAACGTAAGAGGTTTTCCAGCACTGTCATTTTTAAATTTTTCTAAGGGGACGTTTCAGTCTGAGCTTCTTCTCATTAATCGTAATTCATTTTAATGTGGGATCACTGGACACTGATGTTAGCCTAAAAAAGAGGTACTCCCATGAGTTTCAATGCCCTCCTTAAAGATTTTTTCTATCATTCCGGCCAATCTACCAATTCCTTTCCTATTGAGATGCAGGCCACTCCTAGTGAAATCCCACCTACCGATGTCATCAACAGGAACCTCCTTACAGAGGAGTTCATCTGGAGCCGATCATATTGCATGAAAGCCTCTTCCGTGGCTACTTCCTAGCAACAGAACTTATCTTCTACTCTCCTTTTTTGAAAATTTGGTTTGCTAATGAAAGTCTTTCCGGTATTAAGAACGCCTGTGTCTGCTTAAGCCTCTTCCTTACTTCAGTGAAGTAGCAAGGCAAATCTATTTTTGTGCTAACGATGAAACCATCACATACTGTTCTTTTTCAGTGGCCCCTGCTCCCTGCTACTACCTTCCACTCGTATTTACCCTTCTTCACCCTTAACCTCATCAGTTCCTCCCTGGAACTGTCCAGTTCAGCCTTAAGAGCTCTCATTTTCCCTTCCTGTTCAGCTGTTTTCCTGTCCCTTGAACATACTTAGCAATACCGCGGAATGGTCTCATTTACTTTCCCAATTCCCATGCCACTATAGTCTCCTCAATGAAACCATCTGTCACAACAGCTGCATAGCGCTCCAGAACTAACTTTTTTCCGGCAGCTCAAACACTTCGCACTCATGGTTGTTTACAAATTTATTTACGAAATTCAGCTAAATAATAACGAATATATACTACTAAATACAAATCACAGGAGGCACTAACGTTTTGTGGGGCACTAATATAGGTATGCACTATTGATATAGTAGAGAAACACACTTAAAATTACATTAAACGCGAAACCTGTACACTCGAAAAATTTGACCTAAAATCGCATAAGTGCGATACGCTCTCTATGAATTCACTGTCGTCTCTGGGAGAACTGCGGTGTCATTGGCAAATTTCAAAGTTCTTATTAGTTCTCCCTGAACTCTAATCATCTTCCCAATTTTCTCCTCGCCTTCCTTTACTCGTTGTGTAGTGTGCAGATTAAATAACATCTGGAAGAGGCTTCAACCCCATCTCACTCTCTTGTCGACTACTGCAACCCATTCACGTTCTTCGACTCTCATGATTTTGGCCTAAGCGGCAGGTAAAATTTCGCTCCTTGTATTTCATCCCCGCTGTTACGAGAATTTCAAAGAGTATATTCTAATAGTCACTGTTATAGACCGGAAAAGAAACATAATATTACATTTTTGGTAGCTGACGATGAAACTTCGTGTAGGCAACGTGGCTGAGAACGACTAGGGCAAGACTGGAAGTCTTCCGTCCTTGACGACTACAAGGAAAAACTGTATGCGGGCCGTTTGTTATCTCGTTTGGTTGGCGTCCTCGAGTCGATAGTGGCAAGACGTAGCGCCTGCGTGGCACGCAACCCGGTGTGGCGGCCCGCCGTTATGGCTGCGGCGGCGGCAGCGTGGGGTCGCCTCTTATCGCACTGGCGTCGCGGCTGTATGGAGCCGGATGGGACGAGCAGCGCTCGCCAGCCGCCGGCCGCCACACGTCACGGGCTATCGGCGTTCTGGCCCTCTCTGTCGCTGCTGGCACTCGGCGGTGACGCCCTATGGCCTGGCTCGTCTGTAATTGGGATCAGATCGGGCCACGACTGCACACGAGGC
The DNA here is from genome assembly GCF_023898315.1 of Schistocerca nitens. Classification (NCBI taxonomy): domain Eukaryota; kingdom Metazoa; phylum Arthropoda; class Insecta; order Orthoptera; family Acrididae; genus Schistocerca; species Schistocerca nitens. Next base: position 328,734,903 of record NC_064615.1, on the reverse strand, counting down.
TTTAAACACGCGCTGTTCAGGGCTACACGAACGGACGTATCCGGCACCGAGCAGCGTTTCCGATTTGGACTCTCAACATCTCAGTTAGCTATTGACATTAACATAAATTTGGAATACACACTTTTAAAATATAAAAGCACAGCGTAATTGCCATTCATATACACTGCCGTCCGCCCCGACATCTGAGTGGTCAGCGTGACGGATTGTCGTCCTACGGGCCCGGTGAAACGTCTCTGTGAAGTCGTTTCATAAGACGCTTGTCAAATTCGGTACAACCTATTCATTTTACTACCTGATTTTAGCTCAATTCATTAACTCTTCCAGAAAGACTGAGCACTCAAATAAGGCCTATTGATTATTATATGTGTGTTTTAATTTGGGTTTCGGTTTTGTTTTATGGGAATCGCTGAATTGGTCATCGTCTGCTGGGAGCAGACGATGTTGCTTCTCGTTCAAAGGAGAGCACAGGATGACCAACTTAGGATTCCAATACCTGAACAGAAAGGTTTACTCATCTTAGTCGAAGGCTGTGTCGAACGCTGGTTTTGTGTGTGAGGTTGGTGACGGAGGGCTACCCCTCTGGTAGCTTCCGCTGCATGGGGACCTAGGTAATCTCTAAAGAGAAAGGGGCACTCTTCGTCGAACGCTTGGTGAGTACGGATCGTAGCTCTTAAGGGGGGTTTCAGGTGATAGGAATCAGGTTGAGTTAGGACGTCGTTATGTTTAACTGGTAAAATACTTAAGAACTTTAGCTTATTTGAAGCGTGTGAAGCGAGTTATTTTTTTAATGACTTTTAATCTTATATTTTGTGGAAATTGCTTTTGTCTTTGTGTGTCGATTTTGTGCAACGTGTTTGGCAATCAATGACCCTTCTGGTTCACCACGGCACCGCAATAGGCTATATTTTAACAGTTTGCTTGTTTAATGAGCTACAATTTCTGCAAGAATATCTGTTCTTTCGTGCGCTTTCTACAAAGCAGCACAACAGTTTGAGTCACAATGCACCACGTGCTCTAGTTCGGCCGTTTGCAAGCAGCAGACGCAGTTAGTATTTTAAATAATTATCGCACAGCCTTGTGTATTGGTTAAACCTCTGTCCAGAATAGAGCATGCGTAGAATCGTAATGCAAATCTCACTTAGATATTTTTATGGTATTAATGCAAAGGAGATGATAGTATAATTGTCTCCCAACCCCCTCTTCTGTGTTTCTTCTTGCTGTAGTTAAATTGTGCTCTGTTTCATTCTCACGTAATTCTTACTTAAATATTTCGAGTCAGGCACCAGTTATGTGTAGTTAGGATGTGCAGCCAAATATTTAGTTACAATAAATAATTTACGTGAAAGATAAATTCTTTGGTGTGGATCTTACCTCCTTACTTTGATTTCCATTCCTGAATTTATCAAGTTGCTTCATGCTCGACATGGAGTGCTATTTATCTGGCTGCTTAAAGAAATTTGCGTACTAGTAATTAAATTATTAAAGTAATTAAACTAATAATTTTCCAGCTCCGTTTTTTTTCTAAATGGTTAGGAAGGGCTTGGGCTGGTGGCGACCCTGAATTTTTGAATTTTTATCATTAATTGTGTGACAGAAGCAGCTAGAAATGCTAGATAATGTATATGGCTCGAAGAGCGTCGTAAACATGGTAATACGTTACACCGGTTTCGATTCCCTGTTGGGAAGGAGATTTTCTCCGCTCAGAGACCGGGTGTTGTGTTGTCTTCATCATCATTTCATCCCCATCCGGCGAGCGGGTCGCCCAATGTGTCGTCGACTGCAATAAGACCTGCACCAAGGCGGCCGGAGCTGCCCCGCAAAGGGCCTCCCGGCCAATGACGCCAAACGCTCATTTCCATTTCATGTACAATGCCGGAGAAATATACAACGCCTGCAAGGACAGGGTCATTTTATTGTCAAGTGACGTTACAGGTGGTTCACCACAGTAGGAGTACACACTGAGGTGACGAAAGTTATGGGACGCTTATATGCACATGTACAGATGACGACAGTATCGAGTACAGCCGCGCGGGGTAGCTGTGCGGTTTGGGCCGCCTTGTCACGGTTCGCGCGGTTCCCTCAGGCATGAGTGTGTTGTTGTCCTTAGCGTAAGTTAATTTAGGTTAGATTAAGTAGTGTGTAAGTCTAGGGACCGATGATTTCAACAGTTTGGTCCCATAGTACTTACCACAATTTTTCAAAAAAATTATCGAGTACATACGGCATAAAAGGGCAGTGCATTGGTGGAGCCGTCATTTGTACTCGGCTGATTCACGTGAAAAGTTTTCCGAAGTGAGTATGGCCACACGATGGGAAGTAACAGACGTTGAACGTAAAATGGTAACTGGGGCTAGACGCATGGGGCAGTCCATTTCGGAAATCGTTCGGGAATTCAGTATTCAGAGATCGACAGCGTCAAGAGTGTGCCGACAATACCAAATTTCTACATCTACATCTACGTGATTACTCTGCTATTTACAATAAAATTCCTGGCAGAGGGTTCAATGAACCACCTTCAAGCTGTCTCCTTACTCTTCCACTCTGCCGGCTCGGTGGCTGAGAGGTTCTAGGCGCTTCAGTGTGGAACCGAGCGACTGCTACGGTCGCAGGTTCTAATCCTGCCTCGGGCATGGATGTGTGTGATGTCCGTAGGTTAGTTAGGTTTAAGTAGTTCTAAGTTCTAGGGAACTGATGACCTCATATGTTAAGTCCCATAGTGCTCAGAGCCATTCGAACCATTGAACCCTTCCACTCTCGAACGGCGTGCGGGAAAAACGAGCACTTAAATTTTTCTGTGCGAGCCGGATTTGAGGCATTTTCTCCCATCACGGACGATACAGTGGGCGACCGCCTTTACTTAACGACTAAGAGCAGCGGCGTTTGTGTGGAGTTGTCAGTGCTAACAGACAAGCAACACCGAGTGAAATAGGCGCCGAAGTCAATGTGGGATGAACGACGAACTTATCTATTAGAACAGTGCGGTGAAATCTGGCGTTAATGGGCTATGGAAGCAGTCGATCGACGCGAGTGCCTTTGCTAACAGAACATCATGGCCTGCAGCGCCTCTCCTGGGCTCGTGGCCATATCAGTTGGACCCTAGACAACTGCAAAGGCGTGGCCTGGTCAGATGTGTTCCGATTACACTGGTAAGAGCTGATGGTAGGGTTCGAGTGTGGCGCAGACCCCACGAAGCCACGGATCCAAGCTGTCAACAAGGCACTATACAAGCCGTTCGTGGCTCAGCAATGACGTGGGTTGTGTTTACACGGATCACTGGCTGGAAATGGTTAGGTTCGGCTACTTGCTGACCATTTGCAGCTATTCATGTACTTCATGTTCCAAAAGAACGATGGAAGTTTTGTTGATGACACTGCGTCATCTCACTGGGCCACAGATGTTCGCTATTGGCTTGAAGGACAATCTGGAAAATTCGAGCGAATGATTTGGCCACTCAGATCGACCGACATGAATCCCATCGAACATATACGGGTCTCAACCGAGAGGCAAGTTCGTGTACAAAAACCTACACCAGCAACATTTTCGCAGCTATGGACTTCTATAGACACATGGCTCAATACTCCTGCAGGGGGGACTTCCAACGACCTTTTGAGTCGATGCCATATAGAGTTGCCGCACTAGACCGGGCGACCGTATGATAACAAGTTCAAACTAAACGAAACATTGTAAGTGGCGTGAATAAAAGGACGCTATGTGCAAGAAGCATGAAGCGCCCTTTGAATGTATCCTGATAGCTAAAAGAGCCACGCGCACTTTGAATAAGAAAATGCTATTTGACACTGAAATCAATATAAAAGATAGGGTCGCCACCAACTCTAGCCACACGACAAAAAGAGGTAGCACTGAGTCGGAAAATTACTTAATTTATTAATAAGAAAAACTCACAAAAGAACATTCATTGTAAAGTCATTGATAAAGAATGGGATGTAGTTATTAATATGATCCAGGCATTCTTCCCGTGAATCAAATATTGAGTAAAGTAAATAGGGCGTGAACACCATGCGTAAGTGCAGCCTGCAGCAAGATTCGTGAAAACACGATCTATTCCAGAGCATTTGTTTCAGATAAAAAAAAGGGACACTAATCACTACACCTGTGCACATGGAAACGCTATAGGTGGGCCAACAAGGAAAACTACAAGGTAAATGGCGAAGGTAACGGCGACGTAACATCGGTACACAAGATAAGATTGAAGGCAAAATTATTTATTCCTTAAAACATTGATGTAGTGCATCTATAGCCTGCTGTTGCATGCTATGTACAATTGCTTGTGAAATACGACACGTTTCATAACAGACTCGCGTGCCCACTCGGTCCGCGGAGACAATTTCTATGGATCGTGGCCAAATTTTAATCACATGAGACAAAGAAAATTCACAAATACACAAAAATTACCAAGATCCGGAAAAGATTAGAAGCATACACACACAATTGTAGGCACATAAACATTCACACTGAACCGAGGGCAATTCAACATATGCAACTCCTTTGTGCTCTCACGGATCAAAGTCAAGACTGCATTGGGAATCAAACTGAAAGTTTACAAAAGCCTTGCATTCCCTGCTGCAACCCAGCAAATAAATCTTTATAAGACGAAACTCGAGACCAAAAGCTAAAAGCTTCCCTCTCTATGTGACAACGCGCCACGCGGTCAGTCCAACTCACCCTTCTTCGACTGGAGCACAGCTGTGTACGCTTCCCGTACCGGCGGAAGACTGCCTCCCGCTTCTCCAGCCTCTTCCACGCTCCGCGTGGACCGGAAAACCCCAGGATGCCATTTCCGCCACCAACCTAACGCACATGGATTTCTCACCAGTAGCGGAAACCTCTTTGCCGACTTGACCACTACGAGAGTTGGCAATGAAAGGTGGCTACAGGACCCTTTCAACATGTACGACAAAGTAAAGTGTTCCCAATCTGTCGGAATCAGTATACTGTTTACCACCTCCTCCCTCCACAAAGCTGCGATGCAGGCGTGTATTCTCGCATGCCAACGATCAAAATGGTACCAAATTTCATCCTGCGATAGTCTTTCCCAAGCATTTTTTACCTTTTGTTGCAATTCACCAATGGTTGTTACAGGACCTGGAGGACGAGTAAGTTCTTGCTTCATCAACTGGCGAGAAATCTAGTTGTCATATTTCGCAGAGCAGTTGTTCACCGCAAAGCGTACGGTGCGTCGCAATAGCCGTGTGTTCACGTGAATTCTCCTGCTGAAAGGGCACAACATCTTCCTGTCGGAGAAATGGTAGAAGCACCTGTGCACTGTAGCGGAAACTGGTTACTTAAGACTGCAGGAACACCATATGCGACCATGAGTTGTAATTGATGGCTCCCCACACCATGAAGCTTGGGGTGGCACTCGGGTGCCGTGGACCAACGCACTCTAGGATGGACCACTCATCTGGTCTATGACAGACATGGGTACGTCCATCAGTCGCATACAAACTGAACAATTATGTATAAAGATAATTCATCCAAACCGGGAAAAGAGAATTTCGAAAGTTTTTGCTCTTCATCGACATCGATACTAGCAAGATATTAAAATATGTGTCATAAATGGCCGTGTCTTTTGACTGCATTGACGTACTTTAGACTTTAGTATGTGACATACATTTCAGCTTGATACGTCTACCCGTTCTTGAGAAAGAGGAGTCTTAACAGACTGAAAGACAGACAGTTGGCTAACATTGCAAAAAGTATCTTTTTCGTGTGATAGTTCACAATTTTCGGGTTCTTTGCTTGATTTGTGCTGTAAAACCTTCCTTATGCCGAATTTTATGATACTAGGCCAACGGGAAGCACTGTATAGGTTTTGATGAGGCAGTTAACGAGTATCAAAATATGTAGCATAAATATGCGTCTCTTTTAACTGCACAGGCAGAGAAGCTTCAGTTTTTTACATCGTCAAGAGACCGTAGACATTAGTGTGTGGCATAAATTTCAACATAGCCAACAACCTTGTCGCAGTGATAACACCGGTTCCCGTCAGATCACCGAAGTTAAGCGCTGTCGGGCTGCTTGGGTGACCATCCGGTCTGCCGAGCGCTGTTGGCAAGCCGGGTGCACTCAGCCCTTGTGAGGAAAACTGAGGAGCTAGTTGACTGAGAAGTAGTGGCTCCGGTCTCGTAAACTACCATACGGCCGGGAGAGCGGTGTGCTGACCTCATGCCCCTCCATATCCGCATCCAGTGACGCCTGTGGGCTGAGGATGACACGGCGGCCGATCGGCACCGTTGGGCCTTCGTGGCCTGTTCGGGCGGAGTTTTAGTTTTTATAAATTTCAACCTGATCCGTCAACTCGTTCTCGAGGAATAGGATTCTTAACAACTGGACAGTCTGACAGACGGATGACAAAGTGAACTTATCAGGGTCCCATTTTTACCGATTGAGCTACAGAACCCTAAAAACAATAAAATTGCACCTACTGGCACATTCTGCAAGTGGTTTTCGTTGTGTTGGTAACCCTACTGAAGGCACAAAATGCAGAAGTGATAAAACTGATTTACGCGCACTTATTGTAAAGGGGAATCATATCATTGAAAACTACTTTTAAAAATGTCAAATGTTTTATGATTTGAGTTTTGTAAAACTAAAAATAAAATAGAGCAGAGAAACATATGATAGGCCTTCGAATGGTGCTCGAAATTATGTACAGAGAATGAGACTGCATACCCTACATAATACAATTGACAAATATACTCCAGCACTGTTTAAAATTCTAAGATTTTGATTTAAACAATGAACCTTAAATTCCTAATTGGCACCTCATTAGCTGTATACGGTTTCGAGCATCATTCAAAGGTGCATGAAATGTTTCTCTAATCTATATCATTTCTTATTTCTAGACAAATCATTCCGCAAACATTTGACGTTTTTCATTTTTTTATTTCAGTTTCTTTATTGACAGACAAATATCACACCAATGTATCTTTTACCTGCAAGACTTCGACGAGAATTCGCCTCTTTTAAGTTTTTCTTAACTACCCTCATTACTCTCAAGCAATTAAACATCGTTGCAAAAATAGATTTGACGGTGGTCAATTTCATACCCCATTTGCCCATGTTACTCTCTTCATATGACTGTAAATTCAGACAAACTTTTTGCCTCGTATTACTAATTACGCTGCTTACTTTCAAGCAATTAAACTTTTTTTTGCAAAACTAGACCTACCAGTGGTTACTTTGATACCTCGTTTGTTTATTTACCACTCTTCCTGTGGCTGCCAAAATTCGGACAAAAGTCCATCTTATAATTTCCAGGGAGTCTTGTTTTCGCTCCTCTCAAACATTTAAGCAAAAAGATAGATGCTTATACATACTAGAAGAGATGGACATTTGTGTCTCAGGCAGGAAGGACTCTAATCAACTGCTGAACTGCTGAACGAACAAAACACACATAAGCATCGAGCTCATCTGCAATATCTGACTGCTGCCTATAGCGCGGCATGCTAAAAGGAAATCGTGCTCTAACAGCTGCGTCCCATGGGAAATTCTTTGACCCCTGACGTCAGCCTGCATCTCGCATTCATTTATACTAACCTACTATGCAGTTAGTTTCCTTCCTTTTCGATATTGCTTAGATATACTAAATTTTTACCCCAATAAATTATTTTCTTGTTCAATTCATTCACACCCTCATGTACCTATGAATCAACCCGCCCCAATTTCCCTCCTCGTTCATAGTAACTCCGTCTTCAGGCCACGAGTGGCCTACCGCGACCATCCGACCGTCGTGTCATACTCAGGGGAGGATGCGGATAGGAGGGGCGTGGGGTCAGCACACCGCTCTCCCAGTCGTTATGCTGGTATTCTTGACCGAAGCCGCTACTATTCGGTCGAGTAGCTCCTCAATTGGCGTCACGAGGCTGAGTGCACCCCGAAAAATGGCAACAGCGCATGGTAGCCTGGACGGTCATCCATCCAAGTGCCGACCACGCCCGACAGCGCTTAACTGCGGTGATCTCGCGTGAATCAGCTGCAAGGCCGTTGCCCTCGTTCAGAGTAATAGACATTGAAATTTAAAAAGTGCTTAATTTTTTTTAAATTTTTAAAAAATTGTTTTAAATATCATACCATGTTTAACAAATGTAACTATAAAATACGCCGAAGAAGATAATCCTTTTGCGAACACAGTCAGGTAGGAATAGAAAAATACAGGATTTCACCCCACCTATAAAACCGCGACCTCTGCCTACTATCGCCTTCAGTAGTGCAGTAGTGTTGACTACGCAACTAAACCGGTTGCAGTGTGTGCCTTTAAGTATGATTATATTCTTTCTTTTCTTTACACGAGCAGCTAATTGGCAGATTTTTTGGATTCTATAATAATTCTTTGTTTCCTCTTTTTATATACACTGCCTGACAAAAGAAAAAAAGAAAGAAAAAAAAACGAAGCATCCAGGAGACATGGTCGGATGTGCATGTAACTTGTAAACGGATACACCATGGGCGGTTATATAAATGATTAGACTTGAAATTCTATGTAAGAGAGAGAACGGCCACCAGAGTGCGTTAGTACTGTTCGCGTTTAGTCTTGCTACCGGGAGTGGTAGGGTATGTAACGGACGTGACCAGTGTCAGATGTAGGGTGATCACTCTGAAGGACTCGGAGATGCCACGTGCTCGCTTGAGATAGTGTTATCAGCACCTGAGAGTGTTTGAAAGGGGCCCCATTGTGGGTCTGCATTTGGCCAAGTGGTCGGATCGTGCAATATACAATTTTGTGGGGCATTTGGATTTGACAGAGGCCCGATATTGGACTGCTTGGGAACGTGTGGGAAGGCATACTCGTCGTAACGGTTCCCAGTCGACCACGTCTGACCTCCAGAAGAGAGAAGCCGAACTGTGCACCAAGCACATCGTAACCGCTTCACAGATGCGCTGCCCTCCGAGAGGAAGTACCGCTACATTCTTTGTCATCCCGGACTACTGCATTAGGGAATTACTGTCCCACAGGTAGGCTGGCGTTAACGCCACAGCACAAACGGCTGCGTTTGGAGTGGTGCGATGAATGGCGTCGCACTGTATTCACCGATGAGTCGGCGCTGTGCACTACCCTGGATGACCACCGTCAGCGAATATGGAGTGATGTGTTTTTGTTTGTTTTGTTTTGTTAGTATGGGACCAAAACTACTGAGGTCATCGGTACCTAGTCTTATACACTACTTAATCTAACTTAAACCTAGCTTACGCTAAAGACAACACACACACACACACAGATGCCCGAGGGAGCACTCGAACCTCCTTCGGGATGGAGCCGCTCGAACCGTGGCAAGGCGCCCTTAGACAGCGCGGCTACCCCGCGCGGCATGGAGATGACATGGAGAGAGATACCGTTCTACTTGTGCCTCGGAGATACCCAGAGGTGTCATGCCAAATATTTGGTGTGGGGAGCCATCGGGTGTGGTTCCAGATCACAGCTATTACTAATTGAGGGAACTCCGACGGCACAATAGTACGTCCCGCACATGCTGCTGCCTCTCATGCGACAGCTACGTGTTACCGTGTTTCAAGATTACAACGCTCGTACACAAATGTCACGTGTCTCAATGAGGTGTCTGCATCATGCTGAGGTACTCTTCTGGGCAGCAAGGTCCCCAAATTTGTCCCCGATAGAACATATACGGGACGAGCTCGGACATCAACTCCGTTCCGTTCCAGTATTTATGATATCGTGGACCAGTTTCAACAGTCACATCAAATGAATTCGCAATTGCGAATAATGACTACCATCAGCTGTAGAATGGAATGATGACAATGAAAATTTGTGCAAGAACGTGACTCGAACTCGGATTTCCCGCTTATCGCGAGAGGTCGTCTACGGTTAGGCTATCCTTGAACGACTCACGGCCAGAGCCAAACTTCCATATGTCGTCAACTATGCGTCTACGATTTGAACTCGTAGATTCATGATGTATATTGCCGTACAGGTCAGACGTTGTACTTGAAAGTCGGTCGCCCGGTATCGGCAGAGAAAATTTTCATTGTCGTCACTCCTTTGTACAACAGATGGCAGCAGTCCTTATTCGCAGTTGCGAATTCATTTGATGTGTATCGTAACGGCTGTTGTCGCCGCACTGCTTTTCCTTTGTACATGCATGCATGTCAGAATAACATAGGTACTGCAATATCGTAGCTTCAACAGTTCTGGACCAGGTTACTCATGAGAGGATACAATGGCTAATTCCCAACTGAATCACTGCATACGTCCAGGCCAGAGGGTGTGCAACGTAATACTGACAAGTGGGCTCATACTGCCAAATTCTTTGTATTCACTGAAATAACAAAATCTACGCTCTCAACCCGAAGTCTCATTTCGTTTCTTGCTCCACTTCTGGGAATGTGAACGGCCAGAGGACTCTCTCTCGGCAGTAAAGATATCGACTGAGAAGGAAAGGAATTCCAAGAAAAGTGAGGAATTTAGAACTATAAGTTTGATCTCTCACGGAGCAAAAGTTTTACTAAGGATGAGGTATTGAAGACTTCACGGAAGACTGGAAAAAAAGTATTGTAGAGGAACAGTGTCGATTTAGAAGAGGGAAAGGCACAGGAGATGCAGTTTGACTCCTGAGAATTATAGGTAAGAGATACATTGAAAGAGGAAGAGAAGTTTATGCTGTTTTCATTGACTTGGAGAAAGCCGTTGATATAGTACGGTGGAATAAATTAATGGATATTCTGAGGAAGAATGGTGTCGAATGGAGGAATAGGAGACTGATTAAAAACCTATACCTACAAGAGAAAATACGAGTACAGATTGTAAGTGAGATGACAGAGGAAAACAGTTGGAAAGGGAGTGAGGCAGACCTGCTGTCTCTCCCCAGTATTGTTTAACATACTATTTGGAGCTTATTATTCAGAAATCTTTGAAAAAAATAGAAGACTGCGGTTTGGTGGTAGGAGGATCAAATGTATTCGAATTGCAGATGATATGATGTTATTGGCAGAGAGCGAAAGAAGTATAACTGGAATATTAAAAGAATTAAATAAGACCTGCGAGGAAGGGAGAACCGATAGAGGTACTCAAGGTACCCTCCACCACACACCGTCAGGTGGCTTGCGGAGTATAGATGCAGATGTAGATATAGATGAATTCAGAATCAGAAAAAGACAAATTGTATGGTGATAAGTGGATGAAAAGTAAGAACAATTATAAAGTTAGGACAGGTAGATATAGACAAGCTTAATACTGTCAAATGTGTGGGAAGCAGAATTACGGAAGGCATGTGATGTAATAAGGAGGTGAAAACACGTGTAGCAATTGCCAAGGACGTATTTAATAAGAAGAGGAGGCTTCTATGTGGGTGCGTGGACAGGCACCTCAGGAAGAGACTGACAAAGTGCTTAATATAGAACGTGGCACTGTACGGAGCTGAGACATGAACACTGAGGAAAGAGGGAGAAAGAAGAATAGAAGCAGTTGAGATGTGAATTTGGAGCAAGATGGGAGGGATAAAATGAGTAGTCAAAGTGAGAAATGAGGAGGTGTCGTGAAGAGTGAGGGTTGTTGTTGTTGTGGTCTTCAGTCCTGAGACTGCTTTGATGCAGCTCTCCATGCTACTCTATCCTGTGCAAGCTTCTTCATCTCCCAGTACCTGCTGCAGCCTACATCCTCCTGAATCTGCTTAGTGTATTCATCTCTTGGTCTCCCTCTACGATTCTTACCCTCCACGCTGCCCTCCAATACTAAATTTGTGATCCCTCGATGTCTCAGAACATGTCCTACCAACCGATCCCTTCTTCTAGTCAAGTTGTGCCACAAGCTCCTCTTCTCCCCAATTCTATTCAATACCTCCTCATTAGTTATGTGATCTACCCATCTAATCTTCAGCATTCTTCTGTAGCACCACATTTCGAAAGCTTCTATTCTCTTCTTGTCCAAACTATTTACCGTCCACGTTTCACTTCCATACATGGCTACACTCCATACAAATACTTTCAGAAACGACTTCCTGACACTTAAATCAATACTCGATGTTAACAAATTTCTCTTCTTCAGAAACGCTTTCCTTGCCATTGCAAGTCTACATTTTATATCCTCTCTACTTCGACCATCATCAGCTATTTTGCTCCCCAAATAGCAAACCTCCTTTACTACTTTGAGTGTCTCATTTCCTAATCTAATTCCCTCAGCATCACCCGACTTAATTCGACTACATTCCATTATCCTCGTTTTGCTTTTGTTGATGTTCATCTTATACCCTCCTTTCAAGACACTGTCCATTCCGTTCAACTGCTCTTCCAAGTCCTTTGCCGTCTCTGACAGAATTACAATGTCATCGGCGAACTTCAAAGTTTTTATTTCTTCTCCATGGATTTTAATACCTACTCCGAACTTTTCTTTTGTTTCTTTTATAAGAGGGAGAAACTTTAAAGGTAATCAGGATGAGGAAACGCAATTGGACTGGTCACCGGATGAGAAGAGATTGTTTACTGATGGATGCTGTGGAAGAAACAGTAAATGGAAGAAGAAGATGAGGACGCAGAAGATACCAGATGGTGGATAGTACAAGGGTAGGAAACAATTATGAGAAAACGAAGAGGTTAGCAAATGACAGGGTACATGGAGAGCTAGATGTGAAGAGCTGCCCTAGGGCAGAACACTCATGATGATGATCTTGGAGCTTCACTTTTTTGTCAGACAACGTATTAATTGTACGACCACCGGATGGCCGAAATCGGTTTTTAAAATAGAGATGGGGCCCCTCCACGCCCGCACCAACGTGGTGACCAAACCAAAAGTTCTACTGTCACCTCCGTAAACACGTTAGTTATCTAGTAAGTGGATCACAGGATACTGGGCTGTGATGTTGTCCGTGCGTCTGGGTAAGGCTACGCATTAACACGGTCCATTAGGTGATAGATAGTGGACGAAACGCGAGTGAGGGTAGCGATTTGAAGAGCAGAGGGAAAAAAGTGTCATGGCTCGTGCCGTGGGAAAAAAACCTCTGCGACAGTGGGATGGGTAGTAAGAGCAGTAGTGGCTTACTAGCTGCGATAGCTCATGCAAGGTTGGATTTGTTAGTATGGGTATCATGCATCATTACCGTGACAAGCGATGGCGATGTGTCCCAGTTGCTGCAGCTGCTACATTCCTGGAACAATCAAGATCGTTATACAGTAGTGGGAGATCGGCCATAGATCATCTCACTGTGTGGGGGATGTGTGGAGCTTGTTTGCATGCAGTGTACGGTACGGCTTCCCTGTGTGGTGCCAGTTATTCGGCAATGTATTTCAGCTGGAAATCCAGTAAATGCGTCTGATTAACAGGGGCTCGCCTGTGCCGTTATGTTTGCGTATGCTTGGCCATAGATGTTATGTCCTTGCAAGTATGTCTTTTGGTCTTTTATGTTTCCATCTATGGTTGTGGTCGTAGTTCCCCAGATTCAGAATAAACGGGTTCTGCCAGTGTCTGGAGTTTCTGTATAGTCTTGTGGTGAGTTTGTGGATTACCTCCGTGAGAGTCTCAAGTCGGTATTCCCGGTGAAGGTCCGCGATGCGTGTGTATCGTGGAGCATTGCTTATGATTTTGAGTACTTTGTTTTGTGTGAGCTGCAGACGGCGCAGGCGTGTAGGAGCAGCGTATCCCCAGACGGGAGCTGCGTACGTCATCAGGGGTCGGATAAGTGTCATGTACATGGACCTCGACACCCTTCTGTTTAGTGTGCTACGCCTGTTGAGCATAGGATAGAGCTGTTTGAGCCTCGCGCTAGCTCGGTTGGTCATGTGTTGTATGTGGTCCCCCCAGAGTAGTTTCCTGTCCAGCTAGACACCGAGGTATTTGACTTTCTCGCGGAAACGTATTGGACGTGCATGTAGAGTTACTGGTCTGCAGTAGCGCTGTTTGCGCAGTTGCTTCGGTCTTTTAGTGAACAGAACGGCTTCGCACTTGTCGACGTTTACTCTGACACGCCATTTCTCCAACCAAGGCTCGGCCACTCTGAGTACAGTCTGTAGGCGTGACGTAATGTTTGATGGTTTCCAATCTTGCGCAAGGATGGCTGTGTAATCCGCGTAGATTGCCATCATTGTGTTGTGTGTGGTTGGAAGATCGTTTATGTAGAGGTTAAACAGCAAGGGCCCTAGGATGCTTCCCTGGGGTACTCCCGCGTGTATACCGTGTCGTGTTGATTGTTTTCCCTGCACGTCAGTGTTGAAACTCCTGTCTGTGAGGTATGAGTGTATTAGACGCAGCAGCCCGTCGGGGAATCCCGCGTCGCTGAGTTTGCGGATGAGGCCGTTGTGCCATAGACGGTCGAAAGCCTTTTCGATGTCCAGGAACACTGCCCCTGTAGCTTTGTTTATGTTGAAGCCATGTGTTATATGTTCAACGACCCGTAGGGGTTGTTGTGTTGTGGAGTGGTGATTCCTGAAGCCGAATTGCTCCGGTCTCAGGATGTCATTTGTTATGCAGTGCCTAGTGATGCGTTTGAGAATCACCTTCTCAACAACCTTACTGAGCGAGCTCAGAAGGCTGATGGGTCGGTGATTTTGTGGGAGGCTGTGGTCTTTCCCCGGCTTCCTAAACATCAGGACCTTGGCCGTCTTCCAAAAGGCGGGGAAGTGTTGGCGTTTTACTATGGCATTCGTTATGTGTGTTAGGTACTCAGTTGCTTTATCCGTGAACTCCTGGAGGACACGGTTTTGAATGCCATCATGACCAGGGGCTTTCCTAGCAGCGGAATGCATTATAGCCCAGGAGACTTCGGCTGTGCTAGCATGTCGAATGTCGTCGCGCTATGGTTGGGCTAGAATGCGTGTAACCTCTTGGTCAGTAGCAAGTGTGAACACTGGATCTGATGGTACCAGGTTCGGTGTGAATGACGCTGCGAGTGTTCGGGCCATTAGTTCTGCTTTCTCTTCCGCTGAGTATGCAGGTCCGTCAGGCCCTTGAAGTGTTGGGGTGTATATTTTCCCCCTGGTGAAGTGTCGGGCTAGTTGCCACACGCCAGGTCGTGTGGTGTCCAGCCCTTCGAGTTTTTGGTTCCACTGTTGTGTTCTGTGTGTTTGTATTTTATCGTGTATGATGCCCTGTAGTCTGTTAATGTGCCGTTTGAAGTACGGGCGCCTGGTGCGCTGCCATTGTCTCCTGAGGCGATTCCTCATTGAGATTAGGCCCAGGATTTCCTGGGGCAGGGCCGCACTGCGTTGTTGTGAGGTGCGATCAGGTATGGTGCCTGCCATTGCGTCCTGGACGGCGTTGGTGAGGGTTTCTGCTGCCTCGTCAATTTGTGCTGTTTCGTTAATTTCGTGTATAGGTGGGATGTGGCTATCAAGCGTTTGCCTGAACAATGTCCAATTCGCACGCCCGTAGTCCAACATCTTGCGTTGTTCCGTGTGCTGCAGTGTTTCCTCAATGTATAGTATTACAGGTTGGTGGTTTGAGGGCAGATCGTTTTCAACGGCGACGTTGAGTGTCGCTGTAATGCCCTTGATGAGGGCCATTCGAAATCGGTTACGGTATTTTGAAATGCTCCTTTGATTGTACCGTAAAAATACAAAAAACGTTACATATGTTAGTATGTTTGTTAACTGAATAGGTCTGTTGTAGGTGGTGGTGTGTAAGCCGTGTGGGAGAGGTTCTCCTTCAGGAAAGCAAGGACACATCCATGACATTCTCCCACATGACTGCCGGCGTCCGACCATGAAAAAAAGCACGTCCCCCAGTTTCCACAGTGATCCGCCACTCGTCAAACTACAGTTAGTCCGACTGGCACGAGGCCGGTTGCTGCACAACGTGTCAGACATCCGCCCAGCCGCACAGCCGCGCGTCCTCGTGGCAGAAGCTGCGCTGCCGCGGCCCAGCTGCACAGCTGCCGGCCGCAGCTGCGCCTATTTCCGCCGCGACACACACGCAGACGCATGCTGTCCTATTGTCACAACAGGTGTCTACATCCTAAATTACACTTTTTGGCACGTGACTTATCATCCGAACAAAGGAGGGGTTACTAAAGGCTTCTATCCTGTTCGTAATGTTACTGATCAATCTACATCTATATCTGTAATCCACAGACCACCTTCCGATATCTGGCGGAAGGTACTGCCGGTATCACGATAATGACGTGACTGTGCGGTAATAGCATCAACTACGAACAATGACTAGCTATTTTTGACAGCCTGACGCACCAACACAACTACGTCACTGAGATAATTTGAATCTATGTTGACTATTTTCCGCGAAAAACTTTGCATATGTCACTGAGGACTCGTCACTATTTTACTATACTAATGGGACTATTTTCCTGTACTAATGGGATACCAGTTCCAGTAAAGGAATAACCCGACTCTTTAATTAGGTGGTGGTGGTAAGTTCCTAAGGGACCAAACTTCTGAGGTCATCGGTCACTAGGCTTACACAGTACTTAATCTAACTTACGCTGAGGACAACACACATATACCCATGCCCGAAGGAGGACTCGAACCTCTGTCGCAGGGGGGGGGGGGGGGGGAGGGGGGGATGTCGGGGAGGCCCGAACCGTGGCAAGGCGCCGCACGCTGACCGCTATAATTAGGTGATGGTAAACTGATCGAATTCAAAACGTCTTCATCTGCCTCTGTGCTCCGATAATGTGCCAGTCGATAACACAGGCCAACGAAAAATACTGTAAACGGGGAAATTTATAAAACGCTTTGTTACAAGTAAGCATGGTTTGTAATTACAGTAAGTTACTTAAAACAAGGATATGTGTTAATAGAGGTTTCACTTGTCAGCTGGAATTGGTTTGTATTTTCTTTCTATTTTTTCTTTGAAGCTTCTTGTGTAGCTTTTTCTACGATGAGTCGCTTGCGGAACTTCTCGGTGAAGTAACCAGCAGTATTAGCAGTATTCCCCCATCACGTTGGTGTTCCAGAGGCCTTGGTAGCGTTTTTCCATCACTTTAATGTCATGGTGGAAAAGCTCTTCTTGCTCATCACTAACATCTCCCACATTTCCCGGGGATTAATCAAGGTGACTGTTCAAAAAGTGAACTTTCAGGGTCATTAAAAATACTAAAGTTTTAAACTTCTTTAACATTGTAGCTATAATGGAAACATATTCTGGGTCTATTTCATGTCCTAAGAACTTTGTTACGACTAGCTTGAATGATACCCATGCTTCTTTCTCATTTAAGGTCATTGTGGATGCAATGTTAACATCAAACATCAATTTTCTAATATCAGGTCCGACAAAAACGCCTTCTTTTAGTTTAGGTTCTGAAAGGTGTGGAAACTTTCGTCAGGGATACTTAAAACATGGTCCATCTTTAGGCAAAACCTTCACAAACTGTTTCATTAGGCCTAACTTTATACGTAGAGATGGTAGGAGTTCGTTATTTGGATCTACAAGGTTTTTGCGTGGAATGTTCTTTGCACCAGATTTTAAAGACTCCCTCACAGGCCAGTTCTTTCTCCACTAGTGTCGATCGCTATCCCTACTGTCACATTTACACAAGAAACATGGAAATTTGGTAAACCCACCTTGCTGACCAAGGAGCATGCATGTTACTTTTAGATCGCCACGTATCATTCAAGCATGAGCAGAATAGCGTATTTTATATAGTACTATTTCTAGGTTTTCATAGCTTTCTTTGATATGTACAGAATGTCCAACAGGTATAGATGCATACATGTCACCATTGTGTAATAAAACAGCCTTTAAACTAGTTTTAGATGAATCAATAAACAGCCTCTACTCTTCCTTTTTGTATTCAATACCAAACTTATTCTTCAGACCGGGAATATCTGAGCAGTACACTAAATCACCTTCTTTTTGTAAAAACTTGGAAAATTGCTGCTCTCTCTCTCTGTACGTGTATATACTGGTTCCAACTGACATTAAGATCTTTTCTTTTAATCTAGAGCCAAACAATTCAGCTTTTTCTTTTGTTAAGCCCAGATCCCTAACCAAATCGTTAAGTTCGATCTGAATAAACAATCTGGGCTCTAGACTTTCTGTATTACAGTGGAATTCATCATCATCTGGTTCATCTAAATCACGTTGTACATCAGAAAATACTTCTGTTGGAATAGAATTTAAATCATCTGGTGGTTCAGGAACCGGCAAATCTACATCATGCCCTACTGTTCGGATGGCGGACGGAAGGTTAGGGTAGCTCATTACCTTTCTGTTTTTCGAATTATGACCAGTAATATCAACACTGCAAAAGTAGCAATCATCGGAAGAATTTCTTGGCTCCCTCCATATCATAGCAACAGCAAATCTAAAGGCTTTTTTCTCCTTTTTGGGCCATTTTCTCAGATCTTCAACACACACATAACATACCTTATATGGCGCCCAAGATTTATCTTGATCACCGAGCTTAGATCCAAAGTATGATGGATAAACCTTTTTCACAAACTCTGTAATGTTTCTTTGGTTTTTTAATCACAAATTCTCTACAAATATAACAAAAACTGTCAGCAGAGATTTTACAACCACGATTAGACATTGTACTGAGCACATGTACAGGAAACCGGAAAGTGAGGTTGGGTTGACAGTAAACAAAACATCATCTGTTAACACAAAAATAGAATCGACCTTTTTTGCCAGCAAATGTTTTTCAGCAGTGCTACCAACGTCAGCTACATTCATTATACCTCCTTTTTAAATTATTTTAACTATATAAAAGCAGTTAAATTCTTTAAAAATCGCTTAATTTAATAAATTTAACTGTAAAATGTGAAGAAATGCTGGGTGATACAGTTTTTTAAGTATCATATTTGGATTTCCCACTCTAAAAAACATAAGAATAAGATATTTTCAGCAAAAAAAGTTTTTCTATTGTTGGCCTGTGTAATTGTTTGCAGAAAGAACACCTCTTGGTAGGTTTCTGTGCCACGTAGAATCACTTTACCTTTAGCTTCAGGTATTTTCGCGACACATACGAAGGAGAACGTAATGTATCGGTTAACTCTTGTAGGAACGTACGGTCTTGGTATTTTAACAGTAGACCATGAACCACGCTGATACGCACACCGCCTCTCCTGTAATGTCTGCCAGTCGAGTTGCATGAGCATTTCCCGCGACGCTTTCGTGCTTGTTATACGAAGCTGTTAGCATCGCTTCAGTGGACCTTCTGTATTTTCCCCATCAACGTATCTGTCAAGTGTCCTGGGTTGATGAGTGATACTCAGGTATCATCGAAAAAAGGATTCGTAAGGCATTTCTTTCGCTGGTGGGCTGCGTTTCTTGACAATTCCTCTAACAAAACTTAGTCTGGCTCTGTCTTATCCACGACTGGCTTAACGCGACCGTACAACTTGAAACAGCTCTGTACGCGTTCTTTCAGATATTTTATGGGCCTAACTATTTACAGTGATTGTTCAGGAGTCATGTTATTAAAATGATGAATCTTTTCTCCTATTTCTAAGCAATACGTTACATTTTCTGGTGATGTGGTTCAACTGCTAATCTAAGCGCCATGTGCAATCCTTTGCATATCTTCATACATATCGCCGGGCTTTTCTGACGTCTGTTTTACAAAAGCTCCTTTCGCAAACAGCTTCCTGACACTTTTGACGTGATCCACTAGGTCATTTATACTCACACAGTATATCGACTCTGTTTTAAGTGACCTAATTAATCTCTCCTACATATGTATACGAACATGAAGTAACAAGGGAAAACTTGCAGTTAACCCTGTGATTAAGTGGTGGTTATCTGGCATTAATTAATCGGAAATTGCAAAACTACGGACATCATTAATACTGCCAGAGGATTTGAATACACAAAGATGTCACTGTATGAAACGATAACTGTCAGGGATCGTTTGGTTCAGTTAGCACTTTAAAACAAAGGAGTATCACGCGGTTTTATATTTAAGTTTACGTAAGTCACCTTTTCTACGTTTAACATTTTAAGGAAAAGGTGAGGTACGTCGCTTGTGGGTTTGGAACAGTTTTCAAGTCCATTTACACGAAGACAGATTATATTACCTTCATGTTCAGACTCTAACATTCTGTTAATAAACTTGCAGAAAAAGTCGGTATTCCACTGCATAAGTTTTCAATATTATGAAATGTGTATATATTCGAAAAATGATTATAGCAGGTGTGTGCAGTGTATGAAGAGAAACGACAGTTCATTTGGAATGTCGCCACTATGAGCGCGTCTGCATGACCGAAAGCATGAGTGATTCGTATTGTTTGGCCACCAAAGGTTGTATTATTATTACTGATTAGAGATCGGGCGAGCAAGGGAAGCAGCTTTCGGCCGGAGCGGAAGAGTGTTTGTTGTGTCACGGCAGAGTGAGGAATTTGGATGGCAGACGTACCGCGTAGAGAGTAGAACTTTATTCGAGATCCTCCCTGATGTGTAACTGACGATTATGTAGAGAGAAGGCTCATTTGGAAAAAGGCTATTTCCATTGAGTTTATTTTGCTGAAAGTGCTAGCCGAGTAATTATTGTAAAGACTTGATTGTGTTTAATAATATGTATGTATTGGTAACCAGGATGAATTATCAGTCATGTATTCAATATTCTAATTAGTTTCCTCCCGCCATTGCCAGTTAAAAGTATTTCATTTGGAAAGATAAAGAGTAAATTTTACGTAATTTAAATATTCTGTGTAAAAGTACAGGGTTACAATTATTGAACTATACGAAATAAAACCGTCATAACTTTTGAACGGTTTGCATTAGGGCGTTCAAACTGCACTCTAGGCCGCGGGGCATGATGGGAAATAATATGGATTGAATGATTTGGTTTAGCGAAGAATCCCACTTTGGCCGGCCGAAGTGGCCGTGCGGTTCTAGGTGCTGCAGTCTGGAACCGCGAGACCGCTACGGTCGCAGGTTCGAATCCTGCCTCGGGCATGGATGTGTGTGATGTCTTTAGGTTAGTTAGGTTTAACTAGTTCTAAGTTCTATGGGACTAATGACCTCAGAAGTTAAGTCCCATAGTGCTCAGAGCCAATCACACTTTCATTTGGATGGGTTCGTCAATAACAAAATTGGCGCATTTGGGGGACTGAGAATCCGCATTTCGAGATCGAGAAGTCTCTTCACTCTCAACGGGTGAGGCCGGCGGCTTTGGCCGAGCGGTTCTAGGTGATTCAGACGGGAACCGCGCTGCTGATGCGGTCGCAGGTCCGAATAATGCCTCGGGCACGAATGTGTGTGATGTCCTTAGGTTAGTTAGGTTTAAGTAGTTCTAAGTCCAGGGGACTGATGACCTCAGATGTTAAGTGCCATAGTGCTTAGAGCCATTTGAACCATTATTTCAACGAGAAACTGTGTGGTGTGCAATGTCCAGTCACTGAATAATCGGACCGATATTCCTTGATGACACATTGACTATCGAACGGTACGTGAAAGTTATGGAAGATGGCCGGCCGGTGTGGCCGAGTAGTTCTAGGCGCTTCAGTTTGGAACGCGCGACCGCTGCGGTCGCAGGTTGGAATCCTGCCTTGGGCATGGATGTGTGTGATGTCCTTAGGTTAGTTAGGTTTAAGTAGTTCTAGGTGACTGAAGACCTCAGCTGTTAAGTCCCATAGTGCTCAGAGCTATTTGAACCTTTTGAAAATGATTTCATCCCCATTATCCAAAGTGACCCAGGTTTCGACAAGTTATAGTTTATGCAAGACGGAGCTCGACCCCATCGAAGGAGGAGAGTGTTTGATGCCCTGGAGGAGCACTTTGGGGACCGCATTCTGGCTCTGGGGTACCCAGAGGACATTGGTGGGGCCTAGATTGGCCGCCATATTCTCCGGATCCGAACACATGTGACTCCTTTTTGTGGGGCTTTATTAAAGACAAGGTGTACAGAAATAACCCAAAATCCATTGCTGAGCTGAAAACAGCCATTCAGGATGTCATAGATAGCATAGATGTTCCGACACTTCAGCGTGTCATGCAGAATTTCGCTATTCTTTTGCGACACATCATCGCCAATGATGGCAGGTATATCGGACATTTCATAACCTAATTCCGAATATCTGTTGTGATTTTCAAATAACTTCCGGGAATTCAGCCAGGTAACACTTCCAGCGACCGCCGATATTTCGGCGGGAGAACACCCCGCCATTTTCAAGGCAAACTGCAACGGACAGGCGGCGTGCATGCAAATTTAATACCTCGGTTCTGCGACAGAAGCAGGAAAGATAACACACACACTGAACACTAGTGCCACCAAAGATGACCAAAGTCAGAGCTATCGATAGTGAGACTATGAATTCACAGGTGAGGCAGCATTGACTCTGTTCCTCTGTTTTTTGACAAGGGAGAGAGCCGGATTCCAAACAGAGTTTAAACAGAAACCTCCATCCCTGTTAACGAGGTTGCTCGCTAGTTTAATCTCAACTGCCTCCTTAATGACACTGTCCCAATAGCTGGACGTGCATGCCAATATCTCGGTGTTATTATATAACATGGGGTGACCAGTATCCAAGCAATGTTCGGCAATAGCAGATCTATTTGGCTGCTGTAATCGTGTGTGCCGTTTATGCTCAGTACATCTGTCCTCCACGGTCCTGATAGTTTGACCAATATATGCCATACCGCAGCTACAGGGAATACGATACACACCTGCCTTACGCAATCCAAGATCATCCTTAACGGAACTCAAAAGTGCTCTAATTTTAGATGGAGGTCGGAAAACACATTTCACATCGTATTTCCGTAAAATACGACCGATCTTATTGGACGTGTTTCCTACGTAAGGCAAAAAGGCAGTAGACTTAGGTGTTGACTCAGAATTATCATCAATCACCCGATGTACAGTTGGTCGATAGCGCAACGCACGTTCAATCTGTCTATCACTATAACCATTTTGACGAAATGTAACTTCAAGATGGGACAGCTCAGCTGGCAAAGTCTCAGCGTCAGAAACGACATGTGCCCTGTGTACCAAGGTACGAAGTACCCCTTCACGCTGAGCCGAATGGTGACAACTATTAGCTTGTAAGTACAAATCGGTGTGAGTACGTTTCCTGTAGACTGCATGTCCCAATGATCCATCATCCTTCCTCCTAACCAACACGTCGAGAAAGGGAAGGCAACCATCCTCTTCCACCGCCATCGTAAAACGAATGTTCGGGTGGATCGAGTTCAGATGTTCTAGAAAGACATTCAAATTCTCCCTACCGTGAGGCCAAACAACGAAGGTATCGTCAACGTATCTAAAGAAACAGGCGGGTTTTAAAGGCGCCGACTCCAATGCACGTTCCTCGAAGTCTTCCATAAATAAATTTGCGATCACAGGAGACAACGGACTACCCATCGCAACTCCATCTGTCTGCTCGTAATACTGGTCATTAAATAAAAAGTAAGTGGATGTCAACACATGCCTAAAGAGATTAGTTAAATCAGTACCAAACCTGGCTTCAATTAACCGCAACGAATCAGACAGAGGAACACGAGTGAAGAGAGAGACCACATCGAAACTCACTAAAATATCAGAGTCATTAAGCCTCAGTCCCTCCAAACGACGTAAAAAATCAGCTGAGTTCCTGATATGATGTTCACACTGTCCTACTTGTGGACTCAACAGAGAAGCAAGATGCTTGGATACACGATATGTCGGAGCGCCGATGTTACTCACTATAGGACGGAAAGGAACCCCTTCCTTATGAACCTTTGGAAGGCCATATAACCTAGTGCCGTTCCCCCTAGGTTATATGGCCTTCCAAAGGTTCATAAGGAAGGGGTTCCTTTCCGTCCTATAGTGAGTAACATCGGCGCTCCGACATATCGTGTATCCAAGCATCTTGCTTCTCTGTTGAGTCCACAAGTAGGACAGTGTGAACATCATATCAGGAACTCAGCTGATTTTTTACGTCGTTTGGAGGGACTGAGGCTTAATGACTCTGATATTTTAGTGAGTTTCGATGTGGTCTCTCTCTTCACTCGTGTTCCTCTGTCTGATTCGTTGCGGTTAATTGAAGCCAGGTTTGGTACTGATTTAACTAATCTCTTTAGGCATGTGTTGACATCCACTTACTTTTTATTTAATGACCAGTATTACGAGCAGACAGATGGAGTTGCGATGGGTAGTCCGTTGTCTCCTGTGATCGCAAATTTATTTATGGAAGACTTCGAGGAACGTGCATTGGAGTCGGCGCCTTTAAAACCCGCCTGTTTCTTTAGATACGTTGACGATACCTTCGTTGTTTGGCCTCACGGTAGGGAGAATTTGAATGTCTTTCTAGAACATCTGAACTCGATCCACCCGAACATTCGTTTTACGATGGAGGTGGAAGAGGATGGTTGCCTTCCCTTTCTCGACGTGTTGGTTAGGAGGAAGGATGATGGATCATTGGGACATGCAGTCTACAGGAAACGTACTCACACCGATTTGTACTTACAAGCTAATAGTTGTCACCATTCGGCTCAGCGTGAAGGGGTACTTCGTACCTTGGTACACAGGGCACATGTCGTTTCTGACGCTGAGACTTTGCCAGCTGAGCTGTCCCATCTTGAAGTTACATTTCGTCAAAATGGTTATAGTGATAGACAGATTGAACGTGCGTTGCGCTATCGACCAACTGTACATCGGGTGATTGATGATAATTCTGAGTCAACACCTAAGTCTACTGCCTTTTTGCCTTACGTAGGAAACACGTCCAATAAGATCGGTCGTATTTTACGGAAATACGATGTGAAATGTGTTTTCCGACCTCCATCTAAAATTAGAGCACTTTTGAGTTCCGTTAAGGATGATCTTGGATTGCGTAAGGCAGGTGTGTATCGTATTCCCTGTAGCTGCGGTATGGCATATATTGGTCAAACTATCAGGACCGTGGAGGACAGATGTACTGAGCATAAACGGCACACACGATTACAGCAGCCAAATAGATCTGCTATTGCCGAACATTGCTTGGATACTGGTCACCCCATGTTATATAATAACACCGAGATATTGGCATGCACGTCCAGCTATTGGGACAGTGTCATTAAGGAGGCAGTTGAGATTAAACTAGCGAGCAACCTCGTTAACAGGGATGGAGGTTTCTGTTTAAACTCTGTTTGGAATCCGGCTCTCTCCCTTGTCAAAAAACAGAGGAACAGAGTCAATGCTGCCTCACCTGTGAATTCATAGTCTCACTATCGATAGCTCTGACTTTGGTCATCTTTGGTGGCACTAGTGTTCAGTGTGTGTGTTATCTTTCCTGCTTCTGTCGCAGAACCGAGGTATTAAATTTGCATGCACGCCGCCTGTCCGTTGCAGTTTGCCTTGAAAATGGCGGGGTGTTCTCCCGCCGAAATATCGGCGGTCGCTGGAAGTGTTACCTGGCTGAATTCCCGGAAGTTATTTGAAAGATGTATACGCCAGGAGAAACTCAGGTCTCACATCTGTTGTGATGTTTATATGTTGTATAAATTCCGCGGACGCCGTAGTTGTTAAATAATTTACATTTTTTTCATATAGTTCAGTAATTGTCACGCTGTAGTTTTGTAGTATATGACAATGCCGAGGAAAATTTATTGTTCAAGCTACTTCGAGTTTCTTTTCTATCCCATTAAAAGTATTCAATGTAACTGCAGAATACTATTGTCATTTATAAATATTTCATGAAACTTATCCCCACCCTTAAGTGACAGACAGCTTTGGCAAAACCTGCACTGTCACACCTATTTTCGTAAAGAGAACGTAAGCTTAATGTAGGAAAGCAGCACAATAAAATAAGTAAGACAAACTAGTTTGCGGCGCTGTGCTTTGTTTCTGTGCAGACAGAGCAGAGCCGAGTTATCCGTTGCAAGGTAAGCAACAATTGTAGTACATAAACAAACCTTCTGAGATGAAATAAGGAACAGCTTTCATCTGCAAAATTTTCGCATAAATTACATTGCTAGTGAAAATAAAGGGCACAAAAACCTATCTGTCAAATGCATTTTCACTAGGAACGTAAATTTCAGCTGTGCAATCGAAACAAAACAAACAAAATTCACGTGTTATAATTTTTAGGCCTGCAGTAGATAAAATAGCACAAATTTTGTGTTAAACTTTATAGAAATAAATTTGTCAGCATAGGGTGTCACATAGGTGTCGAAACATGTCTGGGGGAATGAAATGAAATAAATAGTGTTTTGCTGAAGGTGAAATTAAAAAAAAAGAAAACTTAGTTCAAGGGCAATTTCTTGATGACGATGAGGTTCTTAGAAACGTAGCACAGGCTCCGGCCTAGGTCTGGGCAGGAAATCGGCACTAACATCTTTTGAAAGGAACCGTGCAGCCATCTGCCTGAAGAGATTGACGGAAACCAAGTGAAATATAATGAACAATGCTTCACCCAGGTAGGCTTTTCGGCAGACGATCGTTGTTTTTTTTCCGTTAGTAGTCGGAACATCGATTGAGAAATAGGGGTTACTAGTCGACATCATCATACGGCAGACTTAAAAATTGGTATCGCCACTTCACAGTTCGCATCATTCAGCTCTTGAGTCTCATTCCTGGTGACCTCTGCTAGCCACTGTTCATGAAAACGTACCCTCAGCGTTCTAGGCGAACTTCTTAATTTCCTATTTACTTAGTGAGTTCATTTCGATATTCGCTGTTACCATTTGTTTCCATTCATTCCAAATAGATTGGACCGAGCAACTTCATAGGAACTGGACACGCATTCGAAAGTGCTGAATTCAGAATCACGGTCTGGCAATCCACAATTATATTTTCCGTTGTTTCTGTAAGTCAGTGAAGGCAAATGCTGGTATGGTTCCGAAACGCTGAATTCGGTCTTTCGAAACTGTTTCACCGCCGAAGATCATAATATGGATCCTCATTTCAATCAATGTACGAACACCGTAATGGGAGGTACTGAGATAAGTGATCACGGAATAGAAAAGCAACTACATTCGTTTAGTAGTGGAAGGCAACAGGACCAGATGAGATACCTGCAAGATTCTGCAGACATTATGCGAGAGAACTTGCTCCCTTATAGCAGCGGTTTGCCGTAGGTCGCTGAAGCAACGAAGGGTACATAGCGACTGAAAAAAGCGCTCGTCATTCCCCATTCCAAGAAGCTCTTCATGAGAGATGCACATAATTGCAGGCCTATACTGCTGAAAAACAAACTGCTGACGTCAGTCTGTTGTAGAAATCTGGAACATGTTTTATGCTCACGTATTATGACGTTGTTGGAGAATTAAATTCTCCTCTGTAAATATCAACATATATACTGCAAACGTACACTCCTGGAAATTGAAATAAGAACACCGTGAATTCATTGTCCCAGGAAGGGGAAACTTTATTGACACATTCCTGGGGTCAGATACATCACATGATCACACTGACAGAACCACAGGCACATAGACACAGGCAACAGAGCATGCACAATGTCGGCACTAGTACAGTGTATATCCACCTTTCGCAGCAATGCAGGCTGCTATTCTCCCATGGAGACGATCGTAGAGATGCTGGATGTAGTCCTGTGGAACGGCTTGCCATGCCATTTCCACCTGGCGCCTCAGTTGGACCAGCGTTCGTGCTGGACGTGCAGACCGCGTGAGACGACGCTTCATCCAGTCCCAAACATGCTCAATGGGGGACAGATCCGGAGATCTTGCTGGCCAGGGTAGTTGACACACCTTCTAGAGCGCGTTGGGTGGCACGGGATACATGCGGACGTGCATTGTCCTGTTGGAACAGCAAGTTCCCTTGCCGGTCTAGGAATGGTAGAACGATGGGTTCGATGACGGTTTGGATGTACCGTGCACTATTCAGTGTCCCCTCGACGATCACCAGTGGTGTACGGCCAGTGTAGGAGATCGCTCCCCACACCATGATGCCGGGTGTTGGCCCTGTGTGCCTCGGTCGTATGCAGTCCTGATTGTGGCGCTCACCTGCACGGCGCCAAACACGCATACGACCATCATTGGCACCAAGGCAGAAGCGACTCTCATCGCTGAAGACGACACGTCTCCATTCGTCCCTCCATTCACGCCTGTCGCGACACCACTGGAGGCGGGCTGCACGATGTTGGGGCGTGAGCGGAAGACGGCCTAACAGTGTGCGGGACCGTAGCCCAGCTTCATGGAGACGGTTGCGAATGGTCCTCGCCGATACCCCAGGGGCAACAGTGTCCCTAATTTGCTGGGAAGTGGCGGTGCGGTCCCCTACGGCACTGCGTAGGATCCTACGGTCTTGGCGTGCATCCATGCGTCGCTGCGGTCCGGTCCCAGGTCGACGGGCACGTGCACCTTCCGCCGACCACTGGCGACAACATCGATGTACTGTGGAGACCTCACGCCCCACGTGTTGAGAAATTCGGCGGTACGTCCACCCGGCCTCCCGCATGCCCACTATACGCCCTCGCTCAAAGTCCGTCAACTGCACATACGGTTCACGTCCACGCTGTCGCGGCATGCTACCAGTGTTAAAGACTGCGATGGAGCTCCGTATGCCACGGCAAACTGGCTGACACTGACGGCGGCGGTGCACAAATGCTGCGCAGCTAGCGCCATTCGACGGCCAACACCGCGGTTCCTGGTGTGTCCGCTGTGCCGTGCGTGTGATCATTGCTTGAACAGCCCTCTCGCAGTGTCCGGAGCAAGTATGGTGGGTCTGACACACCGGTGTCAATGTGTTCTTTTTTCCATTTCCAGGAGTGTAGAACACATTCCATTAGAACAACTGATGGCCTTTGGAGAGCCAGTCCTGACAAAACTCTACCATCTGGTGAGCAAGATGTATGAAACAGGCGAAATACCCTTGTAAGTAGGCTGTTTAGGTTTGTTATTGGTAACGCCATGTAGCGCTCTATATGAAAATCACTGGCTGTGCTGTGTGCAGTCTGTGGTTGGGTGGCATTGTTGTAATATTCGCCATTGTAGTGTTGGGCTGTTGGCTGTTAACAGCACATAGTGTTGCGCAGTCGGAGGTGAGCCGCCAGCAGTGGTGGATGTGGGGAGAGAAATGGCGGAGTTCTGAAATTTGTAAGATGTCATGAACTGCTATATATATACACTCCTGGAAATTGAAATAAGAACACCGTGAATTCATTGTCCCAGGAAGGGGAAACTTTATTGACACATTCCTGGGATCAGATACATCACATGAACACACTGACAGAACCACAGGCACATAGACACAGGCAACAGAGCATGCACAATGTCGGCACTAGTACAGTGTATATCCACCTTTCGCAGCAATGCAGGCTGCTATTCTCCCATGGAGACGATCGTAGAGATGCTGGATGTAGTCCTGTGGAACGGCTTGCCATGCCATTTCCACCTGGCGCCTCAGTTGGACCAGCGTTCGTGCTGGACGTGCAGACCGCGTGAGACGACGCTTCATCCAGTCCCAAACATGCTCAATGGGGGACAGATCCGGAGATATTGCTGGCCAGGGTAGTTGACTTACACCTTCTAGAGCACGTTGGGTGGCACGGGATACATGCGGACGTGCATTGTCCTGTTGGAACAGCAAGTTCCCTTGCCGGTCTAGGAAAGGTAGAACGATGGGTTCGATGACGGTTTGGATGTACCGTGCACTATTCAGTGTCCCCTCGACGATCACCAGTGGTGTACGGCCAGTGTAGGAGATCGCTCCCCACACCATGATGCCGGGTGTTGGCCCTGTGTGCCTCGGTCGTATGCAGTTCTGATTGTGGCGCTCACCTGCACGGCGCCAAACACGCATACGACCATCATTGGCACCAAGGCAGAAGCGACTCTCATCGCTGAAGACGACACGTCTCCATTCGTCCCTCCATTCACGCCTGTCGCGACACCACTGGAGGCGGGCTGCACGATGTTGGGGCGTGAGCGGAAGACGGCCTAACAGTGTGCGGGACCGTAGCCCAGCTTCATGGGACGGTTGCGAATGGTCCTCGCCGATACCCCAGGGGCAACAGTGTCCCTAATTTGCTGGGAAGTGGCGGTGCGGTCCCCTACGGCACTGCGTAGGATCCTACGGTCTTGGCGTGCATCCATGCGTCGCTGCGGTCCGGTCCCAGGTCGACGGGCACGTGCACCTTCCGCCGACCACTGGCGACAACATCGATGTACTGTGGAGACCTCACGCCCCACGTGTTGAGAAATTCGGCGGTACGTCCACCCGGCCTCCCGCATGCCCACTATACGCCCTCGCTCAAAGTCCGTCAACTGCACATACGGTTCACGTCCACGCTGTCGCGGCATGCTACCAGTGTTAAAGACTGCGATGGAGCTCCGTATGCCACGGCAAACTGGCTGACACTGACGGCGGCGGTGCACAAATGCTGCGCAGCTAGCGCCATTCGACGGCCAACACCGCGGTTCCTGGTGTGTCCGCTGTGCCGTGCGTGTGATCATTGCTTGTACAGCCCTCTCGCAGTGTCCGGAGCAAGTATGGTGGGTCTGACACACCGGTGTCAATGTGTTCTTTTTTCCATTTCCAGGAGTGTATTATGACTTTAGAACACTAGTAAGGTAAACACATTGTTTGTTCTCTATCAAAATCTTTCATTTGCTAACTATGCCTATCAGTAGTTAGTGCCTTCAGTAGTTTGAATCTTTTATTTAGCTGGCAGTAGTGGCGCTCACTGTATTGCAGTAATTCGAGTAACGAAGATTTTTGTGAGGTAATTGATTTGTGAAACGTGTATGTTGATGTTAGTCAGGGCCATTCATTTGTAGTGATTATTGAAAGTCAGATTGCGTTGCGCTAAAAAATATTGTGTGTCAGTTTAAGCACAGTCATGTATAATTGTTCTAAGGGGACGTTTCATATGTCGACCCTTAGCCGAGGATACATCACTGGAATCTTCTGATTTTTTCTTGTAGTTTGTGTAATTAGTGCAGCCTTTGTTTATTGCTAGCGCGTAATTGTAGAGAGAATCTCCTTTGTAGTTGCAGTCTTTCATTCTTGTACAGTAAAACAGTTGTGGCATGCATGTAGATTTGTACCAAGTATTTCGCAGCTGCGCTTGCAATTAACGAGATATTATTTTCAATGTAATGTTAATGTGTTTTCTCATTTTTCCCTTCAAATTGTGCTTTTCTGTGTTGTCGTGTGAAATATTGTGACAATAATGGCGTGTGAAAAACGTAATACTAGGCTCCAAAGTAAACTGAGAAACGACAGTGTAGACGAAGGCAGTGTGATAGCGCCGACGAGTAATGAATTAACTAATGTTAAAAGTAGTAATTTGGTAATTGTGCATAGGGAAATGGAGCGGGCTGCAAATAATGGTGTAGGCAGTGAAACAATTAGTGAACAGGGAAGCATTATCGATCGATCGGTCGGCAACAGCTCGCCTCAGGAATCCGAAATGACAGGACACAATCTTGCAAATACTGTAGATTCAGGTTTTGCGTCCTCACCGTTATGAAACGTCCCCTTTGAACAATTGTACAAGACTGTGCTTAACCTGACACACAGTATTTTTAGCGCAACGCAATCTGACTTTCAAAAAAATCCCTACAAAAAAATGGCCCTGACTAACATTAAACTATACCTTTCACAAATCACTTACCTCACAAAAATCTTCGCTACTCAAGCAACTGCAATACAGCGAGCGCCACTACCGCCAGCTAAATAAAAGATTCAAAGTACTGAAGGCACTAACTACTGATAGGCATAGTTAGCAAATGAAAGATTTTGATAGAGAACCACCAATGTATTTACCTCAATAGTCATAATATATATAGCAGTTCATGACAAATTTTAAAAATTTCGCCATCTCTCTCCCCACATTCACCACTGCTGGCGGCTCACCTCCAACTGCGCAACGCTACGCGCTGTTCACAGCCAGCTGCCTAACACTACAATGGCGAGTATTACAACAATGCAAAGCAGCCACAGACTGCACACAGCACAGCCAGTGATTTTCATACAGAGGTGGCGTTACCAATAAAGAAACCTAAACAGCCTAATTACATAGACCCCATGCTCCCCACAAAAAAATTTTACAAATTGTTTTGGGCACTGGGCAATACATATTTGTTAAAGTTTTCATAATCGTAATTACAATAACAAAGAAATCAAATGCACACACTTATTGATACAATGTTGGTCAAAAGCTAAAATTTTCTCACAGTCCATAAATATAGTCCTGATCATTCATCATAATAGTAATTACAGTTTTTTTTCACAAGGTCTCATTAGTAAAAGAAATTGCACACAGAAGTAGTGGATTTCCATGCAGTCTTGAAGAAGTAGTGTTGTCCTTTCAACGGAAAGACAGTGCTGACTCTTGACATGCTGACAGGTAATGGGCCACAACAGAGCAAACCCACAGCAGAGACAGTCGAAGTTTTGAAGAGTATTGGTAGGTAGGTCATCCCAGAGCAGACCCACTGTAGTCCTGGTAGAGATTACGGTACTGGTGGGCCACCAGAGGTGCAGACCCACTGCAGTCCTTGTAGAAATAATGGTACTGGTGAGTCAGCAAAGGTGTAGACCCACTGTAGTCCTTGTAGAAATGGCCAGCAGCCATCTGTTGTGACTGTGCAGGTGCACAATCACCATCGAAGAGTCTTGCGGAGAATATAGCAAGTCCATAAACCACCACTCACAAATTTTTTTTTTGAAATGTCCTTGGAACCAGCAATGCTGTTATCCAGTCCCTTGCTGAATTATTAACACACATGCAAACACTAACAGTCCCTACTTCTCACATATTGTCCATATACTATGACCAACAGAAACGTGTGCAGTGAAATGGAACTTACAAGTTACTTAATTTGATGATCTGGTGTCAATTACAATTTTATAACATAAGAATACAATAACAAAGATACAAAATACATCATTAAAAACATAGTAATACAGATAACATTTGTAGTAATACAGGCTTTACAAAATAATAGAAATAAACATATACATCAGTGTTACAGGAATTATGACATGAGTACATATATAAAGATCAGAATAACTTTCGAAACATCAACTTCACACATGAGTATTAAAACAAAACAGAATAAATAATGTCTAAACACCTTTATGAAGAAAATAACATAGTATTTGAAAAATTCTACAACATAAATCTTATTAGCTAAACACATAAAGACATGAAAAACACAAATACACAAGGGAACACAAACACATAGTGGGATAACACAAGGAAAGGACAGGGTTTCTTTTACTGCAATATTTTGCATGGAGATCTCCCTTTGTTCATCATTATTCCCAAAAGTACTATCTAAGCCGGCTTTCTGTATTCTGTTCACATCCTCTTTCAAAATAGTTTTTCTCCACTGTACACTACCCTTTTTTTTGGCCAAAACATTTTCTTATATCTTCTCAATGCATTTCTTCCAATTCATCATAGTTAGTTTCTTATATAGTCTACCCCCTCTTAAGCTATCTTAAATCTACTGAGCTCAGATGCTAAACTAAGGGACGAGGCAATGCAGCAGCACAAAACAATTAACACAAACAGCAATGACAAAAAAAAAATACAAAAGGCAAAGCAAGCAGCATAAATTACAACTAATATAAGGCAATGAGCAGCAAACAAGAAAAATAAATCAGTAGTAAAACTGGCTTAACAGAGTAACACAAATTAAAATTCAGTAGCACTATGCCTGGCAAACAGCAGCAGCAAATAAAAAAACTTATATCTAAACATGACATAGCTCAAGCAGAAAAAATATTACACTAAAAATGGCCATGTCTAATACCTATGTCACATCTTAACACTAGAGTGATGCATCACAATTTATTCTAGAAAAGAAATTACCCAGTACTTGAAAAGAAAATTATGAATGCAGTTCCTGTGAAGGTAAATGTCTTTTTGTGCTCCCTCATTTTTTTGAAAAAAATTATTATTTACTCGATCTGTAGACAGAAAATATTTATATTAATACATCTATAAAATTTTATTTTTACCAATGCTGCAGTGCAGCTAGAAACTAGATATCAAATGAAATAAGCAACTATGTACAAAGCAAAGCATAAGAACATCGTTCAATAGCCATGTGGCATTTCATAAGTAGTAAAAAAATCTCTCATCTAGAAAGACAGTAGTCATAATCAGGTGTGTAGACAAACTATTTCTTGTCATTTCATTAGGCATTTCAGTAAATATCAGAAAGTACGATATGGTTCCAAGTAATGAAAGTGTCGTATTTGCGATGCTTTCTACAAAGGAATGTCCAAAGCGAGGTTAATGGCCTCCCCCTTTTTTTTTCTTCTCCACCTACGCCTCTGGCACACACTAATGGCTTTTTTCCAGCCGACTGTCGCCCAGCTGGGTGCCCACGACGCATTACGTGCAGGTGGTCACTTAACTTTCTTACCGAAATATTTACGACACCAGTTTCCGCTACAGTGGCAGTCTCGTATAAAAATATTTCACAGGTCAAGAATTTGCGTTACAAATCTGTAGAAACAAAATCCTATTGATATAACTGTGTCCAAAAGTTTTTGTCGGCATTGTAATACATTCACGCATTTACATACATTTCATAACTCTTAAAGTACGATTCTTGGTTTCCAACAACCTGTTTCACAAACCAGAGTGAGTCCCTAACCACTACTCATTATTCCTTACCTTATTCGTCGACACTTCTTCAATATTTTATGATAACAGATACGTATCATACTCAAATAACTCATATAGCATCAGCTTATTGATCATAAACATACCGCAACAGCATAATACGCATAGTCATCGTAATAATATCATAACACCTCAGTCAACTCTCAAAATCGTCGTAGCTTCCTCCAATAATTTCAAAACCTAAAAAAAATTCTCTGCTCATGTCAAAAGTGTCATCTGCCTCAAACGTACTTTAAAAATCGTGATCCCATACCAAATATATCATTCAAAGCTCTCATAGTATCACAATGGTTCCAAAAAAATATGAACAGTTCACAAAGTACAATCAACATACAATTTCGTAAGTGTGAAGTTATCCAACTGTGTAATTACGTAAACATCTGTCACTGACGTAGTAAAAAAAATGTTTCTTTCTCTGTTAAATGATCAGGTAGCTGTGTAATTTATGTGTTAGAGAAATATGGTACCGATGTGTAAAGTTGTGTAAGCAAATACCATATTAGCTAGGGCTCCTTGTGCTTCCCACAGACGGTACACAAAGTAAACGTGTACCCCCCTGAGGATAAATGAATAATACCCTCAGGTGTTACAGGTTACAGCAATGGAATGAAATGTATCATGGAATACCTTTGTATCATTGTACTTCAAATATCTTTAAAAAAATGTTTTAAGTACAAAATTAATCACTCAAATGCGTGTACTGTAGCGCTAAACTGTGCGTCTTGTTGTAAGATAATCTCTGTGGAAGTGTCGTAGTTATCGTCCTTCCGAAAGCTAAGTTCTGCAGAAGTCAATGTACTTACCTCACGATACACAAAAATGAAATGCTTTGCGAATAGATATCTTAGTTATTACGCTTATTGCCGTGATGAAGAAAGTACTGTGCTGTAACGTATTGTTGTGCTACGGAAAAGGCTGTCTCATTGTAGCTATACCACAAAAGTTACTACTAAAACATGTTTTTCTTTCCAGAAGAATTCAGAAAACTGTGCAGATATAAAACAGATACACCGCAAAAGCAACATTGTAAATTGTCACTCATTAGTAGCGTCGTGATAAAAATCGTGTAGCTGTCACATAAACTAACCTCTGTGTCATCTGATATCTCTCAGAAAGCACTTTAAATTCAGAATGTATTTTCAAATAAACCAAAATGTTGCATTAAAATCTCATTAGCAGTACTGGTAAATGTTCTAAGTATGTGAGCCTTATAGTCGTTACGTAATCGTGCAACAAACAAGCAAGAATGCACACACACAATAACACTGTGTCGTCTGTTCACAATAACAATGCATTCGTAATTTCTGTTTAAATAAGTTCTCTTGGTTCTTGACTGGATATTTAACTTCAAACATTGTTACATGTTAACAGTTTCTTAAGTCTTACAAAGCATACTAGTAATGTAAAGTGAAAAGTTATATGGCAAAGACAAAGTTAAAAAGCAGATTATTTTTCAATAAACGGTTTTACATGTGATATGTGGTGTAAACCTTTACTCTTCCTAGTACGCAGAGTTTCAACTTCAACGCAATTATCATGTGGTATACGTCGGATTCTGTAAGGTCTATTGTAAACTAGAAAGAATTTGTGACTCAAGTGTTTCTTCTCATGTGACAATGAATGAGCTTTAATGAGAACTTTCTGACCAATACGTAATTTCTTTGCATTTGCTTTACCGTGTAGTTTTCTCCTTTTGTCTGCTGCAGATTTTATATTTTTAATAGCCAAATCAATTATGTCTTTGTGTCGAAGTTTACGTGTATTCGGGAAAGGTACAAGCTCTCTGATTCTGTTCGGTGGTTTTTCATTCTTCAGTACAAGAGTAGGTGGTAAAGCAGTGGAGTCATGAGGCATTTCATTCAGCACGTTTTGAAATAAGTGTAAATACAGGGTGTTTCAAAAATGACCGGTATATTTGAAACGGCAATAAAAACTAAACGAGCAGCGATAGAAATACACCGTTTGTTGCAATATGCTTGGGACAACAGTACATTTTCAGGCGGACGAACTTTCGAAATTACAGTAGTTACAATTTTCAACAACAGATGGCGCTGCAAGTGATGTGAAAGATATAGACGACAATGCAGTCTGTGGTTGCGCCATTCTGTACGTCGTCTTTCTGCTGTAAGCGTGTGCTGTTCACAATGTGCAAGTGTGCTGTGGACAACATGGTTTATTCCTTAGAACAGAGGATTTTTCTGGTGTTGGAATTCCACCGCCTAGAACACAGTGTTGTTGCAACAAGACGAAGTTTTCAACGGAGGTTTAATGTAACCAAAGGACCGAAAAGCGATACAATAAAGGATCTGTTTGCAAAATTTCAACGGACTGGGAACGTGACGGATGAACGTGCTGGAAAGGTAGGGCGACCGCGTACGGCAGCCACAGAGGGCAACGCGCAGCTAGTGCAGCAGGTGATCCAACAGCGGCCTCGGGTTTCCGTTCGCCGTGTTGCAGCTGCGGTCCAAATGACGCCAACGTCCACGTATCGTCTCATGCGCCAGAGTTTACACCTCTATCCATACAAAATTCAAACGCGGCAACCCCTCAGCGCCGCTACCATTGCTGCACGAGAGACATTCGCTAACGATATAGTGCATAGGATTGATGACGGCGATATGCATGTGGGTAGCATTTGGTTTACTGACGAAGCTTATTTTTACCTGGACGGCTTCGTCAATAAACAGAACTGGCGCATATGGGGAACGGAAAAGCCCCATGTTGCAGTCCCATCGTCCCTGCATCCTCAAAAAGTACTGGTCTGGGCCGCCATTTCTTCCAAAGGAATCATTGGCCCATTTTTCCGATCCGAAACGATTACTGCATCACGCTATCTGGACATTCTTCGTGAATTTGTGGCGGTACAAACTGCCTTAGACGACACTGCGAACACCTCATGGTTTATGCAAGATGGTGCCCGGCCACATCGCACGGCCGACGTCTTTAATTTCCTGAATGAATATTTCGATGATCGTGTGATTGCTTTGGGCTATCCGAAACATACAGGAGGCGGCGTGGATTGGCCTCCCTATTCGCCAGACATGAACCCCTGTGACTTCTTTCTGTGGGGACACTTGAAAGATCAGGTGTACCGCCAGAATCCAGAAACAATTGAACAGCTGAAGCAGTACATCTCATCTGCATGTGAAGCCATTCCGCCAGACACGTTGTCAAAGGTTTCGGGTAATTTCATTCAGAGACTACGCCATATTATTGCTACGCATGGTGGATATGTGGAAAATATCGTACTATAGAGTTTCCCAGACCGCAGCGCCATCTGTTGTTGCCAATTGTAACTACTGTAATTTCAAAAGTTTGTCTGCCTGAAAATGTACTGTTGTCCCAAGCATATTGCAACAAACGGTGTATTTCTATCGCTGCTCGTTTAGTTTGTATTGCCGTTTCAAATATACCGGTCATTTTTGAAACACCCTGTATCTGTCCCAATGCTGATGCTTTCTGTGACAATAAAGTCTGCAAAGCTTATTGATTTCTTTCATAATCCGTTCAGATGGGTTACAATGTGGTGAGTACAATGAAATAAAAACAGGTTTGATTTTATGATTGCGAAGCATGCGTGACCAAACAGCAGATCTGAATTGCGGTCCGTTATCTGAAATGACTTTACTAACGTGTCCAAATTCACGTAAGAAATTTTTAACAAAGGCGTTGGATACAGACCGTCCAGTGGCTTTACGTAACGGTGTGAAAGAAACAAATTTTGAGGGAAGTTCAACAGCGACTAGAACGTACGAAAATCCATTCGATGTTCTGACAAGGGGTCCCAATAGATCAACTGCAGCAAATTCTTTTAATTTAGAAGGAATGATAGGACACAACGGAGCACGATGTGAGATAGTAGATGGTTTCGCCTTTTGACAAAGTTTACAAATAGACAGGACTCTTCGAATTCTCTTTTCCATATTGTTAAAATAACAAGTCGTTCGAAGAATATGATAACATTTTCGTGGACCAAAATGTGCGTAGCTGAAATGAATGTACCAAATGAGCTTATTAACAAAATCGTCTGGAATGCAAAGTACCCATAGCTTGTCATCAACAGTGCAGCGTTTGAACAGTATGTTGTTTCTAACCAGATAATAATGCCGAATCTGTGTGTGTGTCTTTTCATGCCATTTGCTTTTGATGTCTTTCCAAATCGGATCTTTATCTTGTTCATGAGCAATGTCCTTTAAAGATGTGGTGAGGAAGTTTTCAAAGGCGACTTTCTGAATGTAAAGAATACTGAAATTTTTCTCGAGGTTACCTTCTGTGTTACTTTTCTCAAGCCCAGCTGGTGCGCGTGACAGTGCGTCCGCAACAATGTTCTCCTTGCCGGGAATGTAGACTATTGTGAAACTGAATTCTTGCAGAAACAATGCCCAACGTTTTAACCTGTCATGATTTAATTTTGAAGACATAAGAAATTGTAATGCACGATGATCACTGTATACTTTTACGTGCTTACCAGAAAGAAAGAAACGGAATTTGTTAAATGCCCAAACGATAGCTAAAGCTTCTAATTCAGTAACGGAATAATTTTTTCAGATTTTGTTAGCACTCGGCTAGCAAAAGCAATGGTTTTCTGAATGGTAGTGTCATTTTCTATGGCTTCTTGAAATAAATGGGCACCAAGACCGACTTTAGAAGAATCCGTGCTAAGGCAGAAATCTTGTGACAGATCTGGATGAGCTAGTATTGGCGCGTTAAGTAGCGATTCTTTCAAAGAATTGAATTCCAACTGTACTTGTTCGTCCAAGTTCCAAATAGTATTTTTTCCAGTGAGAGAACAAAGTTTTGGTGTAACAAGAATTTGCATATTCAGAAAACGACGGTAAAAATTTACGAGACCTAGAAAACTGCGGACTTGTCTTTTTGTGGATGGAACTGGAATGGCTCTGATTGCTTCTAACTTTTCAGGATCCGGCTGAATGCCTTCAGAAGAAATAATATGTCCCAAAAACCTCACCTTTGACCTACCGAATTCAGACTTTTCCAAGTTAACTGTAATTCCAGATGCTGCAAAAATACGTAACAAACTGTTGAGGATGCGATTATGTTGTTCCCATGAAGCTTCTGCTATTAGAATATCGTCCACATATAAGGTGATGTGACGTTTTAAGAACTCAGGTAATATGGAATTTAGCCCGCGAATGAATGCTGCTGAAGAAATGTTCAAACCAAAGGGAAGTTTCCGAAACCGATAACAAACGCCGAAACAAAGGAAAGCTGTGTATTTTCTACATTCTGGATGAAGTTCGATCTGATAAAAGCTGGATCTGAGATCAATGGAAGACAACACTTTTACACCATTAAAATTTTGTAGAAGTTCTTCCAACGTTTGCGGCCTGTCTGTTTCAGGAATAATGATAGTATTGATTTGTCTCGAATCTAAGACAAGCCTGATCGATCCATTTTTCTTCTCAACAACGTGTAATGGATTGTTGTATGAGCTTACTGCAGGCTCAATAATGCCCTCGTCAAGCATAGATTGTATTTCTGTTCTAACACGGTCCCTATAATGCGCCGGAATTACGTATGGTCTAACACAAAATTTAGTATGCTCACGAACACGAAATTGGTATTGAAATCCCTTGATTGTTCCAGTTTTGTGAGTAAAAACTGTGGAATGTACTTGTAGAATCTCAAAAAGGTCTTGCCTATCAGTGTCATTACAATTCTCAATTGTTTGAATTTTATTCTGAATAATTCATTAATTTGAAATATGCTGTCGATATCAGCCCTGTCAGTACTA
The DNA here is from genome assembly GCF_023898315.1 of Schistocerca nitens. Classification (NCBI taxonomy): domain Eukaryota; kingdom Metazoa; phylum Arthropoda; class Insecta; order Orthoptera; family Acrididae; genus Schistocerca; species Schistocerca nitens. The sequence continues at coordinate 328,694,726 of NC_064615.1, read as the reverse complement.
GCAGAGTGATTGTTAGTGTCTAGTTCCGTAGAAAATTCCGAACTGTTGTCTAACAGAAGGTAAAGCCGATTAATTTCCTCGTCATGGTTTGAGAGCCAATCTTCAAATTTCAAAGCTATTGACTTACCTTCTTTCTCTAAACTTATTTCAGCATCGTGAAAGTTTAAGATTGCTTTGTATTCATTCAAAAAGTCTACTCCCAATATAATTTCCGTCGACAATAATGGAACAATAAGAAAGTTCATAGAGAAGCTGTGGCTTTGGCAAAAGAATTCTAAATTGGTTTGTTGGCGTACATCTACACTTTTTCCAAAGATTGCACCTTGTAATTTAATCTTACGTAACGGAAGTGTGGGGCAATCGTTCGATATGTTGCATTTTCTAAAAGCTGTTTCACTAATTACTGAAATGGGACTGCCAGAGTCAAGTACTGCCGTAAATTTTACGTCATTTACTGTAATGAGAATCACAGGATATGCAATGTTGTTATGTTTTACGTCGTGTTCCTGGAGTAAGATGTCCCTAATGTCTTCCATTCTTACGTAATTACTAGCTACGGCATCTGCGTCGTCAGTTTCATACGTACGTTTTGTGGCTGCCAGCGGTATGAGTTATTGCCTATTGTCTCTTTGTTGGCGCGCGTCGTTATTGGGATTTGGAGACCTAACTTCTACAAATTCGTCTTGTCGAGAGGGCCCTGCTCTGTTTGAATCCCGCCAGTTCTGATGCAATTCAGCTCTGTCGTTACGATCATATCGTCTGTCGTCATGTCGGTAGTTCCTGTAGTTTCTTTCTTGTCGGTTAAGTGGTGGAGAATTTCTCCCTGAATTATCACTGCACGGTGGACCATTGCGTCTGAAGTTATTCTGTCTCCCATGATAGTAATTATTTTGGTTCCCATATTGTCTGTTTCTCTGATTGTCTCTGTGATAGTCATTACCGCAGAGAGGTGATCTTTCCCTGTAATTATTACTACTCTGCCAACGGTTGTCGTACGGGTGGTGTCCGTTTCGGTCACGATTTGTGTTGTGAGAATAGCCTTGTCACGTCCAGTTATTATTTCTTTTATCGTGGAATTGCGACGGATGTGATCTGTAATTGTTGTGCTCCTGCGTTCCGCGATTGTCAGTGTCAATTTCCAGTTCTTGTAACAGTCCCTGAAAAGCTTCAATGTCGTCTTTGCAACGTCCTGCTAAAATAATATGTCGTAAATGTTCAGGTAATTTGATTAAGCAAATGCGGATGAGTTCTGAAGGGCTGTATGGGTTTGAAAGATATTGATTCTTGTGCAACATGTCTTCAAAATATTTCACAAGACTGGAGAATTCAGATTCTTCGAAATGTTTCATCATTATGATGCTATGTTTTACTCGGTCTTGTGTAGCTTGAGACCAATATGCTGAGAGGAAGGCATGATAAAAATCTCCTTCACTGTGACAATCGTGAATGACCGATCGCATTCTTACAGCTGGTTCATTCTCCAAGTAGCCACACATAAATTCTAACCTGTGCTCCAATGACCAGTTGGGAGGAAAACAATGAGAGAATTGATGGAGCCACGCTTGTGGATGAATGTCGTTGGCAGAATTCTTAAACGTTTTGAATTTACGTGTAGTAATGAACAGCTTATAGTCAAAATCATCGTGTCGGCGAATAGCATATCGGTCATTGTTAGGTCGTTTCGGCGGTTCCATTTCAAAATTCGGTGCACCTTGCCAATTTCTTTCATAGTTTCCGAAATGCCCTGTGTTATTATTTTGTGGCTTTTCCGTATTTCTATGTCCTCGTATTGGGGCACGAGTGTCCTCTGAAATACGTAACTCTAATATTACCTGTGTCAGCTGATCTTGTACTTCCCGGATTTCTCTTTGGTGTTGCGTATTTATTTGATTCTGATTTTGTTTGAATTTCCTAATTTGTTCGCACTCTTCCGTGTCATTAAAGACTACCGGTCTTGTGTCATTGAGATCATCATCTACCTTTGTAGATAAGTTAGTGAACTGATCAGAAAGTTCGGCTACTCTCTCCGATATTGTACTTATTTCCTCAGTGTGTTTTTCTGAACCAAGTTTCAGAGTGTTTACCGTGTCCTTTAAATTTTCCTGAGTTTTTGCAAGTTGCGTAACCAAATCGGTAGATGCAATTGAGTCAATTTTAGCTTGCAAGGTGTCGTGATTTTCATGAACAATGGTTTGCAGTTCTTTTATGGCTGATTCGTGATTCTGTAATGCATTTTCATGCCGCGAAAAAATAGGTTGAAAATGCTCACAAATTTGTGTTTTTACGTCATTACAGACTTTTTGACATTTCGATTCGATGTTATGTAACTCAGTAGTTAAATCTCCACATGTTTGTTCATGCTTATGTTCCACTGAGTCTAACTTTTGAAGCTTTTGTTCCATTGCGTCTAATTGTTGCTGTGTTTGTCTCTGGTGTTGTTCCATTGTGTCTAACTTTTGAAGATTTTGTTCCATTGTGTCTAACTTTTGAAGCTTTTGCTGTGTTTGTCTCTGATTTTGTTCCATTGTGTCTAACTTTTCAAGCTTTTGTCCCATTTGTTGCATTAATTGTAATAACAATGCACTGGTGTCTGGAACATGTTCCTCAATGCTTTTCGGCAGTGAATTTGCACCGGCAACATTCACATTTTGACAAGCAGAAAATGTGTCTTGACTTATTTGAGAAAACGGTGAGGACCCAAAACCTGAGTCTACAATATTTGCAAAATTGTGTCCTGTCATTCCCGATTCCTGAGGCGGGCTGTTGCCGACCGACCGATCGATAATGCTTCCCTGCTCACTAATTGTTTCACTGTCTATGCCATTGTTTGACGCCCGCTCCATTTCCATATGCACAGTTACCAAATGACTACTTTGAATGTCTGTTAATTCACTACACAGTGGTGCTGGCAAGCTACGCTCGTCGTCACTATTGTTTCTCAGTTTACTTTGGAGCCTAGTGTTACGTTTTTCACACGCCATTATTGTCACAATATTTCACACGATAACACAGAAAAGCACAATTTGAAGCGCAAAAATAAGAGAACACATTAACATAACACTGAAAATAATATCTAGTTAATTGCAGCTGCAAAATACTTGGTGCAAATCTACATGCATACCACAACTGTTTTTCTGTACAACAATGAAAGACTGCAACTACAAAGGAGATTTTCTCTACAATTACGCGCTAGCAATAAACAAAAGCTACACTAATTACACAAACTACAAGAAAAAATCAGAAGATTCCAGTGAGGTATCCTGGCAGGGTCGCCATATGAAACGTCCCCTTTGAACAATTGTACAAGACTGTGCTTAACCTGACACACAGTATTTTTAGCGCAACGCAATCTGACTTTCAAAAAAATCTCTACAAATGAATGGCCCTGACTAACATTAAACTATACCTTTCACAAATCACTTACCTCACAAAAATCTTCGCTACTCAAGCTACTGCAATACAGCGAGCGCCACTACTGCCAGCTAAATAAAAGATTCAAAGTACTGAAGGCACTAACTACTGATAGGCATAGTTAGCAAATGAAAGATTTTGATAGAGAACAACCAATGTATTTACCTCAATAGTCATAAGATATATAGCAGATCATGACAAATTTTAAAAATTTCGCCATCTCTCTCCCCACATCCACCACTGCTGGCGGCTCACCTCCAACTGCGCAACGCTACGCGCTGTTCACAGCCAGCTGCCTAAAACTACAATGGCGAGTATTACAACAATGCAAAGCAGCCACAGACTGCACACAGCACAGCCAGTGATTTTCATACAGAGGTGGCGTTACCAATAAAAAAACCTAAACAGCCTACTTACACCGTTTTCTCAAATAAGTCAAGACACATTTTCTGCTTGTCAAAATGTGAATGTTGCCGGTGCAAATTCACTGCCGAAAAGCACTGAGGAACATGTTTCAGACACCAGTGCATTGTTATTACAATTAATACAACAAATGGGACAAACACAGCAAAAGCTTCAAAAGTTAGACACAATGGAACAAAATCTTCGAAAGTTAGACAAAGTGGAACCAAATCAGAGACAAACACAGCAAAAGCTTCAAAAGTTAGATACAATGGAACAAAATCTTCAAAAGTTAGACACAATGGAACAACACCAGAGACAAACACAGCAACAATTAGACACAATGGAACAATATCTTCGGAAGTTAGACACCACACTTGAACAAACACGTGAAGATTTAACTGCTGAGCTACATAACATTGAATCGAAATGTCAAAAAGTCTGTAATGACGTAAAAACACAAATTTGTGAGCATTTCCAACCTATTTTTTTGCGTCATGAAAATGCATTACAGAATCACGAAGCAGCCATAAAAGAACTGCAAACCATTGTTCATGAAAATCATGAGACTTTGTGGGCTAAAATTGACTCAGTTGCATCTACCGATTCGGTTACGCAACTTGCAAAAACTCAGGAAAACTTAAAGGACACAGTAGATACGATTTCTGCACAAATGGACACTCTGAAACTTGGTTCAGAAAAACACACAGAGGAAATAATTTCACTATCGGATAAAGTAGCCGAACTTTCAGATCAGTTCACTAACTTATCTACAAAGGTAGATGATGATCTCAATGACACAAGACCTGTTGCCTTCACGGACACTGAAGAGTATGAACAAATTAGAAAATTCAAACAAAATCAAAATCAATTCAACACACAGTACAAAAGAGAAATGCGGGACGTACAAGATCAGTTGGCACAAGTAATACAAGAATTACATATTTCAGAGGACACTCACACTCCAGTACGGGAAGAGGGACATAGAAATACGGAACAGCCACAAAATAATAACATAGGACACTTCGGAAATTATGAAAGAAATTGGCAATGTGCACCGAATTTTGAGATGCAACCGCCGACACGACGTAACAATGACCGATATGCGACTCGCCGACACGATGATTTTGACTATAAGCTGTTCTTTACTACACGTAAATTCAAAACATTTAAGAATTTTGGCAACGACATTCATCCACAAGCGTGGCTCCATCAATTCTCTCATTGTTTTCCTCCCAACTGGTCATTAGAGCACAGATTAGAATTTATGTGTGGCTACTTAGAGAATGAACCAGCTGTAAGAATGCGATCGGTCATTCACTATTGCCACACTGAAGGAAAATTTTATCATGCCTTCCTCTCAGCATATTGGTCTCAAGCTACACAAGACCGAGTAAAACATAGCATCATAATGATGAAACATTTCGAAGAATCTGAATTCTCCAGTCTTGTGAAATATTTCGAAGACATGTTGCACAAGAATCAGTACCTGTCAAACCCTTACAGCCCCTCAGAACTCATCCGCATTTGCTTAATCAAACTACCTGAACATTTACGACATATTATTTTGGCAGGACGTTGCAAAGAAGACATTGAAGCTTTTCAGGGACTCTTACAAGAATTAGAAATTGGCACTGACAATCGCGGAACGCGAAAACAGGAAAACAATCACTACAGGTCACATCTGTCACAATTCCATGACGACAGAAACAATAACTGGACACGACAAGTCTATTCTTACAACGCAAATCGTGACCAAAACAGTCACCACCCATATGACAACCACTGGCAGAGTAATAACAGTTACAGAGAAAGATCGCATTTCCGTAGTAATGAATATGACAGAGATTACCATAGAAACAAACAATATGGGAACAAAAACAATTATTATCAATGGAGACAGAATAACTTCAGACGCAACAGTCCAGCGCGCAGTTACAATTCAGGAAGAAATTCCCCACCACGTGACCGGCAAGAAAGAAACTATGGAATCTACCGACATGACGACAGACGATATAATCGTAACGACAGACCTGAATTGCATCAGAACTGGCGAGCTTCAAACATGGCAGGGCCTTCTCGTCAAGGTGAATTTGTAGAAGTTAGGTCTCCTAATCCCAATAACGACGCGCGCCAACAGAGACAGACAATGACTCGCACCGCAGGCAGCCACGTGCGCCGGCTGGCTCAGAGAAAAATAACATAGACGCTAACCTTGAGAAAAATTTTAGCATTCTTTACCGACATATACCGCATAACTTGCGTTCAAGTTGATTTGCTGCGTACTGAAGAAAGAGTAAAGGTTTAAACCATATTTCAAATTTAAAACCGTTTATTGGAAGATAATCTGCTTTTTAACTTAGTCTTTGCTATAAAATTTTTCACTTCACGTTACTGGTACTCTTTGTACTTTCAAACTGTTAACATGCAACTATGTTTTAAAGTTAACTATCCAGTCAAGAACCTAGGGAACATATTTAGACAGTAATTGCGAATGCATGGTTATAGTGAACAGACGACATAGTGTTGTTATTTGTACATTCTTGCTTGTTAGTTGCACGATTACTAACGACTATCAGACTTACATACTTAGAACATATAATGGTACTGCTACTGAGATTTTAATGCAACATTTTGGTTTACTTGAAAATACATTCTGGATTTAAAGAACTTTCAGAGAGATATCAGATGAGACAGTGGTTAGTTTATGTGACAGCTACACGATTTTATCACTATGCTACTAATGAGTGACAATTTACAATGTTGCTTTTGCAGTGTTTCTGTTTTATATCTGCACAGTTTTTCTGTATTATTCTGGAAAGTAAAACATGTTTTAGTAGTAACTTTGGTGGTATAGCTACAATGAGACAGCCTTTTCCGTAGCACAACAATACGTTACAGCACAGTACTTTCTTCATCACGGCAATAAGCGTAATAACTAAGATATCGATACGCAAAGCATTTCACTTTTGTTTATCATGAGGTAAGTACATTGGCTTCTGCAGAACTTAGCTTTCGGAGGACGATAACTACGACACTTCCACAGAGATTATCTTACAACAAGACGCACAGTTTAGCGCTACAGTACATGTATTTGAGTGATTAATTTTGTACTTAAATCATTTATTTTTAAAGATATTTGAAGTACATTGATACAAAGGTTTTCCATGATACATTTCATTCCATTGCAATAATCTGTAACACATGAGAGTATAATTACATTAATCCTCAGGGGGGTACACGCTTACATTGTGTACCATGTGTTTGGCAAACACAAGGAGCCCTAGCTAATATGGTATTTGCTTATACAACTCTACACATCGGTACCATATTTCTCTAACATATAATTACACAGCTATCTGATCATTTAACTGAGAGAGACAAATATTTTTTTTACTACATCAGTGACAGATGTTTACGTAATTACACAGTTGGATAACTTCACGCTTACGAAATTGTATTTTGTCTGTACTTTGTGAACTGTTCATATTTTTTCGGAACCATTGTGATACTATGAGAGCTTTGAATGTCGTATTTGGTATGGGATCATGATTTTTAAAGTACGTTTGAGGTAGATGACACTATTGAAATGAGCAGAGAATTTTTTTTTAGGTTTTGAAATTATTGCAGAAAGCTACGACGATTTTGAGATTTGACTGAGGTGTTATGATGTTATTTTTACGACGACGATGTGTATTATGCTGCTGAGGTATGTTTATGATCAATAAGCTGATGCTATATGAGGAATGAGATTACATGTTTATATGTATATGAATAATGAATAGAAGTTAGGGATTCTGGTTTGTGAAAAAGGATGTTGGAAACCGAGAATCGTACTTTAAGAGTTATGAAATATGTGTATATGCGTGAATGTATCACTATGCTGGCGAAAATTTTTGGACACTGTTATATTTACAGGATTTTGTTTCTACAGTTTTGAAACGCAAATTCTCGGCCTGTGAAATTTTTATATGAGACTGTCACTGTAGTGCAAACTGGTCTCATAAATATTTCGGTAAGAAAGTTAAGTGACCACCTGCACGTAATGCGTCGTGGGCACCCAGCTGCACGACAGTCGCCTGGAAAAAAGCCATTAGTGTGTGCCTTTCAGAGGTACAGGTGGAAAAAAAAGGGGAGGCCATTGTCCTCGCTATTGACATTCCTTTGTAGAAAGCATCGCAAATACGACACGCTCAAACTTGAAAACATATGATAACACTGTGGAGCTCTTAATTTATGATATTTACTAAAATGCCTTAATGGAATGATGAGAAACATTTTTACATCTATTGTCTTTCTAGTTGAGAGATTGCTCAATTTGTTTAATATCTAGTTTCTAGCTGCCCTGCAGCATTGGTTAAAATAAAATTTTATAGATGTACTAATATAAATATTTTATGCCTACAGACCCAGTAAAGAATAACGAAGGAGCACAAAAAGACATTTCCCTTCACAGGTATTGCATACAGAATTTTCTTTCCAAGTACTTGGTAATTTTTTGTAGAATTAGTTTTTGTGGTGCACCACTTTAATTACATAGACATTAAGATGTGAATATACATTTCCCTTATCTGCATTGTTGTCTTTAGTGTACTATTTTTTCTGCTTGTGGATTTGTCATGTTTAGATATAAGTAATTACAATTACTGCTGCTAGCTTTGCCAATTTGCATTTTTTTCATTGCTATTTGTATTAATTGTTTTTTGCTGCTGCATTGCTTCGTCCCTTAGTTTAGCATCTGAGCTCAGTAGATTTAAGTTAGCTTAAGATTGGGTAGGCTATATAAGAGAACGAGTTGTGATGAATGGAAAGAAATGCATTGAGAAGCTATAAGAAAATGGTTTGGCCAAAAAAGTATTTAAAAGAGGATATGAACAAAAAAGTAGAGTTTAGGGACAACAGGTTTAGGTAGGATTTTCTTGGAAATAAATGATGAGGTAAGATAATGGAAAATGAATAATGAGGTAAGAAATATGTGAACATATAAATACAGAAAGCATGCTTGGATAGGATGTTTTGGTGAAAACAAATGTTGAAATAAGAAGAAAGATCTATGGAATGAAGTTTTGGGTTGGACTGCAGTACCAAATGTTACACTGAAAACGAACCCTGTCCATTCCATTGTGTTATCCCCCTATGTGTTTGTGTACTCTTGTATATTTGTGTTTTTCCTGTCTTTATGTGTTTAGCTAATAAGAGTTATGTTGTAGAATTTTTCTAATAATATGTTATTTACTTTGTAAAGATGTTTAGGCATTATTTATTCTGTTTTGTTTCAATGCTCATGTGTGAAGTTGATGTTTCAAAAGTTATTCCGATCTTTCATGTATGTACTTATGTCATAATTCTTGTAACACTGTTGTACATGTTTATTTCTATTCTTTGTAAAGCCTGCATTACCACAAATGTTATCTGTACTGTTATGTTCTTTAATGATGTATTTTGTACCATTGTTATTGTATTCTTATGTTATAACATTGTAATTGACACCAGTTCATCATATTATTAACTTGTAAGTTACATTTCACTGCACACATTTCTGTTGGTCATAGTATATGGACAATATGTGAGAAGTAGGGACTGATAGTGTTTGCACGTGTATTAATAATTCAGCAAGGGACCGATTAACAGCATTGCTGGTTCTAAGGACAATTCCAAAAACTTTGTGAGTGCACAAGTGGTGGTTTATGGACTTGCTACATTCTCCGCAAGACTCTTCGATGGTGATTGTGCACCTGCACAGTCGCAACAGATGGCAGCTGGCCGTCTCTACAAGGATTGCAGTTGGTCTGCACCTCTGGTGGCCCACCAATACCATAATCTCTACTAGGACTACAGAGAGTCTGCTCTGTGATGACCTACCTACCAATATTCTTCAAAACTTCTACTGACTCTGCTGTGGGTTTGCTCTGTTGTGGCGCATTACCTGTCTGCATGTCGAGAGTCAGCACTGTCTTTCCGCTGGAAGAACAACACTACTTCTTCAAGACTGCATGGAAATCCACTACTTCCGTGTGCATTTTCTTTTACTGTTCAGACTTTGAGAAAAACACTGCTATTTTACTGTGATGAACGATCAGGACTGTCTTTATGGACTGTGAGAAAATTTTAGCTTTTGACCAACATTGTATCTATAAGTGTGTGCATTTGATTTCTTTGTTATTGTAATTGTGCAAAAATTTTAACAAATATGTATTGGCCAGTGCCCAAAACAATTTGTAAAATTTTTTTGGGGGACCATGGGGCTATGTAAGTAGGCTGTTTAGGTTTTTATATTGGTAACGCCATGTAGCGCTCTATATGAAAATCACTGGCTGTGCTGTGTGCAGTCTGTGGTTGGGTGGCATTGTTGTAATATTCGCCATTGTAGTGTTGGGCTGTTGGCTGTTAACAGCACATAGTGTTGCGCAGTTGGAGGTGAGCCGCCAGCAGTGGTGGATGTGGGGAGAGAAATGGTGGAGTTTTGAAATTTGTAAGACTGGATGTTATGAACTGCTATATATATTATGACTTTTGAACACTAGTAAGGTAAATACATTGTTTGTTCTCTATCAAAAATGGCTCTGAGCACTATGGGACTCAACTTCTGAGGTCATCAGTCGCCTAGGACTTAGAACTAATTAAACCTAACTAACATAAGGACATCACACATATCCATGCCCGAGGCAGGATTCGAACCTGCGACTGGAGCGGTCTCGCGGTTCCAGACTGCAGCGCCTATAACCGCACGGCCACTTCGGCCGGCTTTTCTCTATCAAAATCTTTCATTTGCTAACTATGCCTATCAGTAGTTAGTGCCTTCAGTAGTTTGAATCTTTTATTTAGCTGGCAGTAGTGGCGCTCGCTGTATTGCAGTAATTCGAGTAACAAAGATTTTTGTGAGGTAAGTGATTTGTGAAACGTGTAGGTTAATGTTAGTCAGGGCCATTCTTTTATAGGGATTTTTGAAAGTCAGATTGCGTTGCGCTAAAAATATTGTGTGTCAGTTTAAGCACAGTCATGTGTAATTGTTCTAAGGGGACGTTTCACCCTCAGACTTCAAGAAGAATATAATAATTCCAATCCCAAAGAAAGCAGGTGTTGACAGATGTGAAAATTACCGAACTATCAGTTTAATAAGTCACAGCTACAAAATGTTGTTGTTGTGGTCTTCAGTCCTGAGACTGGTTTGATGCAGCTCTCCATGCTACTCTATCCTGTGCAAGCTTCTTCATCTCCCAGTACCTACTGCAACCTACATCCTTCTGAATCTGCTTAGTGTATTGATCTCTTGGTCTCCCTCTACGATTTTTACCCTCCACGCTGCCCTCCAATGCTAAATTTGTGATCCCTTGATGCCTCGGGACATGTCCTACCAACCGATCCCTTCTTCTAGTCAAGTTGTGCCACAAACTTCTCTTCTCCCCAATCCTATTCAATACCTCCTCATTAGTTACGTGATCTACCCACCTTATCTTCAGCATTCTTCTGTAGCACCACATTTCGAAAGCTTCTATTCTCTTCTTGTCCAAACTGGTTATCGTTCATGTTTCACTTCCATACATGGCTACACTCCATACAAATACATTCAGAAACGACTTCCTGACACTTAAATCTATACTCGATGTTAACAAATTTCTCTTCTTCAGAAACGATTTCCTTGCCATTGCCAGTCTACATTTTATATCCTCTCTACTTCGACTATCATCAGTTATTTTACTCCCTAAATAGCAAAACTCCTTTACTACTTTAAGTGTCTCATTTCCTAATCTAATCCCCTCAGCATCACCCAATTTAATTTGACTACATTCCATTATCCTCGTTTTGCTTTTGTTGATGTTCCTCTTATATCCTCCTTTCAAGACACTGTCCATTCCGTTCAACTGCTCTTCCAAGTCCTTTGCTGTCTCTGACAGAATTACAATGTCATCGGCGAACCTCAAAGTTTTTACTTCTTCTCCATGAATTTTAATACCTACTCCGAATTTTTCTTTTGTTTCCTTTACTGCTTGCTCAATATACAGATTGAATAACATCGGGGAGAGGCTATAACCCTGTCTCACTCCTTTCCCAACCACTGCTTCCCTTTCATGCCCCTCGACTCTTATAACTGCCATCTGGTTTCTGTACCTTTCGCTCCCTGTATTTTACCCCTGCCACCTTCAGAATTTGAAAGAGAGTATTCCAGTTAACGTTGTCAAAAGCTTTCTCTAAGTCTACAAATGCTAGAAACGTAGGTTTGCCTTTTCTTAATCTTTCTTCTAAGATAAGTCGTAAGGTTAGTATTGCCTCACGTGTTCCAACATTTCTACGGAATCCAAACTGATCTTCCCCGAGGTCCGCTTCTACCAGTTTTTCCATTCGTCTGTAAAGAATTCGCGTTAGTATTTTGCAGCTGTGACTTATTAAACTGATAGTTCAGTAATTTTCACATCTGTCAACACCTGCTTTCTTTGGTATTGGAATTATTATATTCTTCTTGAAGTCTGTGGGTATTTCGCCTGTCTCATACATCTTGCTCACCAGATGGTAGAGTTTTGTCATGACTGGCTCTCCCAAGGCCATCAGTAGTTCTAATGGAATGTTGTCTACTCCCGGGGCCTTGTTTCGACTCAGGTCTTTCAGTGCTCTGTCAAACTCTTCACGCAGTATCTTATCTCCCATTTCATCTTCATCTACATCCTCTTCCATTTCCATAATATTGTCCTCAAGTACATCGCCCTTGTATAAACCCTCTATATACTCCTTCCACCTTTCTGCCTTCCCTTCTTTGCTTAGAACTGGGTTGCCATCTGAGCTCTTGATATTCATACAAGTGGTTTTCTTCTCTCCAACGGTCTCTTTAATTTTCCTGTAGGCAGTATCTATCTTACACCTAGTGAGACAAGCCTCTACATCCTTACATTTGTCCTCTAGCCATCCCTGCTTAGCCATTTTGCACTTTCTGTCGATCTCATTTTTGAGACGTTTGTATTCCCTTTTGCCTGCTTCATTTACTGCATTTTTATATTTTCTCCTTTCATCAATTAAATTCAATATTTCTTCTGTTACCCAAGGATTTCTATTAGCCCTCATCTTCTTACCTACTTGATCCTCTGCTGCCTTTACTACTGCATCCCTCAGAGCTACCCATTCTTCTTCTACTGTATTTCTTTCCCCCATTCCTGTCAATTGTTCCCTTATGCTCTCCCTGAAACTCTCTACAACCTCTGGTTCTTTCAGTTTATCCAGGTCCCATCTCCTTAAATTCCCAACTTTTTGGAGTTTCTTCAGTTTCAAGCTGCAGTTCATAACCAATAGATTGTGGTCAGAATCCACATCTGCCCCTGGAAATGTCTTACAATTTAAAACCTGGTTCCTAAATCTCTGTCTTACCATTATATAATCTATCTGATACCTATTAGTATCTCCAGGATTCTTCCAGGTATGCAACCTTCTTTTATGATTCTTGAACCAAGTGTTAGCTATGATTAAGTTATGCTCTGTGCAAAATTCTAACAGACGGCTTCCTCTCTCATTTCTTCCCCCCAATCCATATTCACCTAGTATGTTTCCTTCTCTCCCTTTTCCTACTGACGAATTCCAATCACCCATGACTATTAAATTTTCGTCTCCCTTCACTACCTGAATAATTTCTTTTATCTCGTCATACATTTCATCAATTTCTTCATCATCTGCAGAGCTAGTTGGCATATAAACTTGTACTACTGTAGTAGGCATGGGCTTTGTGCCTATCTTGGCCACAATAATGCGTTTACTATACTGTTTGTAGAAGCTAACCCGCACTCCTATTTTTTTATTCATTATTAAACCTACTCCTGCATTACCCCTATTTGATTTTGTATTTATAACCCTGTAATCACCTGACCAAAAGTCTTGTTCCTCCTGCCACCGAACTTCACTAATTCACACTATATCTAACTTTAACCTATCCATTTCCCTTTTTAAATTTTCTAACCTACCTGCCCGATTAAGGGATCTGACATTTCACGCTCCGATCCGTAGAACGCCAGTTTTCTTTCTCCTGATAACGACGTCCTCTTGAGTAGTCCCCGCCCGGAGATCCGAATGGGGGACTATTTTACCTCCGGAAGATTTTACCCAAGACGACGCCATCATCATTTAATCATACTGTAAAGCTGCATGTCCTCGGGAAAAATTACGGCTGTAGTTTCCCCTTGCTTTCAGCCGTTCGCAGTACCAGCACAGCAAGGCCGTTTTGGTTAATGTTACAAGGCCAGATCAGTCAATCATCCAGACTGTTGCCCCTGCAACTACTGAAAAGGCTGCTGCCCCTCTTCAGGAACCACATGTTTGTCTGGCCTCTCAACAGATACCCCTCCGTTGTGGTTGCACCTACGGTACGGCCATCTGTATCGCTGAGGCACGCAAGCCTCCCCACCAACGGCAAGGTCCATGGTTCATGGGGGAAGCTACAAAATACTAACGCGAATTCTTTACAGACGAATGGAAAAACTAGTAGAAGCCGACCTCGGGGAAGATCAGTTTGGATTCCGTAGAAATGTTGGAACACGTGAGGCAATACTGACCTTACGACTTATCTTAGAAGAAAGATTAAGGAAAGGCAAACCTACGTTTTTAGCATTTGTAGACATAGAGAAAGCTTATGACAATGTTGACTGGAATACTCCCTTTCAAATTCTGAAGGTGGCAGGGGTAAAATACAGGGAGCGAAAGGCTATTTACAATTTGTACAGAAACCAGATGGCAGTTATAAGAGTCGAGGGACATGAAAGGGAAGCAGTGGTTGGGAAGGGAGTGAGACAGGGTTGCAGTCTCTCCCCGATGTTATTCAATCTATATATTGAGCAAGCAGTGAAGGAAACAAAAGAAAAATTCGGAGTAGGTATTAAAATCCATGGAGAAGAGGTTCGCTGATGACATTGTAATTCTGTCAGAGACAGCAAAGGACTTGGAAGAGCAGTTGAACGGAATGGGCAGTGTCTTGAAAGGAGGATATAAGATGAACATCAACAAAAGCAAAACGAGGATAATGGATTGTAGTCGAATCAAGTCGGGTGATGCTGAGGGAATTAGATTAGGAAATGAGACACTCAAAGTAGTAAAGGAGTTTTGCTATTTGGGGAGCAAAATAACTGATGATGGTCGAAGTAGAGAGGATATAAAATGTAGACTGACAGAACCACAGGCACATAGACACAGGCAACAGAGCATGCACAATGTCGGCACTAGTACAGTGTATATCCACCTTTCGCAGCAATGCAGGCTGCTATTCTCCCATGGAGACGATCGTAGAGATGCTGGATGTAGTCCTGTGGAACGGCTTGCCATGCCATTTCCACCTGGCGCCTCAGTTGGACCAGCGTTCGCGCTGGACGTGCAGACCGCGTGAGACGACGCTTCATCCAGTCCCAAACATGCTCAATGGGGGACAGATCCGGAGATCTTGCTGGCCAGGGTAGTTGACTTACACCTTCTAGAGCACGTTGGGTGGCACGGGATACATGCGGACGTGCATTGTCCTGTTGGAACAGCAAGTTCCCTTGCCGGTCTAGGAATGGTAGAACGATGGGTTCGATGACGGTTTGGATGTACCGTGCGCTATTCAGTGTCCCCTCGACGATCACCAGTGGTGTACGGCCAGTGTAGGAGATCGCTCCCCACACCATGGTGCCGGGTGTTGGCCCTGTGTGCCTCGGTCGTATGCAGTCCTGATTGTGGCGCCCACCTGCACGGCGCCAAACACGCATACGAACATCATTGGCACCAAGGCAGAAGCGACTCTCATCGCTGAAGACGACACGTCTCCATTCGTCCCTCCATTCACGCCTGTCGCGACACCACTGGAGGCGGGCTGCACGATGTTGGGGCGTGAGCGGAAGACGGCCTAACGGTGTGCGGGACCGTAGCCCAGCTTCATGGAGACGGTTGCGAATGGTCCTCGCCGATACCCCAGGAGCAACAGTGTCCCTAATTTGCTGGGAAGTGGCGGTGCGGTCCCCTACGGCACTGCGTAGGATCCTACGGTCTTGGCGTGCATCCGTGCGTCGCTGCGGTCCGGTCCCAGGTCGACGGGCACGTGCACCTTCCGCCGACCACTGGCGACAACATCGATGTACTGTGGAGACCTCACGCCCCACGTGTTGAGCAATTCGGCGGTACGTCCACCCGGCCTCCCGCATGCCCACTATACGCCCTCGCTCAAAGTCCGTCAACTGCACATACGGTTCACGTCCACGCTGTCGCGGCATGCTACCAGTGTTAAAGACTGCGATGGAGCTCCGTATGCCACGGCAAACTGGCTGACACTGACGGCGGCGGTGCACAAATGCTGCGCAGCTAGCGCCATTCGACGGCCAACACCGCGGTTCCTGGTGTGTCCGCTGTGCCGTGCGTGTGATCATTGCTTGTACAGCCCTCTCGCAGTGTCCGGAGCAGGTATGGTGGGTCTGACACACCGGTGTCAATGTGTTCTTTTTTCCATTTCCAGGAGTGTACTATAAACCTGGACTGTAGCAGACCATTTCTGTGCTCGAGAAATTATAACGAAGAAAAATTACATATATGGTGTCTGTTGTTTCGCTCGAACTCTTACGGGAAATCGGCGTGAATAATGAGGATAATGGGCAGGGGCACTACATCAGTAATGTGTGGATAAGTTGTGAATTTGGGTCTGACAGGAGGCGTGCTACGCTAGTCCGTGTAGTAGCGATGAACTCTGTGACCAGATGGCTGAGTGGTCAGAGCATCTGCCTGCTCAGCAGGATATACGGGTTCGAATCCCGGAACGGTACGAATTTTCAGATTTTCCCACTGATGTAAATCAATGCCCACTACGCAGCTAAATGTCGTTTCATTCCGTTGTGTCTTGAAGAAAAATGAAGTTACGACCGACTGTTCAGATCCGTTATCTATATTAAACGGCGGACTAATGCCGGGCGCGCTGGATGAATAGTGTCTGCGAGCTGCCCTGATTGTGTCTGCTCAGATGTGGACACTGTTCTGAAACTAAGGAATTTAGAGTAGCTCAATTTCGCTTGCCCCACATGAACATAATAATTACTCTCCCTATAAAAGCTGTTTGTGTCCTACGCACGATAGGTTCGGCCTGAATAGCTCTTGATAGTTGACTATATCTTGTTCACCACATAACGGTGCCGTTAGTGGCCAGTCTACTAAAGTTTCTGAATAACTTTATGGAGGAAGAGTAGGTGTAACACCTCTGTCATAAAGTCTACTCTATGAATATGTTTGCGTCCAAATGTAAAACAAAATTTGATTCTTTGATTTACGCTATATATGACTGCTGTAATGTTCATTCCAAAAAAATGACTCGGGATAGTTGCTGGGTTCCATTGTGCCCGTTGGGTAAATAGATGGCTCTCTCACCATGGCCACAAAAAAAAGCCCAGCAAATACGAGGCCTGTTCAGAAAGTAAGCTCCGATTGATTGCCAAATTGAAACCACAGTGAACATCAGAAATGTTTTACTTGTAACAATTAGCTACACCTTTCAGCTACTTCTCTACATAGTCGCCGTTCTGACTTAGACGTTTGTCATAGCGTTGTACCAACTTTTCAATAGCCTCATCATAGAAGGCAGCCGCCAGTGCTTTCCGCCAATTCTCCACGCTGGCCTACACCTCGTTGTCTGTGTCAAAATGTTGTCTTCAAAGACAGCGGTTCATGTGACCAGAGATGAAACTCAGGGGGAGACAATTGCGGACTGTATTGTGGGTAATCTAACATTTCCATTTGAAAACGATGCAGGAGCATCTTCATTGCCCCTGCAGAATGCGGCTGAGAATTGTCTTGAAGAAGAAACAGCACGACAGTTATGTAATGTTAGCTGCATAGCTTCAGGCGAAATTTCTCACCAGGCCCTCGTACTTGGCGGCAGACACTATTTTCTAGACATCTTTATGCACTCACTGCGAGCTCAGAAATGAGAAGAGCGACGTGATGCTAACTGGGGTTATACTAGAGACACTACCCAACACATCTGTGCAAAGCTTTATCGGATTTTCATAGTCGTTTCCATTTCGCGACCGATCGGAGCTTACTTCCTGAACGCCCCTCGTATTTCATGAACCTCAAGATAGGCAACCCACCTTACATCATCTATCTCAGATTATAGCACTGGACAGAGTTAACGAGTTGTTACGAAGTTTATTAGGAACGCCATGTTGGTCATTTGTCACGACCAGCTGTTGTTACTACAAGATTCCGATTTCAGTGTGTAAGAGTGTAAGATTAATTGTCACGTGTAAATCAAGTGCCTTTTTGAACACGTTATTTTGTCGTACGATCATACCTGATAACCCATTACCTGCGACCAGTCTCTCTTATTATTTCGCATTGCTTGATCGATAACCATTTATTATCAAAAGAATAATTTCCTGGATCAAACTTTTTTTTATAGAAGTTCCATGTTAAATTACTCTGAGCTTTGCTCTCATCCTCACGCAGAAGAGGATTTAAATCTATTTTGTCGTTAACTAAAAAAAATTAAAGATTATTTCTTTTCTAAAGCGAACGCCTGGCAATATATTACTCAATATTTAAGTGTTCTAGATCTTCTTATTTTTGCGCTAAACTGTTGCTTGTTTCTCGCTTGGAATACAATATTTCATTACCGCATCATCGTTTTTGTGTTTCCACCTGTTTTCAAATACTAATCTGAACGAGGAAATAGAATATATAGGCCTACCTAGATTGGGAAAGATTAAACCTGTGAAGATAAGTGCCGTTGAATTACAGTGGAAGTGCGTTGGAGTTTATGTGTTGCAACAACAGTGCATTCTCATTCGGAAGTTTCTTAAAATCAGTAAGCTTTCTTGTACTCAATGCTCTTCAGTGTGAAACTTGCAGGTAGATTAAATCTGCGTGCCTGACCGAGACTGGAACCCGGGACCTTTGCGTTTAGCAGGCAAGTGTTCTGCCAAACAGAGTTACTCGCGGAAGTAGAGCTGTGGGGCCAGGTCTTTAGTCGTGCTTACGTTCCTCGATTAGCAGAGCCCGAAAGAAAAAAGATTCCGAATTCGAATCTCGGTCCAGCACAGTTTTAATCTTCCAGGAAGTTTCATATCAGCGCACGCTCCGCTGCAGAATGAAAGATTCATTTTGATTAAGTGTAATTAATATTCATTACTAGTAACGACGCTTTTGTGCCTTGACGCACTGTATGAAGCGTAACAATGTGCCACTATCACAACCAGTTAGTCTTGAAGTGACGCTTGGCTAGTTGTACTAGCAACCATATCATTATTTTTGAGAAAAAAAACAATATTTTTATGAGCAGCCTGACCCGTTTCAACTTCGTTCGCAGTCAGCAAATAGCTAACCAATTTATTCAAAAAAATTCATATCAAAAATGTCAGAGTAGAAGGTGAAGCCAGTGAGATGCATATGTTTCGCATTCCAAACAGGTTGTATTCGCAATTGAATGACTTGTTCCTGAAATTCCCTATGCCTATAATCACACGACCTAGTGATTAGCTGATCGGAATGTTGACACATTCCAAAGAGAAGGAAAGGGAGGGGGAGACTCCGATGTGTGACAGCGAGTAGACGATAGCCACCCGACTCGTTCAAACTCCATAATCGTTAACCAACGAGACGGGTTCTGACAACATCCTGTCGTCGCGGATATTACGCCACGCTGTCCAATTAGAGCTCCGTGTTTTCGGGGAACAGTTACGCGCAGCCGAATTTGTAGAATGAGTCCCAAAATAAATACTAAGATGCCGAAACTGTTATATGGTACTCAAAACAAACCCAAAGTGAATATGAGCGTAATTTTACGGGTGTTGCATTCACGATGCGGCCAAAATAAAACTAGACCGAAAATCGCTCACCAAACATCAATCTTATCGCCATTCAAAGGCTGATCAATGTATTGACGATTTTCTGGTGTATATCGGAAGATCTTTTATGAATTCACACACACGGAGAGGGTAGAATAGGCCAAACTGAGGCCCGAAAGTCCAAGTACTTCTTCATCCAGAAACATCGACAGAACTGAACAGGCACATGTTGGTCTTGACAGAAAAATGTTTTATTTCTTATTTGCCCTGTGAACCGCCTCTGCGGCTATGACGGACATTTATGCACACTATCTTTCACTTGAACAGTAATTTCTGGTTTTCCTATTCGTTAACGATAATTTAGTGTTGACCTCCTTGTTGTTCACATTATATTGTCACTGACCGCCAATAACGCTTTTCGGTCCATTTTTAATTCGTTCTCGCTATATGAAGACTCCTCTGAGATATCTATAGGCCAAACGCAACATCACAGTTATCCATAATGTTTTCAGCTTGGGGAGACAAGAGCTAAATCGACTCGAAACATCGAAATTTCTTTCTTTGTCATTTCAAATGCAGTACAGTTTTACTTTTGAAATGAACTTTGTTTTATGCAAATCTGATGATTGGTTTCCGAGATACTGATAACACTAGTCAAGAGCCATTTTGCATCTGGGATGTAATACATCGACTAGTATGTATTTTTATGCGTAGAATCCGAATATACATTTCAAAATGTTCTAGCACGTACCATTTTTGAGTTTTTAAAGGTTTTTTATTTTTCGTATTCAGTATTTCGCTTTTTGCTGATCTTCTGTTTTGATGTTTAATTGTTTGATTTGCAGAGGAGAGCTAGAAGATCTACAAATCGTCAGTAAATGGTTGGTTTGGTAATCCAGTGGTGAAAGAGATCCTCAGTGAGTGTTTCCTGTGAAAGACATTGCAAACTTTTTGTGTTTAAAACTTACACTAAGAAAAATGGTAACTAGTAAATCTCGTTGCTGTCTAATCCACCCCGACAACTTTTGTTATGTCTGTGGGAATTCACTCCAAAAACCCAAAGAAAATGAATCACTGATTTGGTTAAGAAGGCATATAAATTGTATTTTGATTGTCCTATTGGTGATCATGATAAACATTCTGCACCTCATATTGCCTGCATAACCTGTACTACAGCCTTAACCGAGTGGTTGAAAGGGAAATGCCGAGCCATGCCATTCGCTGTTCAGATGGTGTGGTGTGGACCTAATGACCTTATTCAGACTGTTACTTCTGTCTTACAAATATTTCGGGACATTCAAACAAAACAAGGCATAAAATAAAGTATCCAAATGTATCTTCAGTGCATTTGCCTGTGTCCCATGATGAGGGGTTGCCTGTTCCTGTCTGTAACTTGAAAGCCACGGGCCACGGAACCAGACAGCATGTCAAGTGAATCAGAAAGTATTGTACAAATAGAAGAGTACTGCCCTCAGTATCATAACACTTCACCTCAGCTCTTTAATGAAAAGGAATTGAACAATTTGGTTCGCGATCTAAATCTTTCGAAACAGCAAGGTGAACTCTTGGGGTTAAGACTGCAACAACGGAACCTTCTAGCTCCATGAACAAAAATTTCCTGTTTCAAATCAAGAGGTGCTTCCTTCGCTCAATATTTTGATATGCAGAATCCATTGTGTGTATGTAGAGATGTCAATGGTCTGATGATGCAGCTAGGTGTACAACATAACCACAGGAGTGACGACTATTTATTGACTCCAGTAAAACCAGCTTGAAAGCAGTACTGCTGCATAATGGCAATGCATGTCCATCGGTACTTTTCGCTTACGCAGTAGACAAGAAATAAACTTATGAAACCATGGCTTTGCTGCTAGAGGCAATCAAATATAAGGATCATGAATGGCAGGTTTGCTGTGATTTAAAAGTTTCTGCACTCCTCACAGGTTTACAGGCTGGATTCAAGAAATACTGCTGCTTTTTGTGCCTTTTGGACAGTCGTGACACCAAGAATCACTATACAGTCATGGAATGGCCTATAAGGAAGTCATATGTTCCTGGAAACGTAAATGTGAACAATACCCCATTGGTTGAGCCTGATAAAATCATTTTGCCTCCCCTTCATATCAAGATGGGCTTTATCAAGGACTTTGTAACAGCTCTGGATAAAGAAGGCGAGGCCTTAAATCACTTAAAAGAAAAGTTTCCCAAATTAAGTGAGGCAAATCAAGAGGTGCTTCCTTCGCTCAATATTTTGATATGCAGAATCCATTGTGTGTATGTAGAGATGTCAATGGTCTGATGATGCAGCTAGGTGTACAACATAACCACAGGAGTGACGACTATTTATTGACTCCAGTAAAACCAGCTTGAAAGCAGTACTGCTGCATAATGGCAATGCATGTCCATCGGTACTTTTCGCTTACGCAGTAGACAAGAAATAAACTTATGAAACCATGGCTTTGCTGCTAGAGGCAATCAAATATAAGGATCATGAATCACTATACAGTCATGGAATGGCCTATAAGGAAGTCATATGTTCCTGGAAACGTAAATGTGAACAATACCCCATTGGTTGAGCCTGATAAAATCATTTTGCCTCCCCTTCATATCAAGATGGGCTTTATCAACATAAATATACCAAACTCACAGATATCCAATTAGCTGCTTGGTCTTCTTTTAAAGCAATATTGAAGGGCTTTTTGGGTAACAGAAAAGACAAAAACTATGTTACCATTGTGAATGATCTGTTGGACAACTATGGGAACATGTGGTGTAGGATGTCAATTAAAATTGACTTTTTTCATTCTCACCTTGACTTCTTCCAGGAAAATTTGGGAGCCGTAAGCGAAGAGCATGGTAAACGCTTTCACCGAGACATTCTTACCATGGAACACCGTTACCAAGGCCATTGGAACCCTTCGATGGTGGATGACAACTGCTGGGATCTTATTAGGGAGAGTGATGAAAGGGCAAAAAAACTCAAGAAAAACTGAAATACTGGAGATATCACAGTGAAGTGCCAAAGAAACTAGTATAGGCATGCGTATTCAAATACTGGGATATGTAAACACACAGAATACGGCGCTGCGGTCGGCAATGCCTATATAAGAAAGTGTCTGGCGCAGTTGTTAGATCGGTTACTGCTGCTACAATGGCAGGTTGTTAAGATTTAAGTGAGTTTGAACGTGGTGTTATAGTTGGTGCGTGAGCTATGGGACACAGCATCTCCGAGGTAGCGATGAAGTGGGGATTGTCCCGTACAACCATTTCACGAGTGTACCGTGAATATCAGGAATCCAATAAAACATCAAATCTCCGACATCGCAGCGGCCGGAAAAAGATCCTGCAAGAACAGTACCAACGGCGACCGAAGAGAACCGTTCAACGTGACAGAAGTGCACCCTTCCGCAAATTGCTGCATATTTCAATTCTGGATCATCAACAAGTATCAGCGTGGGAAACCTTCAACGAAACATCCTCGATATGGGATTTCGGAGCCGAAGGCCCTTCATGTACCGTTGATGACTGCACGACACAAAGCTTTACGCCTCGCCAAGGCCCGTCAACACCGACATTGGACTGTTGATGGCTGGAAACAAGTTGCCTGGTCGGACGAGTCTCGTTTGAAATTGTCTCTAGCGGATGGATGTGTACGTGCACGGAGAAAACCTTATGAGTCCATGGACCCTGCATGCCAGCAGGCGACTGTTTGAGCTTGTGGAGACTCTTAACGGTGTGGGTTGTGTGCAGTTGGAGTGATATAGGACCCCTGATACGACTCTGACAGGTGGCACATACGTAAGCGTCCTGTCTGATCACCTGCATCCATTCATCTCCATTCTGCATTCCGACGGACTTGGGCAATTCCAGCAGAACAATACGACATGCCACACGTCCAGAATTGCTACAGAGTGCCTCCAGGAACACTTCTGAGTCCAAGCACTTCCGCTGGCCACCAGACTCCCCAGACATATCTGGGTTGCTTTGGAACTTTCTGTTCAGAAGAGATCTCCACCCCTTCGTAATCTTACGGATTTATGGGCTTACACAGTATTAGGCAGTTTCTTTGGCTCTTCATTCGATATGTCAATGCAGGTGCAAACGCAATAATGGCCTTACGAAACATCGATTATTCAAGAATTTGTAAAGCAGACATAGCTGCATATAATTTCACAAAAGAGGTGAGAAAACAAAGGAGAGACAAGAATAAAAGAAGAAGAGATGCCTATGATTCATATGATACTGAATATGGTACAGGAAAATATTGATTTTAGAAACTGTTATAAAATTTGTAAATAAGACACAAATAAAATTTTAGACCAATTTTTCTTAAAACTACATTTTTGTCAGATGTTAATAGTGTGTCTGAATGTGCACTAAAATGAAGCAATAATTACTAGAAATCTGCTTTCCAAGTTTGAAGGTTCTATTTTTTACTTGTTTTGAAAGGTGTCTAAACACCCTCAAATCTTGCATTGCCATCATAGAGGAAATTGCTCGCGTCTGTCTCCCCTTTAGATGAAATTGTATGGAGAACTCAAAGCCAGAACTTTAAAGTTCATCTTCTACAAGAAGAAACCATAAGGAATTTATACCAACAAAGACTCTCACTTTAACTGCAAATGATTGATCCTAAAGACAATACTGAAGAAGAATCGTAAATATTAAATTCAGCAATGTTGAAAATGACTAATGATGTACTAGGGAAAAATTAAAACATTAAACGGGAAAAGGGGTTTGAAAATACGGAAATAGCTGTAAGTATTCAAGAAAAATAAAATGTATATAACGCCTATTTACAAACAAGCACGAACGAAATATGGAAAATACATAAAAAGAATAGAAATAAAACAAAAATCTTAATGAAAAGGAACCATACTAAATCGTGGAAAAATTCACTGAGAATGTTTAAGTTGACATTCACGTAAGAAAGAATATAGAGTTTAATCTTATGTAACATATGAATATAAGGGAGAAAGACAGAGCAAAGATTAACATGATAACAGAAAGTCAAGGGATACAACACTACAGAAAGTTATGATCTGATGAATACAGCGAGGAAAGTTATTATGTAAAAAATGGTAATAGAATAGACATAAAAGAATCAAAAGGAGCAAGAAATGAATTAAAAATCGGTAAGTTACTGGCCAGGACGCCCTGTCATACTCAACCCTTAGGCATCACTGTATGCAGATATGGAGGGGCATGTGGTCAGCACACCGTTCTTTTCGTGACCTGTGTCGCTACTTCTTAGCGAAGTAGCTCCTTATTTGGCCTCACAAGAGCTGAGTTCACACCACTTGCTAACGGCACTCGACAGACTCGTACGGTGACCCGTCTAAGTGCTAGCCAAGCCCGACAGTGCTTACCTTCAGTGATCTGACGGGAACTGGAGTTACCACTGCAGCAAGGCTGCTAGCCCGGACATAATTAACACTAAATTAATAAAATACAGCTATAATTTAAGAATTTTTTTCTCCATTTTTTAACATGTCTTGGAATTGAATAATGGAACAGAGCAACAGTTGTTTCTATATTTAAAAATGCAGCAGGAAAGACATAGGAAATTACAAACGAAAAAGTTTTCTTAACACTAAATTAATAAAATACATCTATAATTTAAGAATTTTTCCTCCATTTTTCAAACGTCTTGGAAGAGCTGTTCCATAATTGAATAATTGTTTCTATATTTAAAAAATGCAGCAGGAAAGACATAGGAAATTACAAAGGAAAAAGTTTTCTAAACACAGGATTTAAAATATGTGGGAAAATTATTAATCAAAGATTGCAAATTATTACTCATGCAATAATTTCAGAACACTCGGGCCGCAGGAAGGGGCGTTGGTGTAATGATAATATACTTATAATAAGATAAACTATTGAAAATGTCAGGAATTTGGCTTAGAAAAGAATAGAGCACATTGATTACCAAAAAGTCTTTGATAACGTAAAAAGAACCCTTCTGAGAAAAATATTAGAAGTGAAAGGTTTTCCTAAACACTGTATTAATTTCATAAAGAGTCAGTAGTAGGATAAAGCCATTCCCAGAGCACTTTTGATATCAAATTGAGATCAAATTATTATGTAATATAATTAGATAATTAATTACTCCCACCCTATGATGATGTCATAGGTTTTCCCCCAGCCACCAACTGGGTCCCTCCCCCTCCCCTCCCATTCCTCCCACCTCTGGAAATGGCAGGAAATTGAAATTTTGGCGAGAAATTCAAAAAATGGCGGGAAATTCAAATTTTTTGGCAGGAATATCCATTTCTGTGTGTCACCTTGATTTTCAGAGACCCAACTGAGCTAGTTCACAACACCACCACCTCCAGAGGACACCATTTGACTTCCACCACTGCCCCTCTGCCCCTCTCCCCCTCTCCTCCACCCCCTCCCCAACTGTCCCTTCCCCTCACCTTCCCATCTGGAAACTGGTTGGAAAAGTCTGTGCTGGATTGCCAGATAGGACAGATGCAAGTCTTTGTTTTGTATGCAGAGCAGAATACTGTTTATTAAACTAGCTCTGTCCAGTTTCATAAATAACTGCTGGTTATGGAGGGGATATTTTCATAGTTAGTCTAGCACTAGAGAGTTTCTACAACCAGTCTACTCAATATCCACACATGGGAAAGGTGAATAATAACGATAGGACAGCATGCTAACACTGAAGTGCAGAGAAGTAGCCTCCTATTGATCTACAAGTGAACAGCTGCTGCTGCCGCTGCTAAGAACATAAGCATGGGTAATAATAATATGAGAACAGTGACTCTCTGTCACACTACCCCTGTTTTTTCTTGTTTATCGTGATTTCCTGATAAAAGGGGGACACAAGAACATAATAGGGGGAGACAACGTGGGTTAAAATAGACACTGATAGGAGATGTTCATTCTGGGACAGTTACGAAGTCCACATAAAGATAATAAATACTGTGGGCAATGTGCGTAGCATGTAAAATACACTGAAGTCTCATGCATAAGTTAAAAGTTTGCCACAGCATTAAAACACACCAGAATGATGACACTTGAAAACCACTGCATGACACAGATCACACACAACAGAGTAAAAACTGCTGGGAGGGACTTGTTGAGGGAGGGGAGGCCTGAGAGGAGGGAAAAGAAGGGGGAGGAGGGGGCAGCAGAGGAGGGGGACTGAAGGGGATGGGATGAAAAGAAAGGGGGTCAAGGGGAGCACCAAGGGGCTGGAGATGTGTGGGATCGGAGAGGGAAGACGTCAGAAGGGAGTGTGGAGATATGGAAGGGGTGCTATGGAAAGGGGAGTGTTGGAGGAAGGAAAAAACCGCTCAGGGGAAGGGAAAAGGAAGGGAGAGGGAGCCCTGAGGAGGAGGAGGAGGAGGGGAAGGTGTGGTTAGAGTGGTAGATATCAGAGCAAAGCTCATCATCAAGGAGAGGTGGGCACTGGAAGGTATGTTGATAAAGGAGGTGGAAGGTGTGGAGATGAAGAGAAGGCAGGACAGAACGGTAAAGGCGAGGCAATGGGCTGGGGGTAGAAAGGATAGGTTACACCAGGGGGTGGGGAGGTTCAAGTGGTGATGATGTAGAGGGTTTGGATGTGTTTGTAGAAAAGGAGAAGATGTGAGGAGGGGATTAGGTCACAGAGGATCTGTGCGGGGGATGGGAGGCAGATATGGAAAGCCAGGTGTAATGCATGGCATTCAAGGATTTGGAGGACTGTATAGAATCTGCGTGGGGTAGAAATCCAGTTGACACTGCTATATCAAAGGATGGGACAGATCAAGGATTTGTAGGTGTGAAGGATGGTGGAAGGATGTGGGCCCCGTGTCTGGCCAGTTTCAGGAGTCAGAGTCTATTGTGGGCTTTGGGTTGAATCATAAGGTGATGGGGAGTCCAGGTGAGGTGATGGTCAAGGATGAGGCCAAGGTATTTCAGGATAGGATTGAGGCTGATAGGACGAACATAAATAGCAAGGTAAAAATCGTAGAGCCAGAAGGAAGGGTAGTACATCCTACAATGATTGCCTGGTTCTTGGAAGGGTTGATGAAAAGAAGGTATTAGTTGCACCAGGCGGTGAACTGGTCGAGGTGGATTTGAAGGGTACGTTGGGATCAGTGATGTATGAGATAGGGGGCCAGGAAGACGGTGCCATCAGCAAACTGGAGGAGGTGAACAGGCAGGGAGGTTTGGGCATATCTGCAGTATACAGGAGATAGTTAAGATAGGAAAGGATGGAGCCTTGGGACATGCCCACGGTGGGATAGTATGTAGTGGAGTTGGTTTTGTGGATAGTGACATAGGAGGGACCACGGGAGAGAAAGGAAGCAACGAGGTGAACGAAATTGGTGGGAAGGGTGTAGGTCTAGAGTTTAAAGAGGATCCCAGGGTGCCAGACATGTTCATAGGCTTTCTGGAGGTCGAGAGTAACAAATGTGTGGAACTAAAGGAGTCATAAATGTGATATTTGAAACTTCTCTGTGCTGTTACCTTAAGAGACTTCGCATGTGGCAGAGCATTTGGTTTCTTAGTGAGTTAGAAAGTGAGGAGGCATCCTGTGACAGAGGTCGACCTTAGCATCCCGTCATGAGAGTTTAATATTCTAGTCCTGTGATGCATGACGTAACAGATATTAAGCTGATTAGAACAGATTTTTTTACCTGACATAAAATACTTAGAAGTAATATAGCCTAGGCCATACTATTACAGAATTTCCAAAACAATTCAATTAACGATACTTTAGCGGTATGGAAACGCCTGTATGTCCTGATATCTTCTGTATTCGAAAATATATCGAATAAAAGGAAGAAATCTACATTTTGTGTGAGAAATTCGATATGCATGGGCAACAACATCACTGTCTGGGATTCGGTAAAGTGGATTTTTTAAACTGGGCGGACCGTCTACGTCGGGGTGAAACTGGTTAGAACTGCAATATACAGGGCTATTACAAATGATTGAAGCGATTTCATAAATTCACTGTAGCTCCATTCATTGACATATGGTCACGACACACTACAGATATGTAGAAAAACTCATAAAGTTTTGTTCGGCTGAAGCCGCACTTCAGGTTTCTGCCGCCAGAGCGCTCGAGAGCGCAGTGAGACAAAATGGCGACAGGAGCCGAGAAAGCGTATGTCGTGCTTGAAATGCACTCACATCAGTCAGTCACAACAGTGCAACGACACTTAAGGACGAAGTTCAACAAAGATCCACCAACTGTTAACTCCATTCGGCGATGGTATGCGCAGTTTAAAGCTTCTGGATGCCTCTGTAAGGGGAAATCAACGGGTCGGCCTGCAGTGAGCGAAGAAACGGTTGAACGCGTGCGGGCAAGTTTCACGCGTAGCCCGCTGAAGTCGACGAATAAAGCAAGCAGGGAGCTAAACGTACCACAGCCGACGGTTTGGAAAATCTT
The DNA here is from genome assembly GCF_023898315.1 of Schistocerca nitens. Taxonomy (NCBI): domain Eukaryota; kingdom Metazoa; phylum Arthropoda; class Insecta; order Orthoptera; family Acrididae; genus Schistocerca; species Schistocerca nitens. Next base: position 328,665,755 of record NC_064615.1, on the reverse strand, counting down.
ACGGAAAAGGCTAAAGCAGAAGCCTTACCGTTTACAATTGCTACCAGCCCTGACACCCGATGTCAAAGTCAAACGCTTTGAATTTTCGGCGCGGTTGCAGCAGCTCATGGGAGAGGATGCGTTCAGTGCGAAACTTGTTTTCAGTGATGAAGCAACATTTTTTCTTAATGGTGAAGTGAACAGACACAATGTGCGAATCTGGGCGGTAGAGAATCCTCACGCATTCGTGCAGCAAATTCGCAATTCACCAAAAGTTAACGTGTTTTGTGCAATCTCACGGTTTAAAGTTTACGGCCCCTTTTTCTTCTGCGAAAAAAAAAAAAAACGTTACAGGACACGTGTATCTGGACATGCTGGAAAATTGGCTCATGCCACAACTGGAGACCGACAGCGCCGACTTCATCTTTCAACAGGATGGTGCTCCACCGCACTTCCATCATGATGTTCGGTATTTCTTAAACAGGAGATTGGAAAACCGATGGATCGGTCGTGGTGGAGATCATGATCAGCAATTCATGTCATGGCCTCCACGCTCTCCCGACTTAACCCCATGCGATTTCTTTCTGTGGGGTTATGTGAAAGATTCAGTGTTTAAACCTCATCCACCAAGAAACGTGCCAGAACTGCGAGCTCGCATCAACGATGCATTCGAACTCATTGATGGGGACATGCTGCGCCGAGTGTGGGAGGAACTTGATTATCGGCTTGATGTCTGCCGAATCACTAAAGGGGCGCATATCGAACATTTGTGAATGCCTAAAAAAACTTTTCGAGTTTTTGTATGTGTGTGCAAAGCATTGTGAAAATATCTCAAATAATAAAGTTATTGTAGAGCTGTGATATCGCTTCAATCATTTGTAATAACCCTGTACATCCAAGCAGTTGCTGCTTGATTCGCAGTGTGCCGCAGCTGGTGGAAGGAGTAGTCACTAGGAGTCAGCGACTGGAAGTCGCAGATTATCTCGGCCTGTGACAGGCAGTTATGTTCAAAGAATGTGCTGACATGTCTGCTCTTGCCTGCTGCAACAGGGGCTAGTGAAGTGACCACTGTGCTGGGTGAGTGGCAACAGAAGTGGATGTGTGTTGTGAGAAGATGAAGGGTATTTCCACTGGACGATTATTCCCCCATGTAATTTGATGTGTTGACTGCTTGGTGACAGTGTCTCTGACCTCTGAATATTCAGTAAGGCCAGTGTCCGCATGCCAGGGGATGGGTGTGCAGCTAGTTACATAGCCGATTTGTGTGTGGGTCTCTCCTCACCAGCGTCCGTGAGACAATGCGTTGCCTCTGTCGGTGGCAGACAGTACGACTGCGGCTCCTGGCAGTCAGCAGACGGTGTGCTGTTTGTGACTGGGAGTGTGTGTGATCAGTTGGATTTTTTCACCTGATACGTTTAGTGGAAACGTTGCGGTGGAGAAGTGTGTTTGTGTTCTCAGACATCGGTGCATAAAAGATCTCAGATATATTTAGCACTACAATCTATTTGTGGCGGAGATTTAATTACTTGATTTGCATATTGTTTGTGTGTTTGTTTTTATTATGAAGGAGGACCATCTTAAGGTGGTCGTGAGTGTTCTAACCGATCTGTTTGACTGCTGTAAATTGTTAAACAATTAATTTGACAGAGTGGTGCAAATGGATTATTTCCCTCTATTTTTGATACTGAAATTGTGTCATCTCTCCCTTTGTCACCAGCATTAGCCAATAAGAACACAGTATTCCGAGGAGAGACGAAAACCTCCATCTTTGTGTTTGGAGTCATTAGTTCACACAAACAGGAAGTGGTCTCTTGAGAGAGACAGAGACAGGAAGCGAGTCCGTGGTTGGTGGTATTTAGTACTGTAATCTGTAATTAGGACACTGAGTGGTTTTTGACCTTCGTGGCGGCACCTAGACGATAGACACACATGCAGTAGACCCCAAACAGTGGCTAATGTACAGCACTGCATTCCGTTCCATGGTGCTTACAGTTATGGTGTCATGGCAAGCAGGTTAGGGGGTGCAGTTGTGAGCTCTACCCAAGTAGGGGATACCATCTGCCACAAACTGATTAAATAGAAAATATGCGTCAATATATTTTCGACATAGACATGAATTTCGTGTCGTGAGATTTTTCATCTCCAGCACAGAGCGAGCCAATTTCTCCTGGGAGGCTTGGGGACAGAGGGGGCGAGGTGTGTTTGGGTGGGACGTTCTCTGGTAGGGCATTGTGCAGTAGCTCAGTCGATCCCTGCATATCAAGGATGCGCACACACAAAAAATTTCCAACAATACAACTCTTCCAATCTGCAGCAGCGTAATTACATAATTAGGACTTATAGATTCTGTGTGTGATCTTTCCTGGCGAATAAATAGGCCCAACCCCTGAAAATTGAACTTTATAAATAAATAGTATACCCTCTGCTGTGTAAGTGACATTGAATTCAATTACATTTCATGAGATCCTTCCTCTGCAGTACAGACTGAGTCCTTTTCCCTCCAATTTCCAGATGGGGAGGGGAGGGGGGAATTAATTAATTGGTCGATTTAATTAATTAGTCAAAGTGTGCATGTATTGGTGAGAGGGGAAAGTGTTTGGGGTTTTGGTTCAAATGGTTCAAATGGCTCTAAGCACTATGGGCCTTAACATCTGGGGTCATCAGTCCCCTAGACTTAGAATTACTTAAACCTAACTAACCTAAGGACATCACACACATCCATGCCCGAGGCAGGATTCAAAACTGCGACCTTAGCAGCAGCGCGGTTCCGGACTGAAGCACCTAGAACCGCTGGGCCACAGCGGCCGGGGATTGGGGTTTCCCCAGAGGGGTGGGGGAGGAGGAGGGGGAGGGGTGTGTAGTTTCTCAGAACGACAAATTATCCCCATGGGGTCATTTATCAATCCCTAGAGGCTTACAGGACAAAGTGCGAGTGGATTTTAGTGAACGTTTTATTACCACACGCTATTCTTTAAATACAATCGAAACTGAAATACGCTAAGTGCGTATCTCTGATGGTTAATGCATCGAATCACAAAATGTTAAAATTGGTCCCGATTACAGTCAGATATTTCACTCCGACCGAAGGTAGACAGTGTAAAATAATCTTTTTCAGAATATTGGTGGAGAAAGAAGAATTATAGCTACTTCTGTCCTGGGCGTCTTAAGAAAGCATAATTTAGTTGACAAGATCTTCGCGTTTTGTGCAGATAACTGTAACACTAATTTTGGTGAGTAAAAAAGGGCTGGGGCAAACATATTTTATTCCAAATTGAACAGTGCGCTCAAAATGAACATTCAGTAGTTGGTTGTGTAACCTATGGGATGAAAACAGTAAACAAAGAAGTGCAGACATTCTTCCTATTGATATAGAAAATGTTTCAATGTTTCCATATTTATATCGTGCATGTGGAAGAAATGAAATCATCTTGCAATTTTATTGCTACTGAATATAAGCAGGTTCTGGGTGGTGTTAAAACTAGATGGTTGTCATCGGTACAAGAAGTTACAAGACTTACTGATATGTATGAACCTCTAAAGTCTTATTTCATGTCTCAGGATAGTTGTCCTACACTGAAAAACATTTTTTGGGAACCCACAGTCACTTCTTTAGCATAATTTCACAGAAAGCCAACTGAAAATGTTTTCAAATTCAATGCAAACGTTGGACAGCATCAAACTTTCTGTTATTGAATCTGCTGAGGAACGTGCATTGCTTAAAATAAAAACCAATAACAGGAATTGAAGTAATTTTTGAACTTCAATGTTAATTAATTTAGAAAATGAAGGTGTTTTCACACACTCAAAATATGAATTTTAGAAGAGTATCATTAAATACTTTTTTAAAGTATTTAGAAAAATGGATTTCTCCATACAAGCCTCTGAAATCATATCATTGGCTAAAAGTGAAAAATTCTGTATCTTGGGATGAGGTTCAAAAAGTCTGAAAAATCTTAAGACAGTAAATTCAGGTTCAACGATTGAGGCAATGAAGGTGATTCATTTGATGACGTAGAACATATGAAGAAAACTGTTTCTGGAAAATTGCAGAATGGGAAAATTTTTTTTGTGAATACAGCTAAGAGATAGTGTTACGTATTTTCAGATACTTAAAAATGTAGGCATTTCGTGTCCAAACATAGAGGTGCTTGTTACTTTTGCTCTTGCTATACCATGCACAAATGCTATTGCAGAAAGAGTCTTTTCAATTAATAACTCTCTTTGGATTGACCAAACGTTTTTTCCTACCGCAGCTATTGAAGTAATTGCAATCGTTAATACTCATTTTCATTAAGTTAGCAGTAAGTAACTCTACAACCTCATACTAAGCAATCAAAAACTCTAGCAAGATATCAAACCTTCAGGTAAGCACAAAGTTAATAGTGACGTTCCTGTTTCAGAAGTCGCAAGTTCACTTTCAGTAGTATTTGATGTCTATGAAACTGTTTTTTTTTTTTTTTAATTCTGGCAGAATTCTTGGAAATACTTCATGTACTATAACATGATTCAGTGTCGTGATTCATATGTTGTTAAGTACGTAATTCAAATAAATGCATATTTGTGTGTATAAATGTTAGTTTCAATTTGTCTTATTAGAGCAGCAATGATATATATATATATATATATATATATATATATATATATATATATATATATATATATATATACACTCCTGGAAATTGAAATAAGAACACCGTGAATTCATTGTCCCAGGAAGGGGAAGCTTTATTGACGCATTCCTGGGGTCAGATACATCACATGATCACACTGACAGAACCACAGGCACATAGACACAGGCAACAGAGCATGCACAATGTCGGCACTAGTACAGTGTATATCTACCTTTCGCAGCAATGCAGGCTGCTATTCTCCCATGGAGACGATCGTAGAGATGCTGGATGTAGTCCTGTGGAACGGCTTGCCATGCCATTTCCACCTGGCGCCTCAGTTGGACCAGCGTTCGTGCTGGACGTGCAGACCGCGTGAGACGACGCTTCATCCAGTCCCAAACATGCTCAATGGGGGACAGATCCGGAGATCTTGCTGGCCAGGGTAGTTGACTTACACCTTCTAGAGCACGTTGGGTGGCACGGGATACAAGCGGACGTGCATTGTTCTGTTGGAACAGCAAGTTCCCTTGCCGGTCTAGGAATGGTAGAACGATGGGTTCGATGACGGTTTGGATGTACCGTGCACTATTCAGTGTCCCCTTGACGATCACCAGTGGTGTACGGCCAGTGTAGGAGATCGCTCCCCACACCATGATGCCGGGTGTTGGCCCTGTGTGCCTCGGTCGTATGCAGTCCTGATTGTGGCGCTCACCTGCACGGCGCCAAACACGCATACGACCATCATTGGCACCAAGGCAGAAGCGACTCTCATCGCTGAAGACGACACGTCTCCATTCGTCCCTCCATTCACGCCTGTCGCGACACCACTGGAGGCGGGCTGCACGATGTTGGAGCGTGAGCGGAAGACGGCCTAACGGTGTGCGGGACCGTAGCCCAGCTTCATGGAGACGGTTGCGAATGGTCCTCGCCGATACCCCAGGAGCAACAGTGTCCCTAATTTGCTGGGAAGTGGCGGTGCGGTCCCCTACGGCACTGCGTAGGATCCTACGGTCTTGGCGTGCATCCGTGCGTCGCTGCGGTCCGGTCCCAGGTCGACGGGCACGTGCACCTTCCGCCGACCACTGGCGACAACATCGATGTACTGTGGAGACCTCACGCCCCACGTGTTGAGCAATTCGGTGGTACGTCCACCCGGCCTCCCGCATGCCCGCTATACGCCCTCGCTCAAAGTCCGTCAACTGCACATACGGTTCACGTCCACGCTGTCGCGGCATGCTACCAGTGTTAAAGACTGCGATGGAGCTCCGTATGCCACGGCAAACTGGCTGACACTGACGGCGGCGGTGCACAAATGCTGCGCAGCTAGCGCCATTCGACGGCCAACACCGCGGTTCCTGGTGATATATATATATATATATTAAGTCTATTTTTTTTTTTTTTGTAACTAGCGTCAAGCTTCTTCGTTTCATCTTTCAGAAATGTCCCGTCTTTTTTACATGAAACACCTGGTCACCCTATTCCAGATTCGAATGTCTGTCTATACAGTAATATCGGGAGAAGTTATCGAGGAATAACCAGACAAATACAGCCCTTCGAACTAGCAGAACCACCGTAAATTATCAAGCCATCTAGTTATATGCCGGCCGGTGTGGCCGAGTGGCTCTAGACGCTTCAGTCTGGAACTGCGCAACCGCTACGGTCGCAGGTTCGAATCCTGCCTCGGGCATGGATGTGTGTAGTGTCCTCAGGTCAGTTAGGTTTAAGTAGTTCTAAGTTCTAGGGGACTGGTGACCTCAGATGTTAAGTCCCATAGTGCTCAGAGCCATTTGAACCATCTAGTTACATCGCTGCGGTGGTGCAGCGGGTAGAGCGCTGGATGCCAGCCCTGCCCGGCGAGAGCCGGGATTTTTCTTCGTCCCAGTCTCTCGTAAACGGCCTGATTTCAAATTGCATACGGGGGGGGGGGGATGAAAGGTGGAAGGGGGGATAGTTCTCTACCTTCCCCCTCCTAGTGCCTCGGAGGAAGAAAGGCTGCAGTCTACCTACAGTCAGGCCAGGTGTATTTATCGTGTGATGTGTTAGCATACGCGAAGGACGAGATTCGCCGCGTCTTCGACTGTTTTCTTTCCTGAAACCGTACTACAGGGACTCGTGCCAAGTGACTGTGATCTTCGAGCGGCTTACATACAAGCGTCAAGAGTGGCAGCTGACAAATGGAGAGAGCGGTGACCAAACGACTGGCCGCCCACGGAGAGCCGCGGTCTGCAGCTGCCGGTGGGCAGTGTGGGCGCGGCCTGCAGGGGAAGGGGCGGGGCGGGGAGGGGCGGCCAGTGGCGCCTGGCGGCCGGCGGGGAATGCGCGTGACGTCACACACCTGGCGCCAGCCGGCCGCGCCGCGCCGCGCCGACTGCAGCCTCCCGCGGCGCCAGGTGCTGTCTCCTGCCGATCCTTCCACTGCAGCCCTTCTGCCGGAGCTCCTGGTCGCTTATACACCGGACCTCTGTCGCTGTCGCCCCGCTCAGAGCCTCCACACTCTCGTATACCGTAAACTGAATATACACTACTGGCCATTAAAATTCCTACACCAAGAAGAAATCCAGATATCCAGATGATTAACGGGTATTCATTGGACAAATATATTATACTAGAAGTGACATGTGATTACATTTTCACGCAATGTTGGTGCATAGATTCTAGAAATCAGTACCCAAAACAACCGCCTCTGGCCGTAATAACGGCCTTGATACGCCGGGGCATTGAGTCAAACAGAGCTTTGATGGCGGGTACAGGTACAGCTGCCCATGCTGCTTCAACACGATACCATGGTTCATCAAGAGTGGTGACTGGCGTATTGTAACGAGCCAGTTGCTCGGCCACCATTGACCACACATTTTCAATTGGTCAGAGATCTGGAGAATATGCTGGCCAGGCCAGCAGTCGAACATTTTCTGTATCCAGAAAGGCCCATACAGGACCTGCAACATGGGTCGTGCATTATCATGCTGAAATGTAGGGTTCCGCAGGGATCGAATGAAGGTTAGAGACAGCCAGCCGGAGTGGTCGAGCGGTTCTAGGCTCTACAGTCTGGAACCGCGCGACCTCTACGGTCGCAGGTTCGAATCTTGCCTCGGGCATGGATGTGTGTGATGTCCTTAGGTTAGTTAGGTTTAAGTAGTTCTAAATTCTAGGGGACCGATGACCTCAGCAGTTAAGTCCCATAGTTCCCAGAGCCATTTTTTGAAGGGTAGAGCCACTGGTCGTAACACATCTGAAAGGTAACGTCCACTGTTGAAAGTGCCGTCAATGCGAACAAGAGGTGACCGAGACATGTAACCAATAGCATCCCATACCATCACGCCGGGTGATACGCCAGTATGGTGATGACGAATACACGCTTCCAATGTGCGTTCACCGCGATGTCGCCAAACACGGATGCGACCATCGTGATGCTGTAAACAGAACCAGGGTTCATCCGAAAATATGCCGTTTTGCCATTCTAGCACCCAGACTCGTCGTTGAGTACACCATCGCAGGCGCTCCTGTCTGTAACGCAGCGTCAAGGGTAACCGCAGCCATGGTCTGCGAGCTGATAGTCCGTGCTGCTGCAAACGTCCTCGAACTGTTCGTGCAGATGGTTGCCGTCTTGCAAACGTCCCCATCTGTTGGCTCAGGGATCGAGACGTGGCTGCACGATTCGATACAGCCATGCAGATAAGATGCCTGTCATCTCGAATGCTAGTGATACGAGGCCGTTGGGATCCAGCACGGCGTTCCGCATTACCCATCTGAACCCACCGATTCCATATTCTGCTAATAGTCATTGGATCTCGACCAACGCTACCAGTAATGTCGCGATACGATAAACCGCAATCGCGGTAGGCTACAATTCGACCTTTATCAAAGTCGGAAACGTGATGGTACGCATTTCTCCCCCTTACACGAGGCATCACAAAAACCTTTCACCAGGCAACGCCGGTCAATTGCTGTTTGTGTATGAGAAATAGGTTGGAAACTTTCCTCATGTCAGCACGTTCTAGGTGTCGCCACCGGCGCCAACCTTGTGTGAATGCTCTGAAAAGCTAATCATTTGCATATCACAGCACCTTGTTGCTGTCGGTTAAATTTCGCGTCTGTAGCACGTCATCTTCGTGGTGTAGCAATTTTAATGGCCAGTGGTGTACTTTGTCCAATCGTACAACCAAAGTTTTACAGCTCTCTCCTGGCTCTCATTTGAGTGTTTGGTATATACTGTTTGCTGGTAAAGATCCATAATATTCGAAACTGTCGAACCTGTTACGACTCATAATTGTATATGAAAAATTGTGATAAAATCTGGTTGTGGAAAATCCACCTATGTCACAGCAAAGCCGTCAGTGTTTAGAACTGTATCATGTGTGTTAATCGATTAGTTCTGAAAACAGACCATCAATTAATTTTTTGTCCGCATTTATACACTGAAGAGCGATAGAAACTGGTACTCCTGCCTAATATCGCGTAGGGCCCCAGCGAGCACGCAAAAGTGCCGCAACACGGCGTGGAATGGACTCGACTAATGTCTGAGGTAGTGCTGGAGGGAACTGACACCGTGAAACCTGCAGGGCTGTCCATAAATCACTAAGACTACAAGGGGGTGGAGATCTCTTCTGAACATCACGTTGCAAGACATCCCTGATATGCTCAATAATGTTCATGTCTGGGGAGTTTGGTGGCCAGCGGGAGTGTTTAAATTCAGAAGAGTGTTCCTGGAGCCACTCTGTGGCAATTCTGGACGTGTGGCATGTCGCATTGCTTAAGTCCGTCGGAATGCACAATGGACATGAATGGATGCAGGTGATCGGACAGCATGCTTTTGATCATGTCACCTGTCAGAGTCGTTTCTAGACGTATCAGGGGTCCCATAGCATTCCAACTGCACACGCCCCACACCATTACAGAGCTTCCACCAGCTTCAACAGTACCCTGCTCACATGCAGGGTCTATGGATTCATGAGGTTTCCATGCCCGTACACGTCCATCCGCCGGATACAATTTGAAATGAGACTCGTCCGACCAGGCAACATGTTTCCAGTTATCAACAGAGCAATGTCAGTGTTGACGGGCCCAGGCGAGGCCGACAGCTTTGTGTCGCGCAGACATCAAGGGTACACGAGTCGGCCTTCGGCTCCAAAATCCCATATCGATAGTGTTTCGTTGAATGTTTCTCAGGCTGACGCTTGTTGCTGGTCCAACATAGAAATATGCAGCAATTTGCGGAAGGGCTGCACTTCTGTCACCTTGCACGATTCTCTTCAGTCGTAGTTGGTCCCGTTCTTACAGGATCTTTTTCCGGCAGCAGCGATGTCGGAGATTTGACGTTTTACCGGATTCCTGATATTCACGGTACACCCGTGAAATGCTCATACAGGAAAACCCCCACTTAATCACTACCTCGGAGATGCTGTGTCCCATCGCCCGTGTGCCGACTATAACACCACGTTCAAACTTACTGAAATATCGATAACCTGCTGTTGTAGCAGCAGTAACCGATCTAACAACTGCGCAAGACACTTGTTGTCTTACACAGGTGCCGTGCGGGTTTAGCCGAGCGGTCTCAGGCGCTGCAGTCATGGACTGTGCGGCTGATCCCGGTGGAGGCTCGATTCCTCCCTCGGGCATGGGCGTGTGTGTGTGTGTGTGTGTGTGTGTTTGACCTTAGGATAATTTAGGTTAAGTAGTGTGTAAGCTTAGGGACTGATGACCTTAGCAGTTAAGTCCCATAAGATTTCACAGACATTTGAACATTTTCTTACACAGGTATTGCTGACCGCAACACCATATTGTGCCTGTTTACATGTCTCTATATTTGATTACGCTTGCCTATACGAATTTCTTTGGCACTTCACTGTATATCTACCAGCATATTACGATTTCTGAGCCCGCATCTCGTGGTCGTGCGGTAGCGTTCTCGCTTCCCACGCCCGGGTTCCCGGGTTCGATTCCCGGCGGGGTCAGGGATTTTCTCTGCCTCGTGATGGCTGGGTGTTGTGTGCTGTCCTTAGGTTAGTTAGGTTTAAGTAGTTCTAAGTTCTACGGGACTGATGACCATAGATGTTAAGTCCCATAGTGCTCAGAGCCATTTGAACCGTTTTTGAACGATTTCTGAGGTCATGTTGACCTACTTGATTTCTCTGTTTTGCGACTATTTTGACCATCGGTCATTGTTACTCCAGGATTACAGATACGAAGTTTTTTAAACAGTGTTGATACCAGTACAGTGTTGGATTAAGAAATACGAAAATTAACCATCGCTTTATGGACGAAGACTCATTTGTAATTGTTAATGTGCCTACAACTGTAAAAGATAAATGTTAGTCACTTTTTGCTCAGCCGGCCGCGGTGGCCGAGCGATTCTACGCGCTTCAGTCCGGAACCGCGCTACTGCTACGGTCGCAGATACGAATCCTGCCTCGGGCATGGATGTGTGTGACGTCCTTAGGTTAGTTAGGTTTACGTAGCTCTAAGTTCTAGGCGACTGCTGACCTCAGATGTTAAATCCCATAGTGCTCAGAGCCATTTGAACCGTATTGCTCAAATTGCAAGCTATTGTGGTTAACACAGTAAATGGCTCTGAGCACTATGCGACTTAACTTCTGAGGTCATCAGTCGCCTAGAACTTAGAACTAATTAAACCTAACTAACCTAAGGACATCACACACATCCATGCCCGAGGCAGGATTCGAACCTGCGACCGTAGCGGTCGCTCGGCTCCAGACTGTAGCGCCCAGAACCGCACGGCCACTCTGGCCGGCGGTTAACACAGTAGTTAAGGTGCAAAATATAATTCAAATTTCTCCGGAAACAAAGAATGAATTTTGCTTGACCACAAATGCCAGATACTGATTCGCAAAATGAGAAACAGGAAACCTTATTTGTAACTGCACCAGTAATTTTGAAACGAGGATAAGTTTCAAACGGATGAAACTGAAGTTGTTATGCTCAATTAAATTTGGAGCTATGTGTGTGGTACACGATCCTAGTACCTTTCGTTATATTGGTAATTTTGATCATGGATCACGCTGATTGGTTTATGTACCTAGATATTTTTCTTCTATGACGTTTTTGTGACTTTAGGTCAATGTATCTATTTCTGGTTGGTCAGAGTTTCACCGTGTTTAAGAAATATTGAGCACAAATCGAATGGTAGTTGACCGTTGTAGTGGAAGTATAGGTCGGTCAATACATCTCCAAACCCACGCTAACTTTGATCACCTACAATTTTTTCCATTACTTTCTCTGCATTTTAGAAAATGTATTGTAGTAATTAGTATACAATCCCTATATTCATTACCATGAATATCACAGAAGTAGAAAAACAGTCATGATTACCTGATTCGAATCTGAAAATCGGTCATTTGGCATTCAAAACAGCTTCTCGGAATGTACAAATACAAGTCCTGTATGGTTGTCAAGGGAACGTTAAGACACGTACACACTGGGCCAACGAATGCAAACGGAACGTTGGTCGCCAACGCATTGGCGTTCGGCCACTCATCCTCACCCTACCAAGCGGTTGGTGCAAGGGATTTGGCCATGTGGTTAACTTTGATACTTATTGAAGGTAGCTCCCATTTTTTGTTATTGTTACGAATTAGCGTTTTAATTACAATTCCACCCACCGATATTGTGAGGGTGAAGACGATTTAGCAGTCGTCACAAGTACAGCATTTATTTTACTGCAAAAAGCTGATTATCAGAAAGTGCTGGTGGACGACTTTCTTTTATAACGTAGGGACCAGAACAGAATCCATGTCTGGCCTTAAGGCTGAATTGGAATATGGGCTGCCTCATAATTTTTTCCGAATGAAGCGACAAATCAAAGAATTTTGAACAGTATAGGCCAAAAAAATTCAAAAAATTACAGCTGTTTTAGGCAGCACCACCTTTGGTTGTGTTTGTTTCTGTTTATCGTTCACGGCGAAAAGATTTCAATAAAGACTGATTTCCTTTTTTACATTACTTTCTAACGGCTCACTTATTTCCCTCCAGGTGTCTGATTTTTTTTCAATTTGATTTCATCCATTGCTGCCAGTGTTTCTTCAGTGACTGTATTACCTTCGTAAAATAAAGGACAACCGCCTTGAGTCACAATCGTGATTTTATTTCGAAGTACGCCGCATTTCGAGCCTTAGGTCGATTCTGGTCCTGCTACAACTACAATGGTATATTAGAAAACGGCACATCGTGAATGTAAGCTTAAAAAGCTAATACAATTCGAAATATAACTTACTGTTTCCAGTGGTAGATGCATGGTTTTGGAAGCACAGTATGAGTAAACGTGTTTATGTACCTATGCATCGTGCATTGAGATGAAATGACGATTGTGACTGAAGACGATTGTACTTTACTTTTCTATTTGTTTTTATGGTCACAGGTCATAGGACCCCATAAACATTAACATTCACGATGAATTTCTGTCACCTTTAATGCTATCACCGTCCTCCACAGCACACTTCAGTATTTTTAAATACAACAAATATGCGCACTTTCAACAGCATATCGCTGCAGAACCAGAGAACATTGGACCTGGCGTCCGCGCATGGAGAGGGGTCCCAAGGAGAACTAACCGTCAACGCTTTGACGTTACCACCAGCAGACTGAACTGCAACCGAGACAAACTACTTCGTTAGTTCCGATTTGTCGCCGATACACACTAAGTAAATCTCGGCCAACGAAGCGATTGGCTGTCGTTCGTTGACCTTTTATCTAGTGTGTACCCGCCTTTACATCATTCATCCTGCAAAATAGTGGCAAGTTGCAGGTAACCATGGTAGAGGTGGCTAGCGATCACACATCATTCTCTCCAAAATAGACTACAAAAGTTCTAAACTATTTAAATCTGTTGACTGTGATGCCCAGAGGAGACGAGACAGTTCATGGTCGTGCTGACAAAATCAGTCCTGGACGATGCGAGCTGTGTGAACGGCAGCCCTGTCGTCTTGGAATACAGCCTCACCAACGGGATGGGCCAGATCAGCCAAAATGGTCACATAATCCTTGGCAGTAATGCGATCTTGCAGATTAACTACGGAGCCTACGGAATACCACGATATGGCAGCTCAAATCATCAACAAACCCCCGCCATGTTCCACTCTCATCCAGAACTTGGGAGCAGTATGAAGCAAGACTCATCCGACCAAATGGCATTCTTCCACTGCTCCACAGTCGAGGTTTTACGGTTTCGGCACCACGTTTTCCTGATACGGGCGTCTGCATCACCGATGAGTGGTTTTGAACTTCTCACTCACGCTGAAGTTCACTGCTTCTGGAGTACCTTGTCACGCCGGAAATGCATATCCTCCTATTTCCATCTATTGTACTATAATTTTTTCCTATTTTTGTTACCTGAATATATGACATTTCTGTGTCTTTACATATTGTAATTGTTTTACTATTTGTATATATATATATATATATATATATATATATATATATATATATATGCATTTATGTCGACGTATAATTGGTTTGTTTCGTAAATATTATTTGTATTTTTACGCTGGGTCTTGCCTAGGGAAAACTGCTATCGAACGATTACATCGATAGGTCGTGTGAAGAATCAAAGTGCGTAGGATCTTTGGTAGGGTTAACTCTGCCGCGTGGAGCGCGGGCAGAGCATGAGAGAGTCTGGCGGGAGTAGCGAGTGGAGCAGGTGTGTTGTGTGAAGCTCCCGCGAGTTGCCGCGCTTTCGGGGTTTGGCAGCATGTAATTGTGCTCGACTTGCGATGATAGTTTCTGACATGGTGTCGCGGACGGGAAGCATTAGCTGGCGCACATCAAGAGCCCGTTTCGCCTGGTGACCGTGTCGAGAAGAAGGCGCTCCAGCATCCAGCTTCTGCAACAGCGACGGCCGACAATGAGTGACTGTCGCCACCTCCTCGATAGACGACTTCAAACCTTCAATCAACCAACAAGGAAGACTGGAAGCACGTAAAGTTTCCGAACTGTATGGCAGACCTCAGCTTTTCAAACTTTTAAAATTGTTGCATCACAAAATTTCAGCTACTTAGCATGAACCTTTGTTGCTCATTGTCCCAATTGCATTACAAAGCAGGGTCCCTTCCTTTTCCGAAATGAACCCGAGTGTCGTTGAAATTCAAACGCCAGCATAATTCCATTTCACTGCTTTAATTTCAAAGTTCAGTTAAAGTATTCATAGCTGGCTACAATACTTAGATTACACAAGCACAAATTAAGAGTGCTAGTTTTGTTACCGTATTTTAGCTTACCTGTGACTGCAGCTCAGCTTGGTACGTACTAAATTTTACTATTGTTAATTGTTCAGAATCATTTAATTCAAGTTAAAAGTTAAATCTCTTATTTCTAAATTGCGTAGAGTCAAGTTGCTTTTGAAATGATTGTTGAGGTAGTCCAAGACTAACCGTATTTTACTGAATTTCGATGTGCTTCAGAAAGAAAGCTCACTATTAACTTGAGTCACTAAATTAACTTTCGATTTTCCGGTTTTATTAATTCTTTTGCTAAATTAAGTCAGAATGTAGCGAAATTTATTACTTCTGACAAACTTTCAGTTTTCACACTACACGTGTCAACCTTCAGTTGCCACGCTTCTAGTGCTAATTATATGTGTAATAACCTTTCTTTTTCAGTTACTATAGTAATTGTCCTTAGGACTGGCGACCGTAATTTCCCCCAAATCTCAAATATCTAATTACCGCTAGTTGATTGTTAACGTAACGGCCGCACATTTACTTTCTTTATTAACTTTACCCCTATTTCAAAATTAATTTCCACCAGTTTCATTAGCATTTTTCCTTTCATCTAGATGTAACCGTTTCCTCCCTCTTTACCGACAAATTAACCTCGGCGACGATTGCTTTTCCCAAATTTCCATTAGGTACACGCGGTTTA
This sequence comes from Schistocerca nitens, assembly GCF_023898315.1. Taxonomy (NCBI): domain Eukaryota; kingdom Metazoa; phylum Arthropoda; class Insecta; order Orthoptera; family Acrididae; genus Schistocerca; species Schistocerca nitens. The sequence continues at coordinate 328,650,297 of NC_064615.1, read as the reverse complement.
ATTTCTCACTGTCATTAAGGTCGATAAGTGAGGGGGAGGTTACAAACTTTCGTGTTGTTTTGGAGCTGACAGAACTCGCGAATGCTACATTCATTCCCGCAGTGACTTTTGCAGCTGTCATCCTATAATTTTTCATCACAACCCTCTCTAATGACTGTCTGTCACGAACAATCAGAACTCACTTTATTCCTCGTTGTCGTCAACCAAGTTTGGGTCTGGCCGTGAGTCGTGCTCGGATAGCCTAACAGTAAGGCGACGGCTCGAGGTAAGTGGGAAATCCGGGGTGGAGTCCCGATCCGCGACAAATTTTCACTGTCGTGATTCCATTATGCAGCTGAAGGTTGCTCTTATTTGCAACAGCGAATACATTTCGTGTATTTCATAACGGCTGTAGTCGCCGCATGTCCGAAAGAGCATTACATTGTTCTTTTTAACAACATAGGCACTGCTATACCGTATTTATCGGCCAATACTAGAAAGCGACTTTCAATTTAAAATGTCCTCTCGTGTACGGGAACTACATGATGTGTGGACAAGTACATTTTGTGACGCAGGAACGACGGAATATGAAAGTTTGCATGGGGCCGTGGGTCGTGCACGGATAGCCGAAGTGGTTAAGGCGAACGCTCGCTTAAAGTGGAAAATCCGGTTTCAGGTGTCGATACGGCATTAATTTTCGCTGTCGTCATTCCCTGATACAGCTGATGGTTGCAGTGCCTGTTCCTTCGGGCATGCGTGGGTGCCCGACGCTGCATCGTTCTTCTTAACAACACAGGCACTGTAATGTCGAACGTCTGTGGTGTCTTCGAGTAACATTCGTCGATATTTTATTTTTTGTGTGCATTCGTGTGTTCTTTTAGAGATTTGCTATCATAGTATTATTATTATTATTGTAAATTGCGTGCCACGACATTTTCTTGAAAGTTGTGTGTGAAGATTTTTTTGTTCTCTTTTTATGCGATGTTTGCGTGTGAAGACTTTTGCTTTGTTTAATTATGTTTTGAGGGAGATATTTTCTTGAAATGGACTTCGTTGTGTGTGTAGTTCTCTTTATTTCCTAAATACACGGATATGCGCAACCACTGAAAGAACAGATACAGGGGCAGTAAGACTGAGAGGAACATGGCACTGAAAGAGGTCTCGGATGTTGAATTAGAGAACGAGAAGCTGTAGCGGCTGACGTTACAGGTACTTCCGTTAACAGGCAGTTGTGTGAGCAAACTAGCGAGCAGCATTTCAGTGGTGCTGTGACTATTTTAAACTTGGAAATGTGCGCAGCAGGCTCCACTAACAGTTTCTGAGAATCCGAATAAGGCGGAAAGTTCTCAGAGTCTTAATGAAGTTGTAGTGTGTTGTGCCGTACGAAAGTACATTCGCCGGCAAAATGGTGGGTTGTTTGGTTTGCTCCAGGGGAGATGGAGTGGAACTTTAACATGTTCACTTTAATAAAATACAGATATGAAGATTTACTTGAGTTAGTACAATCCATCCGCGTAAGTATGTTCCGAGTATTTGCAATCGTCTCTGAACATGACCTTGAAACGCACAAGTCATATATCACTCTTTTCACATGTGCTACCACACGAGCTGTACACCTCGAACTCTGTACAGACTTGTCAACGGACAAGTTTCTTATGACACTTCAGCGATTCGCCGGAAGACGCGGACTACCCCACACGATATATACAGGTAACGCGAAAACATTCCACGCCACGAATATGGAACTATCCCAACTTTGGAAGGCATTAACCACCACAAAAACTTATCAGTTCCCCGCCCACCACGGTATTACTTGGAAATTCATTGTCTCCCTGGCGGCTTGGTGGGGAGGATGGTGGGAAAGAATGGTGGGCACTATAAAGCGTTGCCTACGGAAGGTATTGGTACTCGCAAAGCTCACTGAGGAACAACTGAACACCGCCTTGACCAGTATTGAAGCCGCGGTGAACTCCAGGCCCATCACACTAGGAGATGATTCTGATGCACTCACACCTTCCCATTTTCTGACGGGAGAAAAACTTGTGACTATTCCGACGGGACCAGAGCCTTCAGCGAACACGAATTTAACAAAGGAATTCCGACTGAGACAGCAACTCTTTGACAGTTTTTGGAACCGTTGGATTAAAGAATACCTATTAGAGCTCCGGAACTACCATGAAGTTAAACGCCCATCGGGACGAGTCATCCACTTTCGCCCTGGCGACATCGTGCAACGCAGCTACCTCTTTATTCGCAAGAAGTAATGGCCGCTATCGACAGGGGATCTCAAGTTGTTTCCGTATTTCTAGATTTCCGGAAAGCTTTTGACACCGTTCCTCACAAGCGACTTCTAATCAAGCTGCGGGCCTATGGGGTATCGTCTCAGTTGTGCGACTGGATTCGTGATTTTCTGTCAGGAAGGTCGCAGTTCGTAGTAATAGACGGCAAATCATCGAGTAAAATTGAATTGATATCAGGTGTTCCCCAGGGAAGCGTCCTGGGACCTCTGCTGTTCGTGATCTATATAAATGACCTGGGTGACAATCTGAGCAGTTCTCTTAGGTTGTTCGCAGATGATGCTGTAATTTACCGTCTAGTAAGGTCATCCGAAGACCAGTATCAGTTGCAAAGCGATTTAGAAAAGATTGCTGTATGGTGTGGCAGGTGGCAGTTGACGCTAAATAACGAAAAGTGTGAGGTGATCCACATGAGTTCCAAAAGAAATCCGTTGGAATTCGATCACTCGATAAATAGTACAATTTTCAAGGCTGTCAATTCAAGTAAGTACCTGGGTGTTAAAATTACGAACAACTTCAGTTGGAAAGACCACATAGATAATATTGTGGGGAAGGCGAGCCAAAGGTTGCGTTTCATTGGCAGGACACTTATAAGATGCAACAAGTCCACTAAAGAGACAGCTTACACTACACTCGTTCGTCCTCTGTTAGAATATTGCTGCGCGGTGTGCGATCCTTACCAGGTGGGATTGATGGAGGACATCGAAAGGGTGCAAAAAAGGGCAGCTCGTTTTGTATTATCACGTAATAGGGGAGAGTGTGTGGCAGATATGATACGCGAACTGGGATGGAAGTCATTAAAGCAAAGTCGTTTTTCGTCGCGCGAGATCTATTTACGAAATTTCAGTCACCAACTTTCTCTTCCGAATGCGAAAATATTTTGTTGAGCCCAACCTACGTAGTTAGGAATGATCATGAAAATAAAATAAGAGAAATCAGAGCTCGAACAGAAAGGTTTAGACGTTCGTTTTTCCCGCGTGCTGTTCGGGAGTGGAATGGTAGAGAGATAGTATGGTTGTGGTTCGATGAACCCTCTGCCAAGCACTTAAATGTGAATTGCAGAGTAATCATGTAGATGTAGATGTAGATGTAGATGTGCTGATCCAAGAGGATCTTCGTCCGCGACATATGTGGAACAAGCCCAGGATAGAAAAGGTGCTACCAGGAAGAGACGGCAGGGTAAGGACGATAATACTCGGGACACCAGAAGGTCACATCATTAGTCGTCCTGTGCAGCTGGCCGTACCTTTGGAGGTCGACCAGGGTGGGGAGGATATCACAGAGTGATGTACTTCTGGAAAGTGAGAGACTGTTTGTTTACTCTTAGGACACTGTATCTTTGACATGTTGTATTGTATGTTCTGTGACTATGAAATAAAGTGTTGTTAGACTGCTAATCGTGGCTCTACTGTGATTCACGACATAAGAATTTAGGTTCAGGCTGCAGGACAGGCGCCTACACCAGCGGTGGTGGCGAGGCGTCGACCTCCGTTGGCCTCACAGTGGATGGTGCCGGCCTCGTCCGGCAGAGAAACTGAGGTCGCTGCTAGTGTGGACCCTTGCCACGAGCTGGGTCTATGGACAAGCATGCTGCGGCAGAATCACTGACATACTCAGAAGCGAGCCACAGCTGATTTTGGTGCTACAAGCCAACAGATCTTTGGATGACGTAAGATGAACGCCTGATGGCTTCGATAATGACTCCGCGCTCCCAACGCTGTTCCTTTTCGAAAACTTTTATAAGGCTTCATCGAGTGGCCGAGACTTTGTCTGACATGACCGAACTTATTCTTTCCGCGGCGGTCTCAAAACATGAAACAGAATACGGTGTCTACGACCATCTAACAATTCTGCTGGCGACTTCCCCTCAAGTGGCAAGGAGTGGCAGGAGCACAGAAAAATCTGTAAAGCTTCCTCCCATGTGGGGGAGGAAAGTAGTTTCTACATGTGATCTTTGAAAGTTCGAAAGAACCGTTCAGCTTCACATTAGATGGTGGGTGAAAAAATGCAGTTTCCATTGGCCGCACAAAACTGTTAGAAATCGGCTGACGCGAATAGTGGTCTACTGTCTGTGATCTTGAAAGGGTCCTTTAGGCACCTTTCATTAGTCCGGTAGCCCGCATCTCGTGGTTGTGCGGTAGCGTTCTCGCTTCCCACGCCCGGGTTCCCGGGTTCGATTCCCGGCGGGGTCAGGGATTTTCTCTGCCTCGTGACGGCTGGGTGTTGTGTGCTGTCCTTAGGTTAGTTAGGTTTAAGTTGTTCTAAGTTCTAGGGGACTGATGACCATAGATATTAAGTCCCATACTGCTCAGAGCCATTTGAACCATTTTTGAACCATTAGTCCGGTAGCCCATTTTCACTATCATTCCTATTTCTTTTCCTTGTTTCTCTTTTCTCATAACTCTCATAGTGGTGTGATTGAATGAATGTGGTTGTGTGTCACGTTGGTGGCGTGATTGAATCACTATGGTTGTGTGTCACGTTGCTAGACTGTGGCGTAATCTGCTACAGAAAGTCTGCGATAGTCATACAGATTCAGCAGCAGTTGTACAGAATAGCCAACTCTCGTAGTGGTCAAGTAGGCAAAGAAGTTTGCGCTACTTGTGAGAAATCCACCTGCGTTAGGTTGGTGGCGGAAATGGCATCTTTGGGTTTTCCGGGCCACGCGGAGCGTGGAAGAGGCTGGAGAAGAAAAAGGGAGGCAGTCTGCCGCCGGTACGGGAAGCGTCCACAGCTGTGCTCCAGTCGAAGAAGGGTGAGTTAGACTGACCGCGTGGCGCGTTGTTACTTGGCGAGAGGAGAGCTGTTAGCTTTTGGTCTCTCTTTTCAACTCTGAAAGATTGCTTTGCCTTGTCGCAGCAAGGAATGCAAAACTTTGGCAGATGTTTCACTTAGTAAATTTCTATAGCTGACTTGGATCCACAGGAAGAGCGCCACACAAAAGTGTCGATAAGAAGTGAGCACTCGCTCCTGTATGAATGTCTGTTTGCCTTCAGATGTGCCTGTATAAGCTTTCATTTTCCTAAATATTAATAGCTTCGTCTACTCGTAAATTTTCCTTGCTTTATGTATCTTTCATCCATGGGGAACCAACCACGTGGTTGAACATTAGAGTTTGTTGGGCTACCGTCATCACTAACTGTCCGATCTCACGTTTGTTTTAAAGAATGTTAACTGTTCATCATTGTGTGATGTGATACTGTTGCAACTTGGCCAAGATGCCTAGAAATTTCGTCTCCACAAACCACCTGGGCACGCGGGTGTACTGCGAAACGTGTACCGTTTCACGAGTTATTGCGACCAGTTATCAGGCAACAGCTGTTGTATGAATGATTCACACCAATAATTTTAGGTGTAGATTATAACGGTGAATGTATCGATGCTTTTCTTTAATGTTTTATGAATTAATGTTATCAGGAATTGTGTACATGCCTCACATCCATATCTTAGGAATAAATGATTTTATCTACAATTTTCTCTTGTGTTCCGAGGTTACGTTTTTGCACCTAAGCCACTCACCTCGTAGCTTTCCCGTTAGCACATCCAACGCGTTTCCTTACGCACAGACCCAGTGATTAGTTTCCCCTTTTATTTTAAAACAAATGTTTCAGATTAAGTCTTATTTTCAGGAGTGTTGCTGGGAGCTGATCTCATGCACAGTTTTTATGCATTTTCTATTTTATTTTAAATGTTTGATTCTCGTGAACAGTGCACGGGCTATACTATTAATTACATCGCATCCCCTATGAGCAAAATCACGACGTATGCATTTTTATGAGTTTTTGGTCTGTGATCAAATTAATTCATTTTCCGACTCGGCCAAACCTTCGATTAGTTGTATGGTTAGAGTCGGTGACGACCCTAATCTTAACGTAATAACCCGTAGAAACAGGTTAGTTACAATCTCAGAAAGCCATTCAAGATAAAAAAAAAAAAGGAAGACAAAGCCGATACCCAACATGAGGTAGTGGTGGATGTCATGGGGACAATAACAGGAAATTTTCTGTAAGAGTATATCACTAAGAACCATCACGTGTTCCAGAACGGATTCGCAAAAGCAATGTATGAATGCGTTGCCACGGTCTAGACAGACGTGGCCGCTTAAAAAAGCGTTGCAGTGAAGCTGACTGACGTTCCGCCAGACTGTACAATGGGATGTCATTTGGTCAATTGGAGCATCCATTCCCTGCCGAGTGCAGTGACGTCTGGCCAGTTGCTTCTTCCGAACTGCGCCCCAGTCACCTTGGTACAATAAAGACAGAACTTCCTGCTGCAGGAATTGAGGAGTCACAACCAGCGCATCGTCGTGCTCTGTGTGCACACCAGAACACCTGATCGTGCAGATAGCGCGTGACGATGCGAAAAATAGCGCCGCGCCTCTGCTCGAGGAATTTCTTTGAAACTGAGCGGCTACCCGTGGCACATGTGTTGCAAAACAACCTGAAGAACTGCATCAGAAGCAACTGCTGTGTCAACACGCCGAGAATCGAAAGGAAATTTTTTGAAGAAATCCAAAATCCTATGAATCTATTTGAAAATACGATTCCTCCGATGAATCAAACGCTGTGTTGGTGCCGGTCTGTTACTGAGATAACAAGTCAGCGTTAAAATGTTTAGCAGTGGCCGTATGCAACAGCTCGTACTGATAGTTAGACAATATCAGAACTCAATGGTGCAATTTTTGCTGTGTCAGAGGTGGTACATACAGGGCAGGATTGAACAGCCAATGGACAATGATGTAATGATCTGTCAGTAAATAGAACGTTCGACTGTACAAATTTTGGTGGAGCTTCGTAACACCACAGATAAGGGCGAGCGCCTCTTTTTCAAGCCGACTGTATTTACTCTGCACTTTGTTAAGCGTTTTCGAGGCAAAAACAATAGGTCTATCAGAAGAACCAATTCTGTGGGAGAGCATAAGTCCGTAAGAAGATCCATCCACAGCTAACATGACAGGTTTAGCTGGGTCAAAATGAATCAAACATCGACAATTTAACAATGTGTGCTTTAATTGCTGAAATATGTTCTGGCATTCTTTGGACCATACAAAAGGACCATTCTTCCAGTGCAGCCGGTTGAGAGGTGCAGCAATTTGCGCAACGCTATCAATAAATTTGATATAATAGGTAAGCTTCCTCTTGACTCATTGAAGCTCCTTAACCCTCGCAGTATCAAGTCATTTTCAGTAACGTCAATAACGTATATAACCAAGAGGGGAGGGGGGTGGGGTGCGGGGTGGGGGCTACTCCATGCTCGCCACAAAAAAATTAAAAATAAATAAAATTCATTAATTGTTCTTGAATTACATTAATAAAATACTTTTGAAAGATCTATTGATGCATAATCAGTATCCAGAACCAGAATAATTCCTTTAAAACTGTTATCAAAATTGCATTTTATATCTTTCACTTACTTCGTCATTTAAATTTACTTAGTCTAATTATGTTGAGAAAAATTAGTAGTAAAAGTCAGTATAGTACTATTGAAGTACACTTTACTGTAATTAAAAAATATTACAAAAATTTGAAGTAATATACAAATAGCATAGGTATATAACATAGTTCTGTGAGAAGAATTTTTCATCACTTTCTTCGGAATCTACTTCACACTTGGAACATACAACAGTTTTTTTGCTCTGTTTACCGCATGTCTATCTCTTGCGATTGGTGCAGGTAATTGTTGTTTTGTTCACTTTGTTGTCCTTCTCTCCTCTTGAAAGGCTTTCACTACCACACAAATGACATCTACCTTTAGCTCCATGAGCTTCCTTTGCACCGAAGGTCTGCTTGATTTTCCGTCCTAGAACACCCTCTGTACTTGGAATTGCAGGCTTTGGTACTCCTGCAATATTTGTAGCCCTTTCTTCGATGTATGGTTTCGTGAGCTGTAGTCCGAGTTCTTGAAGAAAAAGTAATCTCTTATTAGGTTTGTTCTTATTACAATCCGGGAAGCTCAATAAAAATAGTATATAACTATTTACCGCTGCTATGTCCACAAGAGTATAGAAAACAGACAGCGGCCACCCTCTTGTAGCCCTCTTAGTTGCATATTTCCTCACCATTCGGTCTATCGTGTCAACGCCACCTTCAGTCTTCTTACAATATAAATTTATAATTGTTTCCTCCTTAGCGTCAGTAGATGAACCAGTTGCAGCGTCATAACGTTGAGATGATAGAAACAGCAGATTTCTTTTGGGTTTTCACAGGAGATATAAGAAACAATTGTGATTGGAATGTTTCCAGTACTAGTATCACCGAAAGCAAATTTACTAGAACATAATTCTTGTCTTGAGATATCTGTCAGTTCTTGAGGTATATGTTTCCTATTAGCTTGTAATGTTCCCACGACAGTTAGCTTGTGATTCCTCCATAGATCTTCGGCCAAATCAGTCGAAGTGTAATATCTGTTTGTGGTGACATTCCGCTCTGAATTATGTAAAGGAACCGCCAGGCGTTTGACCACAGCTGCAGCGGAATTTGATTGTTGTGTACCACCATTTATTTTCCCAGCATAAGGCTCCATGCTGATAACATATCTGGTTTTAGCGTTTGTGAGCGTGCGTTTAAGTATACCGTATTTATCAGGTTTTCTCGTAATGAAGACCTTGAAGGGACACTGGCCACGGAACAATGACAACATTTTATCAATAACAGTATGCATCCCAACAGAACAATATTTTGGCAGTAATTCATTCATTTTATCAAAAACTTCTCGTATTGTAGCAGACTTACCACGTTTCCTGTCATCAAATCTTACTATTTTAGTAAGCTGCTGGAATCTGGTTCGGCTCATGGTAGCAGTATAAACAAACCTTCCTGAAGCGTAGGACCATAAATCCGTAACAGATGACTTACTGTCGTTTTCCTTCCCGATAATAATAAGTAGCCTTATAAAAGCCATGAATTCAAGTCTGTCTGTCTTCGGTGTTTTCTGCCTCAATGACTCTTCACTGATATGTTTTATTATGAGGTAGACAATTTCTGGAGACAAAAACTTTTCAAATGATTTTCTTATTGTTCCTACTTTACCTTCGTCTCTTATGCCTTCTCTTTCTGTCACTATGTGCTGTGCTACTCGTCTTCTAATGTGAGGAGGTTTGGAGCTACAAATTTTTCCAGTGCTTGTAGTATACTTGTCACTAACCTCGGAAGCTGCGTCATCAGTTTCAGGAGGCCAGAGTTCATCTTCAGCGTCTGTAGGAACTCTATCACTGCCCACAAACTCACGCACAACACATTTCTCTGCAGGTTCACTCACTACATCATCAGTTTCATCAAATTCAGTTTGAGAATCTGTAGATTCTTCCAAAATCTGAGATATTTCTCTGTCAGTAAGTGACTGTCGATACATTTTCAATCACAGTTGTGAACCAAAGGGAAATGAATCATTGTTGAGACCATTGTTGCTATCAATGCAGAGAAATACAATGTGCATGTGTTCTAAGGTCACGTAATGCTATTATTTGTGGAGTAACACGATCGTTGTCGGAAGCCGCATCTACTACCAAGGGGGGAGACCTTAATGAGTACCTGCCTTAAACTTAAATTTTCCGATTAAGCTTAAACGAAAAATGAAAAACAATCATAGACTCTGGAAGAAGACTTCATTAAAAACAATAAATATTTCTTACAAAATTTTGAAAAATAACGTACGTGAGAAGATTTCATTATTTTCAAAAGGTGGGCATAAAGTACTCTCCCCCCCCCCCCCCCCCCCGTTCCCTTTGGTATTGCGTGGGTTAATGGCGCTGGCAGATCTCTAATCGCAACTAAGCGCGATGTAGGAGGATGAATACCCTGTGCAGTAATTACATGACCCAGGTAATTCAGTTCTTCCTGAAAGAAGGAGCACTTTTCTTTGTTGTACTTTACGCGAGATGCAGAAAGAACCTGAAACAAGCACTCTAAATCTGCTAAATGTTCAGCAAGCGTTCGACCCGCGACTACAACATCGTCCAAATAATTTGTAAAAGAAGGCAATTTTGGTGTTAACTGTTCCAAGAAACGTTGAAACATTGCATGAGCTGAAGCACTTCCAAACAGTAGTCTCTGAAGCTGGAATAAGCCTAGGTGAGTTTATATCACAAAGTATTGCTTGGATTGCTTGTTCAGTGGCAACTGTAAACATTCCTCACGCAAATCAATCTTTGAGAAATATTTACCCTGTCCCAGTCCCTCCATCAGTTCCTTAGCACGTGGAAGAAAAACGGAATCCACACCAGTTTGTGGGTTTACTGTTGTTTTAAAAGCAACACACAGACTTAAATAAATTGAAGGCTTTTTGAGAATAACAATGGCTGATGCCCAGTGGCTTGCAGAAACAGGTTGAATAACCCTGTTGTCTTTCCATCTTCGCAGTTGCTGAGCATCTTACTCACATATTGCATGAGTGGCAGACGATGCACCAAAAGATCGACGATGTTCATTGTCTTTTACTGTAATGTCTACTTCAAAGCCTGTAGCCATTCCTAAACCTGCTTTAAACAATTTCTTGTACTTACTACACAATTCGAAGACATTATTGTCAGGCACTGAAACACTTATTGCTAATACATTATCTTGCACGCACAGGATGAACAAATCAAATAAGCGTAACAGAAATATGTTTGCACCGATTCTAGAATTGAGTTCGTAAAGCGAAAGACAATTTGTCACTCCATAGAAGTTGCTGACACATGCCAAGTGCTGGAATTTCTTTTCCTTTGTACGCAGATAAAATAGAAGTAGGCTGTTGTAGCGGTGGGTTTCCGAATATATGTTTTTATTAACGAGGGAAACAGAAGCACCAGTGTCCAACTATAACTTAGTTGTCCGTTGTTCCACTCATATCTGAACAAGAAGTTTATTCGCTTGCCTGTTTATGGCGACAGAAAATTATCACGATGAGGAAGTGTGAAGGTTTGCCTGGTGCCGCTGTTAATGGCTTTGCCGCAACCGAAAGCACTTGCTGACACCTTTCTCTTGGCCGCGCATTAGCACTGCGGCGGCTGGTTGGTGCCTGGGCTGCCGCGTAAACACACACCTTCAGAGTGTCGTTGCTGTCCATACTGGTAGCATTTTGCATCACGACAAGGACAAGCTTTCTAGTCATGATTCTAATAGCACAAAGGAGAAGATTCACGGAATTTTGTAGCACACGTCGTTTTCCACGAGACTGAAACCTTTTACTTCTATGTTTACTGTTTGTTTGAACCCTATTTTTAATCACTTCAGCACTATCATGTCTTTTAGCCTGAGTGTCTCGTGCACTATGAACAATAGAAACACATGGAGCCTCGAAATCAAGCCCTGGGGAGTCCACAATTGTTTGAGATTTTACAGCAGACAGAACTGTTTTTAGATTAGGATCTGGCAGTTTCAGAACTGCACCGCAAATGCGTGCATCTGATAGATTCTGAGTGATTGAATCATGTAACATGACATCACTGTAATCACAAAATTGTTAAGGCTTTCGTGGCCACTCCTCGACAAACTGCTTTCTGGCTTCCGTATCGGGTTCTCCGTCCAACGTCTGTTTGATGTTATCCTGACGTTTCGCCAGCACGAGTGCCTGGCATAGCCAGACCTTCACCCTCCACCACCAGCAATGCAGGGTGAAGGTTTGACAATGCCAGCCACTCGTGCTGGCGACACATCAGAAAACTCATGAAACAAACGTCAGCCGAAGAATTCGAGGCAGAAGCTAGCAGGCAGTTTGTCACTGTAATTGTTACCACAAGAATACTTAAAACTTGAAACGCCCCCTTTGAAAATTTAAGAATGACGGTACTGGAAAAACTCTTACGTTAATTGATTTTCAAACAGCTGAGCAAAACTGAACGTACTCAGACATTTCGCTCTTTCCTTATTCTGATCATCACAGAAACTGACACACAATATTTTTAGCGCAACGCAATCTGACTTTCAATAATCCCTACAAAAGAATGGCCCTGACTAACAATTGCCGACCGTGGTGGCCGAGCGGTTCTAGGCACTACAGTCGGGAAGAGCGCGACCGCTACGGTCGCAGGTTCGAATCCTGCCTCGGGCATGGATGTGTGTAATGTCCTTAGGTTAGGTAGGTTTAATTAGTTCTAAGTTCTAGGGGACTGATGACCTCAGAAGTTAAGCCCCATAAGGCTCAGAGTCATTTGAACCATTTTTTTAACCAACAATAACCCATAACTTTCATGAATCACTTACCTCACAAAAATCCTCGTTACTCAAACTACTGCAATACAGCGAGCGCCAGTACTGCCAGCTAAATAAAAGATTCTAACTACTGAAGGCACTAACTACTGACAGGCATAGTTAGCAAATGAAAGATTTTGATAGAGAACAAACAATGTATTTACCTTAATAGCGTTTAAAAGTCATTATATATATATATATATATATATATATATATATATATATATATATATATATATATATACGTGTGTGTGTGTGTGTGTGTGTATGTGTGTGTGACTTTTAAACATATATATATATATATATATATATATATATATATATATATATAATTTTGTGACATCCAATTAAACAAATTTCCTTCTTTCTGACAGACACAAGTCCATATCGTCCGCTCAAAACTCTGGCATCTCTCCTCCCACATCCACCACTGCTGGCGGCTCACCTGCAACTGCACAACGCTACGCGCTGTTCACATCCAACTGCCCAACACTACTCAAGCGAATATTCCATTAATGAGTCCAACCAGCCACAGACTGCACACAGCGCAGTCAGTGATTTTGATACAGAGCACTACGTGGCATTACCAACATAAAAACCTAAACAGCCTACTTACAAACTTACAATGGTTTAGGGGACTAATGACCTCAGCAGTTGAGTCCCATAGTGCTCAGAGCCATTTGAGCCACAATGGTTTTTGGGCCCTCTGAGTTCGGCAATCCACTGTTATTAGAGTTTGTGAGGACTGCTGCTTGAGACATTTTAAAAAAAAAAGAAAATTAAACCCTGCTGCTGCGACATGGACCTGAAACTTCTAGAAACTTACTAGCAGAAGAATAAGGTAAAATCGTTCCGACTGTCAACCAAGTAGAGTGCATGGAGCAAATCAACGTCACACGATGGCGTACCACAGGCTTCACCACTACCGCGCCGAACCAAAAACACCGACGCCGTAAACGATGGAACGAGGACGCTGTCGAGCATCGCACTGCGGAATATTAAAAAAAAAAAAAAAACAGAGATAAGGGAGGTCACTGGAATTGTTTTCAGAAACACCCTATCTAATAATCGGGACGCGACGGGAACCAGTGAAATGTTCTCTATTTTAGAATACCTAATAGCGCTGATCAGCCGGAATATTGAGACCATCGACCTACTGTCGATATAAACACTGGTAGCAGTTACTTCTGTAAAATATCTGGGAGTATGCGTGCGGAACGATTTGAAGTGGAATGATCATATAAAATTAATTGTTGGTAAGGCGGGTACCAGGTTGAGATTCATTGGGAGAGTGCTTAGAAAGTGTAGTCCAGCAACAAAGGAGGTGGCTTACAAAACACTCGTTCGACCTATACTTGAGTATTGCTCATCAGTGTGGGATCCGTACCAGATCGGGTTGACGGAGGAGATAGAGAAGATCCAAAGAAGAGCGGCGCGTTTCGTCACAGGGTTATTTGGTAACCGTGATAGTGTTACGGAGATGTTTAATAAACTCAAGTGGCAGACTCTGCAAGAGAGGCGCTCTGCATCGCGGTGTAGCTTGCTCGCCAGGTTTCGAGAGGGTGCGTTTCTGGATGAGGTATCGAGTATATTGCTTCCCCCTACTTATAGCTCCCGAGGAGATCACGAATGTAAAATTAGAGAGATTAGAGCGCGCACGGAGGCTTTCAGACAGTCGTTCTTCCCGCGAACCATACGCGACTGGAACAGGAAAGGGAGGTAATGACAGTGGCACGTAAGGTGCCCTCCGCCACACACCATTGGGTGGCTTGCGGAGTATGAATGTAGATGTAGAAACCCGTCCAGGCTATAGCAGCGTCATCTAACGAAGAACGACAGGCACGGTACATGTGGTATCAGTGAGCGTACTGTCCGTGTGCAGAACTGGGAAGGCGCTCGATGTATCTGAATTTGAGTGAGGGCGGATTGTAATGGCCTGGAGGCTCGGCACGAGCATTTCGGAAACGATATGACTTGTCGGGTGTTCTTGGAGTGCTGTGGTGAGTGCCTTCAACACGTCGCGAAATAAAGGTTGAACCATGTCCAGACGTCGTGGGGTTGGGCGGCCAACCCTCATTACAGATGTCGGACGTCGTAGGCTGGGCACACTTGTAAAACAGGACAGGCGGCGAACTGCAGCGGAACTAACATCAGGCTTTAATGCTAGCAGAGCACGTGTGTCTGAACACACACTGCACCGAACACTCATAACGATGGGCCTCCGCAGCCAGTGTTAACACACCGACATCGGCAATTACGATTGGGCATGTGACCATCGGCACTGGAAGTTGGCGCAGTGGTAGAGCGCTGCATGGTCTGATGAATCCTGATACCTTCTTCGTCATGCTGATGAGATGCCGCTAATCCATCGTCTTCCAGAGGAACAGCTCCTTGAGGCCTGTACTGCGGGACGGACACAAGCTGGCGGCGGCTCTGGGGAACATTCACGTGGGCATCCACGGGTCCAGCGCAGCCCGTGGTCTTGCGGTAGCGATCTCGCTTCCCGCGCACGGGGTCCCGGGTTCGATTCCCGGCGGGGTCAGGGATTTTCTCTGCTTCGAAATGACTAGGTGTTATGTGTCTTTCATCAGCTAAAAAGGACTTGCAATTCCGGCGGCCGAACACCCCGCATGGGGTCTCCCGGTCGTACGATCATTTCATTTCAGCTCGTGCAAGGCGCCGTGAAGGCCAAGGAGCATCGTACACTGGGGGCAGACCACGTACATTCCTTCATGACGGTCATGTTTCACGACAACAGTAGCATTTTTAAATGAGATAATGCGCCATTTCACAAGGCAACGAGTGTGATGGAGTGGTTTGAGGAACACAGTGGCGAGTTCTAATTGATGTGCTGACCCTCCAGCTCTCTGGATCTGAACCCGATCGAACACATCGGGGATGTGATTGAGCTTGGCGTCAGAGCTTAGCACTTCCATTCCCGAAATTTACGGGAATTAGGTAATTTGTGTGAGACGATGTGGTGCCAACTCCCTCCAGCGACCTAGCAAAGTCTCATTGCTTTCATGCCACGAGGGGTCGCCGCTGTTATCCGTGCCACAGGCTATTAGGTTGTTGGACTGGTTTGCTGCAGCTCTCCATGCTACCCTATCCTGTGCAAGCTTCTTCATCTCCCAGTACCTAGTGCAGCCTACATCCTCCTGAATCTGCTTAGTGTATTCATCTCTTGGTCTCCCTCTACGATTTTTACCCTCCTCGCTGCCTTCAATTGCTAAATTTGTGATCCCTTGATGCCTCAGAACATGTCCTGCTAACCGGACCCTTCTTCTTGTCAAGTTGTGACACAAACTCCTCTTCTCCCCAATTCTATTCAATACCTCCTCATTAGTTATGTGGTCTACCCATCTAATCTTCAGCATTCTTTTATAGCACCACATTTCTAAAGCTTCTATTCTCTTCTTGTCTAAACTATTTATCGTCCATGTTTCACTTCCATACATGGCTACACTCCATACAAATACTTTCAGAAACGACTTCCTGACACTTAAATCTATACTCGATGGTAACTAATTCCTCTTCTTCAGAAACGCTTTCCTTGCCATTGCCAGTCTACATTTTATATCCTCTCTACTTCGACCATCATCAGTTATTTTGCTCCTCAAATAGCAAAACTCCTTTACTACTTTAAGTGTCTCATTTCCTAATCTAATTCCCTCAGCATCACCCGACTTAATTCGACTACATTCCATTATCCTTGTTTTGCTTTTGTTGATGTTCATCTTATAACCTCCTTTCATGACACTGTCCATTCCGTTCAACTGCTCTTCCAAGTCCTTTGCTGTCTCTGACAGAATTACAATGTCATCGGCGAACCTGAAAGTTTTTATTTCTTCCCCATGCATTTTAATACCTACTCCAAATTTTTCTTTTGTATTATTGTATGCTATTAGGTAGGCGATCATAATGTACTGGCTGATCAGTCTAAGGTAGAGAGCGCTACTCAACGCGAGTTAAATCAATGTCGCTTCTAAGATGCTTTAGCAGAGTGATTTTTTGTGGCAGCAAGTTACTGTGCGAAGGGGAAAAGTGGATACTACGTATTGCTACACTGACAGCAACAGCTGTTTGAGTCGCATTAGATCATTCAAGACGTGAAGCAAGCTCGTGGAGGGGTAAGAATGTCCTTCGTATACCTTGAGAGCTTCCTACATTTCTCTTAGGCAACTTGTTAGAGTCTCAAATTACACTCACTCTGACAGAAGCAAGGTAAGGCCAGGAAGACAGGGAATTAACAGCTCCTTTCACCAGTCATAATATTTCTCCTCCTGAAGGACAACAAGGTATCTGTTTAATTAGTTCTTAACCACACGGTAATTAAATTCCTTATCACCACATCTGAACCTTAATGTGACCTCTTTCCGCCGCTGCCTGTAGCTAGAGCTGATGCTTTATGGACTTTCTTTAAAAAATTCTACTTGACAAATGTATCAGCTCTGTAATAAGAACCTTAAATTCGAAGTGAATATAAATCTCTCCGTTTCGACACACACACACACAAGTTTCATTCAATGGTAGTGATTGCGAACAGTAGTCTTCGCGTTCACTACGCTGGTTCAGAATGATCACTATTTAGAGAAATGTATTCCGTAACTTGTTTTCATAGCCATATTTGTGAACTATTTGTTTAACTCATCATCGCAGGTTCTTCTTGCGCTCTCGTAAAATTAAACTAATGGGAGGAGAAAACTTCTTCTGGATAAAATTATGTTTTCGTCGTATTCAGTGCTCTCTGACTTCACTGCTTGAAAGGTATTCCTTAGATTGTGTAACGTACTAATATGTTTACGACGTTGTTCATCGAGCCATATACGTTATCTCGCATTTCTAGCTGCTTCTCTCACACAATTAACGATAAAAATTCAAAAATTCAGGGTCGCCACCAGCCCAAGCCCTTCCTAACCATTTAGAAAAAACGGAGCTGGAAAATTATTAGTTTAATTAATTTAATAATTTAATTACTAGTACGCAAATTCCTTTAAACAGCCAGAGAAATAGCACTCCATGTCGTGCATGAAGCAACTTGATTAATTCAGGAATGGAAATCAGAGTAAGGGGGTAAGATCGACACCAAAGAATTTATCTTTCACGTAAATTATTTATTGTAACTAAATATTTGGTTGCACATCGTAACTACACATAATTGGTGCCTGACTCGAAATTTTTAAGTAAGAATTACGTGAGAATGAAACAGAGCACAATTTAACTACAGCAAGAAGAAACACAGAAGAGGGGGGTGGGGGACAATTATACTATCATCTCCTTTGCATTAATACCATAAAAATATCTAAGTGAGATTTGCATTACGATTCTACGCATGCTCTATTCTAGACAGAGGTTTAACCAATGCACAAGGCTGTGCGATAATTATTTAAAATAGTAACTGCGGCTGCTGCTTGCAAACGGTCGAACTAGAGCACGTGGTGCATTCTGACTCAAACTGTTGTGCTGCTTTGTAGAAAGCGCACGAAAGAACAGATATTCTTGCAGAAATTGTAGCTCATTAAACAAGCAACTGTTAAAATATAGCCTATTGCGGTGCCATGGTGAACCAGAAGGGTCATTGATTACCAAACACGTTGCACAAAATCGACACACAAAGACAAAAGCAATTTCCACAAAATATAAGATTAAAAATCATTAAAAAAAATAACTCGCTTCACACGCTTCAAATAAGCTAAAGTTCTTAAGTATTTCACCAGTTAAACATAACGACGTCCTAACTCAACCTGATTCCTATCACCTGAAACCCCCCTTAAGAGCTACGATCCGTACTCACCAAGCGTTCGACGAAGAGTGCCTCTTTCTCTTTAGAGATTACCTAGGTCCCCATGCAGCGGAAGCTACCAGAGGGGTAGCCCTCCGTCACCAACCTCACACACAAAACCAGCGTTCGACACAGCCTTCGACTAAGATGAGTAAACCTTTCTGTTCAGGTATTGGAATCCTAAGTTGGTCATCCTGTGCTCTCCTTTGAACGAGAAGCAACATCGTCTGCTCCCAGCAGACGATGACCAATTCAGCGATTCCCACAAAACAAAACCGAAACCCACATTAAAACACACATATAATAATCAATAGTCCTTATTTGAGTGCTCAGTCTTTCTGGAAGAGCTCGTGAATTGAGCTAAAATGAGGTATGAAAGTGAATAAGTTGTGCCGAATTCGACAAGCATCTTACGAAACGACTTCACAGAGACGTTTCAATTGTATGTTGCAGCCGCCATATTACTACCGAATTTTGGTTTGCACAAATATTATTAATGATTACAGACTTTCTCTGTATCTTCATAAAAGTAGGTTGGTCGGTCGAATGTGGCAACATAGTGTACAGTGAAGAGTGATAGCTGTGCACCAAATATATCGGTTGATCGGTGGTATTACTCTCGGAAGGTTCGTGGGTACAAAGCGTCGTATTATGGTTGTAAGGTTGCACGCTGGATGTGCAAATGTTTCCTCTAAAAGCGAGAGCCGTATTGATTTTGTTATTTACAGGCTGTGAGCGCGACCTATTTTGTATTCGCCATTATACAGAAGGTAATGTTGTTATTATTACGCTGTGTGCACGTAATGACATTGTCCTACCACATCGAACAGCGCAGGTGGGAGAAGCTTTTGGGACGAGAGGATATTCGACGAATCGACTGGTCTGCCGTTTCCCCAATTGAAATGCCATCGAGCACGGGTGGAATGCGTTGGGGTGACGTATTGTAGCACGTTCACAAGCACCAAAGACCATCCAGAAATTATCCTCATACCAAGAGATGACTATACTAATAAGATCAATGTTTTATTATGTGACTCGACGTATCGCAGAATCGATAAGGATCCCACGAGCCGAGTGGTGCGAAAAAGAGCAGAACTTTTATCAAATAGTTCTCTACCGAAGTAGATCGTCAAGAGACTGAAACTAAACAGTTCAGTTCGGCCTAGGCTATGTGGACTGCCTAAGATCCACTATGAAAATGTGCCATTACGTCCGATTGTGAGTAACAATGGAGCAGCCACCTACGACCTAGCAAAATTCTAGGCATCTTTGCTCAAACCAATGATAGGCAAGTGTGCACATCACACAAAGAATTCTGGTGATTTTATCAGCCGACTTTAGTCACTACAACTGCAAAGTAACGACTTATTGGCCAGTCTTGATGTGGTTTCACTTTTCACAACGGTGCCTCTGGTGGACTCACTACACGTCATTGGCAATATGTTTGGTGAAGAAATTACAGCGTTGTTTGAGCACACTCTCTTCTCTACATATTTTATATTTAACAATGAATTTTACGAACAATCTGACGGTGTCGCCATGGGAAGTCCTTTGTCTCCCCTGGTGGCCAATCTTTTTATGGAAGATTTTGAGGAGAGAGCACTCTGCCACTTTTAGACCGACAGTATTTTGGCGATACGTTGACGACACTTTTATAGTGTGGCCTCATGGTCTGGACCGTCTCCAAGAATTTTTACGTCACATGAACATACATGAAAACATAAAGTTTACAATGGAGATAGAGAAATATGGTTGTCTGCCATTTTTAGACGTCTTGGTGCGACGGAAGAGTGACGGCACACTTGGTCACTCGGTGTACAGAAAGCCCACTCATACAGACCTGTATCTACAAGCTACTAGTTACCACCATCCAGCACAAACAATGGGCGTTCTCAAAACCTTGATCCACCGTGCCCATACCATCTCTGACACCGACAGTCTTCAAGCGGAACTGGAACACCTGAAAAAAGTATTTCTGAAGAATGGATTTTCGCCTAGGCAAGTGAACAGAGTGATGAAGACCTACAAACGACCGAACAAGGAAGAGTAAGAGGCCTTCAGGTCGACTGCTTATCTACCATTTATTGGAAATATTTCTTCACAGATAGGCAGAATATTGAGAAAGTATCAAGTGAGAGTCATCTTTCGCCCTCCTTCCAAAATTTCATCACTGTTGGGATCCGTTAAAGACGACCTGGACCTGCGTAAATTAGGTGTTTACAAAATTCCGTGTGAATGCGACAAATCATATATAGGGCAAACAACACGAACTGTGAAACTTCCTGGCAGATTAAAACTGTGTGCCCGACCGAGACTCGAACTCGGGACCTTTGCCTTTCGCGGGCAAGTGCTCTGCCATCTGAGCTACCGAAGCACGACTCACGCCCGGTCCTCACAGCTTTACGTCTGCCAGTACCTCGTCTCCTACCTTCCAAACTTTACAGCAGCTCTCCTGCGAACCTTGCAGAACTAGCACTCCTGACAGAAAGGATACTGTGGAGACATGGCTTAGCCACAGCCTGGGGAATGTTTCCAGAATGAGATTTTCACTCTGCAGCGGAGTGTGCGCTGATATGAAACTTCCTGGCAGATTAAAACTGTGTGCCCGACCGAGACTCGAACTCGGGACCTTTGCCTTTCGCGGGCAAGTGCTCTACCATCTGAGCTGCCGAAGCACGACTCACGCCCGGTCCTCACAGCTTTTTCGCAGGAGAGCTGCTGTAAAGTTTGGAAGGTAGGAGACGAGGTACTGGCAGACGTAAAGCTGTGAGGACGGGGCGTGAGTCGTGCTTCGGTAGCTCAGATGTTAGAGCACTTGCCCGCGAAAGGCAAAGGTCCCGAGTTCGAGTCTCGGTCGGGCACACAGTTTTAATCTGCCAGCAAGTTTCATATCAGCGCACACTCCGCTGCAGAGTGAAAATCTCATTCTGAACACGAACTGTGCAGGAACGCGTTGTGGAACACCAACTGCATACTCGCCTTCGCCAAGCCACCAAGTCCGCAATCGCCGAACATTGTATTTCCACAGACCATTCCATGAATTACAACGACACAAAAATTTTGGCCCATACATCAAACTTTTGGATCTCGATTACCAATGAATCTGTGGAAATAAGATTGTCTGACAACGAGACTCTCATCAGTCGAGATAGCGGTTATCAGCTAAACTCTTCTTGGAATCCTGTTATAGAGAAACTTCCTAGTCGACGTAGTTTTCTGCATAAAGATGAAAATCGACCTGATATCGATACGCCAAGCTTTCACCGTGGAGGGCGCGAGGCGCAGCGCACGGAGCTGTAATCACGCGCACGTTGAGCAGCGCATGCGCAATGTCACCTTAGTATGGCTTTAAGTAGCGGAGCTCAGCGCGTACTCGCCAGTACTACTACAGTTGCACTCACCTGAAGATGGCCAGAAGACTCTGCGCCGAAATATCGTGGCAGGACGTTACTGATATCCGTCAGTTCTCCCGTGTTTTTATGGAACCATCCAGAAATTGTCAACCGCACAGGTGGAGGAATGGAACGTCGTACCACAAGAACTCCTTACCAATCTCGTGGCCACCATGGGAGCACGCTGCAGAGAGTGCACTGCCGCGTTTGGTGACCACAAGACCCATCTCCCACCTTTTGTAATCTTCAGGTTACCATCACAAATTCCATCGACTTCAGTGTAATAATTGTCTGTGAACCAGAGTGTTGTAACTGTAAGTCTCATTGTGTATTTCTTTCAGTTACTATCTGTTCTATACTGTAGCAGTTCTTCCTGTCTATGGTCCACGTTTCATCGCCCCGTTACTTATCAGTCACACTTAATCGAAAGTTACGTTGGTCTTTATGTTCTGCACACCATTGTACTAAAATGGATAGAGCAATAAACAAGCAAGGGATGGAACTAGTGCTTTGCCCACCCAAGAATGTTAAGGAAATGTTGCAACCTGTTATATGAGGTCACTCCAAAAGAAATGCACACTATTTTTTAAATCCATCTTTTATTCTACATGTTTGAAAGTTTCACAGTGTGTAGATACATCCTTCAGGAACAAAATTTTCATTTCTCCACATAATTTCCTTCCCTCTCAACTGCCTTACGCCATCTTGGAACCAGCGCCTGTATACCCGCACGGTAAAATTCTGGACCAACCTGTTGGAGTCACTGTTTGGCAGCGTGCACAAGGGAATCATCATCTTCAAACCTTGTTCCACGAAGAGAGTCTTTCAGTTTCCCAAAGAGATGATAGTCACATGGAGCCAGGTCAGGACTGTAAGGAGGGTGTTTCGGTGTTGTCCATCCGAGTTTTGTGATCGCTTCCGTGGTTTTTTGACTGACATGTGGCCGTGCATTGTCGTGCAACAGCAAAACATCCTGCTTTTGCCGATGTATTCGAACACGACTCAGTCGAGCTTGAAGTTTCTTCAGTGTCATCACATATGCGTCAGAATTTATGGTGGTTCCACTTGGCATGATGTCCACAAGCAAGAGTTCTTCGGAATCTAAAAACACCATAGCCATAGCTTTTCCTCAGAAGGTGTGGTTTTGAATTTTTTTTCTTGGTTGAATTTGCATGATGCCACTCCATTAATTGCCTCTTCGTCTCTGGTGAAAAATGATGGAGCCATGTTTCATCACCTGTCACAATTCTTCCAAGAAATTCGTCTCCACCATTCTCGTACTGTTCCAAAAGTTCGCTGCATACCATTTTTCTTGTTTCTTTGTGAGTCTCTGTCAACATCGTGGGAACCCACCTGGCACAAACCTTTTTTAACGTCAACACTTTCAGTATTCTGCAAACACTTCCTTCCGCTATCCCAACGTAGCGTGACAATTCGTTCACTGTGATGCGTCTGTCACCAGTGACCAATTCGTTAATTCTCTGCACATTGTCTGGAGTGTGTGCAGTACGAGGCATGCTGCTGCGAGGACAATCCTCAATATTGCCGTGCCCGCTTTCATCACGTAACCTGCTTGCCCATTGACTAACTGTAATGCGATCGACAGCAGCATCTCCATACACCTTTTGCAACCTCTTGTGGATGTTTCCCACTGTCTCTTTTTCACAGCATGGAAATTCTATGACAGCCCGTTGCATCTGACGAACGTCAAGTGTAGCAACCATCTTGAAGACATGCTGTGAAGGCGCCACTCACGGGAACAGGTTGAACTAAGTCTGAAAACAAGCGCGAAGGATGTATCTACACACTGTAAAGCTTTCGCACATGCAGAAGGAAAACCGTATTTTTACAAAAATAGTATGCATATCTTTTGGAGTGGCCCTCGTAAATGATTTATAGTATTTACGATACTGTATTGCCTATGTTAATAAGAAGAACATACATGCATGCATCTACTAAGGAACACTGAATCCTTCTTCTTATCAATATAGGCACTGCAATATCGTATTTAACCGCTGATACCAGGCAGGAACTTTCAATTAAAATGTTTTCCCCTATATGAAAACTACATAATGTGCCCACACGTACAGGTTATGGCGCAGGAACAACGTATGGAAGTTTGGGTGTGCCCGTGGGTCGTGTACTGATAGCCAAAGCGTTTAAGGTGACCGGTCACGTAAAGCGGGAGGCTCGGGTTCGAGTTCCGGTCAAGTAAATTTTCATTGTCATCGTTCCATTACACAGCAGACTGTTGTTCGTATTCACAACTCGAAAACATTTCATTTATTTATTATATTCCTTGCGAGGGTGGGAGAAGTTACGTAGGTCAGTTTATACGGAATGTCGCCAATGGCTGTGTTGAACATTAGCGTAAGCTGAAGCATAGAAATTTTCAAAAATCTGCTGTGGCTGAGCATAGGTCGTTGCATGAACATGATCACGTTCGAACGTAGGCGAATTCTGGTCCACGCTTCGAACTATTAGGACTTTGTGATTTGAGAACCAGTGGAAATTAGATTCTGTGATAAAAACTTCAATAGAGACACAGGTTATGAATTTTTCAACGGAAGGGTACACTTGCAAAGGAAGATCAAAGGAAGTTTTCTCCCTGACGCGAGTTACGGCGCTGCAAGTAACTCTGGTTATAGTGTGCAAGCACGATCTATGAACATAGAGGGTGTCATCTCAGTTGGTGCCGTATCCGCGCTGTCATCGTGACGCAATCGAGCTAATCAGCCATGGGTATAAAAGTGGGAGCTTCGTCAGTTTCACGACAGTCAGACATAGCCCATGACGAAGGTGATAGAGGCAATCATCGAAAGCTTGTGATTTTATCCGATATCTGACGCAGCATATCTACCGTTAGCCTTTTATCCAAGGACTGCGTTGCGAAAGACTTCGCAGTTACATTATTTCCCCGGTTCTGTCCGCTGGGACGAAGTCGATTTGAATTTTGGTTTCACTGTATTAAAGGTTTTTCATATTGTTATTCTCTGGTTCGGCCCTGCCTTCAACAACTGTACTGGGCGGTAAATTAAGTTCTGTTTGTTATCATTTCTATATAAGAATATTTTATGTTCAATAATTTTTTTCTGTAAAACTGAGCCCACGCCTGCACAACCGCCTGTCCGGACCCCACTCCAGCCAAATCCTACTCTACAGTGGTGACAGCCTTTATCCAGATTGAAATATTTACTGCAGCGCTGTGTCTACCTTCAGATTGAAAGCACTCTAGAAAGTACGAGTTTATTGAGTCTTCTCATCTGCAAAAGGGGAATGAATGGATAGAAACTAAGAACATTTATAGTTGTCCACTCGCTATTGCCTCTATAACGGTCAAGTTCAAATGGTTCATATGGCTCTGAGCACTATGGGACTCAACTGCTGAGGTCATTAGTCCCCTAGAACTTAGAACTAGTTAAACCTAACTAACCTAAGGACATCACAAACATCCATGCCCGAGGCAGGATTCGAACCTGCGACCGTAGCGGTCTTGCGGTTCCAGACTGCAGCGCCTTTAACCGCACGGCCACTTCGGCCGGCAAACGGTCAAGTCATTTTTAGTTCTATCAAATAACTGGGCACTAGAAAGTTTGGTAAAGTTTTTGAATTTGTAAATTATAATTTCTACAAAGCGTATTTATGAATTTTTTTCAGTGTTGTGTACGTAATGTCACAGATTTATTTAATTTGGCCAGCTTAATAACACTGACAGATTTACTAATGGGTTGTTGCAAATGAAAATCAGTCACAGTTGAGGCCGTCACAGTGTAAAATAAATCAGGACCTGGCTGGGAAGCACGTGACAGTGGCAGACTGGATACTGACGGGGACTCACTTTGCTTTCCTGGAAGGAAACCCTCATCTGAAGTGGAAGCAGGCATCGGTGAGGACCGTTCATGAGAAACAATTTCTCGAGCTTCTGCAGAGTTATCGGTTAATGGCAGTCTAGATCTGTGTCTCCCAACCCACACCATTCCAGAGGTTCACTTGTACACCTGGAATTTCCACTTTCTTTTAAGTCTGATGAGTGGCTAGAAAAGTTGAAACTTGTTTGGTAGCACTAAAGGTATTTTCCGTTTTTATCCATTTTGGTAAAATTCTAGATACATCTCTTGAAGCTCATCTGAGCAAAGGCAATGTGGTTGAATTACGTTCTGCAGGATTGAGAAACACATTGACGGAAAAAAATTGCAACACCAAGTAGGAGTTTTCCAACATAAACGAATGTCGTTTGGCGCTTTCTACGTGAAAGATAATATCTGTTCAAATTTCGCGCGAGTCGCATAAGTGTGACGCCAGTAGAGTCACTACCAGGATGCAAATCAGGTTTGCAGAATGAGATTTTCACTCTGCAGCGGAGTGTGCGCTGATATGAAACTTCCTGGCAGATTAAAACTGTGTGCCCGACCGAGACTCGAACTCGGGACCTTTGCCTTTCGCGGGCAAGTGCTCTAACCATCTGAGCTACCGAAGCACGACTCACGCCCGGTACTCACAGCTTTACTTCTGCCAGTATCTCGCCTCCTACCTTCCAAACTGTCGGGCACACAGTTTTAATCTGCCAGGAAGTTTCATATCAGCGCACACTCCGCTGCAGAGTGAAAATCTCATTCTGGCAACATCCCCCAGGCTGTGGCTAAGCCATGTCTCCGCTATATCCTTTCTTTCAGGAGTGCTAGTTCTGCAAGGTTCGCAGGAGAACTTCTGTAAAGTTTGGAAGGTAGGAGGCGAGATACTGGCAGAAGTAAAGCTGTGAGTACCGGGCGTGAGTCGTGCTTCGGTAGCTCAGATGGTTAGAGCACTTGCCCGCGAAAGGCAAAGGTCCCGAGTTCGAGTCTCGGTCGGGCACACAGTTTTAATCTGCCAGGAAGTTTCAAATCAGGTTTGCTTTAAATACACGCTGTAACGGTCCTAAGCGTTAGTTACCTTTGAGACCGGACGTGGTGAGTTGATGTTAGTCACGAATGCCTTTAAGGTGACAAAGACGCCAATAATCAACAGCTCACTGAGTTTGAATGAGGTCGTGTAATAGGGCTACGAGAACCTAGATGTCGCTTCTGCGATACTGCAGAAAGACTTTGCAAGGATGTAGTCATATTACATGACTGCTGGCAGCGGTGATCACGAGAAGTCTTCCGGTCCAGATGGTATACCAATCAGGTTTCTTTCAGAGAATGCAGACACAATAGCTCCTTTCTTAGCAATCATATACAACCGCTCACTTGACGAAAGGTCTGTTCTTAAAGACTGGAAAGTAGCGTGGGCCACTCCAATATTCAAGACAGGAAATAGGAATAACCCGTTGAATTACAGGCCTATATCACTGACCTCAATTTGCAGTGGGATTTTGGAGTATATACTGTACAAGAACATCACCTTGAAGAAAATGTCTTATTGAGACGTAACCAACAGGGATTCAGAAAATATAGTTCTTGTGCAACACAAGAAGTAATGTAATGAGTGCTGTCAACAAGGGATCTCAGATCGATTTCATATTCCTAGATTTCCAGAGGGCTTTTGATACCATTCCTCACAAGCGACTATTAATCAAATTGCGTGCATATGGAGTATCGTCTCAGTTGCCTGACTGGATTCGTGATTTCCTTTCAGAGAGGTCACAGTTCGTAGTGATAGACGCTAAATCATCGAGTAGAACAGAAGTGATATCTGGCGTTCCACAAGGTAGTGTCGTAGGCCCTCTGCTGTTCCTGATTTACATAAATGATCTAGGTGATAATCTGAGCAGCCCCCTCAGATTGTTTGCAGATGACGCTGTAATTTACAGTCTAGTAAACAATTCCAATTACAAAATTACCTAGAGAGGATTTCTGTATGGTGCGAAAAGTGGCAATTGGAACTAAACAAAGAAAAGTGCGAGATCATCCACATAGGTACTAAAATAAATCCGATAAATTTCGGGTATACGATAAATCGCACAAATCTAGGGGCTGTCAATTCGACTAAATACCTAGGAATTACAATTACGAGCATCATAAATTGGAAAGACCACATAGATAATATTGTGGGGAAGGTGAAACAAAGACTGCGCTTTGTTGGCAGAACAGTTAGAAGATGCGACAAACCCACTAAAGAGACAGCCTACATTACACTTGTCCGTTCTCTACTGGAATATTGCGGCGCGGTGTGGGATCCTTACCAGGTAGGATTGACAGAGTACATCGAAAAAGTGCAAAGAAGGGCAGCTCGTTTCGTGTTATCGCGCAATAGGGGTGAGAGTGTCACTGATATGATACGCGAGTTGGGGAGGCAGTCACTGTAACAAAGGCGGTTTTCTTTGCGGCGAATGGTTCAAATGGCTGTGAGCACTATGGGACTTAACTTCTAAGGTCATCAGTCTCCTAGAACTTATAACTACTTAAACCTAACTAACCTAAGGACATCACACACATCCATGCCCGAGGCAGGATTCGAACCTGCGACCGTAGCGGTCGTGCGGTTCCAGATTGTAGCGCCTAGAACCGCTCGGCCACCCCGACCGGCTTCTTCCGAATGCGAATATATTTTTCTGACACCCACCTACGTAGGGAGAAATGATCATCATAATAAAATAAGAGAAATCAGAGCTCCAACGGAAAGATTTAGGTGTTCCTTTTTCCCACGCGCCATTCAAGACTGGAATGGTAGAGAAGTAATATGAAAATGGTTTGATGTACCCTCTACCAGGCACTTAAGTGTGAATTGCAAAGTAACCATGTACATGCAGATGCAGATGCAAATGTACGGTCGTAATAAGACCGGGCTCCGGACGACCATGAGACAGTACCGACAGGGAAGAACATATGGGTCTGGCGCATGGTACTGCATTTGCATCAGCACTTTGAGTAGCAGCTGGCACCACAGAGACGCAACGAACTGTTCCAAATCTGTTACTTCAACGACAGCTCCAATTGATATACCCTGTAGCGTGTATTCCACTGATCACAAACCGACGTGATTTACGGCTTCAGAGGCGTTAAGCAAGAGCGCATTGGAGGGTAGGGTGGAGGACTGTTGTGTTTTCCGATGAAAACTGGTTATTCCTCGGTGCCAGTGATGGCTGTGTGTTGGTTAGAAGGAGGCCAGTTGACGGCCTGCAACCAACCTGCCTGTGTGCTTAACACACTGGACCGCTGCCCTACAAGGTGTCGACATTTTGCCTCGGACTGCTCGATCACCAGTACGTACGGGACGTCATCGGACGACGACTCCAGGGTCATCCACAAACAGCATTAACCGTGCCTGTATTGACCGATGAAGGGCAACAGGCATGGAACTCCATCCCTCAAACCGACATCCGACACCTGTACAACACAATGCATGCCCGTTTACATGCCTGCATTCAACATTCTGGCGGTTTCGCTGGTTATTAATGTACCAGCATTTCATATTTGCAAAGGCTTATCACGCGCTTACATTAGCCTGTGATCTTGCAACGTTTATCAATTTAATATGTTTTTAGACATTACTCTGCAAGAGCGATGCACTTGAGGACAATATTATGAAAATGGAAGAGAATGTAGATGAAGATGAAATGGGAGATATGATACTGCGTGAAGAGTTTGACAGAGCTCTAAAAGACGTAAATCGAAACAAGGCCCCGGGAGTAGACAACATTCCATTAGAATTACTGGCAGTCTTGGGAGAGCCAGCCCTGACAAAACTCTACCATCTGGTGAGCAAGATGTATGACACAGGCGAAATACCCTCAGACTTAAAGAAGAATATATTAATTCCAATCCCAAAGAAAGCAGGTGTTGACAGATGTGAAAATTACCGAACAATCAGTTTAATAAGTCACGGCAGCAAAATACTAACACGAATTCTTTACAGACGAATGGAAAAACTGGAAGAAGCCGACCTCGAGAAAGATCAGTTTGGATTCCGTAGAAATGTTGGAACAAGTGAGGCAATACTGACCCTACGACTTATCTTAGAAGAAAGATTAAGGAAAGGCAAACCTTCGTTTCTAACATTTGTAGAGAAAGCTTTTGACAATGTTGACTGGAATACTCTCTTACAAATTCTCAAGGTGGTAGGGGTAAAACACAGGGATCGAAAGGCTATTTACAATTTGTACAAGAACCAGATGGCAGTTATAAGAATCGAGGGGCATGAAAGGGAAGCAGTGGTTGAGAAGGGAGTGAGACAGGGTTGTATCCTATCCCCGATGTTATTCAATCTGTACACTGAGCAAGCAGTAAAGGAAACAAAAGAAAAATTCGGAGTAGGAATTAAAATCCATGGAGAAGAAATAAAAACTTTGAGGTTTGCCGATGACATTGTAATTCTGTCAGAGACAGCAAAGGACTTGGAAGAGCAGTTGAACGGAATGGGCAGTGTCTTGAAAGGAGGATTTAAGATGAACATCAACAAAAGCAAAACGAGGATAATGGATTTTAGTCGAATTAAGTCGGGTGATCCTGAGGGAATTAGGTTAGGAAATGAGACACTTAAAGTAGTAAAGGAGTTTTGCTATTTGGGGAGCAAAATAACTGATGATGGTCGAAGTAGAGAGGATATAAAATGTAGACTGGCAATGGCAAGGAAAGCGTTTCTGAAGAAGAGGAATTAGTTACCATCGAGTATAGATTTAAGTGTCAGGAAATCGTTTCTGAAAGTATTTGTATGGAGTGTAGCCATGTATGGAAGTGAAACATGGACGATAAATTGTTTGGACAAGAAGAGAATAGAAGCTTTCGAAATGTAGTGCTACCGAAGAATGCTGAATATTAGATGGGTAGATCACATAATTAATGAGAAGGTATTGAATAGAATTGGGGAGAAGAGAAATTTGTAGCACAACTTGACTAGAAGAAGGAATCGGTTGGTAGGTCATGTTCTGAGGCATCAAGGGATTACCAGTTTAGTATTGCAGGGCAGCATGGAGGGTAAAAATCGTAGAGGGAGACCAAGAGATGAATACACTAAACAGATTCAGAAGGCTGTAGGTTGCACTAGGTACTGGGAGATGAAGAAGCTTGCACTGGATAGAGTAGCATGGAGAGCTGCATCAAACCAGTCTCGGGACCGAAGACCACAAGAACAACAACACTGCATTAATGTTCCAATTTTTTCCGTCAGTGTATGTTGTATGGAATAATGAAAATACTTATTACATGACCTTTTTAAATAATAAAAACTTAATACGAGAGCAGATGTACGTACACTCCTGGAAATGGAAAAAAGAACACATTGACACCGGTGTGTTAGACCCACCATACTTGCTCCGGACACTGCGAGAGGGCTGTACAAGCAATGATCACACGCACGGCACAGCGGACACACCAGGAACCGCGGTGTTGGCCGTCGAATGGCGCTAGCTGCGCAGCATTTGTGCACCGCCGCCGTCAGTGTCAGCCAGTTTGCCGTGGCATACGGAGCTCCATCGCAGTCTTTAACACTGGTAGCATGCCGCGACAGCGTGGACGTGAACCGTATGCGCAGTTGACGGACTTTGAGCGAGGGCGTATAGTGGGCATGCGGGAGGCCGGGTGGACGTACCGCCGAATTGCTCAACACGTGGGGCGTGAGGTCTCCACAGTACATCGACGTTGTCGCCAGTGGTCGGCGGAAGGTGCACGTGCCCGTCGACCTGGGACCGGACCGCAGCGACGCACGGATGCACGCCAAGACCGTAGGATCCTACGCAGTGCCGTAGGGGACCGCACCGCCACTTCCCAGCAAATTAGGGACACTGTTGCTCCTGGGGTATCGGCGAGGACCATTCGCAACCGTATCGATGAAGCTGGGCTACTGTCCCGCACACCGTTAGGCCGTCTTCCGCTCACGCCCCAACATCGTGCAGCCCGCCTCCAGTGGTGTCGCGACAGGCGTGAATGGAGGGACGAATGGAGACGTGTTGTCTTCAGCGATGAGAGTCGCTTCTGCCTTGGTGCCAATGATGGTCGTACGCGTGTTTGGCGCCGTGCAGGTGAGCGCCACAATCAGGACTGCATGCGACCGAGGCACACAGGGCCAACACCCGGCATCATGGTGTGGGGAGCGATCTCCTACACTGGCCGTACACCACTGGTGATCGTCGAGAGGACACTGAATAGTGCACGGTACATCCAAACCGTCATCGAACCCATCGTTCTACCATTTCTAGACCGGCAAGGGAACTTGCTGTTCCAACAGGACAATGCACATCCGCATGTATCCCGTGGCACCGAACGTGCGCTAGAAGGTGTAAGTCAACTACCCTGGCCAGCAAGATCTCCGGATCTGTCCCCCATTGAGCATGTTTGGGACTGGA
The DNA here is from genome assembly GCF_023898315.1 of Schistocerca nitens. NCBI lineage: Eukaryota > Metazoa > Arthropoda > Insecta > Orthoptera > Acrididae > Schistocerca > Schistocerca nitens. The sequence goes on along the minus strand of NC_064615.1, from coordinate 328,618,420 downwards.
TGAAGCGTCGTCTCACGCGGTCTGCACGTCCAGCACAAACGCTGGTCCAACTGAGGCGCCAGGTGGAAATGGCATGGCAAGCCGTTCCACAGGACTACATCCAGCATCTCTACGATCGTCTCCATGGGAGAATAGCAGCCTGCATTGCTGCGAAAGGTGGATATACACTGTACTAGTGCCGACATTGTGCATGCTCTGTTGCCTGTGTCTATGTGCCTGTGGTTCTGTCAGTGTGATCATGTGATGTATCTGACCCCAGGAATGTGTCAATAAAGTTTCCCCTTCCTGGGACAATGAATTCACGGTGTTCTTATTTCAATTTCCAGGAGTGTATATTGCATAATTTATTGATATATCGTGAAGCCGTGGGCAACGTTAAAACTAAGAAATTGACAAATGTAAAGGTAGACAGAAAGAGGGTCAGAGGTTGCGCAGATTTCTTCCTTGGGAGGTCGGGGGGACAAATTTGATGAAGGATTAAAAATGTGCTACAACTAAAACGAAATTTATAAGCATGGGAATCATCTACTGACATTAGCTAGAAACGATGATGGCTATTAATTAACACACATAGTTGTGCTAATGCGATTGAAGGAGTGGAATAATTGTGTAACTGACACAGAGAGAAACCTTGGTGATGATACCACCAGCATAACGTGACATATGGGACAAAAACTGATGTAAGAAGGAAACGTTAATTGTTCCTTATGAACTGAAACTATCTCATGTCATCATTTCTTGAGAGCGATGAAAACTGGCAAATATACACTGATGAACTATAAAGTTATGACCACCTGCTTAGAAAAGCGTTGGAGCATCTCTTGGAACGCAATTCTGAAGCGATTCTGTGTGGAACGGCTTAGTTGAGTGTTTGCTAGTTTTCCTGTTGTATGCGGTATTATGCCACTCAATCCCCGTAAATTACGGGCCATTGGTTTGCGCGCACGGAGGTGGCGCCTGAGAGCGTCCCAGATGTGTTACACCGGGTTCGGATCAGGCGTGTCTGGTGGCCAAGACATGAATTTCTCTATCATGCTCCTCAAATCACCGATGATCGGTTCTGTTCTTGTGACACGGACAGTTATCCTGCTGGAGGATGCCTTTGTCGTCGGGGGTTATCTCGAGCATGATGTGATGCAGGTGGTCCGCAATAACGTTCACGTAGTCCACATCTGTCACAGGTCGATTGGAACGCCAGGTGAATGTGCTCCACAGCACAAAAATGCCCCTACCGCCTGTGTTCGTAGCCGTTCGCTTAGATGACGGCGTATCCGGAGACGAACAGCGGCCTGATGTGATAAGAAATGTGATCCATCCGAGCAGGTGACGTGTTACTACTGATCCACGGTCTATTCTCCATCATTTCGTGCGAGCGTGGTTAACACACTGGTCCTACAAGTGGAATTATGATCTAGGGTGCCATTTCGTATGACAGCACAGGAGCACCCTAGTGGCGGGGTTCGAGACCGAAATCAAGCATTCCGGTGGTTTGGGTACTCACCAGAGTCAACCTCCTAGCTGACAGAAAACTACGTTACGGAGCCCTATGTTCATTATATGCGCAAACGGATAGGGCGAAATACTAGCGGCTGGACCGGCATTGTACAGGGTGATTCAAAAAGAATACCACAACTTTAAAAATGTGTATTTAATGAAAGAAACATAATATAACCTTCTGTTATACATCATTACAAAGAGTATTTAAAAAGGTTTTTTTTTCACTCAAAAACAAGTTCAGAGATGTTCAATATGGCCCCCTCCAGACTCTCGAGCAATATCAACCCGATACTCCAACTCGTTCCACACTCTGTAGCATATCAGGCGTAACAGTTTGGATAGCTGCTGTTATTTCTCGTTTCAAATCATCTATGGTGGCTGGGAGAGGTGGCCGAAACACCATATCCTTAACATACCCCCATAAGAAAAAATCGCAGGGGGTAAGATCAGGGCTTCTTGGAGGCCAGTGATGAAGTGCTCTGTCACGGGCTGCCTGGCGGCCGATCCATCGCCTCGGGTAGTTGACGTTCATTCTCTGTAAACTGTTTATACCAACGTTTAATACACCACCTATCAGGAGGTTTAACACCATACTTCGTTCGAAATGCACGCTGAACAACTGTCGTCGATTCACTTCTGCCGTACTCAATAACACAAAATGCTTTCCGTTGAGCGGTCGCCATCTTAGCATCAACTGACGCTGACGCCTAGTCAACAGCGCCTCAAGCGAACAAATGTACAACTAAATGAAACTTTATAGCTCCCTTAATTCGCCGACAGATAGTGCTTAGCTCAGCCTTTTGTCGTTGCAGAGTTTTAAATTCCTAAAGTTGTGGTATTCTTTTTGAATCACCCTGTACTCTGTCGCCCGGTCTGCCTCAGATCGCCACCTGCCCTGTTTTACAGAGTGGGCACGCGTCCGACCTCGCAACTGCGTGATGCGGCATGGAAATCCAACACCTTGTGCCTACTCGTGGTTTCACTGTCCATCAACCACTTTCCGAAGACGCTCACGACAGTAGCACTCGAAAACGCGACCAGCTTCGTCGTTTCTGAGATACCGGCGCCTAACAGTCTGCCGTTTGCCAAAGTCACTTGCGTCAGTGGATTTCCTCATTTGCGGCCGGTTTCGTCGCTCGAATGATTTCTCACTCGTCCTGAGGCATAGTTCCTTACATCGTGGCTATTGCGATCGTAATAGTAGTCAGCAGATGTGCAGCATGAATCACGCGCAGGACAGATGGCGTCAGATGCCCGATTGTTTGTAGTTTCTATGCGATCTGGTAGTGGTCACTAGCTGACGTATGCCATTTGAGCTCCAGTCAAAAAATCTGTCATTTCATTTGCATTTATGTTTAATTTTCTAATTTTTTATTAATTACTATTATAGTTGTGCTTAGTTGTGAGAGTGAATGAATATGTGAATGTGAAATAATGTTTCATGTAAATTTTTATGCTATACATTGAAGTAACTGGTCTCGAGAGGAATGTTCGAAAGTGGCGTGTGTCAGATATTCGCACCGGGGAATCTGTTACGAACTATTTCGTCAGTTTGTAGTACTTCGAAATGAGATTTTGATTTCGGTAAAACAGTTTTGTTAAGAGGGAGTTAATTTTATATTTGTGTGTTTTCAAAATTTATTGACGCAAATTTACCGCTCTGGTTCAGTGACAAGTTCTAATTAGTTCTGCACATGTGCGCGGGATTGAGCGGGTTTGATGCTGCTGTCATGTTTCTCTGCCAATCGGAAATTAGCATATTCACAAGTATTTTGGGGAACTACGTAGTAACTTCTTTTGTGTAGAAAGATGAACAGAGTTGGGATTTGGGTGATCACACCCACTGACATGTGCTCCGATGAAAATTATTAATATTGTGATATTTCGGTAAGAAAATGTTTGAGAAGTGCCGTAAAGTGTGGAAGATAGTTGAGTTGAAAGCACAGTATGAAATTCAGAACTTTTGGTGACATTTTAAATAACTAAATTCCGAGTGGTTACTCGCGAACGTGAACATCTTGTTACTTGAGACTGATTATATCATTATTTGAGCGACCTAACCTTAAAGAAACAATTCGTTTGCAAACTTTCTGTGAAGGGCAATTAATAATTACCATAAACTGGCTATAGTTGTGAATAATGTGTACAGCTTAGAGTAAGGCTTGGTAGTAACTGGTATATGCAAGCTTACCGTAATAGAGAGAAATTTTACGCACATAAATACTTTCGTTTAACTATTATTAACCTTCCACCGACAAAACATTCTATTGTGCGACTTGTGGTTACAAGGTGTTATTTCTATAGCTTTTTCCGGCTGACAACCGCATTTCAGTAATTTCAAGGAGGCGTGCGTGTGAGAAGGGATTCACCAGAAGGTGAGTGGAAATCGTTAACACCAGCACCGCACCGCGCCACCGCAATCCCTGCTCCACCTATACACTGAGACAACTAAATATCTAGAAAACGATGTGTCGTACGAAAAAAAAGTTCAAGAAGAAAAGTTAATATTAGTAAAAGGAATATCCGTCTGAGGTACAAATGGCCACCTCCTTATCACCCTCCTTCTTGGGAGGGGTCAACTTCGTATTTCCACATTGGACCCCAGTCTCTTCACGCCAAAAAATACGTACTCTTTACTCAAACCATTGTTTTCTATTCTACAAATATCATGTGTGCCTGTTTTTGCAATTAAGAACACAACTGATTCTACATTTCATTTACGATGTAAATGTAAACCTTAGTGTTCAAATGGTTGATAGTGATGCTCGAAATTTACTTCAGAGTCGCAAATTTGCTTGTACAGCGCAATATGGTTAGCTGTTTCATTGTCTGATTAGGAACTACGTGTAGCGTGATCCAGGAGCAATGATTTGGATGTAACAGTTTTCTGTTCCCATGGGGGTACTTGAAATCAATGAGTCCCCTTGCCTCTCGCCATTGGGTGCTTGATTTTGGTGAGTATCCATGGCAGGTGCGAATGGACATTTTATCTTATTACAATAGTTGTGGTTTGTATTCCGCCAGTAGCCAGCGCAAGGGTTACGGTGGCCGGATGGAAAAACACACCGAAAGCAGTCACCCTGATGGCGGGGTTCGAGGCCGGTAACCGAAATTAAGCATTTCCAACGGTTTGGTGACTCAATCAACACCGTAAGTAACAGAAAACTACGCTACCATTCAACAAGCTTATTTGCCGGAAATGTCAATGTCTAACCATATTATTTATACTGTACAATCACATTTACAACATTCTAAAAACGTTTGAACATCAGTATCAACCGTTAGACCACGAACGTTTACATTTACATCGTAAATGAAATGTAGAACCCAATCCGTCGATAGTTAACTGCAGAAACAGGCACCCTTGGTATTTGTTGATTATAGCGCCATCTACCACGAACGGAATGCAATGGTTTGAGAAAACCGTGCGTATTTTTTGGCGCAGAATCAGAATGCGCAATAAAAGTGGGGGGTTTCCATTTGAAAGTACGAAGTTGACCCCGCCCACGCAGAAGAGGTCGTTAGGAGTTGGCCACTTGTGGGACAGACAGATAGCCCCTTTAATAATATTAACATTTTACAAAGGAAATTATTTTCGTGCGATACTTCGTTTTCGAAATGTTTAGTTGCCTCAAGTTAACATAAACACACTGTATACTTTCGTTAGAGCGATTCTTAACTGAAATTGAATCTCATGGTGGGCAGTGGTCACAACGTTTTGGCTCGTTAGTGTACCACTTCAAGAAATCTCATTAAGTAACAACTTCTCTATGTTACTGTTAAACCGAAAAACCGCTGACAAGACCAGTTGAGATGAAAGAGAATATAAACACTAGAATAATTTAAAACAAACAATGCTTGAAGAGCATTATAAATAAAAATGTCGAAACAAATATTTCTTACTCATAACAATAACTTTACTATTTCCCTTTGTACAGAAAAATTAAAAAGTGAAATCAATGCTGATGCTTTGGTATTCTCGGTAGACAGTGATACCCAGCTCACAACTATTCGCGCTACCAGCTCCAGAGTCCAGACGCCTCTCTAACCACGGACCTAGTCGCTTCTCATGGGCAACACCTTGTAAAGTACCACAGTGTGCCGGTACTTAATGAAGACCACGATTCCATGCCAACTGAACCGTTCGATACCCTTTCGAAATGTATACGCGAACTAGGAAAACTCTGAGCATATGTTGTAATCGTCCTGAGTAGCTGATTTATCATTTTCTGGATAACTAAAACATAATTATGGTGATGTATAATTAAAATATGGCGAAGTTAAGTTTCTTTTCTTCTTTTCTAAACTATCTGTGGAAAAGTTATAAAATTTATATACGAAACGCAATTACTAATGTCTGTGCAACTTAATGAAAAGAGCTATGAAATACGTTACCAACAAAATCTAATCTGTAACTCAAAATTTATTGCATTTTGTAAACTTAAGTATTACTGTAAAAAAATATCTTAAATGTTTGCCAATGCTAACCGACTTATTCTGTCATATTTATTGTTCTAAAGTAATTGTCATGATTTATAAATCCCAACTCCAACTTTTTGTAGAAAACTATTCAACTTTTAATTGCAAAATACGAAATGAACACTTTAAAAATGTTTGTACTCAGATTTCCAATACTGTTAAGTAAATAAAGATCGGCGCCAATAGTGGGAGGGTGAGTCAGTGTCCTGTTACCATTCAAACACGAAACTTGTGTAAATTTGTGATGTGAATAAACAATAATTCTTAACTAATTTTTTACGTATAATGTTTTGTAGAATTGACTAAACAAGACACGCAGATCTTGGAATTACGGTGAATCCGGATTTTCACACAGGTGGAGATAAACTGCAGCAAAGAGATAAACCCTATCGTCAAACATCAATTATCTAAGTTGAGTATTAACTTCCATAGCGCAATAAATTGGTCATATTATAACCTCTTGCTATAGTCTTTTGTCACCACCAGCCATATCCAATCCCACATGTTCCATCCATCTGCAGGAGCGCCCGAGGGAACAGTCCTATCTCCTCTACTCAGTCTGCTGTAAACGGCTCATATGCCCCAGTAACCTATCCCCACCCATCTGTTCCGGTATGTCAACTGCAACGTTACGAGTATTTGGGCGAGTTGTTCGTCCACCTAGGCCTGGTATCGAGGACAGATGAGTTCTTTTGCATAACTGAACGCTGACAGTCCCGGGGCAGAGGGCGCGCTGCGGCCAGTCTGGCTAGTTGACCGTTTTCGGCCAGCCACGTGCAGAGACGAGCAGTGTCACCAGTAACGGGAAAATCATGGTGTGGAGAATTTAGACTTACGTGTCGACTGCTTAAGACGGCCGGCTATGCTCCCAACAATGGCGGGCCTTGTGAGAAATTGGCAGATCTCTTCTTTCAGCTCTTATGAGAGTCTATAATAATTTACAATCAAATATTAATGCATATCTCAGTACATCGGCGATCGCAGAAAAACGAAGTACATCCAAACGCACAACAATGTTTCACTATCTTTAAAACTATAGATGTTAATATTTCACATTGAATGAACAGTTACATAATGAACCTCTGAATTAACAACTTTTAAACGCTTCATGCGATTTCAGCAAACGATATCTCACATGATAACTTTGAACTATAACCATCATCTCTGAAAGGTACATATCAGTATCTTGTAAATAACAGATTTCAGCTATCAGTCGACCTTTTGGAATTTTTATTGGCAGATCTAGATTTCAGTTAGACACTAGCCATTCTCAATGCACTATCATTTTTGATCAATGCATGTAATGACTGTTGGTCGGGCTTCATCCACAGTTCATTGAATACTGAAAAAAATGATAGTGAATTGAGAATGGCCAGTTTCTAGCTGAAATCTAGATCTGCCAATAAAAATTTCAAAAGGACGACTGATAGCTGAAATCTATTATTTACAAGTCAAGATAACAGTCGTTGCGTGCAACAGTCTTCTGAATGGAAGGTAACCTGATATCAGTATCTGTAATTTTATTGATTAATTACGTCTTTTATTTCTTTTTTATTATGCAAATGGTTGTCAAAACGTTGTATTCTATACATTTACATAGCAAATGAACACAGTATTAGTGCCTGTATTTTGACATAATGGTGTATTATTTAAGGAAGAGTTTACTATTTGGCAGTAATTTTATTCAAATGTAGACTGCAAGTGCTAATAAAAAACTGTGCTGATTTAAAAGTGGTCAGTCACGTGTAGCGGACACCACAGTTGAAAAGAGAACCAAAAGATGCTTCTGTCAAGAAGGCATAAATAATTGTTTAAACAAAATTTAACGACAATTCATTGTTGTTTAGCGTGAGCGTACTTCCACAAGAATATTAGCTTATCAATTTACGCACAAATATTTATTTATAATTATTATGAATAACCTGAATTTGACTAAGTATTTATAACATTTATTTGTTGTAATGTATTATTTTAGTCTTGCGAGTGGTCATGACGAATCAAACCATGTTTGTAGAATGGAAGAACGATGTATTTTGGGCGGGGATGGCATTCAGCCAAAGGAAAAGCAGACAGTAGCGGAACACTATGAGAGTTAAGTGGAGACTGAGATTTCTGGAGCGAAGAGCTCAAGGAAGCGATTCTGGTCACTTTGTGTCGAGTGATGGAAGAGGCAGACCTGTCTACGGTGTAACGTGTGTGATCCAGTAGTATAGGTGATTGATTGCAGGTGGTGACGGCAGCTACCATACTTTAACTTCTGGAGGGACTTTATATTTCTAGTGGTCTGAATGTGGTCCAAAGTAGGAATCTAATTTTTCCGCTTGATTTACGGAACTGAGAATAAACAGAGTATGAGTTACTATTTTTCATACTGTGTGTTAATTTGTGGTTCATCATGTTGAACTCTAAACTATTTTGAGCTGGTGAACGTTTAATGCATTGTGATCACGAAGTGGACTTAGTTTTTGTGAGTCTTTGGTGACTATTTACTTTGGGGATATTGTTACCATTCTTGTACCACTCTCAACGTAACTTTAGTGCATTTGATAAGGATATTTTCTGACTGTATTTTTCTGTGGTAATTTCCTATGGGACCAAAATCCAGGGTCATCGGTCCCTAGGCTTACACACTACTTAACATAACTTAAACTAACTTACGCTAAGAACAACACGCACACCCATGCCCATGCCCAATTGCCAACTTCGTTAATGTGTTTTCTGCCATACTAAATTTTCTATATATTAGTTAATAGAGTTTATCAAAATTTCATTCTTATAAAGACACCTTAGTAGGTGTCGAAACCTACGTCAATGTACCAGACACTAATTTGCAACCGGTTGGTTGCGTAATCCTACGTTGGAACTAGTATATGGTTGCTGACTAACAGCCATGTTTAAAACTGTAAGATTTTTACTGGCCAAGGTGTCAAAGGCTGTGTCAAAGTACAAAGATGTAAGAAGAAAATTGTTCAACACAGATGTGGCTATTAATTTTGACAAGCCTCGCGAAGAAAACGGACTTTTATCAAGTTATATCAGATCCTGTTTTAACATCAGACAGTGCACGAAGGATCCAAAAACATTTCAGTGCCTAGTTTAAAAAATTATTTCCGAAAAAATCAGTGCTTTATACAAGAAAAATGACAGATTAAATGAAAAAGCCCATGTTTTGGATCTTGAGCTCACTAAAATTTTTCGCTTACATTTTAATTTTCAAACTGATGCATTTTGGGATCTTATTACTGAAGGGTTGTACAAGAATTGTACTGCCGAAATAGAGAAGAATAAACTGGCTAATCTTAAGAGCATTTTACCTGTAAAAAAAGTCTGTCGTTAGTAGCATTCGAAGATCTGGGCATAAATTTTTCAACAGAATTCTGAATAAAACTTAAATAGATTTTTCACCATAAGAAACTGCCTTGTTGGAAAAAGGACTTAAATTCATTGTAATACATAACATGTCACATAACAATATTGTAGAAATTATGATTGTAGATCTAAAAATAGGCCTTGATAACGTCAAAGTATACGCCTTTCGACAAACGAGGGTAGCTCATGACGTATCTAGCATTTTTGAGAAACATGCAATTACAAACTCCTGTCAATATGATTGTCATAAGAAACTGATTAAAAATATTAATATCAAGCTTAAAGAAAACAATGCCCTTATAACGAAGTCCGACAAAGGGAATGCTGTAATCATTGCTACTCAGAACGGATATGTGTCTAAAACATAACAATTTTTCGGGGATAATAATGTTTCGGAGTTAGATGAGGGTCCGACCCCCATGATAAAAAAAGAAATTAGCCTTGTAGTTAACAGCGCTACGCATTTGCTTAAAGCGTTTCGTAAAAAACGGTTATTAATATGTACCCACAGCAAAAAAAAAAAAAAAAAAAATTGCCTTCTCAGTTTAAAGTACATAAGTCACCATTCGATACGTGAAATTGTGAACAGCGCATGTCATAAGTTAGCAAGGTTTCTTCACGAAAAAATGAAAAATATCCTTTGTTTTTCGTAATAATTATTCTATCATCAATAGTCAAAATCTAGTCAGTAAAATAAAAAATCTGCAGTGTGATCAAGATACTAGATTGTTTTCATTAGATATTCCAAATCTATATACCAACGTTTCTTTTCAAACAAGCATTGACATCGCTGAAAAAATGTACTTTTAAAAAGGATATATCTGTTGAAACAATCACTGACCTAATTCGTTTGCTAAGAATAGTAGTAAAATACAACTATTTTGTTTTCACTGGCAAACTATGCCCTCAGCCTGACTGCCTGGCAGTGGGTAATGCACTTGCAGGCATCTCGGCCGATATTTTCATCAGTTCTCTAGAAGAAAAACTCTTCAATAATTTTTCAGCTGCTGATCAGGATATTTTGTCTTATGGTCGGTACGTAGATGATATTTTGATGTGGTTCCCGGGAAGGAATTCTGCATTTGTTTTAAATTTTTACTAGTCTTCATGTAAAAAATCAGCTTCAATTGTGAATTAGAAAATAAAGACCGTCAGTTACTTGGACCTCAGTATTGCTATTGACAACGACAGACTTTCTTTCGGTGTTTTTCGAAAAGCCACCAATACAGATCAAATTGTGCCCGATAGTTCAGTGCATCCTCATTCCCATCAGCAAAAATTTTTCTATTCAGCCATTCATCGTGCAATTTCTGTATCTATGTCACATGACAAGCTTAATGAAGAGATGAATATAAGAAAAACTATTGTAATTAATAACGACTATGATCCCATGTTAGTTGACAAGATCTTCAAAGTTAAAACTGACGCCAGAGTGACCACTTTAGGCAGCAGTGCTGTTTCTGACAGTAACGAGTACAAACATGTTATCTCGATTCCATTGTTAGGTCATCTTACGTATAAAACTCGTCGTCTTCTGATTAAAGATATATGTATTCAGAGTTACCTTTTCCATGAACAATAACTCGCAAAAAAATCTCTTTCACAATCTCAAGTCCACAGTTGCTCCTATACACAATTCAGGAGTGTATAAAATCACTTGTGATACGTGTCCCGTTTATTATATAGGACAAACTAGAAGGTGTTTTAGTGTCAGGTACAAGGAACATTGCCGGCCGATGTGGCCGAGCGGTTCTAGGCGCTTCAGTCTGGAAACACGCGACCGCTACGGTCGCAGGTTCGAATCCTGCCTCGGGCATGGGTGTGTGTGATGTCCTTAGGTTAGTTAGGTTTAAGTAGTTCTAAGTTCTGGGGGACTGATGATCTCAGATGTTAAGTCCCATAGTGCTCAGAGCCATTAAACCATTCGAACAAGACACATTTATTAAGAAAACTAGGCACTAATGTACACAATTCCACTTTTGCTGATCATCTGCTAATTTCCGCATAAAAATCCATTTTACATAGAGAAAAGAAAGGTCATAGGCTCTAAGTACTCGAAGAGCTGGAGATTTTCAAGCATATTGGTGTCACTCCACTGCTCGCGGGATTTTGATTCCTTTATTTTTTACTATATTTTCCTGCCTCTGTCCCGAAACATTATTTTTTTCGAATCTCGTAGATATGTTACCTCCACGCAAATATTTTCCGGATTGTGCAGCTGCTTGTAAAAAAAAAAGGTCTATATTGTTCTGTCCTTGAGGTAATAGTAATTTCTGTAATGCCTAATAGATGGCTCTTATTAATACTTAATCTGCTTGACTACTGCGCATTTTCAATAACACATCAAGCTCTCTTCCTTTATATCTGTTTTTAAAATTAACTGTCGTGTTTTTCCATTATTTCTGTTATAATGTTTGAAATGCCCGCATCCGATAGGCGGCGCAACTTGTATTGTTTTCGTGGCAGCAATGTAAGCTAGTGGGCCGATCAGTCTGATGTTGTTCCCAGCTAGGCAAACGTGGCGAAGGTTGGAACGTTTTGTTTTACTTTTGACTTGAGCATAGCTGCTCTAAAATCGGACCGTTGCTTTTCGCAATGTAAATGTAACCTTTGTACCACATGACAATTGTCATCTTGGTTAATATGTTTTTTGCTATACTAAATTTTCTATGTATTATTTTCTAGGATTTATCGAAATTTCATTCTGATGAAGACACCCTTAGTAGGTGTCGAAAGCTAGGTCAGTGTACCAAACAGTAATTTGGAGCCGGTTGGTTGTATGTTGACACTTACATATTTTTGAGAGACATATTGTCCGAGAATTAAACTAAAAATAGTTCTCATTCAGTGGTTTAGATGGTTCAAATGGCTCTAAGCGCTATGGGACTTAACATCTGAGGTCGTAAGTCCCCTAAAGTTAGAACTACTTAAACCTAACTAACCTATGCACACCACACACATCCATGCCTGAGGCAGGGTTCGAACCTGCGACTGTAGCAGCAACGCGGCTTCGATCTGAAGCGCCTATAACCGCTCGGCCACATCGCCCGGCATCATTGGTTTAGAGAAGAGCTTTTGGGCGGTTCCTTTGGTCGTAAAATACATGTGGGAAGTCGAAATCCTCTGTCAAATATTCCCAATTGGGAATTCGTAGAACACCTACCAGCGGGGGTCAGACCTCGCACTTCAGGGGTAGGGTATGAAAAGTACTAAACAATAAATAATAGGTCACAAACAGAGATGTGTTTAACGTCAATTTCTTCCTACATTACTTGTCAGATCGTTTCTAAGGATTTGCTTTCTTTGGAAGAAGTTGTCTGTTGTCTACTTGTAACTCTGGTTTGTGTCTTCCAAATCGACTCCCACTTCTTATGTTACGTAAACAGGAATTTCCTACCCCTTGGAAGAGATCTTTAGTATACTTTTTCCACCTGCGCACTCTTTTCACTGCAAGCAGCAGTGGAGCTCTTTTTGCCCTCTTTATGTTGACGCCTTTGCTTTCAGTTTCACCGAAGGTTTCTTGACTTTTCAGAACGCTAAATCTGTCCTGCCCTGAGATCATACTAGTAAGTGCTGTGCGGGTAGGTGAATATGGAAGGATGGAGGGATGCCATTCGTTTAACAGGTGCTTTTGATCGATTGTTGCATGAAACGCAGTGCTAATTTCATTTATCATACTCGATGATTTTTAGTAGGTCTGCAACTGTGTGATTAATAATTTATGTAATAAAACATTGCATTACATGGCGCCTTTCGAAAATTTATTCTCATTGTCAACTACTTCAAATGGCTCTGAGCACTATGGGACTGAACATCTATGGTCATCAGTCCCCTAGAACTTAGAACTACTTAAACCTAACTAACCTAAGGACAGCACACAACACCCAGTCATCACGAGGCAGAGAAAATCCCTGACCCCGCCGGGAATCGAACCCGGGAACCCGGAAGCGAGAACGCTACCGCACGACCACGAGATGCGGACTGTCAACTACTGTATATTGCTATCTTATGTGATGCTTGCGAGTGTGCTGTTCTTCCTCTTTTTATGATTTCACTGTAATCGGAAAATATAAACCTTTTGATATTTTTACAAGGCAGTTATAAAAAATAGTATTTTTGTCTATCTTCTTACAGGTATTGCGCTTCCTTCATTGTGCCGAAGTTAACGCATATAAAAACCGCCGCTAACACACCGTCTGTTAGTGTGAAAACATGGTAGAAAGATGATACGACAGAATAACTTCCCAAAGAGTTTAGCTACAGTCAGAGGTTTTTCATTTTTGTGGATTACATTATTTACGCCAAGTTGTCACTTAAAATTTATATCATTAACACTATCGACTACTTAAATTTTCGAATGTGCTTTATATTCTACTGCCTATACCCGGTCACATCATGCTGTGGCTCTGTCTGCTTAAAAGTAAAAATTAAAAGGAAGAAAAGAGAAAGCACACATTTCTAATATGTATGGAAATTAAATATCATCCCAATCTCCTTCTCTCTCCTGTCTCTTTCCATCTCCCCCTCCCCCTTTCTTTGTCCATCTCCTCCTCCTTCACACTTTCTCTCATCACCTCCTCCGCTCTCTCTGTCCATCTTCACCTACCCGACTCTCTCTCTCTGTCTGCCTCGAGATGACGGGGTGTTTGTGTTGTCCTCATCATTTCATCGTCATTCATGAAAAGTGGCGGGATTGGGCTGAGCAAAGGTTGGGAATTTGTACGGGCGCTGGTAACCGCGTAGTTGAGCGCCCCACAAACCAAAGCATCATCACATCATCATCTCTCTCTCTGTCCATCTCGTCTAAACACAAAAATACAACTTTCCTGTTTGTTAACATTTCACTGTTGTGTATTTTATACACTGAAGCGCCAAACAAACTGGCATAGGCGTGCGTATTCAAATACAGAATATGTGAACAGGCAGAATACGGCGCCGCTGCCGGCAACGCCTGTGTAAGACAAGTGCCTGGCGCAGTTGTTAGGTCGGTTACTGCTGCTAAAATGGCAGGTTATTAAGATTTAAGTGAGTTTGAACGTGGTGTTATAGTTGGAGCACCAGCAATGAGACACAGAACCTCCAGACGCGCCGGGTAGCTGCGCGGTCTTGGGCGCCCTGCCAAGGTTCGCGCGGCTGCCCCCGTCAGACGTTCGAGTCCTCCCTCGGGCATGGGTGTCTGTGTTGTCGTTAACGTAAGTTAGTTTAAGTTAGATTAAGTAGTGTGTAAACCTTGGGACTGATAAAAAAATGGTTCAAATAGCTCTAGCCACTATGGAACTTAACATGTGAGGTCATCAGTCCCCTAGACTTAGAACTACTTAAACCTAACTAACCTGAGGACATCACACATATCCATGCCCGAGGCAGGATTCGAACATGCGACCGTAGCAGCAGCGCGGTTCCGGACTGATGCGCCTAGAACCAGGGACTGATAACCGCAGTAATTTGGTCCCATAGGAACTTACCACAAATTTCCAAATTTCTACAGCACCTCCGAAGTAGCAATGAAGTGAGCCATCAACAAAGTGTCAGCGTGCGAACCACTCATCGAAACATCATCGATATGGGCTTTTGGAGCCGAAGGCCCGCTCGTGTACCCTTGATGGTTGCAAGACGCAAAGCTTTAAGCCTCGCCTGGGCCCGTCAACACCGCCATTGGACTGTTGATGACTGGAACATGTTGCCTGTCGGACGAGTCACGTTTGAAATTGTATCGAGCGGATGGGCTATGCGGGTATGGAGACAACCTCATGAATCCATGGACCCTGCATGTCAGCAGGGGACTCTTCAAGCTGGTGGTGTCGAGCGCGTGCAATTGGAGTGATATGGGACATCTGATACATCTAAATACGACTCTGACAGGTGACACGTACGTAAGCATCCTGTCTCGTCACCTGCACCCATTCATGACCATTGTGAATTCCGACGGACTTGGGCAATTCCAGCAGGACAATGCAACACCTCACACGTCCAGAATTGCTACAGAATGCCTCCGGGTGCAGTCTTCTGAGTTTAAACACTTCCGCTGGCCACCAAACTCCCCAGACATAAACATTATTGAGCATATCTGGGATGCCTTGCAACGTGCTGTTCAGAAGATATCTTCACTCCCTCGTACTCTTATGGATTTAGGCCGGCCGCGGTGGTCTAGCGGTCCTGGCGCTGCAGTCCGGAACCGCGGGACTGCTACGGTCGCAGGTTCGAATCCTGCCTCGGGCATGGGTGTGTGTGATGTCCTTAGGTTAGTTAGGTTTAAGTAGTTCTAAGTTCTAGGGGACTTATGACCTAAGATGTTGAGTCCCATAGTGCTCAGAGCCATTTGAACCATTTTTCTTATGGATTTATGGACAGCTCTTCAGGATTCATGGTGTCAGCTCCCTCCAGCACTACTTTAGACATTAGTCGAGTCCATGCCACGTCCCAGCACGATATTAGACAGGTGTACCACTTTCTTTGGCTCTTCAGTGTATATATTTGTATAGTAAAAAGTATATAGTCTATATGTGTCTAAACAGTTGTTACACTTTCGGAGACTAACGATTTTGAACAAACCAATACTTACATTTTTATAAAGTTTTCCCTTTTATTACAAATATATTACATGTATACCAGATGGCGCTTCAGCAGGTTTATAAAAACGTGATCATTTGAATACAATGTCGTGCCAAAATTTCAAAGCAATCCGCGAAACATTTTCGGAGATTTGAGATTCTGATGAAACGAGCATCTATATTTGTAGTTATATACAAATTATCAATGTTCCCAATCGCAAATCTCCGAACTGAATGCTCTGAAATTTTTCCACAACGTGGCATTGGAATATATATCTATTTTTTAAAAAAATAGATGTAATATACAATTTTTTATTAATATAGGGAATAGCTTCTTAAGTACAGCCCATATTGGAATACAACGTTGTGTCGAAATTTCAAAACAGTCAGTCAAGAACTTTCAGAGAAACATGATTTTGAACAAACGAACTTTTACATTTTGTTTATATGGATTTTATGCTATTTTTTCAATTATTCAGTGGATTGCATAAAGCAATGAACACGTTTATGGATTCGGTACAGTCATTACCTGCAACAGAAATATTTTAACAAATTAATAGATTCACTGTCTAGTTTCTCACTGAGAATTTTCCTCCTGACTTTTTGTGGTGTACAGCTCCACTAATAATTCCTTTGTGCGTGATTTCTAGAAGTGATAGAGTATCTTAAGATTCCTTCTATGTTTGTAAATGGTTGTACAATGTTTTATTATGTGCGTTGCTTTGGCTGATTTTGTGAAGTGTTTACGTGTGTAACAGTTGGCGTGTTCAGTGTGTCTAGCATGAAGGTCTGTGTGTCTGTCCTGTGTAGTAACTTGAGCAAGTTTTGCATGTAGTTCTGTATCTTCTTGAATTTGAGAATTTGTCATTTTTATTGCAGTGTGAACTAGTATCTGTTGTCGTGGCAGAAGTATACATACGCAAACATCACCTAAAATACCAATGTAAGTCAGATCTGCACTTCATAATGGGAATAAATTCTGGAAACGGGTCGTGCGTTGCATGAAAAACCGTATCGTAACTGGTGCAGGGTTTTACCATTTAACCTTGTCCCAACAGCAAGTAACTCGTAGTACCCGACACTGCGGCTGCGGCGTGAGAGTACGGGCTACGAAGATGCCCACCCCTGGACGGCGGCTACACGGCAGCCTGTGTCGCGTGCCCGCCGCCGCAGGTGCTGCCTTAATTGTCTCTCAGACAGAACACCTGGCGCCAAGCAGGTGCGCCGAGACGTCACGTGACGCCATTCTTCCCTCTCCCCTCCCACTCCGCCCCCAGCACCAACAGCGATGAGCATCACGGTCAGCAGAAGACCTGCTACTATTTATCAGTACTGTCTGTAGATGGCACGAGCAGCTACAACGGAGCCAGCCGTTCATCACATTGCTGCTAGATGGCAGCAGTGCAGCTACTGAAGCCGGGTGCGCACAGGTCAAACGCAAACGGACGCATGTTTCTATCAACACAAACGAAATTCATGGGCCCGTGCAAGTGATACTGTGCAGTGAGTCAGTAGCACATCGTTTCCGTGTAGACCCCGTTACGTGCCGATATTGCTTGAAATGTTGTAAAGAATTCTTTTGTTACCAACTGTTATAATTTAATTAAGGTGACAGTTTCAGTTTTATTACGGCACGAAAAACAGTATAGCGTTGTATATAGTATTAATAGTTGCAAAAAATAAATCTAATAATGAAGTCTGCAAATGATCTTGTTACGTGCGCACAAGGCTACAGCATCGATACTTTTGATTTTTATGCCCACGATTTTAAAAACTAATGGTTGAGTGTTCAACGTTACCCAGTTGTGCCAACATTCCATAGACGGCAAAATAAATCAAATGTATCAAGCGTATAAAATCAAACTCGTTTTATTTACGTTTTTAAAGCTGCGATATACGTGTGCAATATACACAATATACGGGGTGAGGAAATGTGCATGCTTAGAGGCGTGATAGTACGGGTGATTCTGAACAAAAAACTTTGAGTGAACATAGCACTTTTCTTAATCGGATCCTACTTACAGCTGTTTGAAAATCACAGCGTCAGGCGCACCTCCTCCCTCACTAGCTCTCAAATGCTAATACAACCAAAGCTACGTTAGGCTACTTAGTTGTCTTTACTGGCCATTTCAATGCCCACTTCACTTCGTTCGTATTTTACATGCGTGCGCTCATGTAAAGGACCGTACCAATGAGCTTAGAGCATAAGCACAGCAACTGTCCACCAGAGCTGCAAAATGCACTGCAGTTGACAGTGAACACTTGTGTGAGGAAATTCACACAATTAAATGGTTCAAATGGCTCTGAGCACTATGCGACTTAACTTTTGCGGTCATTAGTCGCCTAGAACTTAGAACTAATTAAACCTAACTAACCTAAGGATATCACACACATCCATGCCCGAGGCAGGATTCGAACCTGCGACCGTAGCGGTCGCTCGGCTCCAGACTGTAGCGCCTAGAACCGCACGGCCACTCCGGCCGGCTCACACAATTAAACAAAACATTAGATCACAAAGTTTCATCTGCTATCATCCGCATTTGTCCCGTTCCCTACTGTTTTCATTAGTTTCCTCGGAAACTGTTTAAGAACAGGACGTAAGTTCGTATGACGTTTTTCGTTCAGAAACACTGTCACCCATCAGGGCATGTACCTTTCCTCTTGACTCGGCCTGTATTGTAAGGTATATTCCTTTACAAAATCACTACGAAATGAACACAATGTGATCGTAAACATAGGCACCCAAAAGGCGGACGAAGTTGCTAAGGGGCCACTTGCACACTTGTATGTGCGTATAGGCTTCTTGCCGGCCGGAGTGGCCGAGCGGTTCTAGGAGCTACAGTCTGGAACCGTGCGACCGCTACGGTCGCAGGTTCGAATCCTGCCTCGGGCATGGATGCGTGTGATGTCCTTAGGTTAGTTAGGTTTAAGTAGTTCTAAGTTCTAGGAGACTGATGACCTCAGAAGTTAAGTCACATAGTGCTCAGAGCCATTTGAACAGGCTTCTTATTTATTACTGAATTCTCGCGACTTTTTAGCAGTGATTGCGGCAGTACAAAACTGCAGATTAATATTGCGTAGTATGACGCGAATCACTATGACTTCAGCATGTTGGGAGTTTTATGGTTTTTACGCTACCGGTGCGAAATTATGCGGATTCCTTGGAGTGGTGGCACATTTGGCGCTACGGTGCAGTCAAGGTGGATGCAAACCTTTACAGAACAATGTTGGGATGGTGCCACCAATCTTTTCTCTGTATTTCCTTTCTAAATTACTTTTCGAACTGCAGAAACTAACCCATTCAACACACTGCAGCGCGGATTCCATTGCACTAGATCAGAACACCTAGCAGTGAGTTTCCAAGTTCCTCAGAAACGCTGCCTAGCCTTGCGCTACAACGGAATGTCAACAGCAGTTTTTATTTTTGGACAAAGAAGACCCTTGATGGCCAGGAAATTCTGCAAATAAAAATGGTTCAAATGGCTATGAGCACGATGGGACTTAACATCTGAGGTCATCAGTCACCTAGAACTTAGAACTACTTAAACCTAACGAACCTAAGGACATCACACACATCCATGCCCGAGGCAGGATTCGAACCTGCGACCGTAGTGCTCGCGCTTTTCCAGACTGAAGACGCTAGTACCGCTCGGCCACAGCGGCCGACGTAAATTCTGCATTCATGTGTACATGACAGAGGTATTGCACTAAACCCTGAATACACGGCCATATGTACTTAATCTATGAGTCCAAATACTTCTGACGAAACAGAAAACCTCACTTTCTACATCTACATCTACATTTATACTCCGCAAGCCACCCAACGGTGTGTGGCGGAGGGCACTTTACGTGCCACACTCATTACCTTCCTTTCCGGTTCCAATGGCGTATGTTTCGCGGGAAGAACGACTGCCGGAAAGCCTCCGTGCGCGCTCGAATCTCTCTAATTTTACATTCGTGATCTCCTCGGGAGGTATAAGTAGGGGGAAGCAATATATTCGATACCTCATCCAGAAACGCACCCTCTCGAAACCTGGACAGCAAGCTAAAACCGCGATGCAGAGCGCCTCACTTGCAGAGTCGGCCACTGGAGTTTGCTAAACATCTCCGTAACGCTATCACGCTTACCAAATAACCCTTTGACGAAACGCGCCGCTCTTCTTTGGATCTTCTCTATCTCCTCCGTCAACCCGACCTGTTACGGATCCCACACTGATGAGCAATACTCAAGTATAGGTTGAATGAGTGTTTTGTAAGCAACCTTCTTTGTTGATGGACCACATTTTCTAAGGACTCTCCCAATGAATCTCAACCTGGTATCCTCCTTACCAAAATTAATTTTATATGATCATTCCACTTCAAATCGTTCCGCACGCATACTCCCAGATATTTTACAGAAGTAACTGCTACCAGTGTTTGTTCCGCTATCATCTAATCATACAATAAAGGATCCTTCTTTCTATGTATTCGCAATACGTTACATTTGGCTATGTTAAGGGTCAGTTGCCACTCCCTACACCAAGTGCCTATCCGCTGCAGATCTTCCTGCATTTCGCTACAATTTTCTAATGGTGCAACTTCTCTGTATACTACAGCATCATCCGCGAAAAGCCGCATGGAACTTCCGACACTATCTACTAGGTGAAAGCTGTGGCACGCCAGAGGCTACTTTAACGTCTGTAGACGTCTCTCCATTGAGAACAACATGCTGTGTTCTGTTTGCTAAAAACTCTTCAATCCAGCCACACAGCTGGTCTGATATCCCGTAGCCTCTTACTTTGTTTTTCAGGCGACAGTGCGGAACTGTACCGAACGCCTTCCGGAAGTCAAGGAAAATAATATCTACCTGGGAGCCTGTATCTAATTTTTTCTGGGTCTCATGAACAAATAAAGCGAGTTGGGTCTCACACGATCGCTGTTTCCGGAATCCATGTTAATTCCTACAGATTAGATTCTGGGTTTCCAGAAACGACATGATACGTGAGCAAAAAACATGTTCTAAAATTCTACAACAGATCGACGTCAGAGATGTAGGTCTATAGTTTTGCGCATCTGCTCGACGACCCTTCTTGAAGACTGGGACTACCTGTGCTCTTTTCCAATCATTTAGAACCTTCCGTTCCTCTAGAGACTTGCGGTACACGGCTGTTAGAAGGGGGACAAGTTCTTTCGCGTACTCTGTGTAGAATCAAATTGGTATCCCGTCAGGGCCAGTGGACTTTCCTCTATTGAGTGATTCCAGTTGCTTTTCTATTCCTTGGACACTTCTACATCTACATCTACATCTACATCTACATCTACATGATTACTCTGCAATTCACATTTAAGTGCTTGGCAGAGGGTTCATCGAACCACAATCATACTATCTCTCTACCATTCCACTCGCGAACAGCGCGCGGGAAAAACGAACGAGTGTAGTGTAAGCTGTCTCTTTAGTGGACTTGTTGCATCTTATAAGTGTCCTGCCAATGAAACGCAACCTTTGGCTCGCCTTCAAAATGGCTCTGAGCACTATGGGACTCAACTGCTGTGGTTATCAGTCCCCTAGAACTTAGAACTACTTAAACCTAACTACACTAAGGACATCACACACATCCATGCCCGAGGCAGGATTCGAACCTGCGACCGTAGCAGTGGCACGGTTCCGGACTGCGCGCCTAGAACCGCGAGACCACCGCGGCCGGCGGCTCGCCTTCCCCACAATATTATCTATGTGGTCTTTCCAACTGAAGTTGTTCGTAATTTTTACACCCAGGTACTTAGTTAAATTGACAGCCTTGAGAATTGTACTATTTATCGAGTAATCGAATTCCAACGGATTTCTTTTGGAACTCATGTGGATCACCTCACACTTTTCGTTATTTAGCGTCAACTGCCACCTGCCACACCATACAGCAATCTTTTCTAAATCGCTTTGCAACTGGTACTGGTCTTCGGATGACCTTACTAGACGGTAATTACAGCATCATCTGCGAACAACCTAAGAGAACTGCTCAGACTGTCACCCAGGTCATTTATATAGATCAGGAACAGCAGAGGTCCCAGGACGCTTCCCTGGGGAACACCTGATATCACTTCAGTTTTATTCGATGATTTGGCGTCTATTACTACGAACTGCGACCTTCCTGACGGGAAATCACGAATCCAGTCGCACAACTGAGACGATACTCCATAGGCCCGCAGCTTGATTAGAAGTCGCTTGTGAGGAACGGTGTCAAAAGTTTTCCGGAAATCCAGAAATACGGAATTAACTTGAGATCCCCTGTCGATAGCCGCCATTACTTCGTGCGAATAAAGAGCTAGCCGCGTTGCACAAGAACGATGTTTTCTGAAACCATGCTGATTACGTATCAATAGATCGTTCCCTTCGAGGTGATTCATAATGTTTGAATACAGTATATGCTCCAAAAACCCTACTGCAAACCGAAGTCAATGATATAGGTCTGTAGTTCGATAGATTACCCTTACTACCCTTCTTAAACACTGGTGCGACCTGCGCAATTTTCCAATCTGTAGGTACAGATCTATCGGTGAGCGAGCGGTTGTATATGATTGCTAAGTAGGAAGCTATTGTATCAGCGTAATCTGAAAGGAACCTAATCGGCATACAATCTGGACCTGAAGACTTGCCCGTATCAAGCGATTTGAGTTGCTTCGCAACCCCTAAGGTATCTACTTCTAAGAAACTCATGCTAGCAGCTGTTCGTGTTTCAAATTCTGAAATATTCCATTCGTCTTCCCTGGTGAAGGAATTTCGGAAAACTGCGTTCAATAACTCCGCTTTAGCGGCACAGTCGTCGGTAACAGTTCCATCGGCACTGCGCAGCGAAGGTATTGACTGCGTCTTGCCGCTTGTGTACTTTACATACGACCAGAATTTCTTCGGATTTTCTACCAAATTTCGAGACAATGTTTCGTTGTGGAACCTATTAAAGGCATCTCGCACTAAAGTCCGTGCCAAATTTCGCGCGTCTGTAAATTTTAGCCAATCTTCGGGATTTCGCATGCTTTTTCCGTTGCCTCTGCAACAGCGTTCGGACCTGTTTTGTGTGCCATGGGGGATCAGTTCCATCACTTACAAGTTTATGAGGTATGAATCTCTTAATTGCTGTTGCTACTATATCTTTGAATTTGAGCCACATCTCGTCTACATTTGCATAGTCAGTTAGGAAGGAATGGAGATTGTCTCTTAGGAAGGCTTCTAGTGACACTTTATCCGCTTTTTTAAATAAAATTATTTTGCGTTTGTTTCTGGTGGATTTGGAAGAAACGGCATTCAGCCTAGCTACAACGACCTTGTGATCACTAATCCCTGTATCAGTCATGATGCTCTCTATTTCGATGTCAGCCATTTCTTCGTTTGTGCGAGGATTTAGAGAAGGAACTGCAGTGCGGTCTTCCTCTATGAAACAGCTTTGAAAAAAGGTGTTTAGTATTTCAGCTTTACGCGTGTCATCCTCTGTTTCAATGCCATCATCATCCCGGAGTGTCTGGATATGCTGTTTCAAGCCACTTACTGATTTAACGTAAGACCAGAACTTCCTAGGGCTTTATGAGCTACAAGAGGAAAAAAGCGTCAGTTTTCAATACCTAAAACGTCTCTTATTTAGTAATTGGAATGTTCTACTCTATGGAATGTAGCGTAGTGCCTAACCCTCTCAGATAACTACGAAGTCTGCAGACCACCTGGCCTGATGGCACAGTGGTGTCGTAACCTGGAGACAAGAACTGCCTTGTTTCAGTCCTATGCTGTTAAAAGTCGATTCTAACGATCTGGCGTTAGTTTTGGAAAACTTCTCACATTCATCTACTCCATTAAAGGGCCTAGGCTACACTCTACGTCTCCAAGGCACAAAATGTAGTCTCTGAAACACTTTTTTTCCGCTTTTAGTTATGCCAGTCGCCAACGGCGTTGTCGCAGTGGTAACACCGGTTTCCGACAGATCACTGAAGTGAAGCACTGTCGGGCTTGGGTGGCATTTGGTTGGGTCACCGTCTGGGTCTGCCAAGCGCTGTTGGCAAGTGGGGTGCACTCAGCCCTTGTGAGGCTAATTGAGGAGCTACTTAAGTGAGAAGTAGCGACACCGTTCACGAAAACTGACAACGGCTGGGGAGAGCGGTGTGCTGACCACATACGTATCAGCAAGCGGTGACGTATAAGGGCTGAGGATGACACGGTGTCCGGTCGGTACATTTGTGCCTTCAAGGCCTGTACGAACGGTTTTTATCTGTGTTTTATGCCAAACAGTATGAAAAAATAGAAAGCATCGAATTGATGAAAAAGAGATGATGGTCAGATGTGTTTTGTAAGCAACGAATTTGTTGTAGATGAAATAAGATCTCATAAGCTTTTCTTTCAAAATTTACAGTCTGTTCCTTCACTTCGTCGAGTATTAATGCTGTTTTCAAAGAGATTTTCTCAACCGTTATGACTTTCTTTTGTTTCAGGTTTTTAATTTTCGTTTCATACCACAATGAGGGGCTATGAAGAGCCAAAGAAACTGGTACACATCGTTTAGAGCCCCCGCGAACACGCAGAAGTGCCGCAACACGAAGTGTCATGGACTCGGCTAATGTCTGGAGTAGTGCTTCAGGGAATCGACACCATGAACCCCGTAGGACTGTCCATTAATCCGTAAGAGTACTTGGGGGTGCAGACCTCTTCTGAAGAGCACGTTGCAAGGCATCGCAGATATGCTCAATAATGTTCATTCATGAGGTTGTCTCCATACCCGTACCCGTCCATCCGCTCGATACAATTTGAAACGTCCGCCCCCGGTAGCTGAGTGGTCAGCGCGACAGACTGTCAATCCAAAGGGCCCGTGTTCGATCCCCGGCTGGGTCGGAGATTTCCTCCGCTCAGGGACTGGGTGTTGTGTTGTCCTAATCACCATCATTTCATCCCCATCGACGCGCAAGTCGCCGAAGTGGCGTCAAATCGAAAGACTTGCACCAGGCGAACGGTCTACCCGACGGGAGGCCCTCCTCACACGACATTTCATTTATTTCAATTTGAAACGAGACTCGTCAGACCAGGCCACATGTTTCCAGTCATCGACAGTCCAATGTCGGTGTTGACGGGCCCAGGCGAGGTATAAGGCTTTTTGTGTCGTGCGGTCATCAAGGGTACATGAGTGGGTCATCGGCTCCGAAAGCCCATATCGATGATGTTTCGTTGAATGGTTCGCACGCAGACACTTGTTGATGGATCAGCGTTGAAATCTGGAGCAATTTGCTGAAGGTTTGCACTTCTGTCACGTTTAAAGATTCTCTTCAGCCGTCGTTGGTGCCGTCCTTGCAGGATCTTTCTCCGGCAGCAACGATGTCGGAGATTTGATGTTTCACCGGATTCTTGACATTCACTATATACTCGTGAAATGGTCGTGCGGGAAAATCACCACTTCTTCGCTACCTCGAAGATGCTGTGTCCCATCACTCGTGCGCCGACTATAACTTCACGTTCGAACTCACTTAACTGTTGATAACCTGCCACTGTAGCAGCAGTAAGCGATCCAACAACTGCGCCAGACACGAGCTGCGTCATATAGGAGTTGCCGACCGCAGTGCCTTATTCTGCCTGTTTGCATATATCTGTATTTGAGTACATATGCCTATACCAGTTTCTGTGGCACTTCAGTGTAAACTGTGTTATGAGAACAAAATTTTATATTGTTGAATCAAAAACTTGGCTTTCGTATTCATATCCATAAATCTTGTAAGCGTGTTTCAGTGTAGGCTGTGTTGAGAAATACTTGTTCAGAATAAAATTCGATACGTTGCACTGTTTCCAAGTGAATCAGCACCGGCAGAAAAATGTGCCGGTAGGAGTACAAAAGAGGCGAATAAGCTACGCTTTCTTAAAAGTCTCTGACTGGGAAGTGGGGTACCAATTGCCTCAATCTACCTTACTCAGTACTTTAAAAAATTTCCGCAAAAATATTGGCTTGGAAACATTTTCGCGCTCTTTTTAACATTTAATTCATTTCTCACTCCCACGAGCTCTCCTAATTATAGCTCGCTGACATCCACTATTCCATTGCCGTAAGTCGCTCATACCCGTCCATTCCCACTTGCCCATTCTCACTCACTCATTCATCCCGACTAATTGTCATTGTCTCTTTGAGTCTCACTAACTGTCACTGTCTCTTGTCTTACAGCCACAGTCTCTTTCGTTCTATCCTACTGCTACTGTCTTCTCTCATTGTCAATGTCTCTCTCCTTACTCATATTATTCATTTCTTTCCAATGCTGGTCTCTTCTCACTGTCACTATCTCTCTCTTCCTCGTTGTCATTGTCACAGACTGTCTCGTTATCATTGGCTCTCACCCACTTCCATTTTCTCCTTCTTTTTATTCCTCTTCCACTGGTATAGTCTGCACTCTTAACAGCACTGTCCTCTCACTGCCTGCGACGCTCAACTGCCACTGTGTCTCTTTGTTTCTCGCACACTGCCATTGTTTTCTTCTCTCTTTCTATGGCACAACCACTCTCTACTATCTTCCAGTATTTGTTACGTCTCCATCTCTTTCCCGCTGCCACTGTCTCCTTCTCTCTCAGCATAAAAAAATCGCAATATGTTCGTATGCTAATAATTTTGCGAAAATTTTAAGTGTGCTGACGAAGGTAGAATGAGACAACTGGTACACCACTTTTCAGTCAGTCTAATGCAGAGGAGTATTTCCTTCTTTTTTTGCTCCTGCAGGAGCACTTCTCCAATGGCTCTCTTCCTTTCCCTGTTACAACAGAGAATGTCACTCATATGGAAAGAACTTTGCGGGTCAGTAAAATTTTGGTATTTTACTTATGTGAAATTGAAATAACGCCCAACTAATTTTACACCTCAGACCGCATTTTACGTGACAAAAATTTTTGCGTGTGCTTCAGTACGACAACGTGGAGTTCCAAAAACTCTTCTGATGATACATCTACATCTACATCATACTCCGAAAGCCACCTAATGGTGTGTGGCGGAGGGCACTTTCGGTACCAGTATGTGATCCCTCCAACCCTGTTCCACTCTCGAATAGTGCGTGGGAAGAATCATCGTCAGTAAGCCTCTGTACTGGCTATAATTTCTCGAATTTTCTCCTTGTCGTCAATACGCGAAATGTATGTGGGAGAAAGTAATATGTTGTCAGGCTCCTCCTGAAAAGTGCTGTCCCGAAATTTCGATAGTAAACCACTCCGTGATGCACAACGCCTCTCTTGTAACGTCTGCCAGTGGAGTTTGTTTAGCATCTCCGTAACGCTCTGTCACCAGCTAAACGATCCCGTGACGAAACGCGCCGCTCTTCGTTGGATCTTGTCTATCTCCTCTATCAATCCTATCTGATAGGGATCCCAGATAGATGAACAATACTCAAGAATCGGGCAAACAAGCGCCTTATAAGCCACTTATTTCGTGGATGAGTTACATTTCCTTAAGGTTCTTCCGATGAATCTAAGTCTGGTATCTGCTTTTCCCACTGTCTATTTTATGTAGTCATTCCACTTCAGGTCGCTCTGAATAGTTACGCCTGGATATTTTACGGCACACGCTGTCTCCAGCTGTTTTGTCATCAATAGTGTGGCTGTACAGTAGTGGATTTATTTTCCTATGTATGCGTAATTTGTTACATTTATTTACGTTCAGGGTCAACTGCCAGAGCTTGCACCATTCATCAATTCTCTGCAGATCGTTCTGCAAATTCTTACTGTCTTCTGGTGTTGCTACTTTGGTATAGACAACTGCATCATCTGCGTATAGCCTTAATGAGGATCCGGCGCTTTCTACTAGATCGTTTATACGAGGGCTGTTCAGTAAGGAAAGATCATAATTTTTTGTGATCATAATTTCTGGCGCTAAAATTTAATCTTATGGTATTCTGTTAGCTTAATGTGCAACAAACACGCCGTAGTTGTTTCATTGTTGGGACTCCTGGTTCCGCCTGTGAGGGGCAGGCAAGTTCAGACATATTCAGTATCGCCTACCTCTGCAATGGAGGTAGCACACGAGGAGCGATATGCGGCATTGAAATTCTGCTTTCGTCTCAACACATCTTCAGCTGAGGCCTATACAATGTTACAGGAGGCCTGTGGAGAGTCTGTTCTTCCCTACAGCACAGCTTGAAGGTGGTTTAAAATGTTAATAGAGGGGAGACAATCAATTCCAAAGGAAGGTGGACCTGGTGCTCCAGTTACTGCTCTTGCGGAAGAAAACATCAACATTGCTGCTGTCATTGTGAGAGACGATCGACGAATTACCTTAAGATCACTATCCGAAATACTGAAAATTTCATTGGATACCACCCACACGCTGGTGACAGAAAAATTACACATGACACGTGTTTGTGCGCGATGGGTTCCAAGACAGTTGATTCCCGACCAAGAGGACATTTGGGTGCAGGTCTTCATGCAGTTAAAGTTGATGTTAGAGGAAGATCCCGATTTTCTTTCAAATGTAATCACTGCTAAAGAAACTTGGCTGCACCATTTTGATCCTGAGAGCAAACAGCAAAGCTCAGTGTGGAAATCTCCTTCATCAACAACCCCTAAAAAAGCAAAAGTGGTAGCTTCTGCTGGGAAGCTTATGGTCATCTCATTCTTTGATATTCATGGAATGGTTTATCAGCATGTCGTACCTGCACACGCATCAGCAACTGGACAATACTACAAGGATGTCCTGAAAACATTGCAAGTCCATATCAGGCGCAAAAGACCACATTTCCGTGAAGTATTCTGGATGCTTCACCACGATAATGCGCAGCCGCAAAAAATATTGCCAATGTTGTTGCTGAATATCTTGCAAAAATGAACGTGTTGTGCATCCCTCACCCTCCATATAGTCCGGATTTAGTCCCATGTGACTTTTTTGTATTCCCTGACATGAAGAGACGCCTTCGTGGGAGGCATCATCAATCATCAGAAGCTGTGGTGAAGGCTGCGGAGGCGATTTTGAAGAACCTCTCAAAAAATGGTTTCCAGCATGTATTTGAAGACTGGCAGAAACGCTGGGACAAGTGCATCCCATTCATGGGAGACTACTTTGAGAAGGACCATCAAAATTGTGAGGACGAGTAGAGGCATGTTGTCAAAAAAATTATGGCCGTTCTTTATTGAACAGCCCTCTTATATATTGTAAACAGCAACGGTCCTATCACGCTTCCCTGTGCTACTCCGGATATTACCTTTACATCTGTCGATTTAGTTCCGTTAAGAGCGACGTGTTGAGTTCTATTAGCAAGAAAATCTTGAATCCAATAGCAAGTCTGCTCCGATACTCCGTAAGCTAGTACTTATTTTTCATTAAACGGCAGTGCGGGACGGTGTCAAATGCCTTACTGAAATCAAGGAACACGGCATCAATTTGAGCGCCGTTGTGGATCTCATGGAGGAACAGAGCGAGGCGAGTTTCGCAGGATCTCTGGCAAATCTATTTTGGTTTTCATAGAAGAAATGTTCATTTACCAAAAACGTCACAATTCTTGAGCATAAAGCATGTTCCATAATTCTACAACCGATTGACGTCAATGATATAGGTCTTTCTTAAAAACGTGATTGACCTGCGCTTTTTTCCAGTCGTTAGGTACCTTTCGTTGCTCAAGCGATCTAGGATAAATTACTGACAGAAGGGGAGCAAGTTCTTTCGCATAATCTTTATAGAATCTTTAGATATCTCATCTGGTTCTGACACCTTTCCACTAATAAGCGATTGTAACTGACATTCAATTCCGCGATCAGTGATCTCAATATCTGCCATTTCGATGTTCGTACGACGATTGAAAGGAGGGACAGTGTTACAATCTTCCGCGGTGAAACAACTTCGGAAGACCGAACTCAGTATTTTGGTCTTCTTTCTGTTATCTTCCGTTTAGGTGCCGGTGTGGTCGCTGAGATAATGAATAGATGATTTTGACTCACTCACTGATCTTACAAACGACCAAAATCTTTTAGGATTGTTACTCAGCTCGGTTGACAACGTCTTACTTTCAAAATCATTGAACGCTTCTCCCATTGCTCTCCTTACGCTCATTTTCACTTCGAAACGGAGACACTTTACATCATATTTGTCCGTGCTGTGTCACTTTATGAAATGTGTTTTCGCCTCGAGCCGCATTCTATGTGGTTCGCATTTTTCGGGCACAGGTAGGGTAATTCTGAATCGCTGCGTCGTGGAAGTGTATAAAGATACCTGGAAAATTTCCCAGATAGTTTGGGATCGGGATCTTAGATATACGTCGTAAAAGTTTCAGCCATTTTCTGGGCATAGCCATCCTTGAATCGGTGCTGGGGTTTGATTCGCAGCTGACGGCGAAAAAATGGTGAAAAACGCTTTTTTGGGGCGTTTTCTCAGGAACTGCCCATGAATTTATACAAATGCATCATCCATTCATTCACGGGTATACCCATCAGTATAAGTAAATCACGGAGTTATCACGGGTGTACGGATCATCAATCAATCTATTTAAGTGCGTATTTTACGTGTATGAGTAGGGTAAATTTGAGCCTCTGTGTCTGGGAAAGGGCTAAAGATACCAAGAAAATTTTCAAGGTTTTTCGAGATCGGAATCTTGGGAGTATATCGTAAAAATTTAAGTCATTTACTGTGCATAGCCATCTTGGAAATCTCGGTTGGGTATTTGTCCGCTGGTGACGGTGAAAATACAGTTAAAAAAAACCTTTTTTGGTGGTTTTCCGAGGAACCACCCATGAACTAATGGTGCCTCCGTAGACCCGTCAAGGCTACCACAGACCACATCAAATGTAAGAAGAGCCAACCGATTTGCTCCGTTTTCCTAAGCAGGAGGAAACGTGTAATATTCATACTTTGACCGTGTACTGTAGGATAATGACACTAAGACGACCTTGTGTTGAGTATGCAAATGCAAGGCGCTTGGGTTATGGAAAACACGTGACCCTAACTTTTTATCACCAATAGAGCCCGAAGTATGAGCAACGGAAAATCCAGTTTTTATGGGTAGAATGAGACAGCTGGTACCCCACTTTTCAGTCAGAGTCTTTTAATAAATAATAATAAAATATTCGCCTTTTTGTGTTCCATAGTAGCATTTTTCCGCTAATTGACGCATAAACGGCGCAGCGTATCGAACTTTTTTCTCAACAATTATTTGTCAGCACAACCTACCCTGCAACACGTTTATAAGCTTTTCAGACTGTTTCTGACTACCCTGCATATGTATGTACACGCACTGAAGAGCCAAAGAAACTAGTACACCTGCGAGCACGCAGAACTGCCGCAACACGAAGTGGCATGGACTCGACTAATGTCTGAGGTATTGGAGGGAACTGACACTATGAATCCTGCAGGGCTGTCCATAAATACGTAAGAGTACGAGGGGGTGGAGATCTCTTCCGAACAGCACGTTGAGAGGCATCCCAAATATGCTCAGCAACATTCAAATATGGGAAGCTTGGTTTCCAGCGGAAGTATTTAAACTCCGAAGAGTGCTCCTGGAGCCACTCTGTAGCAATTCTGGACGTGGGGTGTCGAATTGTCCTGCTGGTATTGCCCATGACCGTCAGAATGCAAAATGGACATGCAGGTGATCAGATAGGATGCTTACGTACGTGTCGCCTGTCAAAGTCGTATCTAGACCAATCAGTGGTTCCATATCTCTCCAACTGCACACGCCCCACACCGTTACAGAGACTCCACCAGCTTGAACAGTCCCCCGCTGACATGCAGTCTCCATGGATTCGTGAGGTTGACTCCATACCCATATACGTTCATCCACAATTTGAAACGACACTCGTCCGACCAGGCAACATGTTTCCATTCGTCAACTGTCCAATGGCAGTGTTGACGGCCCAGGCGAGGTGTACAGCTTTGTGTTGTGCAGTCCTCAAGGGTACACGAGTGAGCCTTCAGCTCTGAAAGCACATATCGATGATGTTTCGTTGAATGGTTCGCACGCTGACACTTGTTGATGGTCTAGCATTTAAATCTGAAGCAATTTGCGGAAGGGCTCTGTCACGTTGAACGATTCTCTTTAGTCGTCGTCGGTCCAGTTCTTGGAGGATCTTCTTCCCGCCGCAGCGATGTCGGAGATTTGATGTTTTACAGGATCCCTGATATTCACGGTGCACTCGTGAAATGGTCATACAGAAAAATGCCCAGTTCATTCCCACCTCGGAGATGCCGTGTCCCATCGCTCGTCCGCCGGCTACAGCACCACGTTCAAACTCACTTAAATCTTGATAACCTGCCATTGTAGCAGCAGCAACAAATCTAACAACTGCCCCAGACACTTGTTGTCTTATATAGGCGTTGCCGAGCTCAACGCCATATTCTGCCTGTTTACATATCTGTATTTGAATATGCATGCCTATATCAATTTGTTTGGCGCTTCAGTGTGTGTTCTACACCTCGTCCTAACTCCTGGGCCGATTTCAATCAAATTTATACAAATATCACATATTGTCTGGAAAGAGTCGCTGTGGGGATAAGAACCACTTACCTATCAAAGGAGTAGGGGTGGGGGTGGAAAGGCAGTGTGAATTTCCGTACTTCAGTCATCCAATATTGGAGAATGACAGCAATTAGTGGCTTGAAACAAATTTTACACATAATGATGAGAAGAAAACGTTTATCGCTTACTACTTATTCGCTGTTCATGCAGTAAAACTGCCGCATAAAGCATGACGTTTTAATGTATTATTTCTTTATGACTAACTTGGTTCGCGACATATTTTGGAGATAGTATTCACATATAATACTGAATGTACCAGCGAAGTTATATCATTGTACAATATATAGTTCAGGAGGTGTGACGTCAAATATTGAGATGCGTGAGTAACAGCGGAGTCATGTATGACATTTTAATTTATTACCGCTCTACTACCAACTCTGTTGCCAACACATTTCGCATACAGAATGCACATATGCTACAGAATGTACCTAGAAAAATATATCATTGTACGACGCGTAGTTCAGGAGATGTGACGTCATAAACATTGAGGTGTGTGAAACACTGCATCATGCATGACATTTTAATTTTCTATTTCTTTTCTTCTAACTTTATTTCCAACAAATTTCGCAGACAGTAGCCTGATATATCCCTGGACGTACCTGCAAAATTATCCACTGTACAGCGAATAGTTCACGAGATACGACATCATAAACTTTAAGCAGCGTGAAAATGAAACCGCAGGACGAAATTCTCTACGGATTCTGGTGCAGGAGAAATGTGTACAAATATGTGTGAAGTACTGGGTAAAAAGCTCATCGTGGAATGATTTCAACTGCACTGGTACACATATTAGCTACAGTCTGGAAAGAAATACTGTAGGGATAAGGATCAGCAGCCTCCTATTGATGTGAGAGTGATAAGTGGAGAGACAGGATGGGAAGAGGAGATGGGCAGACAGCGAGAAGGAAGGAGGAGATGGACAGAGAGAGGAGAGGAGGAAGAGGGAGATTGGGGAGGGGAGGAGTGTAAGTGAAAGGAAAGTGGATGAAATGGAAAGAGACACGTGGAGAAAGAGAGAGGCAAAGAGAGAGGCTGGAGAATATGGCCAGAGAGAGAGAGGGAGAGGAGGAGATGGACAGAGAAAGGAACGAAGAGGAGGTAAACAGGGAAAGAGGGAGGAAAAGATGGACAGAGAGGGGGTAAAGGATGAGACAGAAAGAGAGAGGGGGAAGGAGGAGATAGACTAATGGAAGTTTCGAATAAATAATTACTCGGGCAACGCCAAGTATCCAGATAGTTAATAATGTAAGAGAAATACTTTGTGTATACAATTGGCAGTTAATGAATAAAGAACATTAACGGTCGCCTGTTCACTGCAGGAGCAAAATCACTGTTTCCGTATTTACTGATTTGTATTACTGGAAAATTTACGTAAGAATACGTTATTTGTTGTTGTTGTTGTGGTCTTCAGTTCAGAGACTGGTTTGATGCAGCTCTCCATGCTACTCTATTCTGTGCAAGCTTCTTCATCTCCAAGTACCTACTGCAGCCTACATCCTTCTGAATCTGTTTAGTGTATTCATCTATTGGTCTCCCTTTACGATTTTTACCGTACACGCTGCCCTCCAATACTAAAGTGGTGATCCCTTGATGCCTCAGAATATATCCTACCAACCGATCACCTCTTCTAGTCAAGTTGTGCCACAAATTTCTCTTCTCCCAAATTCTATTCAGTACCTCCTCATTTATTATGTGATATACCCATCTAATCTTCAGCATCCTTCTGTAGCACCACGTTTTGAAAGCTTCTATTCTCTTTTGGTCTAAACTATTTATCGTCCATGTTTCACTTCCATACGTGGCTACAAACCATACAAATACTTTGAGAAACGACTTCCTGACACTTAAATCTATACTCGATGTTAACAAATTTCTCTTCTTCAGAAACGCTTTCCCTGCCGTTGCCAGTCTACATTTTATATCCTCTCTACTTCGACCATCATCAGTTATTTTGCTCCCCAAATAGCAAAACTCATTTACTACTTTAAGCGTCTCATTTCCTAATCTAATTCTCGCAGCATCACCCGATTTAACTCGACTACATTCCATTATCCTTGTTTTGCTTTTGTTGATGTTTATCTTATATCCTCCTTTCAAGACACTGTCCATTGCATACAACTGCTATTCTAAGTCCTTTGCTGTCTCTCACAGAATTACAATGTCATCGGCGAACCTCAAGTCTTTATTTATTCTCCATGGATTTTAATTCCTACTCCGAATTTTTCATTTGTTTCCTTTACTGCTTGCTCAATATACAGATTGAACAACATCGGGGAGAGGCTACAACCCTGTCTTACACCCTTCCCAACCACTGCTTCCCTTTCATGCCCCTCGACTCTTATAACTGCCATCTGGTTTCTGTACAAATTGTAAATAGCCTTTCGCTCTCTGTATTTTACCCCTGCCACCTTCAGAATTTGAAAGAGAGTATTCCAATCAACATCGTCAAAAGCTTTCTCTAAGTCTACAAATGCTATAAAGGTAGGTTTGCCTTTCTTTAATCTATTTTCTAAGATTAGTCGTAGGGTCAGTATTGCCTCAAGTGTTCCAGCATTTCTACGGAAATCAAACTGATCTTCCCCGACGTCCTCTTCTACCAGTTTTTCCATTCGTCTGTAAAGAAATCGTGTTAGTATTTTGCAACCGTGGCTTATTAAACTGATAGTTCAGTAATTTTCACATCTGTCAACACCTGCTTTCTTTGGGATTGTCAGGGCTGGCTCTCCCAAGACCGTCAGTAGTTCTAATGGAATGTTGTCTACTCCCGGGGCGTTGTTTCGACATAGGTCTTTCAGAGCTCTGTCAAACTCTTCGCGCAGTATCACATCTCCCATTTCATCTTCATCTACATCCTCTTCCATTTCCATAATATTGTCTTCAAGAACATCGCCCTTGTATAGACCCTCTATATACTCCTTCCTCCTTTCTGCTTTCCCTTCTTACCCCTAATGATATACGCCTCTACATCCTTACATTTGTCCTCTAGCCATTCCTGCTTAGCCATTTTGCCCTTCCTGTCGATCTCATTTTTGAGGCGTTTGTATTCCTTTTTGCCTGCTTCATTTACTGCATTTTTGTATTTTCTCCTTTCATCAATTAAATTCAGTATCTCTTCTGCTACCCAAGGATTTCTATTAGCCCTCGTCCTTTTACCTACTTGATCCTCTGCTTCCTTCACTATTTCATCTCTCAAAGCTACCCATTCTTCTTTTACTGTATTTCTTTCCCTCATTTTTGTCAATCGTTCCCTAATTCTCTCTCTGAAACTCTCTACAACCTCTGGTTCTGTCAGTTTATCCAGGTCCCATCTCCTTAAATTCCCACCTTTTTGCAGTTTATCCAGTTTTAATCTACAGTTCATAACCTATAGATTGTGGTCAGAGTCCACATCTGCCCCTGGAAATGTCTTACAATTTTAAACCTGGTTCCTAAATCTTTACCATTATATAATCTACCAGAAACCTGTCAGTATCTCCAGGCTTCTTCCATGTATACAACCTTCTTTTATGATTCTTGAACCAAGTGTTAGCTATGATTAAGTTATGCTCTGTGCAAAATTGTACCAGGCGGCTTCCTCTTTCATTCCTTACCCCCATTCCGTATTCACCTACTACGTTTCCTTCTCTTCCTTTTCCTACTATCGAATTCCAGCCACCCATGACTATTAAATTTTCGTCTCCCTTCAGTATCTGAATAATTTCTTTTATCTCATCATACATTTCATCAATCTCTTCGTCATCTGCGGAGCTAGTCGGCATATAAACTTGTACTACTGTGGTAGGCGTGGGCTTCGTCTCTATCTTGGCCACAATAATGCGTTCACTATGCTGTTTGTAGTAGCTTACCCGCATTCCTATTTTTTTTATTCATTATTAAACCTACTCCTGCATTACCCCTATTTGATTTTGTATTTATAACCCTGTATTCACCTGACCAGAAGTCTTGTTCCTCCTAGCACCGAACTCCAGTAATTCCCACTATATCTAACTTTAACCTATCCATTTCCCTTTTTAAATTTTCTAACTTACATGCCCGATTAAGGTATCTGACATTCCATGCTCCTACCCGGGGTGGAGTAGGGTAGTTTTCTTTCTCCTGATAACGACGTCCTCCTGAGCAGTCACTGCCCGGAGATCCGAATGGGGATATTTTACCTCCGGAATATTTTACCCAAGAGGACGCCATCATCATTAAACCATACAGTAAAGCTGCATGCCCTCGGGAAAAATTACGGCTGTATTTTCCCCTTGCTTTCAGCCGTTCGCAGTACCAGCACAACAAGGCCGTTTTGGTTAATGTTACAAGGCCAGATCAGTCAATCACACAGACTGTTGCCCCTGCGACTACAGAAAAGGCCGCTGCCCCTCTTCAGGAACCACACGTTTGTCTGGCCTCTCAACAGATACCCCTCCGTTGTGGTTGCACCTACGGCACGGCTATCTGTATCGCTGAGGCACGCAAGCCTACCCACCAACGGCATGAAATTATGAAATATTACGTGAGCACAGCTTCAAAAGCGTATGTCACAATGGTCAAATACTTCTCAGTTAAATCGTAAAGCATGGAAGCAATTTAGTAATGAGCAGAGAACAACTAAATTTTGTTATACAAACACCAAAAAAAGTTTTGTATCTCCTCAGTTCCGAGAGTTCCGGAACCTCTACAGAAAATTGGAATAGATATCAACATAAACATCATTTCCGCCCTTTTTATTACTCATGAAAACCACACATTGCATGTTGTACCACCATACAGCAAGACCTTCAGAGCTGGTGGTCCAGATTTCTGTACACACCGGTGCCTCTAATACCCAGTAGCAAGTCCTCTTGCACTGATGCACGTCTGTATTCGTCGTGGCATACTATCCACAAGTTCATCAAGGCAGTGTTGGTCCAGATTGTCCCACTCCTCAACAACAACTCGGCGTAGATCCCTCCGAGTGATTGGTGGGTCACGTCGTCCATAAACAGCCCTTTTCAATCCATCCCAGGCATGTTCGATAGGGTTCATGTCTGGAGAACATGCTGGCCACTCTACTCGAGTGATGCCGTTATCCTGAAGGAAGTCATTCACAAGATGTGCACGATAGGGGAGCGAATTTTCGTCCATGAAGACGAATGCCTCGCCAATATGCTGCCGATATGGTTGCACGGAAAGCATTATTCAACATGGTGGCTTTGCTGTCAAGGTTCCTCCGAGCTATAACCCGTAGGTAGCGGTCATCCACTGCAGTAGTAGCTCTTGGGCGGTCTGAGCGAGGCATCTCATCCACAGTTCCTGTCTCTCTGTATCTCCTCCATGTCCGAACAACATCGCTTTGGTTCACTCCGAGACGCCTGGACACTTCCCTTGTTGAGAACCCTTCCTGGCACAAAGTAACAATGCGAACTCATCGAACCGCGGTATTGACCTTCTAGGCATGGTTGAACTACAGACAACAGGAGCCGCGTACTTCCTTCCCCGTTGAATGACTGGTACCGATCGGCTGTCGGACCCCCTCCGTCTAATAAGCGCTGGTCATGCATGGTTGTTCACATTTTTGGTCGGGTTTAGTGACATCTCTGAACAGTCAAAGGAACGGATACAATATCCGTAGTCAACGTCTATCTTCAGGTGTTCTGGAAACTAGGGTGACGAAAAACTTTTTTGATGTGTGTGTATATATGGTGTGTGTTCTTTCCATCGTGGCTGGAAGAACACACATTTTGATCCCCATTATGAATCGAAACAAAACGGAATTAACGGCTTTAGTTGCCAGTGGGAATTGATTTAAATCAATGGGGAAAGTTGAAAATTTGTGCTAGACTAGGATTCGAATCCAGGTCTCCTGATTACTAGGCAGATATGCTGACCGCTGCGCCACGTGGACACAGTGGTCATCGCAACCACACACACTACTCTGGCACACCTCCCGTCACACCCAAATTCTCAACTTATCCACACACTACTGATCAAGACAGAACTACACAGAACCTATACTTGTTCTAGATGTTACTGTTCGTGATGAAGTATGAATGATTTTGCCTGCCTGAAGTAAAACGAACATACCCGTTACTGAGGATTTGATAGGTCAGACGCTCCTGGAGTAAGCGTTACAGCTGTTTGAGGGAATGAGGAAGGAAACTGTATTCTCAGAAACATGAGGAAACTCATTATCTTTTCATGCATGAGTAACTGAAAAACTCTCTTCCTTCTTTCCTTCTAGAACTTCTTCATTTGTTCACTACATTTTTTGTGTCTTTCCGTGATTCTGAATTTCGTCGGACAGGCTTCTCAGCAAATTTGGTTTCAGATGCATACAGAACCTCTGTTTCAACAGCTATATTATAGTGTCATAATTTTCTCTTTTGTGATATAGAATCTGTTCCGTGTGAGTTTATATGCTGTTATGATTTTGCATTACTTTCTTTGTTAGCCTTCAGATTTACCCCTTCTGGTTCAAAATAGTGATCAGAATTTGATTCTTGAAACGCGATCTGCCTTCCATACAGAGTGTCATCTCGTATTTACATGGTGGTCCATTGATAGTGACTCGGCCAAATATCTCACGAAATAAGCATCAAACGAAAAAACTGCAAAGAACGAAACTCGTCTAACGTGAAGGGGGAAACCAGATAGCGCTATGGTTGGTCCGCTAGATGGCGCTGCCTTAGGTCAAACGGATATAAACTGCGTTTTTTTTAAATAGGAGCCCCCTTTTTTATTACATATTCGTGTAGTACGTAAAGAAATATGAATGTTTTAGTTGGACCACTTTTTTCGCTTTGAGATAGATGGCGCTGTAATAGTCACAAACGTATAAGTACGTGGTATCACGTAACATTCCGCCAGTGCGGACGGTATTTGCTTCGTCATACATTATCCGTGTTAAAATGGACCGTTCACCAATTGAGGAAAAGGTCGATATGTGATGTTGTATGGCTATTGTGATCAAAATGCCCAATGGGCGTGTGCTATGTATGCTGCTCGGTATCCTGGACGACATCATCCAAGTGTCCGGACCGTTTGCCGTATAGTTACGTTATTTAAGGAAACAGGAAGTGTTCAGCCACATGTGAAACGTCAACAACGACCTGCAACAAATGATGATGCCCAAGTAGGTGTTTTAGCTGCTGTCGCGGCTAATCCGCACATCAGTAGCAGGCAAATTGCGCGAGAATCGGGAATCTAAAAAACGTCGGTGTTGAGCATGCTACATCGACATCGATTGCACCCGTACTATTTTTCTATGCACCAGGAATAGCATGGCGACGACTTTGAACGTCGTGTACAGTTCTGCCACTGGGCACAAGAGAAATTACGGGACGATGACAGATTTTTTGCACGCTTTCTATTTAGCGACGAAGCGTCATTCACCAACAGCGGTAACGTAAACCGGCATAATATGCACTATTGGGCAACGGAAAATCCACGATGGCTGCGACAAGTGGAACATCAGCGACCTTGGCGGGTTAATGTATGGTGCGGCATTATGGGAGGAAGGATAATTGGCTCACATTTTATCGATGGCAATCTAAATGGCGCAATGTATGCTGAATTCCTACGTAATGTTCTACTGATGTTACTACAAGATGTTTCACTGCATGACAGAATGGCGATGTACTTCCAACATGATTGATGTCCGGCACATAGCTCGCGTGCGGTTGAAGCGGGATTGAATAGCATATTTCATGACAGGTGTATTGGTCGCCGAAGCACCATACCATGGCCCGCACGTTTACCAGATCTGACGTCCCCGGATTTCTTTCTGTGGGGAAAGTTGAAGGATATTTGCTATCGTGATCGACCGACAACGCCTGACAACTTGCGTCAGCGCATTGTCAATGCACGTGCGAACATTACGGAAGGCGAACTACTCGCTGTTGAGAGGAATGTCTTTACACGTATTGCCAAATGCATTTAGGTTGACGGACATCATTTTCAACATTTATTGCATTAATGTGGTATTTACAGGTAATCACGCTGTAACAGCATGCGTTCTCAGAAATGATAAGTTCACAGAGGTGCATGTATCACATTGGAACAACCGAAATAAAATGTTCAAACGTACCTACGTTCTGTATTTTAATTTAAAAAGCCTACCTGTTACCAACTGTTCGTCTAAAATTGTGAGCCATATGTTTGTGACTATTACGGCGCCATCTGTCACAAAGCGGAAAAAGTGGTCCAACTAAAACATTCATATTTCTTTACGCACTACACGAATAAGTAATAAAAATCGGGGTTCCTATTTAAAAAAAACGCAGCCAACCATAGCGCCATCTGGTTTCCCCCTTCAAGCTAGACAAGTTTCATTCTTTGTAGTTTTTTCGTTTGATGCTTATTTCGTGAGATATTTGGCCTGGACACGATCAATGGACCACCCTGTACATATATAATCTTCAGATACTGATTAGTGAGGTTGCGTTAGTCCTCTCTGAAGTTTTCCTAAATTGAACTATGATAAAACCTAGACCATGATGAATGAATGGACACTGGAGGGACATATATCAGTTGGAAGAATGCATCTTCAAACGGTCACAGAATATGTCTATCTGGATCAAGGAAGCCTAAAACCAGAAATATTTTTACAACTTAAGCTGGTAAGCTTATAGACGACTCCTCAGTTTGGAACTCCAAAGTAAAAGTCTCTGAGCGACTTTTAATGCCAGTAATAACTTATATCTGTGAAACATGGACAGTAAGTGAGTTCATTGTCAAAAAATTAATAGTAGCCCAAAGAGAAATGGAAAGATCAATGTTGGGCTACACAAAGAAAGAAAGAAAGAAAGAAAGCAGTTGATATCAGATAGATAACAAAGGTCAGTGACATGATGGAAAGAGTGAATACCGTACCTTCAGGTGGCAATGGACTGGTCATGTTGCTCGAAGAAAAGATGTCAGGTGGTCAAAACAAGTACTAGACTGGAGCCCAGTTTATCAAAAAAGACGAAGGGGAAGACCACCGTACAGATGGGTTCAAAATGGTTCAAATGGCTCTGAGCACTATGGGACTTAACTTCTGAGGTCATCAGTACCCTAGAACTTAGAACTACTTAAACCTACCTAACCTAAGGACATCACGCATATCCATGCCCGAGGCAGGATTCGAACCTGCGACCGTAGCGGTCGCGCGGTTCCAGACTGTAGCGCCTAGAAGTGCTACAGTACCAGCCAGATGTCCCTTAGATTGAAATTTAAATTGACACTCCATATGTAGAGCAACATCTGTGCCACCATACAAGCATGTCAGGTAAACGTCAGCCTAAGAGTGTATGGAGGCAGGTAGCAGATCTGTAGCATGCCTTAAAGTAGCAGGCCAGCCGTTGTGGCCGAGCGCTTCTAGGCGCTTCAGTCTAGAACCGCGTGACCGCTACGGTCGCAGGTTCGAATCCTGCCTCGGGCATGGATGTGTGTGATGTCATTAGGTTAGTTAGATTTAATTAGTTCTAAGTTCTAGGCCACTGATGATCTCAGAAGTTAAGTCGCATAGTGCTCAGAGCCATTTGAACCTTAAAGTAGCACTTATTCTATGCAGTTTATATAGTTTTAGATTGCAGACCTACAATTTCGACAATCTTCAACCTATTTGCCTGATCTTTCATTAAACTGATAACTTATTGTTGGTTGGCTTTATACCATACAAGTTATCAGATTTTATCCAGAATGTATCATGATGACTCCTTACCATTTCATATAGAACAGTCCTTTACCCACTAAATAAAGCTGTCAGTATCCACAAGATATAACTTCCAGTCTTCAGATTGGGTTTTTGTTAACTTTTAAGTCCATGTGCGCTTTGCGTACAAGTTTAACTAGAGAATGAAGATACATCAGTTAATGTGGTTTTGAAGAGTCTGTCTGTCAAACACAGATATTCCTGTGGTAAGATACATTTATTTGTAATGAGCTGGAACTTAGCACCATGAGGATGTGAAGCTCATGAGAGGTGCATATCCTGCTGACATAGATTTGCCGGCCGGTGTGGCCCAGTGGTTCTAGGCGCTTCAGTCTGGAACCGTGCGACCGCTACGGTCGCAGGTTCGAATCCTGCCTCGGGCATGGATGTGTGTAATGTCCTTAGGTTAATTAGGTTTAAGTAGTTCTAAGTTCTAGGGGACTGATGACCTCAGATGTTAAAAGTCCCATACTGCTCAGAGCCATTTTCACTATTTTGACATAGAGTTTCTGAAAGTTTCTGAAGCTCAGCCTACATAAATTGTAATCGCTCTAGGAAGCACAGTATTATATGCTTGGTAATCCTCCTTGAAAACTAAACAGGGGTATTTTTCCACGCTCTTTGGCAGATCAGTAACCCAGTCATTGCCCAGACCAAATGCAACCAAGTGCTCAGTAACAAATGAGCATCGTACACACACATATTAAGGAAATGTGAGTATATTATGTAAAAGCTTGTAATTCTGGTTGCAAGAATTGCATGCTGCACCTCAAAATTTACCGGTTAGGTGACAGTGAACTCTACAGTTTTCTACTGCTAATGGCAGCCCTCAAATTCGACACTTAACATAATTATCATACTTTGATTCAATTTCCTGCGTTATAGTTAGAGTAATCATAGCAGATAGACCTCGCTGACTTCCTCTTTACGTGGTTGAAGCCCAGAGAGGAATCATTTCACAGAATTTTCCCCACCATGGTATTTAAAGTAATTTGGTTGGAGCCATACGAACATACAGCCTGATACATTGCCGCAAATGATACATGTCGCTCTGTGAGGGTTTCATGTGAGTCAGTAGGGTCATTCTCACAGCCTTCCACAGGAATCAGAAGACATTCAAAACTTGCATACACTAGAAATGGTATTTGCTCCTTGTACAAAAAATTATTAACCTTTAAGAACTCTTGTGCCTCAGCAGGCACTTCTATATGTATCTAATTATGGTAAGACCAATCCCCCTTGTGCTTTTTCAGTTGA
This sequence comes from Schistocerca nitens, assembly GCF_023898315.1. NCBI lineage: Eukaryota > Metazoa > Arthropoda > Insecta > Orthoptera > Acrididae > Schistocerca > Schistocerca nitens. The sequence continues at coordinate 328,575,139 of NC_064615.1, read as the reverse complement.
TCGTTCATATAAAATGCATTCAGGCACCAAAAACAAATATATCTTGCATGATTGTATGCTATCAGTTGGGAGGAAATAAGGCACGACATGTTTCTGATCTAACAATAATGTTGCTTACTGCTATCAAAGATGTGGAACAAACTGGCATGTTTTTGTTGGTCTAAGAATGGGAAATAGTGCAGTGGTATGACAACCTTATGCTTGACCACGTACTTCCTCTGCATACACACTTATCAAGATTGTCTTTCTTGTTCTCTATGCCATATACATGAACTGATGCAGTGGGTCCTGCCTCTCAATGTCCTGAAGTTTCATGCGGAATTTCTATAACATCATGTTTGTAATATGGATGCATATCAAGCATTACTTACTAGTATGGTATGTATCTTTCTCAACAGTTTTCTCACAAGCCAGAAGAAACCATGCAAAGCAAGTGTTTCTGGAATTTTTCACGTTGATAATAGCTCCTTTATTAGCTATATCCCTCACAAGATGTGTATAGGAGGACCTTCACGTAATGGACATGGCTTTTGTTTCATGAAATTTCTTTCTTAATTTTTGGTAGTTCAGTAGTAATGCAGAGTGGTCAGATTCCTAAATCTATAAAAAAATTTATAAACATATTCAAATACATAATTTCTTACAATATTATCACTCCAGGTAGCTGAATGTGCATTTACTCTAGTGGGTTGCAAGAATTTTATTTTGAAGCTAAAGTTTTTTTTATTAAAACATTTTGGAAACGTCATTGCTTTCAACTATTATATTAATATTGAAGCCAGCAGCTATTACTATCTTTTGCCTCTTTCCTTTGCTGAGTTTTTCAAGCAGCCAATGAAATTTCACCAGTAAAGCTTCAATTGTAGATTTCTCTGGCTCTCTATAAATAGAAACTACTATGACACTTAGGTCCCTCAACTCGATACAGCAGCTTTCAAATATACACTTTTCATTCAGATGATTAAAATAATTTCTTATTTCATGTTTTATATCAGAATGAGTAAGTATGCAAGAGCCTTCATGTGATTTCTCTCGTCTACAAAAGCTGTTGACTAATTCGAAATTTTCCATTTTATTAAGAATTTTAATATTGTCGATGTAAGCCAATGTTCATTGAGGCAAATAACTTTGATATTTCTACGTTCAGATACAATAATTTGTAATTCGTCCACTTTATTACTTTTATTTCAAAAGTCAGCACTTAGACCATTTATTATTCAGGTGAATTGTGTAGGGACATTCTTTTCTATTAATGGTCTTAAGCATACTCTTCCTTGGGTACCACTTCGGTGTTGCTGCTTTCGTTACCAAACACTGTTTCTCATCCCCGTTGTTTCTTACAAGTTCCCCTGTTTTTCAGAATTTTACACGTATCAGCGAACATTTAACTAAAAATTTTACATCCTAACCTATTTAAATGCAGACCGCCTTTACCCAAACATTTAACGCTTAAGGATTTATCGGATTTATGAACACAGCTCCTAGATCGTTACAGTTTCTGGTTAAATTACGGTTTATTCTCTCAATATATCTATCACTGACAGATCTTCTGTAGATAACACCACTCACCACGATTCTAGGCTTTTTCAGAGGTTACTGGCAGTTCGAATTAAATTTTTTGTTTAACTTACAATTTCCTCTTCACTGCTGCTTCTAAGTGAATTTGTACCTACTTGGATTAAGACTCCTTCGTAAATCTTCCGAGATGCCTCTGCTGAACCATCCTGCGAGCTATCTACATTTCCATTTACATGGTTACTCTGCAGTTCACACTTAAGTGCCTGGCAGAGGGTTCATCGAACAATTTTCATACCACTTCTCTACCATTCCACTCTCGAATGGCGCGTGGGAAAAAAGAACACCTAAATCTTTCCGTTCGAGCTCTGATTTCTCTTATTTCATTATGATGATCATTTCTCCCTACGTAGGCGGGTGTCAACAAAATATTGTCGCATTCGGAAGAGAAAGTTGGTGATTGAAATTTCGTAGACGGCCGGAGTGGCCGTGCGGTTCTAGGCGCTACAGTCTGGAACCGAGCGACCGCTACGGTCGCAGGCTCGAATCCTGCCTCGGACATGGATGTGTGTGATGTCCTTAGGTTAGTTAGGTTTAATTAGTTTTAAGTTCTAGGCGACTGATGACCTCAGAAGTTAAGTCGCAAAGTGCTCCGAGCCATTTGAACCATTTGAAATTTCGTAAATAGATCTCGCCGCAAAGAAAATCGCCTTTGTTTCAGTGACTGCCATCCCAGCTCGCATATCATATCAGTGACACTCTCACCCCTAGTGCGCGATAACACGAAACGGGCTGCCCTTCTTTGCACTTTTTCGATGTCCTCCGTCAATCCTACCTGGTAAGGATCCCACACCGCTCAGCAATATTCCAGCAGAGGACGGACAAGTGTAATGTGGGCTGTCTCTTTAGTGAATTTGTAGCATCTTCTAAGTGTTCTGCCAACAAATCGCAGTCTTTGTTTCGCCTTCCCCACAATATTATCTATGTGGTCTTCCAGTTGAAGTTGCTCGTAATTGTAATTCCTAGGTATTTAGTCGAATTGACAGCCCTTAGATTTGTGCGATTTATCGTATACCCAAAACTTATCGGATTTCTTATAGTACCCATGTGGATGACCTCGCACTTTTCTTTGTTTAGTGCCAATTGCGACTTTTCGCACTATACAGAATTTCTCTCTAGATAATTTTGTAATTGGAATTGATCGTCTGATGATTTTACTAGACCGTAAATTACAGCATCATCTGCAAACAATCTAATGGGGCTGCTCAGATTATCACCTAGATCATTTATGTAAATCAGGAACAGCAGAGGGCCTATGACGCTACCTTGCGGAAAGCCAGATATAACTTCTGTTCTACTCGATGATTTACCGTCTATCACTACGATAGCTATATCAAGTGGTGGGTCTTGATTCCTGGACGACCGTTTATTGTGGAATTCGGCACTACCACATTCTTCAGCAGAGAATCGCCTATGACAAGGAATTCATTTTTTTCTCTCTGTTTTTCATTACTGAGACATTTCGATTTATTTTTACCGTAAGTTACGCTTGTCAAATTGTATTTATTTTCTGTTCTTGAGACTTCCATACGAGTTACTTCCTTAGGTGCAGCAGCGTCGTTGTTTGAGCTAATAACTGTGTCATTCCGCCCGTTTCTGAGGTTATTTTCGTCTGTTGACTAGGCTGCTTTACAAATAAAATGTTTTCCCTCGCTTCAACTCACAATTTTCTTGCTTCTGCACTGATAAATCGTCTTTTAAAGCATCAACGTCACTACGAAGCACTTTAACAATTTCTTCCTGCGAACTCACTGTGGAAGCTAATTTTGTGTTTACGTCCTGCCTACACTCAAGGAAAGACCAGTGAATTAATATTGCTCTTATATGTAAAAAGTTACGCAAAGAAGTGCTGATTGTAGCTTGGGGAATTTCGGATCGAGGGTATTTAAGCGGAGCTGACACAAAGCTTCAGTTTTGTGTGCATTTGGCGACGCCGGACCTGTGTTGTTCGATGCAACACTTTGGTGATAGTTTTTGGGGCTCCAGAAGTGTTGAATTTCACCCAATTTTGCGTACGCGCGCTAACGGAAGACAGATGTTTTCACGACGAATCCGGACTTAGGGTATTTTCGGTGTGGAACGCAGTAGGTACTAGCGTTTTCCACGCGTTGTGTCTTTCGGTGATTGCTTTTGCAAGCAAATGGGACTTTGCTGCAAAATCGTTGCTGTGGGACTCTGTTTCCATTCGAGCCCACAACACTTGGCCACTCTGATGCGCTCTTGTGGGGCTCTGTTTATTTTTGAGCATTCCAAACAGTGTTTCAGAAAACTGGTCAGGCTGGACTCTTAATTACACTCCTGGAAATTGAAATAAGAACACCGTGAATTCATTGTCCCAGGAAGGGGAAACTTTATTGACACATTCCTGGGGTCAGATACATCACATGATCACACTGACAGAACCACAGGCACATAGACACAGGCAACAGAGCATGCACAATGTCGGCACTAGTACAGTGTATATCCACCTTTCGCAGCAATGCAGGCTGCTATTCTCCCATGGAGACGATCGTAGAGATGCTGGATGTAGTCCTGTGGAACGGCTTGCCATGCCATTTCCATCTGGCGCCTCAGTTGGACCAGCGTTTGTGCTGGACGTGCAGACCGCGTGAGACGACGCTTCATCCAGTCCCAAACATGCTCAATGGGGGACAGATCCGGAGATCTTGCTGGCCAGGGTAGTTGACTTACACCTTCTAGAGCACGTTGGGTGGCACGGGATACATGCGGACGTGCATTGTCCTGTTGGAACAGCAAGTTCCCTTGCCGGTCTAGGAATGGTAGAACGGTGGGTTCGATGACGGTTTGGATGTACCGTGCACTATTCAGTGTCCCCTCGACGATCACCAGTGGTGTACGGCCAGTGTAGGAGATCGCTCCCCACACCATGATGCCGGGTGTTGGCCCTGTGTGCCTCGGTCGTATGCAGTCCTGATTGTGGCGCTCACCTGCACGGCGCCAAACACGCATACGACCATCATTGGCACCAAGGCAGAAGCGACTCTCATCGCTGAAGACGACACGTCTCCATTCGTCCCTCCATTCACGCCTGTCGCGACACCACTGGAGGCGGGCTGCACGATGTTGGGGCGTGAGCGGAAGACGGCCTAACGGTGTGCGGGACCGTAGCCCAGCTTCATGGAGACGGTTGCGAATGGTCCTCGCCGATACCCCAGGAGCAACAGTGTCCCTAATTTGCTGGGAAGTGGCGGTGCGGTCCGCTACGGCACTGCGTAGGATCCTACGGTCTTGGCGTGCATCCGTGCGTCGCTGCGGTCCGGTCCCAGGTCGACGGGCACGTGCACCTTCCGCCGACCACTGGCGACAACATCGATGTACTGTGGAGACCTCACGCCCCACGTGTTGAGCAATTCGGCGGTACGTCCACCCGGCCTACCGCATGCCCACTATACGCCCTCGCTCAAAGTCCGTCAACTGCACATACGGTTCACGTCCACGCTGTCGCGGCATGCTACCAGTGTTAAAGACTGCGATGGAGCTCCGTATGCCACGGCAAACTGGCTGACACTGACGGCGGCAGTGCACAAATGCTGCGCAGCTAGCGCCATTCGACGGCCAACACCGCGGTTCCTGGTGTGTCCGCTGTGCCGTGCGTGTGATCATTGCTTGTACAGCCCTCTCGCAGTGTCCGGAGCAAGTATGGTGGGTCTGACACACCGGTGTCAATGTGTTCTTTTTTCCATTTCCAGGAGTGTATTTTCGCCACGTTTAGGTTACTGATTCTGAGACAATGCCACTGGACTTTAACTGCGTTTAAACCAATATTTTGTGGCATACGACACTCAGGAATTCGCGCTAGTGTCTAATGAACTTTAGATCATCGGAATTTGGCCGTGTTTTAGCCAACTGATTGATTTGCTGAATTTCAATCGACCTACTCCAGCATTCAACAACTTTTATTAAAATTTATAACGTGCTCAGTATCGCTGTTGGGGGCTCGAGTAATAATTAAAATGGCACGTAACTGTTTGGAAGATATCACCAATGGACTGTGTTCGGTTATGACTGAAAACTTACGAATTTTAAAGATCTTAACACACGCATTCCATTCGTTATTTGACTTCAGCCTCCTTGACTGTACCCTGGTTAACATTTATACTTACCGGTCAGCAGCATCTAGCGTATGGCCGGCCGGAGTGCCGTGCGGTTCTAGGTGCTACAGTCTGGAACCGAGCCACCGCTACGGTCGCAGGTTCGAATCCTGCCTCGGACATGGATGTGTGTGATGTCCTTAGGTTAGTTAGGTTTAATTAGTTCTAAGTTCTAGGCGACTGATGACCTCAGAAGTTAAGTCGCATAGTGCCCAGAGCCAGCCATCTAGTATATTTTAGACTGAGGAGCCAAAGAAACTGGTTCGCCTGCCTAATATCGTATAGGGCCCCCTCAGCACACAGAAGTGTCGCAACACGACGTGGCATAGACTTGACTAATGTCTGAAGTAGTGCTGGAGGGAACTGACACCATGAATCCTGGAGGGCTGTCCATAAATCCGTAAGATTACGAAGGATGGAGATCTCTTCTGAACACCACGTTGCAAAGGCTTCCCAGATATGCTCAATAATGTTCATGTCTGGGGAGTTTGGAGGTCAGCGGATGCGTTTAAACTCAGAATAATGTTCCTGGAGCCCTCTGCAGCAATTCCGGACGGGCAGGGTGTCGCATTGTCCTGCTGGATTGCCCAAGTCCTTTGGGATGGACAGTGGACATGAATGGATGCATGTGATCAGACAGGATGCTTACTTACGTGTCACCTGTCAGAGTCGTGTCGTATCTAGACGTATCAGGCGTCCCATATCGCTCCAACTGCACATGCGCCACACCATTACAGAACCTCCACCAGCTTCATCGGTCCCCTCATGAGATGCACGGTCCATGGATTCATGAGCCTGTCTCCATTCCCGTACACGTTATCCGCTCGATGCAATTAGAAACGAGACTCGTCCGACCAGACAACATGTTTCCAGTAATCAATAGTTCAATGTCGCTTTGAGGGGCCCAGGCGAGGCGTAAAGCTTTTTGCCGTACAGTCATCAAGGGTACACGAGTGGGCCTTCAGCTCCGAAAGCCCATATAGATGATATTTCGTTGAATGGTTCACAAGCTGGCACTTTTTGATGGCCCAGCATTGAAATCTGCAGCATTTTCCGGAAGGGTTGCACTTCAGTCACGTTGAACGATTCTCTTCAGTCGTCGTCGGTCCCGTTCTTGCAGGATCTTTTTCCGGCCGCAGCGATGTCGGAGATTTGATGGTTTACTGGATTCCTGATATTCACGGTACCCACGTGAAATGGTCGTACGGGAAAATCCTCACTTCATCGCTACCGCGGAGATGCATGTCCCATCGCTCGTGTGCCGATTATAACATCACCTTAAATCTCTCTTAAACGTGGTAACCTGCCATTGTAGCAGTAGTAACCGATCTGACAACTGCGCCAGACACTTGTCTTATATAGGTGTTGCCGACCGCAGCGCCGTCTTCTTCCTGTTTACACATCTACATCTACATCTACATCTACATCTATACTCCGCGAGCCACCTTACGGTGTGTGGCGGAGGGTACTTATTGTACCACTATCTGATCCCCCCTTCCCTGTTCCATTCACGAATTGTGCGTGGGAAGAACGACTGCTTGTAAGTCTCCGTATTTGCTCTAATTTCTCGGATCTTTTCGTTGTGATCATTACGCGAGATATATGTGGGCGGTAGTAATATGTTGCCCATCTCTTCCCGGAATGTGCTCTCTCGTAATTTCGATAATAAACCTCTCCGTATTGCGTAACGCCTTTCTTGAAGTGTCCGCCACTGGAGCTTGTTCAGCATCTCCGTAACGCTCTCGCGCTGACTAAATGTCCCCATGACGAATCGCGCTGCTTTTCGCTGGATCATGTCTATCTCTTCTATTAATCCAACCTGGTAAGGTTCATTAATCCTCTGCAGGTCTTCCTGGAGTACGTACGAGTCTTCTGATGTTGCTACTTTCTTGTAGACAACCGTGTCATCTGCAAATAGCCTCACGGAGCTACCGATGTTGTCAACTAAGTCATTTATGTATATTGTAAACAATAAAGGTCCTATCACGCTTCCTTGCGGTACTCCCGAAATTACCTCTACATCTGCAGATTTTGAACCGTTAAGAATGACATGTTGTGTTCTCTGTATTTGATTGCGCATGCCTATACCAATTTCTATGGGGCTTCAGTGTATTTATGCTACTTTGACTGGTGTTAGGCGCACGTGTCTAGAAAGAGTAAGAAATCATACCCGAGTTAAACGGCGAAAGCCAGCGAGCAGAAGCATTTGTAGCCCCTATCCTATTCCGCTGACCGTCGCAAGGGTGAGGAGCTGTGATGGGGATTGGGAGGGGGGAAGGGGGGGGGTGTTCCTCGGCAGGGATGAACGGTTAGGACGGTAGCACACACGCTGTGCTGCATGGACAGTGAGTTGTGCACGTCGACTCTTGTTGCAGCCGGGTTCTTTCTTCTTCATTACTGCTGCAGGTTTTTCAGTTCCTCGTGGTGAATTGATGATGACCTGGGTGTGAAATTTTATGTGAGCAGGTCCACATCTTGCCAAGTTTGTTTCGACTACGCTGCGGAGGTTTCGCTGGCAAACCCTTAGACATCGTCCGTATTGTCCCGATCTCTCCTCATGTGATTTCCATCTTTTTGGAGCTCAGAAGTAAGACATTATGGCCGGCGATTTAATTTGAACGAAGAGCAGCATGCCTGGGTACAATCATGATTCCATGTTCAACCACAAACTTTTTTCAATGAAGGCATTGACCTGACCGTCTTGTCTCAAAGTGTGATACATATTTTAACAGTTGTGACGTTTACTTTTAAAATAATAAACAGTTTACTTAGTTTTTAGGGCTCTGTGCCTCAATCGGTAAAAACGGAATCCTCATTGTATCGCTCTTGTGTTGCCTGTCTGTCTGTCAACCCAGCTGTTCGACACCCTTTTTCTCAGGAGAGAGTGGACGTATCAATTCGAAATTTCGCAAATTCACTCATCAAAACCTGTAAGGTACTTCCCAATGGACTAGAATCATGAAATTTGGCTACAAGCAAGGTTTCACAGTACAACCAAAGGAGAATATCTGAAAACTGCAAAACTGTAATTATATCACACGAAAAAAAGTTTGTCATTTGTTATCACACTAATATGACTACGATGTCTTTCGCGATGGAGCCCTTGCATAAAAAGTTCTCGGTTTACTTGCTGCGTCACATTTGGATAAATCCAGAGCTTTCGATGACTACCTCCGTCATTTTCGTCAGCGGTGAAACTCACTATCGTGGACCTTTTTTTTCCTTTATTGTATTTCGATTCCCCCCGAAGGGGGCGGGCTGGAAGCAGCTTATTACGCTGCTCTGCAGCCTACAGACTTTTTCAAACGCAAGGAGAAGTTAAGAAACAATAAAAGCAGGCGATAAAACGGGGACTTAAATTGTAAAACGACAGAAAATTGTGGAAAGTTAAAACATAAAGCAAAGGGTTGACAAAGCTAATAAAATACACAGGATGCAGACAGGTAACATATTAGACAGACAATTAAAAAACATGGCGACAGTCTGGTTTCTGTTCACAAGAGATATAAAATCACACCCAGCGACAGTATGATGGCGGTTTGCAACACTATGGAAAAGACACACAACACGGAACACTCACTGTAAACAATGCACTAAAATGTCGGCACAAAGAGGACACACCATAGTCTAGGGCAGATGGGGGGGGTGGACCTGGACAGATGAGGGGGAAAGCAAGGAGGGAGGAGAGGAAAAACGAAAGGGGGGAACCAAAGGAGGGAGAGGACTCATAAGGGGGGGGGGGAGGGGCAGGGCAGAGGGAATGGGAAAAGGCAGAGGAGGGAAATGCAAAAGGACTCGGGGGAAAGAAGGGGGTCAGAGAGAGGGTAGTTGGGGAAATAAAGAGGTTGGAAGGGGGGGAGAGGGAGCCCAAGAAAAGGATGGAGGAAAGGAGGGGGGGGTGAGGATCAGAGTTGATAGGAGGGATAAATGGAGGGAGAGAGGGCATAATCTGGGAGGGGGAGTTGATGGAAGCCACCTTGGGAAAGGAGATGAAGGTTGTAGAGATGGAGTGTAGGGGGGACACGACAGTGAGGACGTGGCAGGGGGCGGGGATGGGAGAGGAGAGGAGCAACCAGGGGGTGAGGGGGATCAAGGCGGCGGGAGGTGTACAGTATGCGGATATGTTCGAGGAATAGGAGCAGATGGGGGAAAGGAATGAAGTCATAGAGGATCCGTGTGGGGGAGGCGTATACGGAAGGCGAGGCGGAGTGCATGACGCTCAAGGATCTGGAGGGACTTATAGAATTTGGGGGGGGGGGGCAGATATCCAGGCGGCACTGGCATAACAGAGGATGGGACGGATTAAGGATTTGTAGGTGTGGAGGATGGTAGAGGGGTGCAACCCCCATGTCCAGCCAGAGAGGAGTTTGAGGAGTCAGAGGCAGTTGTGGGCTTTGGATTGGATGGAGCAGAGATGAGGGATCCAGGTGACGGTCAATGGTGAGGCCAAGGTAGGTGAGGGTGGGGGTGAGGCGGAGAGAACGGGCGCAGTCGGTGAGGGAGAAATCCAGGAGCCGGAGGGGGCTAGTGGTACAACCTACGATGATTGCCTGGGCCTTGGATGGATTGATTTTCAGGAGCCACTGGTTACACAATGCGGTAAAAAGGTCAAGATGATTTTGGAGAAGGATCGTGGACCCGTGAGGCTTCCGCTTTTATAAGCAGTGGACGGCTTATCATTGGCTGGATGACGTCACGGTGAAAACAGCGCCTACGGAGGTGGCGGCCTCTATGTCCATAGGTTTTGTTTGCTCGCTTTATCCAGTGTTGCTTGCAGCGCCATCCATCGCAACAGGCGGAGAACTGCAAGGAACGTAAGAAGTCTCCCTCTACGCTCTTTCTTTATTAACTGCGCGCTTCCATGCATTGCTGAGTGCATATCCGGAGTCTCTGTTGAAATTATTTACACATAGTCTAATTTCAACTGCTTCTCTGACGACAGAGTCCCAATAGTTTGAAACGTGAGCAAATATTCTTGTTTCATCGAATAGAATCTTAAGTTTTAGTCTTATCACACTGGCTGTCCGTCATCTGTTAAGAGCCCTTTTTCTTAGGAATGGGTAGACGTTTGAAGTTGAAATGTATGCTATGCAGTAAAGTCTATAGATCCTTGGCGGTGTAATAAGTGAAGGTTATAAGTCATTGCAGCAAAAAGTTGTGGCCATTTAGGCCAGATATTTCGATTCTTGCAAAATCACTCATAAAAACGTATAGGGTACTGCATGTTGATCTAAAATGACGAAATTTGGCAAGAAGTAAGGTTTCACAGCACAAGTAAAGGTAAAAATCTGAAAAATTGTTAATTCGTAATTATATCACATGAGAAATATTTCTTTTGTCATTTGTTATGCCACGTCAAACGTGAAACTAAAACAAGCAGTGAAAGGTCTCTGTTGGATTCCTTTCATGTTAATTTCTTAAATCTGTTGTCATTTACGGCAGAAATTCCTCTTCTAAATTTACTGTGGTGTTTCTGACTATCTGGGAGGAGACTGAGCAGTGAAACGTGTTACTTTTACACATAAACAAGAACGATCTGTCACGCTACTACACTTTAAAACACAGTTTATATGTAATTCATGTCACACAGTCTCATACGGAACCTAAATCCGCTTTCTTTTATATACTGTATATGATAAAATACTGTCATCCCCCTTCCCTCCTATGTGAGAGGATGAATGAGCAAATGTATTTGTAGTTGCATGCTGGATGGTAGCAGACAGGCCTGTCTGCTAGAGAACAGTAGGACCAACGTCGGAACAGGTAGCTACGCTTTCTAAAAGCAGAGAGGTTTCTATGCTTAGTATGGTCCTGTCCGTCCCTTGTCATGTTGGTATAGGAAGCTGCCTCTCTGGTCACTTCCGTTTGTATCTGTCAAGCAAGCACGGTAGGGGCCCAGGTCAGTCTGTCCGCGGCGAGCGTCTGAAGTGGTAAGATCTCCGGCTAAGCGCGTGTCTGCTAAGTCCGTAGGACAATGGATTTCTTAAGTTCAGCCTAACTGAAAATTTAATCACCTTTATTTCAGGTTTAGCTCTAAAATATCTAATGTTATCTTATATTGCAACGCAGTGTAATTCGCGTGTAAAGTTCAGAATATCTTCTGGTGGTTGCTTTGTCACTACTTTGTGAGTAAAGTGGAACCACGTGTTGATCAGTAACTCTAAGATCATCAATCTTAAATGCGAATGCTCGTGTGATTATAACGTCTCGTCTTGACAATATTTTTCAATATAGCAACTTTTCTTTATGTTCAACCCACGTGGGGTGTACTTTATGAGATCAGTACCGCGTGCTTATACAACTGTTTGACCCATCAGGTTAATAGTAAGACGATAGTAACCAGTTCGAGGTTTTTCTTAAGTAAATTTCGTTTCGATGTAATTTATTTTAATTATCAAAATTATTGTGGAGTTACACTCTTTGTGTAAACCAAGTTGACCACGTGAAGCATGTGGTGAAATCATCAAAGTAGCCCTCAGCTATTCTTTTCGGGAAGATTTCACAGAGAGTTAGTATGAATTTAGTATACCAGTGTGTGGTAATAACATGACGGACAGGATTGCGCTACGAACGTAACTTCTTTGGGTGAAAATTGAAGCGGTTGGTTGTGGTTAATTTCCTCTTGCATATGTTTCAACGTTCTTCGTGTGTTATTTTATGAATGCAGTGTTGCATGTAGTCTCTCAATCTTGGGTCCCTATTTGATGTGTTCCGTAAGATTACAAACACATTTACACAATCCTAAATAAGGCACCAGCTTAGTTATGACTCAAGATTAATATGCTGAAATTTCAAAGATCAATGTTAAAATAAATTTCCTAATATAAACTGATTTATTTCTTTTCATTTAAATTCTCTTATATATATATATATATATATATATATATATATATATATATATATATATATATATATATATCACCGGTTGTCGCATGACGATTAAAAGATTGTAATTAATGTTAGTCTGGTTGGGAATTTGGTAAGCTAGACTGGATACCTGGTGAAACAGTTGCGCAGTAATGCAAGGTTAACTTCCTCAGACAGCTCACAGCTTTTAAACCGGTTTATAGTCTATCAGCACCGCTTTCATAGAAAATTAAAGCAACAACGTTACAGCAGTACTGCAGGATTCTGGATGACTGGTTCGCAACGGTAAAAGTCAAACATCAGGCAAGGAATGACTTTACTGCTCACATGACGCGTTTCGAAATTTATCCATCACGAAACGTCCAGGAACGATTACTGCACGTACATATGACATCTCTAACTGTATGTGAAATACACGTTTTGTGCCTGATGTTTGACTTTTGCCATTGAGACCCAGTGGGTTAAAACATTCCCGAAAATCTTGGAATCCCCAGGAACGATACCTTGCCAGTATTAATGTTTTAATTATGTATAACAGCCCCAAGTACATAACAATAACAGCCAAAAGTGGTCGAGATTCTTGACTCCCGAAATGGATGAACTGTGTATATACGTAGTTAAGTTTGTACAGAGCCCTCAGTCTGCGAGTCCTACTCACAGCTGGAAAACTTTTTCCAACTGTCTCGTTTTTTTTTTTTTTAACTGTCCTTCATAATTTGGAAGTAAAACGTTGTCCCATGAGAAAAGAATTTTCAATACCCATTTGTCATTGACTCACCGGTGTGCTGGAAGTTACTTTGGCACATTGTTGAATAAATGGCGTGCCCTCCAGTAAGCAATGAATGAGAAATTGCATTTCGCTGTTGACATAACTAAAGAGTGCTGTGACCAGCATAGTAATGTATGCGAAAGTGATGGTCACGAACCTGAAGACGCTTTACTGTGAAAGAATTAGTCCGCCACAAATTTACACGAAATATGAAGAAATGTGTCAACGATAAGAAAGAGCGCTGCAGTGCCTAATAATTTTATAAATGCGGCTAGCAATGATAATAATAATAATAATATCGTGTGGCTCAACGGCCTGGAACGAGTCTTTGAGCCAGGTATCACTTCAGTGGTTGTATGCATCTAATAACAAGCGAAGCCTAGAAAGATTCTAATAATAAGTGAAGGTTGTTAAGCGGCTTGGCAAGACAGCAAAATCTGAGGTGTTACATAAGGAGGAATATGCGGTGGATATGCATTTCTTACGTGTATAATTTTGTTAATTTGATTGTTACATCTTGACTGTTATTTTCGGTAAAAAATTGGAACTTAATAAAAGACACTAATCCGCCACCACTGACTCTCTTCCACACTATCCAGAAATCTGTTGTAGAGCAGAGCTTACTGAACGTCGTTTGTTTAATGCTACATTTTTATTGGCATAAATTACTCTTTGCAATAATGTAACCATCAAAGACGATCATTTTGGCTGATTCATGTGATGCAAAGGAACCGATGTCGTTACTGATGCTTCCTCATGAAACGAGCGTGGCAAATGTATCCTTTGTCACACCTTGCAAGAGATTATAATGCATTCTGCCACCAGTATTCATTCCTATCGGTCATTCACTGTATTTGTAGTCGACGTTTGCAATAAATAATTAGTAAATTACATATTTATCGTTATCACAACAATGAGTATATTAGACATGTCCCGCAGTATCCACCTATCTCGACAGAAATACTCCACAAATCATATCATTCCAAATTTTCGTAAATATTTTATTTGTCTCGCCCGTAACTGCATGTTAAAAAAAAGTCTCGTTATCGGATCCCAATGCAGTTGCAATTAAATTAGTTTCTTTGCTAGAGTGACTCAGAAGAAGCAAGTTTTAATACGTCACCAATAGCAGAAATATGTCCCTATTGATGATTCTCTGAATAAAAATGTGTAAAGCGTTTGGAGGAACTAAATCGCTAATTCAGTTGCAATTTGGACTGATCCCGAAACACAGAGTATTGTAATAATAATGAAGACGTGAAAAGAAATGTTTAGCAACAGATTTTCTCTCTATAGTTTAATTTACGAAATCCAAAAATAATTCACAGCAAATGTCGTACCATACCATATCTTTCTTATTTCGATTCTTGTATTCATCGGTCCTAGTGTGTCAAATAGAAGGCCTTTCGTCAGGCTCGCTTAGTAAAATTTCTGCCGACTTTCTCTGTATCTAGAGGACACCATGTGGAAGACACTTGTAGAAACAAACAGAATGGAGAACATAACACCGTCTGCTGTCAAGTGTCACCTTGCCACTCCACTCCCAGCATTCACTGACGTCACGTTGGATGGCGCTTCCACGTATAGCGGCGGAGTGATGGGGAAGTATGGAGGGGATGAGATCAGTGAATGCGTGGCAGCGCAGAGTGGGCAGACAAATTCCACGTTGCGGACATCAATCGTTTGCCTATGGTACATCGTAATATACTTTCAGATCTGCGAGGGGACTAATAAATTTTAAAACCGATTTTGGCCAATCGTCTTGAGAAATCTTGCCTCACGTCTAGACGACGTTGCGTCCACTGCTGCACAGCTTTTGTCTGCGTGATGTAGGATGCCGAGAACAGGTCAATGAAAATGCTTGCAATAATTGTCATTGCTATTTGGACTATATTGCAAGTAAAATTGTAAGACACAGCAACATAAACTTCAAGGATAAACCGAAATCATTATTTTGTTTGATAACTGCTTCTACTCCATAGAGTTTTTAAAAATGTCGATAAGGCATTTATGTGGGTGTTTGACTGTAGTTAAGTGTAATCACTGTGTGTAAAAAATAGTTAATGGTAAAAGACGCTAATGTAAAAAGCCATTGTAAAAATGGTCGGTATGTTGTCATATTTTTCACTTTCAATGGGCATTATGGGAGTAAACCAACTTGTTTGACATTCCAGTGAGAGACGGCATTTATAATCCATTGAACAAACAGGCATTTAACCATCTTCTGCGAATAACTCAAGAGAATGCTGACGGATAACATCGAAAACCACCGATATCTCGGCACGTACGTAACCGTCCCTGTCATTTTTAGGCATTTTCCAATTCGTTCCTTGAAAATAACAGGGGTTTACCTGTGGAAATATCGGAGTTTTTGACTAATTTATGCAGCCGCATTCTCGCGAGTTATTAGAGCATACAACACGCTGGGAAAAGGTTAACTTATCCCTGGGGCTATACGTTGAATATTATGGTGTACATACTTCAGAGGATACAAATTCCTAATCAGTAAAGGCTAGGAAGTTGTCGTATACTATGTATGCTACTCATATGTTGACAACACATTTTTAAGCTATGAGTCTTTAAAACTTTACTTCGTTCCAACATCTACATCGTAACACCATAGTCACTGCTATCTGAGTCTGTGTCCAAACCATCTGATTGTAAAATATGATGACAGATAAAGGCTTATATCCATCTTCACCTCCCTATCATAGTCTCCTTCCTGAAGCTTTTTAGCATATCGCACAGACTATGCCCATGCTGAAGAGGGGTTGTCGTGTCTGTTATCTTAAATTATTCGCTGTCTTTCTCCTACATAGCCTTTAACCTTTACCCAAATTAACTCCATGGTACTACACTGACAGCGATATGTGAGTAAACTCATAACTGCATGACCACATTGATGTGCTAGGATCAAATCTGTACCTTCTGTCACGTAACTTACATTAATTAACGTGAGTAGTGGAACAAGGGCACTGTCAGTGCATTTTTTTACTGCCGGTTGCCTGCATCAGGGGCAGGTATGCACTCAGGGGCAAACTTATTGTTCTCATTTGATTGACAGGTCCTTAACCTATTGTTCTCCTTTGATTGACAGGTCCTTAACCTATTGTTCTGCTAAAAGGATCCTTCTTTTTGACTGACAGGCACTTAACCTACTGTCCCTCCCCCACTCCCCTCCCCCCTCAGGAAACCTCGCCACTTGCTGCTACAGGTATACTTTAAGGTCTGAGTTATTGGACTAGCCGCTCTCGCTCTTATCAGTTTGATTGACTACTTCATTAAATTGATCTTTTAATCAACCTCTCCCCTTCTGGTAAACCCACTCTCCCCCCCCCCCCCCACTTTCCCGGAAATTGCCGGGAAAAAGACTCAGTTGATCGGTCATTTGGAGGGAATCCGATTGTAGTGTGTAGAATATTATTTAAACAATTTAGATAATGTATGGAATATATTTATTCAAACAATTTAGAGGATTCAAGGCAATGTATGGAATATATGGCAATTGGTGGAGAGGAAGAATCTCATATAGGTACGAAAAGGGGGTCGCTATACTTTCGAGTTTCGACTACCTAGTTTCAACTACTTTTCCAAGTGCGCTATTTGTTGGCAGCTGTGATACATATATTAGGAATTTTAGAATACGGAACAAGAGGTGATTTCATGATCGCATGGATAGAAGTGACATAAAAAATCGACAGAATTGCGAAAAATTACGGAAAATACGTATAAAATGATAGAAAATACACTGAAATGTGGGGAAATTGATGAAGCACTTGTGTATCTTCCGGTTGGCGCGGAAGAATTCTTGTACTTGGGAACGAGTATACGACAGCAAGAGGAATACGAGAAAACGTTGACATGGAAGCATCGGGAACCGCGGAAACAGTCTTTTTTTTCTGTCGAGGCAGTATTCTACTGTATGCCTATTGAGGTAATAATGATACACAGAGTTGACTGCTGTCTTTGATACTTTCCTGGGAAAACAGAGAACTATCTGCCTCTAAACTTACTTGCATCTGTGTTAAAGTATGATGTAGAGTGGATGGGGTGGTCCATTGAGGTAGGGTTGTAACAAGGTACGATTTAATGGTAGACTGATGGTGCATTCTAGAGAGAGACGGAGATAAGTTGCTGCAGATCAATTTTTCCACTGTTCTGTCAAGATGCAAATATCACGTAACATAGCCTGCGTTTGACTCGTATATAATCGTGTGTTATGTGTGGATCTTAGAGCAGTGTCTACTTGCGATCGTTAACCGAAAACCTCTCTGTCAACAGAGGACTTCCATCTCATGTGTGATGAAACGTGACACATTACTCTAAACGAACGAAGATTTATGCAATGTACTCCAATCCCCTATGCCACCTTGGGTATAAAATCAAGGCTTCAGTTTCATAACTAAGATGATTCCAAGTTAGCGATAGGTGTTTGTGAGGCACTGCAATCCCTGTGTATACATTTGCCTGACAGGTAATTTCACATGTCAAACGCCGCTGCTATGCGTTTATCTGTTTCCTTCTAAGAGATATTCTCTGTTGCTAACGATCATTTTATATAGGAGTGATGCGGGCATAGTATAATTTCTGAACTGTGATCGGGTGTGAACAGTGGACGCTATACATCTCTGGGAAGCTATATTATGCACGCTTCACACAGAATCGATATTTTAAGGAAGTAGTTTTTTCTTTTTATGGTTTGTTACCATTGTTTATCGTAGAGAAACCAGCAAGAAGGATGTATGCGATGCGCTGGAAATATGTTTCTTACAATGGAATATTAACAGCGCTACATTCCATACGGCTAACAGGTCGGAAACTGGAGCGATCTAACATTACAGCCTGTTTTAACTGTGGAACCTTGTAGCCTTAGGAGTGCATTTTTTTACGTTCTCTCTTATTGATACCTGCCAGGTACTGATCCCAGACTATAGAACAATACTTTAGACTTGATAGCGTGGCTGAGTTGTGTAAAAATGCCTCGAGCTCCATTTGCCTGTAGCTCCAACACGAGCAAAAACCAGCTGTTTCTTGTTCTTCTTAACCATCTGCTATTACATCACATTACTTTCAAATCTGTTGCTATACACTGATAATAGGTGCTAACCTCCTCGACTTGGGCGCATCTAGGGAAATCTTGTGTACCAAAATGGGCAAGGACTTGGCTAGCCCCATTCATTCACGAGACGTGGAATGTAGTGGTCTACTTCTGGTCAGTTGGAGATTAAATTGTTAACAGTGCTACAGGGTGGGCTGGTCAAAGACAGTGGGAGGGGGTCTTTCAGTCTCTAATTTTATCCTAAGACTGTGAGAATGCTCTGTGAGTCCCATGTGCATAGAGATAGATCGGAAATTAAGCACTATGCTACATGTGCTAGAAATATGTAGAGCACTGTCTGGCATACTTTGATAATGTATATGTTCAAGAATTAACAATGAATAGACATACTGCACAGTCATCTATCCACATTCGCAAAGTAGAGAAGCGGTGGTTTAGCTATGATACTGAAATTGGGAAACATGCTGTCGCATCAATGATCGGCGTTGAAATTACTGTAAAATTCCTAAAATTGTTCGCACTATCAACTGTGATACTTATTATTAGAGTACATTGATGGTGTCTTTTCAACCCCATCCGTTCACTGGTACGCTGTTGGTTACCATATAATGATTGACTGACATCGCTTGTTTGAGATGGAGAAAGAGTTTTGGTGGACAGGCAACACCTTCTGGGGATGGCTAGCGCCGAAACAGTGATCGCGTACATGACTGAAATATGAGGAATCAGTCGAAATGGATGCAGAGCCATCAGCTATTCCATGACTGTGAGAGATGAGTTTAAATGTAGAGATCATCAATCACCTTTGTACAGCAGTTTGGTAACTCTCCACAATGCCGCCAGACTCTCCAGTTTCCTTATGTTGTAACTGTTTTTTATTTAAAATAATCCAGTGTGTGTGGTGTGTTACGGTAGCAGCAGTACCAACATGATTTGTACCGTGTGATGTCTAGTTTTCTGCGAGAGGCAATGGATCAGATCGTGTTAATGTCAGTTTAGAACCTGACACAGACGTCGAAGTCGTGGCAGAAAAACAAAATGTATGGCAGTGTACAAAGCGTGTTACAACAGAAGAAAGCAAGGTCTCAAAAAAAGACAGAGGGTCACAGGGAGGGTCTCTTGCGACTTACAGTATAGTCTGTGGGATACGGTCACCCTCCTACAGTACAGGTGATGAAACTTTGAACTGGTCTATGCAACGGATCAATAGCTGTATATTTAACAGGATCGCCACGTGTGCTCAATGCCGGCACACATACGGTTTTTGTTTTCGATTTATGGAAGGAGAGACACGCAATAAAAATTTTATCGAGTTGCCTATCAGATGAAGTTAGTAGAGCTTTCATAGTTCGTAATTTTATCTGTTGGATGATGCAGAATAACAATGATAGAATGTTGGGGTGATAGACATGAATGGGCCCTGAGGGACGTGAATCTACTTCAGAGTCCAGTATCTGTACATAGTTTGGGGATGCACCACAATGCAGTAGCAAAATCCTCATCCTTCTACCAGTTCCCATACTGTCTTTTATACTACCTCGTGTTGTAGGAGCGGACTTCATTTGGTGCTGACCTTACACATCATGCATAGTTGGCAGGGCCATGACAACATGTCCCGTTTCCATCGAATGGTCAAAACGCAGTCCTGTCGCACTAATGCAGCTTAGCCTGTTTCTACATGGGTTGCAGGATGTGGTAAATATAGCTTTCTCCGACTTCTGCTCAATTCTGACTTAAATTGTAACGATCACATGTGCAAAGCTGTCGGGATGGTAGTTCAGAGTCTGAGGGGCGGTTGCAAGATGCATAGCGACTATTTAAAATTTTACTGTAGCAGATAGGTTAAAAAAAGGGGACTCGTTTCGAGATATGAGAGTGCCAGAAATATGATTCACTAGTGGCTGTAATCATTAAAGGATTTCTCCATCGTATACAACACACGTATGTGGTAGAATGGAAAGACTTGATTCCAAATCATAGACATCATTTTTACCGAAAGCGTTGCACTAGAAATCTGAAACTTCAGTCAGCACACTATCTACTACTATTTGTGCTCCTTCTCAATCAACAATCGCCTATAACCCAGTCGATATATCACCAAACCTCTGATGTGGCATCGAGACAGAATACATTACAAACACTGGAGAAATATCTACGGGCGGCATGAGGGAGTGGCAAATACCGGGTTCATACCATGTTTCTTAGCCGAATCACTTTCTAAATTTGGTAATTTTATCACGAGGTTACACCATCGGTTACGTGTAACCACACTGCTGGCCTGATAATACACACTCCAGTGATCACTTCTATATTCAGTGTCACGGTATTTGTCTGAAATAACCACTTCATTCGGAAGTAATGCCATACCTCGATTTATGAAGCTGGTATAGCTTTTAACATAGATATAACATAGAATAGGAAAATAGGAACGCGGGTAAGCTACTACAAACAGCTTAGTGAACGCATTATTGTGGCCAAGATAGATACGAAGCCCACACCTACTACAGTAGTACAAGTTTATATGCCAACTAGCTCTGCAGATGACGAAGAAATTGATGAAATGTATGATGAAATAAAAGAAAGTATTCAGATAGTGAAGCGAGATGAAAATTTAATAGTCATGGGTGACTGGAATTCGAGTGTAGGAAAAGGCAGAGAAGGAAACGTAGTAGGTGAATATGGATTGGGGCTAAGAAATGAAAGAGGAAGCCGCCTGGTAGAATTTTGCACAGAGAACAACTTAATCATAGCTAACACTTGGTTTAAGAATCATGATAGAAGGTTGTATACATGGAAGAACCCTGGAGATACTAAAAGGTATCAGATAGATTATATAATGGTAAGACAGAGATTTAGGAACCAGGTTTTAAATTGTAAGACATTTCCAGGGCAGATGTGGACTCTGACCACAATCTATTGGTTATGACTTGTAGATTAAAACTGAAGAAACTGCAAAAAGGTAGGAATTTAAGGAGATGGGACCTGGATAAACTGAAAGAACCAGAGGTTGTTCAGAGTTTCAGGGAGAGCATAAGGGAACAATTGACAGGAATGGGGGAAAGAAATACAGTAGAAGAAGAATGGGTAGCTTTGAGGGATGAAGTAGTGAAGGCAGCAGAGGATCAAGTAGGTAAAAAGACGAGGGCTAGTAGAAATCCTTGGGTAACAGAAGAAATATTGAATTTAATTGATGAAAGGAGGAAATATAAAAATGCAGTAAATGAAGCAGGCAAAAAGGAATACAAACGTCTCAAAAATGAGATCGACAGGAAGTGCAAAATGGCTAAGCAGG
This sequence comes from Schistocerca nitens, assembly GCF_023898315.1. NCBI lineage: Eukaryota > Metazoa > Arthropoda > Insecta > Orthoptera > Acrididae > Schistocerca > Schistocerca nitens. The sequence continues at coordinate 328,553,465 of NC_064615.1, read as the reverse complement.
GATGGCTAGAGGACAAATGTAAGGATGTAGAGGCTTATCTCACTAGGGGTAAGATAGATACTGCCTATAGGAAAATTAAAGAGACCTTTGGAGATAAGAGAACCACTTGTATGAACATCAAGAGTTCAGATGGAAACCCAGTTCTAAGCAAAGAAGGGAAAGCAGAAAGGTGGAAGGAGTATATAGAGGGTCTATACAAGGGCGATGTACTTGAGGACAATATTATGGAAATGGAAGGGGATGTAGATGAAGATGAAATGGGAGATACGATACTGCGTGAAGACTTTGACAGAGCACTGAAAGACCTGAGTCGAAACAAGGCCCCGGGAGTAGACAACATTCCATTGGAACTACTGACGGCCTTGGGAGAACCAGTCCTGACGAAACTCTACCATTTGGTGAGCAAGATGTATGAAACAGGCGAAATACCCTCAGACTTCAAGAAGAATATAATAACTCCAATCCCAAAGAAAGCAGGTGTTGACAGATGTGAGAATTATCGAACAATCAGTTTAATAAGCCACAGCTGCAAAATACTAACACGAATTCTTTACAGACGAATGGAAAAACTAGTAGAAGCCGACCTCGGGGAAGATCAGTTTGGATTCCGTAGAAATGTTGGAACACGTGAGGCAATACTGACCTTACGACTTATCTTAGAAGAAAGATTAAGGAAAGGCAAGCCTACGTTTCTAGCATTTGTAGACTTAGAGAAAGCTTTTGACAATGTTGACTGGAATACTCTCTTTCAAATTCTAAAGGTGGCAGGGGTAAAATACAGGGAGCGAAAGGCTATTTACAATTTGTACAGAAACCAGATGGCAGTTATAAGAGTCGAGGGACATGAAAGGGAAGCAGTGGTTGGGAAGGGAGTAAGACAGGGTTGTAGCCTCTCCCCGATGTTATTCAATCTGTATAATGAGCAAGCAGTAAAGAAAAGAAAAATTCGGAGTAGGTATTACAATCCATGGAGAAGAAATAAAAACTTTGAGGTTCGTCGATGACATTGTAATTCTGTCAGAGACAGCAAAGAACTTGGAAGAGTAGTTGAATGGAATGGACAGTGTCTTGAAAGGAGGATATAAGATGAACATCAACAAAATCAAAACGAGGATAATGGAATGTAGTCGAATTAAGTCGGGTGATGTTGAGGGTATTAGATTAGGAAATGAGACACTTAAAGTAGTAAAGGAGTTTTGCTATTTGGGGAGCAAAATAACTGATGATGGTCGAAGTAGAGAGGATATAAAATGTAGACTGGCAATGGCAAGGAAATCGTTTCTGAAGAAGAGAAATTTTTTAACATCGAGTATAGATTTAAGTGTCAGGAAGTCATTTCTGAAAGTATTTGTATGGAGTGTAGCCATGTATGGAAGTGAAACATGGACGGTAAATAGTTTGGACAAGAAGAGAATAGAAGCTTTCGAAATGTGGTGCTACAGAAGAATGCTGAAGATTAGATGGGTAGATCACGTAACTAATAAGGAGGTACTGAATAGGATTGGGGAGAAGAGGAGTTTGTGGCACAACTTGACCAGAAGAAGATATCTGTTGGTAGGACATGTTCTGAGGCATCAAGGGATCACCAATTTAGTATTGGGGGGCAGCGTGGAGGGTAAAAATCGTAGGGGGAGACCAAGAGATGAATACACTAAGCAGATTCAGAAGGATGTAGGTTGCAGTAGGTACTGGGAGATGAAGAAGCTTGCACAGGATAGAGTAGCATGGAGAGCTGCATCAAACCAGTCTCAGGACTGAAGACCACAACAACAACTTGTGTGCACCTGTAGAACAAAGACCGCTTGTGATAGTAATATGATTGTGTCTTTTAACATCTAGCCCTATGTAAGACGATAACATCTCTCTTTCTAAGATATAGTGGTACCACTCGCAAGAAAAACTCATGAGACATGTCCACCCATTGCTGATTTTTGGTCAGTATTATTTCGTACCGCCGGCAATCAGTTATTGGCGAAGTATTATAGTTAGTAGTATGGGGTGCGTGATAGGTTTGCCATGAGCATCAGGCTTATAATATACGGGGTGAGTCACCTAACATTACCGCCGGATATATTTCGTAAACCACATCAAATACTGACGAATCGATTCCACAGACCGAACGTGAGGAGAGGGGCTGGTGTAATTGGTTAATACAAACCATAAAAAAATGCACGGAAGTGTTTTTTAACACAAACCTACGTTTTTTTAAATGGAACCCCGTTAGTTTTGTTAGCACATCTGAACATATAAACAAATACGTAATCAGTGCCGTTTGTTGCATTGTAAAATGTTAATTACATCCGGAGATATTGTAACCTAAACTTGAAGCTTGCGTACCACTCCTCCGCTGTTCGATCGTGTGTATCGGAGAGCACCGAATTACGTAGGGATCCAAAGGCAACGGTGATGGACCTTAGGTACAGAAGAGACTGAAACAGCACATTACGTCCACATGCTAACACCTTTTTATTGGTCTTTTTCACTGACGCACATGTACATTACCATGAGGGGTGAGGTACAGTTTCTAACGTTGTTGCTTTAATTTTCTATGAAAGCGGTGCTGATAGACAATAAAAGCGGTTTAAAAGCTGTGAGCTGTCTGGGGAAGTTAACCTTGCATTACTGCGCAACTGTTTCGCCAGGTATCCAGTCTAGCTTACCAAATTCCCAACCAGACTAACATTAATTATAATCTTTTAATAGTCATACGACAACCGGTGATATATATATATATATATATATATATATATATATATATATATATATATATATATAAGAGAATTTAAATAAAAAGAAATAAATCAGTTTATATTTGGAAATTTATTTTAACATTGATCAGTGAAATTTCAGCATATTAAACTTGAGTCATAACTAAGCTGGTGCCTCATTTAGGATTGTGTAAATGTGTTTGTAATCTTACGGAACACATCAAATAGGGACCCAAGATTGGGAGACTACATACAACACTGCATTCATAAAATAACACACAAATATAGAACGTTGAAACATATGCAAGAGGAAATTAACCACAACCAACCGATTCAATTTTCACCCAAAGAAGTTACGTTCGTAGCGCAATCCTGTCCGTCATGTAATTACCACACACTGGTATACTAAATTCATACTAACTCTCTGTGAAATCTTCCCGAAAAGAATAGCTGAGAGCTACTTTGATGATTACGCCACATGCTTCACGTGGGCAACTTGGCTTACACAAAGAGTGTAACTTCACAATAATTTTGATAATTAAAATAAATTACATCGAAACGCAATTTGCAAAAGAAAAACCTCGAACTGGTTACTAACGTCTTGCTATTAACCTGATGGGTCAAACAATTGTATAAGCACGTGGTACTGGTCTCACAAAGTACACCCCACGTGGGTTCAACATAAAGAAAAGTTGCTATATTGAAAAATATTGTCAAGACGAGACGTTATAATCTCACGCACATTCGCATTGAAGATTGATGACGCTAGTTAGAGTTACTGATCAACACGTGGTTCCACTTTACTCACAAAGTAGTGACACAGCAACTACCGGAATATATTCTGAACTTCACACTCGAATTACACTGCGTTGCAATTTAATATAACATTAGATATTTTAGAGCTAAACCTGAAATAAAGGTGATTAAATTTTCAGTTAGGCTGAACGTAAGAAATCCATTGTCCTACGGACTTAGCAGACACGCGCTTAGCCAGAGATCTTACCACTTCAGACGCTCGCCGCGGACAGACTGCCGTGGTCCCTTCCTGAGGGGTGGCTAACAAATATAAACGGAAGTGACCAGAGAGGCATCTTCCTATAGCAACATGACAAGGGACGGACAGGACCATACTAAGAATAGAAACCTCTCTGCTTTTAGAAAGCGTAGCTACCTGTTCCGACGTTGGTCCTACTGTTCTCTAGCAGACAGGCTTGTCTGCTACCCTCAAGCATGCAACTAGAAATACATTTGCTCATTCATCCTCTCACACGGAAGGGAAGGGGGATGACAGTATCTTATCATATACAGTATATAAAAGAAAGCGGATGTAGGTTCCGTATGAGACCGTCTGACATGAATTACATATAAACTGTGTTTTAAAGTGTAGTAGTGTGACAGATCGTTCTTGTTTATGTGTAAAAGTAACACGTTCCACTACTCAGTCTCCTCCCAGATAGTCAGAAACGCCACAGTAAATTTAGATGAGGAATTTATGCCGTAAATGACAATAGATTTAACAAATTAACATGAAAGGAATCCAACAGAGACCTTTCAACGTATACACGTGGTTTCCGTTTACAATTAGAGAGTGGAATAGAGTGTGTCCCGACATGTCAGGCCAATAGATGTTCAATGTGGTGGCCATCATTTGCTGCACACAATTGCAATCTCTGGCGTAATGAATGTCATACACGCCGCAGTACATCTGGCGTAATGTCGTCGCAGGCTGCCACAATACGTTGTTTCATATCCTCTGGGGTTGTAGGCACATCACGGTACACATTCTCCTTTAACGTACCCCACAGAAAGAAGTCCAGAGGTGTAAGATCAGGAGAACGGGCTGGCCAATTTATGCGTCCTCCACGTACTATGAAACGCCCGTCGAACATCTTGTCAAGGGTCAGCCTAGTGTTAACTGCGGAATGTGCAGGTGCACCATCATGCTGATACCACATACGTCGACGCGTTTCCAGTGGGACACACTCTATTCCACTTCGTAACTGAAAACGGAAACCACGTGTGTACGTTTACCTCACTCCTCACGGTAATGTACATGTGCGTCAGTGAAAAAGACCAATAGAAAGGTGTTAGCATGTGGACGTAATGTGCTGTTCCAGTCTCTTCTGTACCTAAGGTCCATCACCGTTGCCTTTGGATCCCTACGTAATACGGTGCTCTCCGATACACACGATCGAACAGCGGAGGAGTGGTACTCAAGCGTCAACTTTAGGTTACAATATCTCCGGATGTAATTAACATTTTACAATGCAACAAACGGCACTGATTACGTATTTGTTTAGATGTTCAGATGTGCTAACAAAACTAACGGGGTTCCATTTAAAAAAACGTAGGTTTGTGTTAAAAAACATACTTCCGTGCATTTTTTATGGTTTTTATTAACCAGTTACACTAGCCCCTCTTCTCACGTTCGGTCTGTGGAATCGATTCGTCAGTATTTGATGTGGTTTACGAAATATATCCGGCGGTAACGTTAGGTGACTCACCCTATATATATATATATATATATATATATATATATATATATATATATATATATATATGTGTGTGTGTGTGTGTGTGTGTGTGTGTGTGTGTGTGTGTGTGTGTGTGTGTTCCGACATGTGCAAAGGAAATGACTATTTCCAGTCGTAAGGAAGCCATGGATTTAACGTGGACTACTGTGATAGCAAAGGGAAAAGTATGTCAAGTCATAAGAATGGTACAGATATTTCTATTTCCAGAGCCACAGCCGTATTTTCGACACTTCGCTCATTGTCGAATGCCATCCAGTTGAGACTGTGACCGCAATATTTAATTGTAAGTACAGGGATGAAATATATATGTGGCCAGTTTTTTTCCTGGGGCAATTGTGTCTATGCGTGCTTGGCGTGCAGCACTGGTGACCTGTGGCGGGAATGATTCACGTTTACGGCTAACAGTAGGAGCTGTCCGAATAGAGAGGCCTGTTGGGATGCAGGAATGTAGCAGACTTAGCCACGTCGTCCTCTAGACGACCAAATAGCGAACTATTACTTAGTGTGTGAGCGCTTGGAAATTTGAGATGATTCATTATGGACGTATGTTTGCACTCGACCATTATTCCCTCCCATGTAAATTGTCCGATTGACTGCTTCTTCACACTTCCCGTCTTTATTTGGTTGAGAGAAGATCGATTGTGGTGTGTGATGACTGCATCCAGCAGGTGACAGACGGGTGGAGGACACGTTTGTGGGTTCTTTAGACATGAGAAACACCTTAGTTGACTTTGTAAATTATAAGGATGATTTTTAATCTGTTGTGTCACCGACATCGGTATTTGCGAGTGGAAATATCAGTTTGCTCTACTTTTTTTCTTTTTAGTTTTCACGTAAAGGTCTTCGCAGATGGGATAAGTCTCTAGTTACTCAATGGCTCACAATGATTTCTTAGTCAAGCGAAAATTGTGTGATTTGGGTGGTGGAAGCTAAGCTATGCATGGAATACACTGACACAAACCTTGACTTGGCGGTATATATATATATATATATATATATATATATATATATATATATATATATATATATATATATATACTCCTGGAAATTGAAATAAGAACACCGTGAATTCATTGTCCCAGGAAGGGGAAACTTTATTGACACATTCCTGGGGTCAGATACATCACATGATCACACTGACAGAACCACAGGCACATAGACACAGGCAACAGAGCATGCACAATGTCGGCACTAGTACAGTGTATATCCACCTTTCGCAGCAATGCAGGCTGCTATTCTCCCGTGGAGACGATCGTAGAGATGCTGGATGTAGTCCTGTGGAACGGCTTGCCATGCCATTTCCACCTGGCGCCTCAGTTGGACCAGCGTTCGTGCTGGACGTGCAGACCGCGTGAGACGACGCTTCATCCAGTCCCAAACATGCTCAATGGGGGACAGATTCGGAGATCTTGCTGGCCAGGGTAGTTGACTTACACCTTCTAGAGCACGTTGGGTGGCACGGGATACATGCGGACGTGCATTGTCCTGTTGGAACAGCAAGTTCCCTTGCCGGTCTAGGAATGGTAGAACGATGGGTTCGATGACGGTTTGGATGTACCGTGCACTATTCAGTGTCCCCTCGACGATCACCAGTGGTGTACGGCCAGTGTAGGAGATCGCTCCCCACACCATGATGCCGGGTGTTGGCCCTGTGTGCCTCGGTCGTATGCAGTCCTGATTGTGGCGCTCACCTGCACGGCGCCAAACACGCATACGACCATCATTGGCACCAAGGCAGAAGCGACTCTCATCGCTGAAGACGACACGTCTCCATTCGTCCCTCCATTCACGCCTGTCGCGACACCACTGGAGGCGGGCTGCACGATGTTGGGGCGTGAGCGGAAGACGGCCTAACGGTGTGCGGGACCGTAGCCCAGCTTCATGGAGACGGTTGCGAATGGTCCTCGTCGATACCCCAGGAGCAACAGTGTTCCTAATTTGCTGGGAAGTGGCGGTGCGGTCCCCTACGGCACTGCGTAGGATCCTACGGTCTTGGCGTGCATCCGTGCGTCGCTGCGGTCCGGTCCCAGGTCGACGGGCACGTGCACCTTCCGCCGACCACTGGCGACAACATCGATGTACTGTGGAGACCTCACGCCCCACGTGTTGAGCAATCCGGCGGTACGTCCACCCGGCCTACCGCATGCCCACTAGACGCCCTCGCTCAAAGTCCGTCAGCTGCACATACGGTTCACGTCCACGCTGTCGCGGCATGCTACCAGTGTTAAAGACTGCGATGGAGCTCCGTATGCCACGGCAAACTGGCTGACACTGACGGCGGCGGTGCACAAATGCTGCGCAGCTAGCGCCATTCGACGGCCAACACCGCGGTTCCTGGTGTGTCCGCTGTGCCGTGCGTGTGATCATTGCTTGTACAGCCCTCTCGCAGTGTCCGGAGCAAGTATGGTGGGTCTGACACACCGGTGTCAATGTGTTCTTTTTTCCATTTCCAGGAGTGTATATATATATATAAGACTCCACTGTGCGTTGGCTGGATTTACAAGTATCGAAAATACCAAAAGGTTTCGTGGAAGTGGTGAAATCGATAAACTGAAAATACTCTAGGGCTTTTTTAAATTGTAATTACATCCTTTATTCATCGACAAATACATAATGGCGAGAGGCTTTTTGCAGTGCGGAAACGACGCCCAGCTGCTGCAAGTGTGGGCGTATCATAATTTTTTTTTATGCACCCACAATTGATAGTCAGAAATGTTGATCGTAAAGGTACCATGGCTTATGTTCCTACATATGTTTGTGGGAAATAATCAAACTACTACTCACATAAAAATAAAAAAATTACATATGTCTAGTCGTAATGGACGGATAGATTGGACATGTTGAATTGTGATTTCAACGCACTGAGAGTATATCCAAACATAAGTGGTGATAGATTCCTTTCGTAAACAGTTGCACAATATAACAATACAAGTGTTCAACTGAACCTGCTATAGTGTACAAACAGGACAGGCAATACAGCTGTCACAATACGTCCCCTCATGGGCACCCCTAAGCGTACCCTCGCATTTTCCTTGTTGTTCTATCGATAGTGATGTTGATTACAGTACTCCAACCCGCATCGGTTATGTCTTTCCAAGCATTACACCCACAGGTGTGGTACTCATTATTACATGGTGCTGGACACCTGTCCTTCATATCACTTGTTTGAGAGAATCTTGGCAGTATGCGGCACGTTCCAGAAGAACTGATGCAAAGACTTTGTCAGATAATTTACTAGGACTGAGAAGAATCGAGACATAGCCAGTGTGAGTGTAGGCATACCATAATTTTTTTGGGCACTGTACAGATATAAAAGATAACTGCACTGTTTGTGTAATATGTGTATATATTGCAGTGTAACGTTACTGTGGCTTATGTTGTGGCATGTCCAGAGAAAATGAGTGTGTGTCCTATTGTGAGGGAAATATCCATTCAGTGCATCATCAATAACTGTGAGGGTATGTGAGAGATTTTCACATGAAAAATTATGTGTGCTATAGCTACTGAGATTCGTTCCAGAACAGCAGCCGTCAAGAGGAGACATTACCTGCACATCGACCAGTGTCAGACTGCAGCTTCACGCATAGTATTTCATTGTAGTTACACTGGTAAATATGTTCCTGGTCCCCAATGTTCTTGTGAGTCTTGTATGTATTTGGTGATCTGTAGACAAATTTTGCGGGGTTTATCTGCCAGAACAGTGCTCCCACACCACCACCAGCATCAGTTTGATGGGCAAGTTCAGTACCCAACAGGCTGTCCCGTTAGGATTGCCAGGAAGAATGCACCCTCTGCTGCTCTGGAAAGCATTGCAGTATCTCTCTCAGCGCTGGACCCGCACTGCAGCTATGCGTCATCACGCCAGTAATGCTGCCTAGGTGAACACGTGTTTCGACAGGTATTTCTTGGGTGTAATGTATGAAAGAGATGCCGCTGCCTCATCCTTGCGGGACCCGAACTGACAACTACGCAAGGTTTGTCAGTAGACGGATGTGTCGTCACTTCACGGAGACCACCGGTGCATTTCGACTCCTGGGGTCACGTGCGGAGTCAGAGGCATCAGCGTTGGGCGTCGAGTGGCGAGATGTGTTTTTTACTAGCGGTATTTTGTTTAAATTATATTCCATCGATTTCACTGACCGATAGGAAGCTGCAAATTAAAAAAAACTACCCCACACATGTGAAGAATATCGAATTAATTAATATGCATAAATTTTTATATCAACGTGTTGACGGCGGTACAATAGTTAAGGGGTGGGTGTGCATGAGTGGGTGACATGGAGCAGAACGGCAGGTTAAGTGCAGAACACTAGGTTAATTTAGAAGAAAAATGCACCAGAAATGGCGTTCAGAAGCATGTGAAATTCGAAAAGTGTACCAGAAAATGGTGGGAGGACACAACTGATTACTTAATTTGGTATCAAAGGCGGTACAATAGTTTATGGCAATGAGGGTGACATGGAAAACCACTTAACAGAACAATAGATTAAGTGCCGACAAAGGGCCGAACATAAGGTTAAGACACCCAGAGTACAGTACCGAACTATATGTTATGCAACATGTTTGCCCCATGTAATTACTTCTCACAAGACCTACATGTTTCCAAACAGCAGAGAATGATGAGCAAGAGAAATCCAACCCCCACAAACTGAATTTTTTTGTAAATAAACAATATACCCTTGAATTTCGTGTTATGGAATCCTTCCTCTCCACCAAAGAGCCACTAATTTCCATATATTCCATACATTGCCTTGAATCCCCTAAATTGTTTAAATAAACAATATTCCACACATTGTCTTCATTGTTTAAACAATATTCCACACACAGCATTTGATTTCCCTTCAATTGACCGATCAAGTGAGTCTTTTTCCCACCAATTTCCGGGAGGGAGGGTGGGAGGGCACAGGGGTTAACCAGAGGGGGAGAGGTTAATTAATTGATCAATTTAATTAAGTAGTCAGTCAAACTGATAATACTGTGAGGGGCTATTCCAATAACTCCAAGCTGAAAGTGTACCTGTAGCAGCGGGGGGAGGTTTCCTGAGGGGAGAGGGAAATGGGAGGGGGTGGGGGAACAATAGGTTAAGTGCCTGTCAATCAAAATGAATTATCCTTTTAGCAGAACAATACGTTAAGTATCTGTCAATCAAAGGAGAACAATAGGTTAAGTACCTGTCAATCAAAGGAGAACAATAGGTTAAGTACCCGTCAATCAAAGAGAACAATAGGTTTGCCCCTGAGTGCATACCTGCCTCTAATGTAGGCAACCTGCATTAACAAAATACACCGGAATGAACTTTGTTCTACTATTAACGTGCTGCAGGAGTTCAGCATGAGTGTGGTTTACAGTGTACAAAATATATTTATTTTTAATCCAGGACAAAACATCCTCCACCCTGGTGTTTTTGCTTGCTGTTTCATTGGTAACTGTTGTATGATAACTAGCATGGTACATTACAATGGCTGACTTTGAAGCAAGGTATGGCAAGAATTGTTCAGTGAGGCACTTAATAAAACTGGCAGAATTAGTTTCTGAATGGTAGTCACTGTTGTTTTTCTTACACCTAAATACAAGTTCGCTCTCAGGAACAAAACCAGCAGAAGAGCCAGCATACAGAATAATTATCTGAGAACATATTCTAACGAGAACTTTAAAAATGCCAGTACCATCACTCATTTCCCAGCAGGACTTCTTGTAATGATTCCGATTCACCCACATTTCATCAAGGTAGTACACTGCTGAACTGCCTCCTTCTTTTGTATCACAAATCTTTATTAGGTATGTAGTTAGTGCTGCTCCTATGCCACTTCTTTCAACTAAAAACTCCCTTCTTAACTTATTTTAAACCAATGCCTTACAAAATTCCTTATGTTGATGAAGCGCTACCGTCGAGGCCATTTTTCTCATGCATGATCGTAACACGTTTTTGTGATGCTGGGTATTCGCCATTCACTCAGAGAGCTTTGAAACATCCTTGTCAAAACCATCCATTTGTGTTACAAGTTTCTTGCGATTTCGATGCTTTCCAGGGGACATGAAACCATTTTCTCCGAAGGTTTCTACCTCTAACACTTCGTTTACAATTCTATTTACAGTTCTCTTACCGACACCATACGCTTCTGCAGTCCGCTCTTGTGTCTCCAGATACCAACAATACGAGTCCCACTTTCAAATACACGTTTGAAAAATTTATAAATGCGGTAAAGACTCCCCCTTACCTGCTTCTGAAGCACTTCATGTTTATCTCCGTTACTTGACATATTTTTTAATCACGCTTAAACATTCACAGACACATATAGAGCTATATTCCTATAAAAAAAATGAAACAGACAGTTAAGTGAATAATCCTGTTGTGACAAAGTACAGCAGCAGTGCAGCATGCAGGAGACAGATTTTCGCCATTAGCTGTAACCCCCGGCTAGCCACTCAAAAGGAGAATGAATCTTATTGGCTGCAAGCGGTAATGGAGGAGCATGCGCAGAACGGCTGAAAACTGGGCGTCATTCCTACATGATGCGGAGTTTAGTCTCAACTCGCCCCTCTTCGCACAGCTGCCACAATGCCTGTGTGAACTGTCCAATTGATTCTCGTGGCTCATAGCACTGTGGTTTCCGCCGCGTGATTTCCATTGATTTACGTTTCGGTATGGGACTATGGGTTGGTTCACACTAGGCCAGTAGCAAGTGATTTGGTAACTCTGATTGACGGATAAACAGCAAGTAAGCAATTTCGCATTCACATATGCCGCGTGGGATCATCCGTGCGGTCTTAGGCGCTTTAGTCATGGACTGTGCTGCTGGTCCCGGCGGAGGTTCGAATCCTCCCTCGGGCATGGGTGTGTGTGTTTGTCCTTAGGATAATTTAGGTTAAGTAGTGTGTCAGCTTAGGGACTGATGACTTTGGCAGTTAAGTCCCACAAGAATTCACACACATTTGAACATTTTCGCATTCACATATGATTTAGTTGGCAGTCAGGTGTTGGCTGTTGTCGAGTGAACGCGGCAACATGATTCGGAGAGTGAGGGCTAATCAAGCTATACATCTTGCAGTAGTGGTATACTGGAAGAGGTGGAAGAAGAGCTCAAAATTATAAGGAAGAGAAAGATAAAGTGATTATGAGAATGGATTGACTGAAGAGATTTTCATAGAGCATCCAATGTGCTTCTGAAGGAACTGGCAACTATAGAACCGAAAGAAAACTTTTCAGTACTGAGAATGTCGGAAAGCTGCTTCAGTTTTCTATAGGTGAAGTGCTTAGCAATATCCAAAGCACTGAGCCTTACATAAGAGAAGACGTGCCTGCAGAAAGTAAACCCCAGGCAGTGTTGTACCTTCTTCCAACTGGGAGTAATTTAAGGACCCTAGACACCTCTTTCGACTAGTTAAATATTATTGGCTTACCAACTTGATTTCACTTTGCGTAATTTCCATACTTAAGTTTAAGATGTTCGTTTAATATCTTAAACCATTTAACATTTGGCACGTACACTGCATCAGCGCCTAACTCTGACGATTTTGATTTCTTCATTTTCTTCAGTTTTTGGGAATAGGTAAATGTGTTAGGAATATGCAATGTGATCATTTTAATACCGTACCGTTAAAGTTACAATGTCGATCCGACCTGCTCGTTATAGTACAATATACACATTCTAAAAATAAATAGTAAGTACTGACCTGATGCTTTTAATTTCGTGTTAAATCTCCTTCTCCTGAAGCCCTCGTTTTCCCATCATCTCTTCCAGCTCTTTCTCTTTGATTACAGCTGCCTTGCCTGATTTATTTTTGCACAGTGGGCATTTCACATTCCACAAGCACTTCTGTTTTACGTTAAGAGAAATAAAATTACCCATTCTATCGTCACTCCAACAAGCCATGTTGCCGATCCACTAAAAACAGATGACTGAAAAGAGAGAACGGACGAAGGTAGACAATAATGTGTGCTACTAAACAGACTATGTTCACATGTGTTCAGGGCGTGCCAGTGGTAAGTGAGCTGATGTGGGGGAAGCTACTTGACTGTCTACTATTTAGCTTACTGGATTGGGCCTACTAAACCGTTTTACTTACCAACTTCGCTAAATAATGTTGTTCAACTACATTTAGTTACCAAATCACGCAATTGATCCTAGCTTAGCGCCAGCCTTATGGTCGATGGAGCTGGCGAACTTCTACAGCAAATGACTCCTCCCTCTCCCTCCACCATCTTCCCTCTGTGTGAACTGCTGCATCCACCCCATGAGCCGCAGCAGTGCATCCATTTAAAAGCTTCCACATAAAGGCAGACCATTGCCTGAATCCCTGCTGAGCAGGTCTGCCCCGACCCCTTCGCCTTTATGTGGGTAATATTATAGTTGCCGGCCGTTGTGACCGAGCGGTTCTAGGCGCTTCAGTCCGGAACCGCACTGCTACGGTCGCAGGTTCGAATCCTGCCTCGGGCATGGATGTGTGTGATGTCCTTAGGTTGGTTAGGTTTAAGTAGTTCTAAGTCTAGGGGACTGATGACTTCAGATGTTAAGTCCCATAGTGCTCAGAGCAATCTGAACCATTTTTTGATATAATAGTTGTCAGACGGTTTACTGGTGGACCTCCACCTGCTTGTTCTGACCGCTACCTGTCATCCCACACTCCATCCTCCATCAGTGCAGACATGCAGCATCTGACACGCAATCACATTATGCCCACAGGCAGTCAGACAGGTCGCCGTCCAGCGCAGGGGGGGGGGGGGGGGGGGGAGTAGCACCGGCTGAGCTGCTGGGCTGTCGACGGGTGGCTTATGAGTACACATCTGCTATTCTGCGATTATTCTGCTAATGTGAATGAGACCTTAAATAGGACTCCAGGTTTCTCTGTTCTCTCCATCCTTGGGACTTTCTTGCTCTCCCAGCCGGCCGCTGTGGGCCGAGCGATTCTAGGCGCTTCAGTACGGAACCGCGTGACTGCTACGGTCGCGGGTTCGAAACCTGCCTCGGGCATGGATGTATGCGATGTCCTTCTGTCTGGTTTAAGTTGTTCTAAGTTCTAGGGGACAGATGACCTCAGATGTTAAGTTGGTTCAAATGGCTCTGAGCACTATGGGACATAACTTCTGAGGTCATCAGTCCCCTAGAACTTAGAACTACTTAAACCTAACTAACCTAAGGACATCACACACATCCATGCCCGAGACAGGATTCGAACCTGCGACCGTAGTGGTCGCGGGGTCCAGACTGTAGCGCCTAGAACCGTTCGGCCACACCGGCCGGCAGATGTTAAGTCCCATAGGGCTCAGAGCCATTTCCTCTCCCACTTTCCAGACCGTCGCCCATTTTCATCTGTAATCTTCACATGGACACTTATCAGATGTTAGCAGCCAAACCAAGGTTTTTGAAACAAGTGTTACTCCTGTCTACATGAATCACCCATTGTCGTAGCTTGTGACACGCAGAGACTGGCTATCCAAAGTGAACCTAGGATGGTGGGTTTCCTATATTTAAATAAATTATCTTGTCCTACATTAACGACATCCTGCACAATGATTCTCCTTCATTCTTGCGTTGTGTCTATTTTAATTCTGTGTCTGTGGTGTCTCTGAACACTTGCAACTGGAAAATGGCTTAGGATTGCCACTCTTTGTACGGTTTCATTATTTAAACAGACAAGGCTTACTGCCCTAGGGGAACACGGTGGCTGTCTTGCAAATGATTTTTGTTTTGTGTTTTGTTATATATATCAGGCTCATACTACATAAATGGTATTATTACCTATTTAGACTTCCCAGCAAGTCATGATCAGATGATCTGTTTAAAAAGAGAGAAAAAGTGGAAGAGTAGTATACTAAGAAACTAAAATTAAAAAAAGAAACTGTGAATTAACATATTTACACAACAATACTTGCACTGGCGAAACACTGCGTTTGACAATTCACATTACATGAAGTTTGGCTGTGTGTACTGCAATACCGAGGTTGTAACAGCAAGCTTCTACGCATATAACAGCTGACAGAGTTTTCCATTCCATCTCGAAAATGTAAGCTACTGCGCAATAACAATTTATATGAAGGGCTTATTTCAATAGTGGTACAAGTCCATTACCTCTACTTTTCTGTTTATAATGCTTCTGACATTAATGATCCAAACAAACAGAAAGAAAGGTTCATCTCTAGCAAGAAGCCATATGCTTGAATGTTTCTGGTATCTCAACTGCAGATTTTTCAGCGCTCATTTAACTTTAGGACTCTTTATCTCAAAATGAAAAAAAGTGGGTTGTACCACTATTGAAATGAACCCTTCATATAAGAATTAATATTTGCGTTGCTACCACAATGACACCAAATAAACAACCGGATAATAATGTAGATATAAGCACCATTAAGCACTTTCTTTCGATAATTGAGCAAAGAAATACAGAAAATAAGCAGTTGATGATGATCAATACCTTGAAAACAAGGCAGTGCACAGTTACAAAATAAATAATAACGCGGCTGTAGCTTCTCACTCTACGTTTTATAATGACAATGATGCACTAAATAAACAATAATGGCAGCTAAAAATATATTATTTGATCCAGACGGCTCTGAATTGTTACCGCTGACGTCTACATCTTTCAACTTTTGCAATAACACTCCCTTACGTACTATTGGTCTCGCACTAATTCCAAAACTTAGTTATGTTCATTACGCAGCTTTATGGGCAGGAACTGATGGCTGTCCATGAATACTTATGTGTTCTTTCTCCTGCTCGTAATACTAACGAGTCTCCGTAGCAACTCCAGTGCCTGACTGTTAATCGGTGCACCTCGACGCAAAGGATTGTGATTAGCTGAACAAAGTCCTTTCCGTCGACAGCCCAGCAGCTCAGCCGGTGCCATGTTTCAGAACTTTATAAATCACGGCGGAACAGAGGACAGTACAACGGAAGCACGCGGTAGTAACCACACAAAACGCACGTTGTTTTTGTTCACACAAGGAAGCCGGAACACGGAAGCTTCGACGCCACGGCTTTACCGACAGATCATACTGTGACTGGTGCGCGCCCTACGTCTGGTGCCTCGCGCTCTTCACTTGTTAAACTGTTACGCTGGCCAGCGGCGTACCAACTATTTCTTTAGCACTAGGAGGACCGCAAGCAGGCTACTACCTACAAGGACCGACAGGGCCCAATTGTCCCCATGTTTATTTTTGTTTATTTGATCAGATTGTGATAGGTAATGTAATGTAACACACAAAAAATGGTTCAAATGGCTCTGAGCACTATGGGACTCAACTGCTATGGTCATCAGTCCCCTAGAACTTAGAACTACTTAAACCTAACTAACCTAAGGACATCACACACATCCATGCCCGAGGCAGGATTCGAACCTGCGACCGTAGCGGTCGCGCGGCTCCAGACTGTAGCGCCTAGAACCGCTCGGCCACTCCGGCCGGCTGTAACACACATATATAGCTTTTGTTGATTTTTATTAATAAAATAAATACATTACACACACACACACACACACACACACTTCACCGTAGCTCACTGCTGTTTACTGCTACGCTTGTCGCACCAAACTCGTCTTTTCTTCTCACATTTGCCACATACTGCTCTCTCACAACCTGAACAAACTAGTAGCAGTATGGTTTCCTTTACATGAGGTACGAATTTTACACTTCTCTCTCTTAGTTGCCCTCCGTGGTCCGCCTTTAGTGTCTGCATGATTTTGGTCTGGCTCTTTATTTCTTGATGATACATACTGCGCTCGAACCTCTTCACACAAATTAAAAATATACTTCCGCCTGCCAAGTCGCCTACCAGTGACTTCCTTATACAACACCCAGGAATTTATGGCAGCCAAATCAAGAATGTTGTAAAACGTCTTGTACCGGCTTTTGTGGAGTATATCCTTGTCATTTGATCGACAACGTTGACCCCAAATTTTGTTTCATTGTAGAATTGCACTGTTTCAGGAGTCTTCTTCTGACTATCGGACAGGGATACATAAGAGTGAAGTGAACTCAGTAACAAAACATTCTTATTTGTTTTCTCTTGATAAACTGTTAATGTTGTTCTATCATCATTTTTATACACAGTAGTCGAGTGGAGTGGTTGTTTTCTGGTCTTTGCAGCAGGATTCACCTCCCTTCGATTACGGTTCAAAGTACCTACTAAAGTTGTGGATGCTGCCCTCAGACGGTTTGCAAGGTTTAGCGAAGTAAAGTAACTGTCAGTAATGACATTCGAACTTTTGCCTTAGTATGGTCCCATAAGCCCAAGAACAACATTTTCACCTACGCCTTGGTCAGCTGGTCGAAAGGGATCAGCACCAGTGAATGGGAATCCATTCAGTATGTATTTACTAGAAATACCTACAAGTAACCAGAATTTTATGCCAAACTTATCTGGCTTGCTTGCAATATATTGTGTGAATGGGCATCTTGTTTTAGACGGCAAAAGTTGTTCGTCAGCCGTAAAATAAGGTTCTGCTTTATAGCATGATGCACTGTTTTCTATGAAAGCATTCCAAGTATCTGAGACAAGAGCAAATTTGTCAGCCTTGAGGCATTCAGATCTAGTGGACTTGGTGTCAAACCTCATATACTTCATTATTTCGATAACTCTGTTTCGTCCCATAGGCTTTTGAGAGGAAAATTCTTTGCTCCATACACTCCTCTTGCATACATTATGGCAACAAAAGCATCCAGTTCTTCAGTGTCTACAGTCCAGAAACCGTCTTGTGTTCGACGACGAGACTCAGCTTCAGTACAGTGCTTGATGTGGCGCATTATGGAAGCACTGAATATTAACCGCCAAGCACTAAGAAGTTTCCCACTTTGAATTTTCCTTTTAGCATATGGTATTGGTCCTGAGCTCTCCCGCAAAATGTTATGACTTTGTAGACGACCTGAAAACATATGAAAAAAGAACAGTATTTTTAGACCGTCTAATGTACTGATATTATATGTGTATATCTGTTCTTGTAATTTTACAAACTACACAAAAAGTAGAAATATTACTGACCTGCATTAGAACCCACTGGTACAATTTTCCACAGAGTCCCATAGTTTGCTGTTTCTTTTTCTTCATTAGGTTGCCCAGTATCAGCTTTGGACTGACTTCCGGGGGAAGCAAATGTTGTCCGGGTTGTTGATCTTATAGAGCTAGAATTTGGAACATCAGAAGGAATGCTGGATGTAGAAGCTTCATTTTCCTCTAAATTTAGCGGAAAACTGTCCTGAGCTGTGTTTACATCATCACATTCGTTGCACGAATCACATTCTTCATCCGCACGCACTGGAACTATTACACTTTCTTCATTGTCCTGATCGCTGTCGGGAAACTCAAATTCTTCATCTGAACATTCATCTTCTATTTTTCTCAGTTTTGCTAGTATTTCAGCGTCTGTTAGCCGCTTCTTGTATTTGTAGCTCATGACTGCAGGGTCGATTCTCAGATACCGTCATAACAGAAAATAACTGAAATCGTTGCGTCAACTAACCAACAATCAGTGCTCGATTGAATGACATTGTTGTCGCATATTTGAACAACAAAGGGAAAACAGTTGATGTTATTTCATACGCAGTATTGCAAAGAAGTAGCCTCTAAATACAGAGAAATGTTGGAGAGGCCAAATTGGCCCGCCGTCCTTCTAGGTGGTAAGCTTCATATTTCAAAACCTAATAAAAACGCGGTGGTTAATATTTCATATGACTGATGAAAAGTCACAAAATATCGAGTCAGTCGAGCTTACGATTTGCTCAGAAAACAAGTGAAAAGATCGAAAGGGGGCCAATTTGGCCCCTCGGTCCTTCTGGTGTTAGAGGGGGAGAGGGCGAGCAAACCCATTTACCCTTCCGTCTTTCAGCAAAACTGTTAAGAATACGTGCATGCCGATAGTGTGGGAAGGTGATCAGCGCTGTATTGTTCTGCAGAGAGAAACAGCTCATTAATACGAATATGGACACAGTTTTATAGGTCGTGCTCTTGAAAACAATTTCATTACTTTAATTTTCAAAAAATACGTCACTTACCTAGGATGACATTGGTCCTACTTTGTTTTGAGACCATTTACGGATAGAAGTTCGTATCTACTGTAGACTGCAATATCAATCGGCCAGAGAGACATCTTTTGTTATCCATACTCTTCTACGAACCCTGTGCAGTTCATCTTAATGAAAAAAAGAAAAACAATTCATTTGAAAAAGGAGGAATTTATTTTGTTTTTATTTAGACTAAAAGATTTTACGTACGATTTCCAAACGTAGTTTGGACAATCATGAGTTACGGAAAACGGGAAGGATCAGGCCCACAAATCAACTGGTTATTAGTTCATGCAAGCCGGCCGTTGTAGCCCAGCTGTTCTAGGCGCTACAGTCGGGAACCGCGCGACTGCTACGTCGCAGGTTAGAATCCTGCCTCGGGCATGGATGTGTGTGATGTCCTTAGGTTAGTTAGGTTTAAGTAGTTCTAAGTTCTAGGGGACTGATGACCTCAGAAGTTAAGTCCCATAGTGCTCAGAGCCATTTGAGCCAGTTCATGCAAATAATTTATTGACAAGATAAAATTTAACTTAAAATCAAGAAAACAAATAGTGCAATTTAAATTTTAAGGCCAAATTTTAAAAGTAATATAACATGCTTTTAATAATAATAATGTTGTTGTTGTTGTTGTGGTCTTCAGTCCAGAGACTGGTTTGATGCAGCTCTCCATGCTACTCTATCCTGTGCAAGCTTCTTCATCTCCCAGTACCTACTGCAACCTACATCCTTCTGAAACTGCTTAGTGTATTCATCTCTTGGTCACCCTCTACGATTTTTACCCTCCACGCTGCCCTCCAATGCTAAATTGGTGATCCCTTGATGCCTCAGAACATGTCCTACCAACCGATCCCTTCTTCTAGTCAAGATGTGCCACAAATTTCGCCTCTCCCTAATTCTATTCAATACTTCCTCATTAGTTATGTGATCTACCCATCTAATCTTTAGCATTCTTCTGTAGCACCACATTTCGAAAGCTTCTATTCTCTTCTTGTCTAAACTATTTATCGTCCATGTTTCACTTCCATTCATGGCTATACTCCATACAAATACTTTCAGAAACGACTTCCTGACACTTAAATCTATACTCGATGTTAACAAATTTCTCTTCTTCAGAAACGCTTTCCTTGCCATCGCCAGTCTACATTTTATATCCTCTCTACGTCGACCATCATCAGTGATTTTCCTCCCCAAATAGCAAAACTCATTTACTACTTTAAGCATCTCATTTCCTAATCTAATACCCTCAGCATCACCCGATTAAATTCGACTGCATTCCTTTATCCTCGTTTTGCTTTGTTTGATGTTCATCTCATATCCTCCTTTCAAGACACTGTCCATTCCGTTCAGCTGCTCTTCCAAGCCCTTTGATGTCTCTGACAGAATTACAATGTCATCGGCGAACTTCAAATTTTTTATTTCTTCTCCATGGATTTTAATTCCTACTCCGAATTTTTCTTTTGTCTCCTTCACTGCTTGCTCAATATACAGATTGATAATAATAATAATAACAAAATAGTAATAAAAAGGCCAGCTACGCAAAAGCTCAGGTGAAATTTGCAGTTGGAGCAATACGACTACGAGGTTACTGTTTTCAGACTAAGGTAGTCAAATGAAGCCACACTTAATACTGATCTTGTGTAACGTGTCGGCTCTGCATGGATGCAGGAGGTGTCCTGAGATGGTAATTTTTAAACAAAGAGTTGGATGGCGTTTCCGGCAGATCGGTCCAGGGTGAAGCAGGCGAACCAGGCTGCGAGCAAAGTGAAGCGGCAGTCCATACGACCCGATGAATTGCGGTGTCACTAACCGACGATCGGACGACCACAAAGTAGCCCCTTTTTCCACAGCCTGAGGAGCGCACTAGCTGGAGGACGCGAGGAAGGCAGACCCCACCTACCGGCCGACACTCTCCACACACCACTCGTCCAACAGCCACATTTCTGTGTCGGGCGGCTGCGGCTTTCGCTCAAACAGCCAAACTCAGCTCTCACATAGGAACCCAGTGTCACAAACAACTCGGCTCTAACGTGCAACTCCGCTGTCTCACCGACTGTCTTCCCACCAGTCAGAGACACCCCCCCCCCCCCCCCCCCAGTACTTCCTCCCAGGCCAACTTCGACCAAAGATGCTTACTGAGCAAATGGTAAATCGATAGGAAACCCGAGCCTGTGGCGCCAGACAAGACCCAGGTTAAGTAAAATATGGCGCCCTGGCTCAAAATTCTTTCATGACATCCATAAGATTAATTTTTCCAGCCCTGTTTTGATGAACATGGAGGATGGGTGAGTCTCGACTGAGTCATTGTTGACATGAGACAGGTTTTAAGTCGGCTCAAGGCGCTGAATGACTTCTCAGAGGATGCTGACGATACTTGGACTGTCAGAATGAGAATGATGAGGCGAATAACTTCCTGAAATATTTCTTTCACCCTACCAGGGTTGGGTTGTTCGTAGAGTGCGGCGGACATTGTTGCAGCTGCGAGCCAGTTCAGGAGTACCGACTGGTGTTTGAGCATTGTTGGCCGGTGTTTGTCATTTTCGACAGGACAGCACGTCACTTGTGCCTGTGTGACTACGAGACTAAACAGATCAAAAAACAGCTTTGAACGACTTGCAGATCTGCGGAGGTGTGTGGACTTAGACTCAAGGGGAACCGAACAGTAAATAATGAAGGTGGTGACAATATTTGTTTTGATCAGTATATTAGTACGCAGGTGCAGAGGATAACTATTAATAACGTAAAGGAACAGCAAAACCAATTTTTTACAGTGAAGATTTTTGCCTTTACGTATGGCGCACTGGCAACTCTGTAGTTCGCCTATGTGACGTAGTGTGTCATGAGGGTCCAATCAGTCTCAAACACTGTTTAAAAGTGCTGTGCAGAATTTGTTACATATGCATACAGAAACTGTCCCCCATTAGGAGCCACAGACTGAAAAAAGGAACAAAGGAAGACGACAGAATGTAGTAGGTGTTATAAGATGCCTCAGTCAAAAGCAAAAATCTTTGCCAACAAAAATACTGATCCCATATTTCTTGCCGGCACCATAGTTTATTCACTGGCTGTCTACATATCAAATAAAACTCCAAATAAAGTTTGGGTATGGGGGGGGGGGGGGGGCGCTAGCGTAAACCATATCTCGCGCACCCAGAGTTAGAAGTGGAGGGGGGGGGGGGCGACCGCCCAACCTGCCCCCCCCCCCCCCCCCCCCGGCAGGTTGGTACGCTGTTGACGCTGCCAACTTGAGACGCATTCGCTAAGTGCAAAGTTTCAGCACGGACCATTAAAATTGATACACCAATAAGAAATGCAGATGATAAACGGGTATTCATGGACAAATATATTATACTAGAACTGACATGTCATTACATTTTCGCGCAATTTTCGTGCACAGATCCTGAGAAATCTGTACCCAGAACAACCACATCTGGCCGTAATAACGGCCTTGATACGCCTAGGCATTGAGTCAAACAGAGCTTGGATGGCGTGTACAGGTACAGCTGCCCATGCAGCTTCAACACGATACCACAGTTCATCAAGCGTAGTGACTGGCGTACTGTGACGAGCCAGTTGCTCGGCCACCATTGACCAGACGTTTTCAATTCGTGAGACATCTGGAGAATGTGCTGGCCAGGGCAGCAGTCGAACATTTTCTGTATACAGAAAGGCCCGTGCAGGACCTGCAACATGCGGTCGTGCATTATCCTGCTGAAAGGTAGGGTTTCGAATGAAGTGAGAGCCACAGGTCGTAACACATCTGAAATGTAACGTCCACTGTTCAAAGTACCGTCAATACGAACAAGAGGCGACCGAGACGTGTAACCAATGGCACCCCATACCATCACGCCGGGTAATACGCCAGTATGGCGATGACGAATACACGCTTCCAAAGTGCGTTCACCGCAGTGTCGCCAAACACGAATGCGACCATCAATGCTGTAAACAGAAGCTGGATTCATCCGAAAAAATGACGTTTTGCCATTCGTGCACCTAGGCTCGTCGTTGAGTACACCATCGCAGCCGCTCCTGTCTGTGATGCAGCGTCAAGGGTAACCGCAGCCATGGTCTCCGAGCTGATAGTCCATGCTGCCGCAAACGTCGTCGAACTGTTCGTGCAGGTGGTTGTTGTCTTGCAAACGTCCCCATCTGTTGACTCAGGGATTGAGACGTGGCTGCACGATCCGTTACAGCCATGCGGATAAGATGCCTGTCATCTCGACTGCTAGTGATACGAGGCCGTTGGGATCCAGCGTGACGTTCCGTATTACCCTCCCTAACCCACCGATTCCATATTCTGCTAACAGTCATTGGATCTCGACCAACACGAGCAGCAATTTCGCGATACGATAAACCGCAATGGCGATAGGCTACAATCCGACCTTTATCAAAGTCGGAAACGTGATGGTACGCATTTCTCCTCCTTACACGAGGCATCACAACTGCTGTTTGTGTATGAGAAATCGGGTGGAAACTTTCCTCATGTCAGCACGTTGTAGGTGTCGCCACCGGCGCCAACCTTGTGTGAATGCAATGAAAAGCAAATCATTTACATATCACAGCATCTTCTTCCTGTTGGTTAAATTTCGCGTCTGTAGCACGTCATATTCGTGGTGTAGCAATTTTAATGGCCAGCAGTGTATATACACTTGGATACATCATACAATTATCTGTCAATGTACAACTGAACAGCCCAGATGATAGAGCTGGGAATGTAAACTGCTCTCTTACTGTAGGAACTGAATGCTGGTGTCAACTAAATAGGACTATAAAGTTATTAACTTTCAACAAGCAAACATAAGATTAAAATATTCACGGTGCAAAGCTGACAGTCCATTGCGTTATTTGTTTTCTTCAAAAAAACAGCAAAACGTCTTATTCTTTTCATCAAATTCTATTAACGTATGGCCTCACTCATTTTCGGTGACACTTCCGGTGTTTCTCATTTCGATATCGTTGTTTAGATTGAGGTCCACTTACAGATTAAAAATCCCTCATTTTTCTCTTGTGATGGGGTTTGCTGTCATATCCTTATATCGTTTTTGTGAGATATTGCCATACAGTTTTCATTTTACGAGGTGACAAGTAATTAATTTTTTGGTTCGTCTGAGGTACATGTCTGCAGTCTGGCTCACACTGCAATTCCCCGTGCCAGTGTACTGTAGCACGCCATTATAGGAGAAAAACAAAATGGCGCAGGCCATAGATGGAGTGGATTTCGTGTGAGAGTTCGTTTTCCGTAGCCGAAGGGAAACAACGCTTCAGCAATCCATACTGAGTTGTTGTAAATGTAGGGGAACAATGCTGCACCACATGATATATTAATTTGGTACACTAACAGTCGCCGGCCGAGGTGGCCGAGAGGTTCTAGGCGCTACAATCTGGAACCGCGCGACCTTTACGGTCGCACGTTCGAATCCTGCCTCGGGCATGGATGTGTGTGATGTCCTTAGGTTAGTTAGGTTTAAGTAGTTCTAAATTCTAGGCGACTGATGACCTCAGTAGTTAAGTCCCATAGTGCTCAGAGCCATTTGAACCATTTTTTGTCGCGCGGGATTAGCCGAGCGGTCTGGGCGCTGCAGTCATGGACTGTGCGGCTGATCCCGGCGGAGGTTCGAGTCCTCCTTCGGGTATGGGTGTGTGTGCTTGTCCTTAGGATAATTTAGGTTACGTAGTGTGTAAGCGTAGGGACTGATGACCTTAGCAGTTAAGTCCCATAAGATTTCACACACATTTGAACATTTTTGAACCATTTTTTGAACACTACCAGTCAAAAGGTTTTGATCACCTGTGGAAATAACTATATACTTTGTTTCAATGTAAAAATGCATCATCGAAAGTAAATAGTCCAACAAAATAAATATTTTCTCTGTCTATCATTAAGTTAAAATACTGGCGCAGCGATTTGCACATATGCAGTTGGCGGCAGTATCGCATACGCAAGGTATAAAAGGACATTGCACTGGCGGAGCTGTTATTCGTACCCAGGTGATTCACGTGAAAAGGCTTCCGGCGTGCTTATGGCCGTACGACGGGAATTAACAGATTCTGAAGGCGAAATGGTAGCTGGAGCTGGATGCATGAGACATTCCATTTCGGAAATCGTTAGGGAATTCAGTATTCCGAGATCCACAGTGTCAAGAGTGTGCGCCAAACACCAAATTTCAGTCATTACCTCTCACCACGGGCAACGCAGTAACCGACGGTCTTCACGTAGCGACCGAGACCAGCGGCGTTTGCGTAGCGTTGTCAGTGCTAATAGACAAGAAGCTCTGCGTGAAATAACCACAGAAATCGATGTGGGATGTAATACGAACGTGTCCTTAGGACAATGCGGCGAAATTTAGCGTTAATGGGCTATGGCAACAGACGACCGAAGCAAGTTTCTTGCTAACAACATTGCATCCTTCTCCGGAGCTCGTGACCATGTTGGTTGGACTCTAGACGGCTGAGAAACCGCAGACTGGTCAGATTAATCCCCATTACGGTTGGTAAGAGCTGATGGTAGGATTTGAGTGCGGTGCACAACCCTTGAAACCACCGATCCAAGTTGTCAATAAGGCACCCACGATGGGGTGGGCTGTGTTTACATGGGGAGGACTGAGTCCTCTGATTTAACTGAACTAATCGTTGACTGGAAATTGTCATGTTCGGCTACTTGGAGACCATTTGCAGCTGTTCATAAAGTTCACATCCCCAAACAACAATGGAATTTTTGTGAATGACAATGTGTCACGTCAGTGGGCCACAGTTGTTGCTGATTGGTTCGAAGGACATTCTGGACAGTTCGAACGAACGGTTTGGCCAGGTACATCGCATAACATGAATCCCATGGAATATTTATGGTACTTAATAGAAAGGTCAGTTTCTGCACAAATACCTGCACTGGCAACACTTTCGCAATTGTGGACTGCTATAGAATCAGCAGAGCACAGTATTACTGCAGGAGACTTCCAACGACTTATGAGTCCACGCCACGTCGAACTGCTGCACTACGCCAGGCAAAAGGAGGTCCGACTCGACATTGGGAGGTATCCCGTGACTTTTATCAGCTCAGTATACAGTAGAATATGGTTTAGATTTTACCCTCTTCAAAGTATCCACCTTTTTGCCTTCAGAATAACTGCACAAACACTTAGCGTTCTTAAGAGAAGAGTCTGTTGTGCCCCTGCATATACAGAGGGGTCCAAAAAATGTATCCACTGTTTAAAAGTCCATAACTGGCAAACTAATTGACGAAGTTGTCTAATTTTTGGTAGTGTAATAGTTTGTAGTTCCGGCAATCGCCACACAACCGCTGTATTGCGTTGTTTTGTTTTGTCAGATGACACTCGCCAGACAGTCAGTGTTTTGTTCTTAGTTACACCTATTTACTCGAGTAAACATGGCTGGCGCAAGGCTTACATTTGATGAAAGGAAGTCAGTTTTGAACTGGTATTTTACGTACGAAAACATTAATGAGGTTCAACGGCAATGGCGAAATGAGTATCAAACAGAGCCACCGACACGTTTAACGATTCGTCGCATTCGAGACAAATTTGAAGCCGAAGACTGTGTTAAAGATGTACAGTACACAAACAACGATCTGGACGACCTGTAACAGTAACAAGTCCAGCTAACTCCCGTCGTGTATTACAACAATTCACCCTCTCACCACAGAAGTCTGTGAGACAGTGTGCCCGTGAAACTGGAGTGAGTCGCTCAAGTGTTCGGCGAATTTTGAAGACAGCGAAGTGGAAGTGCTACATTCCCTGATTGCTACTCGCAATGAACGAGGAGAACCCAGATCGAAGGATGAAGTACTGCGAGTGGTTTACTAACATGGGGCGCAACGATTAAGATTTACTTTCAACAAGATGGTGCCCTAGCCCACTACCAAAATCGTGTTAGGGAGTATCTCGACGAAAATCTACTAGGAAGACGGATAGGCCGTAGAGGTCCTGTGGAGTATTCACCACGTTCCCCAGACCTAACTGCTCTGGACGTTTACCTGTGGGGAACACTAAAGGACGTCGTTTATAGACAAAAGCCACGCACATTGGATGAAGTTCGAGAATCCATCGTACATTCATGGCAAATATCCAATTGAACACGTTGCAGTCAGTAGTTCGTGCTGCAGTTAGGCGGCATCGTTTGTGTTTGGATGTTAATGGTGACCATTTGGAACACCTACAGTGATATCTTTAAGTTGGATTTTAAGCTAGATTTTCACCAAAAATGAGACAACTTCGTCAATTATTTTGCAAGTTATGGTGTTTTAAGCAGTGGATACATTTTTTGGACCCCTCTGTATTGCATTCCAGCCCGACTGTAAATTATTCCACACACGTTCAACATCAGATGCTCACCATTTTCTGTCCTCCCTGTCAAGTTCATCCCATAAGAATCCAGTTGGACTAAACTCAGGTGACTGATTTGACCAAGTCATATTTTCTGGTCTCCACATTTCTCTTTTCTATAGACATACCTTCTGTACAATTTGGAAGAATGTTTGGCATCTTTGTCCTACTTAAGAACAAATCCACAGCCAATAAGTCTCTTGCCAGGTGTAACTGCACTGTTGATCAGTATCGTGTGACGTCCTTTCTTCTTTAACATTGAGTTAATTCTCGGTAGATCACAAACTTTATCAATCGCGAAACATCCCCACATCAGGAGCAATCTGATACTATGCTTCACCATTCGCGTCACACACTGACTCTTCATTCTCCACTAAACCCATGAACAAACATAGCTTCGCACACATACACACACCTTACACTTACACACCTTGGACCATCGCCACACGCTCCAGTTTTTATGTTTCTGTGGCCGTTGCAGTCATTTGTCTTAATTTGCTTGTTTAATAGAGGTTTCTTGGACGCTATGCAGCCTTTTAAACCTTATTCACCAAGACGATGTTGCGCTGCTGATACAGGGACTGAATCTGCTCACATACTGTTTACTTCCTCGCGAATTTCAGCTGCAGAACGCTTACCCTATACACATATGACCTGATCTTCCCTGTAAAATATTACTCAGGGTCTTCCAGATCGCAAAAACACTTGCCCGGGTATGAGTTTGCTTGAACTAGTGCAGTGTATGCACAATTGTAAATTGGGCTACGGCAACTTTTGTTGCTATTGTCCGGCAAGACTCCTGAGATTCGGCATTAAAAAAGAGAGCCACCAGCCACGGACAGGTCGTTACTCCGTCCATAATATCCGAAGACCGAAATGACATTCAGATTTCAGAAATGCAAAATGGACTTATTCGATGGCCCTTAATAAGTGTATGAGGCCTGCCGTCTTGCGTATTGTTCTGCTTCACACTTACAGGATTTTAATTTCGGTTACAGCGTACTTTTCAGTTCCCATCTCCGTCCCACTAGGAAGTAGTATTGTACGAACCTGATCAGATATAGAAACACACCGTAAACTAATTTGAACTGATTGTCAAACAGACAGCCGAAAGAATTAGGCCCATTCTATTGCAACCGTCTCAGGTAAAGGCACGCCAGTGTTGTGAATACTCGTCAATGACATTCAAAGCGCGCAACCAGTCAGATACACCACAACAGAGGCGCTTAGTCTTTACATATTTATACTTTCTTTATTATCAAAAATCATACAGATATTATAGAATATTCAAAACGAAATCCCTCTTTTAACCACAAATCCATAGTTATGGAAGACGATTGAAAATCAATTGACCTCTAGTGTAGAACAGACGCTTCCAGTGTGGACAAAGTGTCAATGACGTAGAATTGGAAATTGCAAGAGAAGTAATGCTCTACTATACGAAAATCGACGTATTACAGTCGAAGAAATAGTGGAGAAAAGTGAAAATCAGTCGTGGATCGCCTCATCTTGTGTGACACTTTGAACATGGCAGGCTCGCCGCCTGCTGGGTACTGCGATTGCTCACAACTTATTCAAAAAGCCCGCCGAATTGGAAATATTGCAGCTGTGTGTCAGGCCAACCGAGATGGCTTTCTTTGCTGACCAAGGACGATGGATTGAAATATATGGACTGGGTATATCGTCATCACATCGAGACAAATGAACAAAGACGTTGTGGTTCTGATGTTCCTCTTTGCTAATTTTAACAGTGTATTGGGACGGAGCAGCTAATATGCGTAACCCACTTTCTTGAGCAGCAATGAAGAGTATCGCCATCACATCGAGACAAATGAACAAAGACGTTGTGGTTCTGATGTTCCTCTTTGCTAATTTTAACAGTGTATTGGGACGGAGCAGCTATTATGCGTAACCCACTTTCTTGAGCAGCAATGAAGAGTATCGCCATCACATCGAGACAAATGAACAAAGACGTTGTGGTTCTGATGATCCTCTTTGCTAATTTTAACAATGTATTGGGACGGAGCAGCTAATATGCGTAACCCACTTTCTTGAGCAGCAATGAAGAGTATCGCCATCACATCGAGACAAATGAACAAAGACTTTGTGGTTCTGATGTTCCTCTTTGCTAATTTTAACAGTGTATTGGGACGGAGCAGCTAATATGCGTAACCCACTTTCTTGAGCAGCAATGAAGAGTATCGCCATCACATCGAGACAAATGAACAAAGACGTTGTGGTTCTGATGTTCCTCTTTGCTAATTTTAACAGTGTATTGGGACGGAGCAGCTAATATGCGTAACCCACTTTCTTGAGCAGCAATGAAGAGTATCGCCATCACATCGAGACAAATGAACAAAGACGTTGTGGTTCTGATGTTCCTCTTTGCTAATTTTAACAGTGTATTGGGACGGAGCAGCTAATATGCGTAACCCACTTTCTTGAGCAGCAATGAAGAGTATCGCCATCACATCGAGACAAATGAACAAAGACGTTGTGGTTCTGATGATCCTCTTTGCTAATTTTAACAGTGTATTGGGATGGAGCAGCTAATATGCATAACCCACTTTCTTGAGCAGCAATGAAGAGTACAATATTGACGAGTAAGTAGCGATGTCTAAGATCGGAACGGAGACAGCGATATTGGACGCGACTTATCGCAACGTCATATGTCAGTGGTGTCGGGGATTAAGCCGGCCGAAGTGCCCGTGCGGTTAAAGGCGCTGCAGTCTGGAACCGCAGGACCGCTATGGTCGCAGGTTCGAATCCTGCCTCGGGCATGGATGTTTGTGATGTCCTTAGGTTAGTTAGGTTTAACTAGTTCTAAGTTCTAGGGGACTAATGACCTCAGCAGTTGAGTCCCATAGTGCTCAGAGCCATTTGAACCATTTTTTTGTCGGGGATTATCAGTGCTGTATTCCTAACAAAAATAGTGAGGGTATTCACCTAAAGACGATCCTATTGATCGGCAACTAGCGCCTGTATCTCAGGAGGACATCAACCAACAGGTACCAGAAGAAGGGCTGGGAAAAACTATTCAACATCATTTGTTATCAATTACACTTAAAACGATTTATTAACCAACAATAATTTCTTTTCCTCGACAACAACGAGGTACAAGACTCAACATAAGAAACACATTAAAGATTAAACTTGAGCTTTCACCCTTAAGAATGGGCGTTAAACGTGAAATACCAGAAGCGAAACAGTTTACATATCCTTTAAAGTTATTTTAAAAATTACAATTCATAAAAATCATTAAATATTAATAATTTATATTGAAAGTCATGCCAGGGCACGCCATAACCTGAATATTACAATAGAGTGGTGTCAGCCCGCTGGCAACAAAAAGCCGAGAGAGGATAGGTTGTGCACTACAACATATACAGCAAAGATCTCTTATGCAGTGAACAGGTTAAATGAAACCAAAGCCTTTGCCCCGACTCTAAAACTAATCCAACAGCTAAATGTTAACTCCCTCGCAATGCCAGTTAAAGTTAACAGGTTCGAGCGAGGTACTCACTTAAAGTCAGAATTTCTACTGTCCAAGATCAAAAATTATTTGTATCTTAACTGTAAACAAATAACGCCACGATCTTAATTAATGCAGACGCAAACTTCAAACTAGTAACCACAGCGCAAGGTATACAAATGGTCTTGTATTAGCTTAATGATCAAATCAGAGGTTCTCAAGAGCTTCAGTTTTCCTCATGGACTTATTTTTAGCACAGCTTTACACATAATTTAACTGAGGCAAGCATCACTTAAGCATAATTTAAATTATTCCACTTATTTCTCCTAAAGTTTGTCGTGGTATCTAAGGTTGGGGGGAGCGGGGGCCTTACTGGCTGTGAGAAACATTTCCGTGTCACTAAATCAAGCGGATCTCTTTTTTAAGACCAACATAGTCACAAAATGTGCCTTAGAATTGGGGACAGACCTCTAGGCCTTAAAATTAAATCACCAAAACAGCAGGCTGCACTTTACTAAAACTGGGCGCCCAAAAAAGATTTGTAAAAACAATTGCTCTAGACATAAACAGTTTCCCTACGGGAGAGATCTGAGCACATGCTACCAAGCGTTTCAGAATCACATGGAAAATGGGAGACTAAAAAAAAAAGACTTAAAAACCAAGCTGAAGGCCAGTGCCAAGCTGCTTCAAATACAACCAACAGTAGGCAATGGAGACAAATCACTGGAGAACATACGAATGACACTCTTCCTTGACCGAAGAGCCCGAAGAAGTCGTTGACTCGGTGCCCGGCAAAATCCTGTGGTGAAGGAATCTCGGTCGCCGCGCGGGATTAGCCGAGCGGCCCAAGGCGCTGCAGTCATGGACTGTGCGGCTGGTCCCGGCGAAGGCTAGAGTCCTCCCTCGGGCATGAGTGTGTGTGTTTGTCCTTAGGCTAATTTAGGCTAAGTAGTGTGTAAGCTTAGGGACTGATGACCTTAGCAGTTAAGTCCCATAAGATCTCACACACATTTGAACATTTTTTTTTTTTTTTTTTTTTTTTTGTGTCGGTCGTCTAGTGCAGAGGGGGACACGACCTGTGCGCTTAACCGAATCGAGCCAAATTCTCCGGGAGGAAATCGGGTACTACGCGAACAATTACAGTCAGGGCAGGACTAGGCTGGCCCAGCACGGCACGTCAGCAGCCGCACTGCCATGCACTGACAAGGGAACCTCCCCATCGCACCCCCCCTCAGATTTAGTTGTAAGTTGGCGCAGTGGATAGGCCTTGAAAAACTGAACACAGATCAATCGAGAAAACAGGAATAAGTTGTGTGCAACTATGAAAAAAATAAGCAAAATATACAAACTGAGTAGTCCCTGCGCAAGGTATGCAACATAAAGGAAATCGTGGGCTCAGGAGCGCCGTGGTCCCGTGGTTAGC
This sequence comes from Schistocerca nitens, assembly GCF_023898315.1. Taxonomy (NCBI): domain Eukaryota; kingdom Metazoa; phylum Arthropoda; class Insecta; order Orthoptera; family Acrididae; genus Schistocerca; species Schistocerca nitens. The sequence continues at coordinate 328,520,999 of NC_064615.1, read as the reverse complement.
GTGAGCACCTGAGGAGTGAGAGGTCCTTGGTTCAAGTCTTCCCTCGTGTGAAAAGTTTACTTTTTTTATTTTCGCAAAGTTATGATCTGTCCGTTCGTTTATTGACGTCTCTGTTCACTGTAATAAGTTTAGTGTCTCTGTTTTGCGACCGCACCGCAAAACCGTGCGATTAGTAGACGAAAGGACGTGCCTTTCCAATGGGAACCGAAAACATTTGATCGCAAGATCATAGGTCAATCGATTCCTTCACAGTAAAACACGTCTTATATATTCTACACGACACTGGTGACGGCATGTGCGTCACACGACAGGAATATGTTGTCGACCCACCTAACCTGTATACTTGGCGAATGGGTAAAAAGATTCTTCTACCTTGCCCGATTTAGGTTTTCTTGTGGATGTGATAATCACTCCCAAAAAAGCGATGAAAACATAAGAGTTGTCACATAATAATAGTCTGAAAATAAAAAATTAAAATTTTCACGCGAGGGAAGACTTGAACCAAGGACCTCCACTTCCACAGTTGCTCACGCAAACCACGAGACCACAGCGCTCCTGAGCTCAGACTATCATTGATGTTGCTTATCTTTCACATTGACTACTCAGTTTGTATATTTTCTTATTTTTTTCATAGTTCCACACAACTTCTTCCTGTTTCCTCGATTGATCTGTGTTCAGTTTTTCAAGGCCTATCCACTGTGCCAACTTATAACTAAACCTGAGAGGGGTGCGATGGGGAGGTTCCCTTGTGAGAACGCCTACTTTCAACGCTCACACCAGGAAAACGATGCGCTGGCAAAGCTGACAAATTGCTCTCCAGGAAGCTGCTACGTTCCACTGGAGACACCGTCCAGTGCCCAGTGCCACCCACCTTTCTGCCCAATTCATTTCCTCTCTTCCACCATGGAGAAAACCAAAGACCCTCCAGCCGGCAAAGAACATGCTCAACTCGCCGAGTGCGAGCTATCGAACTCGGCGCACGGCTCGCCCATAAGGTGGAATATCGCTCAGACTGCTGCAGATGTAGATTAGCCTTCTTGCATTGGTTGTTTTCGTCGCGCCTAGTCTTCTTGATCCATGCTTTGCTGTTACGTTCGGGATTCCACAGATGTAGCGGAGGTTCCGCAATTGAAATAAACGTTAAAGACGAGAGGTGGCGGACAGAAAGCGAATTCCGCAATCTTGTCATAACTAACCCCACTGTGTTGAAGCCTCTTCCACAGTCCGAAGCGCTCACGGGGAGCGTATCAACACACAAAAAAAACCATCCAGGTTTTCAGGAATGCTCTCTCTGAAACCTTCTCTTACATTTTGAAAAAAAAAGGAAGAAAACGATCACGTATTTTTGTTAGATTTTCTTTTACTGCTAGCCTTGGGCTCGCAATGTCTGTCATACGGCCATTCTTTTACCATCCAAAACGAACCACTTCAATTGCGTCAGCAACCCCTAATTTAAGACTCGTCATTCGAAATTAGCCTTTGCCTCAAATTGACACTAATGCTGTGGAAGAACTGTTTGCTATTAATTTGGGTAGTCGTTTTACTTGATTCTCTTCTGGTAATTAGTGAAACATCTTTAAAGTGCCATTCTGGAATTCCTTTCCCTGTTTCCTTCATGCAAGCTCCTAGCATTTCATTCAATTGTTCAGTGGCTCTCATTGACCTTGTAATTGACCCTTATGATCAGGAAATATTACCACTATACTTTTGGAGGTATTGTGAGAGAATACTAATCTCTACCAGAACATCAGAAAGCAGCTTGCATTGTTGCACACGAACTCGGAGCTCGGTGGTCCGCAGTCCCTTGAACTCCTCCCTCAAATTTAATTTTCCTGGAAACATCTATTAAAATGAACATTCAAAGCCTGGTAGGACTTCCATACTGCTTCCATTGTTCTAAAGCTCGAGACCACCCAACGAACTGAGAATACTTTAGGTATCCTTTTAGGTTCTGCATCTAACTCTTGTGGAACAGTTGACAGTTCATGCTGATCCTTTGGATGTGGACGGTACAATGCACACAGATTGTTAAAAAAATGATAATGTGGTTCACACCATTCACTTCAATCGCATGAGCAATCCCTAGTTCAATGCTGTGGCACAAGCAATGCCCTTTGAATAGTTTGCTGTGCTTGTTCTTAAGTAGTTCTAAAACACTTGAATTCGTATCTAGCATTACACTAGCACCATCATTGTATGCTTCAATCAAATTTTCATCATTGCATCTTTCAGTCAAATTGTCATTCAGATAACTCGAAGGAAAACCACACTTCGAGAGCCATTTTAAGAGTTCATCTTCTATTGTTTGTGTATATGTTCTTTTGAAGTTGAGTGACATCCAAGGAAAAGTCATTTACATTACCGTCACTAATTCCTGATCTTAAACACACTATGAAAAATGATGGTACACGATGGATGTAGATTCATCAATGTACACAGAAATCTTGGAATTCTTTGACATTGTGGATGAACAGAACTTCTTCCTGATAGTGTACGCAATGCAGTCTGTGATGTTTGCACAAATGAGTTTACTATGTAGTGTTTTGCCCATGTGGGAATCATTTTGAATTTTCAAATCCACGACTTTGTGAAAGTATAAACATGGCTTGTTATTTTTTGCTGGAAAGTATACTCCGCGAAACACTTTCCTTGTACTTTCAAAAATGTCTGCTGTTCAACTACAAGGTTTACTGGAACATGATACCGTCTTTTTTCCCTTGTCTATGTGCAATTAAATGAGCTTCCGAATTCCTTCCTCCATGAATCTTTTTTCTCAGTGATGTTTACTGAGCTTGCTTACCTCTGTTAACTGGACCTGCCGAAGTACTACTCCATTCCTTAGAAACGTACACTCCCTGTGATTTACTCTGCACATTTTTCACATTGACCAACCCAGCTTGTCTTCCTTGTACACCAATCGCTCTTATTTTATCTTACATTCTCTCCATGTACTGTCTTTCCAACAAACATGATAATTAGATGTGCGTCGGGGCTCCAGATAACAAGCAATAACTTCATGTGACTGCCTTTTATCTTCTACAAACCCGTTTCGGTGCTACTTCTTGTATATGACGTAAATGGACAGTTACCAGTTTCACGTTCGTTCAAACCACATTGACCACCTTCTGTAGTTGAATCCTAGCAGTAAATGTATTAAAAATAATCTCCTATACTGCGTTCCGAATTGAAAACGACACCTTTCAGTTGCTAGCACAATTTACGCAGTTAATACGCCAAGCTTTGAAACAGCGGAGTAATACTTAGAAGTGTAGAAGTCAACTTCTCACTACAGCGCCTATAATGAAGTCAGAAGGAAGCTTAACCACAATACCCGTGCCGGCCGTGCTGTGACTAACGATTAAAGCTGCTAACAGTCGGACTGTAAACGCACAAACCAAACACACGACAATGGCTGAAAATAATAAACTGGTCTACTCTTTACAGCAGAATAATATCACAGCAGATGGTCAAGTCAAGAGACAACATTCGATGTTGTTGTTGTGCTATTGAAGAACGCAATATCAGTATAAGGAAGTGGGAAATTTGTTATTTTACCAATGTCTTCAGAATGAGATTTTCACTCTGCAGCGTAGTGTGCGCTGATATGAACCTTCCTGGCACATTAAAAGTGTGAGCCGGACCGAGACTCGAACTCGGAGCTTGGAGCTTGGAAGGTAGGAGGCGACGTACTGGCAGAATTGAAGCTGTGAGGACGGGTCGTGAGTCGTGCTAGGGTAGATCAGTTGGTAGAGCACTTTCCCGCAACAGGCAAAGGTCCTGAGTTCGAATCTCTGTCCGACACACAGTTTTAATCTGCCACGAATCTCCGTCCGACACACAGTTTTAATCTGCCAGCAAGTTTCTTACTAATGTCTTATCGCACAGCTTAGGTTTAAGATAGTAATCAAGTTTGGTTGCATCAATAAACTAGGATGATGAAGAAGGGAGTTACGTATTGTCCGACATTATTTTCGAGGCATGTGTTCCGTACTGTATCTAAGGTGACGACGTACACTATCTCGGTGCATGTCCTACTGCATGTGGCCCCATTTAATTGTTCTTTTTTTATTGCGTTGCTTGCACTGCCCATTTACCAATGTTCAGTTGGCGTCACAGCTAATATATTCTGTGAGCTATAATTCAGCAGCCGGCCGCGGTGGCCGAGCGGTTCTAGGCGCTTCAGCCCGGAACCGCGCGACTGCTACGGTCGCAGGTTCGAATCCTGCCTCGGACATGGATGTGTGTAATGTCCTTAGGTTAGTTAAGTTTAAGTAGTTCTGAGTTCTAGGGGACTGATGACCTCAGATTTTGAGTCCCATCGTGCTCAGAGCCATTTGAACCATTTTTATAATTCAGCACTAAGAATAATTTAATTACGAGAGACGGCGAGGAAGAATTATTGTGGGAAGAAAATGTTTTCCATATAAAGTAATAAGGGGGCGGTATATCCCTCGGAGGAAAGGTGGTGGGTCGGCGTCCATCCGCATTCAATCTGCAATACGGCTCTACCGGGATTATGTGTTTGCTGGATGTATTGCAATCTCTGTCTTATTCTACAGCTCCCTCTGATACCATAGAAACTATATCTTAACAAATGTTCTATATTCTGTCCCTCCTTCTCATCAGTGTCCATCATATATTTCTTTCCTCGACGATTCTGTGGGAAACCTCCTCATTCCTTACCGTATCAATCAATCTAATTTTCAACATTCTTCTATAGCACCACATCCTATGTTTCAATACCACACAACAAAATGTACATTCATAGAAATTTCTCCCTCAAATTAAGGTCTATGTTTGATACTAACAGACTTCTCCTGACCAGGAATGCCCTTTTTGCCGTAAATATGCTTTTTATGTCTTCCTTGCTCCATCAATCATGGGTTATTTCGCTGCCTAGGAGCACAATTCCTCAGCTTCGTCCATTTCGTGATCCCCAATCATGATGTTAAGTTTCTCATAGTTCTCATTTCCGCTACTGCTCATTACTTTCGTCTTTCTTCGATTTACTCTCAGTCCATATTCTGCAGTCACTGGGTTGTTTATTCCACTCAACACATCCTTTAATTCGTCTTCACTTTCACTGAGGTTAGCACTGTGATCAGCGAATCTTATCATTGATATCCTTTCAGCCTGAATTTTAATCCCACTCTTGAACCTTTCTTTTGTTTCCATCACAGCTTTTTCGATGTACAGATTGAACAGTAGGAGCGAAAGACTACGTTCTTGTTTTAAATCCTTTTTATTTCGAGCAATCCCTTCTTGGTCTTCCAGTCTAATTGTTTCCTCTTGGTTACTGTACGTGTCCTACATTACCCGTCTTTTCCTATAGCTTACCACTTTTTTCCTCACAATTTCAAACATCTTGTACCATTTTACATTGTCGAATGCTTCTTCCAGGTCGACAAGGCCTGTGATTTGTCTTGAGTTTTCTTCAGTTTTACTTCCATTATCAATGGCAACGTTCGAATTGCCACTTTGGTGCCTTTACCTGTCCTTAAAGCCATACTGATCATCATCTAACAAATCCTCAATTTTCCTTTCTCATTCTTCTCTATATTATCCTTGTTAGCAATTTGGATGCATGAGTTGTTAAGCAAATTAAGCGATAGTTCACGCACTTCTCAGCTCTTGCAATCTTCGGAATTGTGTGGATGATGTTTTTCCGCAAGTCGGATTGTAGATAGCCGATCTCATACATTCTACACACGAACGTGAATAGTCATTTTGATGCCATTCCCCCAATGAGTTTAGAAATTCGGATGGAATATTGTAAATCCCTTGTGCCTTACTTGATCTGAAGTCATCCAAAGCTTTTTTAAATTCTGACTCTTATACTGAACCGAGCGAGGTCGCTCAGTGCTTAGTACACTGGACTCGCGTTCGGGAGGGCGACTGTTCAAACACGCGTTCGGCCATCCAGGGTTAAGTTTTCCGTTATTTCCTAACTCGCTCCAGGTAAATACCCCCCCCCCCCCACCACCACCACCACATGAACCATGGACCTTGCCGTTGATGGGGAGGCTTGCGCGCCTCAGCGATACAGATAGCCGTACTGTAAGTGCAACCACAACGGAGGGGTATCTGTTGAGAGGCCAGACAAACGTGTGGTTCCTAAAGAGGGGCAGTAGCCTTCTCAGTAGTCACAGGGGCAACAGTCTGGATGATTGACTGATCTGGCCTTGTAACATTAACCAAAACGGTCTTGCTGTGCTGGTACTGCGAACGGCTGAAAGCAAGGGAAACTACAGCCGTAATTTTTCCCGAAGGCATGCAGCTTTACTGTATAGTTAAATGATGACGGCGTCCTCTTTGGTAAAATATTCCGGAGATAAAATAGTCCCTCATTCGGATCTCCAAGCGGGGACTACTCAGGAGGACGTCTTTAACAGGAGAAAGAAAACTGGCATTCTATGGGTCGGAGAGTGGAACGTTAGATCCCTTAATCGGGCAGGTAGGTTAGAAAATTTAAAAAGGAAAATAGATAGGTTAGGTTAGGTTAGGTTAGAAAACTGAAAAGGGGAAAGGATAGGTTAAAGTTAAATATAGTGGGAATTAGTGAAGTTCAGTGGCAGGAGAAACAAGACCTTTGGTCAGGTGAATACAGGGCTATAAATACAAAATCAAATAATGATAATGCAGGAGTAGGTTTAATAATGGATAAAAAAAATGGGAGCGCGGGTAAGCTACTACGAACAGCATAGTGAACGCGTTCTTGTAGCCAAGATGGACACGAATCCCACGCCTACCACAGTAGTACAAGTTTATATGCCAACTAGTTCCGCAGATGAGGAAGACATTAAACAAATGTATGATGGTAAAAGAAATTAATCAGATAGTGAAGGGGGACCAAAATTTAATAGTCTTGGGGGACTGGAATTCGATAGTATGAAAAGGGAGAGAGGGAAAAGTAGTAGGTGAATGTGGAATGGGAGTAAGGAATGAAAGAGGAAGCCGCTTGCACAGAGTATAACTTAATCATAGCTTACACTTGCTTTAAGAAAAATGAAAAAAAGGTTGTGTATGTGGAAGAAGTCTGGAGACACTGGAAGGTTTCAGATAGATTATATAATGGTAAGAGAGAGATTTAGGAACCATATTTTAAATTGTAAGACATTTCCAGGGGCAGATGTGGATTCTGATCACAATCTATTGGTTATGACCTGTAGATTAAAACTGAAGAAACTGCAAGAAGGTGGGAATTTAAGGAGATGGGACCTGGATAAACTGAAAGAACCAGAGGTTGTAGAGAGTTTCACATAGAGCATTGAGGAACGATTGACAAGAACAGGGGAAAGAAATACAGTAGAAGAAGAATGAGTAGCTTTGAGAGATGAACTAGTGAAAGCAGCAGGCGATCAAGTAAGTAAAAAGACGAGGGCTAGTAGAAATCCTTGGGTAACAGAAGATATATTGAATTTAATTGATGAAAGGAGAAAATATAAAAATGCAGTAAATAAAGTAGGCAAAAAGGAATACAAACGTCTCAAAAATGAGATCGACAGGAAGTGCAAAATGGCTAAGCAGGGATGGCTAGAGAACAAATGTAAGGATGAAGAGGCATATATCACTAGGAGTAAGATAGGTGCTACCTACAGGAAAATAGAAGAGAGCTTTGTAGAAAAGAGAACCACTTGTATGAACATCAAGAGCTCAGATGGAAAACCAGTTCTAAGCAAAGAAGTGAAGGCAGTAAGGTGGAAGGAGTATATAGACCGTCTACACAAGAGTGATGTACTTGAGGGCAATATTATGGAAATGGAAGGGGGCGCAGATAAAGTTTAAATGGGAGATACGATTCTGCGTGAAGAGTTTGACAGAGCACTGACAGATCTAAGCCGAAACAATTCCATTAGAATTATTGATACCCTTGCGGGAGCCAGCCATGACAAAACTCTACCATCTGGTGAGCAAGATGTATGAGTCAGACGAAATACCCTCAGACTTCCAGAAGAATATAATAATTCCAAGCCAAAGAATGCGGGTGTTGACAGATGTGAAAATTGCAGAACTATCAGTTTAATAAGCCACAGTTGCAAAATACTAACACGATTTCATTAAAGACGAATGAAAAAACTGGTAGAAGTCGAACTTGGGGAAGATCGGTTTGGATTCCGTAGAAATTTTGGAACACGTGAGGCAATACTGACCCTACGACTTATCTTGTAAGATAGCTTAAGAAAAGGCAAACCAACGTCTCTAGCATTTGTAGACTTAGAGAAAGCTTTTGACAATGTTGACTGGAATACTCTCTTTCAAATTCTGAAGGTGGGACGGGTAAAATACAGGGAGCGAAAGGTTATTTACAACTTTTACAGAAACTAGATGGCAGTTACAAGAGTCGAGGGGCTTGAAAGAGAAGCAGTGGTTGGGAAGGGAGTGAGACAGGGTTGTAGCCTATCCCAGATTTTATTCAATCTGTATATTGAGCACGCAGTAAAGGAAACAAAAGAAAAATTTGGAGTAGGAATTAAAATCCATGGAGAAGAAGTAAGAACATTGAGGTCTGCCGATGACATTGTAATTCTCTTAGAGACAGCGAAGGACCTGCAAGAGCAGTTGAACGGAATGGACAGTGTCTTGAAAGGAGGACGTAGGATGAACATCATCAAAAGCAAAACGAGAATAATGGAATGTACCGAATTACATCCGGTGATGCTGAGGGAATTATATTAGGAAATGAGACACTTAAAGTAGTAGATGAGTTTTGTTATTTGGCGAGCAAAATAACTGATGATGGTCGAACCAGAGAAGATAAAAAATGTAGACTGGCAATGGCAAGGAAAGGATTTCTGAAGAAGAGAAATTTGTTAACATCGAGTATAGATTTAAGTGTCAGGAAGTCTTTTCTGAAAGTATTTGTATGGCGTGTAACCACGTATGGAAGTGAAACATGGACGATAAATAGTTTAGACAAAAAGAGAATAGATGCTTTCGAAATGTGGTGCTACATAAGAATGCTGAAGATAACGTGGGTAGATCACGTAACTAATAAGGAGGTACTGAAAAGAATTGGGGAGAAGAGGAATTTGTAGCACAACTTGACTAGATGAAGGTATCGGTTGGTAGGACATGTTCTGAGGCATCAAGGGATCACCAATTTAGTATTGGAGGGCAGCGTGGAGGGTAAAAATCGTAGAGGGAGACCAAGAGATGAATACACTAAACAGATTCAGAAGGATGTAAGTTGCAGTAGGTACTTGAAGATGAAGAAGCTTGCACAGGTTAGAGTAGCATGGAGACCTGCGTCAAACCAGTTTCTGGACTGAAGACCGCAACAACAACAACAAATACCTGGATAGTTCCTCTGAAAGGGCACGGTGATTTCGTTCCCCATTCTTGACACAGTCCGAGCTTGTGCTCCGTCTCTAATGACCTCGATGTTGACGGGACGTTAAAACCAATCTTCCTTTCCTAATGCTGGATCTCCTGGCCCTTCCTGTCGATTCCTATTTCTTCTTACATATATCACACCAACAAACAAGTTCTCCGCCTCTTAGCAGGCCTTAAGTGTTTTCTTTCCACCTATCCTCTCTCTCCTCTGCGTTTCTACAGCTACATCTACATTTATACTCCGCAAGCCACCAAACGGTGTGTGGTGGAGGGCACTTTACGTGACACTGTCATTACCTCTCTTTCCTGTTCCAGTCGCGTATGGTTCGCGGGAAGAACGACTGCCGGAAAGCCTCCGTGCGCCCTCGAATCTCTCTAATTTTACATTCGTGATCTCCTCGGGAGGTATAAGTAGGGGGAAGCAATATATTCGATACCTCATCCAGAAACGCACCCACTCGAAACCTGCACAGCAAGCTACATCGCGATGCAGAGCGCCTCTCTTGCAGGGCCTGCCACTTGAGTTTGCTAAACATCTCCGTTTATCAAGCGTGTTCCCATCGCACTCCGCCGTTGCTTTTAATTTCACTGAAGGTTTTTTTGAGTTTTCTATATGCTAAGTCAGTCCTTCCGACAATCATTTCTTTTTCGATTTCTTCACATTTTTCAGGCAGCATTTTCGTCTTAGCTTCATTGCACTTCCTGTTAATTTCGTTTCTAGTTTACTTTTATATTTTTGTTACTGAACTTCCTTGAAAATTTTTGTACTTCCTTCTTTCGTTGAACAGTTGAAGTACTTCTTCTGTTACCCATGGTTTCTTCGCAGTTATCTTCCTCGTACCTACTCTTTTCTTTCCGAATTCTGTGATCACCCATTTCTCTTCAACTGAACTGCCTACTGAGATATTCATTATCACAGTACCTATAGCCTCAGAGAACTTCAAGCGTATCTCTTTATTCGTTATTACTTCCGCATCCCACTTCTTTGCCCATCGATTCTTCCTGTCTAGTCCCTTAAACTTCAGCCTACTCCTCATCATTAATAAATTGTGATCTGAGACTATACATATTTGCTCCTGGGTCCGCCTTATAATCCAGTATCTGATTTTGGAATTTCTGGCCGTCCATGACGTAATCAAACTGGAATATTCCTGTATCTTCTGGCGTTTTCCAATACTTTCTCTACCTCATCACCTTCTGTTTGCGACATAGGCATGTATACCTAAATTATTGTTGTTGGTGTTGCTTTGCTGTCGATACTTATCCTATCGCCGAACTGTTCACAGTAACTAAATCTCTGCGCTGTCTTCCTATTCATGACGAATCCTACTCCTGCAGTACCATTTTCTGCTGCTGTTGATATTACCCTATACTCATCTGACCAGAGTCCTTGTCTTCTTTCCATTTCGCTTCACTGATCACCATTGTATCTAGACTGAGCTTTAATATTTCCTTTTTCAGGTTTCCTAACTTCTCTATCATGCTCAAATTTCCGACGTTCCATTTCCCGCCTCGTAGAACGTTATCCTTTCTCTGACTATTCAGTCTCTCTCTCGTAGTCACCTCCACCTTGGCAGTCCCCTCCCGAAGATCCGAAAGGGGCCTAGTGCGGAATCTTTTGTCAAGGAGAGATCATCATGACACTTTCTCAGTTACAAGCCATATGACCTATACACACACATTACGTGTATTTATGTAGCATTTCCCATTGCCTTCTGCATCCTCATGTCGTCGATCATTGCTGATTCTTCCGAGTTTTAGGGGCAGTTTCCTACGCCATGGCCAGAGAGTGCCCTGAACCTCTGTCCGCTCTTCCGCCCTCTTTGAAAATGTCGTTAGCAGTACGAGGGTATCTACCTAGACCGGAAGTCTTCAGCCGCCATTACTGATTACTTTTATTCAAAAAGGTTATCCCGTAAACAAGGATATTTAATGTTTAGCCAAAGACGCTACCTCTAGACCACGTGAGCACTTTTGTCTATCAAGTATTAAGTACACTCCTGGAAATGGAAAAACGAACACATTGACACCGGTGTGTCAGACCCACCATACTTGCTCCGGACACTGCGAGAGCGCTGTACAAGCAATGATCACACGCACGGCACAGCGGACACATCAGGAACCGCGGTGTTGGCCGTCGAATGGCGCTAGCTGCGCAGCATTTGTGCACCGCCGCCGTCAGTGTCAGCCAGTTTGCCGTGGCATACGGAGCTCCATCGCAGTCTTTAACACTGGTAGCATGCCGCGACAGCGTGGACGTGAACCGTATGTGCAGCTGGCGGACTTTGAGCGAGGGCGTATAGTGGGCATGCGGGAGGCCGGGTGGACGTACCGCCGAATTGCTCAACACGTGGGGCGTGAGGTCTCCACAGTACATCGATGTTGTCGCCAGTGGTCGGCGGAAGGTGCACGTGCCCGTCGACTTGGGACCGGACCGCAGCGACGCACGGATGCACGCCAAGACCGTAGGATCCTACGCAGTGCCGTAGGGGACCGCACCGCCACTTCCCAGCAAATTAGGGACACTGTTGCTCCTGGGGTATCGGCGAGGACCATTCGCAACCGTCTCCATGAAGCTGGGCTACGGTCCCGCACACCGTTAGGCCGTCTTCCGCTCACGCCCCAACATCGTGCAGCCCGCCTCCAGTGGTGTCGCGACAGGCGTGAATGGAGGGACGAATGAAGACGTGTCGTCTTCAGCGATGAGAGTCGCTTCTGCCTTGGTGCCAATGATGGTCGTATGCGTGTTTGGCGCCGTGCAGGTGAGCGCCACAATCAGGACTGCATACGACCGAGGCACACAGGGCCAACACCCGGCATCATGGTGTGGGGAGCGATCTCCTACACTGGCCGTACACCACTGGTGATCGTCGAGAGGACAATGAATAGTGCACGGTACATCCAAACCGTCATCGAACCCATCGTTCTACCATTCCTAGACCGGCAAGGGAACTTGCTGTTCCAACAGGACAATGCACGTCCGCATGTATCCCGTGCCACCCAACGTGCTCTAGAAGGTGTAAGTCAACTACCCTGGCCAGTAAGATCTCCGGATCTGTCCCCCATTGAGCATGTTTGGGACTGGATGAAGCGTCGTCTCACGCGGTCTGCACGTCCAGCACGAACGCTGGTCCAACTGAGGCGCCAGGTGGAAATGGCATGGCAAGCCGTTCCACAGGACTACATCCAGCATCTCTACGATCGTCTCCATGGGAGAATAGCAGCCTGCATTGCTGCGAAAGGTGGATATACACTGTACTAGTGCCGACATTGTGCATGCTCTGTTGCCTGTGTCTATGTGCCTGTGGTTCTGTCAGTGTGATCATGTGATGTATCTCACCCCAGGAATGTGTCAATAAAGTTTCCCCTTCCTGGGACAATGAATTCACGGTGTTCTTATTTCAATTTCCAGGAGTGTATTATAAAAACCACCTGAGTATATTGAATGCTAGGGAGAGCCTAGTTATCATTAAAGCTCTGAGGCTCTATTGGCAATGTGCAATAAACTACTTATACCAGGAAACAAATGACAATTATTCTACTACCCACACACACTATGTGATCAAAAGTACCCGGACACCTGGCTGAAAATGACTTACAAGTTCTTGGCGCCCTCCATCGGTAATGCTGGAATTCAATATGGTGTTGGTCCACCCTTAGCCTTGACGACAGCTTTCACTCTCGAAGGCATACGTTCAATCAGGTGCTGGAAGGTTTCTTACGGAATTGCAGCCCATTCTCTATGGAGTGCTGCAATGAGGAGAGGTATCGATATTGGTCGGTGAGGCCTGGCACGAAGCCAGCGTTCCAAAACATCCAAAAGGTGTTCTATAGGATTCAGATCAGAATTCTGTGCAGGCCTGTCCATTACAGGGATTTTACTGTCGTGTAACCACTCCGGCACAGGCCGTGCATTATGAACAGGTGTTCGATCATGTTGAAAGATGCAATCGCCATCCCCGAATTGCTCTTCAACAGTGGGAAGCAAGAAGTTGCTTAAAACATCAGTGTAGGCCTGTGCTGTACTAGTGCCACGCAAAACAACAAGGGGTGCAAGCCCCCTCCACGAAAACCACGACTACACTATAACAAGCCGGCCGGGGTGGCTGTGCGGTTCGAGGCGCTACAGTCTGGATCCGAGCGACCGCTGCGATCGCAGGTTCGAATCCTGCCTCGGGCACGGATGTGTGTGATGTTCTTAGGTTAGTTAGGTTTAATTAGTTCTAAGTTATAGGCGACTGATGACCTCAGAAGTTAAGCTGCATAGTGCTCAGAGCCATTTGAACCATTTGAACACCATAACACCACCGCCTCCGAATTTTACTGTAGGCACTACACACGCTGGCAGATGACGTTCACAGGGCATTTGTCATACCCACAGCCTGCCATCGGATCGCCACATGGTGTACAGTGATTCGTCACTCCACACAACGTTTTTCCCACTGTTCAATTGTCGAATGTTTACACTCCTTATACCGAGCGAGGCGTCGTTTGGCATTTACCGGTGGGATGTGTGGCTTATGAGCAGCCGTTCGACTATGCAATCCAAGTTTTCTCACCTCCTGCCTAACTGTCATAGTACTTGCAGAGAATTCTGATGGAGTTTGGAATTCTTGTGTGATGGTCTGGATAGATGTCTGCCTATTACACATTACGACCCTCTTCAACTGTCGGTGGGCTGTGTCAGCCAACAGATGAGGTCAGCCTGTATGCTTTCGTGCTGTAAATATCCCTTCAAGTTTCCACTTCACTATCACATCAGAAACAGTGGACCTAGAGATGTTTATGAGTGTGAAAATCTCGAGTACAGACGTGTGACACAAGTGACACCCAATCACCTGACAACTTTCGAAGTCCGTGAGTTCTGCGGAGCACCCCATTCTGCTCTCTCACGAAGTCTAATGACTACTGAAGTCGGTGATATGAAGTACCTGGCAATACGTGGCATCACAATGCACCTAATATGAAAAATGTATGTTTTTGGGAGTGTCCGGATACTTTTAATCACATAGTGTACATATAGTTGCAAAGTTATAAGAAGTGTGTTAAAGGTTTCTGTTGCACACCAGCTTAGTCAGTAGGCCTTAGGACGCAATGTAGACCTGGTGTCTGTGCTAGCCATGCTCTCAGTTTTGCGTTATTTTAAAATTATTTGCGTCTTGAGGTATGATTGATAGCTGTTTCAATGTGTTTGTCAATAAATGCTCTGTAATGTCGTCCCTGGATTTATTTGAAGTGGACTAGCTACCCATGTTTCCACTTACAGTCATATACATTGAGGTGACAGAAGTCATGGGATATGTCCTAACATCGTGTCTGACCTCGTTTTGCCCAACGTAGGGCAGCAGCTCGGCTTAGCATCGACTCAACACGTCACTGGATGTCCTTTGCAGAAAGACTGAGCCATGTTGCCTCTACAGCTGTCCATAAATGCGAAAGAGTTGCTGGTGAAGGAGTCTGTGCACAAACTGACCTCTCCATTATGTCCCATAAATGTTCAATGGGATTCATGTCAGGTGGGGGGCCCGATTGTATGCTCGAAATGTGAAGAATGAACTTCAAACCAATCATGAACAACTGAGGCCCAATAACATGGCGTGAGTAGCAGAGCAAAGAGAGTTCTGAAACATGCAGAAGCAAACTTAATGTTATGCTGATTGCTTTATGACCCCATAGGGGTTCATTTACGATCTGCTGTAGTTAATCTGTCCTTCTGAGAAACCCACCACCTGTCCCTCTTCCCTCCTCCTCCCCCAGCCCTATGAGAAGTCCAAAACCTTCCCCCTCCCCCAAGCCTTTAAAAGCTCACTTTTGATATGAAATAAATTGACTAATTAATTAAATTGATCAATTAATTACCTCCTCCCCCTCTGGTAAATCCCCCAGCCCTCTCCTCCCCTCCTTCACTTCCCCCTCCCCTCCTTCATTTGGAAAACAGTAAAGACTTGGTTGGTGCTGAGCTGCTGGAGAGGAGGGGTATAGGATAGTTTATTTTCTTTATTTTGGGTGATACCCTCTTGGAAAGTAGCAGGAGAAGCTTCTCCTCCCCTCCCCTCCCTCTCACCCAACAGGAGTGGGGTGAGAGGCTATTGGACTCTGGACTGGGCTATCGGACTGGAAGGTGCAAGTAGTACCTTGTCCAGCAACTACATGTCCTAATTACATAATTACACTGATGCAGATCAGAGGTGTTATCTTGTTGCAAAATTTTCGTTTGTGCACTCACCTTCACATGCAGGGATCGACTGATCCCAACCTGCACCCCACGACCCCTCCTTCCCGACCCCTCCAGGAAAAAATTGGCGGGAAAAATTGCTGAGCTGGTGGGCTGGAATTCAAAGCTACAATGCAGAGGGCATAATAATATACTGTTTATTCATAAAATTCAATTTGCATACCAATTTGCAGAGCTTGGATCTCATTATTTGCAGGGAAAAGCTCGTCATTCTCTGCTGTTCATTTAATTTTGGAAGACGCAGGTCCTATACAATACACAAAAAAGAAATACTTAAAGAGGTTGCTTTTTCCGATCACGCAAGGAATACCGTCATGAAATCTACATCAACATAACTCACTGCACATAATTACACTGTTAAAAACCTCCAAATCCCGTCTTCACGTGCGCCGCACCACACGGCTTGAACTGCCAGTAAACCATTGAGTGCAGACTGCTGGACTGGAGACGCCTGTCGCCTGCGGAGTGTGTGATACAGGATGTCGGCTTCCTTTAAAATTTGATACCAGACTCATTTCCTGTTTTGTTCTCAAATATTCACCTTCCACACCAGGTTAGTGTAAGCAGTTACTATACGTGCTCGCCCTGCTGTGCAGATTCTGACTGTGTTAGTTCGTGGCCGTGCAGTTCTAGGCGCTACAGTCTGGAGCCGAGCGACCTCTACGGTCGCAGGTTCCAATCCTGCCTCGGGCATGGATGTGTGTGATGTCCTTAGGTTAGTTAGGTTTAATTAGTTCTAAGTTCTAGGCGACTGATGACCTCAGAAGTTAAGTCGCATAGTGCTCAGAGCCATTTGAACCATTTTTTTGTGTTAGTTCACAATACCACAATTCCCCTCCAATCCCCTCTTCCTCTCCCCCACTCCCCTCCGGTTACTTCCTGTCAGACAAAGCATCAGGTGGCAGCAACTCTTTAATACTGATACCTGGGAAATTCCTGTCATAACACGTACTCCCTCTCTCTCTCGCACTCTTCTCTCTCTCTGTCTCTGTAAAATGTCTAGCGAGCATGTGCCGTGTATCACCAGAAACCACACTAAACCATCTTTTGTCCTGAATGATATAGTGGGTACCAGGTAAATACCCAGCCCTACCCAGCCCTGTGGATGTTTTGGAAACAATTTGCGCTACCTCCACTCAATCCTACCCAGTCAGATTGTCTGACTAATTAATTAAATCGATACTCTCTGTGTGAGACAGTTTTTCCTTGCTTCCGATTTGTAGACACTAGGACTGGTATATTTGGCGGGAAAATCTGGGGCTATCAGGGATTCGACTACGCAACTGCCTGGATTCCAAACCCTACTCTCTTCCCTTCTGGATTTTCCTTGCATCCTGTTGGTGGATATTGCTCTGGTAAGGTCGTCTGGCGCGCAATCCGTTACGTTGGAGGTAGCAGAAAATGGTAGTGAGAATTTCAAATTTCAGCTCGATTGTGCTACGTCCTTAAACTATTTGCAGGTGACAAGGCAGTGATTGAATGGAATGCGATCGCAGTTCCACTATCGGAAACAATAAACTGATCAAAACTCCATAAAGGATGAGGTCGAAACAGCAGCAGACAAACTTGTCGAAGATATTCGATCGCAGCACAGCAGTATCCCATCTCCAGACGATTTTCTTACAGAGGACGAGGTCCTTATTTCTGATACTGTCCAAAATTTCGTTAATCGACTAGTGATGATGAAGAGTAGAGGAAACTTGAATGAATGGAAGACCAAAAGTATGGCCATGGCACACAATACAGTGGCAACTGTCAGACCTAACTCTCCCTTGTCAGCTTTCCACGCTGGCCTGGCTGCATTCATCTACAAGAAGTATGGATCTCAAAAAATAGTTGATATATTGTCTGCTTTAAGATACAGTACCTTTTACACGGTAGCAGTACGTTGTGAGGTATCAACAATGATGGTAATGGGATTGGAGTCTGATCCATCAGCGTCATTTCAGTTAGTATTGGGCAATGCTGACCACGATACACCCACTTCTGACGGAGTCGACAGTTTCCACGTAATAGGGGAATCCAATGTACCACACCAAATCGAAGATATGCCGTATTTCACGTGTTTGTTATTATTAAAATTTCCCATTGTGAAATCTCATGCCCTCATTATTGTAACAAACATTGTAAATTGGTTTCAGCTCTAATTATAGACGTTTTATCTGGAATGAACGGAAATTAGTCATCTATTATCTTACTTAGCTGTAACATCCCCATATAAATTATCATTTTGCTACGAGTATAGCGGGGATTGTGTGGAGGGAATTGGGTGGTTTCAGGAAATTGTAGAAAGGAGTTCAGTTTCAGGGGATACAGGAAGAACACAGTAACAGGGTAGACAAAACAATAATCAATAATGTAGCTGTATCGGAGAAAAACCAGAGCTCCAAGCACTAACAGGAAGCTCTGAATCTCAAATTGCTATAGGTACGAAAAGCTGGCTGATGCCGGAAACAAGTTCAGCCCAGATTTTTACATAGGACCTAATCGTCTTCAGAAAGGATAGGTTAAATACAGTTGTTGTCGGAGTATTTATTCTGTCAGAAGTAGTAAACCCTGTAGTAAAATTGAAGCAGATCGTTCCTGTGAGTTAGTGTGCGGGTGGGGGTTACATCTGACAACCGGAATAAATTAATAATTGGTTCATGTTACCGACCTCCGACTCATATGATACATTTGCATTACCGTTCAAAGAAAACTTGAGTCTCATTTCAAATAGGTACCCCACTCATACAGTTATAGTTGGTGGTGACCAATCTACTCTCGATTTCACAGCGTATAGGTTTTCGGGCCGGCGTCTTTATTAATTAAAAGTACCGGGCTAAGAGGCTGTGGTCGAACAGTAGAAATACTTCCTCCTAACATTTCGTTGCCAACTGCGGGCAACATCTTCCGAAGTGAGTCAACAACTGGCTTCTGGGCTGTGGAGGTCCCATTTATACAGACCACATAGAGGGCGCCACCACTCGTCAGGTGCAGTCGACAGTGAAACTATCTCCGACTAACGTCATTACTCTCGATCACAGGTAATCGATTGTCGCAATTGTACCAATTGACTCTAAATGATGAAAAGTGTGACTCCACACGAGTACTAAAAGGAATCCGCTAAATTTCAATTACACGATAAATCACACAAACCTAATGGCTGTAAACTCAGCTAAATACTTAGGGATTACAATTACGAATAACTCAAATTGGACTGATCACATATATAATGTTGTGGGGAAAGCAAACCAAAGACTGCGATCTATTGGCAGAATACTTAGCAACTGTAACAGGTCTACTAAAGAGACTGCTCACACTACACTTGTGGTGTGGCATCAGATAGGATTGACGGAGTACATGGAAAAAGGTCAAAGAAAGGCAGCTTGTTTTGTGTTATCGCAAAGTAAGAGAGAAACAGCCACGGATATTATACACGAATTTGGGTGGCAGTCATTAAACAAAGTCATTTTTGACTGCAGCAGGACCTTCTCATGAAATTTCAATCGCCAACTTTCTACTCAGAGTATGAAAACATTTTGTTAGCGTGCACCTACATAGGAAGAAATGATCACCATAATAAAATAAGAGAAATCAGAGCTCGCAAGGAAATTTGTTTCTGCCGAGAGAGTGGACTGGTAGAGAAGCAGCTTGTGGTTCGATGAACCCTCTGCCAGGTATTTAATTTTGAACTGCAGAGTGATCATGTAGTTCTAGAAGCAGACTTAGATGAACAAAGCAAAGACGAGGGCAGTGGTGCAACAAAGCATGAAGAGGATGAAACTTCTTTGAAATTTCTTTAAAATTATTATATTAATATTATAATGTTGTGATGATTAGATGCAACATAAGTATAATTATTGTCTAATTCACATAAATTATTTCAATACTTTGTAATTTTAGTAGTCATGAAACCTTTCACTTTGCCGTTTGAGTGAAAATCATAGAGATGAGGAGTTGGGTTTTGGTGGTGGTGTCCGAAATTACGCTGACTTCAACATATGCCAAACGCCATACGCTTGGCGACCGGAAAAATATCACTGAGACCTATTTTGTGGGAAATTTTATCCTCTTTTGTTATCGTAAAGAGTCAATTTTGTCGAAAATTGCGTAGTTTTCCAAGTTACAAGTGAAAACATCAAAAACGTCCCATTTTCTCGCGTTATTTTCCATTTTTCACACATTTCCGTGTCGAAATTTCGGTGAGTCTTTGAAAATTCGGATTCAGCACCGTCGAAAACATACAGTGAAGAGTCAAAGAAACTGGTACACCTGCCTAATATCGTGTAGGGCCCCCGTAAGCACGCAGAAGTGCCGCAACAGGACGTGGAATGGACTCGACTAACGTCTGAAGTAGTGCTGGAGGCAACTGACACCACGAATTCCGTAGGGCTGTCCATAAATCCGCAAGAGCAGGAGGGGGTGGAGATCTCTTCTGAACAGCATGTTGCAAGGCATCCCAGATGTGTTTAAACTCAGAAGAGTTTTCGTGGAGCCACTCTGTAGCAATTCTGGATGTGTGGGGTGTCACGTTGTCCTGCTGCCATTGCCCAAGTCCGTGGGGATGCACAATGGACATGAATGGCTGCAGGTGATCAGACAGGATGCTTACGTACATGTCACCTGTCAGAGTCGTATCCAGAAGTATCATGGGTCCCACATCACTCCAACTGCACATGCCGCACACCATTACGAAGGGGACTTAACATCTGAGGTCATCAGTCCCATAGGAAAGGACATCACACACATCCATGCCCGAGGCAGGATTCGAACTTGCGACCGTAGCAGTCGCGCGGTTCCGGGCTGAAGCGCCGAGAACCGCTCGGTCACAGCAATCGGCTTCCAGTCATCAACAGTCCAATGGCGATGTTGCCGAACCCAAGCGAAGCGTGAAGTTTTGTGTCGGGCAGTCATCAAAAAAATAGGAGGACGACAGCTGCAAAAATCATTGCAGAACAAAATTTCGAACTCTGTTAGCACCACACCAACAGGGAGGGAGATGCATAAGCAGGGAACTGCAGTGCTACCTGAAATTCCAAAAGCACACGCCGGTGATTCAAATACCCATAAGAGAAAACGTGGTGCCGAAGACATAAAATCGAGACTATTGAGTAATGGAAGAAAATAATTTGATCGGATTAATCTTGTTTCACATTGTTTCCAACTTCTGGCCGACCTTACGTCCCAAGAATGGAACACATAAATGAAAGCGTCGGAAGCTCTTTAAGACTGTTCGCAGATGATGCAGTTGTCTATAACAAAGCAGCAACGCCAGAAGATAATATCGATTTGCAGAATGACCTGAAGACGGTTGATGAATGATGCAGGCTCTGGCAGTTGAACATGAACGTAAATAAATGTAACACATTGCCCATACATAGGAAAAGAAATCCACTACTGCATAAGCGCACTATTGATGACAAATTGCTGGAAACAGTATCTACTGTAAAATATCTAGGAGTAACTATCGAGAACGACCTTAAGTGGAATGACCACATAAAGCAAACAGTAGGAAGAGCAGATGCCAGACCGAGATTCAGAGAAGGAATCTTATGGAAATGTAACTCTCCACGGAGGAAGTGGCATACAAGACGCTTGTCCTACCGATTCTTGTGTATTGTTAATTAATATGGTATCCTTAACAGGTAGGATTGGTAGAAGAGATAGAGAAGATCCAATGAAGAACGGCATCCTCTCGTCACGGGATCGTCTAGTCTAGGCGCGAAAGCTTTACAGAGATGCTCAAGAAACTCCAGGGGCAGACGCTACAAGAGAGGTGTTGTGCAGCACGGAGAGGTTTACTATTGAAACTGAGTGAGCACTTTCTGCGAAGAGTTGGACGGCATAGTAGTTCCTCTTAAACACATCTTGCGAAATGACCGCGACGAGTAAATTCGAGGAACTAGAGCTAATACAAAGGCTTACTGACAATCGTTCAGCCACGCATCATTCGCGAGTGGATCAGGGAAGGATCAGTTAGCGGTACCAGAAGTACCCTCCACCACACAACGTTAGCTGACTTGCGGACTATGATGAAGATGTAAATGACAGGTGATGATTTGGGCAGCCATATCGTGGTATTCCACGGGCCTCGTGGTTACTCTGCAAGGTCGCAAAACTGCCAAACATTATGTGACCATTTTGGCTGACCAGGTCCATCCCATGGTACAATGTTTGTTCCCCAATAGTGAACCTGTGTTCCAAGACGACAGAGCTGCTGTTTACGAAGCACACATCATGCAGGACTGGTTTTGTGAATAGGAGGATGAATTACTGCATCTACCTGGGCACCAGTCACCAGATCCCACTATTTCTAAGCCTTTGAGATATACTTTGGAGGGGAAGCATTTATGATCACTGTCTACCTCCATCATAGTTACCGAGCGAGATGGCGTAATGACAGCATACTGGGATCGTATTTGAGAGGACGATGATTCAAGTCTACGTCTGGCCTATCAAAGAAGACGAAGTAAATATTCCTGAATTCCAATCAAGAACAACTGCCAAGATGAGAAACGTAGAAGTAGATATCTTCGGAGTAACGAAGCAGCTTAAATCACTTAGTAAAGGCAACGCCTCCGGTCCAGATTGTATACCAGTCAGGTTCCTCTCAGAGAATGCTGATAAAATAGCTCCATATTTAGCAATTATATACAACCACTCGCTCACAGAAAGATCCGTACCTAAAGACTGGAAAATTGCTCAAGTCACAACAATACCCAAAAAGGGAAGTAGGAGTAATCCGCTGAATTACAGGCCTATATCACTAACGTCGATTTGCAGTAGGGTTTTGGAACATATACTGTATTCGAACAGTAGGAAGTACCTCGAGAAAAATGATTTATTGACACGTAGTCAGCACGGATTCAGAAAATATCGTTCTTGCGAAAACACAACTAGCTCTTTATACTCATGAAGTAATAAGTGCTATCGACAGGGGATCCCAAATTGATTCCATATTTTTAGATTACCAGAAGGCTCTCGACACCGTTCCTCACAAGCGTCTTCTAACCAAACTGCGTGCCCACGGAGTATCGCCTTAGTTGTGCGACTGCATTCGTGATTTCCTGTCAGAAATGTCACAGTTCGCAGTAATAGACCGAAAGTCATCAAGTAAAACAGAAGTAATATCCACCGTTCCCCAAGGACGTGTTATAGGCCCTCTATTGTTCCTGATCTATATTAACAACATAGGAGACAATCTGAGTAGCCGTCTTAGATTGTTTGCAAATGATGCTGTCATTTACCGTCTTGTAAAGTCATCAGATGACCAAAACGAATTGCAAAATGACTTAGATAAGATATCTGTATGGTGCGAAAAGTGGCAATTGACCCTGAATAAGGAAAAGTGTGAAGTTATTCACATGAGTACTAAAAGAAATCAGCTAAATTTCGATTACGCGATAAGTCCCACAAATCTGAAGGCTGTAAATTCAACTACTTAGGGATTACAATTACAAATAACCTAAATTGGAACGATCACATAGATAATATTGTGGGTAGAGCAAAACCAAAGACTGCGATTCATTGGCAGAACACTTAAAAAGTGCAACAGGTCTACTAAAGAGACTGCTTACACCACGCCTGTCCGCCCTATTCTGGAGTACTGCTGTGCGGTGTGGGATCCGAATCAGATGGGACTGACGGATGACATCGAAAAAGTACAAAGAAGGGCAGCTCGTTTTGTATTATCGCGAAATAGGGGAGATAGTGTCACAGACATGATACGTGAATTGGAGTGGCAATCATTAAAACGGGATCTTCTCATGAAATTTCAATCACCCAATCACCAGTTTTCTCTTCCGGTTGCGAAAACATTCTGTTGGCACCCACTTACATAGGGAGAAATGATCTTCACGATAAAATAAGAGAAATCGGGGCTCGCACGGAAAAATTTAAGTGCTCGTTTTTCCCGAATGCCGTTCGAGAGTGGAACGGCAGAGAGACAGCTTGAATGTGGTTCATTGAACCCTCTGCCAGGCACTTTATCGTGAATAGCAGAGTAATCACGTAGATGTAAATATAGGTCATCCATGAGTTCCCTAAGTCACTTCAGGCAAATGCCAGAATGGTTCCTTTGAAAGGGCACAGCTGATTTCCTTCCCCATTCTTGAAACATTCAGAGCTTGTGCTCCATCTCTAATGACCTCGATGTCGATAGGACACTAAACCCTAATCTTCCTTTCTTCCTTCCATCATAGTTACCTGAACTTGCTACTGTTTTGCAGAAGGATGGTACACTATTTGATTGAAAACCATAAAGGACCTGTGTTTAGCCATTCTGAGACGACTGGAAGCCGTTCTGAATGCCTACAGTTTTTCTACACCAGGAGCGGCCAAGACCTCGGCTCGTGGAAAATGCACTGGCACGAGTGCCTCAGCGCTCAGCCTCGCTGTACACTTCCCCCACCGCCACGTCACGCTGTCTGAATGCTTCGAAGGGGGAGAGGGCGGAAACTGCAAACACACCTCGTTTAAATGGCAGTGCAGCGGAACTGCATACTACACGGTTTTATGTTTCACATTTCTCAACAACATAGATCACAAACAAACCAAATTTTCAGTTTAATTTAATAATTTCTGGCTTGCTGAAGACATATTTATTTGCTACAAACTGTCGGCGAACGGACAGATGTAGAGAATTTCACAGATTTTCACACTCAAGTTGCCATGTAATCGTGACTTATTTAGTTTCATAATGGAAAACGGTCCTTCACCCGAATATGCCGATCGAAATATCGTAGCATTCTTGCAACCTCATTATGGGGACGTGGAAACTACTTGAGGAGAGCAATGTAGACATCCAGAACAGCTTCAGTGTAAAAGGATTTGTCATTAAATGGGAATTCCCTTGCAAGTCAATCAGTGCACATGCACAGGGGTGCTCTCAACTGAAACTGCAAACGGTCTCGAAAACAGATATAAGACTGACAGTGTCCTCGAAACGCTTAGAAAACTATCCTTGTAATGCCACAATTAATTCTTCTAATCTCACGTTTTCTTTAATGGCGGTGAGCTTAAGCAACTGGACTGTCCCTCACCATGACGCGATCTTCTTTTTAAATGGGTCCCCATCAAATCAGAAATAAGTTGTTCCCCAACTTGCAGTGTCTTACTTTTGCCAGTGTGCAGTCAAGTCCACTTAAAATGCGAGATCTGCAATCCATTCCGGATGTTCTAATTTTCCTTCCTGCACTCCTTTTTCCTTCATAAATTCAACAATAGCGAGTTTTAAACCGAAAACTCGTTCCACAGCTTGCCCTTTGACTCTTAACCAACGCATATTGCAGTAAAATACACTTAGGAGCCAAAATATTATGATCACTGTCCGCCGCGACCTTGGACGCCGCCTGGTGGCTTTGCGGGCACATGACGTGGTAACAAAACCATGGAAGCGGACCAGACAGGGACGGGGCAGCGCCCTAGCGAAGATACGGGCTGCAGATGGAGAAATCCATTGAGATAATCGACTTTGACAAAGGGCAGATTATTATTACGCAGGGCCTGTGAACGAGTATCTGAGCATCTTCGGAAAGAGGTAGAAGGACAGTGAAACGACCACTAGGGGTAAATGGCTTGGTTGCCACGACTCTTCGCAGAACGTGGGGTTCGGAGTCTTGTCAGCTCTGTAAAGTAGGATAAATGTTGATTTGTGGCATCTCTGCCGAAAAGACTCAATGTTGTCTACACTCAATTGTTTCTGAGCACGCCATTCATCGTACATTGTTGCACATGGAGCTCCGTAGCAGACCACCCTTACGTGTTCACACGTTGACCGAACGATATCGTCAGTTTCTTTTCCAGTGGGCACGGGGCCATCAGGATTCGACCGTCGATCAATGGAAACGTTTCGGCTCTTCGGGTGATTCAAATTTTTGATACACTAGTCGCTGGTCGTCTCCACGAACACCGTCGTCGAGGTGAACGGCGGCTCGAAACGTGCAGAGCGCCACGGATACAGGCTGGTGGAACCAGTATTATCTTACGGGAGACACTCCCCTGCGCTTGCAAGTGACCTGTGGTAGTAATGGGAACCACCTGCATCCCTTCATGCTTAATGTCTTTCCCGACGGTGACCTCATCTTTCAGCAGTATTATTGTCCGTGTCTCGGAGCTAGAACCGTGCTGCAGTGGTTTGAGGAGCACTATAGAGAACTCACGTTGATGTTTCGTGGAGCAAATTCTCCTGATATCTAACCTATGGAACCCATTTGGGTCGCTATCGGGCGCCATCACCGAGTATGCGAATCAGCGGCCCGTTATTTATGCGAATTACGTGACCTGTGCGTAGAAGTCTAATGCCGCATACTTCCACAAACCTACCAACAAACTGTCGGATCCCTGATTGGGAGAATCAGTGATGTATTTCGTACCAAATACGGACAAACAAGCTAGTTCGCATGTGATCATAATGTATTGGTTCATTGGTTCATCAGTGTATAGGTTCATTGGTTCATCAGTGTATAAAGTCTCCATACTGTTCGTGCAAATCCAACTAAAACAGCTGCAAATGACAGTGGAATAATGCGTGCGACATCAGAAATTTTACCATTCATACCACCAATATCTTCACATACTGCATGCTTGCAAATTTAGCACAAAGTGCTTCATGCACTGAACAATGAATCCCGTCTGCCAACCGTTGTAATTTTTTGCTCTTTCATTGTCAACCAAATCTGTAAATCCTTTTAGCGTGGTATTGCAATCTCGTTTCCCAGCAAATCTGCAGTACCCGTCGCTTATGCGACTGCGTAACATACATTGAGAATTCTCTTCCCTTTCTTCTCTCATTCGCATTTATTTTTAAAGGCTTGGGACGACAGATCGCTAGACTGCCTTTTTTTCTGCAAATATCCACTGGACCTGTGAACGTGCTTCATACCACGAACAAATAACGTACGTAAACAGCGCTGACACCACGATGCTGCCGACCTGAAGAGATTCGTGCCGACCGAAAAAGGCATGCCGCAATTCTAAATAAAATCTCTAGCTGTAACGAGCTCTTCCTGGAAGGAACGATACCGTCGGAGCCTTGGCCCTGCTGTGGCTCGCACACACGAACTTTGGCCCGCCGCGGCCAGCCCTATTCTGCACTATATTAGGCACGGTAATGTGTTGTCTTTTCGGTGTTTCCACATTTTAGTTCACCCCCTGTGCATCCCACCGAAGAGAAACTATGCAGGGAAGATCTAATACAATCACGGAGATGCATGATCGTAGCTGTATCTTTTCGAGATGATAAGCACAACTGTATGTTGTTCCTCGTACATACACTACACCACTCAGTTCCACGTCTCTATGCCGTCTTCACTACCCACAGGTCCGCCTTGAGCACTCGTCTCGCCGTTTCGCGGTTTTCCTCGAGATTACCGCAGAACTGAGTAATCGCAGTATGACGCGCGCAGGCAGGCCGGTGTTCCACGTGCGGTCTGCTAGCCGATCCATCCGGTGCAGGACGCTTCCCGAAGGCCGCGGCGGTGGCAGGCGTGTTGCAATCGGCTTTCCGCAAAACGTACGCGGAAGCAGCTGTGGTTATCGAGCGCTGCGGCTGTCGCCTTACGCTATCACCTCCGTGCCGCCTCGCTCGGGCCAGGAGCTCAGGCTGTAACTACCGTCACTCCGAAAGGGTCTAGTTTACATTCGCACTGTAAGCACAGCTGGGATCGTTTTCTACATCTACATACAGTGAGCTGACAAATGTCATGGGATAGCGATATGCATATATATACAGGGTGGTCCATTGATCGTGACCGGGCCAAATATCTCACGAAATAAGCGTCAAACGAGAAAACTACAAAGAACGAAACTCGCCTAGCTTGAAGGCGGAAACCAGATGGCACTATGGTTGGCACGCTAGATGGCGCTGAGATAGGTCAAACGGATATCAATTGCGTTTTTTTTAAAATAGGAACCCCCATTTTTTGTTACATATTCGTTTACTACCTAAAAAATATGAATGTTTTAGTTGGACCACTTTTTCGCTTTGTGGTAGATGGCGCTGTAATTGTCACAAACATATGGCTCACAATTTTAGACGAATACTTGGTAACAGGTAGGTTTTTTAAATTAAAATACAGAATGTAGGTACGTTTGAACATTTTATTTCGGTTGTTCCAATGTGATACAAGTACCTTTGTGAACTTATCATTTCTGAGAACGCATGCTGTTACAGCGTGATTACCTGTAAATACCACATTAATGCAATAAATGCTGAAAATGATGTCCGTCAACCTAAATGCATTTGGCAATACGTGTAAAGACATTCCTCTCAACAGCGAGTAGTTCGCCTTCCGTAATGTTCGCACGTGCATTGACAATGCGCTGACGCATGTTGTCAGGCGTTGTCGGTCGATCACGATAGCAAATATCCTTCAACTTTCCCCACAGAAAGACATCCGGGGACGTCAGATCTGGTAAACGTGCGGGCCATGGTATGGTGCTTCGATGACCAATCCACCTGTCAAGAAATATACTATTCAATACCGCTTCAACCGCACGCGAGCTATGTGCCGGACATCAATCATGTTGTAAGTACATCGCCATTCTGTCATGCAGTGAAACATCTTGTAGTAACATCGGTAGAACATAACGTAGGAAATCAGTATACATTGCACCATTTAGATTGCCATCGATAAAATGGGGGCGAGTTATCCTTCCTCCCATAATGCCGCACCATACATTAACCTGCCAAGGTTGCTGATGTTCCACTTGTCGCAGCCATCGTGGGTTTTCCGTTGCCCAACAGTGCCTATTATGCTTGTTTACGTTACCGCAGTTGGTGAAAGACGCTTCGTCGCTAAAAAGAACGCGTGCGAAAAATCTGTCATCGTCCCGTAATTTCTCTTGTGCCCAGTGGCAGAATTGTACACGACGTTCAAAGTCGTCGCCATGCAATTCCTGGTGCATAGAAATATGGTAGTGGTGCAATCGATGTTGGTGTAGCATTCTCAACACCGACGTTTTTGAGATTCCCGATTCTCGCGCAATTTGTATGCTACTGATGTACGGTTTAGCCGCGACAGCAGCTGAAATACCTACTTGGGCATCATCATTTGTTGCAGGTCGTGGTTTGACGTTTCACATGTGGTTGAACACTTCCCGTTTCCTTAAATAACGTAACTATCCGGCGAACGGTCCGGACACTTGGATGATGTCGTCCAGGATACCGAGCAGCATACATAGCATACGCCCGTTGGGCATTTCGATCGCAATCACCATACATCAACACGATATCGACCTTTTCCGCAGTTGGTGAACGGTCCATTTTAACACGGGTAATGTATGACGAAGCAAATGCCGTCCGCACTGGCGGAATGTTATTGATACCAAGTACTTATACTTTGTGATTATTACAGCGCCATCTATCACAAAGCGAAAAAAGTGGTCCAAATAAAACATTCATATTTATTTACGTACTACACGAGTATGTAATAAAAAATAGTGGTTCCTATTTTTAAAAAACGCAGTTATATCCGTTTGACCTATGGCAGCGCCATCTAGCGGGCCATCCATGGCGCCATATGGTTTCCCCCTTCAAGCTAGAGAAGTTTCGTTCTTTGTAGCTTTTTCTTTTGATGCTTATTTCGTGAGATATTTCACCCGGTCACTATCAATGGACCACCCTGTATATATAGATGGCGGTAGTATCGCATATACAAGGTATAAAAGGGCAGTGCATTGCCGGGGCTGTCATGTATAGTCAGGTGATTTATGTGAAAAGGTTTCCGACATTATTATGGCCGCACGACGTGATTTAAAAGACTTTCAACACGGAATGGTAGTTGAAGCTAAAAGTACAGGACATTTCATTTCGGAAATCGTTAGGATTTTCGATATTCCGAGATACACAGCGTCCAAGGTGTGCCGAGAATACCAAATTTCAGGCATTACCTCTCACGACGGACAATGCAGTGCCCGATGGCACTTACTTAACGATCAAAAGCAACACCGTTTGGGATGTCAGTGCTAACAGACAAGCAACACAGCGTGAAATAACCGCAGAAATCAATGTGCGGAGTGCGACGGACGTATCCGTTAGGACAGTGTGGTGAAATGTGGCTTTAACGGACTACGGCAGCGGACGACCGACAGCACATCTCCTGCAGCGCCTCTCCTGGCTTGTGACCATATCAGTTGGACCCTAGACGACTGGAAAATCGTCACCTAGTCAGATGAGTCTCGATTTAAATTGGTAAGAGCTGATGGTAGCGTTCGAGTGTGGCGGAGTCCCACTAAGCCATGGACCCAAGTTGTGAATAACACACTGTGTAAGCTGGTAGTTCAAATGGCTCTGAGCACTATGGGACTTAACAGCTGCGGTCATCAGTCCCCTAGAACTTAGAACTACTTAAACCTAACTAACCTAAGGACATCACACACATCCATGCCCGAGGCAGGATTCGAACCTGCGACCGTAGCAGTCGCGCGGTTCCGGACTGAGCGCCTAGAACCGCGAGACCACCGCGGCCGGCTAAGCTGGTAGTGGTTTTATAGTGGTGTGAGCTGTGTTTACATGGAATGGACTGGGTTCTCTGGTCCACCAGACTGAAAATGGCTATTTTAGGCTACTTGGGGGACCATGTGTAGTTATTCATGGACTAGTGTTTCCGAGCAACGATGCGCCATTTCACTGGGCCACACCGGTTCACGACGGGTTTGAAGAACGTTCTGGACAGTTCGAGCGAGTGCTTTGGCCACCCAGATCGTCCATATGAGTCCCATCGAACATTTGTGGGACATAATCGAGAGGTCAGTTCGTGCACAAAATTACGCACCGGCAACACTTCCGCAATTATGGACGGCCATAGGGGCAACATCGCTCAGTATTCTTGCAGGGGCTTCTAACTACTTGTTGAGTCCATGTCTCGTCGAGTTGCTGCACTACGCCGGGCAAAAGAAGGTTGGACTCGATATTAGAGCCGGCAGAAGTGGCCGAGCGATTCTAGGCGCCACAGTCTGGAATGGAGCGACTGCTACGGTCGCAGGTTCGAATCCTCCCTCGGGCATGGATGTGTGTGATGTCCTTAGGTTAGTTAGGTTTAAGTAGTTCTAAGTTCTAGGGGACTGATGACCTCAGAAGTTAAGTCCCATAGTGCTCAGAGCCATTTGAACCATTTTTTTCGATATTTGAAAGTATCTCCTGACTTTCATGACCTCAATGTACACACGTACTGAGCATACCACTACCATACATTGCTCTGCGAAACTTAACAACGAGGTAGATAAAGTAACATAACGTATTAAGTGCTCATTGTAAGTGAACGAAAGTGCTGGAGCTTATTACCGGAGGTCTTCCTGTTGTGCAGAGAAAACTGGACGTCACATGGCGTGTGGTTACTGTGACTACAGCACCAAACTGGGCTGTTCCAGCTACACGAGGCATTTCATGGAACGAGAAAACGAAATGTGTGTCAATCGGCTAGCAGTCTCGATACATTGTGATGGTGTTCTTCGTAACAACATGTCCCGGAAACAACTTTTATATGACTTCACACGAGGAAGACTCATCGAGAAACTGGAAGGAGGACGAAGAGTGACGGTTGTTGCTCAGGAGTTCGGTATTGCTCACAGCATTCTTTCACGTTCCATGGGAGCGTTCCGAGCCACAGCCTGTAACCTCCCCATTACTAATCGGCCTCTCCTGCTTGCGATATAAAATATGGCCGTGGATCGCGTGTATGCCTAATGGATTTTTACTAACCAGATAAGGTTATCTTTCCCGAAGAAATAATACCGATAAGTAGGAGGAAAGTGTACAATATACCCTTCTGATGGAAAAGACAACTAAAATTAAAAAGTAATTAAACCGAACAGGGTTATAATCTGAAAAAATGAAAGTTATTTTGTGCATTCACTCACGAACAAAACTGGACAGAAAAGGGGCACCACTGATCATGAATCCAAAACTTACATTAATGAACGAAAAATAAATAATTAACGGTCGCCAGCCCAGTAGGGCAATTTACATCCAAAATCCTGTACAAGATGATAAGAAATAAAAACACGTATTGTTAAACACTGACGTCGCAACTTAGTCACTCTTTCGTTATGTTTGTCATTAAATTTTGAAAAAAAATCGAGTTTATATTTGAAAATATGCTATTAAACTGTATGTTGGTATTGAACTTCGTTACGTGAACGATGACTTTCAGTGACCTCAACGTAACGTCATCAAAGAAATTTAGAAAAAAAGAAGCATGTTTTACTTTTCAGTTACTTATTTTGCAAATTGGATTTCAGAATTATTGTCTGAATAACTGAGCCTTTTTTACTGACTTGAACAGAAATAAATAATAGAATACTTGCCAAACCAAACAGCCATGTGCTCTCCAAGCTATATGTAAAATAAATAAAACTTCCGCACTCTTAATTTGTGCATTTCTTCAGATCTGGATTTTTTCCATTGATTGATTCTCAAACTTGAAAAATGAAATTGCTTTACTTTACTGATATGCTGAAACCTCTGTTGCAAACAGTTAATTGAAAGTAGACTGAGGTTAAAATTCTTAAAAGTGAAATTATTCATTGATAAACTGGCTGTAACTATTCAGTTTGTTTCTTATGACACTCGATTAGCATATAAGGAAAAAAAGGAACAAGGACCCTGCTTGGGAACAATGTCTGAGGACAATGAGGACACAATCGTCCTGAGTTTAACTGCTTAATATTTAAATAAATTTTATCAATCAAATCACATTCAGTTGTGCTGCTGGGTTAGTCATTAATACTTTCTACCAATGAACAGTCTTACTTCAGCACTGTGCATACGATGAAACTCGGAGCCAACGACGAATCTGTGTTGCTGGAACTGCTACTGTTGTTGAAGACAGTAGCATCTTGTGGAGCACGGCTAATTACAGGAACGGGCAATCGTAATTTATACAGCCTCTTCCGCCCGTCCACTGTCCTTACTCCTGCTACTAGACATCTGGCCGGCGAGCGTACATGATGCCGTCGAAATGGTACTCTCTACTGCGAGAGCGTTAACACCACACTTCCGCACACTACAAGCGCTGGAACCCGTCTCCCTCTCACCGCAAGCTCCGCGCCAACAACCACTTACCCAAAGATTTTACAACGTACAAGCACTGCTATTATCGTTGCTAGTCGATGCAAATAACAGTTCCTTTGGCTTTTTACCAGAGCTTATAAGTTTCACAGTAAGACACAGATAAAAACAATGAAATGTCAACAGACTTCTACCTAAATTTACACATACAGTGAAGTAATGTCCTTACTTATTAAAAGAAAGCATTTAAATTACAAATATTTACATAAAATTCAGCAAAAAAAAATATATGTCGGTAGCAGGTGCCATGCATCCTGCATTTTCGGTGTTACAACCCACTGCTGACAGAAGGGGGGGAGTTGGTCGACCACGGTCAACTACAGCAGCAGATGACTGCTACTTCGTGCAACAGAAGAAGGGGCACACGTCAAACAGCGGATGCAGCTGCAAACACATTTAGCAGGACTGCAAGAAACGCAATCTCACATTCCAAGTGGCACGGTGACTGCATTGGGGTGGTCTCTTTGCCCAACGACTGGAGCCTGTAAATAGTGCCAAGGTATTTTCAGGAGTACCTAAAAGAAATGTGATAGGACCGTTACTGTTAACAGTACACGCTTTTTAAGACGAAAAAAGAGAAAGAAAAGACGCACCACGAAGGAGTTATCTGATGAGATGAAAGTCGGTAGATGTGATGCACTTGTACAGACAGACGAAGAATTACAATTTCAGAAAAAATGGATGATATATTCATGAATAAGAGCTTCACAAAGTGAGCAAGTGAACAGCGCATTGGTCTACTACCTCTGGTCCTTATGCAGGCAGTTACTCGGCTTGGCGTTGATTGAGAGAGTTGTTGGATGTCTCCCTGAGGGATATCGTGCCAGATTCTGTCCAGGCAAACATCGGGGCCCAGTTCGAAGCGGGACTCACCGCTCAACGCAGTTCTGCTTTAGCCAATGAGATTCCAGGCCTAAACCGCGTCTAGAGACTCCCCGGACAGCGGTGGGATACCATCCTGACTGTCGCTCGCCATACCGTCCGACAATCAGGAGTGGTGGTCTCTGGTGCCGCTTCTTTTCACAGTAGAACCCCTTTGGTTGTCATCCGCAGCATCTTTACAGCACAGCTTACGTCGACGATATTCTACGAGTCGTTTTATTGTCTTTCAAGGCAAACCATGCTGCACTTGCAATTCAGCAAGATAATGGTCTTCTGCACAAGGCGAGAATCTCTACTGCTTGTCCTCGTACTCGCCAAAACCTTCTGTGGCCAGCAGTGTCACCGGATTTCTCCCCAACTGAAGACGTTCGGAGCATTATTGGCAGGGCCCTCCAACCAGCTCGGGATTTTGACAATCTACCGCGCCCATTGGACAGTATTTGACGAGATACACCTCAGGAGGAAATCTAACAACTCGATTAATCAATGTCAAACCGAAGAACTGCTTGCATGATGGTCAGAGGTGGACCAACGCGTTATTGACTTCCTCAATTTGTGAAGCTCTTCCTCTCGAATAAATCATCAAACTTTTCTGAATTAGTAATCATTTGCTTGTCTCTACACGTATATCCCATCTACTGATTTCCTTCCCGTTTGGATAATTCCTTCTGGGTGCGACGTAAATGATCTAGTAGAAAATGTCGGAAGGTCCATAAGGCTATTAGCAGATGGAGCTGTTATCTACGGGACAGTAGCAAGTCCAGAAGACTGTCAGAAACAGTATCTAGTGTAAAATACACTACTGGCCATTAAAATTGCTACACCACGAAGATGACGTGCTACAGACGCGAAATGTAACAGACAGGAAGAAGATGCTGTGATATCCAAATGATTAGTTTTTCAGAGCATTCACAAAAGGTTGTCGCCGGTGGCGACACCTATAACGTGCTGAGATGAGGAAAGTTTCCAACAGATTTCTCATACACAAACAGCAGTTGGCCGGCGTTACCTGGTCAAACGTTGTTTTGATGCCTCGTGTAAGGAGGAGAAATGCGTACCATCACGTTTCCGGCTTTGATAAAGGTCGGATTGTAGCCTATCGCGGTTTATCGCATCGCGACATTGCTGCTCGCGTTGGTCGAGATCCAATGACTGTTAGCAGAATATGGAATCGGTGGGTTCAGGAGGGTAATACGGAACGCCGTGCTGGATCCCAACGGTCTCGTATCACTAGCAGTCGAGATGACAGCCATCTTATCCGCATGGCTGTAACGGATCGTGCAGCCACGTCTCCATCTCTGAGTGAACTGATGGGGACGTTTGCAAGACAACAACCATCTGCACGAACAGTTCGACGACGTTTGCAGCAGCATGGACTATCAGCTCGGAGACCGTGGCTGCGGTTACCCTTGACGCTGCATCGCAGACAGGAGCGCCTGCGATGGTGTACTCAACGACGAACCTGGGTGCACGAATGGCAAAACGTCATTTTTTCGGATGAATCCAGGTTCTGTTTACAGCATCATGATGGTCGCATCCGTGTTTGGCGACATCGCGGTGAACGCACGTTGGAAGCGTGTGTTCGTCATCACCATGCTGGCGTATCACCCGGCGTGATGGTATGTGGTGCCATTGGTTACACGTCTCGGTCACCTCTTGTTCGCATTGACGGCACTTTGAACAGTGGACGTTACATTTCAGATGTGTTACGACCCGTGGGTCTACCCTTCATTCGATCCCTGCGAAACCCTACATTTCAGCAGGATAACGCACGACCGCATGTTGCAGGTCCTGTACGGGCCTTTCTGGATACAGCAAATGTTCGACTGCTGCTCTGGCCAGCACATTCTCCAGATCTCTCACCAAATGAAAACGTCTGGTCAATGGTGGCCGAGCAACTGGCTCGTCACAATACGCCAGTCACTACTCTTGATGAACTGTGGTGTCGTGTTGAAGCTGCATGGGCAGCTGTACCTGTACACGCCATCCAAGCTCTGTTTGACTCAATGCCCAGGCGTATCAAGGCCGTTATTACGGCCAGAGGTGTTTGTTCTGGGTACTGATTTCTCAGGATCTATGCACCCAAATTTCGTGAAAATGTAATGACATGTCAGTTCTAGTATAATATATTTGTCCAATGAATACCCGTTTATCATCTGCATTTCTTCTTGGTGTAGCAATTTTAATGGCCAGTAGTGTATCTAGGGGCAACCAACCGGAGCACCTTATCTGTAATTACCACATCATACAAATAGTAGGAAAACCAGGAAGCTGGACTGAGATTCTTGAGAAGAATATTAAGCGAATGTAACTTATCCACGAAGAGAGTGGCTTACAAAACACTTGTTCGACCGCTTCTTGGGTACTGCTCATCACTCTGGGGACCGTACACCATAGTACTAATGGAAGAGGTACGGAATATCCAACGAAAAGCAATGCTTTTCTTCACAGGGTCATTTAATCCGTGCGAGAGAGTTACAGAGATTTTCAACAAACTAAAGTGGTAGAAGCTCCAAGAGAGATGATGTACATCACGCAGTGGTTTACATTTAAAATTCGGAGCGAGTACGTTCCGGGAAGAGTCGAACAACATATTACTTACTTCCACATACGTGTCGAGAAGTGATATCAACGAGAAAATGCGAAAATTGGAGCTAACACACGGGTTTACCGACAATCGGTCTTCCCACGCGCCATTCGCGAATGTAACAGAGAAAGAGGGGAAAGATATTCTCCGCCACACACTGTTAGGTGGCCTCGCGGAGCACTGATGTAGTTGTAGATGTAGAAGGGCACAGGTGTTGAACCAACGAGGAGTGGTGTCACGTGTTCTTACCAGACAAGACCAGATTCATTCCTGAACAGCGGTTCTGGACGTGTCCTTGTATGGCGAGAGGTGGGGACATGTAATGCACCAAGGCTCGACGAAAGATCCGTACCCAAATACTGGAAAGATGCAAAGGCACACAAATATTCAAGAAAGGTAGTAGCAGTAATCCACTAAATTATAGGCCCACGTCGATATGCAGCAGGATTTTAGAACATATATTGTGTTCGAACGTATGAATTACTTCGAAGAAAGCGGTCTATTGACACACAGTCAACATAGGTTTAGAAAACATCGTTCCTGTGAAACACAACTAGCTCTTTATTCACATGAAGTGTTGAGTGCTATTGACAGGAGATTTCAGATCGATTCCGTATTTCTGGATTTCCGGAAGACTTTTTGCACTGCACCACACAAGCGGCTCGTAGTGAAATAGCGTGCTTATGGAATATCGTCTCAGTTATATGACTGGACCCCCCCATGAACCATGGACCTTGCCGTTGGTGCGGAGGCTTGCGTGCGTCAGCGATACAGATAGCCGTACCGTAGGTGCAACCACAATGGAGGGGTTTCTGTTGAGCGGTCAGACAAACGTGTGGTTCCTGAAGAGGGGCAGCAGCCTTTTCAGTTGTTGCAGGGTCAACAGTCTGGATGATTGACTGAT
Source organism: Schistocerca nitens (assembly GCF_023898315.1). Lineage (NCBI taxonomy): Eukaryota > Metazoa > Arthropoda > Insecta > Orthoptera > Acrididae > Schistocerca > Schistocerca nitens. Next base: position 328,484,008 of record NC_064615.1, on the reverse strand, counting down.
CTGGCCTTGTAACACTAGCCAAAAGGGCCTTGCTCTGCTGGTACTGCGAAAGGCTGAAAGCAAGGGGAAACTACAGCCGTAAATTTTCCCGAGTGCTTGCAGCTTTATGTATGGTTAAATGATGATGACGTCCTCTTGGGTAAAATATTCCGGAGGTAAAATAGACCCCCATTCGGATCTCCGGGTGGGAACTACTCAAGAGGATGTCGTTATCAGCAGAAAGAAAACTGGTGTTCTACGGATCGGAGCGTGGAATGTCAGATCCCTTAATCGGGCAGGTAGGTTAGAAAATTTAAAATGGGAAATGGATAGGTTAAAGTTAGATATAGTAGGAATTAGTGAAGTTAGGTGGCAGGAGGAACAAGACGTTTGGTCAGGTGAATACAGGGTTACAAATACAAAATCAAATAGGGGTAACGCAGGAGTAGGTTTAATAATGAATAAAAAGAATAGGAGTGCGGGTAAGCTACTACAAACAGCATAGTGAACGCATTATTGTGGCCAAGATAGACACGAAGCCCACGTCTACTACAGTAGTACGTACAAGTTTATAAGCCAACTAACTCTGCAGATGACGAAGAAATCGAAGAAATGTATGATGAAATAAAAGAAATTATTCAGATAGTAAAGGGAGACGAAAATTTAATAGTCATGGGTAGTAGGTAAAGGGAGAGAAGGAAACACAGTAGGTGAATATAGATTGGGGGTAAGAAATGAAAGAGGAAGCAGCCTGGTAGAATTTTGCACAGAGCACAACACTTGGTTCAAGAAACATAAAAGGAGGTTGTATACTGACAGGTTCTACTGACAGGTATCAGATAGATTATATAATGGTAAGACAGAGATTTAGGAACCAGGTTTTAAATTGTAAGACATTTCCAGAGGCAGATGTGGACTCTGACCACAATCTATTGGTTATGAACTGTAGATTAAAACTGACGAAACTGCAAAAAGGTGGGAATTTAAGGAGATGGGACCTGGATAAACTGACTGAACCAGAGGTTGTACAGAGTTTCGGGGAGAGCATAAGGGAACAATTGACAGGAATGGGGGAAAGAAATACAATAGAAGAAGAATGGGTAGCTTTGAGGGATGAAGTAGTGAAGGCAGCAGAAGATCAAGTAGGTAAAAAGACGAGGGCTAGTAGAAATCCTTGGGTAACAGAAGAAATAATGAATTTAGTTGATGAAAGGAGAAAATATAAAAATGCAGTAAATGAAGCAGGCAAAAAGGAATACAAACATCTCAAAAATAAGATCGTCAGGAAGTGCAAAATGGCTAAGCAGAGATGGCTAGAGGACAAATGTAAGGATGTAGAGGCTTGTCTCACTAGGGGTAGGATAGATACTGCCTACAGGAAAATTAAAGAGACCTTTCGAGAAAAGAGAACCACTTGTATGAGTATCAAAAGCTCGGATGGAAACCCAGTTCTAAGCAAAGAAGGGAAAGCAGAAAGGTGGAAGGAGTATATAGAGGGTCTATACAGGGGCGATGTACATGAGGACAATATTATGGAAATGGAAAAGGATATAGATGAAGATGAAATGGGAGATATGGTACAGCGTGAAGAGTTTGACAGAGCACTGAAAGATCTAAGTCGAAACAAGGCCCCAGGAGTATACAACATTCCATTAGAACTACTGACAGCCTTGGGAGAACCAGTCCTGACAAAACTCTACCATCTGGTGAGCAAGATGTATGAGATAGGCGAAATACCTTCAGACTTCAAGAAGAATATGATAATTCAAATCTCAAAGAAAGCAGGTGTTGACAGATGTGAAAATTACCGAACTATCAGTTTAATAAGTAACGGCTGCAAAATACTAACGCGAATTCTTTGCAGACGAATGGAAAAACTGGTAGCAGCCGACCTCGGGGAAGATCAGTTTGGATTCCGTAGAAAGACGGGAACACGTGAGGCTATACTGACCCTACGACTTATCTTAGAAGCTAGATTAAGGAAAGGCAAGCCTACGTTTCTAGCATTTGTAGACTTAGAGAAAGCTTTTGACAATGTTGATTGGAATACTCTCTTTCAAATTCTGAAGGTGGCAGGGGTAAAATACAGGGAGCGAAAGGCTATTTACAATTTGTACAGAAACCAGATGGCAGTTATAAGAGTCGAGGAACATGAAAGGGAAGCAGTGGTTGGGAAGGGAGTGAGACAGGGGTGTAGCCTCTCCCCGATGTTATTCAATCTGTATATTGAGCAAGCAGTAACGGAAACGAAAGAAAAGTTCGGAGTAGGTATTAAAATCCATGGAGAAGAAATAAAAACTTTGAAGTTTGCCGATGACATTGTAATTCCATCAGAGACAGCAAAGGACTTGGAAGAGCAGTTGAATGGAATGGACAGTGTCTTGAAAGGAGGGTATAAGATGAACACCAACAAAAGCAAACCGAGGATAATGGAATGTAGTCGACTTAAGTCGGGTGACGCTGAGGGAGTTAGTTTAGGAAATGATACACTTAAAGTAGTAGAGTAGTTTTGCTATTTGGGGAGCTTTAACTGATGATGGGCAAAGTAGAGAGGATATAAAATGTAGACTGGCAATGGCAAGGAAAGCGTTTCTGAAGAAGAGAAATTTGTTAACATCGAATATAGATTTAAGTGTCAGGAAGTCGTTTCTGAAAGTATTTGTATGGAGTGTAGCCATGTGTGGATGTGAAACGTGGACGATAAATAGTTTGGACAAGAAGAGAATAGAAGCTTTCGAAATGTGGTGCTACAGATGAATGCTGAAGATTAGATGGGTAGATCACACAACTAATGAGGAGGTATTGTACAGAAATGGGGAGAAGAGGAGTTTGTGGCACAACTTGACTAGAAGAGCCGGCCGAAGTGGCCGTGCGGTTAAAGGCGCTGCAGTCTGGAACCGCAAGACCGCTAGGTCGAAGGTTCGAATCCTGCCTCGGGCATGGATGTTTGTGATGTCCTTAGGTTAGTTAGGTTTAACTAGTTCTAAGGTCTAGGGGACTAATGACCTCAGCAGTTGAGTCCCATAGTGCTCAGAGCCATTTGACTAGAAGAAGGGATCGGTTGGTAGGACATGTTCTGAGGCATGAAGGGATCACTAGTTTAGTATTGGAGGGCAGCGTGAAGGGTAAAAACCGTAGAGGGCGACCAAGAGATGAATACACTGAGGAGATTCAGAGGGATGTAGGTTGTAGTAGGTACTGGGAGATGAAGAAGCTTGCACAGGATAGAGTAGCATGGAGAGCTGCATCAAACCAGTCTCAGGACTGAAGACCACAACAACAATAACAACAACATGTGACTGGATTTGTGATTTCCAATCAGAGAGCTCACAGTTCGTAGTAATTGACGGAAAGCCATCGAGTAAAGCAGAAGTGATTTCTGGTGTTCCCCAAGGTAGTGTTATAGGCGTTTTGCTATTCCTTATCTGTATAAACGATTTGGGAGACAATCTGAGCAGCCGTCTTCGATTGTTTACAGATTACGCTGTCGTTTATCGACTAATAAAGTCATCAGAAGATCAAAACAAATTGCAAAACGATTTAGTAAAGATATCTGAATGGTGCGAAAAGTGGCAGTTGACCCTAAATAACGAAAAGTGTGAGGTCATCCACATGAGTGCTAAAAGGAACTCGTTAAAATTCGGTTACACGATAAATCAGTATAATCTAAAAGCCGTAAATTCAACTAAATACCTAGGTATTACAATTACGTGCAACTTAAATTTGAAGGAACACATAGAAAATGTTGTGGGGAAGGCTAATCAAAGACTGCGTTTCATTGGCAGGACACTTAGAAAATGTAACAGACCTACTAAGGAGACCGCCTACACTACGCTTGTCCGTCCTCTTTTCGAATACTGCTGCGCTGTGTGGGATCAGTATCAGATAGGACTGACGGAGTACATCGAAAAAGTTCAAAGAAAGGCAGCACGTTTTGTATTATCGCGAAATTTGGGAGAGAGTGTCACAGAAATGATACAGGATTTGGGCTGAAAATCATTAAAAGAAAGGCGTGTTTCGTTGCGATGGAATATTCTCACGAAATTCCAATCACCAACTTTCTCCTCCGAATGCGAAAATATTTTGTTAAGACTGACCTACATACGGAGGAACGATCACCACGATAAAATAAGCGCCGCGCGGGATTAGCCGTGCGGACTGAGGCGCTGCAGTCATGGACTGTGCGGCTGGTCCCAGCGGAGGTTCGAGTCCTCCCTCGGGCATGGGTGTGTGTGTTTATCCTTAGGATAATTTATGTTAACTAGTGTGTAAGCTTAGGGACTGATGACCTTAGCAGTTAGGTCCCATAAAATTTCACACACATTTGAACATTTTTGATAAAATAAGGGAAATCAGAGCTCTTACGGAAAGATATAGGTGTTCGTTCTTTCCTCGCGCTATACGAGATTGGAATAATAGAGAGTTGTGAATTGTGAAGGTGGTTCGATGAACCCTATTGTTCAAACGGCTCTGAGCACTATGGGACTTAACTTCTGAGGTCATAAGTCCCCTAGAACTTAGAACTACTTAAACCTAACTAACCTAAGGACATCATACACATCCATGCCCGAGGCAGGATTCGAACCTGCGACCGTAGCGGTCGCGCGGTTTCAGACTGTAGCGCTTAGAACCGCTCGGCCACCCCGGCCAGCTTCTGCCAGAGACTTAAATGTGATTTGCAGAGTATCCATGTAGATAGATGTAGAAGTCGCATTGTCAAATATGATCGTTTTGCTCGCCCAGATACTATGAGGTGGGGAGACATAGCGTTTGATGGCTTTACTCACCTCCAGCTCTTTGAACACGGTGTACTCACCGATCAACGTTGTTGTGATGCGATTCGCCTTCCCCATGTACGTCTTTTTAGGGGTGCATTCGGCCCTAACTTCAGGATGACAATGCGCGAGCGCATCGAACAGCGCAGCTGGAGGGGCTCTTGGCTCGAGAGCATATTCGGCGAATGGACTGGCCTGGCCGTTCTTCCAATTTAAATCCCATGGCACGCGTGTGGAATGCGGTGTAGAAACGTACTGCAGCATGTCCACATGTGCCACCGTTCATCCAGCAGCTGTTAACCGGCCTGGCGGAGGAACGAACGCCCTGCCACAAGAACTCCTTACCAGCCTTGTGGCTAGCAGGGGAGCGCGCTGCAGAGCATGAATTGCTGTCCATGGTAATCGCCCACCCTTGTGTGACGTCCAGTGGGAGGTGACTTCGTGCAGTTATTGTCTTTGAATAAAAGTGTCATGTCTGTTCCTCTTATAGTGTATTTCTTTCAGTCACTCTCTGTATTTTGCTATAGCAGTCCTTTCTATGTGTGGTCCAAGTTTCATCGAGCTACGCTGCTTTGCAGTGACAGCTCACGAGAAAGTTACTTTCCTTCTTAAGTTTTGCACATCAGTGTGTATTGGTTCTGATGGCGTCTGAAGCACCAGAAGAAAGACTGTTAAATGGCTCTGTAGATGCTGCGATTAGTCTAGTATTGTCTTCACGGTCCTGTCAGGAGCAAAACGTAGGGGACGAAGAATATCTTCAGATTATTCACTTGGTAATGGTTTCCGAAATTTGGCCTAGCTTCAAGTGGCTGCTAATTCAGGTTTTTCACCAGGTCCGTGACACTCATGTGCGAGTCATACAAATCTGTGACCATTAGTATCACATTTCCAGTATACGAACAATATTCACTGTTAATCCTATTTGCTATGGATCCCACACTCCTGTGCAATATTCTAAAATGCCACAACTAATTGATTTGTAAGCAATCTCCTCTGTAGATTACTGCTTTTTTCCGGTATCCTGTCAGTTAATCATAGTCTGTCACTTGCCTTACCTATGTGATGTCTCCATTTCATATCACTCCAAATTGTTACGCCCTTGGTATTTCCATGAGTTAAAATAAATGTCGTGTGACTAGGGCCTCCCGTCGGGTAGACCGTTCGCAGGGTGCAAGTCTTTCCATTTGACATCATTTCGGCGACTTGTGCGTCGATGGGGATGAAATGATGATTATTAGGACAACACAACACCAAGTCGCTGAGCGGAGAAATTCTCCGACCCAGCCGGGAATCGAACCCGGGCCCTTAGGATTGACATTCTGTCGCGCTGACCACTTTTTTTTATCTCATTTTGTTCGCTTTTGTTCGTTGCATCTGCTCGGGGCGGACGTCGTAAGACAATCATTTAAGTTCGTTTTTGGTCGATTAACTCAGTTTTTTTAATTACAGAGAGCAGCCTGCTCTCTGACTGAACATGCTGAGCTACCGTGCCGGCGACCACTCAGCTACCGGGGGCGGACATTTGCATCAGTTGACCAATGCTAACTGTGAATCGCTAGTATCGTAGTCACTGGATACAATTTTTTTTTCGTTTTTCGATGTGCATAATTTTACATTTCTGTACTTCCGAAGCACGTTGCCAATATTTGCACTATTTTGAAATCTTATGAAGATCCGATGTGAATATTTGTACAGATTTTTTCATACCATAGTTCATCATATATAATTTCATCATCTGCGAAATGTCTGAAGCTACTATTAATAATGTCTGCAAGGTCATTAACAGCCGGTCGCTGTGGCCGAGGGGTTCTAGGCGCTTCAGTCCGGAACCACGGTGCTGCAGGTTCGAATCCTGCCTCGGGCATGGTTGTGTGTGATGTCCTTAGGTTACTTAGGTTTAAGTAATTCTCGGGGACTGATGACCTCTGATGTTAAGTCCCATACTGCTTAGAGCCATCTTTGAGCCGAACTTTAGGTTATGCAACATGTTTCCCCCATGTAATTACTTCTTACAAGACCTACATGTTTCCAAACAGCAGAGAATGATGAGCAAGAGAAATCCAACCCCCACAAACTGAATTTTTTTTATAAATAAACAATATACCCTGTTATGAAATCCTTCCTCTCCACCAAAGAGTCACACATTTGAACCTTTTTTTTTTTGTCATTAACATACAACACGAGAAACAAGCGCCACAACACACTTCCCTTAGGCACACCTAAAGTTACTTTTACTTGTCTCCATGACTCCTCGCCCAACATAACACGGTGCGTCCTATCTACCAAGAAATACTCAGTTCACTCGTAGATTTCACTTGATACCCCACACTACCGTAGTTTCGATGAGAAACGTTGCTGTGATTCTAACCAAGTGCTTTCTGAAGTCAAGAAATATTTCATCTGCCGATTGCCTTGATGCGTGGCTTTCAGTATGTCATGTGAGGATAACAAGAGTTGATTCGCATGATCGATGTTTGCGAAATCCATGCTGGCTGACACGGAGGAGGTCGTTCTCTTCGAGATATCTCATTATGTTTGGGCTCAGAAAATGTTCTAGGATTCTACAGCAGATGGACGTCAATGAGACTACATGGTAGTTTTGTGGATCACTTATATGTTACCCTTCTTGTAGACAGTTGTGACCTCTTCTTTCTTCCAGTCACTGGGGACAGTTTTCTGTTCATCTTTATTTGATTTATCAGGTGTAAAAGTATGAAACCGAAATTTGGTTGAAAGAATTACACGTCTGTTGTTTGAAACTGATAAACAATATTTTATTCAAAATAGACTCCATTGCTACTCGTATTTATTCATTTCTCTCACCTCTCCGACAGGCTATGAATGTCACGCCAAAAAAGCAGTTCTTCTTTTGAAGCCAACCAGTCAGCGAGCCATTTTCGTACATTTTCATTCGAGTTGAAGCGCTGTTCAGCGAGAGCGTGCCCCACTGATGCAAATTGATGATAACTGGACGGAGCCAAGTCTGGAAAATAATCCGCATGCCCTAGTATTTCCCAAATGAACGCCTTGGTCGTTTCCCTGGGGCGTTGTCATGGAGCAATATGACTTTGTTTTCCCTTTTTCCATATTCCGTCGTTTTTCACGTAATGCTCGATTTAAATAGATCATTTGCTATTGGTATCGATCAGTGTTACCGGTTTCACGAGGTTTTAGCTGCTCATAATAGATGACATCCTGATCCCACCAAACACAGCGATTTGGTCTTGCAGTGGACGTAGATGATTTGCCTGGATTCACGCATGATTTACGGCGCTTAGAATTCCAAAATACATCCATTTTTCATCACCTGTCACTTTTCGATGGAGAAACGACTTTCTTTTGCATCTGGCGAGCAGATTTCACAAGTGGTCTTCCGATTTGCTTACTGTCTTCCATTCAGCTGATGCGGAACCCATTTTTCCATTTTCTCCACCTTTCCCATTGCTTTTAACCGATGAGAAATCGCATTCTGCATCACATTCAATTGTTCCGCTAGTTCCCGTTGAGTTTGAGTATCATCTTCATCCAATACGGCCTGCAATTCGTTGTCTTCGAACTTTTTCGGTGGTTCCCAGTGCTCGTCGTTTCTCACGTCAAAATCACCATTCCTGATTTTTTTGAACTGCTCGAAACACTGTTTTTTTCCAAGAGCATGTTCGCCGAAAACTTCGACAAGCATTCGATACGATTCTGCAGCAGTTTTCTTCAAACGGTAACAGAAAACCAATACTGTTCGCAAATTGTAGTTCGTAGGCATAAAACTCGACATGTTTACGGGTTTAAAAGAGATACCGATGTATGGAACTTGGGTTATTGTGTGTTGACGTTCGTCGTCAGCCGTTACAGGAAGCAGATGGCGCTGCAGACGCGGTGTCACGTGCTGGCACCATTTATATATAGCACTGAGGGCTAGCACCATCTGTAGGGAAATTCCGGTTTCATACTTCTACACCTGATATATTACGGCTGTACTCTCATTGACAGTTCCTAAGAAAAAGCTCGAACATATTGATGTTTCTGGAGGAAGAGACTTTTTCCTCAAAGAATCAGCAGGGATTAAGGAAAACGTCACTCTTGTAAAATACAGCTTGCTTTATTTTCACACGCTAACTGGGTAACAGTAGATGCAGGTGAACAGATAGACACAGTCTTCGTATTGTCGTAGTTTTTGTGCAGCCCTCTTCATCACTGCGTATTACAGTCTACAGCCGCTTGGGCCTGCTTAATGTTCAAATGGTTCAAATGGTCTGAGCACTATGGGACTTCACTTCTGAGGTCATCAGTCCTCTAGAACTTAGAACTACTTAAACCTAACTAACCTAACGACATCACACACATCCATGCCCGAGGCAGGACTCGAACCTGCGACGTAGCGGTCGCGCGGTTCCAGACTGAAGCGCCTAGAACCGCTCGGGCACACATGCCGGCCTGCTTAATGTAGTAAACTTTGGTCTACCTCTACAAATTTTACATGCAACATTTCCCTCCATAAAAAAACTAACTTTGAAAGGGTACAGTACCGCCCGACATTGAAAATAGGTACAACATTCTCCGTTATTCTTGTCAGAACAACATATTTTTTGTAATAATAACTCAATTTCATTTAATACACCGAAGCCGGATACCAGTGAAGGAAAGAATGACAATTTATTTATTTAATTGATCACATGTGCACTCCCACAAAATAAATCCCTACATCCAGTTTGGTGAGATTTGTGGAATGAATGAATGTATGGTCATCTGCTAACCGCAGATATTGAATGTGCAATATATAATCATCTTTGAGACGGTCCTTTGGTCACCTTTGGTGGAACAAAAGAGATGAAATTTACCTGAGCTTTGAACGCCTGAAATGTGGCTGACCAATACGGTAGCAAAGTGCTCCCCCCACTTCGGCAAAGGTGCGAGCTGACCTGAAGAACGGTCGTGTTTCAGCACTCTGGCGCTGGATCTTGTGTTGGTAAGACCTGTCTTAGGTGTGCTCCGTAAAGACAAAAGAGTGGAGAAAATGGTATGCATGTGAAGTACTTAAGAGTAGTTTGGAATAATTATTTCTCTATTTCAGGAACTTTTGGGGGGATAATTAAATGACAGGCAGGTAATATTAAGGGGATCGTAATAATCTTTGGAAGTGACCAACGGTCACAATGAAACCACGTGTAGCAATAAGTTGAAATACTTGCGAGTGCTAGCACTAAATTGAAATACTTGCGAGTGCTAGTGCTAAGTTGAAATACTTCCGAGTGCTAAAGTTGAGCTGAATTACTGGCGTGTGTACTATAAGTTGGAAATATTTAGGAAATGACGTGTGCAGGACTTGACATTAGAGACAACTACTTCCACTTGGTGAGTACTGTGTGAGTCTCAATCTGTGTATGAGACAAAGGATAAAGAGAAGTACTCGTCCATGGTATCAGTTCAGGACTCGCGTGTGTGACGAATATGTTCTTAATATTACTCTGCGTGTTATGTTTCCGTGTGACGCTGGATTGAAACTCTAATACTCTGCGAAAGAAGCAAAGTGAGTCAGCCGTCTATCCAGCAACGGCACTTGGCTTGCATTGCACAGGAAGACGTGCATATATCCTCCAGAGTTCGTAGTAGGAAAGAAAAGTTCCGAAGTGGGGTAGTGTCGTGTGAAACTGGGATGAATACTAATTGAAGTCGGAAAGCTGAAAGTGAAGTGATTCTAATGTTGTGACTATTCTTTGTGATGTATGTTGCCAGTGTGATGTAGTTCATGTAATTTAAGTATGTGTGGTTTGCATGGGAAGGTAGCAAGATAGGTTCAGAGGCAGTGGGTTATGCATGTTCCTTTTTGTACCGCTCGGTCTGGAGTAAATTTTCGTGATGATGGGTGTGAGAGTCGAAGTGTGAGACATAGCAAAAGATCCACCATCCTATCCAGAAAGTGCACTGTAGCGTTAGATAATTACGAGACCATAAGATAGAGTATCACCAATGTAAAGCCATGCCCACTGGGCGGAGTTTCTCATGTGTAATTATTGTATAAAAATGTAATATAGAATAACAGAATTTATCGGAATAAAAAAAAAGATAGTGAAAAGAAAAAGATTGGTGGCCTTGTTCTTCGAATAGTGTGTAGTCATGATATCCAGAATTTATAATGTGTGTGCCATTCACATTCAGTGCGATGGCCACGTGTTGATCAAAGCCGTTGAGTAAGAAAGAAAATGTGGTATTGCCAGTGCGTAGTGAACAGTCAGATGTCCGTTATCCGTTTCCGTTGCGTAATATTCAAACATGAGAATAATTTCTAGCTTAATTGTGAGTACTAGACCTCACAATCAGTCATTGATGTTTTGCGATAAATAAGAACAAATCCACTCGCTTGGCAGACCACTCATCTTGCAGGCCTGACTGCTTGATGCCACAGTATGAGCAAGGCATGTGGGAGCCTCTCAACATTCTTTGTGGCGCAGGCTGTGTCCTATCACGCAATCCCTATTTTTACTCAAGTGCTGCCACAGATTTCTTTTATCCTAATTCGATTCGGCATCTTCTCATTAATTGCTCCATCCACCCATCTATTTTTCAACACTCTTCGATAAGACCACGTTTCAATTGCTTCTATTTTCTTCTTGTCTGAACTGATCCACATCTCGTTCCGTTACAAGGACATAACTCCAGACAAATACTTTCAGAAAAGACTTCACAAGACTATAATTTACGTATGGTGTTAACGACTTTGTCTTTTCCAGAACCGCTTTTCTTGCTGTTGCAAGTCTGCTCTCCATGTTCATCGTACTGTGGCCATCTTCAATTACCTTGATACCCAAACAGAAAGTCATCTCTTCTACAACTTTTAGTGTCTCATTTCCTAATCTAATTCCCTCAGTATCAACTGACTTAATTTTACTACACTCCATTACTCTTGTTTTCCTTTTGTTAGTCTTCATCTTATAACCTCATTTCAAGATCCTATCCATTCCGTTAAACTCACCTTCTGAAGCCTTGGCTGATTTTGGCAGAATTACAACGTCATCGGCAAAGTTTTTATTGCTTCTTCGTGAACTTAAATTTACATTTTTTTTTCTTTCGTTTCGTTCACTGCTTGCTCCATGCACACACTGAATAACATGTTAGATACGCTACAGCCTTGTCTTATTTCTTTCGCAGTTACCACCTCCTCTCACATCCTTCGACTCTTACAACTGCAAACTAGTGTTCTGACCAGCTGTAGATAACCCTTCGCTCCGAAAACCAATCAGGACCGTACCCCAGCGTCGGCTATTAAACAAGATGGTACCAGTCACAAATATGTGACTGACTCGATGACTGAACCTAGAGGAACGGACGGCGAATATTGTACTCAAACGAAAGCAAAATCTGCTGTTCTCCAAGGAAGCATAATAGGATTATTACTTTTCTCAGCACACATTAATTATTTATCAGAAAGGATCAGCAGCAAGATGAGATTGTTCACTGACATTACTGTTCAGATCAAAGTGACTGTGTGTTCACTGATTCGCAGAGTTATCCCACTGCTGAATAATTAGGCCCTTGCAAAGGAGTCCTGACTCACTCCAAACCCTTTTAACTTCAGATCAACTGCACGAAATGACCTGATATCTGCCGAATTATCGACAATCCGGATTCATTCAACAGATAGAGAGAAACTTATCTACGACACAAAATCTACTGGATGACTCAAGAATTTCCCTACACGCCAGTGCTGCGAATTGTGCTCACTGTGTGCTGAAATGGCGCCGCTGACGTGCTGCTGCCTCTGCTGCAGGATACGATGGAAAAGAGCGTACAGCATGCTACATCTACATCTACATCTACATGACTACTCTGCAATTCAGATTTAGTGCTTGGCAGAGGGTTCATCGAACCACAATCATACTATCTCTCTACCATTCCACTCCCGAACAGCGCGCGGGAAAAACGAACATCTAAACTTTTCTGTTCTAGCTCTGATTTCTCTTATTTTATTTTGATGATCATTCCTATCTATGTAGGTTGGGCTCAACAAAATATTTCCGCATTCGGAAGAGAAAGTTGGTGACTGAAATTTCGTAAATAGATCTCGCCGCGACGAAAAACGTCTTTGCTTTAATGACTTTCATCCCAATTCGCGTATCATATCTGCTACACTCTCCACTATTACGTGATAATACAAAACGAGCTGCCCTTTTTTGCACCCTTTCGATGTTCTCCGTCAATCCCACCTGGTAAGGATCCCAAAAAATGGCTCTGAGCACTATGGGACTTAACATCTTAGGTCATCAGTCCCCTAGAACTTAGAACTACTTAAACCTAACTAACCTAAGGACATCACACACATCCATGCCCGAGGCAGGATTCGAACCTGCGACCGTAGCAGTCCCACGCTTCCGGACTGCAGCGCCTAGAAGGTAAGGATCCCACACCGCGCAGCAATATTCTAACAGAGGACGAACGAGTGTAGTGCAAGCTGTCTCTTTAGTGGACTTGTTGCATCTTCTAAGTGTCCTGCCAATGAAACGCAACCTTTGGCTCGCCTTCCCCACAATATTATCTATGTGGTCTTTCCAAATGAAGTTGTTCGTGATTTTAACACCCAGGTACTTAGTTGAATTGACAGCCTTGAGAATTGTACTATTTATCGAGTAATCGAATTCCAACAGATTTCTTTTGGAACTCATGAGGATCACCTCACATTTTTCGTTATTTAGCGTCAACTGCCACCTGCCACACCATACAGCAATCTTTTCTAAATCGCTTTGCAACTGATACTGGTCTTCGGATGACCTTACTAGACGGTAAATTACAGCATCATCTGCGAGCAACCTAAGAGAACTGCTCAGATTGTCACCCAGGTCATTTATATAGATCAGGAACAACAGAGGTCCCAGGACGCTTCCCTGAGGAACACCTGATATCACTTCAGTTTTACTCTATGATTTGGCGTCTATTACTACGAACTGCGACCTTCATGACAAGAAATCACGAATCCAGTCGCACAACTGAGACGATACCCCATAGGCCCGCAGCTTGATTAGAAGTCGCTTGTGAGGAACGGTGTCGCCGGCCGGTGTGGCCTTGCGGTTCTAAGCGCTTCAGTCTGGAACCGCGTGACCGCTACGGTCGCAGGTTCGAATCCTGCCTCGGGCATGGATGTGTGTGATGTCCTTAGGTTAGTTAGGTTTAAGTAGTTCTAAGTTCTAGGGGACTGATGACCACAGATGTTAAGTCCCATAGTGCTCAGAGCCAAAGGAACGGTGTCAAAAGTTTTCCGGAAATCTAGAAATACGGAATCAACTTGAGATCCCCTGTTGATAGCGGCCATTACTTCGTGCGAATAAAGAGCTAGCTGCATTGCACAAGAACGATGTTTTCTGAAACCATGCTGATTACGTATCAATAGATCGTTCCCTTCGGGGAAGTTCAGCTTCCGAGGGCAAGTACTTATTGCATTCGATGCCACACTGAGCGACTTGCGCGTCGGTGATGGGGATGAAGATGAGGACAACACAACACCCAGTCCCTGAGCGAAGAAAATCTCCTGCCCCAGCCGGGAATCGAGCCCAGGCCCCTTGGCGTGGCATTCCGCCGCGCTGACCACTCAGCTAACGGGGGCGGACGCATAATACGATGGTGCTGTCACAATGGGCGCCTGTGCAGGAACCGACACCGAAGCTCGTGTCAAAACGATCTTCAAAATGCGGATTGTGTCTAACAACACACAGCAGTAAATACAGTCCTCAATGTCTAACTTAATCCCACAGGAACAAGCTCAATCACTCTCCGCGAAGCCCAGAGGCCGAATGTCCCTTCATCGCGCTCATGCGCGGGTTCTTACAGGTTGTCGCCAATGCAGATCAGTCCACCATTCGAAAAAAAAGTGTGGAGACCTCAGTTTCAATCGTTTGGGCCCCACTTGTCATCGAAAATACCGCCATAACAACGTGTCTCCAAACAAAATCAACAGACATTCAGAATCCATCGCCACTTCTAAGAAATAGGAATTTCGCTAACATCCCTTTGACGTCACTGATTCTTCTACCAATAGTGTCTGGCGTTTTCTCCTAGCCTCGCTACAGAGGTGCTGAGAATTTACAACAATAGAGTTACAAGGCTAGGCCTATTATTTCAGCTCACCGTGTTCTTTGTGTCTACATCTACATCTACATTTATACTCCGCAAGCCACCCAACGGTGTGTGGCGGAGGGCACTTTACGTGCCAGTGTCATCACCTCCCTTTCCTGTTCCACTCGCGTATGGTTCGCGGGAAGAACGACTGCCGGAAAACCTCCGTGCGCGTTCGAATCTCTCTAATTTTACATTCGTGATCTCCTCGGGAGGTATAAGTAGGGGGAAGCAATATATTCGATACCTCATCCAGAAACGCACCCTCTCGAAACCTGGACAGCAAGCTACACCGCGATGCAGAGCGCCTCTCTTGCAGAGTCTGCCACTTGAGTTTGCTAAACATTTCCGTAACGATATCATGCTTACCAAATAACCCTGTGACGAAACGCGCCGCTCTTCTTTGGATCTTCTCTATCTCCTCCGTCAACCCGACCTGGTACGGATCCCACACTGATGAGCAACACTCAAGTACAGGCCGAACGAGTCGGTTGCTATACAAATGCACAATGCCCTGCGGAACTCCTTACCACCTCGCCGCCGTTCTACTGTTACACAGCGCCGCTTGTAGGCCAGACCAAGATCTCCACAAATAATCATATTTTTTGTATCTGCAGTCTTCTGCCCATCCGGTCCCCATCGCAAATCCACCATGCTCTGCATTTCCAAAACACTACTCGATTATGAAAATAATCTAGCCATCACCACATTAGTGAGAAAAAAGGAATCATGAACTCTAAAGTAGTACGGCCAGTCTCTGTAATTCTGAATCTTGAAACCTCGAAACCTCCCTTAACTTTCCAGTTAAAAATATAAATGAAAAAAATAAAGGGCACGCGACCAGACTTGCCACCTTTCACAAATTGAAGTTTGCTGATAGAAGATAAATAGGGGCTCCGTGGAGAGCATCAACAGCGTAATTTTTATCTACATGACTCAGATTAGCTTCTAATGCGATTGCTAGTTGTGTCAGTTGCCGGAAATTTGCTGTTTTCGACACTTATAACCTTTGCTGTTTTTCTGGGGGAACGCTGGGGGATGCGTACCCCTAAACTTTTTCGCCGACAAAGTAACTTTTTTACGATGTTGAGAACTTGGAAGAGTGCCAAAGATTTATTTCAAGGATGAAAATTTTTTATTTCATTTTTTCCTGTTGGTAATTGCAATACGAACGATACCAGTGCAGTTTTTGGTTCGAAAAGCGATGTCATTGACTGTTTCAAGCATCTCGAAGCTGCGGCAACCGCTAATAGTGGGCGGTGGTAGTGCTAAACGGATATGCGTACGCTCAAACGCCGAGCTACCGATAGATGTCTGTACGGTCCCACTACCAAGATCCTTCGCGATTCATTGCCATCTTTGTTTTGTTGTTCTTTATTCGTTTGCGCTTGCTGTTCCGTTCTTGTCGGTTGTGCGAAGTTTTACAGTGTGTCCTGTCTTCCGTTGCAACTTGTAAGTTAAGTTGGAGGTGAGAGATGAGCAGAAAATTAACAAACTGTGCTTCATTTGAGGTGATGTAAACTGAAGTGTCCGATACCACATTCTCTTGTATGTTTGGGTGTTTCTCGGTATCGCCTTGCGCTAAGTCAGCTGAAGAGTCTGATTTTTTTTTTTAGTTCGACATGTTGATGACGTCATGGCTAAAAGCAAACGGGTGGTATCCCATGCTTCAGTTATAAGTAATTTTCGCTGCATTATATCCAATGTCGGAGTACCCTCAAACTTTTTTTTTAGAAAAAAGCACTGCTTATAACATTGAATGATTTAGTGGAGGGTAAATACACATTGGTCTAGTTCACAGTCAGTGCAGAGCCCACTTCATATCTCATCATCAGGTCCGTTGTGGTGGGTTAGTCTGAGCCAAATAACTAGTGTCGCCTGATAGTTCTATCTGTCATCCTGCAACCTGCAACCTCTTGTCTCTATTCTCTCTGTAACATTTTACGGTCATACTTTATTGCTTAAAGAAGCAATTACTTTTTGTTATAAAGTGGCTAGGGTGTCTTTAAAGCGAATTTCCTTCATTATATGTGTTCTGTGCAACGTCATGCATACAGAAAAAAAATCACATCCACCCTGTACCTTGGTATTTGGGACACTCCTTTAAAACACACACATAAAAAGAATATAATTACATAATTAAATCCATACTTAGAGGATGTAACCGAAAGTGCTGTCATCTTGACTGAGTGTAACCGAACTGCAGCTCCAATCACGTTTAGGAGGTATGAGTAGAAGATCACATGACTGGCAGAGTCATCATAATCTTTATCCAATGGTTTTTTGCTGCTAGAGTAAATAATCATCATTAATAAAAAAAAGTATTTGCTGTTGGTGCTCATGTTACATGATACTATGAGTTCCATATTTGTCCTACACTTTTACGAATATTAAGGCAAAGTGACATGGCATCTAAACTGAAATCTTCTGTAAAGTAAAATACTGTTGACTTGTGTGCTGAGCATACATTCCATGTAATCAGGTCCGATAACTGGTTATAATTCTATGCTCTGTATGTCTATAGTTTTAATTATGTAACCTAAAAATCCATTAAGTGAGTTATCGAACAGCGATGCTGACAGTTCTGCTGTTGAATATCTCCTCCCTGGGTTGGGTGACTGTCTATTCACTGTAAGCGGACGACTGTGGGATACAGTACAGTTTCTTTTCTTAATAGTGTTAAAAATATAAAAGTATATGGTGACCATAAGAACGAGAATGCAAAGAACAACTGTGCATCTCTAGATGGCCTGACTGTCTTGCTGGCAGAGGTATAGAACAGATTATATCTTTTTGATACATAAAGGAGGCAATGTGCGTCAATCAGACTTAGACCGTTACCTGTTATAGGCTTTGTATGTGCAGCCCTAAGATCGTTCTGTGGTTTGTCTGCTGGAGGAATATTTTTTGCAAATTTGTGGTAAGTTTCTATGGGACCAAACTGCTGCTGCTGAGGTCATCGATCCCTAGGCTTACACACTACTTAATCTAACTAACTTGCGCTAAGGACAACACACACACACACACACACACCCATGCCTGAGGAAGGACTCGAACCTCCGACGGGGGGAGGGGGGGGGGGGAGCCGCGCGAACCGTGGCAAGGCGCCTAAGATCACGCGGCCACCCCGCGCGGCCTGCTGGAGGAGTAATATTGGTTTAGATGCTGTTCTCATGACATCTTTTCTGGTTATGACTCTTTCAATTAGAATATGTAAGTGCTATATTTAAAGCTAGATGTGTACATGTTGTGGAAGACTAGTTTTAATGAATTACTTGGTAAATGGAGAACGCAATATCTCAACACTTAAAAAAAGAGAAAATCAGTACCAATAATGGTATATTAAACTGTGTGCCATATGCCTACAGTTTTAACACAGAAATCGATTACACAAAAACAGCTATACTAGAGGTTATTTCGTAGCTGATATGGATAACTGAAATCATTTCATCTGCCCTTGTCACTTCCTAATGATACCATCACTGGAATGCATGCTTTGTTATGTGCTCACAGTTATAACTGGCAGAAACATAGCCTTTCCGTAAGTGTTATGGTTCCATCAAGCAGTGCTAATGTCAGAATGGTGTTGTGAATAAACATCTATGATTGGCCTTCGAATCCATAATTATTTTTCACATACATAATATGTTCAGGGTTTTCGTCTAGTGTTATCAAAATACGTGCTTTGATCGATAGTCTGAGACAGTTATGAGGTTGGATTATGTGGGCTATAATTATCGTGAGAAGTACTTCGGTGGAAATCAATTTTACTGGCAATCTAGTACTTACATGTGTATATTTCTGAACATATATTAGACACAGATTCATTGTGTTTTTTAAATGCTCATCTGAACTCTAGGTCATTTATTGTTTGCAAGAGGATCACAGCAAAATGATGTCTCACTTCCAAAAACAAACATACTCAGTATGGTACCTTGTGCCTCTCACAATAATAGTGATATTCTGTTGACCTCTGATTTCTCTTATGTATCATTTTAGAACATTTCTTAATGTAGTCTTCATACCGCCTTTCGAGGGGCATGGGTTCTTTCATCTGGTGGCCCTCGTAAGAGGCGGCACAGTTTCTCTAGTGGAAGCTATTGCTCGCGTTGTGAGCCACTGGAAGAAATTCTGGATCATTACTGCTAATGACTTATAAAGGTTGGGGATCCCCCCTCCCCATATACCGTTTTCGCAAGCTGTTTTTCCCGTAGTTACGTAGAGCCAATGAGACAACTGCTCCCCAGGACTGGCAACCGCACATACAGAGAGGTGATGGATAGCTGCAGTATGGTCACTATTCACAGGACTGCTGCAGACTTTGCACTGGCTCTGTAGCGCCGGCAGAGACGTGCAACATCTCATCATAAATATGGTAGTAATTGTACTATTATCAGGTATGTGCAGTCCATTTTTTTCACCAGTCATTGTGTGTATGTAATGGTCGCAATTTGAAACCACGTGGTGGTAGATTAATTGTTATCTTTGGAGTCGCGGTTTATCAGCAGACAATGTGCGAATTCTGCTCTTCTCTCAGATAGCATCTTTTTTTTGTCATAAAGCGGGAGAGATGCTGTGACTTTGTATGTAGGAACAATTTAACTGCGGCTATTGGTCAGTCTCATTTGTGTGCGGCGAGGGGGAAGGGGAGGGGGATCTCATTTCTGATAGGTCCAGAGAAATTTTGGAAAATGCAGGAAAAATACGTAAATTGTGGAAAAAAACGGAGAAAATACGAAAATGGGAGAAAAATATGTAAAATTGGGGTGGATTGAAGAACTAACGTATCAGCTTGGGTGTAGTCTCTGCTTGTATCTCCAATGACGAAATATTAAATTGTTATTAGCGAATAGATTTCGAAGTATATGACTTAACGTAATTTTTATTAACAAATAGACACAGTTGCCTTCTCTCTCTATGCAACTCACTCAGGTGCCCCAGTCATAAAAAATGAAAATGCAGGTGTGGTGTAACAGACGCCAAGTGGTCTGTTACATGCGCCATCTGCCGCCCCTGGCCTAGCACAAATTCTAATTAAATGATAAAATTGAGTTACGGGTTAGGATTTGTTAGTTATGTGCAAAAAAAAAATGCGGAAATATTTGGTTTTTATATTCGCAGATAATTCAAACACCGAGCCAGCAACCGGCGCGGGCTTTCGTTGACGCGACAAGTAGCGGGCCGCCATGGAGCAAACACAGTGAGGCTGATGACGTCGCTCCATGGAGGTCCGGAGTCGTGGCGGCGGGATACTCCGAGGCGGTTGTTGGACTTCGGAGGAAAAAAACGAAGAATGTATAATGAGGAACTTTGTGTATAACAGCGAAAGTAGGAAGAAGCAATTTAATGGCCGGTAACGCAGTAGGCGGTACCTCAAGAGCCGACTGTACATAGGTATCAGAAATAAATCGCTGTAACTATTGTAAAAAAGGAGTTCTGAATAAGAGTTATTACGAGAAGCAGTCAGACAGCGTCAGTTACTGGTGAATGATCGCCATAGGCGACATTTTCTTCATCAGCTGCACCGTCCCCTCTTTCACTCGACGAATTTAGTCGACATTAAGACAGAGCCGAACTACGCAAATAATAAAACTCATCAGTGGGGCGGGGACAGCGCACAGGGAACTTCAATAGCAACGCTAAATAATTCGGACACGTGCTGCACTGCGATTGGCTGAGAGTTCTGACTCCTGGTAAGAAGCTATATATTCATTTTAATAGACTGATTGATGGAACAAGGCTAACGGTCTATGACTGAAATAAATCTTTAGCAAAAACAACATCTCTTTATTCGTTTTTTAGGTACAATACATAGTGGCAGCATAAAATTTTGAAAATAGTGCCATCTATGCGCCTTAAACTCAGTCCGTACGGCATTCAAGTTGATAGGTTGCATCACCCACATAGGAGTTCTGTCAGAGAACTCATCCTCTACAGTCTTTCCGCGTTCTACAAAAAAAATGGTTCAAATGGCTCTGAGCACTATGGGACTCAACATCTGTGGTCATCAGTCCTCTAGAACTTAGAACTACTTAAACCTAACTAACCTAAGGACATCACACACATCCATGCCCGAGGCAGGATTCGAATCTGCGACCGTAGCAGTCGCGCGGTTCCGGACTGAGCGCCTAGAACCGCTAGACCACCGCGGCCGGCCCGCGTTCTACAGTTATAACCTCTGGCACAGGGGGTATACAGGCATTTACACATGGTTCCACTTATTCCTAGTAACACTATTACCGGATGCTGTGACCGAGCGGTTCTAGGCGCTTCAGTCTCGAAACGCGCGACCGCTACGGTCGCAGGTTCGAATCCTGCCTCGGGCATGGATGTGTGTACTGTCCTTAGGTTAGTTAGGTTTAACTAGTTCTACGTTCTAGGGGACTGATGACCTCAGATGTTAAGTCCCATAGTGCTCAGAGCCATTTGAACCAGCCACCAACACTAATTATGCTCAATGGTGTACAAACTCATAGTATGCAGTTTTTACACGCAACCGCCAACGGTACATACTCCCTGTAGCGATCGATATTGCACGGTACATAACATCTAATTTCACAACATTTGGATACTTCAAGTATATGCTTGTCCCACGAAGTTAATTATAACATGGCCTCGTCGTACATATCAACTATTGAGACTTTTGAATGCCAGTTGGTGTATGGGACGGATCATACTCGCCTGTCATCTTGTTCTTCACATAACCCATTGTACTACATCACTATTTCCACTCGTACCATTTATTCTGAACTGTTATCAATGCGTTCTGCTTTTTCAACTTCAATAAGAATTTCAAAGTCATTGTCCGGTGATAAACGCACATTTGCTCATCTAGATCCGCTTATATGTGATTGCGAACAGTAGTGCTCTTGATGGAGTACTCACCTGGTGTTCTGTAATCTGTGGCAGCTGTTGCTGCTGCAGTACAGTGCAAAGATACCAGGTCTGATAAATCGGGAAGCCCCAGGGGCGATTCTAGAAGTCGGCCAAGGGGGGCAGGGAGCAGAGGGGGGCGGGGGAATGGAATATCGCTTAACGAAAGGAGAGATGGGGTCCTCAACCGACGAATTGGTAAAATTTGGTGTTGCTTAAAGCAGTTTTTGGTAACTGTTTTGGAGTTCAGGGTAAAAACGTGTCTACAGAATGTGTGTGCGCGGGAAAATAATACTATTTGACCCAGATATCCAGCGATTTCCAAGTTTTTGTCTGGGGTCAGCAAAATGAGTGTTGGTAGGCATACCCGGCATATTTAGCTTTCTTGGTTATTGGAAACGGTACTCGTACATTAATATACATCCAGCCGGCCGGTGTGGCCGTGTGGTTCTAGGCGCTTCAGTCTGGAACCGCGTGACCGCTACGGTCGCAGGTTAGAATCCTGCCTCGGGCATGGATGTGTGTAATGTGCTTAGGTTAGTTAGGTTTAATTAGTTCTAAGTTCTAGGCGACTGATGACCTCAGCAGTTAAGTCGCATAGTGCTCAGAGTTATTATTATACATCCAGTGTATATTAATAAATAATAAGACGCTCATTTTAAGTTAAATGATATTTGTTGGTTTAGATAGTAAGCTATTTGCCGCTCTTATTCTTTTGTTAAAATGTGTTTGAAATACATTGCAACCTATATTGCTACATAATTATTTAAAAAAAAACAATTGAATCTGTTGAAGTAATATTTTTGCTGATATCTGAAGTCATTTTATCCATTGTAACAGTGTAATATGATACTCCATTGGGGGGGGGGGGGGGGGCTATAGCCCCCTCCCCTTGCCACTGCCCCTGGGAAGCCGATCCGCAGACTGTTACTGCTGCTGCGGCAGTGTGGCCAGTAGAATGTGGGTACCCTCATCCAACAATTCCACTACCATCAGTTCAGGGGAATGTTGCCCTGCTGGCACAATAACAGTTCATAAGTACATATTTGAAATTATATTTGTTACTAACAATTGTGATAACTATAATTATTACATTATTATTAGTAGTAATAGTAGTAGTAGGTTTAAATACTTACTTTCACGTCTAACAGTCGTATTCCTCTTGTGCCCGGGGGCACTGCCTGGTTCCTGTTGATGCTGCTGGCACTACATCATTCCTTCACTATGAAGCTTAGACCTTGAATAAGGGGGGAGGGGGGGGAGGGTGGAGACTCAGGCTGCTGAGTTCATAATACCGGGTGATCAAAAAGTCAGTATAAATTTGAAAACTTAATAAACCACGGAATAAAGAAGATAGAGAGGTAAAAATTGACACACATGCTTGGAATGACATGGGGTTTTATTAGAACAAAAAAAAAAATTGCTAGACGCGTTAAAGATCCCTTGCGCGCGTCGTTTGGTGATGATCGTGTGCTCAGCCGCCACTTTCGTCATGCTTGGCCTCCCATGTCCCCAGACCTCAGTCCGTGCGATTATTGGCTTTGGGGTTACCTGAAGTCGCAAGTGTATCGTGATCGACCGACATCTCTAGGGATGCTGGAAGACAACATCCGACGCCAATGCCTCACCATAACTCCGGACATGCTTTACAGTGCTGTTCACAACATTATTCCTCGACTACAGCTTTTGTTGAGGAATGATGGTGGACATATTGAGCATTTCCTGTAAAGAACATCATCTTTGCTTTGTCTTACTTTGTTATGCTAATTATTGCTTTTCTGATCAGATGAAGCGCCATCTGTCGGACATTTTTTGAACGTTTGTATTTTTTTGGTTCTAATAAAACCCCATGTCATTCCAGGCATGTGTGTCAATTTGTACCTCTCTATCTACATTATTCCATGATTTATTCAGTTTTCATATTTATACTGACTTTTTGATCACCTGATATAATACAGAGAGGGGAAAGGAGAGCTGGATTACTATTGGTCTATTTTGTTTCCACTATTGCATTGTGCTCACATTGGCTGAGGGGGAGAGGGAAGGGGTTCCCACCATTTTATGTCTTTTAACCACTATCAACCCTAATGCCCATTAGGGGGTGGTGGTTTCCCTCTGGCTGACCTTGACCAATTCCTGTAGGTTTCTGAGGGGGGGGGGGGGGGGGAATGGTGTGGAGAGAGTGAGAGTCACCAGTGAGTAAAAGTGTGTAACATGACACTAGATGTGTAGCCTGACACTGGATGTGATAAGACTATTATCTGTTCCCAAACTCTGATCAACAGCTTCTGGCATACCCCAAAGATGTGTTATAGAGCCGCTGCTTTTCTTGATCTACATAAGCGTTTTTGGAGACAATCTGAGCAGCTCCCTTGGATTGTTTGTAGATGATGCTGTCATTTACCGTCTTGTAAAGGTAACAAATGATAAAAACCAGTTGCAATACGATTTAGAAAAAATATCTTTATGGGGCGAAAAGCAGCAGTTGACTCTAAATAATGAAATGTGTGAAGTCATTCACATGAATACTAAAAGAAATTCTCCAATGTAACACGATAAATCACACAAATGTGAAGGCGTTAGATTCAAGTGAATACGTAGTGATTTAACTACTATTGACGTGAACTGGAACGATAACATAGTGAATGTTGTGAGGAAAGTTCCTTGCAAACAGAATCTCATCAGTAGTCCTTAGGGTCTTGTTATCAGTGTATAAAAACAGCCGCTGTCTTTTAGCTAAACACTAGTCATACTTACACTTAGTTCCTAGTTAAAAAATTCTTTTCCGGAGAACAAATGCACAAAATAGAAATACAGTTTTCAAGCTACAGAAAAGTGCCATTAAAATAATAAGCAAAGATAGTAGTAGCGCCCATTGTGTAGATCTGGTCAAAACACTTGGACTTTAACCAGGCTATGTGAGTACATTTACCACTCAGTTGTTACAACAAAAATAACATTGATTATAATTAATGCACAAACACCTCTGACCATGACCATGGAACAATATCTAGATTGAATTTACATTTACCAAGAGACAATAAACATAAAAGTCAAAACAGCCCTTTCTACCTAGGAGCAAAACTACGCAATAAATTGGCCAGGTAGATTAAAGAGATTTCTAAAACAAACTGTTTGAAAAGGAAGTTAAAAAGTATATTTTATTTCATGAAGGTTTACTTAGATAACAAAGGTATGGGTTTGATATAAAATGTAACACAAATAAATTAAAATAACAATAGCGAAATATCTATCATTCCATATATCTGTCGCAGTTTCACACCGTCTTTTTCCTTCTTTTTGTACTTTTCTGGAAAAACTTACTCCCAAAGCTATTTGTTGTATGATAATAACCCGTTATTCTCTTTCTGGGATCAGTCATTACAGACGGTTGCTGACTCAGCTTTTCAGGGTACAAAACGGTCAGTTGCAGGACACAAAATGAAAACCAAACATTGTCGCTATGATCCTGACATCAGGTGATAGTGTGTGTAGTGCTACATTATGAAACAATGTGTGTTACTTTGTGCAGTGTGTGGTGTCTGCAGTGTCTGGGAGTGAGAAATTAATAAAAGTGCAACACTCGCCTTTTATGTTATTAAAAAACTTCTTTGCAAAACACTACTGTACATTAGGAATAGGCTAAACCAAATGAATTAGCATTGTTTGAAACAGACTTGTCTTGTATTCTGGAGTGTGGAAACTTCAGTCTTCATCTGGCCATCCTGGCTTAGGTTTTCCTACATTTCTTCAGGCAAATACTGCTATGATTCCTACAATGGGGACGCATCCAATACCTACACCAACCCTGTCAAAGACGACATCTAAGTATGAAAGTTCCAGTATATATAAACTCCATTATTTTTGTTGTTCTTAATTCGTAGTACCAAGATAGGTCCGATATTCTTGTCAAAGTGATCTACAGATAAATAAAACTACTACTACTAGTAGTACTGCTGCTGCTGCACTACATCACTTGGGTCACTATTTTCCTTCACACTCATTTCAAGTCCCATACGAATGTTAGACATCACATCTTGCAGGACTAGCATTTGAATTCGACTAAATTACTACTAAATTTGATCTTTCTGGATGGTGTGTGGTGGGCCAGACCGGAAGATCTGAGATTTCAAATGAGCCCAAAGGAAGAAATCACTTGCTAAAAGATGAGGAACCTTGATGGCCATGAAATGTCCCCTGTCTTGGAGATGAAAGGCCAGGAAAGCGTTCTTTAGTATGTTAATGGAATGCTGTCAGGTGTAACATCTGGCCCCTTCTTGTTGGAAGAATGTGTTCGCAGTTACGGGAAGATCAGCAAGCTTTCGCTCTACAAAACATTTCGTCATGTGACACTAATATTATGTATTACAATCACAGGTTCCAAATAACGATATGCCACACCACACAGCCACTTTCTGACTGTGAAGTGGCATTTCTTGAAACATTTCAGGATTTTCATGTGACCAACATCTAAAGTTCTGCTTGTTAACGTAACTTGACACACACAAATTGTCCTCACCACTCATGGCCAGATTTTTCCCAGGCCTAGGTTATCGTTCATGAGTTCCAACAACTCCCGAAAAGAGCATAGTCTCATTGGGAGGTCGTCTGCATTTATTTTTTGTATTGTCTGAATTTTGTGTGGGTGGTGTAGCAGTTAGTTGTGCAATGTTCGCCGTACACTGCGATCCAGTACGACAATTTACAGTGCATGCTTACATGCAATACTCCTGGGACTTCGACTGAACACTTCGTCCACTCCTGCGTCATTCTTTGGCGCGCACATGAGTTTTTCTCTTCGACATCTCTTTCGCACCGTATTACCCGTTACCTCAGAGTTCTGTACACATACTTTGATAGCATGTGCCGATAGGACTGGGGAATGACGTACGAGTTTCTAATGAGCACGAAATAACATGCTGCGAGGCCACGTAGATATTGTTTTTGTAAACTGGCTTCACGGCAACAATGCATTGTTCACCGGCCCACAACGCCCTCTTGACTGAGCATCGATACCAGGGTCACTCAACGGTAAAGATTTGTTACCCAGATTGCACTATTCCCATTTTCTAATTCCTAACGTAACGTGAACTTCTAGGTTTGCCAAACAATACGTTCCATTGTGGCGTCCGTTATTATTAACACTTTCTTAAGCATTATACTGAAATGTGTCCATTATTCCGAAGTTTTCGTATCCAATAGGCTACCAGGAGAACTGGAAAAATTTAATGATAAACCGGAAATATTCAAATCCAAGTTGAAAGGTTTCCTTAGGGCATACTCTTCTATTCCGTGCAGAAGTTCCTTTCGGTAGTTGAGAACACTTCATTTATTCGTATATGCTATGTTTCTTCGTGTTTCATTAATTATCTAATCCTTTGTTTATAAAGTTTTGAATCGCCATTCTGTAACAACTTAGGTCCTACTGCCTCCTTCCGTTCCAAATAGTTTTTTCGCATAGACGCACAGAATCTGATGAATAAATAAGTAAAGATGAGTCGCCAAAATGAGTAGCAATACAGTAGAACTGGTGTTCGGCTGAAAGAGGTCGTGTAGCGTAGCCGAAGATCTAGGTTGAGTTGAAAGGTGATGATATGTTGTCAGTTGCTGATGCCAAAGAATGTTAATGTCAAATTAAAGTTGTGTTAACAGACTGACTTGTAGCGTAGTCCTTTTATACGTTCGCGCCATTCGATCGATTTCAGCCTAACCAAGTTTCATTGCTCGTAATATAGCAGTAGTAGAATCGTGCCAGTCGTAGATCCTTCTGACTTGATATCTTTTCATGTATATGTCAAAACATTAATATTTTACTTACTAGTGGCCACAGTTTATTTCTAACAGTGTCACTGCTACTGCGAAACGCAAAATATAAATTTTATTTCAAACGTTGGCAACATTACACGTTGAGAGATTGTTTATGTCGCTGTCATTGGCAAATCGCATTGTGGAAGCGTACGTCGTATTGAGTGTTTGGTGCTCGTCGTTTATAAACATTAGAACAGTTAAAGTTATTTACATGAAAGTGAATTATGTATGTTTAGGGAAAGTTTGCTTTCTGCAACATGCCATGCGCTGTCGTATTTGGTAGAAATGAAGCTGTGTACTTGAAGCAGTGAAGTGACACCCCTGTCAAACAAGGAAAAATGAAGAAAGCTGAAATCATCTGGCTGTTCTTGCTCACACTGATATCCGAAATTCTTTGTCAGGAAGACTACAGTACGTGCTGCCATAGTGGGCCCGTGTGTTCTTGTGCTTCCCATATAAATTTTGATCGCGAAACCCATGTGAGTACTGTAATTACACGATTTGCAAATTAGTACAGGAAACAGATACATTGAAATATAAGGTTGCCATTTCATCCTGGTCGATTATACATTGAGTTATTTCATAGACATAAATGCTGTCGTCCTTTATTTGGTAACCAGAATGTGGTAATTCGAACATAGTAAGAGCAGATCACCACACAGCCATCTAGAATGTTTAGAGACGTTTTATTAGTTTCTTCTGAATAGTGTACAGTTGTTTTATCTTTTAGTAATTGTGAAGATATTCACTGCCTTGTCTGTATTCCAGGCTTGCTTACTAAAACATATACTTTATACAATGTTTTTGCTTCAGCTTGATGAAAATTATCTTGTGAATGTTGGGTATAGTTTACGTACCTACATTTATTTATTTTTGTATTCATCCTTTGACCACTTGGCACAATAGTATAGAACTTGTCACATGCATTACAGAAATAATATACACATGTATGAAACAAATACAGACTAGGATAGCATTAGGCGAGTATAGTGCAGAAAGTTGGCCATGGCCTTATCATTTGAACCGTCACCGCATTTATGGAAAACTCAAGTCAGGATAGCCAGACAGAGTACAGACCCCACTGCTCCCAAACTGAAGTACAGTGCATTAACTCTTCCGTAGCTTCCTTGCTTGGTATGTATTTTTTTTTTGTTGGGGGGGGGGGGGGGGGGAGACATGTACCATTATACAAGGAGCTTACATCACTCACAAAAAGTGTGTTCATGGTGATGGCGTCCTCTTGGGTAAAATATTCCGGAGGTAAAATAGTCCCCAATTCGGATCTCCGGGCGGAGACTACTCAAGAGGACGTCGTTATCAGGAGAAAGAAAACTGGCGTTTTACGGATTGGAGCGTGGAATGTCAGATCCCTTAATCGGGCAGGTAGGTTAGAAAATTTAAAAAGGGAAATGGATAGGTTAAAGTTAGATATAGTGGGAATTAGTGAAGTTCGGTGGCAGGAGGAACAAGACTTTTGGTCAGGTGAATATAGGGTTATAAATACAAAATCAAATAGGGGTAATACAGAAGTAGGTTTAATAATGAATAAAAAAATAGGTGTACGGGTAAGCTACTACAAACAGCATAGTGAACGCATTATTGTGGCCAAGATAGACATGAAGCCCATAAGCCCATGCCTACTACAGTAGTACAAGTTTATATGCCAACTAGCTCTGCAGATGACGAAGAAATTGATGATATGTATGATGAGATAAAAGAAATTATTCAGGTAGTGAAGGGAGACGAAAATTAAGTAGTCATGGGTGACTGGAATTCAAGAGTAGGAAAAGGGACGGAAGGAAACATAGTAGGTGAATATGGATTGGGGGTAAGAAATGAAAGAGGAAGCCGTCGGGTAGAATTTTGCACAGAGCATAACTTAATCATAGCTAATACTTGGTTCAAGAATCATGAAAGAAGGTTGTATACATGGAAGAATCCTGGAGATACTGGAAGGTATCAGATAGATTACATAATGGTAAGACAGAGATTCAGGAACCAGGTTTTAAATTGTAAGACATATCCAGGGGCAGATGTACACTCTGACCACAATCTGTTGGTTATGATCTGTAGATTAAAACTGCAGAAAGGTGGGAGTTTGAGGAGATGGGACCTGGATAAACTGAAAGAACCAGATGTTTTAGAGACTTTAAGGCAGAGCATTTGGGAACGATTGACAAGAATGGGGGAAAGAATACAGTAGAAGAAGAATGGGTAGCTTTGAGGGATGAAATAGTGAAGGCAGCAGAGGATCAAGTAGGTAAAAAGACGAGGGCTAATAGAAATCCTACGGTAACAGAAGATATATTGCATTTACTTGATGAAAAGAGAAAATACAAAAATGCAGTAAATGAAGCAGGCAAAAAGGAATACAAACATCTCAAAACTGAGATCGACAGGAAGTGCAAAATGGCTAAGCAGGGATGGCTAGAGGACAAATGTAAGGATGTAGAGGCACATATTGCTAGGGATAAGATAGATACTGCCTACAGGCAAATTAAAGACTTTTGGAGAAAAGAGGACCACTTGCCTGAATATCAAGAGCCCAGATTTAAAGCCACTTCTAAGCAAAGACGGGAAAGCAGAAAGGTGGAAGGAGTATATAGAGGGTCTATACAAGAGCGATGTTCTTGAGGACAATATTATGGTATTGGATGAGGATGTAGATGAAGATGAAATAGGAGATATGATACTGTGTGAAGAGTTTGACAGATCACTGAAAGATCTAAGTCGAAACATGGCCCCGGGAGTAGACAACATTCCATTAAAACTACTGACAGCCTTGGGAGAACCAGGCCTAACAAAACTACCATCTAGGGAGGGAGACGTATGAGACAGGCAAAATACCCTCGGACTTCAAGAAGAATATAATAATTTCAGGGAACGAAATGCTATTTACAATTTGTACAGAAAGCAGATGGCAGTTATGAGAGTCGAGGGGCATGAAAGGGAAGCAGTGGTTGGGAAGGGAGTGAAACAGGGTTATAGCCTGTCCCCGATGTTATTCAATCTGTAACTTGAGCAAGCATTAAAGGAAACAAAAGAAAAATTCGGATTTGGTATTAAAATCCATGGAGAAGAAATAAAAACTTTGAGGTTCGCCGATGACATTGTAATTCTGTCAGAGACAGCAAAGGACTTAGAAGAGCAGTTGAACGGAATGGATAGTGTCTTGAAGGGAGGATATAAGATGAACATCAACAAAAGCAAAACGAGGATAATGGAATGTAATCGTATTAAATTGGGTGAAGCTGAGGGAATTAGATTAGGAAATGAGACACTTAAAGTAGTAAATTAGTTGTGCTATTTGGAGAGCAAAATAACTGATGATGGTCTTAGTAGAGAGGATATAAAATGTAGACTGGCAATGGCAAGGAAAGCATTTCTGAAGAAGAAAAATTTGTTAACATCAAGTATAGATTTAAGTGCCAGGAAGCCGTTTCTGAAAGTATTTGTATGGAGTGTAGCCGTGTACGGAAGTGAAACGTGGACGATCAATAGTTCAGACAAGAAGGGAATCGAAGCTTTCAAAATGTGGAGCTACAGAAGAATGCTGAATATTAGATGGGTAGATCACATAACTAATGAGGAGGTATTGAATAGAATTGGAGAGAAATTTGTGGCACAACTTGACTAAAAGAAGGGATCGGTTGGTAGGGCATATTCTGAGGCATCAAGGAATCACCAATTTAGTATTGGAGGCCAGTGTGGAGGGTAAAAATCGTAGAGGGAGACCAAGAGATGATTACACTAAACAGATTCAGAAGGATGTAGGTTGCAGTAGGTACTGGGAGATGAAGCAGCTTGCAGAAGATAGAGTAGCATGGAGAGCTGCATGAAACCAGTCTTTGAACTGAAGACCACAACAGCAATAGCTCATTTTACATGGGGGGACCCACACTTGCAAGTGCTGTAACTGCCTTAATCACTGCTAGTTTGCAGGTCTCAAAGTTCAGCTCTTGTCATCCACTCATATTTGTATATGTATGTTGGAAGGTTTGGTAGGTACACATAACTTTTTAAGCAGTGACAAGATTTGTATAGACTTTCTCTGTAATAAAAAATTTAATTTAATCGACTATTAGTTTTACCTCAAAAGCGTAATCTGTATCACATCCGGTGGCGGGGGGTACCTTCATAGTCTCGGATAAGAAACAGGTAATTTTTTGTTTTCTCCAAAAAAATTCCTGCCCCAAGATACAGGCCTCCAAAGATGACACTGCGACACTGCAAACACCATTTTGAAGATGTGAATTTTGGAAAATATTTTAAAATGCTGTATCTCTGGAACAGTTCTATATATATATTTTTAAAGATAATTGCCTTATGATTACAAAGAAATCCTCCATTTGGACTTATCTGTCAAAGTTCTTTATAATTTCTGTTTTTTTTCCAAAAATGCCAGTCCATAAAAATTTTTAGTTTTTTTTTTCTGTTGATTAGTAGCATAGTTCTACATTCCCTGAAAAGGAAAGCTTCCACTTTGACAAGTTTTATTTAATTTTTTTTTTTTTTTTTCAAGGGTAAGGTATGTCTTCACTGAAGTTGTTTTTTACTAATTTCTTTGTTACAATGTTTATTTCTATTGTATTTCTTGCAGTTATTTCTCATCACCTTCTTTGTTGCAGTTACTTCTTTTCACTTTCATTGTTGCGGATATTTCTTACACTTTGTTATAGTTTCTTGTCAGTTTCTTTGTTGCGATTGTTCATTACAGGTTTCTGTATTGTAGTTGTTCAGTGCTAATTTGTTTACTGAAGAACTTTGTAAGAAATCTGAGACCATCCAGTGAGTTCTGTGTTTTCATGAGGAATTTGCCAATTGGTACAGTTACAGTGTGTTTTGTGAAAAGGACTGTGTGAAATGTCTTCTGACTGGGGCCACAGGAAAGTGAAGTCTGCTGACTATTTGCGTATCCGTAGGGGGGGAAAAAAAAAAAAAAAAAAAAAAAAAAAAAAAAAAAAAAAAAAAAAAACACCAGTGATGACTTTTTGTGTTCTAAATGTTTTGACAGAATAACAGCAGATTTTGCTTCAATACAGGAAGAGTTAAATACCCTGAATCAGTTAACCGCTGAGGTAGGGGTTAGTCCTGTTATGAAACCACGGTCAGTGAAATCGAGTCAGAAGCTCTATGGGCAATGCCGAATTCCACCCATCTGCTTTGACCCATGATGTCATCAATATGGCGGAAGTGACTATTCTAAGTGTCTCCGATATGGCGCCTGTAGTGTCACTACATACACACGACAACAAACATGACAATACGTATAAATAAGACAATTACGTCTCCCTCCTAAAATAAAATCAAACTAATGGGCCAACTGTGGGAAATTAGTGATTTTAGGGGGGGGGGGGGGAAATTATCTACAGGAATCAGACACTTCCCTTGATCTATATAGGTCAACCGCAGCTGACGATACCAAAACACCCAACATCTATAGTTAAAACTACGGAAACTGGAATTAGACATTTTCCTTGACCACAGCTGACAGTACCATAACACCAATACCTACATATAAAACTACGAAAATTAGAATCGGTCATTTCCCTTGACCTAACAACACCTACAACTGTGAAAAATGAAGCGAAAACCACAACACCTCAAAAATTCAAAACTAAATTAAAATACATGCAATGCACAATAAATCCACAGAACATTACAACTCGGGAAAAATAGACACAAAAAAATTATTTGCCACCAAAAAAATTCACCGCTGCAAAGTATGTCGGTCACCCTGAAGAGAGAGAGAGAGAGAGACACACACACACACACACACACACACACACACACACACGGGGCGCCGTCAAAAACAACAAGATGACATCAACAAACACAACTAACTCATAAACTTCGCGCCTTAATGACGTCACATGCCACAACACCTTTATGTCATGTCATTCACAAATAACAATTCAGCTGTTGAATATTGTGCATCCTACAGTGGAAAGGTGCAAGTTTTAACTATTATTCCAGAGACATTTTCAAAGAAAACAATTTTGAACCACGTTCCATCAGTATCAAAGTACATGTTAGACAAATCCAGAAATATGAGGTCTGTAAAAGGAGTCTTTGGAAGCCCAGACCCCTATTATGGCCATCCTGTAGAAGCAAATCAAGTTCAAATAGTGCAGTTATTTTATCTGGAAGATAAATGGGACTTTTCTCACCAGAGTGCCAACAAAAAAGATGGTATACCAGTAACCTTTGAAGGTCAAAAAGTTGTGAAAGTGAAGAGGTACATGACTCACAGTATTCAAGAAATTTTTGCAATTTATAAGAGCAACTATACAACTTCACACATTGAAAGATCAAATTTTATGCACTATGACCTAAGTGGGTAGTTCCACACTAACCTAGAGATGTCTGTTTATGTGTCTACTGCACGAATTTTGAACTTTGTGTGGTAACTTTGAGAACTTACTGGAGCATGTGCCATATGACCCCTTGGTTGGGCGTGTGAAGTCATTAGTAGTCTGTGACGTAAAGGGAGAGGCCTGTTTTTTCAAGAATGTGGTGGCTGCCCTGGAAAGGAAGGACTGTCTTTACAGACACTTGGCCTGGGAAATGTAGACGATAACTCTGCGGAAATTACGTATGCAACCTGGGAGGAAAATAAACTAATTAAGAAAACTGTTGCCTTCGACAGTTTCATTGATGAACTTGGTCAGTGAAAGCGGTAACATACGAGCATCTGAAGAAATTGTAAGAACAACACATTGCAGAAGTGAAAGAGTGTGTACAGGCTGAAGAACTATGTTTAGTGCTTCACTGTGAGTCTGCTGAGAACTGGTCTGTAGTTTTCCCACAAGAAGTACAAGGGTATCATTAGAGTAATGACCAGGTTTCAATTTTTACTGGAGTGACATATTTTCAAAACAAGACCATAAGTGTTGCAGTTATAAGTGATGGGTACACGACATGCCTTAGCACATGCTTTGCTAGCGATGCACAAAATTCTTCAACTGCAAACAGGGGCAGAGAAAATCATCATTATTTCTCATGGTGCTCCTAGTCATTTAAAAATCATTACCAGCTGTTTGAATTGAGTAAGTCGCTTGTGCCAACTGACTGAGTATACAGTGCTACTGCTCACAGGAAGGGGTGTTGTTGTGTTGGATTAGGAGGCCTGTTGAAGCACCATGCTACAAAACATAAAACTTCCTGACCAAATACAACTGTGATTCAGAATGCTTAGGATCTTAAGAGAGTCGTGAAATCTTACACGTCCACAGCCCTCATTCTTGTGTCCAAAGAGTAATAGAAGAATTCCGTGAGCAGAAAAAGAAGAATGATCCAAACAAACACCTCCTGTGAAAGGAATTCAGAAGACACAATTTTGGACTCGGTGATGGGTGAACTCAAATTGCAAGCCCTTTAAAGAGTAAGAAAGAAGAAATTTCGTTCGTTCGGCCAACACCTCAGAAACAGCAGGATAATATTTAGATTCACAACCTGAGAAGGAGGATGTTTGTGGCGTGTGTGTATGACTGTGACTTATGGGTTGCAGAGATTATTGACATCAGTTACGAGTTAAACGAAACTGTAGTGAACTTTATGTTACCACATGGATCAGCTGCTGAATATAGGTTTCCAGCTGAAGGACAGCAACAATGCCATCAGTGCTCACTTCCTGTTCACAATGTTTTGGAGATTGTAAGTGCTCCGGTTCCTATTGGTTCACCAAGCGAGGTGGCGCAGTGGTTAGCACACTGGACTCGCATTTGGGAGGACGACGGTTCAATCCCGTCTCCGGCCATCCTGATTTAGGTTTTCCGTGATTTCCCTAAATCGCTTCAGGCAAATGCCGGGATAGTTCCTTTGAAAGGGCACGGCCGATTTCCTTCCTCGTCCTTCCCTCACCCGAGCTTGCACTCCGTCTCTAATGACCTCGTTGTCGACGGGACGTTAAACACTAATATCCTCCTCCCTCCTATTGGTTCAACAGGAAGGCATCGCTCTACATCAAGGTAAGGTACTGAAGCAGTGGAACACATTTTTAGTTCATTGACTGGCTGATTTCAGTACAAAACAAGAGCGCACAGAAGTTGCATAAATTGAAACCTTTAAATCTTTGGACCTTTCACGTACATTTTGGAACCATTTAAAATGCTTGAAAAATGAGTCTCTTACTCATCTTTCAAAACTAAAATTATGGTAAATAAGGCTAGGTTTTGATTTTTATGAGCCTGTTATGTGATAATGTGGTAATAAAAAAAGGTTTTATGCATGGCAGAAATTTCAATTGTTTATAAAACTTGTTCAACCAAAAAGTGGAAGCTGTCCTTTTCAGGGAATGTAGAACTATATGGTACTAATCAACAGAAAAAAATCAAAATTTTATGGATTGGCATTTTTGAAAAAAAAAAAAAAATTTTCCATAAATTATAAAAAGTTGGTTCAGAATGCTACAGTAAAAGAACTTTGACAGATAAGCCCAAATGGAGTATTTCTTTGTAATCATAAAGCAATTATCTTTAAAAAATATATCTAAAACTGTTCCAGAGATACAGCATTATAAATTTTTTTCCAAAATTCGCATCTTCAAAATGGTGTTCGCAGTGTCATTTTTGGAGGGCTGTATTTTGTAGCAGAAATTTTTTTGGAGAAAACAAAAAAATACGTGTACCTTACTTAGCCCTTCATTTTAACATACGCTAAATTCAATAACATCCGAGACTATGAAGGTAAGATTTTTTCCTAGCCTGCCTGAATTGATATGGATTATGCTCAAAAGACTCTTCCATAAGGTACATAGGATTGGAAGTAACCAAAGTAAGCCATTATAGCACTGTCTGAGGAGCTTACTTTTGAAATGATTCTCAGAGCAAAAAATGCTGAACTGAGTCTGTGGGACAGTTTTATCATATTGTCTTTCCACTTTGATTTATTTGAAGCCCAGAAAGCTTATATCATGTAACCACAGTGATATGACGCTGATATTAATTACATTTTTACACATTATATTTATAAACAACAGCAGACTTTTTGATACTGACAGCAATAACCTAAGAAGCTGAATAGATTAAAGTATGCAGGAAAGTTCAGCATGCATATTATGTGACATAGAATAGTGACTACAGTAACATGAGTAACAAGAGATTCAGTGTCTATTCTAATATACTAAAATTAGAAAATATATGGCAGTATCTCCTTCAGGTATTCATCAACACAATAAAAAGCATGTTTAATTAGTAAATCCTTACCTTTCTTCCTGATGGTATTGCTTTTATTTCTAATTGATAGAGGTATTTTGTATACTATCAATTCCAGTGTGTGCCTTAAGATGACACTTGGGATTGCTTTCACCATCATCTTAGACCTTGTGATACTGGTCAACATATTTTGTTCCTGTATAATTTTATATCTTTATTGATCCTCTCAATCATTTGTTGTATAAAATGTGCAGTGTCGTATAGACAAGTAAATAATAGCCGCATTAACAACTATAAATAATAATGTCGTGTGACGAGGGCCTCCCGTCGGGTAGACTGCTTGCCTGGTGCAAGTCTTTCGATTTGACGCCACTTCGGCAACTTGCACGTCAATGGGGATGAAATGATGATGATTAGGACAACACAACACCCAGTCCCTGAGCGGAGAAAATCTCCGACCCAGCCGGGAATCGAACCCGGGCCCCCTTTTTTTTACAGGTGTGACAGTCTGTCGCGCTGACCACTCAGCTACTAGGGGCGGACACATTAACAACTGAGCAATATCTTCTTCTTCGCTTCAAGGTATAGGAAAAATGCCTACTTTTGACATCATCTGGAGATTTGTTCCCATCTTTCCCAAAGTTACAAAATCCCTAAGGTCTGTACTCCTGTGTCACCTTAAAAAAATCTTCCCTACCCATTATGTTGGTATGATCTTTCCATCCTTCCTATTTTCTCCTAGTTTTTCTCCAATTTTAATTACTTTTGTTCTGTTTGTACCTTACAATTATTTATCTTATCCAATATAAAGCGTCTTCTGCCATTTATTAGAAACCTTATTTCTGGGCTTAGGATATTTGTAAGTTTCTTAAAACTAGGAGTAGGTTGTATTTTTGTGCGTTACTACTTCTCTTTAAATCAGTATTCTATTTCTTCTGTTGGGGTGTATACTGTTCTACTCCTTCAGTGGTTTTCCTGTCTATTCTCAGTCTTTCATTTATTGGTTCAAAATTCCAATGACTTTTCCTTATCAGTTTTGAAATTACAAATCCTGTTCTTCTCACTATGCCATTATACAGCATAAAATATTGAGACATAATCATCTGTGTGTTCTTTCCATGCCCAACTCACTTCTTGTAGTGGCACAATATTATACTTAAATTTCACAGCCTTTTCCCTTCTTTCATTTTTGCAGACATTAACATAGTTTGTATGTTCCCAGCTTCTTCTGCCAAGTCTTTAGTCCTCTTTTGCCACCAAAGTCTTGTTCTGGGTGTGCCAGTCATTATTCAAGGCGTTTGCTGTAGGTATGTAATACACAATATAACCTTCTTACAGTGTCCTGTTATTGACCCATAGCCAGACCTTGTCCTGGGGGAGACCAAGATTTTTTGTTGCAGGTTTACTTACTTAGGAAGGTTGACTTCTTTACTCACTTTGAGGCTTCCCTACCCTACACTATGAGACATTCTCCGTCTGACTCCTCTGCCAAAGTCTGTCCAACTTGTGTGGCCATGCTGGTGGCTGTGCTATTGCCAGATCTGAAGTGATATTTATTTTGGATTACTATCACTTTGAATTTTGGAACTTATATTCTATGTTATATCTTTTACAAGCTGTTGTAATTTGTACATGGACTATTGGAATTAGTTTTCTATTTTATGAGTAATAAGAATAATATTGTTATTATTAATAACGTGTATAAATTAATAATGTGTATAAATTAATGTTTACTACTGTACTTTTTATTTATTTTTATTTGGTATGCGTATTCCATAGATCCGTACATGCGAGTGATTCGCCTGGATGTGGAATGTGTCAATACAATTGTACAAATACAATTAATGCTACAGAATAGTAATATAATACAATGATATAGGTATTATAAGTATCACTTTTTCTCATTTACAAGCTGTCATTAAACTAGTATAGAAATTCTCAATATAACATTATAACTATAACATTAACACTATGATATTAACATAATATTGTATCATCCATCTAATAACTAAGAGACTAAATACATCTATTATTAAGGGAGGGCATTACTTCTGGAAAATAATTCATCTAACGAGTACAGTGGATGGTCGAGCAGGTATTTTTTTAACATACCTTTGAACAGCGTTTCATTTTCTATTGTACATTTAATATAATTAGGCAATGCATTAAAAGTCTTTATAGCAGCATACTTTACTCCCTTCTGTACAAGTGTTAAATTTTTTAGTTCAACATGTAGATCATCTTTACCTCTAGTATTGTAGTTATGATATGAACAATTTGTTTCATGCTGAGCATAGTCTTTATTAACTACATTCATCAGAGAGTATATGTACTGACATGTTGTGGTCAGAATACCTAACTGTCTAAAAAGTTTTCTACATGAGGTCCGTGGAGGAACCCCACACATGATTCTGACTGCTCTCTTCTGAGCAGTTAAGATTTTTTTTGAGGCTGGTGAATTACCCCAGAATATTATTCCGTAACTCATTAATGAGTGAAAGTACCCAAAGTAAGACGATTTTAAAATGTTGATGTCCCCAAAATGAGTAATTATTCTTAGAGCAAAAGTTGCTGATGAAAGCCTTTTTAAAGTAAGGGACACATGCTGTTCCCAGTTGAGCCTACTGTCAATGTGAACCCCCAGGAATTTAGTGGATTGCACCTGTTCTAGTTCCTGGTTGTTATGAGCAATTACTATATTTTCTAGAGTTTTATTTTTTGTGTGGAACTGTATAAAATTAGTTTTTTTAATATTAACTGAAAGAGAATTAATTGAAAACCAAGCTGTAACTTCTCTGAGTATATCGTTAACATCAGTCTCCAGATCAGCAGTAGACTTACCATCTACGACAATGCTTGTATCATCAGCAAACATTGTGAATTCACAATTTTTGCTAATGGACAGGGGTAAATCATTAAAATATATTAAAAACAGCAAGGGTCCAAGGACAGATCCCTGGGGAACTCCATGCTGAATTTTGCCCCATTCAGAATCCACTAGATTAGGAGATCCTTTGTTGCAGCCATTTAGAACCACCTTTTGTTTCCTGTCTTCAAGATATGATTTTAGCCAGTTACCTATAGGCCCTTTGATTCCGTAATGATAGGCCTTCTCCAAGAGTATCTTGTGGTTTACACAATCAAAGGCCTTGGAAATGTCACAGAAGACACCAACTGGTGACTTCTTGCTATTAATAGACTCCAAGACATCATTTGTGAGTGAATATATGGCACGCTCTGTGGAAACCCCTTTTTGAAAACCAAACTGTCTATGGTTAATAATATTAAGTTTATCAAGATGTGCCATAATCCTGTTATACACTGTTTTTTCAAGAACCTTTGAAAATGTTGTTAAGAGAGAGACAGGACGATAATTTTTTACATCTGTAGCATTGCCAGACTTGGAAAAGAGGTCTCACAATGGCATATTTCATTCTCTCTGGAACCTTCACTTAATTTTACTCGAGGGTGTACCTCTTTCTTCTGTTTACCTTTTAGCCTATGTAAATATTAGAAAAAGTGAATGCTGTACAAGGTAATTAGTTATATCAGCAAACATAATAAATTTTTGAAAATATAATGTAGTTGCCTAGATATAAAAATTTACTCACCAAGCAGCAGTGTGATGATAAACATATAAAGGTGTTACAGTTTGTAAGCTTTTGGAACTGGTGGCTCCTTTTTCTGGTAGAAGTATTGAAGGAGAAGGAAGAGGGGTGAAGGAAAAGGACTGGTGGGATAGAGTTCAGAAAAGTTGCCAAAACCTCAGGTCAGGGGAGACTTACTGGGCGGGATCAGAAGGAAAGTCTTTCCTTTTCATCCTGTGCTGTAAGTCTCTCCTGACCTGGGTTTCTAGGTGACTTTTCCAAACTCTACCCCTTTTCCTAAACCTCACCAGTCCTTTTCCTTCACTCCTCTTCCTTCCCATTCAATGCTTCTGACAGCTGTAGGTACCATTAGTTCTGAAAGCTTGCAGACTTTAATACTTTTGTATCTTCTTCTTCTTCTTCTTCTTCTTCTTGCATTACGGCTGTCTGTTTCTCCTGTCGTCTCCTCTGGTGACACTCTAACCTTTTCCTGTATTCTTCTGTCATTGATCTCTGGCATATTGGTTGGTGTATATTTGTTCCTCCAATTTTCCTTTCCTTTGACCTTGATCCCCAATTCCAACCAGTCCTTCCGAAATTCAACAACCCACTTGGTTCCTGTCTTTCCCCTTGTCCTCCCCGTTGTTTCCCACACTGTCTTCGTCATTCTGTCCATACTCATCCTAACTACATGTCCAGCAAACCTTGCCCTTTTGAGTCTGATTTCCCTGGATATTTTTCTCATGTTCTGGTACCATTCTTCCCCAGGTCTTCGCATCCACCTCTTTTGGGACCTAGTATTTTTCTCAGTATTTTCTCTCTTCTTTCTCTAGTTGTTCTGCCCCATTTTTTCCTAGTGCAATTGTCTCAGCAGCATATGATACTG
Organism: Schistocerca nitens; assembly: GCF_023898315.1. Classification (NCBI taxonomy): domain Eukaryota; kingdom Metazoa; phylum Arthropoda; class Insecta; order Orthoptera; family Acrididae; genus Schistocerca; species Schistocerca nitens. The sequence continues at coordinate 328,442,850 of NC_064615.1, read as the reverse complement.
CATTCCTCACCGTTGCCTTGTAGTGGCTTATCTTTGCCTCTGTGGATATATTCTTTTTATTGTATATCTCTTTTGTCATGCAGAAGGCTGACCTCATCTTATTTATCCTCTCTGTTATTCCCTCCTTGCTCCTGTTCCTTCCTGTTATAAATTCTCCCAGGTATTTAAATCTGTCCACCATTTGCACAGTGCCTTCCGGTGTTTCCCAGTCTGCAGTGGTATTTAATGTCTTTGTCTTGTCATAGGCGATCTTCAGTCCCACCTTTCTGGCTACCTTACTTAAGATGTCAAGTTGTGTCTTTGCATCTTCTTCCGTCTCACTTACTATTGCTATGTCGTCTGCAAAGGTTAGACAGTCAAATTGAGTCCTGTTGTCATTTTTGTCCCCCACATGGGTCTTTGGTATTCCCATTTCCTTGTTTGTATGTATGCAGTAAGAGAAATTCTTCTACAGAATAGGAGGAGTTGTCAAGGAGAAACTCTTTTAAAATTTTCAGATTTTTACTTTTCTGTCTCTCACACATTCTGTATTACTGGTAAGTGATCAAAAATTTTTGTTGCAGCATTGTGCACCCCCTTTTTGTGCTAAAGGCAACGTTAATGAGGAGTAATGAATGTCATTTTCTCTTCTGTGTTGTAATTGTGTGCATCATTGATCCTTTTGAAATGCAGTGGATTATTTACAACAAACTTCGCAAGGGAATAAATATACTGTGAAACAGTAGTCAAAATGCCAAACCCATTAAATAGATGTCTAGAAGATGATCATAGGTGAACACCACATAGTCTACTACTCTTATAGCATGTTTCTGAGCAATGAAGACTTTATTTCTTAAAGATGAGTTACCTCAGAACATTATTCCAGTATATATTTCCATTTTGAATGAAAATACGCAAAATGTGTCAGCATACTGATTTGTCCCTCCCCAAGATTTTTAGTGATTCTAAGTGCAAATGTGACTGAACTAATATGTTTTAGGAGTACAAATCTCATCATATGGACACCTTAACATTTTGAAGTTTCTAGCCTATTTATTATTTCCTCACCATGTGTTACACTTATCATTGGTGTAGTACTGCTAGATGTGCAGAATTTTTGATACTGAGAGTGAAACCATTCACAAAAAAACCAGTTAATGATACTTTCAGGAACATAGTTTACAGTTTCTCCTGTTTTTGTATGTATGCTTGGATTAATTATAGTATCGTCTGCAAAAAGAACTAATTCTACATGGAGGATCATTTACATAGATGAGGAACAGTTCAGTTTTATTCATTGATATGATGTGTGAACAAATATACATGTAAGTGCGCTGTTGTATGCCATTATGGGAATCAATATAATCATTTGTAGACTTTCTGTGTATAAAGGCGAAGTTATGAAAACAGTAACTTTATCTTTGTTGTCTGTTGAAAATGTTCATAAATGAAACCACATTTCTTCAAAATGTCCATGACTAACTGCTACAGTAAAATAAGACACAGGAGAAAATTTCAAAATATACGATTACGTATGTGAGTTGCAGGTAACATATTAGGCCTAGTACAGGGTGATTATAATTAAACTTTCAGATACTGTAGAAAGGACACCATTGGTCAGAATGATGTCAAATTGCAACGGAATACTATCAGAGAAGGGGAAAAACTTACGGCAGAACAAAAAAAAAACTGTGTGAAAATTGATCAATAGATGGCACTGCATGTCTCAAGAGTACGTAAACGAAAACACCTGTCATGTGCACGACCCATTGAAGCCAGTATAAACATGCCGGGTATATGGCTTTTCCACCTTTCGCGTCTGCAACGCTCGCCATAACTGTCTCAATGCAGGATCGCGTTTCGCTTGTAAAGCTGTATTACAAGAATGATGACAGTGCTCCCGTCGCTCTGCAGAAGTTCCGGACACTGAAGAGTTTGAAAAAAGGCATTGGTCTGACGACTGCCGTGGGTCTGGAGAAAATGATTTGGAAATTCAAAAAGATGGGTTATTTTGGTGTGCAACGTGGTAGAGGGGGGAAATGAGTTGATTCGATGTCAGTGGAATCAGTGGCCACAGTAATGCAGGAGGACATGAGTGGTGGTGTGCAAACGTGTAGTGCACGGAGAATTGCCCGAACATTGGACAAACCCGTGAGCACAGTGGGTAAAATTCTATGAAACATCCTTCTTTGCTATCCATTCAAACTTACCAATGTGCACGAGTTGCTTCCTGTTGAGCTGCCAGCAAGAGAGACCTTTGCTTTAGAATTTCTTGCTCATAGGGAAGTGGACAGTGATTGGCCGTGGAAGATTTTGTGGACAGATGTCAGAATTGTCAAATATGGGCAATGGAAAATCCATGCACAATTCAACCAGTACTACTACATCCCGAAAAGGTCACTGTGTGGTGTGGGTTTACGGCATCATTTATCATAGGGCCATATTTTTGCTAAGAGACCGGTACTTCTGGTCCTGTTACCTGTACTGGTAAGTGCAATCACATCATTTCAGCTCTCCAACAGCATGGATGTGTTGGTGGGACCATTTTTATGCAAGATGGCACACCTCCGCACATTGCAAATACAGTTAAGCAGCTGCTGAAGCGCCATTTCGGAAAGGCTAGAATTATCAGCCGCCATTCCCCTACACCCTGGCTGTCCCGATCACCTGATCTTGATCCATGTGACTTCTGGTGATGAGGCTATCTGAAAGATGTGTTCAGTGTTCTGATTGCAAACTTAGTTGCATTGAAGGCACGTATTGCGCAGCATATTCTGAATGTGGCCTTGGAAACACTTCGATCAATTGTGGAACATGCTGTTTCTCAATTTCAACTTGTTGCAGAAAATGTTGGACAGCATATTGAACATGTTTTGTGCCAGTCACATGGAAATTAATAATCTGATTTGATTTTGATTGATGCTTTTTATACGGTTTTTGGCCTCTAGACAATTAAAAACCAATGTGATTGATGCTTTTTATGCTGTTTTCGGCCTCAGAACAATTAAAAACCAGTTTTTCTCATTTGATGAGATATGACCTTGTTGTGATGGATGGGCTTACGTAACTAACAGTATCACACCTGTATACCCATGCACACTGAGTAGTACAGTATGTTTAATGTCAAACGTACACCTAAGTCATTGTTGTATGATTCATTTGTCATTTTTAAGTGATCACTATTAAATTATGATGCTGTCAGCGCCACCTATTCCTACATTTTGTAACTAGGCCTATTTATTTTTCTTCTGCCATATGTTTTCCCCCTTCTCCAATAATATTCCATTGCAATTTGATGTCATTCTTACCAGTGGTGTTATTTCTACAGTGGTTTGAATGTTTAATTTTAATTATAATCACCCAGTATATTAAACATGAATGTTCAGCAGATGTCATCGTCTGATATAATCGAAACTGTAACACTTTTCACTCCATGGCTACACTATATTTGAAGCTTTGAAATGGGCTATGAAATGAAGATGTATACAGACATTTAATGCTTAGTTTGTTTCAAAAGGAATAGTAGAATTCTTTTGTAAGTAGATATAATCTGATGAGCAATATCATCAAGTGAAGCAATAGAAAAATATGGATGTTAATATCAAAGCTGTGTGGTTTGAATTCTATACTGGTAGTAATTGATGAAACTACAGTCATCTAATTCCTTATGGCTGACATCCATTTTCAGCAGATACATATTTTTAATGTTGTCAATATTGACTGATTGCCAAGTGCAAATAAATATCCTTCTCTTATTGCACTTTTCTCATTCTTACTGAAGAGTGATAAAATGAATGTAGCTGTGATAGTTATGTGGACTACATTAGTATATTCATGGCTAGTTTTTTCCTCATTGATCTCGTCCTTTATTGGTAAGATTGGCTATGCAAATAGTGGTGTAGCCTACATTTACATTTGTTATCTGTAAGTTTTTATTTTGTAAAATAAAACTTTCATAATATTGGTTTACTGTTTTGTGCCAGGGGAACGTGGATATCAACTCCAGTGACTGTCTTGTCTACAAGATACGAAATGGTATGTTTTATGTTTATAACTGATTCATATGCTTTTTAAGACAAAAATTGTGTAAAATTGCATGTTCAGTTGCTGATTATTATGTCAATGTCGTATAGTACCTCTCCCAGTGGATATTAAAGGCTGTTAAAAGAAATGTGGTAGTGTCACAAATTGCGATAAATATCTTAGCATAGTTTTTAATCCTCTCTGTGAGGGATGTGATAAACATGATTACATGTTTTGTGTTATGAAAAATGCAGACAGCAATAAATATGAACTGCAACAATGCCTCCTACCATCTTCCTTCCCACCGTGGGTGGAATTGGGATGGAGGTGAAATGTACTTCTGTGAGACATTTTTATACAAGTGAACTTGTGTATGTTTTTTGAAGTTAGTGAGGTAGTTACTTTCATGTTCCATGGATGATTTTGCATGATAAATCATCGTGATATGGAACGAGTCATTTTACATTCATATTGCAAATTAATTTGTATGTCTGATTGTACTCTAAACATCACCATATAATTACTTTTTTTCCCCTGAAATGAAAACAAGATATACAAATTGAGTTAGCAATTCCTTCCTACCACCTTTTACACATTACAAACATAGAAATTCTTCTACGGAATAGAAGGAGTTCTCAAGGAGAAACTTTTTCAATTTTATCGTGCTGCCTGTTAGACATTTTATGTTACTGGGTAAGTGGTCAATAATTTTTGTTGCAGCATTGTGCACTCCTTTCTGTTCTAAAGACAACGTTAATGTTGAGTAATGAATGTCATTTTTTCTTCTAGTATTGTAATTATGTACCACATTGTTCCTTTTAAACTGTAGTGGATTGTTTAAAACAAACTTCTTGAAGCAATAAATATACTGTGAAGCAGTAGTCAGAATGCCCAACTCCGTAAACAGATGTCTACAAGATGTTCACTGGTGAGCACCACATATTATTCTTACAGCACATTTTTGGGCAATAAAGACCTTCTTTCTTAAAGATTGGTTACCCCAGAACATTATTCCATATGACATTACTGAATGAAAATAAGCAAAATATGTCAACTTACTGATTTCTCTCTCCCCAAAATTTGCTATGATTCTAAGTGCAAATGTGCCTGAACTAAGTTGTTTTAGGCGTTCCAAAATGTGTTTTTCCCACTTTAAATTCTCATCAATATGGACACCTAAGAATTTTGAAGTTTCCACCCTATGTTTTATTTCATCACCATGTGTTACACTTATCACTGGTGCTGTACCCCAGAGGTGCAGAACTGAATATGATGTGTCTTTGTGAAATTCAGGGTGAGACCATTTGCAGGAAACCAGTCAATGATACTTTTGAGAACTTTGTTCATCATTTCTTCCATTTCTGTATGTATACTGGAAGTGATTACAGTACTGGTGTCATCTGAAAAAAGAACTAATTCTGCTTGTGGTGCATTAGACAGTAGATCATGTACATATATGAGAAACAGTAGTGGACCTAAGCCTTGGGGAACCCCATACATGATTTCTCCCCAGTCAGAATTATGTCTCCCCCTGCGGGTTCGGGGGTAAGAATAGGCCCGCGGTATTCCTGCCTGTCGTAAGAGGCGACTAAAAGGAGTCTCAAATGTTTCGGCCTTATGTGATGGTCCCCTCTCGGGTTTGACCTCCATCTTTCTAAATTATTCCGAAGAGCGAGCCAATTGGGGAAGGGCGCCTTACGTGGTGCACTGTATCCGTCGTGCACTTAGACCTTTAGCCGGCTTTCTCGTCGTTGCAATGGTGTCCCGCTCGTTTTCGATCTCTTGGGCGATTACCACGCTGCACTCTGCGGTGTTTCTTTTATCTGCGCCGACGACTTTGGTCAGTTTTGCACCTAAGATCCAGCACGGTAGCCAGTCCGTTGTGGTGGGGCCGCCATGTACCCTCTTGGTTGTAGCCCCCTGACAACACAGGGATCGCTCTACTGATGCCTGCGCCGTTAACTCCCCACGTATGCCAAGGAGTAGATGCCTATCTCCTTGGGGCATCAGGACTCCCGGCAATGGCCGTCCTGCCAGGTGGCTATTGCTGCGGCTGGGTGGCGCCCGTGGCGAGGGCCCTTGGTCGGAGTAGGTGGCATCAGGGCGGATGACCCGCAATGAAGCGTGGTACATCGTCTCTCGCTGGTGGGCCTCCACCAGCAGTCTCTAAGCGATCGAGGTCTAACCTCAACGGGAAGAAATTTGCTTCGAGATCGTTTCCCTCCCTCGCTACTCCATGGGAGGAACGTCTTGCTACAACAGGCAGTGGAGAATATTCACCCCGGTACCTCGTGTGTACACGGGTTGATGGAGAATCGTTTATGTCGACAAAGCCCCAGTTTTTTGTGGAGCATTTAGAGGACAAGTTCGGGGAGGTGGAGGGCTTGTCCAAGATGCGCTCTGGTTCTGTGCTCATCAAAACGGCATCCTCTGCCCAGTCACGGAGGTTGCTCAATTGTGACAAGTTGGGGGATGTTTCAGTTAGCATCACGCCGCATAAGAGTCTCAACATGGTCCAGGGTATTATATTCCACAGGGATCTTCTTCTGCAGTCCGACGATGAATTACGCGCCAACCTCGAACGACGAGGTGTTCACTTCGTCCGGCGCGTCCATCGGGGTCCGAGGGATAATCAGGTAGCCACCGGTGCCTTCATCTTGGCCTTTGAGGGTGATGTTTTACCCGAAAAGGTTAAGGTGATGGTTTACCGTTGTGATGTGAAGCCATATATCCCTCCTCCGATGCGGTGTTTTAAATGCTGGAAGTTCGGGCACATGTCATCTCGGTGTACTTCCAGCATCACGTGTCGGGATTGTGGACGTCCTTCGCATCCTGATACTCCATGTGCCCCGCCTCCTATCTGTGTTAACTGCGGAGAACACCATTCCCCCTGCTCGCCGGACTGTAGGATCTTCCAGAAAGAACGGAAGATAATGGAATATAAAACCCTGGACCGCCTGACGTACTCTGAGGCTCGGCGGAAATATGAGAGACTCCATCCTGTGCCAATGAAGTCAACGTACGCCGCTGCTGCTACGACGGTTCTTCCATCTCCTGTGTCGTCCCATACGGTTGGTTCTGTGATTGGTCAGCATCCAAAACCCCCCTTGCTTGTGGGGGGCACTTCACACCCTGTTGCTCCTGCTCCATCTCCTCCAGGAGCAACACCCTCAAAACCATCGGGGACATCTGCTCCCCCTTCCCAGCCGGAGAAGCGTAAGACTTCTTCGGCTACTCTCGCCAGGAAGGGATCCCTTGGGGACCTCCCTTCGCAAGTCCCGACCAGTGGAAAAGCTGACGCCCGCAAGGGCTTGAAACAACCGCCAGTCCCTGGTCGTCGGGCCTCGCGGTCGTCGTCTGTCCCTGAGACTGACCCAGTGAAGCCCATGAAGCCTGAACCACCGAAGGCACAGCGCGACAAGCTGAAAAAGAAGAAAGTCCCCAAGACCAACGATGTTGCGGTGGCACCCATCCCACCGCTTCCTACAAGCTCTGCCTCTGACGACGAGGTGGAGATTCTTGCGTCCGCTGAGGACCTCGCTCTTGCCGGCCCCTCGGACGCAATGGATGGCATTTGCAAGGGGGCTCCATCGGAGGCAGCAGGTGACCCTGCGGCGTAATCTGCCTTCCCAGTCCCGTCACGCCTTTCCCAGCCATGGACAACACCATCCTCCAGTGGGACTGCAGCGGTTTCTTCCACCATCTAGCTGAGCTCCGCCAACTTATCAGCCTTCACCCTTTCTTTTGCATTGCTCTCCAGGAAACTTGGTTTCCAGCAATGCGAACCCCCGCCCTCCGTGGCTATCGGGGTTATTTTAAGAACCGAGCAGCTTATGAAAGGGTGTCTGGTGGCGTCTGCATATATGTTCTTCACACTCTGCACAGCGAGTCTGTCCCTCTCCAGACGCCTTTAGAGGCTGTCGCTGTACGCGTGTGGACGCCACAGGCTGTTACCGTCTGCAGTCTTTACATTCCACCGGATGGTAATGTCTCGCAGCATGTCCTGGCTGCACTGGTCGCCCAATTGCCGCCACCTTTCTTGCTATTGGGCGACTTAAACGCCCATAACCCTCTGTGGGGTGGGTCAGTGGCCACAGGTCGAGGCGCCATCATTGAGCATTTATTGTCGCAGCTCGATCTCTCGCTGTTAAATGATGGTGCCTTCACACACTTCAGTGTGGCGCATGGCACCTACTCCGCCATTGACCTTTCAATCTGTAGCCCTAGCCTCTTACCGTCTGTCCAATGGAGTGTGCATGACGACCTGTGTGGTAGTGACCACTTTCCGATCTTTCTGTCACTACCACAGCGTCCCTCTTCTGGGCGCCCTAGCAGATGGGCTATGAATAAGGCTGACTGGGACTTGTTCTCCTCCACTGCCGCTATTGAGCCACTCTCTACTGATGACATTGATGCGGTGGTTCAATCGGTCACCACCGGCATCGTTACTGCCGCCGAATCTGCCATTCCCCGTTCTTCTGGGTCCCCTCGGCGGAGGACTGTGCCTTGGTGGTCGCCTGAGATCGCTGAAGCGATTAAAGATCGCCGGCGGGCGCTCCAGCGTCACAAGCGACATCCCTCCATAGACCACCTTATCGCCTTCAAACGGCTGCGTGCGCGGGCCCGCCTCCTTATCCGCCAAGGCAAGAAGGAGTGCTGGGAGCGGTATGTGTCCTCCATTGGCCTCCATGTCACTCCATCGCAGGTCTGGGCCAAGATTCGACGCGTCTACGGGTATCGGCCACCTGTCAGCGTCCCTGCGCTCTCACTGAATGGAGCAGTTTGTACTGACTCCGACGTCATTGCACATCGCCTAGCAGAGCATTTTGCTATGAGTTCCGCTTCTGCGAATTACCCCCAGGCCTTCCGCTCCATTAAAGAGCGGATGGAACGTCGGAGCCTTTCGTTTCGCACCAACCACCCAGAATCTTACAATGCTCCATTTAGTGAGTGGGAATTTCGCAGTGCCCTAGCTGCTTGCCCTGATACCGCTCCTGGGCCAGATGGCATCCACTGTCAGATGCTGAAACACCTTTCAGTGGACTGCCAGCGGCGCCTTCTCGATCTTTACAACCGTCTTTGGGTCGAGGGGGAGTTTCCGTCGCAATGGCGGGAAGGCATTGTCATCCCCGTTTTGAAACCTGGAAAGAACCCTCTGGAGGTAGACAGCTACCGTCCCATTAGCCTCACCAACGTTCTTTGCAAGTTGCTTGAACGGATGGTGAGCCGGCGCTTGAATTGGGTACTGGAGTCTCGGGGCCTTCTGGCTCCGTCCCAGGGTGGGTTCCGTAACGGCCGCTCCGCCACCGACAATCTGGTGAGCCTGGAGTCGGCCATCTGTACTGCCTTTGCCCGCCGTCAGCACCTGGTCGCTGTCTTTTTCGACATGCGGAAGGCGTACGATACGACATGGCGTCATCACATCCTTTCTACGCTTCATGGGTGGGGTCTTCGGGGTCCTCTGCCGATTTTTATCCGCAATTTTCTGTCGTGTCGTCCCTTCCGCGTGCAAGTCGCGGCCTCGTATAGTTCCTCCCACGTTCAGGAGAACGGTGTGCCACAGGGTTCTGTTTTAAGTGTCTGTCTGTTTTTAATAGCCATTAACGGGCTTGCTGCGGCCGTGGGAAATTCTGTCTCCGCTTCCCTGTATGCTGACGACTTTTGCCTTTATTACAGCTCTACTGGCATTGCAGCTGTTGAACGTCAGCTACAGGGCGCTATCCGTAAGGCGCAGTCTTGGGCTGTAGCGCATGGGTTTTAGTTTTCGGCAGCCAAGACCCGCGTTATGCATTTCTGCCGGCGCCGTACAGTCCATCCTGAGCCGCAGCTTTATCTTGCCGACGAACTCCTTGCAGTGGTTGAGACCCACAGGTTTTTGGGGGTCGTTTTTGATGCTCGGCTGACTTGGCTGCCTCATATTCGGCAGCTCAAACAGGCGTGTTGGCGGCATCTCAATGCACTGCGATGTTTGAGCCACACCCGCTGGGGCGCCGACCGCTCTACTCTGTTACGGCTTTACCAGGCGTTAATCCAGTCCCGCCTGGATTATGGGTGCCTGGCTTATGGCTCAGCATCCCCGTCTGCGTTGCGGGTGCTGGACCCAATTCTCCACAGCGGGGTACGCCTTGCCACTGGTGCTTTCCGCACCAGCCCTGTGGACAGCTTACTAGTGGAGGCAGGTGTCCCTCCACTGCGGTACCGACGCCAACGTTTGCTGGCCGCTTATGCTGCCCATGTTCTAAGCTCGCCCGGGCATCCTAACTATCGTCTCTTGTTCCCACGATCGGTCGTCCGTCTGCCAGAACGTCGGCCCCGCTCTGGTTGTACAATAGCGGTCCGCGTCAAAGGGCTTCTGTCTGGGCTTCAGGTTTTCACTGTTCCACCTCCTTTCCGGGCTACTTTGCATACACCCCCATGGTGTGTTCCTCGCCCTTGCCTTCGGCTCGACTTGGCACAGGGCTCGAAGGACTCGGTCCCTCCAGAGGCCTTCCGCCGCCGCTTTTATTCAATCCTGGCCACGTATCAGGGCTCTGGCATTGTTTACACCGACGGTTCGATGGTTGCTGGTCGTGTTGGGTATGCGCTAACTCTAGGGGACCATTCCGAACAACGTTCCTTGCCGGATGGCTGCAGCGTTTACACTGCTGAGCTGGTCGCCATCTTTCGTGCCCTAGAGTATATCCGCTCCTGCTCAGGTGAGTCCTTCGTTATCTGTAGCGATTCCCTGAGCAGTTTCCGAGCACTCGACCAGTGTTTTCCTCGTTCCCGTCTGGTGATGGCTATCCATGAGTCCCTGCATACTCTTGCGTGTTGCGGCCGCTCTGTGGTCTTTGTCTGGACCCCCGGTCATGTCGGTATCCCGGGCAATGAACATGCTGACCGCCTGGCGAAGGAGGCCACGAGACAACCGTCTCTGGATGTTGGCCTCCCAGAGACAGATTTGCGGGCAGTCCTCTGCCGAAAAGTTTTTGCGATTTGGGACGCTGAATGGCACGATCGGATCATGCACAATAAACTCCGTGCCATTAAGGAGACGACGACTGTGTGGCGGTCATCCATGCGAGCCAACCGCAGGGACTCAGTCGTCCTTTGTCGGCTCCGCATTGGCCACTCCCGGCTGACACACAGTTATTTACTGCGCCGGGAGGACCCTCCTGTATGTCGCTGCGGGGCGTCTTTGACAGTGTCCCACATTTTGTTGGCTTGCCCCCTTTTAGCTGTGGTCAGGCAGACATTTGCGCTGCCTGATACGCTCCCTGCCCTTTTATCCGATGACCCTGTTATGGCTGGCTTAGTTTTACGTTTTATTCGGGCAGGGGGTTTTTATAGTTTAATCTGAGTGTTTTTAGCGTTGATTCTGGCTTTTAGCCTTTGATTTTAATCTGAGTTTTTAATGTGTTCTTGGTGGTTGGCTTCTCCTCTTTTTTTTCTCTATGGTCGGCCAACCACCGTCACACTCTGTGTGTTTTACTTTGTTTTGTCTGATCTCTGTCGGCGTCTTTTTCGTCCTGTGTCGTCTGACGTCTTTCCTGCTGTTTGTTTTTTATTCTCTTTGGGCGGTTTTAATTTTTTTTTTTGGAAAAAGGGACCGATGACCATCGCAGTCTGGTCCCTTTAATCCCACAAACCAACCAACCAACCAGAATTATGTCCCTGGATTCTGTTGGTTGAATTAAGTACAACTTTCTGCATTCTTTTGGTTAGATATGACATGATCCATTGGTTGGCTGTACCATCAATCCCATGCAACTTCAATTTGTCTAGGAGTATACTATGATTCACACAATCAAATACCTTGGATAGGTCACAGAAAACATCTACTGGCGGTGCTATTTTGTTGTTTAATGCTCTTGTAATATCTGGCATGTGAACATGTCAATGGCTTTATCATTAGAGCAACGCTTCTGAAACCCAAACTGTGATTTGCTGAGGATACTATTGTTGCCAAGGTGAGATACTATTCCAGCATACATCACATTCTCAAAAATTTTGGAAAATGATTTCAGCAGTGAAATAGGTCCGTAGTTACTGATTTCTCTCTTATCATCTTTCTTAAAGAGGGGTTTAACAATGGCATATTTTAGTCTCTGGAAGAATGCCTTGAGCTAGTGATGCATTACATATTTCAGACAGTAGCAGATTTATTATGTGGCAACAAATCTTTAGTGCTCTACACAGGCGCCGGCTCCATGGGGCCTGAGCGGGCCCGAGACCTGTCAAAAATCAAATAATTATTATGGTAGTAACCATGTTAACTGAAAATGAGTGGTGTGTATCATGATAGTGTTATGGTGCTGCGGGCACACTTAGAATTTGTCCCGATACATGAACCTGTGGGTAAAGTCTGGTGCCGGCAGGCCAGCACTGTGGCTGCAGCAACATCAAAAGGACTGGAGCAGAAGCATTTGGAACCCTCCGCCTCACGTCACCGTGACGCTTCAAGACATTATGACGCTGCGTCTATATAGAGCCCACCCTGCTGTCGCAGTCATTCAGTGTGTATAGTTTAGTTCAGTGCGTGCTGCAGATGTGTTTAGTGTTCCAGCTTTAGTGTCTAGTGGACTATTTTATATGACTATATGTTATTTGTTTACTTTAGTCTCTTAGTGTATTGTGAATTAAGTTCGCAATGGATAAATTTGTTACCAAAAAGGCGTTCTTGGAAGTTAATGATACTGCTTGTCAACCTCCAACAATCATTGTATCGTCAATTGTTTCGTCATCTTCAGGCGAGTACGATTCACAGCCAAAACCTGGACAATCCAATAAGGGAAGATCATTTCAGAAGTCTTGGTTGATCAAATATAAACGGCTAGAATATGGAGCATCTACCAAAAAAGTTTTTTGCAAAATCTGCAAAGAGGCAGATGCTAAAAATCTGTTGCCATTTTCTTCAGAAAAAGAAGGTGTATTTACTTCCATAGGGTTTTCTAACTGGAAAAGGCTTTGGAAAAATTCAGTCTTCATGAAAATACGTTTACACACAAAGAAGGTGTTCTGAAACTAAATTCTGTCACTAACCAAAGTGTGGCCTCTCAGTTGAATGAACAGTTAGATAGTGATATGAAGAAAGGCCATTTAGCTCTTGAGACAATTTTTGCTACTGTGCAATTTCTATATTGACAAGGACTAGCAATTAGAGGGCACAAACTCCAATTTTTTGCAATTGTTGGAACTCTGAAAGAATGACATACCTGAGTTTAAAGATTGGTTAGTGCATTCAAGGTATAAGTGGATGTCCCACAATATTCAAAATGAGATCATTGATCTACTAGGAAAGTCTGTGTTGAGAAAGGTATTGGCTTCAATCAAGAAGACTGAACATTTTTCTATTATGGTTGACGAAACAAGTGATTCTTCGATTCACAAACAAGTGTCTTTTGTATTCTTACTGTCAATCATTAATGAAGACTTTATTGGCTTACTGTCAATCATTAATGAAGACTTTATTGGCTTATATGAGACTCCCAACACTGAATCACACTCTGTTTAGTGTTGTAGAAGATGTTTTTGCTCGTCTTGATTTGTCAATGGTTGTTTCTTGTAAACTGCTCATTAAAACATTTGCCTGTAGTCATTAATGATTCTGACTGACTGCCACTGATGTGTATCCACACTGTAAGGCACTATGTCATTTATCCTGACTCGCTGTGCATCATGCTCATTAACATGTAGTTCAAGAATTTGGCGCTAAAATGAAATGTGAAGAGGTCCATGATGATTTCCATAGCACAGTGGAAGCTGATCAGACCCCTTTTCCGGAAACATTCACCTTCTATGGTTTTATATATATAGTACAGTATGTCCAAAAAAGAATGTCCCAGTTTCTATGTATATTATAACAGTTTAATTTAGACTGGTTTTTTTTACAACAAATTATAGATCAAATTGATGGTAAACAAACCTTGTTTTTCTTACAAATGTTCAGTGTGTGCACTTTTAGTCATACGGTATACATACAACCTAAAGTCCAATTCTTCCCTCAGTTTGGTTATCAAGTTCAGAGTGATGGAAGATATAACCTCATCAGTTATGTGTCTCAACTCTGGCAAATTAGTACTTAGTGGTGGAATGTAGACAAAATCTTTCAAAATAAGTCCCATGACCTGGTGTCAGGTGAATGTGGACGCCAGTGGAATAAAACTCTGTCCCATTGATCATTATTTCCAATCCAATGGTCAGGGATTTCGATGTTCAGCCACTCTTTTACAAAGAGATTCCAATGGGGAGGGGATTCACGTTGTTGCCAAATAAAGTTTTTGGGTTCACCTTCTACATGTGGAAAGAGCCACACTTGCAACACATCTAGGTAAGCCACCCCTTTTATAGTAGCTTCAGCAGGGGCGAGAGGGGTTTCAGTGGTCTGTACACTTGAATTTGAGGCTGTGCAGAAAAAATTTGATTTTGGAGAATCTGTTTGATATTGTAAAAGTTCATGAGGATGATCTGACCCCCAGGTATGAACATTATGGGTATTTACCTTCCCACTTAGATGAAAAGTTGCCTCATCATTGAACACTAGCAGTCAAGAAGGTTATCCTCCCACTGCAATGCTTCACTTCAGGACTTGCTTTCCAAACAGAATTCTAAAGACTACAATGGGAAGATGCTCTGACATTGTCGTCATCCTTCTCAGACACTTTTAGTCTTCACATGCTTTTCCCCTTACACACACATATTGACTGTATACCATCGACAAATGTTTTTGTTACTTTGGGGGGTAACAGTTAAACTTTAAACGAAACACACAGTAAACTGAAATTACAGATTCACTCTTAGCAAACTGGAGAACACAAAAAGCTGTACACTATGGAGTCACTGTTATGTGTATGGGGTACTACGAATGGGAAAACAACAAAACAATTCTCAGGCATGTGCTTATCTAAAACTTTGAGTTTCTCTTTAGTTGTGATCTTGTACCAACACCCTCCAATGCTTCCCACTGATACTACTAAAATTTAAAAGAATAACATTTTTTTTACGGACATCCTTTAATTTGTTGCTATATTGACAGTAGTGAAGAAAGCTGGTATCATGACAATAGCATTTCATTAGAAAACACACACATGTAGAAACAAAGTACTAACCTGTTGTATTTACTTCCTCTTATATCTGAATTCCTGTTTTGTTTTCAGTTCCTCACTTCGTCTTACGTTTGTCCTCCCTCTTGCATTCCTCCAGTTTCTATTTTGTCCTTTGGCGTGTCATGATGGTATTTTTCATTTTTTTGTATTCAGTATAGTCTGCAGTCCATACTCATTCTTGGCATTTAATTGCTATCTAATGAATTCATTGTCATAATAACTCTACTGTTATCATTCCACCATTATTGATTATAACATCATCAGTATTTATATTAGTCTTTAACTTTTATACAGCCTAACTGTAACTTATACAGGGCAAACAACATAAAACTTGTCCAAAAATATTTATAAAACTGATACTGAATTGATCCTTCTTAATGAACAGGAGAACAGCTACCATAAAAAATGTTGAAAAATGTGACTTCGATGCACCAACTGGTTGCTGCCACATGTCTGGATGCGGATATCTCCTACATGCTCTGTTGAGAGTATTTGGTTGTGTCATTATGTTTGAGTAAGTGAGAGGAGCAGACATGTTTAGTAATCAGTTGAATGTAACACAAAGTGGTGCTCATGATAAAACAGCACACATTCATTTTCTTGTGTTATGCAAAGCACAGTTCATAGTAAATGTGTGTGTAACTTCTTGCCCAAGAGTTCAGCACTATACCCATACACCAAAAGGGGCAAACATGTATCAGCTGTGTGGATGCCACCCATATCCAGTACAGGCACAGGTTTTCCATTCACTGAAATGTGTGTTCCCACATGCTGCAAGACTGCTGGCTGTAGGATAGCCATAGTAGTTCGTATGTTGACCTCTAAATACAGCAGGAGTTGATTAACAATTGTACCTTTAATGAACACGTGGCAGGACCATCAGATACTAGTTGTTGGAACTGTCATGAAGAACTGATAGGGCATACCAGCAAGCTTCATAACGAGGAAGGGCATACCAGCAAGCTTCATAACGAGGAAGCTGAAGTAAAATAAATTTTTGAGAAAGGGTCTTATTGTAGTGTTCAAATGGAAAAATAAACATGATGTATATTTCTTCTCTGCAAAATATCAGGTGACTACCACAGAGGTTCCCATATGTTCAAAAGGGGGTTTTATAACAACAATTAACCCAAACATTGTCATAGATTTTAACGTGAACAAGGCTGGTGTAGAATGTGTCAATCAACTTTACAGCTACTACCCATTTGCAAGCAAAACAATGAATTGACAAAAACAACTTTGCTTTCACAATTTCCTAACATCTGCTGTTGATGGTTTTATTTTGTACAAGAATGTCATGAAGCAAAATATATGTGCATAAAAAAAGTTAGCATTGATTGGTAGCAGCAAGAGGAGAAATTTGATCATTGGAATTAACACCAACCATTAGCCCAAATAGAAATTCTGGCCACCATTCTCCAGAAAAGGTGCCACCTACAGCCAACAGAATTAACATAACATGACACTGTGAAGTTTTCTGTAACAAAGGAAAGAAAGGGACTGGGAAGTGGATAAGAAAAGAAAGTAGATGGGGGACAAACACTGCAGTGTTGGACTTCATGTACCACAGTGTTTTCAAGACTTCCATTTGGAAATAAATTATATACACATCGCATGTAAACATTTTTTATCATAAAATACAGCTGGCATCTGCAAAGTAATTTTGTGTTTGTTTTTATGTCTGCTTGAAGTCTTTGTGAGCAAATGTAAAACCTTTCCTGGGAGTAACTCTTTCTGATGTGAATACATATATAAGCAAGCATATTTCCTAATCTATAAAATATGGGTTTTAAAATGATGCTAGATGTGTGCATCTCAGATGCTTGTCTGTTGTGTAATTATTCTTTAAATCTGGTAGAAAATCACCAGTACACCTATGCGATCAAAGATGAGAGATGTGTTGAATGTGTTAAGACTGGAAGTGTTTTGGCTCAACCTACAGCAAAGTCTGCAAGCAAAACTTTAGTGGCAGAATACCATGAAATGGGCTATATAGTGGAAAAGGCCCATTATGTTTATTAATAAGTGTCAGTACCATGTTAGTTTGCTCCCCATGAACGGTGGACCTTACTGCTGGTGGGGAGGCTTGTGTGCATCAGTGATACAGACAGCCATACCGTACGTGCAACCACAACAGAGGTATATGTGTTGAGAGGACAGACAAATGTGTTGTTCCTGAAGAGGGGCAGCAGCCTTTTAGCAGTTGCAGGGCAACAGTCTGGATGACTGAATGATATGGTCTTGTAACATCAACCAAAACGGCCTTGCTCTGATGCTACTGCGAACAGCTGAAACCAAGGGGAAACTACAGTCGTAATTTTTCCTGAGGGCATGCTGTATGGTTAAATGATGATAGCATCCTCGTGGGTAAAGTATTCCGGAGGTAAAATAGTCCCCTTTTTGGATCTTTGGGTGGAGGCTACTCAGGACGACGACATTATCAGGAGAAACAAAACTGCTGTTCTACGGATCAGAGTGTGGAGTGTCAGGTCCCTTAATCAGGCAGGTAGGTTAGAAAATTTAAAAAGGAAAATGGATAGTTTAAAGTTGGGCAAAGCGGAAATTAGTGGAGTTCGGTGGTAGAAGGGAGAGGACTTGTAGTCAAGTGTATATTACAAATACAAAATCAAATAGGGGTAATGCAGGAATAGGTTTAATAATGAATAAAAAAATAGGAATGTGGATAAGCTACTATGAACAGCATAGTGAATACATTTTTGTAGCCAAGATAGACATGAAGTCCACACCCATTACAGCAGTACAAGTTTATATGCCAAGTAGCTCCACAGGTGAGGAGGAGGTAGAGGAAATGTATGATGAGATAAAAGAAATCATTCAGATAGTTATGAGCACCAAAAATTTAATAGTCGTGGGGGATTGGAATTTGATTGTAGGAAAAGGAAGAGAAGGAAAAGTTGTAGGTGAAAATGGACTAGGGGAAACGAATGACAGAGGAAGCTGCCTCATAGAATTTTTTCACACAGCATAATTTAATCATAGCTAAAACTTGGTTTAACAATCATGAGAGAGAAGGTTGTATATGTGGAAGAGATCTGGAGACACTGGAAGGTTTCAGATTGATTATATTATGGTTAGACAGAGATTTATAAATCAGATTTCAAATTGTTAAGACATTTCCAGGGGCAGATGTGGACTCTGACCACAATTTATGGGTTATGAACTGCAGATTAAAACTGAATAAGCTGCAAAAAGGCAGGAATTTAAGGAGATGGGACTGAAACAATCAGAGGTTGTAAAGGGTTTCAGAGGGAGCACTAGAGAATGATTGACAAGAACAGGGGAAAGGATTACAGTAGAGGAAGAGTGAATAGCTTTGAGAGATGAAAAGGTGAAGGCAGCAGAGGATCAAGTAAGTAAAAGAACAAGGGCTAGTAGAAATCTGTGAGTAACACAAGAGATACTGAATTTAATTGATGAAAGGAGAAAATATAAAAATACAACAAATGGGGCAGATGAAAGAGAATACAAATGTCTAAAAAATGAGATCGACAAGAAGTGCAAAGTGGCTAAGCAGGAATGGCTGGAGGACAAATGTAAAAATGTAAAGGCATATGTCACTAGGGGTAAGACAGATACTGCCTAGAAGAAAATTAAAGAGACCTTTGGAGAAAAGAGATCCATCTGTATGAATATCAAGAGCTCAGATGGAAAGTCAATCCCAAGCAAAGAAGGGAAAGCAGAAAGATGAAAGGAGTATATAGTGAGTCTATGGAAGGGACATGTACTTTAGGGCAGTATTATGGAAATAGTATATGGAATGCAGTTGAATTAAATCAGGTGATACTGAGAGAATAAGATTAGGAAATGAGACACTTACAGTAGTAAATGAGTTTTGGTATTAGGGAAGCAAAATAACTGATGAAGGTCAAGGTAGGGAGACTGGCAGTGGCAGAAAAAGCATTTGCGAAAAAAAGAAATTTATTAACATTGAGTATAGGTTCAAGTGTCAGGAAGCCCTTTCTGAAACTATTTGCTAGGAGTATAGCCATGTATGGAGGTGAAATATGGATGATAAAGGTTAAATAAGAAGAGAATAGAAGCTTTTGAAATGTGGTGCTACAAAAGAATGCTGAAGATAAGATGGGTAAATATCATAACTAATGAGGAGGTACTGAATAGAATTGGGGAGAAGAGAAATCTGTGGTTCAACCTGATTAGAAGAAAGGATCGATTGGTAGGACATGTTCTGAGGCATCAAGGGATCACCAATTTAGTGCAGGAGGAAAGTTTGTGTGTGTGTGTGTGTGTGTGTGTGTGTGTGTGTGTGTGTGTGTGTGTGTGTGTGTGTGGCAGGTGGGAGGGGGGGGGGGATTGTAGAGGGAGACCAAGAGATAAATACAGTAAGCAGATTCAGAGGGATGTAGGTTGCAGTAGTTATTCGGACATTAAGAGGCTTGCACAGGATATAGTATCATGGAGAGCTGCATCAAACCAGTCTTTGGACTGAAGACCACAGCAACAACAACAATAACATCATGTAAGTGTTGTTGTAAAAAAAATTCTGGTCCAGTTTATTTTTGCTCAGCCCTTATAATTTGTTTTTACACACCTGTTGTATGTAAAATTTATGGTGTAGCACACACATCATTACTGACCCTGTGTATGTGAGTTGTGCTTGTGTAAATGTGTGCAAGTTTTGTTGTCCATGTTTGAGGAAGAACTTAGTCCAATAGCTGAATTTTATCCAGCATTCTTTTTCATTGTGCCTGCCTGGAATTCAATGGTCCCACTTTGTGGTGAGTAGCACTTATCATTTCATGTTGTTGTTAATTTAATGTTTAGACCTGTTGTTACTATGTTCTCCACACATCCTGTTAGTAAATGAGTATTCCAGTTATGCAATTTTTGTAATAACTTCAAAGCATTAGAGTGTGTGCTAAATGTAAGACCTTTTGTAGCTTGTTTCATGATGTATATAGTGATAAAATGTGAAGTATGCATGGTTAAATGTAAAAGAGGGTCTTGTGCACTAGTCTTGTCATAAAAAGTAAAGGAAGCTAGTTTTGCAAGGGTAATAATAATGACATTAATAATTATGGAGTAAAAAAATCTGAGTGAGTTTTACCACCTTTTAATTAATATCTGTTTTAATTTCTTGTTCAATTGATTTCCATTTTGTTGCTTTATATCAGGAAGCAAGCTGTGAATACACCATTAGTAAATTATTCTCAAGGAAATGGTCCTTACAGGCTTGTTGTTTACTTATGTTAACAGTTATTCTACCTGCTCTCTTCTGAAGCTTAAAACCCCTCCATATCCACAGCAGTTGTCCCGCCAGAAATCTCAGTCCCATATTGTAGTAAATTAATTTGCAGTAGGTTTGTTTAAGTGTAGGAGAAGTTGTTATGGTTGAGAGACATTTAGTCATTAAAATCTTGCAACCAATATTGTTACATATGTAGCTCATATGCCTTTTCCATGTAAGATGCTCAACCACCACAATACCTAAAATTTATGTTTATCAGCTTGTATACTTAAAAACATTGATTCAGAATTTATGTCCACTTGGGGTGGGTTATAATTTAAGAAATATTTCTTCATGATCATTGTATCATTATTAAGTGAAATTACTGACAAGGTTTTCTGTGATCAAATTCTGTTTATTGATTTGCGTTACTAACTGATCAGTACAGCCCCTGTCGGCCGCGGTGGTCTAGCGGTTCTAGGCGTGCAGTCTGGAACCGCGCGACTGCTGCAGTCGCAGGTTCGAATCCTGCCTCGGGCATGGATGTGTGTGATGTCCTTAGGTTAGTTAGGTTTAAGTAGTTCTAAGTTCTAGGGGACTGATGACCACAGATGTTAAGTCCCATAGTGCTCAGAGCCATTTGAACCATTTAGTACAGCCCCATGTAATATATGGTGCATCATCAGCTTAGTTCACTAACTTCAAGTTTGATAGCTGTGTTATATCATAAATATACACAAGAAACAAAATGGCTCGAAACTGTTTCCCCACTGCACCATGTAACTTAGAATCCTCGGTGATGATTTCAGTATTATGATCTCTTCATTTTTATAATGTAGTTTAACGTAATATTTTATACCACTAAGAAAAGAATTTAACCTATTCAGTGCTTCTCCTCTGTTACCAGAAGTCTCTAATTTCCATAAGAGTACTGAAAACCTTCAACAAATGTAGAAAAGTCCGAATGGCTTTGTTCCTTTTATTGAGTCTGTTCAACACTTCATGGAAATAAGTTGCTACTACTGTTACTGTAAAATATGTTTTTGTAATCCATGGTGCGAATTGTTTAGTATGCTAAATATACGGCAGTCTGTCGTTCATGATCAGCATGAATTTGCCCCCCCCCCCCACCCCCACAGACTGATGGACCAAAATACGATGACCAGCTGTTCAATAGTGTACTGGTTCACATTTGGAACACATCACAGCAGTGATTCTACATGACATGGATACAACAAGTTCCTGCACAGGTGACTTCATTCTCGTAAATTAAAGGCCAGTGATTTGTGACTATGAAGAGAGTGCTTGAGATTATCCCGGATGGGTTCCATCGTGTTCAGATCAGGCGAATTTGATGGCCAAGGCATCACTCTTGAGATCACTATCACATCCTTCAAACCACTGAAGCTTGATTGTAGCCTTCTGGCACAGTCAGTTATCCTCCACAGCTGTCATGGTGTCTTTGATTCCTTCCTCAGCTCACATGTAATCAAAGACAATGTCCCCCGTAGCATAATACTGTCCCAGCAGTCAGGTCCAGTGTTTGTTCTGTGTAGTCATGTGCCTAGATGACCAGGGCCAGTTTGAGAAAATTTTTCCACATAGGCGACTTATCATTTGATGACCCCCCCCCCTCCCCCCTTTTCTCTCTTTCCCTTGTACACTTTCACCCCCGTCAGTTTTTGCTACTAATAGTGACATGTTCTGAATGTAAATCCCACAGATGTGGCACCTCTAATACCTCTCTCGCGCTTGATGCCCCAAGCGGCATCTTGAGTCACTTGGACCATAAACTGGCCAGCAGATAATGCCTATTCAGACATGATCACCAACCTGCTGTAACAAGAAACATGGTTCATCAAACCAGGTGACACTTTTTCATTGATTCTTGGTCTAATCTCGATGATCCCATGCTCACTGCATTAGTAATTGACAGTGCTGTTGGGTTAATATGGGAACATGCGTGGGTTGCCTGCTGTGGAACCCCATGTTCAACAATGTGCGCTGAACAGTGTGCTCCTAAACAATTTTGCCTGTGATAGCATTGTATTCCGTTATCATATCTGCCACAGATCACTGCCTGTCCTGCTTTATAGAGTGGGAAATCCTATGAATTCCACATTCTATTCTGAGGTGTGAATATCCACCTTCTAGCCTATTTGTGGGTTCACTGTACTTCAACCACTTTCAACAGGTACTCAACACAGTAAAATTTAAACAGTCAGATAGCTTTGCTGTTTGCTAGATGTTCATTCCCAAGTACTAGGCCGTAACTATCTGCACTTTGTCAAAGTTGTTAATGTCAGTGGATGTACCCATTTGTGGTCCTATTGTTGCTAGAATGTTCTCCACTTTGCTATGTTACACTTACATAATTTCTTTTAAGTGTAAGGTGTGTACAATGCCAACAGGTGTCATTCAGTCTTGTGGTGGGCAGTGGTCATAATGTTCTGGCTCATCGGTGTGAGTCCTTCATACCTCTCTAAATTTATAGTTTTTTGAAGGAAGGTTAAGATTCTGTAGATTATCTGATTTCATTAACAATTTTAACATCGGCCTTAAGTGATTAAAACTGTAGTTTAATGTTACACAAATATTTCCTTGATTTTCAATAACATGAATTCGTGTTCCTGCTGACAGTTTTCTTTCAAGAACCTCTAAGTTTTTTATGGTCAGTTCATCATTTATAAATGCAAATGTCACTCTGTGGCACTGTTTCATGATCTTTACCAATCTCCTTGACTAGAACTCTGTTACCCAGGAGAGAGTTTTCAATAGTTTTTACCACTAATCCTTTCCTGTGTATATTTGTACCAACATGGTCACTGCAAGTCTGTGCATCAGGTGCTTTTGTTGGTGACAAGGCTATATGGATATATTTATAGCAGTAAAACATGTCAGAAAACCTAAGATAATTTTCATTGTAGCTTAAAGAATCCATGTTCATTCCTCCTATTATTATTATTATTATTATTATTATTATTATTATTATCATCCTTTTTTGTTTGTTAGTTGAGAGTTTATGCAGAAGCTCTTCTAATGGATTACTGGGAAGTTTTTAGAGTATTGCTGCTGTTTCATCTAAGTTATTTAATATGTCACATGTGAAACATTAAAAATATTCCACGTTTTACTGATGTGAAGGTTTTATACTGAATTTTTGCTTGCTACATGTTACTTTTTTGTTGTTAACTCTGTTCTCAAACTTTTTTTTTTCTTTTGAAGTTTCAGAATGTGATTCCTTCAAATTTGACGGCAACATGAATGAAAGGAGATTAGGCTCAGTACGTTTGCATCCAGTTGTAATAAACTTCTCTTCAAATCTCAATATGTCTTTCATCAATGTGAAATGGACAAGTGAGTATTTTGATGAAATGCAGTTAACATAGTAGTATTAGTGGAGTGTTGTGCGTAAATGTAGTAGTGACTGCATGGATGGCTTCAGAAATATGTCACATTTTGAGCAGTTATTCCTTTGTCCGAGTTTGACAGTAATCCACAACTGGAGTAATGCAGAGTGAATAAAATATGCTGCACTTGGAGGTCTGCATAAGGTCCCTCAACCAGGTTCAAGACAAAAGTTTGTCTAGTAAAATCGAATCAGGTGCATTTTGAAAACGTCTATGAAAACAAGAACCTGGAACCTTGTCACACTGCACAGCACATTGGAATGTACAGAAGAACATTTATCAGCCCACACTATCATACCACTCATTGTAGCTCACTGAGTAGATTGCTAGGACATCAAACCCACATCCACCGCAGAGCTGTGGTTTGAATTCTTGTCAGGATCATTTTTATTCTTTAGACGTCTGTTCACTAGTTCTCGTTGTTTGAAAGCAGATCATTTTGTCAATGACAGTGGAATCAATCAAACTGCATGCATGTGTCTACTGTTTGTGCAGTGCACGACTAAAACTGGGTTGGTCGGAACACAACTGACATGCCACCTGTGAATGTGGCTTTGAGGCATGCTTTGGAATAAACTTGTGGGCTGGAATCACGGGAGGACTGCTTTTGGTTCCCTACCTATTGCTTGACAAGTTGAATGTGCCCCTGTATCATATCTTTCTTTGCAATAATTTGCCTGACACATTAGAAAATGTTCCACTTGGTGTTCAGTGACAGTTACATTTCCAGCATGACGGTGCACTGCCACACTGTGGAACAAATGTGTGTAACTAAATGAAGTGTTTCCCGTGAAATGTGGTGGCTGTGGAGATCCAGTGTTCTTGCTTCCATGTTCCCCAAAACTTAATCTACTAGATTTTTATTTGCGGGTACACTTAAAGGAACAAGTTTATAGTACTCCACCCATGTATGGGCACAACCTAATAGATCGCATGCATACGTTTTCGGCAATGGTGGGTGCAGATGTGTTGCATAGAGTCCAGCAAAGTACAATCGAGTGAGTGGCTAAGTGTTTGAAAATGCAAGGTGGTAACTTTTGAACATCATCTGTAAAGTGAACATTGCTACTGCATGTCTGTACCAGCTGTGTGACGAGAAGCCTCAACATCAAATGTACAGAATGGAATTATTGTGCATAGTGTATTGTGCAATCTTGTGTAGCTTATGTGTGGTGTTTTTTGTACCTTATTGGATACAGATGATGATATTGTGTTCACTATTATTTTCTATTGGCTTTGTTTATGTCGTGGACAAAACAAAGTGGTTGTTTATGTGTGTAGGAAGTTTGTGTTATGCCTTAATGTTTGAATAAAGGTAACAGTAACACAAATAAATACACAAGATACTGCATTGTGTAGGTGTAAATTGGATACAGTTTGATACTTTAACTGAGGGAAAAAGAAAAGGTTGGTATGAACTTGACTTGAACATCAGCGAGTCTGCGTATCTGTTTTCCACCACATTGCCTTGCCTCACTGACCAAATGGGACAGCTCCAGCACAGCGCAGAGTTCATGATAGCTGTTCTTGGCCAAAGAATATTCATTAATACATTTGCAATATTATACAATTAAGTTCAATAAATATATTTGTATATCTACCAGAAAATTCCCTCAATACATTGCTAAATTTAGACAACAGGAAGACAAAAATTATAGCAAAATTATTACAATTAGCACTTGCGGTGTCACAGGAGTTAGGCATCTTCCCATTGATTGTAATTATAATTGTATGAATTTGAATAAGTAATATGTGTAAGTTGCTTATGATTCAATATATAGTAGTCTTGCTTAGAGCTTTGAGTGTCTGGAGGATGTGATGGTTTTCAGTCATGTTTCTTAGTCAGAAGTGAAAGAGCAAAAACTGCTTGAAGACTTGTAAGCAGAACCTTGTCTTTCACTTGCAGTGTGCTTGCTGACTGAGATATCCAGGCAAAACTAATGACCCTTCCTGACAGTTTCAGTTACACCAGTATCTCTTTCCACTTTCCAAATGCCATATAAGTTGTAGTGTATATCTTGCTAGACCAGCAATTTTCCTTACTATCTGGACCTGTATATGGAAGACCATCTGTCAAGTTTGGAAAGGATGAGATACCAGCAGTAGTGACACTGGATGGGCAGGTGTTGAGCCATCCCTGGATAACTCAGTAAGAGCGCTGCCCATGAGAGATAAGGTTGCTGGTTCAACTCCCAGTGTTACACACAGTATTAATCTGCCAGGAAGTCTCACAAGGACAAACTATTGCACTTTAATCTTTACTATCAAACCACAATGAAAAATATTGATGGTTGATATATGAAGAGTAAAAATTGAAAACATACCAGGTGGCAAATCTGACATTTGCCAGGAGAATTTGAAATCATTTTATATCAGTTTGTATGTAACTGATACTTATCCAAAAAACTGGGAGGGTATTCTGATACCACTTAATTATGCTCCTCACAGCATTACCAAAAAAAAAAAAAAAAAAAAAACCCCGACACCTTGTTCACTTTCTGCTCTTGTTTTGAATTACCACTGACCACCACTTCTACAACAACAACCTCCAAACCTCCCCCACATCCCGCCATAGCTGACAAACCTTGGCTCTCAGACCCACTACATTTACCTCAACATCAAAAACTCCCTCCCACCACCATACAGAATCCAGAACCTGAACAGACCCGAAACACAGTCATGAACCTTTTGTCCTAAAGCCTTAGCCCCCCAGAAGTATCAGGCCTTCCCAAAGGCTTCACCTTTTACCCCACTCCCAAATTCAGTCATGCAGGACTTGTTAACAGCATTTTCTCCTTCTCCCTGTCCCTACAATGGAAACACTTTTTCATCACCAACTCAACCAACCAGACTCAACCAAAGACCAATATTGAACCCTGCCTGACTCAGTTCACTCCTCTATCCAACCGTCATCCACACCCACTGCCACCAAATCAGCCCCCTCTAACTTTACATAATTTCTTAACCTCAAAGCTCACCTCATCATAATGCCCTGAATCCCTCAATATGCAATCTAACCGTACCTCTGCAGAAAGAACTGCAATCCATCACCTAAAAACTGATCCCAACCTTAAAATCCTGCCTGCCGACAAAGGCTCCACCACTGTTCTTTTGAAGTGCGAGGACTACCTGGCGGAAGGACTCCACCAGCTGTCAGATTCATCTGCCTACAAACTCTGCCACAGTGACCCCATTCCAGAAATCCAGCAGGATCTTCAGTCTCTTCTCAAATCATTAGGCCCATCCCAGGACCTCTCCCCGGAGTCTCTCTGCTCAATCCTATCACTCCCCACACTTCCACCTTCTACATGCTTCCTAAAGTTCATAGACCCAACCACCCAGAACACCTCATTGTGGCTGGTTACTGTGCCCCCACTGACAGAAACTCTGCTCTCATAGACCAACACCTTTAGCCTAATACCTGCCACTTACCCTCCTATGTAAAAGATACCAAGAATTTCCTTCCCCGAGTGTCCACAGTTCTGTTCCTTTAACACATGGTGCCCTGCTCATCACTACTAATGCCGCCTCCCCTTAAACTAACGTGCCTAATGCCCCTGGCCTTACCACTGTTTAACAGTACCTTTCCAAGCCTACAACCTCCTTCCTAATTTCCATTGCCAACTATCTCCTCGCCCACAGTTACTTCTCCATTGAAGGCATTACCTATGCAAACAAATCTGGGGTATGGCTATGGGCACGTGCATGGCAACATCCTATGCCTACTTATTCATGGGCCATCTAGAGAAATCCTCTCTAAATACCTAGAATCCCAAACCCCTCACCTGGTTCAGTTTCATTGATGACATCTTCATGATTTGGATCAAGGGTAAGGACACCCTGTCCACATTCCTCCAGAACCTCAACACCGTCTCCCCCCATTTGCTTCGCCTTGTACTACTTGATCCATTAAGCCGCCTTCCTCAAGTTGACCTCCACCTCAAAGTTGGCTATATCAATACCTTCATCCATATCAAAGCTACCAATCACCAGCAATACCTCCAGTTTGACAGCTGCCTCCCATTTATGCCAAGAAGTCCCTTCCATAAAGCCTAGCCACCTGTGCCCGTCGAATCTGTTGTGACAAGCAGGCCCTTTCAAAATGCATCGGGGCTCTCATTGGGGCCTTCACAGACCATAATTACTCTCTCAACCTTGTACAAAAGCAGACTTCCCATGCCCTATCTCTCCAGTCACCAACCAGCTCCCAAAGTCCCATTGTCTGGGTGCAAAGCCTCATCACTCAGTACCACCCAGAACTGGAGTAACAGAATCACATTCTCTGCCAGGGTTTCGACTACCTCTTGCAGTGCTCTGAAATGAGAAATGTCCTACCCACTATCCTTTCCACCCCTCCCAATGTGGTATTCCGCCGCCCTCCAAACTTATACAATATTCTCGTCCATCCCTACACAACTGCTCCTAACCCCTTGTCTTATGGCTCATATCTCTGTAATTGACCTAGATGCAAGACCTGTCCCATACATCCTCCCACCACCATATACTCCAATCTGGTCACAAGCATCATCTATCCCATCAAATGCAGGCCTACCTGTGAAACCACTGTGCTGCATTCTTTGTGGGCATGACAGCTAACAAGCTGTCTGTCTACATGAATTGCCACTGACAAACTGTGACCAAGAAACAGTTGGACCACCCCATTGCTGAGCTTGCTGCCCAACACAATGTTCTTAATTTCAGTGATTGCTTCACAGCCTGTACCATCTGGGTACTTCCCACAAACACCAGCTTTTCTGAGCTGCACAGGTGGGAACTCTCCCTGCAATATATCCTGCGTTCTCATAGTCCTCCTAACCTCAACCTTTGTTAGTCTTTGTCCTTACTCTCTAGCCCCTTCTCTGTTCCCATTCCAACACTACACAGTCCTCTATTCCACCAACGCAGCCACAGTTTTGTACCTCTCTTCTTTTCTGATAAACCTCCCTCGCTCTCCGTCTAACCTCCTGAATGCACCTAACTGCCCTACCCTCTCTTCACCTCATCCCTGTATGCTCCCTCAAGCAGCATTGTCCCCCCCCCCACCACCACCACCACCACTACCCTGCTATCCCTCCCCAGCCTCCTCCTTACCCCCACCATCCGGTTGTGTCTCTCATAATGCACTGCTGCTCGCAGTGCGGCCTCAGCAGCCAGAGTGTGCAGTCATGGGTGTGTGAGTTGTGCGTGCATGCGTACACGCGCGCGCGCGCGTATGTGTGTGTGTGTGTGTGTGTGTGTTTCCTGTCTCCTACAAAGGACCTGTTGGCCAAAAGCTCATTTTCTGACAGTCTTTTTGTTGTGCCTATCTGCAACTCAGCATCTCCACTATATGCTGAGTAGCAACTATCCTTTTCATAATATTGTTACATTCCATCCTGGATTTTGCATTGTTGAAATTATAAAATAAGTACTTTAATAAGAACATTCTAAATGCCGTACCAGGAAACTGAATGTCACTATGTGCCAATCAGAGGGGTTTTACAAGTTGATTAGTGCAAAGAGGGGAACAGCAACAAGTTACTGTTAAGAATGCTATTTATGTACACAAATAGTGCTGTTACCAGTTTTGGACAACAAGTTCATTTATATTACATTTGAAGTTGTTTACATTAGTTGTTGGCTTTTTTTCTCAAAATGAATGTAAACATCAAATGCAACATAAATGTAACATGAACAGCTCCCTGA
This sequence comes from Schistocerca nitens, assembly GCF_023898315.1. Taxonomy (NCBI): domain Eukaryota; kingdom Metazoa; phylum Arthropoda; class Insecta; order Orthoptera; family Acrididae; genus Schistocerca; species Schistocerca nitens. Next base: position 328,413,463 of record NC_064615.1, on the reverse strand, counting down.
AGATGAATCTGTCGATTCAAAACCATTAATGACACTGTTTGTGTAAATAAACAGCACTATGAACAGGGGGCGGTCCTATTTTGTTCTTTGCGTAAATCAACTTGTGTTTTGTACACAGCAACGATCTCAAGAACATGTTTTCAATAAAATAGCAGGAAGAAAGTTATTGTTCCATTGTGCCATTAATACTGAGGCACCATATATTATTTATGTTAATACCAGTACAGAAATAAGCATTGAGCTTTTAAATGGTAGAATTGTAGACAACAAAAGTCACTTCTCTTATCTTTTAAATTTTGGAACTCAAAGGGAAGCACAGCTTGGCACAGATCACATACACCATTTACTTACTTTGGTATCTGGATCAAATCTAGGGACATGCAGCAGTATACTGAGAACACAACAGCACTGAAAATGCATTTTGGGAAGAAATGGCAGTCAGGACATTTTCCATTGCCAATCTTCATATACTACAATCTAAACATGGCATTACTAAGAAGATTTTTTTGTTTTTGTTGGGGTACTGTGCTTCTACATTCACCGTATGTCACTTAGCAGAAGATGTTGTTGTTGTTGTGGTCTTCAGTCCTGAGACTGGTTTGATGCAGCTCTCCATGCTACTCCATCCTGTGCAAGCTTCTTCATCTCCCAGTACCTACTGCAACCTACATCCTTCTGAATCTGCTTAGTGTATTCATCTCTTGGTCTCCCTCTACGATTTTTACCCTCCACACTGCCCTCCAATACTAAATTGGAAATTGATGCCTCAGAACATGTCCTACCAACCGATCCCGTCTTCTGGTCAAGTTGTGCCAGAAACTTCTCTTCTCCCCAATCCTATTCAGTACTTCCTCACTACTTACATGATCCACCCATCTAATCTTCAACATTCTTCTGTAGCACCACATTTCGAAAGCTTCTATTCTCTTCTTGTCCAAACTATTTATCGTCCATGTTTCACTTCCATACATGGCTGCACTCCATACAAATACTTTCAGAAACGACTTCCTGACACTTAAATCTATACTCGATGTTAACAAATTTCTCTTCTTCAGAAACGCTTTCCTTGCCATTGCCAGTCTACATTTTATATCCTCTCTACTTCGACCATCATCAGTTATTTTGCACCCCAAATAGCAAAACTCCTTTACTACTTTAAGTGTCTCATTTCCTAATCTAATTCCCTCACCATCACCCGACTTAATTTGACTACATTCCATTATCCTCGTTTTGCTTTTGTTGATGTTCATCTTATATCCTCCTTTCAAGACACTATCCATTCCATTCAACTGCTCTTCCAAGGCCTTTGCTGTCTCTGACAGAATTACAATGTCATCGGCGAACCTCAAAGTTTTTATTTCTTCTCCATGGATTTTAATACCTACTCTGAATTTTTCTTTTGTTTCCTTTACTGCTTGCTCAATATACAGATTGAACAACATCGGGGAGAGGCTACAACCCTGTCTTACTCCCTTCCCAACCACTGCTTCCCTTTCATGTCCCTCGACTCTTATAACTGCCATCTGGTTTCTGTACAAATTGTAAATAGCCTGTCGCTCCCTGTATTTTACCCCTGCCACCTTTAGAATTTGAAAGAGAGTATTCCAGTCAACATTGTCAAAAGCTTTCTCGAAGTCTACAAATGCTAGAAACGTAGGTTTGCCTTTCCTTAATCTTTCTTCTAAGATAAGTCGTAGGGTCAGTATTGCCTCACGTGTTCCAACATTTCTACGGAATCCAAACTGATCTGCCCCAAGGTCGGCTTCTACTAGTTTTTCCATGCGTTTGTAAAGAATTCGTGTTAGTATTTTGCAGCTGTGACTTATTAAACTGATAGTTCGGTAATTTTCACATCTGTCAACACCTGCTTTCTTTGGGATTGGAATTATTATATTCTTCTTGAAGTCTGAGGGTATTTCGCCTGTTTCATACATCTTGCTCACCAGATGGTAGAGTTTTGTCAGGACTGGCTCTCCCAAGGCCGTCAGTAGTTCCAATGGAATGTTGTCTACCCCGAGGGCCTTGTTTCGACTCAGGTCTTTCAGTGCTCAACTTTTGTTGATGTTCATCTTATATCCTCCTTTCAAGACACTATCCATTCCATTCAACTGCTCTTCCAAGGCCTTTGCTGTCTCTGACAGAATTACAATGTCATCGGCGAACCTCAAAGTTTTTATTTCTTCTCCATGGATTTTAATACCTACTCTGAATTTTTCTTTTGTTTCCTTTACTGCTTGCTCAATATACAGATTGAACAACATCGGGGAGAGGCTACAACCCTGTCTTACTCCCTTCCCAACCACTGCTTCCCTTTCATGTCCCTCGACTCTTATAACTGCCATCTGGTTTCTGTACAAATTGTAAATAGCCTTTCGCTCCCTGTATTTTACCCCTGCCACCTTTAGAATTTGAAAGAGAGTATTCCAGTCAACATTGTCAAAAGCTTTCTCGAAGTCTACAAATTCTAGAAACGTAGGTTTGCCTTTCCTTAATCTTTCTTCTAAGATAAGTCGTAGGGTCAGTATTGCCTCACGTGTTCCAACATTTCTACGGAATCCAAACTGATCTGCCCCAAGGTCGGCTTCTACTAGTTTTTCCATGCGTTTGTAAAGAATTCGTGTTAGTATTTTGCAGCTGTGACTTATTAAACTGATAGTTCGGTAATTTTCACATCTGTCAACACCTGCTTTCTTTGGGATTGGAATTATTATATTCTTCTTGAAGTCTGAGGGTATTTCGCCTGTTTCATACATCTTGCTCACCAGATGGTAGAGTTTTGTCAGGACTGGCTCTCCCAAGGCCGTCAGTAGTTCCAATGGAATGTTGTCTACCCCGAGGGCCTTGTTTCGACTCAGGTCTTTCAGTGCTCTGTCAAACTCTTCACGCACTATCGTATCTCCCATTTCATCTTCGTCTACATCCTCTTCCATTTCCATAATATTGTCCTCAAGTACATCGCCCTTGTATAGACCCTCTATATACTCCTTCCATCTTTCTGCTTTCCCTTCTTTGCTTAGAACTGGGTTTCCATCTGAGCTCTTGATATTCATACAAGTTGTTCTCTTATCTCCAAATGTCTCTTTAATTTTCCTGTAGGCAGTATCTATCTTACCCCTAGTGAGATAAGCCTCTACATCCTTACATTTGTCCTCTAGCCATCCCTGCTTAGCCATTTTGCACTTCCTGTCGGTCTCATTTTTGAGACGTTTGTATTCCTTTTTGCCTGCTTCATTTACTGCATTTTTATATTTTCTGCTTTCATCAATTAAATTCAATATTTCTTCTGTTACCCAAGGATTTCTACTAGCCCTCGTCTTTTTACCTACTTGATCCTCTGCTGCCTTCACTACTTCATCCCTCAGAGCTACCCATTCTTCTTCTACTGTATTTCTTTCCCCCATTCCTGTCAGTTGTTCCCTTATGCTGTCCCTGAAACTCTGTACAACCTCTGGTTCTTTCAGTTTATTCAGGTCCCATCTCCTTAAATTCCCACCTTTTTGCGCTTTCTTCAGTTTTAATCTACAGTTCGTAAGCAATAGATTGTGGTCAGAGTCCACATCTGTCCCTGGAAATGTCTTACAATTTAAAACCTGGTTCCTAAATCTCTGTCTTACCATTAAATAATCTATCTGATACCTTTTAGTATCTCCATGGTTCTTCCATGTATCCAACCTTCTTTCATGATTCTTAAACCAAGTGTTAGCTATGATTAAGTTATGCTCTGTGCAAAATTCTTACAGGCGGCTTTCTCTTTCATTTCTTATCCCCAATCCATATTCACCTACTATGTTTCCTTCTCTCCCTTTTCCTACACTCGAATTCCAGTCACCCATGACTATTAAATTTTCGTCTCCCTTCACTATCTCAATAATTTCTTTTATTTCATCATACATCTCTTCAATCTCTTCGTCATCTGCAGAGCTAGTCGGCATATAAACTTGTACCACTGTAGTAGGTGTGGGCTTCGTATCTATCTTGGCCACAATAATGTGTTCACTATGCTATTTGTAGTAGCTTACCCGCATTCCTATTTTCCTATTCATTATTAAACCTACTCCTGCATTACCCCTATTTGATTTTGTGTTTATAACCCTGTAGTCACCTGACCAGAAGTCTTGTTCCTCCTGCCACCGAACTTCACTAATTCCCACTATATCTAACTTCAACCTATCCATTTCCCTTTTTAAATTTTCTAACCTACCTGCCCGATTAAGGGATCTGACATTCCACGCTCCGATCCATAGAACGCCAGTTTTCTTTCTCCTGATAACGACATCCTCTTGAGTAGTCCCCGCCCGGAGATCCGAATGGGGGACTATTTTACCTCCGGAATATTTTACCCAAGAGGACGCCATCATCATTTAATCATACAGTAAAGCTGGATGCCCTCGGGAAAAATTACGGCTGTAGTTTCCCCTTGCTTTCAGCCGTTCGCAGTACCAGCACAGCAAGGCCGTTTTGGTTATTGTTACAAGGCCAGATCAGTCAATCATCCAGACTGTTGCCCTTGCAACTACTGAAAAGGCTGCTGCCCCTCTTCAGGAACCACACGTTTGTCTGGCCTCTCAACAGATACCCCTCCGTTGTGGTTGCACCTACGGTACGGCTATCTGTATCGCTGAGGCACGCAAGCCTCCCCACCAACGGCAAGGTCCATGGTTCGTGGTGGGTAGCAGAAGATAACAGAATAAAATACAGTTGTTCTATCCGTTTTCAAATATTTATGAATGTAATTGATTTTGTCCAAAGAAAGTTTATATTGAATTATAATTACAGTGATATGTTTACATGCTGGTTGACTGATTAAAGTTAAAACTAATATGCTACCAGAAATTCCAGGGCTGGTTATAAACATTGGATTGAGTAAAGATGACTACTCAGCATATAACAGAGATGCTGAGTAATAGACAGCCACGCAAACTACTAATTGAACATGGTAACATATCTTAAATTTGTTTCGTATTCAGAATGCATGTGTACATGCATATGCTGGCACATCCACATCCCCACCCAGTGCAACAGTAGGTGATCGTGAACAGCGAGTGGATGTGGCTTTCAACTATGAAGCTGTGTTTGAAACAATTTAAGAGAGATCTAAACAAATTTTTACATTGAGTTTTCATCAGCAATGAGAACTGAATTCTCCAGAAGTTCAACAACAATCAAAACAATGGGTTACTCGTGGTGAATCTGCTTCAAAGACAGCAAAAACTGTCCAGTCAACTGGAAAAATTGTAGTTACAAATTTTTGAGACACAGAGGATGCCATACTAACAGATTTAATAAGAAAAGGAAAAATGTTTACTTCACAATACTGCAGTGAGATATTGGATAGCTTCAACAAGTAATTGATTAAATCATGATCCAGTTTAGCTGTCATTAATTTTCATAGATGTTGTAAATTTAATAAAAGTCAGTTTGCTGTAAATTATTAACCTTTCTTTTGACAAAATGGGTGCATTTCTAATTTCTCTTTTGGAGAATGGTCTTGATTATTTAATATCTGTTATGTTCAGTTTCTTTGTTGTCGTTATTATCTTAGGGACTATGGAATTCCCCCATTTTCAAGTTTTCAACTAGAGCACCATTATTATCCATGCTAACAACTCACAGCTGGGTAGATATGTGGTGAAACTGCAACTTCTGATAGCTGTCAATCTCTCCACATTGTCCATCTGCACTGGTTCATTTACGTTGGCTGGAGCACGCCATGTCTACCCTTTGCCATACTCATATTTCACTGTCAGATGAGATAACATATCATTTTACACTGGGAAACAGGGAAAAGTGCTTATCTCTAAAAGGGAACAATGATGAAAAGGAAATAATTGTTTTTGGGAAAAAAGAAGTCTTCATTCCAAACACAAACTCATACTGAACAAACTGTTATGAGGAGAAGGGAAATCTTCACTTCCTATCTTCTCGTGGAAGGCGGGTCCTTCTTAAACTGAGTTTGGAGTTACCTGTTTAATTGCAGAGGTATCCCTTTTATAATTTATCAGTAATTTGCAAGGTGGCAGTATTATCTTAATGTCCTATAACATTTTTACTACAGCTGAAGACCTGAAATCACAGCACTGTTTCCTTGGCATAATAAAATACCTAGTGAGCAACTTATCCTAACTATGTCAGATTTTACTATTCATCTTGTGAATTCTGTGGCTTTGGGAGTCAGTTCTCCTAGATCCAACATAAATATAACTTTATTTTGGTCCAACACATAGAAAAAAGAATGAATTATTACTATTTACTACATTTTCAGGATTCAGATGACACAAAATGCTTGTCATTAAGTGTATATTCTGCAGATACTGCTGGAACATTGTCATCCCATGACAGAGAATTCCCGTTCAGTGATATATGTAAAATCTTGAGGCAGAATATGATTAGTCTGTATGCAGTAGGCTGTCCAACTGCAGTTATCGCTAGAACCATCTTCAATGAACCAGTTTGAGGAACAACCAATGTATCACATTGTTCTACCTTTCTGTTTTGTCTGATTTGTAGAAAGTACATGTGTCGTAGAAATGGCTGCTGTCTGCATGATATTGTAATCGTCCTGTTACAGACTAATCAGGTGTGTTAAAAAGGTTATTAACTTGATCTCAGAATGATCACTTTGTATTTCAGATGCAACTTCCACATTATTTAATCAGCATCTCATTAAATAACATTAAATTTTTTTGTGTTTACTATCTGCTACTTTAGTAATGATATAATATTCAACACAAAACATGTTGAGCATTTTGGAGTCAACCCAGTTAGAAATATATTAATGGAATTGTTGCATTGCATATAAAACTTATTCATTACACATTTCCATCTGTCACTATAATGTTCATTCGTAGTTAATTTCTTTCTCTGTGACTGCAAGCTAATTTGTAACTGCACGTGTGTCATGGGTAACTTTGAATACACATATGCTTTTTTTTTTCTTTTTACAGAGAGTTTATTATAAGCCTTTTATTTTGTAGTGTTCTTAATTGCCAATTGAATGTTGTAGTTACTCTGATATTTCTCCTCTCTTCACCACTCCTCTCTTCCACTCTGCCCCTTTGTGCTTACACTAAGTTCTACATTGTAAGCAGTTAAAGATCTTCTCTAGTTTCTTACAAAATGAGATGGGAAATGGCTTAGACACTGGACGCACATTCAGGAGGGAGGTTAATATAGGTTCAGATGATCCTTAGTTTCATGTAAGGCTAATGCTGAGAGGAAATGAGCACACCCAAATTCCTTCCCCATCCTTATTCAGTCTGAGCATCTGCCCTGTCATGAACAGTGTCGTCAATGGGCATTTAGTCTTCTTTCTTTCTTTGTGTTTCTTCTAAGATGTCAAGAACTTAAAGGAGTTTTTGGTGTTGCAAAAGTATGGAAGCTAAATATTGAGCACCAATTTTGTCCCTGAAATTTAAAGGCTCTAAGGGGAATTGTCTGTACTTAACATTACGTTTTACCTTAAACTATTTTGTACAATGGAAAATCTAGGATGGAATGATGAAAGTATTATGAAAAGGACAGACTGCTACTCACCATAAAGAGTAGATGTTGAGTCACAGACAGACACAGCAAAAAGACTGCTATACATTTGAGCTTTCAGCCAAAAGACCACTGAGGCTGGCCTCAGTGTCTGTACACAGCAGTTGAGTGTGTGAGTTGTGACTGAATGAGTGTGTGTGTTTTCTACTTTAGAAGAAGACCTTTTGGCTGCAAGCTCAAATTTGTAGCAGTCTTTTTGTTATGCCTGTCTATGACTCAATGTCTCCTCTATAAGGTAACAATCTATCTTTTTCATAATAATTTACGCTCTTTTGCATTGTCACATCTTTTTATATTACTTAACTAACTAAATAGTGTTTTGAAGAACTGACTTCAGTGATGTTAGTTACCATTTACAACATTTACTTTCACCACAAAGTGGCAAAACAAACTTGATATAACACATACGGCTGAAAAGTTAGTACTCCATAGCTAAGCAATGAATAAAGTATGCAAACATGTTTGTAAGTTCCTTCATTTCCGTCAAATGATAGTGACTGCTGTCTGGTGCAGTGAAGATGGGAAGGAGTGCTGCTTGCAATGATACGTGATGGAAGATTCATTAATTTCTTTTCTGACAAGAGAATGTTAGCTAAATACACATTGTTCACAAATAAAAATGGGGAGAGACAATGACATTTAAATGGTGAGTGGTGATTAGACAAACAAAATGATTAGAATAATCACACTGACCTGTGTGTGTGTGTGTGTTTGTTACTTAACTCTGAAAATAAAATAAATGAAAATTATGTGAACTATTCCTGCTGTTACATAGAGAACATAACAACATCTTATTCAGTATATAATGCAAAACGTACCATAAATTTATTATTGATGTATGGTATGACTTAACTATGCCCATTCACTCCAACATCAACTGCTAGATGAACTTCTTGTGATGATAGCAGAACATATGCACATAATAACAGTATATACTTTGTATGCTTTTGCTAGCAGTCCTGTATTGAAGAGATAAATGTAGAGGGTACAGAAAACAAGAGAGAAAACAAATACTCTGTCATACAGATGACAAATGGAAACTGTAAGATATACTGGAATGAAAAACCCGTGGTGGATTATAATTAATATGAGGAGTAAAGCAACTCACCAGTGGCACTTCAACTATTTGATGAATTGTTATGTTTACTCCTCCAACTGTAAGAGAATGAGATATGCATTATGATCCACAAATAACCACTTTGACCATGCCAAATAACAACACAGTTTATCCCCTTGCTTGTTCTGTTATGATTCTAACTTGCAAGACTTCAGTAACTTCTCCAGCAAAGTATGACTTCTTAGATGCAGGGCAGTTATCAGTCTACAGACTGAATTACAGCAGAACTTCTACAATAATCTTAAATGATTCGTATTCTCACTATATCCTCAGATTTTACAAACTCTTTGTATCTTGAACTGATGGTGTTATGGCTATAATTTCCTGGCACTGTATACACTTAAATGGCTATACTGAAGCATTATTTGATTTAGGGTGTAAAATATATACAGTAGACTCCTGTCAACTGTGTGTTAAGATGGTCGTACAAATACAAAACAGAATCAGAGTGAAGAGAAACAGATCTTCCACTCACCAAAATGAGTTATTTATATATACATGAATGTTGTTTAAATCTTAATTTTTATATTTCAGTAAACCATCTGAGATGTAATACATCATTGTGACAAGATTATTGTATTTCTAATGACACATTTTTATTTTCGCAGAACTGCAGTTTCGTCTGAGTGGCATGGAGAGGAGTTGGTCTCTTTGCCGAACCATAGAACTGAGTAAGAGAGCAGCAAAGCGGTTCAATATTAAGGAGTTGTTTTACAGTTGTCGACTCCTCAGTCCCAATATGACTGACCAAAACATCATGTTAGAATACCATGCATCTGGTGGAACACAGGATGAATTTGGTAGATTTACCTTCAGGCTGGACTCACCAATAGACAGGTGTATGCTATTGTACCTTTTTATTCTTCTTTGGTAGTCACTGTACTTATTGCTTGAATGAGTTTCTTGGCTAAATATTTTTCTGTTGGTGGTTTGGTTATTTTCTGAATAACTAGTATTTTGTAATATTTAAACTCTTAGTGTTTGACAAAATAAGAGGTACGTGTTACTCAGTTACTGGGTTCATTACTCAGTATTTGTGTTGCTGATCAGTGTACTTAGTGGATAAAGAAACTGCAGTAAGTTTCTGACTATTACAAAACCAGACTTTTACCATGATACTTTCGAACAAACTCTTCGTCTGCTACTCTCGATTAAATAGCTGTGGTGACATAGGTTAAGAGAACACAGAACCTTGTAATGGAAAAAAAGTTCTGAAAAATTTTAAATGTATAGTAACTCAAAAACACTTTTGAATATGGTCCCACAATTAAGTTACACATCGTACTTAGCTGTCATTTCATTTCTGAGTGGAGGGTCTCAGCAACAACATTTTAACTACAGTAATTCTTTGTTAGCACTATAAAACGTATATTGATCAGTGCACGTATACTGTAACAGACTTTCAGGAACAAGAAACCTCCAAGAAGGTACAAAAATAACAATTGTACTGCCAGTTGTGAGATTGGGTGCAAGGAGATAGTAGCTTTTCAATATCCAGTGCAAAGAAACTACAGATAGCTCCAAAGTTTGGCAATTTGTTTTGAATGTACAGAAATGTAAAAAATTGTGCACCTGACAAAGCACAGAAAGGTGATGCACACACACACTTAAACAGTAATTCTTCCTGCACCCTCTACAGGAAGAAATTATAATATGTGGTACAATGGCCAATGGGAAATGCACTCTGCTGTACACTGCATTGTATGTAATGTATTAGATTAGATTAGATTTACTATATACATATATATGTACATAATATTTTAGTGAAGTGGTATTCTAAAACTGTCAGATACTTAAAGAACTGCATTTTGAACCATTTGCTGTACAAATAAATCTTTATTTTGAAATTGGTAAATAATAATGAGAATAAAGGTTTATTTCTACAGCTGATGGTTAAAAATGCAATTCTTTGAGATATTTATGCTGTGTTAAAACTATTGTGGAATAAATGTTTCCAAGTGTACATGGACACAAGTAAGTGGCTTAAGCCAAGTACAGCAGTAGAGTCAGCCAAGGCTATTTCCTATGCAGTACACGGATTGGTATACAGTGTATTTGTATATCCAGTAGGAGGATAATTGTAGGTAACCAATGAGAAGCAATGTATTTTAAGTACCAAAATTGGAGTCATTTAGTGTCATTCACAGGTGTTTATTGTTATGTTAGGTCATCTGACATTACCTTCAATTGCCACCATAGCAGCATCATTTTTTTTCTGTAGTTTTGAAACAAAAGTTGTGGTGACAGATTGATCTCTGCTGTAACAGAAGTCTAGGCTAATCTGGAAGGTGATAGCTTGGTTGCAAGTTGGCAAAATTACACTAACTTATTTTTTGAGACATTGATAATTAATAATTTATGATCACTCTCTCATATAAATACTGAACAATTAAAGTAGTGATTCAGAAAGTATTGGCAATCTGATGTTACACTTATCAATTTTTTGCACAGTAAGTTTGTATATTATGTACCATAACTTTTGATCTCTTTTATTGTTACATTGAATATCTATTGTCAGATAGGCCCAATTTTTTAAAAAATATGTTGTATATTGAGTGGTTATATTGTTGTCAGAATTTGACATAATTTCTTCAGCTTGCGATGAAATATGGTTGCATGCTACTCTGTTATTGGGAACTTACAAGGCAGCTGTCCTTTTTCATGTGGTACTACATCTCTTAAGCATTCTCTGAGTTTCTTAAGTGCCATCACTTTGAATAGGTTGAAACTAATTACTCGTAACATCCATCCTTGCCAGGCTCATACCTGAATCTGTACTGCTTCTGATGTTGTTGGTCCACCAGTAACAACTGTTTTCTGCATGTTCTGTACTGGTCTGTGGTCTTTGTAGTCTAGCTGTGCTTTCTTCAGTTCCTTCAGTCAGTCCTTCCATTTTAGATGACCAAAGGCTTTCTTTGTATATCTTTTTAGAAGTATATTTTTCAATTATTTACCACTCATTTCTCTGAAACTATATTTGAAGCTAATAACTGCAGCTTTACCTACCAGAAGTTGAAAAGCGTAGTTCTTACTGTTGCAGATGTAGATGAGAGTTCTGGTAGTTTTTGCTTTGTGGCATTTCTGTTGTCAAGGTTGAGAATCATGAATTGATGTATCTTTCGGAATTGGTGGGCAGCTTTCCTCATTTGCACATGCTTCACACAAATTTTGTAACAAAAGTATTACTTAAATTTAACATAGCAGGTATAGGAGAAGGATGTAAATATGAATTGAATTTTATTTGATCCTGGATTAAATGGTGTCCAGCAATTGTAGATGTAATCTAGGACATGTCAGAAATACAAAAACCTTCATTATCACATACTTCCTAACTGTTCTAACATCATTGATTATAATCAACAATATTTACAAGTTTAATCTGAGCATTACTCATCAACACTGTAAAATTCTTTTTCCACCAGATAGTCTTTTAAATTAGGTTCTTTGAAAACTTAGTGTCTTGTACATTATCACGCAGTTTTTTGAGGCAGACTTCTTAGTAATTTGATACCTGAGTACTGGGGTCCTCTTTCAAGCATTGTCAATCAGTTGAGTATGCTTTGTGTGTCATTCTTCCTCCATGTGTTGTGGGTGTGTACACCAGCATTTGTAGCCCATCTGCACTACCTTTTGTGACACTTCGTACAGTTTTATACATGAACCAGGAGGAAAAAGTTAAGATGCCTAGTCATTTGAAGCAGTTTCGGCATGTTTCAGAAGTCTTTCTTCTTAATATGCATCTGTCAGACTGGCAATTCCTGATTCCGTAGATCTAATCTTTCTAAAACCGTGCTGTGATGGTATGAGAATGTTGTATTTGTCCAGACAATCAAGTAATCTATCATACACAACCATTTCTAGGATTTTTGAGAAACCTGATATCAGTGAAACTGGCTTGTAGTTGTTGGGGTTGTCCTTATCACCTTTCTTGTACAGTGGTACCACCCGGCTTATCTTCAGTTTTACTGGAAAAATTCCCTCTCTGAGAGAGCTGATATTATTTGCTCACTTACTTGCTTTATTGTGGACTATTTCTTTCCAATTTTAAGTTCTCTACCACATGTATATAGTTATCACTGATTATGTTAGCTATTTATCTACCATCTGTAATCACTGTGTTGTTTATTTTCATTGACCTGATATCTTTTTCTTTGTTTGGTCCAGGTTGTTCCTGTCTTTCACCATTAATTGCATTCCAGGCTGCCTTTGTCTTGCTTCTTGAGTTTAGGAAGGTAGCATATATTGCTCTTGATTTTGCCTCTCCTATCATTTTTCTATACTTCCTTTGCAGCATTTTGTAATTTTCATCTTCACCCCTCCATCTCAGATCCTGCAGCTTCATTCACAGTTCTGTTACCTTACTAGTAATCCACTTTGTCTGATGCTGCATCTTTTTTTATGTCTTTTTTTTGTGGAATTCTACATTAAAATGGTGTTTAATTTTTGTAATAAATTAATCATATTTTTCATTTACATTCTGCATCTGTAGGGCTTCATTCCAGTTGTCCCTGCTTCATATTGTTCTAAATGTGTTAATATTTTGTTACTGATGTTCCTAACTGCTTTGGTTGTTTGTTTTGAGTCAGATATTATGTCCTTACTTATGCAGAAGCAGATCAGCTGTCTATGATGATAAGATATTTCTGTTTGGACAGCATGTGACTCATAGTTAGACCTATTAACATTAGTAATGATGTTGTCAATAACTGTCTGGCTTTGAGAAGTCACTCTTGTTGTTGCATATATTGTTGCCTCCATATCGCGTTGTATTAACAATTCTTCAAAATATTATCTTGGTTCTGATTCTTTTCCCATGTCAGTATTGAAGTCTCCACATATAAGAATGTTTTTCTTCATCTTCCTTCTTAGTAAGTTGGCCATTTTTTTTTCAGAAAGATAGTAATCTTGCCGCTTGGTGATCTGTACACACAAAACAATCTAAAGTCATCAGTCACTACACCAGTAATTTCAAAGTCTTTTTCTCTATAGGTCATCTCACACCTTTACTGTTTGCTGTCTTTAGGAGTTTTCCTGTTTCAATATATATGGAAGCTCCACCACCCTTATGTTCAGTTCTACAGAAGTAACTAGATAAGATACAGTCCTTTATTGTCAAGTTAGGTATCTGGGTTTCAGTTAGAGCATGTTCACTGATACATGTCTGATAGTACGTCTGGTTGTATTTCACTTAGAACTACTTCTCCTTCTAGTTTCTTGTTACCGTCGTATTGAATATTCTGATGTAGTACTTTTATGTAATTTTTCTTTTGTTGACTTACATATTGTGGGCTGCATTCTGAGAGCATATTCTGTAGTTCCTCCTTTTTCATGTGGTGCTTATAATTTGCTTTTTCAGCTTTAGCAATTGGTTTTTCACCCCCATCAGGCCATATTAGTTTCCCTTTCTTCTGGTCACTTTGCAGACATCTGTAAACATTCTGTTGAGTGTTGTTGTTGTTGTTGTGGTCTTCAGTCCTGAGACTGGTTTGATGCAGCTCTCCATGCTACTCTATCCTGTGCAAGCTTCTTCATCTCCCAGTACCTACTGCAACCTACATCCTTTTGAATCTGCTTAGTGTATTCATGTCTTGGTCTCCCTCTACGATTTTTACCCTCCACGGTGCCCTCCAATGCTAAATTTGTGATCCCTTGATGCCTCAAAACATGTCCATTTTTACCCTCCACGGTGCCCTCCAATGCTAAATTTGTGATCCCTTGATGCCTCAAAACATGTCCTACCAACCGATCCCTTCTTCTAGTCAAGTTGTGCCACAAACTTTGTTGAGTGTTACAGACCCTTAACTGTTTAAATGCATGCCATCCTTTCCGAGGCAGTTTTCACTCAGAAATTTGTTTGGATCTATGAAAACGGCACCAAGATGATCACACTGTACTTTGGCAGCATAATTTGTTTTGGAGATATATTTGTCACTCGCTGACCTTTTTATGATTCTGCTAAGTATTAGCCAGGATCCCGCATAGATACGTCTTGCCGAATAAATCACACACATTTCTTGTGTTGTTAATAATTCCTTCGTCACTTCTGCTTCTTAATGAATTTGTTCCGTGTATGAAGATACAACTTGGTTCCAGAATCTGGTTATGTAGTTGTTTGCTTTGAATTTACCATTTTTAAAAATATTTGTTGATTTTTTGCATTCTAATTTGCAGTTTGTGTCGATTTTGCAGTTGGGGACAGCAATATTTTTCAGCAGTGAGTCGCCAATTATTAAAAACTCATTGTCATCCCTTTGCACAGCTGTGGTGTTTTCTTTACTTTTATAGTATGTCTCCGTCTTCCATTTGTATTTATCTACAGATTTTTGGCTTGCTAAGTTTATCATGACTTCGGTAATGCTGTATGTGTTGTGTTTTTAGTGGTCGTAGGGGCACATGTGTTTTCGCTGTCTTGCTTTTCCATTTGTTGTATTTCAGGACTGCTTTTCATATATTAATCTATCGTTTTCTTTCTTTATAGTGAATAATTCTGTTTTTAGTGTTTCAGTATCACTTTGAAGTAGCTTTATAATTTCATTTTTTGAGTCCACTGTACTTAAAAGATAATTTTCCTGATGATATGTTTGTATTCATTTGTCATTACTTGTTTTAAAGTGTAAGACTGTAACATTAACTTTGTCACAAGTAAAACATAAGGGAATTTTTGTCATTGCAAGAATAATTGTAAAATTGTATGTCTGTTGCTAACACCTTCCCTCTGTGTGCAGGAATAGAGTACGAATTGATTTAATATTCTTATTTCAGCAGTGCGTTTTACACCAAAGTGGAAAAATAAATTTGTGTACATTGAATGGCAGCTGCCATTGCTGATAGCTCATTGGCATCATCCCTTTAGTGAAGAGCCTGCAAAATATGAAGTGGTTGTGAGGAGAGATGGTAAAATAAAACAGAAGGAAAAGTTTTTCTCTGACAATGACTGCAATATTGCTGACTTGGGAATGGAAATGAAGTATGATACAATGCACTTCCCAGGTTATTATATTTTTGAAGTTACGAAGGTGTGTGCACCACAGCAAGATTGTGACGATCCCAGCACAGCAACTGTCAAAATAGGTAAGAACTTATTATTCTGTGCATCTTTGTTCTGAAAATTTTCTCATCTCCTTGCAGTGCTAATGCTGCCACACTCAAGTCATGGAATGTTCCTGGAAATGGCAAGTTAGACATCGATGGGAAGGGGGGGGGGGGGGGGGAGAAGTGTTCAATGCAATTGACAATAACATTATGCAGATCATGGTCAAAATTAAGTCTTATTGCGAAGTTATCTGGAACTGAGCAGCTGGCTTAGGTGAACTTACATTAATCATTGAATGTTTTTACAAGCAACCTAGTTCTGATGTAATGTTCAAAGAAGTTTCCAATTTACTGCCAGTCACCATAAATTAAAGTCCATTATATTTCTACTGGGCACCATGCAAATCTCAAGAACATGAGGGTGTGGGTTGTTGTAACAACCAAACAGTTCACATGGGGTTTTCTCATGGATACATATACATCAGGCACATGTCGCCAGAGCTCTGTTTGATCACCTGGTGTCATCTAAAGCTGTCCCCTCTCACAGAAGATCTTGCACAGTCATTGTTCTGTTTATTATTCGGGTCTGTGAATCTGTTATAGGAATGTGCAGGTCTGTTTTGCAATAATGAGTGTGTAATTTTTTAATGGTAATCAGGAATTTAGTGTTGAGATGTTTGACGCACATTTAACATGATGCCTGATACAATCACAAGACACCTTACTATGTACTTCCAAATTAATGACAGTGAACTCTTGCACTTGATACAATCACAATACCCCTTGCTATGAACTTCCAAATTAATGGCAGTGGACTCATTCATTATGTTATATGCATTATTGCATTATGTTATATTCACATATATGTGTTCTACCTTATCATCTGAATACAAGCTACGAACTCACTGAATTGTAATTAAAGCTTAATAATACTGTAGTAAAACTAAATATTATTAGCAGTGAACACACTTCTGCTCATACCACAAACTTCCATGCAGTGACTCCCCCAGTGACTCATCACTAAAGACTGTTAGCGGTGACTGACGTCACAGAACTGTTGTAAAGCTGCAGTGGAGTCTCTGTCTCTTAGTTGTGGCCAGTTAGAGGCTAGGAAAGGGAATGCTATCTTATAAGGCCACACTGTGACCAACCATTGAGTCGTCAGAAAATAGTCTTCACATGAAAACCCACACCTTAGCTCATGATCATGTGATGCAGTAGACTATGCTGTAGTAGGCTTTTACAGGGTGTATTGTAGTGATTCGAGAATTTCTGTGTAAATTCTAGAACCACTCAGCCTTCTACCGTCTCAAACACACGATATTCTGGATATGAGTGTGAGATGGTAGAATCCTACCTACTGTATGTCACATGTATGTGTGTGCAGGTTTAAAATCTGTCACGTGAAGAAAGTAGACACAGCGGTCGGACGGCACCGACAAGTACCCGTCGGGCAATCCATAGATGTTTTAGTGAGTGTGTAAGGAAGAACCAGGAATTTATATGCAACTCTGTGCTTATTGCGTCATTGACTATTGTTATTAAAACAAGAACAGTTGCAAAGAATACTCTTGTAGACTCTTGACACAACTTTGTTAGAAGCAAGACTCATTTTATGATTCATGTTAAGAAAGGTCATGGTATCCAAGCCAACTTTGTTTTAACTGTAACTCCATTTGTTTCTAATGTCTGAGTGTATGAGAGACTTGCAGGAAGTTACATATTCATTGGAAAGTGAAATTTTTATTGTGTATGGAGGTCAAATACTTCGTTAGTTGACGAAAAGTAAAGTTTGTATGTCAACTTATTTCGTAAGTAGAAAGAGTCTAAAAATTCCTGTACCTAGTGTAATTTGACACAGAGAAGAAGTGAAGAGGGTCTCCAGCAGCCGGCTATTCAGTAAAGAAGAGTGGCTGCAAATTGCAAGTACGTCACCTCATAAAGAAGTGGAAGATGTTTTGGGGGAATAAGCCAATATAACCCAGATCCACACTCACACTTTAATTCGTCAGAACATTAGAATGTGGAGACCTATGTGAAAGGACCAAGAAAACATCAAGTCAAAACTGAGAGAAGCTGTTATGAGTTGCCATAATAACAAAACATAATAATAATACAAGGGAATTACTCAGAGACATTGGAATATGTTCAAGTATCCAGTGGAGCAAAATTTAAATCGAAAAACATTGAAGAAGTGAAAAATTCACAATGATAAATATAGTAAAGAAGATTTCGATGTATTTGTCTAAGAAGTAGTACGCATAGAATGCTTCAGCTAAGAAGATCCATTGCGGGGAATATACAGCTCTCAAACACATTGCAGGGATGCAGATGCAGAAACGAACATACATCCGACGCCACCGGCACCAGCTGCTGTTCACCAGTGCTGACCTGCTTCCATATCCGCTCACCCACGCAACGAGAATTCTACGCTGGGTCAGCGTAAAACAAAACTTGATTACTTTAGTATGAAGTGGTACAAGATACTGTTAGTGAACTGTTATTGTGTAATTATCATATTTAAAGTTAGTTTTAAATGCTTACAAGAGCTAAGGCATATGAAAGTATGGAAAATATACAGCAGGTTGTGGAAACTCCAGACCCAGCTATGGCCATGAAGATTTGCAAAGAAGTGCCTGATTGGGCTGAGTTGAAAAATTTAATCAAAGCCCAGAGTCTTAAGTTAAACTCATTAAATCCTCAATTAAATGCTCAGAGTGCGACTCTAAGTAAAGAACTAGGCTTAATAAATTCTCCATTAAATACTCAAATGACAAATTTAGGTTTGTTAAACGCCAAAGTCGACTCTCAAAGCAAGGAATGTAGTAATCTAAGTGAAGGCATGGGTACTTTGAAGATTGAATTCGATGCCATAAGTAATAAAGTAGAGAATTTAAATCATATGTGTGTGGTGTGACGTCATAAGCGAGTGACTGCGTGTGAGATCGCTCTCTAAGTTTTCATATATTTTTAGGTTCCAGATACTTATTTTAACGGTTTTTGTGATAATATTTACTATATAAGTGACGTATTAGTGGTTTCTTCATTCAGCTCTGCCTTTCTTCTGTTGTGACGTGATATTTGTGAGTGTTTCGTATCGAGCAACTTAACCTCTTGCCTGTGTTTACATTCCGCGCTGACCAGTTGCAGCTGTAGCGGCGCATCGAAAGCTAAGTACTAATTAATTGTTTGTGCATAGTGATTTATTTAGTAACTTTAGTAGTCTTCAACCGGTGTTCTTGGTGTTTTCTGGTGAAATAATTTCAGAAGAACCTTTTGGGAACTGTTTACAGCTCGTTACTCTGTGATTAGACGTTTGATTCTCTTTCTGTATTAGTCTTTTGTTATATTCACATTTGTTGTTTATTAATACTGTTAAGAATAGTAGTTACTTCCCTTGTAGAGTAAGATTGTGATTATTGTAGTCAGGTTTTTAGCATCTTCTTATTGTAGTAGCGGAACTTAGAAAAAGTAAAATTTTACCATGAGTGAGAAGTGTGGGCTTTGCCGTAGGTTCGTGAGTAGTGGATTGCGGTGTGACACTTGTTCGAAGTATTTTCACTGGGGGGAATGCAGTGGGGAAGCCAGTGGGCATTCTGGTGAGATCCTCTCCTGGAACTGCAGGTTATGTAGCAAGAGTAAATTGATAGAGGAGCAGGAGCGTAAGATCTGTGCCCTTCAGGTGCAGTTGAAAAACGCACAGGAGGAGCTAGATAGGATGAGGAGGGAGAAGGGGGTTGGGGAATGGGAGCTGGCTGTTGGCAAGAGATCTGCAAGGAGAAGAAGATTTTCAGATAGTTTTACTATTGGTGTTTACAATAGATATGACCAACTGTCAGAGTCTAGTGGAGAGGAATCTCTAGTAGCTGTAGATGTAGGAAGTATGCAGCAGACCTCAGTAGTTACTGTGCCTAGAACAGTTTCAAAGTCGAAGAGGAAGAAGAAGGTTCTGCTGTTAGGTAGTTCTCATGGCAGAGGTGTAGGCCAGCAGTTGCAGGAAGTGCTGGGAAGTGAGTACCAGGTCACCAGTATTGTGAAGCCTAATGCAGGGTTGGCTCAGGTGACTGTTAACATAGGGGGGTTATGTAGGGATTTTACTAAAGAGGATCAGGTAGTGATTGTGGGTGGGGCTGGTAATAGTATTGGTAGGGATGGGGAGTATAACATAGATGGTGACCTGGAAAAGATAGCCACTCAGACTGGCAACACGAATGTGCATTTCGTGGAACTGTTTCAGCGTCACGATCGGCCTCATCTTAATACAGCCGTCAGGCGTAATAACATGAGACTTGGGGGTGCGCTGATGACAGAAGGCATGGGTCACATTTCAGTGGTGTCGGTGGAGTCTATCAGCAGGACGGGTTTCACTAGACACGGCCTGCACCTCAACAGGTATGGGAAGGGGAGGCTGGCAAAGCTTATAGGTGACAGCATAGGTGGGGTTGGTGGGATCACTCATGGGAAAATTCCTGCAGTAGTGGGTGTTAGAGCTGCACCTTTTTTAGATTGAAGTCAGCTGATAGGTATTCCTGCTTAAGGGAAGTCTCTCTAACAAGGGAATCACTTTTGACAAAGCTTAGGTATCCGAGTAATGAGGGAATTAGTATATTTCATCAAAATATACAAGGTATTAGGGATAAAGTTAGTGAACTGCTTATAGATGTTGACTCTGAAATTATTGGTATATCTGAACACTTCTTAAATAAGGAGATAATTCAGAGGCTTCCTTTACCAGGATACAGGTTGGCTGGCTGCTTTTCGAGGAGCTCTTTGCGGTGTGGGGGAGTAGCCATGTATGTGAAAAACGGCATCGCATTTGAGTCAATTGATGTTTCAAAGTACTGCACTGAAAAGGTGTTTGAATGTTGTGCAGGTGTGGTTAAATTTAACGGAGTTAAACTTGTAACTGTTGTTATTTATAGATCCCCAGACTCCGATTTCACAGCATTTTTGCTAAAGCTAGAGGAGGTTCTTGGTTCACTTTATAGGAAATACAAAAAGTTAGTTATATGTGGTGACTTCAATATTAATTGTATAAGTGATTGTGCAAGGAAGAGGATGCTGGTAGACCTCTTTAATTCATATAATCTTATGCAAACCGTATTCTTTCCAACGAGAGTGCAAGGGAACAGTAGAACAACCATAGACAACATTTTTGTTCATTCCTCATTACTAGAAGGGCATTCTGTTAGAAAAAAGGTGAATGGCCTTTCAGATCATGATGCGCAAATTTTAACTTTAAAAGATTTTTATGCTGCAACACGTGTTAAATATAGTCATCAGCTGTTCAGGAAAGCTGATCCGGTTGCTGTAGAGACCTTTGTAAACCTTATAAAGGAACAAGAGTGGCAAGATGTTTATAGCGCTGAGACAGTAAACGATAAATATAATGCTTTTCTAAAGACTTTTCTCATGCTCTTTGAAAGTTGCTTTCCGTTACAACGTTTAAAACAGGGTACTAGCACAAACAGGCAGCCTGGGTGGCTGACTAGAGGGATAAGAATATCTTGTAGAACAAAGTGGCAATTATATCAAAACGTTAGAAACAGTCAAAATCTAAATGCAGCAGCCCATTACAAACAGTATTGTAAGGTGCTTAAAAATGTTATTAGGAAGGCAAAAAGTATGTGGTATGCAGATAGAATAGCTAAGTCTCAGGATAAAATTAAAACCATATGGTCAGTCGTAAAGGAAGTTGCTGGTCTGCAGAGACAGGTCGAGGATATAGAATCAGTGCGTAGTGGGAATGTTCGTGTTACTGATAAGTCGCATATATGTACAGTATTTAATAATCACTTTCTGAATATAGCAGGTGAACTAAATAGAAACCTAATTCCAACAGGGAATCATATAGCGCTCTTAGAAAAAAGTGTTCCGAGACTGTTACCTGAAATGCTCCTCCATGATACTGACAAGAGGGAGATTGAGTTAATAATTAAATCACTAAAGACCAAGAACTCTCATGGATATGATGGGGTATCTAGCAGAATACTGAAGTATTGTTCTATGTATGTTAGCCCAGTACTTAGCCATATCTGTAACTTTTCATTTAGGAGTGGTCGGTTTCCTGATCGATTAAAATACTCGGTAGTGAAGCCACTTTATAAAAAGGGAGACATTGATAATGTTGACAATTTTAGACCTATTTCTATGCCATCGGTGTTTGCTAAAGTTATCGAGAAGGTTGTATATACAAGGTTACTGGAGCATTTAAATTCACATAATTTGCTGTCAAATGTTCAGTTTGGTTTTAGAAATGGTTTAACAACTGAAAATGCTATATTCTCTTTTCTCTGTGAGGTTTTCGACGGATTAAATAAAAGGTTGCGAACGCTAGGTGTTTTCTTTGATTTAACTAAGGCTTTTGACTGTGTTGACCACAAAATATTACTGCAGAAGTTGGACCATTATGGAGTAAGGGGAGTAGCTTACAATTGGTTCGCCTCTTACTTTAAGAACAGAAAGCAGAGGGTAATTCTCCGCAATATTGAGAGTGGTAGTGATGTTCAGTCCCAATGGGGCACTGTTAAGTGGGGCGTTCCCCAAGGGTCGGTGCTGGGGCCACTGCTGTTTCTTATTTATATAAATGATATGCCTTCTAGTATTACAGGTGATTCAAAAATATTTCTGTTTGCTGATGACACCAGCTTGATAGTGAAGGATCTTGTGTGTAATATTGAAACAGTAACAAATAATTTAGTTCATGAAATAAGTTCGTGGCTTGTGGAAAATAATTTGATGCTAAATCACAGTAAGACTCAGTTTTTACAGTTTCTAACTCACAATTCAACAAGAACCGATGTTTCGATCAGACAGAATGGGCATATTATAAGCGAGACTGAACAGTTCAAATTCCTAGGCGTTCGGATAGATAGTAAGCTGTTGTGGAAAGCCCATGTCCAGGATCTTGTTCAGAAGCTAAATGCTGCTTTATTTACCATTAGAACAGTATCTGAAATAAGTGACACTTCAACACGAAAAGTAGTCTACTTCGCATATTTTCATACGCTTATGTCGTATGGTATTATTTTTTGGGGTAATTCTTCTGATTCAAAAAGGGTATTTTTGGCTCAAAAACGGGCTGTTCGAGCTATATGTGGTGTAAGTTCGAGAACCTCTTGTCGACCCCTATTCAAAAATTTGGGAATTCTGACATTGCCCTCACAGTATATATTTTCTTTAATGTCGTTTGTTGTTAGCAATATTAGCCTATTCCCAAGAGTTAGCAGCTTTCACTCAGTTAATACTAGGCAGAAATCAAATCTGCATGTAGAATGCAGTTCCTTGACTCTTGTGCAGAAAGGAGTGCAGTATTCTGCTGCATCCATTTTCAATAAGCTACCACAAGAACTCAAAAATCTTAGCAGTAGCCCAAACTCTTTTAAGTCTAAACTGAAGAGTTTCCTCATGGCTCACTCCTTCTATTCTGTCGAGGAGCTCCTGGAAGAGCTAAAAAATTAAGCAAATTCCAGTGTTACATTGTTGATTGTCTTCATTTAAACTTATGACTTGTCACCTGAATATGTTTTTTTTTCTATATTTCATTTTATCTGTTTCTAATATCGTGTTATAATTTCATGTATTGACTCGTTCCATGACCATGGAGATTTCTCCTTAATTTGGTCCCACGGAACAATAAATAAATAAATAATAAATAAATAAAAGTGCAGCAGTAGTGCAGCAGCAGTGCAGTAGGGAGTCGCGTATTTAGCTTTCATATTTGTTTTGTAGTTTGATTCTTAATTTCTTTCCAAGTGTTTGTGCACTTGCATATTTAATTACATAAAATCCTTGCTTATTCTCGTATTTGAGAGGAGTTATATTGCTTATTGATAGCTGTAAAGTATAAGTTCGCGGAGTCGTTAGTGAGTTGTTTGTTTTGGACAGCCAGTGCTTTCTGTTTATTTCGCAGAGTCAGTTAGCAGCAGACAGAGGCCAGTGCAGATTCATCTGTGCTTGCAGAGTGACGTGTGCGAGCAGCAGTAGCAGAAACTAGTCGTGTATTCAGTTTTTCGTATTAGTTCTGCAGGTTTAATTCAAATTACTTTGTGTGTTTGTGTGCTTGTTTGGTGAAATTTTTCGGATCTTTGCGTATTTTCAAATTAGAAAGGGGTAGTATCAAATTTTAATAACGGTAGAGTGTAACATTGCGTAGGCGGTTTTCATTTGTAGTAAGACAGGGGTAGGATTGCATTGTAATATCTGTATAGTGGCGTAGTCATGGTCATCTGATTACTTAGTTTGTAAGTAATATCGCAGCTCAATCTGGCACTGGTGATGCAACTGTGCAGTCGCATATTGCTGTTTTATTTGTTGCATCTGTATACATCCAGATATTAGCAGTAGGATGGATAGGGTGTGTGCGTGCTGTGTGCGGGCACAGGAGGAACTGGCCATGGTTCGCGAGCAGCTGAGCGTGCTGTTGGCCACGGTCAGCCACCTTCAGGCTGTTGCCTCGAGGTGTAGTGACGGCAGAGGGTCTGACGCGTCGCTTGAGACACCCCAGCTGTCACTTGCTGCGTCCGCTGACTCAGCCGCCGAGGCACCTTCTAGTGTACCCAGCACATTGGCGCCACCCTCACCTCAGGGTGAGTGGCAG
Organism: Schistocerca nitens; assembly: GCF_023898315.1. Taxonomy (NCBI): domain Eukaryota; kingdom Metazoa; phylum Arthropoda; class Insecta; order Orthoptera; family Acrididae; genus Schistocerca; species Schistocerca nitens. The sequence goes on along the minus strand of NC_064615.1, from coordinate 328,389,176 downwards.
ACTGCAACGTGTTCGCATTGCTCAAGGTGGAGGGTCAATGTGGAGGCTGGCCGGCTGATCTCGCCCATTCATCCTGTCAGTGGGCATGTGGCCGCTCCTTCAGCAGGGCCCGAGCAGGCACACAGGGGCAAAAGCTTGCTGGTTATTGGGAGCTCCAATGTCAGGTGGGTGATGGAGCCCCTTAGGGAAATAGCGTACAGGGCTGGAAAGAATTCCAACGTGCACTCGGTTTGTCTGCTGGGGGGCCTCATCCAATATGTGGAGGCGGTCTTGCCTGCGGCTATCGAGCATACGGGGTGCAGTCGTCCACAAGTAGTTGCTAATGTCGGCACCAATGATGGCTGTCGCTTGGGTTCTGAGGTGATCCTCAGTTCGTACAGGTCGCTGGCGAATTTGGTGAAGACCGCTGGCCTCGCACGTGGGGTGCAAGCAAGAGCTCTCTATTGGCAGCATCGTTCCCAGAGTGGATCGGGGTCCTTTGCTTTGGAGCCGAGTGGAGGGTCTCAACCAGAGGCTTCGTCGAGTCTGTGATGGTCTTGGCTGCAGATTTCTAGACTTGCACTATTGGGTGGGGAATTTTAGGATGCCCCTAGATAGGTCAGGGGTACACTACACAAAGGAAGCGGCTACTTGGATAGCAGAGTACTTGTGGCATGCACATGGGTTTTTTTTAGGGTAGTTGGTAGTGTGAGGTGTCCTGATGAACACTCACCAGTCGACGTGCAGGCAGGGAAATCAGGACATGCTCAGTGTAAACACACTTCAGCTATCAAGATATTAGCAGTAAATTTTCAGAGTGTTCGGAATAAAGTTCCTGAATTTACTGCCCTCCAGGAAGCGTGTGGCGCGCAAATTACTCTCGGGACTGAGACCTGGCTGAACCCTGAGAAAGGAAGTTCTGAAATATTTAGTGAGGGTTGGAACGTGTATCGGAAAGACAGATTAGACACCGTAGGAGGTTGTGTCTTCATTGCAGTTGACAAAAATATTGTGTCTACTGAGGTCGAAGTATAGTGTGATTGTGAAGTTACCTGGACATGTTTAACAGGGCTAGGAGAAATAAAGTTAATTGTTGGGTGTTATTACCGGCCACCAGGTTCCACCATGACAGTTCTAGAATCATTCAAAGGGAGTCTACACTCTGTATCGCAGAAGTACCTGGATCATGCTGTATTAGTCGGAGGCAACTTCAACCTACCTAATATAGACTGGGATGTCTATGGATTCATTACAGGTGGTACAGACAAGCCGTCGTGCGAATTACTTTTGAACACATTATCCGAAAACTGTCAAGCAGCTAAATCGACAGCCAACGCGTAATGGAAATATTTTAGATCTGGTAGCCACGAACAGACCAGACCTCATCGATGGTGTCAGTGTTGAGACAGGGATTAGTGATCATGATGTTGTCATTATGACTATGGTTACAAAAGTTAAAAAGTCGGTCAAGAAGGCTAGGAGAGTATTCTTACTAGAAAGAGCAGATAAGCAGCTGTTAGCATCCCACTTAGTAAATGAATCGACTATAGACTTTATTTACTTCCAGTACGATGGACGTGGAAGAATTATGGGCAAATTTTAAACACATTGTAAACCACGCATTGGAGAAGTATGTGCCGAAAAAGCGGGGACGGAAAAGACCCACCGTGCTTTAGCAGCGCAATTCGGAGAATGCTCAGGAAGCAAGAAAGATCGGGAGAATGAGGACAGGCGAAAGTTAATAGAGATTCTTGCTGCTGTAAACAGAGCAATGCGCAAAGCATACAACCACTACCACCGTCATACCTTAGCAGAAGATCTTGTTGAAAACCAAAGGAAATTCTGGTCTTACGTAAAATAGGTAAGCGGGTCGAAGGCTTCCATCTAGTCACTCACTGATCAGTCTGGCCTGGCAACGGAAGACAGCAAAACAAAAGCTGAAATTTTAAATTCAGCATTTGATATATCTTTCATGCAGGAGGATCGTACAAACATACCACCGTTTGAGTCTCGTACAGATTCCCGCATGGAGGACATAGTGATAGACATCCCTGGGGTTGTGAAGCAGCTGAATGGGTTGAAAATAAATAAATTGCCAGGTCCTGATGGGATTCCAATTCGGTTTTACAGAGAGTACTCTACTGCATTGGCTCCTTACTTAGCTTGCATTTATCGCGAATATCTTATATACACCTGTATATAAGAAGGGTAGAAGGATGGATCCTCAAAATTACAGACCAATATCCTTAGCATTGGTTTGTTGCAGGATTCTCGAAGATATTCTCAGTTCGAATATAATGAATTTCCTTGAGACAGAGAAGTTGCTGTCCATGCATCAGCACGGCTTTAGAAAGCATCACTCCTGCGAAATGCAACTTGCCCTTTTTTCACATGATATCTTGCGAACCATGGATGATGGGTATCAGACAGATGCCATATTCCTCAACTTCCGGAAATCGTTTGACTCGGTGCCCGACTGCAGACTCCTAACTAAGTGAGTGGCTCGAAGACTTCTTAAGTAATAGAACCCAGTACGTTGTCCTCAATGGTGAATGTTCGTCGGAGGTGAGGGTATCATCTGGAGTGCCCCAGGGAAGTGTGGTAGGTCCGCTGTTGTTTTTCATCTACATAAATGATCTTTTGGATAGGGTGGATAGCAATGTGCGGCTGTTTGCTGACGATGCTGTGGTGTAGGGGAAGGTGTCGTCGTTGAGTGACTGTAGGAGGATACAAGATGACTTGAACAGGATTTGTAATTGGTGTAAAGAATGGCAGCTAACTCTAAATATAGATAAATGTAAATTAATGCAGATGAATAGGAAAAAGAATCCCGTAATGTTTGAATACCCCATTAGTAGTGCAGCACTTGACACAGTCACGTCGATTAAATGTTTGGGCGTAACATTGTAGAGCGATATGAAGTGGGTCAAACATGTAATGGCAGTTGTGGGGAAGGCAGATAGTTGTCTTTGGTTCATTGGTAGAATTTTGGGAAGATGTGGTTCATCTGTAAAGGAGACCGCTTATAAAACACTAATACGACCTATTCTTCAGTACTGCTCGAGCATTTGGGATCCGTATCAGGTTGGATTGAGGGAGGACATAGAAGCAATTCAGAGGCGGGCTGCTAGATTTGTTACTGGTAGGTCTGATCATCACGCGAGTGTTACGGAAATGCTTCAGGAACTTGGGTGGGAGTCTCTGGAGGAAAGGAGGCATTCTTTTCATGAATCACTACTGAGGAAATTTAGAGAACCAGTATTTGAGGCTGACTGCGGTACAGTTTTACTGCCGCCAACTTATATTTCGTGGAAAGACCACAAAGATGAGATAAGAGAGATTAGAGCTCGTACAGAGGCATATAGCCAGTCATTTTTCCCTCGTTCTGTTTGGGAGTGGAACAGGGAGAGAAGATGCTAGTTGTGGTATGAGGTACCCTTCGCCATGCACCGTATGGTGGATTGCGGAGTATATATGTAGATGTAGATGTAGAACCTTAGTCAGAAACAGAATGACACTTTTCAAGATTTATCGAAAATGTTAGAACTTGACATTGAGAACAAACGTAATAATGTAGAATCAGAACTTATTGAAAAGTTAGGATCTTTTGAAAATGTGTACAATATTAAATATAATGATGTAAGACAGGGAATGAATACTTTGAAAGAGAGTGTAGATAAGCATAATGAATTAATGCCAATTATTCAGTTGCAAGTTACAGGTGTCAATACACGGGTAGATAATGTAGAAAGGAATTTCGAAGAGAAAATAGCTAACTCCAATATTATAAATGTAATTAGTGTGGAGGAACAATTTGGAGAAATTATAGATCGAAAGGTTACTGAGAGAATAACATGCGGGAATGTATTGCCTATTCCTTCTTCCGAACTTAATGATACCAGGAAGGGTATGGACAACCTGTAGAGAGAAATTAAGCTTATCCAAGACAAAGTAGAAAAAAGGGTAAATTCACCTAAGGTTGTGTTAACTAGTGAAGCGGTGACTGATTTGCAATGGGGAGCTAATTCAGGGTTATCTAGACAATTCCCTAAATTTAAGCCAGATGGAGATGTACATCTGACTCATTTCTTAAAAAGATTTAACCAAGCTTTGCCAAAAAATTGGGAAGATTCCAACCAGATCGAATTTGCTGTGGGGTACCTTCTAGGAGAAGCCTCAGAATGTGGAACATTAAATATTGAGAATTTTTCCTCTTGTGAAGACTTTCAAAAGAAATTTAAAGAGAAGTACTGGTCTGCCAGTGCTCAAGAAAGTTAATATCAGATCTGTGGTACCCAAAATATTGTCGCAGAAGAAGGTGAGTAGCATCGTGGTGTAGTGGTTATGACACTAAACTGTTACATGGAAGGTCACGAGTTCAAAACTCACCTGAACTGTAGAATTTTAATTTCTATATTCGGTTCGAGGACATTCTAGAGATATCCACATATATCAAGAATCATTGTACTGGAATGTTCTGTAACTGTATATATACCGTATGTGTTCTGGCTGGAGGTAGGTTGCTCCGTACTCTTGTATGTGCAAGTGCTGAATAAACCTTCTTTAAGTGAAGTTAATGTTCGTCATTCATCTAATTACACCTTCTTCTATGTGACATCATTCTGGTGGAGGTGACGGGCATTGGAACTTGTGATCGTGCAAATTATCGACGACACAGTGACTCCCATCGGACTATGACAGAGCCGCTGTTTACATGGTGAGAAACCCAAGTTTGACCCATATTCAATAGATCGCAATCTATCGGAGACAGAAGAAGAAGAGGACATTATGATGACAGTAACTGTGTGCCGCCACATGAGACATCCTTCCAGGTTCTCTGGTGATGGTGGCCAAGGTCAAAACAAGTGGTTGAAGCATATAGCCAAATTTAACAAATGGGATGGCACCGTGTGTTTGGCTAACATATTTTTCTACTTGGAGGGCACTGCCAAGCAATGGTATGAGAGAAACAAGGAGAAGTTCACAAGCTGGGAAGTATTCCAGGCGGAACTGCACAAGTATTTCAGCGACACACAACGACAGAAGTGCAAGGCTGAAGATAAATTAAAGTGCAGGGCACAGTGTCCAGGAGAAACTACAGCATGATACATTCAGGTCGTCTTGGAGCTGTGTAAAATAGTGGATCTTAGAATGAAGGAGGAATATAAGGTTGCACATCTCATGAAGCGTGTTGCTGCGGACATGTATCAAGCCCTACTTCTGAAGGAGGTTTCGCCAGCAGACAAATTCATAAAATGATGCCAGTATATCGAGACAATGCATTAAAAAAGAATTACATGCAAGAAGTTTGAATGGCTGCCAAACGTTGTCAATGACTGTGGTGGAGAAAGAAACTGATTTAACATGTGTTCTTCATCAGGTAGTGAGAGAGGAAGTTCAGAAGGCACTTGGATTGCACAGTGAGCAAAAAGCTGAGATGCTCGAAGAGGTCATAAGGGATAAAATGGAACAGATATTGAACCCAATCTATCGTCCTTCATTTCCCTTTAAAACAGTGAAAAAGTTGAGACCCAGGCAAAGTTATGTTCCTACAATGCCACATGAGGAACCTGTTTGGGCACCAAGGAAGAGTGACGTCTGGAGGACTCAGGATAACCATCCAATATGTTTCCACTGCGGTCGACTGGGACATGTGGTGCACTATTGTTGAGAAAAGTGGTGGATATTTGATGATGCCTGCACCAGAAGACAGCAGACCGATCTTAGTCGACGCCAACTCTGGGATGATGAAGATGAACAAGAAGATGTGGGTGCAGGACGATGTAGGGCACCATCGCTGCAAGCAGCCGATCACCTAGCTGCCGCAACCTGGGAAACTGAAGGGTGCGACCTTCCTTGGAGGTGAGGCCGCTGAAGAGAAAAATCCTCCGCCATCGACCATTACAAAAATGATAGGAAACTACGTCTATATCCTCATGGATGGCCAATCAGCCCAAGCTCTTGTGGACTCCAGAGCATCATATTCAGTCATTTTGGAGGAGTACTGTTGCCAGTTGCCGAAAACTATTCATCAACAACAATACATCTCTGCTGAAGGTGGCTAATGGGAAATATGTAAAACCTACAGGAAGATGTGTCATTCATGTGGGTATAAGTGGCCATACTCAGCCCTTAGAATTCATCGTCTTACAAGAGTGTAGTCATGACGTAATTCTCAGATGAGACTTTTTGAAAGCTTCTCAGGCAATTATAAATTGTGGTCACTCGAAGATTATGCTAGACGAGATGAGATACTGTGGAGAGGAAGATGTGCATCCGAGTGTGTGGAGACTATGTGTGCTGGATCAAGTGATAATTCCTGCAGTAAAAGCTAGAAAGGTAACTGTCATGTGTCATGCCATACATTAACCCAAGGTCTCGTAGTGAAATGTTAGAGAAGCATACCACTGAAGAATAACTTGGTCATCCCAGCCTCTGTCATCTCGTTTAAGAATGGATTCGGTGAACTGTGGATAGTTGACTGTCGCCGAGAACCGCAGATCCTTCCAAGACGCATGTGCATAGCAAACACTGAGCCATCAATTGCAGAACAGCTGAGTGCCATAGAAACCTCCCATGCTGAGTCTGTGGGCGAAATTAGCGCTACCACTACGAGACAAGATCTTCTAGCTCGACTATCACCAGATCTCACTAAGGAACAACCGAAGAAGCTACTTGCCATTCTTCAAGAGTTCTCTGAATGCTTCGATCCACAGGTGAAGAGCAAATTAGACAAATCAACAGTGAATCACTGGATTGGCACTGGAGACCATCAACCAATAAGCCAGAGAGCATACCGTGTGTCAGCAACGGAACGTTGAATAATTCGCGACAAGGTAGAGAAAATGATGAAGAATGACATCATTCAGCCTTCACAGAGCCCATGGTCGTCACCAGTGGTTCTCGTCAGGAAGAAGGATGGCAGTTGGTGCTTTTTTGATGGTACACTAGATTGTCTGAAGAGGGCCAATTTTTTCTCAACCTTGGACGTGTACTCGGGATACTGGCAAATCGAAGTAGATGAGGCTTATCATGAGAAAACTGCATTCATCACCCCTAAGGGCCTGTATGAGTTTAAAGTAACGCCGTTTGCTTTGTGTAATGCACCAGCAACTTTTGAACGGATGATGGATGATCTTCTAAGTCACCTGAAGTTGACGATGTATCTTTGTTATTTAGATGACTTTATAGTGTTCTCAGACACATTTGATGAATACATAAAAAAACTGAGGACTGTTCTTAAGTGTCTCCAACAAGGCGGACTGAAACTTAATCCATGAAAGTGTCTCTTTGGAGCAAAAGAAATCAAAATACTTGGACACCTTGTATCAATCGAAGATGTGCGGCCAGACCCAGAAAAGGTGAGATCTACAATGGAATTTCCTATTTCTAAAAGTATTAGAGATGTGAGAAGCTTCCTCCGATTATGTTCTTATAACCTTCGTTTTATCAAAGACTTTTGTATCAAAGCCAGGCCACTCCACGATTTGTTAAAAGCCGATGCTAAATTTATCTGGGGTGGTGCTCAACAAGATTCTTTTGATGTGCTGCAAAAAGCTCTGATGACTGACCCTGTACTTGGCCTGTATGATGAGAGATCACCTACAGAACTACACACAGATCCCGGTGGGTATGGGATTGGTGCTGTTCTTGTGCAAATTTCGGATGGAAAAGAGAAGGTGCAGCCTGTGCTTCTAGGAAACCTCCAAAAGCCGAGAGAAACTATTCGACTACAGAAAGAGAATGACTTGCTGTTATCTGGGCCATGTGCAAATTTTGACAGTATCTCTTTGGAAGGCCATTCACAGTTGTTACAGACCTTCATTCACTTTGTTGGTTGACAGGTCTTAAGGATCCAACAGGATGACTCACCAGGTGGCCACTACATCTTCAAGAGTATGACATTACCATAGTGTACAAATGTGGAAGAAAACACCAAGATGCCGACTGTCTCTCAAGAAACCCTGTGCAAGACCATCAAGACTTTGATGAAGATGGTGACTGTCTCGCTGCACTCCAGAATCTCTTTGCTGAGCAGGAGGAGGACAGCAAGATATCTCAAATTATGTTTGCCTTAAATCGGTCAGAGGATGTGAAAGGACAATTTAAGGTAGTTAATGGATTACTTTGCAAGAAAACTTTGATCCGTTTGGAAAGAGGTGGCTACCAGCAATTCCTAAACACATTAGCTTACATGTTCTATAAAAATTATATGACTCACCTGAGGCCAGACATTTAGAATGTATTAAGACATGTGATAGGATCTGCAAGAGATTTTTCTGGACAGTTTTATTTAGGAGTGTCTGTAACTGTGTGTCGCACTGTTGAGAGTGCCAGAGGAGAAAGGCAGTTCCTCAGAAACCACCTGACCGACTCATACCAGTTCCACCAACCAAAACGCCTTTCCAGCCTGTTGAGATTGACCTCCTCGGATGATTTCCAACATCTGATAGTGGCAATAGATGGATTATTGTTTGCCCTGATTATCTGACACACTATGCCATTACAAAAGCCGTGGAAACAGCTGAAGCATTTGACATAGCCAAATTCATCGTGGAAGACATTGTATTAAAACACGGTACCCCAAGTTCGTTAATTATGGATCGAGGGAAAGTTTTTCAATCGAATCTTGTGACAGAGATAAACCATCGGTGCAACATCACATGACGACTGCCTACCATCTGCAAACTAATGGGCTTACTGAACGCCTTAATAAGGCCTTAGCTGACATGCTATCAATGTTCGTCAATGTTGAGCAGAGCAACTGGGATGAGGTGCTACCTTTTGTGACGTTTGCCTACAACACCGCCAAACAAGACACCACAGGATTTACACCATTTTTTCTAGTGCATGGGCTTGAAGTGACTACGATGATGGACACTGTGTTTCTGTTACATCCTGATGACGTGGACGACAACTACATTGGCCAGGTGTTAACCAGAGCTGAGGAAGCTCGACAGTTAGCTCGACTCCGCACGCTGCAGGCTCAAGAAAGGTATGACGTGAGCCACTGCTTTGTTGTCTACCAGCCTCTTCTGGATCTTCACTCTTGTTCGGAAGGTTGGTTTCTCTGAGAAGCCCCTCAGGCACTACTTTGGACCTTATAAGGTTGTAAGACAGTTTTCTGATGTTACTTATCAAGTTGAAGATTTCTACCCTTACACAAGACGACAAGAGATCAGAGATATGGTCCACGTCCTTCAAGTGAAGCCGTATAACAATCCTGCAACCCAGGGTAAATTCGAAGCTCCAGCAACAGGCAACAAGCAGAAAAGTGACGAAGAGCGTAGCGGCAAAGGAAGTTCTACGAAGATCACCTCCAGGGCGAACATCAGTCATTGGGAGTCAGAGTACGCAGGACCAGTGACTCGTTCCCGGACTAGGAGGACGTAACACTGAGATGTGAGATGCTGTTCCCTTCAGGAGGGAGCAGTGTCGCAGAAGAAGCTGTAGCACTGTCACTGTGGTGTAGTGGTTATGAGACTAGACTGTTGCATGGAGGGTCGTGAGTTCAAAACTCACCTGAGCTGTAAGATTTTAATTTCTATATTTTGTTCGAGGACATTCTAGAAGTATCCACAAATGTCAAGAATCATTGTACTGGAATGTTCTGTACCTTTATATATATTTTATGTGTTCTGGCTGGAGGTAGTTCGCTCCGCACTCTTGTATGAGCAAGTGCTGAATAAACCTTTGTTAAGTTAAGTTAGTGCTCATCATTCATCTAATTACACATTCTTCTACATGACAATATTGTAATAATACTTGGGGTACTATGAGGAAATATTTCGATTGGCATTTAACATGAGCAAGATATTTAGATAAGCCCATGGAAGAAGAAGGGTTAGTACATATTTTAATTAGAAGATTGCCAAAAAGACATCTTATGTAGTGGTTGGAAAACGATACAAGAGTTGTTGTCTTTTGTTGACACACTTGATGCAATAAATAAGGACCGCAACGAAACTTTACACCAAGGTGAAAGTTCAAACTATAAAAGAAATAGCAGAAATAATTGCAAAAAGCATGAGGCAAAATTAGCAAAAGTACACCAGTACAATAAGAAAAGTTGTAACGACAATTATCGAAAGAAGCATCCACATTCAAATTTAGGTCCAGTAGTTTCTCAAGTATTTGTACCGAGTAATCATAAAACGCAGAATGGAATTGTAGTATCTCGTTTCGGTAACCAACCCATAGTTTGTAGTAATGTGGAAAACGCTGTTCTACCTGGATCCAGATAGGTGAAGATACGTTAGGATGCCTTATTCCATATAGGTATGTTAACTTTACACACAAAATACCCACAAAGGAATGGTTGCTGCTTGAAGAACCAAGCTTAGCCACTAAAAACCCACAACCTAAAATAGCAGGGACAGTGGAAAATTCTGAGGTTAACATATTTATAGATTCGGGAAGTGAGGTATCACTCATCTCAAACACATTTTTTAACTCTCTACAGAATAAACAGCACTTACCGTTATTGCGAGTGACTGGAGTATACTTAATCAGGATAACAAGAACAAAAAGTAAACTTGTAAAATGCGAAACTCAAGTGAACTGCAGTATTGGAAATATGTTATTTCATCAAATGGTGTTAATGGTAGAGAATATTAATAGAGATGTACTGTTCAGTTTAGATTGGTTGTTAGAGTTTAAAGTCATCTTAAACTTTGACAAACATCTTCTTTGTTTTGGTAGAGGAGACAGTAGATGCTGGGCACCATTTGTGACAAATGGTCACATTGAGGGACAAACAACTGAGTGTCGGTGTCTGTGATTAACAGCTACAGCTCAATTATCACCAAAAATTGATAATGTGGATCAAGGAACATGTCGAACTGATACTCAAGACAAAGCTAATGAATCCCTAATATTAACCAATCAACTAACGTGAGATTTATATAAAACTTTAATGGAGTATGAAGTGGTGTTTTTCGATTGCCCATATAACATCAGCGACTATATCTGTAAGTTCAAAATCAAAGATAACACTCCATTCTTTTGCAAACCATATCCAATACCAGTGAGTTTGAAGGAAGCAGTTTGGGATGAGATTAACAAAGTGATTGATACTAATATTATAGAACGAAGTTCCAGTGTTATCCAAATTTGAAAAGGCAAGATTCTTTACCACAATGGACTTTACCACAGGATATTGGCAGATAAAATTACATCCAGAATCCAAAAAGTATACGGCCATTTTGTTTGATGGGAAATCATATCATTTCAATGTACTGCCATTCGGACTTAATATCTCTGTGTCTGTATTTATTCGTGCATTAGATGAAGCACTAGGGAGAGACTTGTTGAAGGATTTGATAATATACGTAGAAGATATGCTAATTATATCAGCTACTTGGGAGGAACATTTTCTAACTTTGTGCAAGACTCTGAAAAAAATTTAAAGAGAAAGGTATTACGGTGAAGCTGTCAAATAATTTTTTGCGTGCCAAGAACGTAAGTTCTTAGATCATATTGTAGGGGTAAAGGGAATTAGACCGGACTCTGAATGCATAAAAGCTATCAAAGAATGTCTGCACCCTGGAAATGTAAGACAACTAAAAGGATTTATAGGTATGGCCGGATACTATCAATGGTATGTACGGGGGCAAGAGTTAAGCGACCTGAGAATTCTACATTTATTAAGAAAGGGAGTACCGTGGACTTGGGATCAAGGTGTAAATGATGTGTTTGAAAACATTAAAAGAGCGCTTGTTGAGTCACCCATATTACATTATCCAGTTATGGGCAAACCATTTAAACTTTCAACAGATGCACCTGATTACGGTGTTGCTGCTGAACTTTTCCAAGGAGAATGGGATCCAAGTGATGTAGAACACAGAACCATAGCTTTTGCTACACATAGCCTAAATAAACACAAACTAAATTACACAGCTACTGGAAAGGAACTATTGGCAATTGTGTGGAGTATTCAAAAGTTTCAAACACTAGTATGGGGATCAGAAATCCATATTTATACAGATCATCAAGCTTTATCCTTTCTGATGAGTAGTCGATTACTAAACAGTAGATTGATGAGATGGATACTTTTCCTGCAGGAATACGATATTAAGATACGATATGTAAAAGATTCTGAAAATATTGTACCTGATGCTTTATTGAGGCTACCCATAGGAATGGAAGAATTAAAATGGACGGAAGGGCTCGGCATTATTTTTGACATTAATTTTATGTCGGCAGAATATTCGAACATCATTGTAAAGGAAATGGCTCAAAGAATAACAGGGAATATCCACCATGATCCTTATTTCACAGAAATATTTTCTATGTGTATCCAGAACTCGTTACCTCCTAATCAGTTAGGAAAATGGAAAATTATAGCTCATAACTTGTTTTGGAGGGACAGCGTAACATCAAAGCGGTGGCGCTTATGTGTTCCGAAGGTAATGGAAGACGAACTTGTACGGCATGTTCACACAGGATATGGACATTTCGGAATCAAAAAATGTATATCCCATATGAATAAGTTTTATTATTTCAAGAAACTGGGGCATAAAATAGCATCTTTGATTAGAACCTGTGAAACTTGCCAGAAAGTAAAAGAGAATAATACTCACGTGGAATACAAAATGTATCCTATTATTCCTAAGTCATTACACAACCTCACAGCAGCAGATTTTTTTAGACCAATTCCATAAGGAGAGGGAGAAGTATCATATATTTTGGTTATCATAGAATGTTGGTCAAAATATGTTAAACTATATCCCATTAAAAGAGCAAATACGCAGACAGTTATTCACTGTTTACAGCATTATTTTCTAGAAGTAGGTAAACCAAAACGGTTTCTTACGGATAATGGACCACAACATGTGAGTAACGAATTTAGAGAATTCCTAACGTGGGAAGGTATTCGACAAGTGTTAATATCCAATTATAAACCGTCATCAAATCCATGTGAGCGAGTAATGAAGGAAATTGGAAAATTATGTCGTGCTACTGCCATGAAAAACATACTTCGTGGGCAACAAAAATTAGGCACTTTAAACTTATCACAAATGAATTACCCCATTAATCGACTGTGTTGACATCTTTAGAAATTATAGGCAAACCTTTTGTAGGGGAACCTCTAAGTGTGTTAATTGGCCTGAACAACCTAGTGTCAATTACGAAGTAAATCAGGAAATAGGTTCTAAAAATTTAATTGAAAAGGTGGTACAAATAGTAAGTAAGCATAACGAAAAGGCTGTGAGCCTCAGTACCAAGTCGATGACCTGGGTCTCATAAAACATCATCTTCCCAGGTCGACTCTGAAGAAAGAGACTCATAAGTTTTTCCAAAAATATGAGGGACCATACCGGGTACAAATGGCAGTCCATCCTAAGACATTATTTTTAGTAGATCTCACAACTGGATTATAGAAGGGTAAATACAAGGTAAAGGATGTAAAATTGTATATCCCCCAGGGACGTTAACATCTAAGTTAACGGGCGGAGTAACGACCGTTGGATCCCGAGTTGTTTTCGGTATTTTTTTCCAAATAGTGTCCTGCATCAAATTCCTTTAAAATCTAGAAATATTCTGTAATCTTACTGCTTAGAAAACTGGATATGACTATGAAATGGAGAACAACTAAAGAGAACCACAGAAAAAAAGTGATATCTAGACGAAATAAACTAAATAGAGTATAATATTTTTGGAAAATATGATAAGATGTGACTTGCTGAACAACTGTTTTACCATAGTGTATAGATTTTCAATTTTGTATAGAGTATTTTATACCTTTTATGAGATGTGATATAGATGGGAGGGTTTGTATAAATTTTGAAAGGGGGGTGGGTATTGTAGCTAAAAACATGATTTACATGAACAGATAAATCATGATTAACACAAAACACACAATCACCTTTCAAACAACCCTCACAAACAAGTGTGCCTGATTTTTCATCATTTGATGTTTCCATAGGGTTGCTAGGATTTTCCTTGGGGACTTCAAAGGGTGAAGGTGGGACAAGTCCGTTCTGTAGGAGAGGATTTAACACCAAACCTCCTCCAGTGTCTCACTCAAGTACCTGTGGGGTAGGGATACTAGGGAAGGGGGGTGGGAAGGGTTTCCTGTCTTTGGGGCTATCTTCTTTCTCTTCTTCGATCCTAGCATCTATATCTGTTTTTTCCTTTCTTATTTCTCATTTGAGGACCTGTCTATTTCTTCCATCGCTGAAGTCCTTTTTTATTTCCATGGTTACTAAAAACCTAAGTCTTATCTTTAATAAGAAGTCTGAAGAATCAGACTACACGCACACACGCACACACACACGCACACACGCACACACACGCGCACACACGCGCACACACGCGCACACACACACACACACACACACACACACACACACACACATATATACACAAATAAACATTTGTAAACAAACATTAAATCACATAAGAGGAAGCCTGTCACGATGTGAGAACCGCCAGGTGTTGTAGGGAAAATGTGTGTACATATTGAAATATGCCCACATGTATAGGAAGCTATGAAGGTTCTACATCAAATATACATATAAAGAGGTTCACATCCATAACAAACAACTATAAAGTATTAATGAGTGATGGATAAATAAGAGAGAGGCTTGAGCAAAGAAGAAAACGAAAATAGGAGTAGAATTAGTCATGTTGATCATTAACAAACTTCAGCTTAGTAAGTACTCTGATGAATTGAAGGATAGTGGGACATAAATTAATGTAGACATAGTATCTATTGAAAATATGGAAATTGATCAGTAGAGGAGGACGCTAAGTAGTAAATGCTATATTAAAGAATGAATGTGAAGTTTAAAATAATTTATATCTTTACCAGAAGATACTTAATTATGGTATACATATAAATATATACTAGGGTAATGAACCGTGAGGCCTACTCAGAAAGGATAAGGGGGGTGTACCCGGTATTCACTGAGTATAAAGGGCAGGCGTACCTACGTGGAGATAGGATGATCTGTGGCCTAAAAAATAGCGATGTTTTGTAAGGGGCGTAGCTACCAGAAGGGAAAGAGGAAGTACTCTCATAAGGTCAACCCACAAACAAGGAATAGGTGCTGATACTAGGAAAGGGAACATTATCGTGACAAAGTCACAAGTTTTATACGGGTTATTCTGGGGAGTGTGAATTCTATGAATGACTAACTTATTATGTTTTGTGGAACTAAATGAGAGTCGAAAGAACACTTTCATTTTGTCCAGAGTTCCTCCAAGCTACAAATAATGAAAATGGTACATACTAGCAAAAAGGTAGTACAAAAGATGATAATAGAAAATAGTTTACTCATGTGTCATAAACACCTGAAGTTTACGCTTGAAAAAAATAAAGAAAAGAAAAAGAGTCCTCACAATTCCTAAATTTTAGTAAAGCTGACTAAAACCATGAGTAAATGCTCATGTCTTAATAACAAAGTAAAATAAGAAAGAATAGAGAAACAATAAGCGAAAGATTGCTCAAGAGAGGACAGAGAATTGTTATGGAAAGGCAAGATATGTATATAAACATATGTAAGAAATGTATACTGTTAAGATATGAAATGTTATTATGAGTGGTATTATTTGCATAATGATTATGTATAAAATATCGCATGTTCAATCTGAGGGGGCGGGGGATATGTAGTGGTTTGAGAATTTCTGTGTAAATTCTAGAACCACTTAGCCTTCTACCGTCTTGAACACACAATATTCTGGATATGAGTGTGGGATGATAAAATCCTACCTACTGCACATCACATGTTTGTGTGTCCAGGTTTAAAATCTGTCACGTGAAGAAAGTAGACACAGCAGTCGGACGGCACCGACAAGTACCTGTCGGACAATCCATAGATGTTTTGGTGAGTGTGTAAGGAAGAACCATGGAGTTTATTTGCAGCTCTGTGCTTATGTTGTCTTTGATTATTGTTATTAAAACAAGAACAGTTGCAAAAAGTACTCTTGTAGACTCTTGACGCAACTTTGTTAGAAACAAGACTCATTTTATGATTCATGTTAAGAAAGGTCATGGTATCCAAGCCAACTTTCTTTTAACTGTAACTCCATTTGTTTCTAATGTCTGAGTGTATGAGAGACTTGCAGGAAGTTACATATTCATTGGAAAGTGAATTTTTTATTGTGTATGGAGGTCAAATACTTCGTTAGTTGACAAAAATTAAAGTTTGTATGCCTCCTTATTTCATAAGTAGTAGTAGTAGTAGTAGTAGTTGTAGTAGTAGTAGTAGTTGATGTTGTTGTTGTGGTCTTCAATCCTGAGACTGGTTTGATGCAGCTCTCCATGCTACTCTATCCTGTGCAAGCTTCTTCATCTCCCAGTACCTACTGCAACCTACATCCTTCTGAATCTGCTTAGTGTATTCATCTCTTGGTCTCCATCTACGATTTTTACCCTCCACTCTGCCCTCCAGTACTAAATTGGTGATCCCTTGATGCCACAGAACATGTCCTACCAACCGATCCCTTCTTCAAGTCAAGTTGTGCCACAAGCTCCTGTTCTCCACAATTCTATTCAATACCTCCTCATTAGTTATGTGATCTATACATCTAATCTCCAGCATCCTTCTGTAGCACCACGTTTTGAAAGCTTCTATTCTCTTCTTGTCTAAACTATTTATCGTCCACGTTTCACTTCCATACATGGCTACACTCCATACAAATACTTTCAGAAACAACTTCCTGACATTTAAATATATACTCGATGTTAACAAATTTTTCTTCTTCAGAAACACTTTCCTTGCCATTGCCAGTCTACATTTTATATCCTCTCTACTTCAACCATCATCAGTTATTTTACTCCAAAAATAGCAAAACTCCTTTACTACTTTAAGTGTCTTATTTCCTAATTTAATTCCTTCAGCATCACCCGACTTAGTTCGACTACATTCCATTATCCTCGTTTTGCTTTTGTTGATGTTCATCTTATACCCGTCTTTCAAGACACTGTCCATTCCGTTCAACTGCTCTTCCAAGTCCTTTGCTGTCTCTGACAGAATTACAATGTCATCGGCGAACCTCAAAGTTTTTATTTCTTCTCCATGGATTTTAGTACCTACTCCAAACTTTTCTTTTGTTTCCTTTATTGCTTGCTCAATATACAGATGGAATAACATCAGGGATAGGCTACAAACCTGTCTCACTCCCTTCCCAACCACTGCTTCCCTTTCATACCCCTCAACTCGTGTAACTGCCATCTGCTTTCTGTACAAATTGTAAATAGCCTTTCGCTCCCTGTATTTAACCCCTGCAGCCTTCAGAATTTGAAAGAGAGTATTCCAATCAAAATTGTCAAAAGCTTTCTCTAAGTCTACAAATGCTAGAAACGTAGGTTTGCCTTTCCTTAATCTTTCTTCTAAGATAAGTCATAGGGTCAGTATTGCCTCTCGTGTTGCAGCATTTCTACGGAATCCAAACTGATCTTCCCCGAGGTCGGCTTCTATCAGTTTTTCCATTTGTCTGTAAAGAATTTGCGTTAGTATTTTGCAGCTGTGACTTATTAAACTGATAGTTTGGTAATTTTTACATCTGTCAACACCAGCTTTCTTTGGGATTGGAATTATTATATTCTTCTTGAAGTCTGGGGGTTTTTCGCCTGTCTCATACATCTTGCTCACCAGATGGTAGAGTTTTGTCAGGACTGCCTTTCCCAAGGCTGTCAGTAGTTCTAATGGAATGTTGTCTACTCTGGGGGCCTTGTTTCGACTCAGGTCTTTCAGCGCTCTGTCAAACTCTTCACGCAGTATCATATCTCCCATTTCATCTTCATCTACATCCTCTTCCATTTCCATAATATTGTCCTCAAGTACATCGCCCTTGTATAGACCCTCTATATACTCCTTCTAACTTTCTGCTTTCCCTTCTTTGCTTAGAACTGGGTTTCCATCTGAGCTCTTGATATTCATGCAAGTGGTTCTCTTTTCTCCAAAGGTCTCTTTAATTTTCCTGTAGGCAGTATCTATCTTACCCCTAGTGAGATAAGCCTCTACATCCTTACATTTGTCCTCTAGCCATCCCTGCTTAGCCATTTTGCACTTCCTGATGATATCATTTTTGAGACATTTGTTTTCCTTTTTGCCTGCTTCATTTACTGCATTTTTATATTTTCTGCTTTCATCAATTAAATTCAATATTTCTTCTGTTACCCAAGGGTTTCTACTAGCCCTCATCACTTTACCTATTTGATCCTCTGCTGCCTTCACTATTTCATCCCTCAAAGCTACCCATTCTTCTTCTACTGTATTTCTTTCCCCCATTCCTGTCAGTTGTTCCCTTATGCTGTCCCTGAAACTCTGTACAACCTCTGGTTCTTTCAGTTTATTCAGGTCCCATCTCCTTAAATTCCCACCTTTTTGCGCTTTCTTCAGTTTTAATCTACAGTTCGTAAGCAATAGATTGTGGTCAGAGTCCACATCTGTCCCTGGAAATGTCTTACAATTTAAAACCTGGTTCCTAAATCTCTGTCTTACCATTAAATAATCTATCTGATACCTTTTAGTATCTCCATGGTTCTTCCATGTATCCAACCTTCTTTCATGACTCTTAAACCAAGTGTTAGCTATGATTAAGTTATGCTCTGTGCAAAATTCTTACAGGCGGCTTTCTCTTTCATTTCTTATCCCCAATCCATATTCACCTACTATGTTTCCTTCTCTCCCTTTTCCTACTCTTGAATTCCAGTCACCCTGACTAATTTTTGTCTCCCTTCACTACCTG
Organism: Schistocerca nitens; assembly: GCF_023898315.1. NCBI lineage: Eukaryota > Metazoa > Arthropoda > Insecta > Orthoptera > Acrididae > Schistocerca > Schistocerca nitens. The sequence goes on along the minus strand of NC_064615.1, from coordinate 328,370,498 downwards.
AATAATTTCTTTTCTCTCATCATACATTTAATCAATTTCTTCGTCATCTGCAGAGCTATTTGGCATATAAACTTGTACTACTGTAGTAGGCATGGGCTTATGGGCTTGTGTCTATCTTGGCCACAATAATGCGTTCACTATGCTGTTTGTAGTAACTTACCCGTACTCCTATTTTTTTATTCATTATTAAGCCTACTCCTGCATTACCCCTATTTGATTTTGTATTTATAACCCTGTATTCACGTGACCAAAAGTCTTGTTCCTCCTGCCACCGAACTTCACTAATCCCCATTATATCTAACTTTAACCTATCCATTTCCCTTTTTAAATTTTCTAACCTACCTGCCCGATTAAGGGATCTGACATTCCACGCTCCATCCGTAGAATGCCTGTTTTCTTTCTCCTGATAACAACGTCCTCCTGAGTAGTCCCCGCCCGGAGATCCGAATGGGGGACTATTTTACCTCCGGAATATTTTACCCAAGAGGACACCATCATCATTTAATCATACAGTAAAGCTGCATGCCCTCGGGAAAAATTACGGCTGTAGTTTCCCCTTGCTTTCAGCTGTTGGCAGTACCAGAACAGCAAGGCCATTTTGGTTAGTGTTACAGGGCCAGATCAGGCAATCATCCAGACTGTTGCCCCTGCAACTACTGAAAAGGCTGCTGCCCCTGTTCAGGAACCACATGTTTGTCTGGCCTCTCAACAGATACCCCTCCATTGTGGTTGCACCTACGGTACGGCTATCTGTATCGTTGAGGCACGCAAGCCTCCCCACCAACAGCAAGGTTCATGGTTCATGGGGGTGGGGGGTCATAGTAGAAAGAGTCTAAAAATCCCTGCACCTAGTGTAATTTGACACAGAGAAGAAGTGAAGAGGGTTTCCAGCACTCGGCTATTCAGTAAAGAAGAGTGGCTGCAAATTGCAAGTATGTCACCTCATAAAGAGGTGGAAAAGTGGAAGGTGGTTTGGGGGAATAAGCCAATATAATCTAGATCCACAGTCTCACTGTAAGTCATCAGAACGTTAGAGTACATGCCCTGGGAAAAACCCGTTAATTTTTTTATCCACAAGAAAACTGGGAAAACCCGGAATTTTTTAGGATTCCAGGAATTTTTCATTTTTTAGTGTTGAGTTAAATTTTATTAATTGTGATTGGTAAAATCTGATAGTCTAACAAAGAATTTTAGTCTGTCGTGCTTCTGCAGAGTAATACTGCAGCAATAAAATGTAAGAACGGAATGAAACCAAATTAAAACTTAAGTTGCAAAGGAAATTTGCCATTTACAACATGAAAACACAGTGCACACACGAGAACCTGCCCAAAGCAAAATGTGTCAAAGGCTTGAAGCCGAAGACAATAAACTACTCCATAACAGCAAACTAGTTCTGATGAGCATGACATTCTAACGCTTTACATTAAGTTTGTTTTGAGCAGTTGCCAGTAGGCTCATGTGCATGCACAGTTGAGTTGCATATGAGCAGTACCTTCCACTTCCGGCTACTTGAAGTGTGGTTATAGCAGTAGGAAGAAGCAGTCTTGCTACCTAGAACATTTTTTGTAGCACGCCTAAGCTCCCAGATTCGCCCATTCGCAGGGCAGTCTGGGTTGTAGGGGGAGGGAGATAAAGACCTGTGTTTGTGTTTAGTGAGTTTGCTGCTTTGTCTTCGTTTACAGTCACACATCAAGTGAAAACAAAATGGCTTTGTGTGACCGGGAGCTGTCATGTGAATTAAAATACATTCACATATTTGCAGAAGGCTAAAGTATGTTATTAGTTTCAGTTTTCTAATTTTATTTGATTTCCACATTTTTGGCAGGCAAGCATTAATCGCATTGCACAAGAACGAAGTTATATTTGTCGGTGGCTAAATAATTGTGGCTTTTCTTAATCTTTCTCCCAGATGTGGAAGAGATCAGAAAAGAAAAGTTTCATTCCACACTATTGGCTAGTTTCAACAGTTCACCGAATTTCAAGCACACATTTTCATATTATGGCACATATGGCATTATGCCACAATAAAGAGCTAAACGTGATACAATACAGTACTGATACTCCAAGAAAATTGTATCCAGAAAAGTGCACTGAAAAGCTTAATATCCGGTTGAGGCCTACTTCATTGTAAATCTGGGCATATGCAATCCAAATTATGAATTTAGTGTGGTACGAAATTCCTATGATCTTGGTGTATCCTCTGATGTCCTATTTCCTTTATGATATCATGTAAGAACTCTTAGTGCTATATGTATACAAGCATGTGGACTTCCTATGTCATTGTAGCTGCAAAGTATTACGAATGGTTCTTTGAAAAGCATTATTTTCAAAGGAAAATTTCCTTCTACCCACGATGAATTATGTTACATGTGAGAATGTGCAATGAATTTCTTAAAATACAGAGCATTTGACTCTCATTTAAAACTTAACACTTTGAGTACTAACCACTTGGAATAATTTCAAGCCCAGAAGATCAGACATTAATGTCATTTTACTGGCACATTTGTGTATTGCCTCTTAAAGTGTAACACACTGAAAAGACCAATATTATATGTGAAAGCTTAGCTATTCTTGTAGTTTATTGATCTTCAAGATCAATAATATTTGTGAAGGCTTAGTTTTTCTTGTAACTACACTATTTACATTAATTTAAACTATTAACTTTTTTTATTTGTATGTTCACGCTACTTAACAGTGGTGTTGCTATTGGCTGACTACATAACGTCCTATGCTCTGAATATCTGCTGTCATTGGCTGGTGAAAGCACATGACATCTGCTATGACTGACTTATAAAAGCGCATTGCAATCTCGTATTTCGATGCTTTGAAAATTAACATGCTGTGTTTGGTGGAATTCAAATTAATACTTTTGTAATACAAAGATATGCAGCATATCTTAATATGAAAGTTTCATTTTCTAAAGTGCTGGGAAATTCCATGCTGGTTTATAAAACCTTTACCATTGAAAGGATTGATGTTTTTACTGCTCTGAGGGAAACTGCACGGTCACTTATCATGGATAAAGTGTATTTTCACCTTGAGAGAAGTGTATTTCCATGTGGGGAAAAGTGCATTTTTAACCGGGAGATCCGGGAAAAATTCGAGAATTTTTTTTTCTTGTCCGCGTATACACCCTGATTTCAGCAGTACTGCACAACTTTATACAATTAACCATAAATTTTTTATGCACTCCCTCCATTGTGTTTCTTGAAAGTTGGAAATTCTCGAAGACAGTTGAAAAGTTTTGGAAAAAGGGAACAAAAACATAAACTCCACTGTCGACTTATAATAACTCTCCTCAAAATGATTATGTGATGGAATGAATTATCATATTTATTCTTTGAAACAAATTTAAACTATGTTCTTGAATATTGTTAAATTTTACCATGAAACTATTTGGATATACTGTATAACTACTTCGAAATATTTCTCTGAATAGGTGATAAATTCTTACTTTATATCTACCACCTTATCTCTGTGAGAAGCTCTGAAAATGTACTCATCAACTATTTTGAACATATGCTAGAGGTCATAAGTATATAATCAAGTCAAAAAGACACATTAAGTTGCAGATAAACACAATTAAAAGACACTTACACAAAGCTTTCAGCCATAGCCTTCATCAGCAAAAGAGAAACACACACCATTCATACACGCAAGCAAGCACACCTCACGCACACATGGCTGCCAACTCTTGCAGCTCAGGCTGGAATGGTGTGTGTTCCTCTTTTGCTAATTAAGGTTGCGGTTGAAAACTTTATGTGAAGTTCGGAATCAATACTTATACGTTTGTTTTTAACACTTTTGAATAATTATTTTAGGAAACGTAAGTTAACATAAATGTTTCACTGGTACATAGACTTTGAACATTCACACTCATATTGGGAAAGAACTGTTTTTGCTATAATTAGTATTACCACAATGCACTCTTTGAAGAGTAATTAATGTAGTCAGTCACCTGTGGTAGTTGAAGTTGTTGTTATTTTCACTGCATGCCGTATAATTTTGACAGAAAGCTGGTTTTGTAAATGTGTAATCAAATGGAATTACCTGACTCTGCATGTGATAATGTATTAATTTGCCTGGTGCCAGCATTAACAAATAGAACAGTGAAAAACAAATTACTTTAGTGCATTGAATACACAGAGAATTCAAAAATTGTAACGACAGAACCACTTTTCGTGTAAGTAATTATTTTGATGAGTTCACCCAAACTTCACATAGCAGCACCCTGAGAACATATGTACTGTTTAATACAACACTTGTTATAAGAGTACTTGACTACAGCTGTCACTTTAATGAACAGTCTCACGCCTCCAGAGCCATTGCTACCTAATTCCAGCAACTGCAGCAATTTAGATATTCATTTCCATCCAGTAGGTAAGATTTCATGTAAGATGCAGGTTCCTTTGCACAGTTAGCCAACAACCAGACTAAGTCACTTCTTGATTTCCACTTAATCATTAATGCAACTGGCTATTAAATCACTCTAGAATATTTGGCAAACATTATGCATAATACTGACATACTTTTACAACATACTGTACTTGGCAGCTCCAGTGTTGCATTTTATCTAACTGTAAATTAGAGGCTTTCTTCATATAATGGGTACACAGCTGCTCACTATCCTTTCTCACAAAGAACTGTATGAAAAAGATGAGTTAATGAGATAATTCTCATATTGTGGTTTCTCAGGTTTCTGTATGAGCACTGTTCTCTCCCTAAATAAACACTTTAACTTGAACATATTATTTGACATTTTGTCCCATACTCATATTGATTAATTACTAAATACTACACTAGTAATAAATACAACTTTGCAGGTAATACGAGAGGTGCTCAAGTAATGCAACAAACTTTTTTGCTCGGCCAATTTTGGTTGAAAAAATGTGGAATTTGTCATGGGACATTGAGGAATATACCTGATTCAGCCCCTCTAGTTTCATGATGTTCCGATTGGTGACAGTAGTATATGTAGCCTTCAAAATGGTGTCTGTAACGGAGGTGCAATCCAAGCAGAGAGCTGTCACTGAGTTTCTTTTGGTGGAAAACTGGAGCATCACATATATTTCTAGGAGCTTGCAGAATGTTTATGGAGACCTGGCAGTCAACAAAAGCGTGGTAAATCATTGAGAAAGGCACCTGTCATCATTGCAACAAGGTCGCACAGACTTCTCCGATCTCCCGTGTGCCAGCTGGCCACAAACAGCTGTGACTTCTGCGATGTTGGAGTGGGTGGACACTCTCATTTGAGGTGACCGACATATCACAATCAAACACATAGCTGCTCAACTGGGCATTTCTGTTGGTAGTGTTGGCAGACTCGTCCACAAGTTACTAAAATGTAGACTTTCACAGCCTGAAATATCATGTCCCTTATAATTATCCGGGCTGTTATGCCGTGGTCGGTTGATGAATTCTGCGTCGATTCCCAAGATTTCGTCTCCGACTGCGGGAGACATCTTCAAGGGGGTCCGTAGCTCAATGGAAGGTCCGACACACCCAATGGCTCGCTACTGACTGTAGCGAGCCAGTGGGTGTGTCGGATGTTCCATTGAGCTACGGACCCCCTTGAAGATGTCTCCCGCAGTCGGAGACGAAATGTTGGGAATCGACACAGAATTCATCAACCGACCACGGCATAACAGCCCGGATAATTATCGTCCACAAGTTGTCGTGCTCAAAGGTGTGTGTTGGATGAGATCCTTGCTACCTAACAGAAGACCATAAAGAGCAACAGAGGAACATCTGTACAGTACTGCTTATGGCTTATGAGGCTGATCGTGACAACTTTTTGCTGAACTTCATCGCAGCTGAAGAAATGTTGTTTCACCATTTCAAACCAGAAACAGAATGGCAATCCATGGAGTGGCACCGTACCACTTCTCCTCTGAAGAAATTCAAACCTGCACCCTCAGCCAGTAAAGTCCTGGTGACAGTCTTCTTGAGCCCTGAAGGGGTTATTCTGTTTGATGTCCCTCTCCTAGTGCAACAATGAAATGTGAAGTGTATTGTGCTGCCCTCCGGAAATTGAAGAAATGACTTAGCGAGTTGATCGCCCTAGAAGTGCAAACGAACTTCCCCTTCTCTGTGACAGTGCAAGTCTAAACACAAGTCTGCGCATCCGAGAGGAGCTCACAGTTCTTCCTCATCCACCCGACCACACGGATCTCGTAACTTCGGACGTCCGTCTGTAGGACCCAGTGAAGGATGCATTCCAAAGGAAGCAGTATGTGGATGACGGTGATGTTACTGATGCAGCCAGATGTCGGCTCAGACGTCGACCAGTAGAGTGATACTTTGCAGGTGTACAGGCCCTCCCATTAAGGTGGCATAAGGCTGTTGCACTGAATGGAGATTGTTGAGAAATAGGGTACTGTAGCCAAAAAAGTGGGGAATAATGTGGTGTATTGGAATCCTGAATAAAACCGACCTGCTTTCAGAAAAAAGATGTGTTTCATTACTTTTTGAACACACCTTGCAATTATTACAAAAGGTATGCAGTGAATTAAAGTTGGCAGTTAGTCACAATAATTGCTGCTGGATGCTTGAGCTTGGAAGAGCACACATTTCAGGCACATCCTATTCAGTTAGCTAGTAGGACTATTGCTGTATGGTGCAAACATATACTAATCTCATATTTACCGTGGTATCTTTCTCGGGATGGACTAACATGCTGTTTATGGATGTAGAAAAGTGATAATTAATCTTGGTATATTGCTGAGCCGGTTACATGCTGATCATGCCCTACTCCCAGTTCACTGCCTCGCATTTCATTTGAGGAGGGCTGCATTGTAAAAAAATAAATAAATAAATAAAAATCAGTGCTTATCATTCATTACCAAAATTTACGCTGTCATACTCTCACTATTCACCATGGTATTGTGTAATTTTGAACAACAGTTAAAATTGTCACTGATCCCAAGCTGCAGATTCACTAAATATCAGTGTTCCACAGTCCACACTTTTATTATTGATCAATGAGTCACTTCATACCATTCAACGTGACAAAGTCACTGTTTGTACAGTGTTACAGTTTGTACCAAGTCACTGTTCATTTATCCCTCTGAACACAAAATGTAACAGTTACAGACACACAAAATCATTCCCACCAGGGATGCTGTGTGCAGCATTTCAAGAGCATGAGATTGTGGCTGGTATTACCAACCTAGCACTTCACACGTGAGTTGCAATTGGACATGTACACATGAGATACATGTCTAGAGCGGGGACTGGTCTTCTAAAGTTTTCCTCATCTCACATATCTTGCACAGTTGCAGTTGTATTGATGATATAGCTCTGTGAATCTGCTTTTGGAATTAGACGACTCCTGAGACAATCACAACTGCAGTGAACTATTGCACTATATCATATGCATATTGAAAATGCTTTACATTCACATATATCCATTCAATCATATCGTATGAGCACAAGCCATGAACTCACTGAATTGCAGTTAAAGCTGAATAATGCTGTGTTAAAAATAAATGTCATTAGCACTTCTGCTCAGACCACAAACTTCCTTTCAAGGACTGTCCACAGTGACTCCTCACTAAAGATCATTAGTGGTGACTGATGCCTCCAAACTGTTCTGAGGAGTCTGTCTCTCAGTTCTGGCCAATCAGAGGCCAGGAAAGGCAACACTGCCACATAAGACCATCCTATGACCAACAAATGAATGGTGAGAAAACAGTTTTCACATGAAACCCACACTTTAGCTTGCAATAACATGATGCAATAGGCTGTGTCACTAGAAATTTTCCCATATTGCACAGAATTGCAGTTTACACTGGGCCAATTAGCTATAAGTGTTACAACCTGCCCGTCACCTTTTTTTTTTTTTTTAATGAAGACTGAAGAGGACTTTACTTGTCCCACAATTTATTTGCACACATGTTAAGATAGTAGTGGCAAGCTGACCACAGTAGCCAGCTGGCAGTCTGCCATCGCTATCTTAATGCCTGTGTGGAATACACACTGTGTGCTATCAAACTGTGGGGCAGGGGAAGTCCTCTTCAGTCATCTATGGCTCAGCTGAAGATTACAGGCAGGTCCCAGTCAAAATATCATGGACAGCTGGCAGCAAGCTCAAAAATCCTTAGAATTTTCAGTTCACTGGGAAATTTTTAAAATTCACATTCACTGTACCAGTTTTAAAATGATTCAAGGGATGTCAGAATGTCTATCGCCAATAGTGCTGAAGTACCTCGATCATACAATAATAGGTGGAGGTGCCTGTAACCTGCCAGGCTTAAATGGGATAACATCTATGGATTCATTGCAGATTGTACAGACACAGTCTTGTGAAGTAGTTCTGAACACATTCTATGAAAACTGGCTTGAGCAAATAGTTCGACAAATGGAAATATTTTAGACCTCATATCTACAAATAGACCTCACATTATCAACAGTGTCAGTATAGAGACAAGGATTAGCAATCACAGTATGATGGTTACAAAAGTTAATAAACCTATCAAGAAAGATAGGAGAGTTTTTGTGCTGGAAAGAACAGATAGCAGTTATTTGCCTCCTACTTAGACAATGAATGGGTAGACAGTGAACGGGCATTATTTAGTTCTAATATGATGGGCGTAGAGGAATTATGGGCAAAGTTTCAACTGATTGTAAATTAGGTTCTGCAGAAGTATGTGCTGAGTGAGTGGATTAAGGACAGAAAAAACACCATTATGTAGCAACAACATTCAGAAAATAATGTTAAATTAACAGAGATAGCTGCACTCTTGGTTCAAAAAAGAACACAGAACTGTCATCAGGTAGAAGATAGAAGGTTGTGCACCTATAAAAAAAATTTATGCGGGAAGCAGTCAACAACTTCCGTCATCAAATTGTCATGTCATAACCACAGCCAAGTGCACTTTTGAGGGTGGGGTCATCAGTGAAGTTCGATGCTTAGAACTGAAATCAACGCTGACGGATCCTCGAATTGTGGTCATGCTGTTACATCCTCGGCACTATGATGAGCATTGAAGGTAGCCCCCCCTGTCAGATCTTTGTGATTATTGAGTGGGCCTTAAGTCTCCGTGAACCTCCCATCATTGATTTGCCCTCTGGACTGCAGTATGTCTTCATACAGAGGACGTGGAGGATATGTCAGCACTTCTGTCTTCCTGATGGATGGTCATAATCCTAAACTTCCAGCAGGCAATGGAGGATAAAAGTATATGATAGGGCCCAAGGTAGCACTTAAGTAAGTTTTCAGTTAGGCCCATTTTCTACAAAGGTGGAAAAATCAATACTATGTCTCCTGGACTGTATCTTGCTGGCTTTATAGTGCCCTCGTTCTTTCCACTGTGTGTTTGTGGTCCGTATGTGAGCCAGCTGCCTCGCTTCCTCACTCCTGATGATGTGTTTCATGAAGTCATCCTGAATATCATCCAGTTGACTCAGGAACAGTGTATCTATAGTCATTTTGGCCTCACAATGGAGCAGAAAAAAAAAAGAAAAAAAAAAGGTATGAAGCCTGTAGTTTCTCGCTTCACTGTATTGGAAGCTAACTTTGCAACTGGCAGTACTGTTTGCCAGTCTCTCTCCTAGAAATAGATGCACATTGAGAGCATGTCTGCCAACATCTTATTAAAGTGTTCTACGGGATGGTAGGTAGTTGTCATCCAGCGGGTTCTGTCACAGTGTGAAATTACCTCTGATACTAGCATCGACTGGAAAACTTTTCCGCAATCGTAGATCATCACACAGAGTGCTTTCCTCAGAATAACATCTTCCACAAGAAACTTTGTGATTTCTGGAGCTTCGGCAGTCGGCACAATTTTGGCGACAATATAGCAGGCGAGTCGGTGCAAACTGTTATCCATCATTTCCCATTTCCCATTTGTCAACTTTGGAAGCCTCCCCAAGAGGTTATTCCAATTCAGTACTGCTGCAAGTGGTACCAGATATCCCAGAGCTAATTGCAATGTCTAAAGGGTTGGTAGAAACCTGGACAGTGGCAACTGTCTCTGATTTGGCCTAGAGTCTTCATGAACCCCCAGATGACCAGATGCGGGGACATCATGAAAATACTTCACGATCACGGGCCGTAGATGAGCTGGAATGATGAGCAACCATTTCCACCCCATAAGATCATAGTTACTTCTACACAATGTTCTATTTACTAATGGAATCCTCCTTCGGTTGATCACACATTCTTCAATGCTTCTGTAGTTTTCAGTATTGCTGAATCTTCCCTCTATTCAGCAGCAATGTCATTTAATGCATTGATGACTGAGATATCATCCATGGTGCTGGTTTCACCAAAGGATTCCCTAAGGCAGTCAGTTTCCTTGTGTTTGTGTCAGTTTTTGTTCACCCTTGTGATATACTCGTGAGGGTACAGTGCTTATCTCACCAATTGACCCAACAGATCCTTCAGTGTAATCAGCCAGCATATAGAGTGGTGATCTATTGCAACAGTGAGTTGTAAGCCAAGTAAATAGGGCCGGAACTTATTGATCACCCAAACAACTACAAGGCACTCAGTCTCAGTTGTATAGTAACTCTTCTTTGACTTAGGGAGTACTCTGGCAACATATGCTCTCACTTTCTCAGCACCTTTCGAATTTGTACTAGAACTGCCCTTACCCCAAAACTCCTAGTGTTCATATGAAGTTCTGTCTCAGCATTCTCATCTAACAATGCTAGAACTGGATAAAATGTTAGCACTTCCATAAGGACGAGGAAGAATCTTTCCCGTGCCTCATTCCAGGAAACGCTGGCATCTCCCTGTGGTAGTTCTTGCAAAGATTGGTACAGAAGTCCTTCATGAATCACTGATAGTACAAGACATTCTCAGAAAACTTGTGTGCTGAGGAGATGGAAAGTCTGTGGCTGCTCTTATGTTCCCTGGATTGATGCATTGTGATGCATTTATTTCTGGGGTGATGAACACTTTTTTGGATTCATGTAGAGACCTGCAGTGCGAACATGCTTCAACACAATTGTCAGTCAGTTTAGATGTTCTTCAGGTGTATTAGAAAAAACTTCATCCAGATAGCAAAGAAACATTGCCCATTTAAGGTGTCAAAGCAAAGTTGTCCATCACATGTTCAAAGATGGTTAGAGTGTTACAGAGTCCAAACGCCATAACGTTGAACTCATAGAAGCCATCAGGAATTGTGAAGCCAGTCTTTTCACGGTCAGTCTCATCAAACTCGATTTGCTAATAGTCTATAGTTGAGAAATACTTTGCTCCTTTCGAACAGCCCAGGATGTCAGCAGTTCACAGCAGTGAGTAGACATCTTTCCTTGTGATTTTGTTTAGTCATTGAGAGTCAATGCAGAAGTGGCATTTGCATCCTTCTTCACAGAGACCACCAGAGAGGACCAAGGACTCTCAAAAGGTTCAATGATGTCATCTTGCAGCATCTTCTCCACTTCCTCCTGGAGTATGTATTTGTTCATTCAGCAAAAATTTGTATTAGCACTGGCTGATTGATGAATTATCGCCAGTGTTGATAAGATGTTGTATCATGAGCCACTTGGACTGTCTTTTCTCCACTCTGAATTTGAAAGCATTCAAAAACTGATGCACAACACCTATTACTCGCCAGTGTTGTTCCTCACTCAGGCCTGATCCTATTGGTAGTTTGACTGTAGCTTCCTCCCATGTGTTGTCTGTTGTTGTAAAGGAGCACAATTCTTTGTCAGTGACAGTAAGCTGCCCTTGTTGGATGGGTGCAGCAGTCCCGACAAACATATCTTTAGGGATGAGCTGCTGCTGCTGCTGCTGCTGCTCAAGACAATTAGTGATCCAAAGTTCTCCGTGACCAGTAACAATATGTATGATCATTGCTGATGTTTAGGTGTATTTTGTGACTCTGAGTAGCCTTCTGCAATCAACAAAAGCTTAACAATTTAACTATGCATCTTGACTGACAACTGGAACTCGTCTAATTGATGAAGACAGAATAACGTGTCTTCAGAGAGATGTGATCACCCAGAGCAATCTTTGATATGTCTACTTGTTGGAAAGGCCTCATCAATCTGAAGCTCAGACTTTCTACATTCTATGATTGCTTAGGATGCCTACAAGAAGTGCCATTGAGAAGTGACATCATGACTACATTCTCTCAACACTTAAGGTTCTGGTCTCTTAGGTAGCCACTATTAACTGTGGCCTGGCTAAAATATTTGACTCTTTTTTCATGTGTACAAATATATAGTTGGAATTTCAAAACAGTTTTAGGTTTATTAGACATTCTACTTTAAAAACACAAATTTGGTATTGGTAGTGTTACATCTTGAATAAACAAATGAAACGTCAAGTTAATAGTAATTATCTCAGAAAAACTATTGAAAAGGAATTCTAATATTCAGATATGTAAGAAAATGCATGATCTTTTTGTTTATATTTTTTTAGAGCCAATCTACATCAAAGCAAACACACAAAATGAAAGATAAAAGCAAAATTTTGCATTCATAGTGGAGTGCGGTGTGATGCAAATTGAAACATGTAGAGAAACACAGCCCAACACTACTTTTACTGTACCGTTACACTTGCATTCAGTTCCTGATGTATCTTGCGTTGCAACTTAATGTGTGAAAATAATATGATAAATGTATGCAGCAATTCATCATCAAAAAGTCTAGAATTACTACAATTTTCAGATGATGTGTAATCTGAATAATCATCAAATACTTCGTTTTCATCATGTGTAAACTTGTAAAGGGCTTTGTTAATCATTTTCTCCAATCATTTCTCCCCTTCACTGCACATTTTGAACACAAAATCAACACAAAAGCACACAAAATTCACGAAACAAAACTCGAACATCACTTAATGTCTGTGAAGCAAATAACAATAACAAAGGTTTCAAAAATGTTGAATTGTTCAAGTGATACCACTATTGTCATCTATGACGCCTCCAGACCTAACAGATGATTCTGAGAGCTGTAAAAATGTGTTCAGCACCACGGAAAATCATAACTGACATGACATAACATTATGTCCGCGACACGTTCCCTTTTCCTGCAATCATTGTAATGTTAATTCAGCCGTACATTAAGTGTTAGAATGACACTTACGATGGGTAGTGTTCTGTCAGTGATAGTTATTCTTGCAACACATGTTCCTTTTGGCTGGACGTATTTCCCATTTGTGATCTTCAGCACAATTACTTTCGTATCACAGAACATAACCTTCTTTAGAGGGGGAAGATAAGCATTCAACAGTACAGAAAAAAAAGGTTCCCCAAATCGATCAGTACAGTGCCTGGACTGATTGGCCATTGATGATACCAGTGAGATTCCCTGTCATCTTGGTAACTGTCATCCATGGAGGATTCCATCGATGGTTGTCTTGCTTAGATTTTTTGAATTTAGAAGCTAGGTGAGTGGCTGACACCTCAGTAGGGCAGCCGGGAATGGCTTTGTCCACAGGCTGATTTTACATTGAGATAACAAAAGTCATAGGATACCTTGGAATATTGTTTCAGACCTTTTGCCCAGCATAGTGCAGCCACTCATGAACTCAGTGAGTCATTGGGACCCCTGCAGTAATATTGAGCCGTGCTGCCTCTATAGCCATCCATAATTCCGAAAGTCTTGCTGGTACAGGATTTTGTGTATGAACCGACCTCTTGATCATATCCGACAAATGTTCGATGGGATTCATGTTGGGTGATCTGGGTGGCCAAACAATTGTCTCGAACTGTCCAAAATATTCTTCAAGCCAATTAAGAACAATTGTGGGCTGGTGATGTAGCCCATTGTTATCTATAAAAATTTCGCCATTGCTTGAGAACGTGAAGTCCGTGAGTGGCTGCAAATGGTCTCCAAGTAGTCCAACAGAACCATTTCCAGTCAGTGATCAGTTCGGTTGCACCAGAGGATCCAGTTCATTTCATGTAAACACAGCCTACACCATTATGGAGCCACCAGCTGCTTCCACAGTGCCTTATTGACAACTTGGGTCCATGGCTTTGTGGGGTCTGTGCCCTACTTGAACCCTATCATCAGCTCTTACCAGCTGAAATCAGGACTCATCTGACCTAGCCACAGTTTTCCAGTCATCTAAGATCCAGCTGATATTGTCATGAACCCAGGAGAGCTACTGTAAGCGATGTCATGCTGTTGGCAAGGACACTCACATCAGTTGTCTACTGCCATAGCCCATTAACACAAAAATTTTACTGTACTGTCCTGACAGAAACATTTGCCATGTGTCCCACATTATTTCTGCAATGATTTCCCTCAGTGTTGCTTGTCTATTATTAGTACTGACAACTCTACACAAAAGCTGCTGCTGTCGGTCATTAAGTGAAAGCCATTGGCCACTGCATTGTCCGTAGTGAATGGTAATGCCTGAAATGTGGTATCCTCAGAGCACTCTTCACACTGTGGATCTTGCAATATTGAATTCCTTAATGATTTCCCAATTGGGATGTCCCATGCATCTAACTCCAACTACCATTCCACATTCAAATTCTGTTAATTCTCATTGTGGAGCCATAATCATGTTAGGCACCCTTTCACATGAAACACATGAGTACACATGACAGCTCTGCCAATGCACCACTCTTATATGCCTTGTGTATGCAATAATACAGCTATCTATTTGTGTGCATGTCGCTCTCCCATGACTTTGTCACCTCAGTGTAAGTGTTTGCATTTGACTGACATGAATGAAACTGTTGTGACAGTTGGCTTCTTGTGGCATAATAGTCGTTGAACACTTGTCTTCATTCTTTGCAGTACCATACAAGGTAGCCAGAGTACCCACAGTGAAAACAGACTGGCTTTTTGCACACCTTTCTAGAATTGTGAGCTCTTTTTGCCACATTTTACTTGGTGGAGGAGTTAGTTGTAATTGAATTGATTGGATGCTTTTTGCTGTTTGATGGTGGTGACATAAGTCTGACTTCATTCTTCAGGGGTCATTCGCCTGGTGGTTGAGATTGGTGAAAATTGTGTCCAGCAGTCTGGCATGTCAGAGAAGTGAGATGGTGGCCTTCCACAGATTTTGTAGGGACCACATTTGGCAGTCAATCATGTCTCTTTTGTCCGACTTGTATCTGTGATTCCCTCAATGTGCTGTAACCACTAGATTAATTCTTCTGTTGTTGTGACAGCCTTTGCTAGAAGAGATT
Organism: Schistocerca nitens; assembly: GCF_023898315.1. NCBI lineage: Eukaryota > Metazoa > Arthropoda > Insecta > Orthoptera > Acrididae > Schistocerca > Schistocerca nitens. The sequence goes on along the minus strand of NC_064615.1, from coordinate 328,355,397 downwards.
TGTAACTGTCTTCAGTGACTCCTTTCATCAGGTGAAATTTTGTCAGTTTCTGTTTGTATTCAGATTCACAACATTGTAAAGGTCCAAAACATTCTGTATGTTTGACTATGTCATTTTGCCATGATGCTGGGCACTGTTCTTAAATTTTTCTCCTGCTAAGTGTTTTCTTGAGTGTGGCCTGGAATTTGTCGCAGTTATTGAGCTTCTCTTCACTGATCTCAAACCACTGTGCTCTCAAAGGAAAAGTATGCATTTGCTGAACACATCATGTTATCCCACCTGTTGTATTTGGCATCTCAGTTGAATCCTTTCAGCCATTTTGTCAGGTCCTGACCAGAGTCTCTGCGAAACAGTGATGGATGCCTGATTTTCATCTGACTTGCTGATGTTTTAAAATCCATCACCTCCCCAAAATAGGGATCTTTGGAGTGATTTACTACTTGTTTTCCGGTTCCTGTCTGTACAGGAATTGCATTTGTGTTCAAACCACAGTGATGTAGATGTTTTGAAATACCTAGCTTCTCCACCAAACAGTGTCACTTCAAAATCACAAGCTAGTTAGTCTAAATCTGAATGCAAAGTCATAAGTGAAGTACAACACTTAGAAATGAAAATAAAATCAGGAAGTATTTCAAGAACCTTCCAGAAATGATAAATACTAAATAGGTCAAGTTAGGTAGTTGCATTTGAACTGGTGACCTGCAGCATGCCAGCCGGAGGTGCTCACCACTGTGCCGTACTGCATGTGTCATATATAAGTGGAAGATCTTGCCAGGAATCCTAGAAAATTCTGTTACTATATAAAACTGTTAAGTGGATAGAAGGCTGCTATTCAGTCAGTTATAACCCAGTGTGGTGCAGCAATAGATAATGGGAAAAGAATAGCCAAGGTTTTAAATTTTGCATTTAAAAAAAGTCATTCATGCAGGAAGATTGTTACACATCCATTGTTCAACAGGTGCACAAACTTCCATGCAGAGGACACACAAATAGGCACCCCTGGCCTATAGAAACAACTGAAATAGTTGAAAATAAATATGTCACCAGGTCCGGATGGAATCCCAGTTCTGTCTTGCAGAGAGTGCTCTTTGTCATTGACCCCTTACTTAGCTTGCATTTATTGTGGATGTCTTGCCCGCTGAAAAGTCCCAGGTGACTGGAAAAAAGGGCAAATGACAACACACATGAGAAGGGTGAAAGAGCTGACTGACAAAATTACAGACCAATATCCTAAAATACAGATTACCATGGAATTCTGGAGCATATTCTGAATCAGAATATAATAAATTTCATGGATAGAGAAAAAAGCTTCAGTCCACAAATCAGCATGGATTTAGAAAGCTTTGCATGTGTAAAAGTTAGTGTACCCTTTCCTTGCAAGATATCCTGTGAACCATAAATGAAGGTTGATGGACAGAATTCATATTCCTAGGTTTCTGGGAAGCATTTCACACAGTGACACACTGCAGATTGTTAACAAAAATCCAAGCATACAGAATAGTTTCTCAGATATGTGAGTGGCTTGAAGACTTTTTAAATAATGTAATTCATTCTGCTGTTCTAGATAGTGAGGCCTCATCAGAGACAGATGTATCATCAACAGTACCACATGGGAGTGTGATAGGACTGCCATTGTCTTCGACGTACATTAAGGATCTGATGGATGGAGTAGCAGTCTATGACTATTTTCTGAATATGCTGTAGTGTGCAGGAAAATGTAGAAGGATACAGGATGACTTAGACAGAGTTCCTATTTGGTGTGATGAATGGCAGCTTGCTCTAAATGTGAAAAAAATGTTAATGCGGATGAGTAGGAAAAACAATCCTGTAATGTTATAATACAATATTAATGGTGTGCTATGTGACTAAGTCATGTTGATTAAATACCTAGATGGAATGTGACAATGACATGATATGGAATGAGCACATAAAGTTGGTTGCAGAAAAGGTGGTTGATGGATTTGAGGTAGTGGGAGAGTTCTAGGAAAATGTAGCTCATGTGTAAAGGACACTGTGTACAGAACTCTTGCGTGATCCATACTTGAGCACTGTTAGAGTGCTTGGGATTGCTGTCAGGTTGGATTAAAGAAAGACATTGAAGATGCTGGGTTAGCTACCAGTAGGTTAGGTGTTATGAAATTGCACTGTGAATTCAAATGGTCATCCCAGAAGGGAAAAGGACGTTCTTTTTGTGAAAAATTACTGGTGAAATTTAAAGAATTGGTATTTGTGCCAGTCTACATAATGATTCTACTGCCACCAACATACAGCTCATTTAATAACATGAAAACAAGACAAGAGGAATCAGAGCTCATACACAGTCATTTTTTCTTTGTTCCATTTATAGCAATCCCTTTCATCCATGTAGATAGTGACAACATATTATCACATGTATTCTGGAAGACACCAAACCAGTTGGAATCCATACTGATTCATGCCCATTCAATTAGTGTCCACAAATCAGAGATGCTGGTTGCAGTTTGATCCAAGTTCTTAATGAGATTAAAGTCAGGTGACCAGAGGAACTACACAACCTCTTTCAATGAGGTTAAGGTCAGGTGACCAGAGGAACTACACAACCTCTTTCATATCCACAGATTGTTCCTGTAGCAATTCTACCATATTTGTGGAGCATTGGAGTGGTGCATTCTCTTTTGTGGGGTGCAGTAGGCAAAAGCCTGTTCCAAACATGCCCTTTTGGCAAGCAGGAAGTATTGCCTCATTTGGTTCTTGACGGTGTCTACTAAGGTGTGAATGACTCAACAGATCAATTGTTTTTTTTCTTCTGTGTTTTTCCCAACTACTGGTGATGGTCCAACTAAGCTGATCATTTGCCCTATGAGTGACATGTGATGAACACTCAAATGTAACTCCTTCAGTCCACAGTCACATACAATGAGGTGACTAAAGTCATTTGATACCTCCTAAACATCATGTCAGACCTCCTTTTGCACGGCGTAGTACAGGAATTTGATGTGGCATGGACTCAACAAGTTGTTCGAAGTCCCCTGCAGAAATGTTGAGCCATGCTCCTTTATAGCCATCCATAACTGTGAAAGTGTTGCTTATGCAGGACTTGGTTCACAAACTGACCTCTTGATTATGTCCTATAAATGTTCGATGGGATTCATGCTGGGTGATCTTGGTGGCCAAATCATTCGCTCAAATTGTCCAGAATGTTCTTCAAACCAGTTGGGAACAGTTGTGGCCTGGTGACAAGGCACATTGTCATCTATAAAAATTCTGTTGTTGTATGGGAACATGGTCTCCAGGTAGCCAAACATAACCATTTCCAGCGAGTGATTGGTTCCGTTGGACTAGAGGACCCATTCAATTCCATGTAAACACAGCCCACACCATTATGGAGCCACCAGCAGCTTGCACAGTGCCTTGTTGACAACTTGGGCCTGTAGCTTCGTGGGGTCTGTGCCTCAAGTGAACACTACCATCATTTCTTACCAGCTGGATACCTGAATTTGACCCAGCCCCAGTTTTGCAGTCATCTTGGATCCAGCCGACATTGTCACAAGCCGGGGAGAGCAGCTGCAAGTGATGCCGTCCTTTTAGCAAAGACACTCACATCTGTTATCTGGTGCCATAGCCCATTAACACACAAATTTTGCTGTCCTATCCCAACAGATAAATTTCCCATGTGTACCCTGTTGATTTCTGCATTTATTTCACTCAGTGTTGCTTGTCTATTAGCTCTCGTAACTCTACGCAGATGCCGCTGCTCTTGGGCACGAGGTGAAGGCCATTGGCCACTGCATTGTCCTTGGTCAGAGGTAATGGCTGAAATTTGGTACTCTCAGCACACTGTGGTTCTCGGGATATTGAATTCCGTAACAGCTTCCGAAAATGCATCTAGCTCCAACTACCACTACCCTTTCAAAGCCTGTTAATTCCGATCGTGCAGCCATATTCGTGCTGGAAACCTTTTTGCATGAATCACCTGAGTACTAATGACAGCTCCACCAATGCAGTGCCCTTTTATACCTTGTGTATGCAATACTACAGCCATCTGTATATGTGCACAGAGCTATCCCATGACCTGTGTCACCTCAGTGTATGTAACTGCAAATGTCTTGCAGATTAACTAGAGTTATCATATTATTCACATTTTGTTATGACAAGAGGTATGTATTGAATTTTTTAATAATATTTATCTGTTGAAGTAGACTTGGCATCTTTTTTAACAAGAGGTCCAGGTCGTAGTTTCAGACTACAGAATGAAATTCTGATTTGGAGCTTGTGAAAACTTGTGCTGTCCCAATCTTCAGAAACATATCCATACAAATTTTGCTGTTTGCATAATTTTTTTCTTTTATTTCAAATGTTTATAACATCTTAACAGCCACCACAACATTTCTCTTGACAACTATCTTGCACTGTCCCTTATATAAAAACATAAAAATCCATGCTGACAAATTTATTATTAGCATTGATACTTCTGTAAAGTTACAATGAAAAGTTACAAAGTCGCAAAGACTCGAGTGTAACAGTGAATGTTATGATAATGAGAAATATTTGACACAGTTTGTTTTCTTATACCATTTGTTTTTCATACTACATTACATAAAATAATGATTTCGAAAAGTTACTTTTGAAATATGCAAATCGCTGATGAACGTCTAAATTATTTTAATTGCTACCATTTGCAGAAGCTTTAATGCTTAAGTTACATTATTTCGTACAACCAACGGTCTTAAAAACCATGTCAAAGATTATTATGTATTGAACTATTTAATTTCAATAATTGATCACATTATTATGGTGTGTTTTTGTAGAACTTTCTGCTCATTAATTTTGCAGATGAAATATTGTAGCTAATTTGTTATTTAAAGGATATTCAATTATTCCAAATATTTTTAGAGGAGTAAACACCAACATAAGTATAAAACAATAAAATATACAATGTATTGACTAATTCAGAAAATATCATGTATTGTCTACTCTTGTTTGAAATCTTAGGCTGTATCTAACAAAAAAAAAAAAACCACACACACACACACACACACACACACACACACACACACACACACACACGTGTACACAAAGTGATGGTTTTTGTACTGCAAGGCAAACTGGTGATTGTAGATGGCACAGCTGCTCATTGGTTCCTTTATCCACTGTTACAAACCCTTGTAGTTGATGGTGACCCCAGTTGCCAACATAGTGTTGCCCACTCTAGTTGACTATATTCCAGTGGAAGCATTTTTGCTCAAGTACAGATACTTCTAGAAAACCCTTGAAATAGAGGTATGTGCAAAGGCCAGTGCCAGCATCATGTTCGAGATGGAGCATTCTATCTATTGGGCACACATAATCAAATGAACTGATGTCCATGTCTCGCCTCCTGTTAAAGGTTTGGTGACCTTTAACAGTAACCTGATGTGCCAAATGTGGTGTGCTCTCACTCCAGCACTGTAGCTGTCTGTAATCCAGTTGCTCATGCCTGTATTAAGACATACATAATGTAACGGGGGAAATTTTCTGCAAACAGGATGCCAGTTATATAGTAATGACAATTAACTTCATAATTTTTTTCCTAACAATAGCATTTAAGATATCAATTACATAGGTTTAAAAAGTAGTGTATTGTACATTGCCCTATTAGAGCACCCATTGATTCTTCCATAAACTCAGTTATTTTAATTATATATAGAGATGGATAATTTAATCAGCAAGGTTTTTTTTTCTTGTTAATTTTTCTGTACTTGCAGTTGAAAATAAAATGCTTTTGAACTGCATGCATTTTGATGGACATCTTTGTAATGTTGAAATTTGTTTGTTGCAGCTCCTGTCTCCCGTTTGCTGCAGTATATCAGCCTGAGTATTCTATTCCTGCAGTCTGTTGTGGTACTGATTATTCTGTGGATGACAGCTCAGTGGTACCGTGCATTTTCGGGTAATTTCTTTTCTTCTGCTTTGTTTTACAAATATTTTACACAGCTCTGATTAGAATAAAAGACTACAATATTTTGTGATGTGATTTATTGATCTAAAAAGGAAGTACTTTGTCTCTTGATTCAAAGCTCAATATACCATTTATGTATCCAATCTTTGCTCTGAGTGAATGTTCACTTACCTCACTTCCAAGATTTAGCCGATTAATAAAACATTTCCAGACAATTTAATGAGGTGACTTGATACACCTGTCAAGACTGTGAAGAACAGCATGCTTGCGATCAGCTGTAAAAATTTATTATTTATCTTGTAACAGTTTTGATCATACCAGCCATCTTACCAGGGAAAAAAAGGATGCACATAATAAATATATATATATATATATATATATATATATATATATATATATATATATATATATATATATATATATATATATATATATATATATATATATATATATATATATGCAAAGGAAAGTTGAACTGCAAATGTATCTAGTGCACATCCTTTTCTCTTCCTGTGAAAATGGTCATGACAGGCAAAACTAGTAGAAAATAAATAATTAATTTATACAACTGATGGCAAACATGCAATTTTTCAAATTTCCATATACAAGAAACAGGATACTATAGTCACTACACACAATACTTCTGCTTCCATCACTGGGGAAATTTTACATGCTGTTAATGTTCGTTATGATGTATGACATGGCCTGCATCAGTAGTGGAAATAATGGTTCATTATAAACTTACCCATCTTGAAAAGGTAATGTATACTCAGGATGAGTTACATAAGACATAACACCCTTTTTATATCATGAATTGTTACACACATCGAAATGCAGTTTTCATCAGATGTTACAGGTTCAAGGGACATGTTTTTCTCTTAAAAGCACTGGTATCAATGGAAATACTGAAACAATTCAGTAACTCTTGATAAGCCGATTACAGTGATATGGCATTTGTTAATGTTGACATTGAAACCAGTCATAAAAATAATTCATGAAATGTCCTAGGGATTTGAGAGCATGTTAGCTGGAATCAGCATTAGTGGTAGAAACACCGCCAAGCAGACCTCTTGTGCTTCGCTGTGTCAGAATGTCACTACATTTGCCTGTTAACTGTCCGCACTGCAAGCTGCTCACTTCTGATTCAACATTCATTGCATGCAGACGTGCGCCAATGAAGAGAAGTTGGATGTACTGTTTATATATGGTGAATGTAAAAGAAATTCCATAAAAACAGCACAGCAGTGTAGGGTTATCTATCTGGGCTGCCAGTGTCCACCATGCCAGGCAAATGCACGAATTATTAAGATACTAGTACGGACAACCTGCTTGAACATTAAAAGGAGACTAAGAAAGGCGACTACAAGTGACAGAGAGCACGAAGAAGCTGTTATGGCTACGACGATAATGAATCTGCGCAATGCTAAGAAACACACTGCCAAAGAATGTGGAATCAGCCAGATGAGTGTTATTCGCATCATGCATTGACAGAGTTTTCATCCCTATCACCTATCACTACATTAGGCACTCAATGACTGTGATTTTGAACATTGTACAGAATTTTGTCAGTTTACCCTTGAGCAACTGAGAGACAACCCTACATTTTTCCAATGTGTGCTCTTTATCCATGAAGCAACATTTATGAACCATGCTAATTTGCATAATATGCACTATTGGGTAGCCAAAAATCCACGCCAATTTTGTCAGGTGCAACATCACTGGCCAACTTAAGGTGCAGCATCATAGAAAATTGCATTGTAGTACTTTATTTCATCACAGGCATTGTAAATGGACATTTGTATGCACACTTTCTTACAGTCTGCTGGTTCTTCTAGAAGAGGTACCACCAGATATTAGACAGTGTATGTGGCTGCAACACAATGGTTGTCCAGCTCACTCATCATCATCATCATCTTGGACAGTTTCCAGCCACTGGCTGGGTCTGTCGGGAACACAAGCCTCTCCATCGTGTTCTGTCTTTCCACCATTCCCCCTCTTCCACCTTCGTCCAATTCTCTCCTCTTCTCGTCACACATTCCTTCACTCCCTTCACCCATCTATCTCTTGGTCTTCCTCTGGGCCTCTTCCCCTCCAGTTGCAGATCAAACATCCTCTTTGGAATTCTTCCCTCATCCATTCTCTTCATGTGTCCATACCACTGCAGTCTTGATTTTTCTATCCTGTCCTGTACTGGTTCCTCCTTTAGTCTTTCCCTCACATACACATTTCGCAATCTGTCTCGTCTTGTTACACTCAACCTGCTCCTCTGGAACTTCATTTCACTAGCCTGTATTCTACTTTTGTCGCTTTTGTGCATTACCCATGTCTCACTTCCGTATGTCAATATGGGGACAAAGTAGGTTCGGTATATAATTCCCTTGGATTTCTGTGGCACCTCCTTGCTCCAAATAAGCCCCCTAATGCATTTGTAGAACTGCCCTGCTTTTCTGCACCTTTCATTTATTTCCATTGCGTTTCCCCCCTTACTTTCAATCATGCTTCCCAGGTACTTGAAGTTCTCTACCACTTGTAGTTTTTCCCCTCCACAAGTTATATCCACATTTGGCCTATTCTTCTTCCTTGTTGTGACAATTATTTCACTTTTCTTTGCAGAGAAATGCATTCCATATTGTGCTGCCGTTGCCTCCCATACATCTAACTGCTCTTGCACCTCCTTCTCGCAATTTCCCCATAACATCAGGTCATCAGCAAAAAGCACTGCTTTCATTTTATGATCTCCAATTGCATCTGATACTTGCTGTAGGATTTCATCCATAACAATAATAAACAATAAAGGCGAAAGTGCACTTCCCTGTCGCAGCCCATTTTCCAGCTTGAACCATGCAGTACAGTCCCTCCCCACTTTCACACAACTCTCACTTCCCTCATACATTTTTCTGACTTTTCGTGTTATCTCTTCATCTATCCCTTTTGCGTTCAGCACATCCCAGAGCTTGTCCCTACAGATACTGTCATACGCCTTCTCAATATCTAAAAAGGCCATGATTAAGTCCTTCCCGTACTCATAGTGCCTTTCCTGCAGTTGCCTTACCGCAAATATGAGGTCCGTTGTTGATCTTCCCGGTCTGAAACCGTACTGCTCCTCTTGCAGTCTACTTTCAATACTGCTTCTTATTCTCTTCTCCAGGATCTTTTCATAGATTTTTCCACAGTGGCATAGCAGGGTGATTCCTCTGTAGTTCTCACATCTCCTTTTATCCCCTTTCTTGAAGATCGGGACTATAATTCCTTTCTTCCAATCCTCAGGAATTCTGTTCTCCTTCCACACCACCCTCAGCACTCTGTATAGCCACTGGGTTCCTACTACTCCTGCTGCTCGTATCATATCCACTGTTACTTCGTCCCAACCTGGTGCCTTGCCCCCTTTCATCCTCTTTATGGCTTCTTCCACTTCATTCCAAGTTAGATCATCAATTTCCCCACTATTATAATCGTCTGCTGCCTTAGGCTCTCCATCGCTGTTAGTTACCCGCTTGGCGGCATTCAACAGATCTTCAAAGTACTCCTTCCAAATCTTTTTGAGCTCATGCATTTCCTCCACAACTCTTCCATTATTATCCATGATCCTCAGGCACTCGCTTCTGTCGTTCCTCTTATTTCTTACCATGGTGTAAAGTACTTTTTTGTTCCCTTCACTGTCCTCTTCTAACATTCTTGTCCATTTTTCCATCCACTTCTTCTTCTCCGCCCTTACTATGGTCTGTGCCGCTTTCTTGCTTTCCTTATATTTTACCCTAGCTTCCTCTGTTCGGGTCTGGAACCATTCTCTGAAGGCTTTGTTCTTTCGAAGTACTGCCTCTTTACATATGTTGTTCCACCATGGGGTTTCCTTACTTCTCCTCTTTGTGCTAGTTCTTCCGCACACAGTCTCAGCTGCCTCAACTAGAGCCCTCTTAAAATCTCCCCATTCTTCTTCCACTGTTCTCTGATCTTCCTTTGGCAGCTTCTTCCTGATCAGTGTCTGGTACTGTGTCCTCCGTTCATCCTCTTTCAGCATCCATGTCTTCAACCTTTTCTCCTGTATATCTGTTGCCCTCCTATCTTTTTTCTCTCTCAGGGTGGCTACCAACAGCCGATGGTTACTGTCTAAGGCCTCAGATGGAATGACCTTAACATCTGTGAGGCTGCTCATCATCTGACTATCCACTATTACATAGTCTACTACTGAAGTTTGGGACCAGTCTCCACTGTACCAAGTTATTTTGTGGCTACTTCTCTTCTTGTACCAGGAATTTGCGATCGCCAGCCCATTCCTCTTGCAGAATTCCAGCAACAATTTTCCTTCTCTATTTCGGTTCCCCCAGCCCTCTGGTCCCATTATCTCCTCGAATCCTTTCCTGTCTGTGCCAACATGTGCATTGAGGTCCCCTATTATAATCTGATTACCTCCATTTAGCTGCTTTTGCATGTCATCTTCAAATTCCTCCTTCTCCTTTTTTGTACACCCCACCTGTGGGGCATATGCTTGGATGATTTCAATGCTTTTTCCTTTCACTCGTACTCTGGCTTTTATCATTCGATCATTGATACCTTCCACCTCCTCCTGCAGACCCTCTCTGACCACTATTGCCACTCCATTTCTTCCCCTCTCATTCCCTATCCAGTACAGTTTACATCCTTTACTTAGTGGTTTTTCACCAACTCCTCTCCACCTAGTCTCAGCAAGTCCCAAGATGTCCAATTTCCTCCTTTCCATCATTTCTACAATTTCTTCTAACTTCCCAGTTAGAGTCCTTACGTTTAAGGTGCCCAGTCGTAAACCATCTCGTAATCCTTTTCCATTGCTTGGTCGGTTTCTTTTAAATCCGTTCCATGATCCGAGGCATGTTCCCTTTTTAAAAGCAGTTGATTTATCCACTACTGGCTTGCTAGGCCTATCACAGCTTCACCAGAGCCCCTTTAGCCGTCACGTTTCAGGGTTCCCATAGGGCCTTCCCAGCTACCGTAGCGGTCCTGGTGCACACGAAGTCCCCGCTGTACATCGACCCTATAGGCAGTCCCCTACTTTGTGCCGTTGCCCATCTCCCACGACTTGGATGAGGGGTTGGACTTATGGGAGACTAAGCTCACTCATCCCATCTTGAAATTCAAATATTGAATGAGAACTTTCCTGGACGTTGAATAAGACATAATTCTATTGTCAAATGGTCTGTGAGTTCCACCAATTTGACGCTTCTCGATTTCTTTCTTTGGGGCACATTTGAAGATGCAGTCTATGAAGAAGCCCCAACTACACCAGATGATATCTGTCATCGAATCGCCAGTGCATGCTCTTCCATATCATCCACTGAAATTACATTTGTTCATTGTTCCTTCAAATGGCAATTGCAAATGTTCCTTCAAGTCCATGGCCAACAGTTTGAACACGTGCTGAAATAAAGGATAAAGTTATTTTTTTGGAAGACAACGTTTATGTTATATGATTTGGATGGTTACCAAATCATTGTTAGTAATTTGTTTATTTCATTTATATGTGTGCGAAATGGCATTTCAATGTCAAATGAGTCAACAGCGTGTATTGCGCATAGCTGGTAACACTGTTATTATGCACTTACATTCAATATGAAATCATGTGTCATTAAGAAGAATATTTATTTTGTGGTGTACATGTCATCACAGAAGTATTATTAGTAAAATGTTTAGTTCAATGAATGTATCGCGTATGATGTAATTCGGAGTGGTGTAGGTAGAGACAGTTGTCTGACAGCATGTATTTTACGTGTAAGAACACACAGTCGCATACAGGAAAAGAGAGGTCAAATCATCCATCTAACAGTTAGGTATTTAACACAGTAGTTGCTTTTTGCAGTGTATAACACCTCTTTATTTATGAAGAATGAACAGTTTGTAACTTCCCCCTTCCTAATCAACGTACTGGATTGCGAGGTAACTGATCATGATTCATATGCCTAAAGAAATTTTACAGTAAGTAAGGCTATCATTACCAGAGGAAAATAACACCGCTTAGTTGGAAGGAAAGTGTACAACAGACTCTTCTGAAGGAAGAATCTATTCTGAGCTTAAGGTAAATTCTGATGATAATTTTGAAATATAGTGCAACCGCTCATGAACTATGAAGGAGGAAAAGGGTGCCATGTAATATTTACTACAAAAATCACTGATAACACAAAGAAAACACTGATTAACTAAAAAGAAGGGATAATTAAATGGCTGCCAGCCCACTAGGGCAATGAATCTCCAGAATCTTGAGAAAGGTAGTGGTATAGAAATTTAAGCAAATAATCACTGGTGTGGCAACAGAAGGTTGTCAGCTTTTCCACAGCACAACATATCATGAGAAAATAAAACAATCAGAAAGCACTGAGTTTGCAGTTACTTATTCTGAAATACTAAAATTTGAAAGTAATGTTAAACAAAATTATTGGTTAAATAAATGACTGGCTTAGCTTAAACTTTCTTATATAAAAAAATAACTTTCAGTAAACTCAGTGTAAAGTAATGCAAAATTTAGAAAAAGGCAAGAGAGTTATTGAGAGATTGAATTGAATTTACCTTAAGCAAGGGAGCAATTGATTTTACTTTTAAAATAACAATAATAAAATACATACCAAGACAGCAGAAGTCACTCGCTAAGCTACATACAGAATAAATGAAATTGCACACTCTTTATTTGTGCTGTATTTTTAGTTATTAGTTTTTCCAGTGAAATTTTACTTTACTTTAAGTAGCCTCCGTCATGTGACACAAGAATGAACAGTCACTGAGGCAGAAAATTTAGACTGAAACTGGTCATTAGCAAACACACAAAATTGGTAGTAAATATTTAATCAGTTTTCACATTATTATGACAGCCGGTGATTGTATGGAAAGGAAAGATACCCTACTCGGTAATAATGTCTGAGGACAATGACAACACAGGCACCCTACAAGTTTTAACGATTTCAAGCTATTATTCAAGTTATTTACTCTTTGTGAAAGAAATGTTACTGGGCAATGCCAAGGTAAATTCATAATTTTTCACTTAACAGTCTTACGATGTTGTAGCTGTGTGGACGATGAGGAATGTAGCTGACGACAATGCTGAACTGCCGTGGTTGCTGCTGCTGCAGTTTGATGAGAACCCTGAGTCATCTCCAGAGCCATGGATAATTGCGGGACAGGCTATAGTTGGAATTATAGCTTACTCCGCCTGTCCATTCCTACCGTGCTCTCAATACTCGTGAGTTAACAAATCAGGCATGTCTACATTGGAACGGGCATAGCTGCTCACTGCGATGGCAGGAGTGGCCAACAGACACTTTTGCACTCTTTCATGACTCAAGCTGCTCTGCTTACTCTCTGCTCACAATGCGACAGAGACTTTCCATATGCAAAGATAAACAACGGCACAGCTACTGCCATTTTGTCATTGCTATCGATAAATGTCAATAAAGTTCCCTTGGCTGTTACCCAGCAGTCTACAGTATTTTCATTATAGTTACAATTAATCATATACAGTTGAAAATAAATACACTAATACATCGATTATGTATTAAATATAGTTTCTGTAATAGCTTACAGCTCAGAACCAAAATCACAGTGCAAGTTTATCAACGGATACTGAACAGCGAAAATTTTGGGTGGTGCAGAGGTTATTTTATCCGCATTTTCAGTGTTAAAAGTTGATTTCTCTGTTTCAATTCAAATACACCTGGGTGGATACACGAATGTAGTTTTCCTGAGTCCTTTGTTATACGCTAGATTGTAGGCCTGTGTCATACCTATGTAAACAACATTCATAGGTGAACCTGCATCTAAGTCGTAAGTTGGTTCAAGGGGAAATAAAGCTTTATTCTTGTAGCACAGACCTGCCTTATGGTATAAAACTACACAGCCGAGTCCGAGATGCCTGCTTGGCATTGTTTGCACTGCAAATGCCGTTTACAGCCACAATGCTCTCAATTCTAGGACATTTCTTGAATTTCTTTACAACAGATTTCAGTGTCAACATTGACAAACATAATTGTCTTCTCAAGAGCTATCAAATGCAGTTCTCAAAAGTATACACTTCCATTTAAAAAAATACTAGCTTCAATATCTCCATTGATATTAGCACTAAAAACGTTAACCAATCAAAGCCATACATGCCCCTCGAACTCTAACATTTGCTGAAAACCATATTCAGTCTTTGTCACTGTTCATGAAATAAAAGGGGTGTTATGTCTTATGTGACTCACTCTTTATAATATGATAATGACCCTAGTCGAGCCTGAAAACAACCAAAGATAAAAGAGATGTTCATTTTCTGTCACTGTCAATTTATTTATCCACCATATCACACTACCTGAAGGTGTCAGTATGTACCTGTTGATGCTAGGTACAGTTTTGAAGAATTTAGTGTAGTGAGTAAATTCATTCAGAATGCCAGTGACCAAAGATGATAAAAGGATGTCATTGCTGATACTAGTTCATTTCACCAGTTCAAAATGGCAGTCACTATGAGTTTACCTGGAATGAGATATACAAGGTGGTTTGAAAAGTTCTCGGAACAGAATAGAAAAAAAAAAGTACTTACATCACTGAAACTTTTTTATTTTTCAATGTAGTCTCCTCGTAGATTAATTCACTTGCTCCAACGATGTTCCAGTGCCTTGATCCCATCTCAAAAATGAGTTTCCTCCAGGCCTGCAAAATAGTTGTCAACTCTGGCTATCAACTGTTCATTTGAAGTGAATCTTCATCCACCAAGAAAAATTTTCAGTTTTGGGAAGAGATGGAAGTCTGACAGAGCCATAGCAGATGAATGAGGTGGGTCTGGCAACAATTCATACATAGTTCGTGTAATTTTGCCATGGCGACGGCACATGTGTGGGTGCACATTGACTTGATGGAAGATGACATTCTTAATTGCTAAACCTGGCCTTTTTTTTACGTATCTGTTATTGCAATTTGTCCAGGAGGTTAGCATCGTATTTCCAGTAATTGTTTGTCCAGTGGGGAGATAATCTACAAACAGAATCCCCTTCTCATGCCAGAATACAGATGCCATGACCTTTCCCACTGAAGAAATTGTCTTTGCTTTCTTTGGTGCCGGAGAATCAGCAGGTTTCCACTGCTGTGACTGTTGTTTTGTCTCTGGGGTATAGTAGTGCACCCAAGTTTCATCTGCGCTCACAAACCGATGCAAAAAATCTTGTTCGTTTCTCCAAAAATTGGCCAAACATTGTTCCGATATGTCCATTTTCATGCGCTTTTGATCCAGCATCAAGATTCGCAGCACTCATCTTGCAGATAATTTTTTCATTTCAATTACAATTTGATGTACTGTTTCAGACCCCCTCCCCCATAAACCATGGACCTTGCCGTTGGTGGGGAGGCTTGCGTGCCTCAGCGATACAGATAGCCGTACCGTAGGTGCAACCACGACGGAGGGGTATCTGTTGAGAGGCCAGACAAACGTGTGGTTCCTGAAGAGGGTCAGCAGCCTTTTCAGTAATTGCAGGGGCAACAGTTGGGATGATTGACTGATCTGGCCTTGTAACACTAACCAAAACGGCCTTGCTGTGCTGGTACTGCGAACAGCTGAAAGCAACGGGAAACTACAGCCGTCATTTTTCCCGAGGGCATGCAGCTTTACTGTATGGTTAAATGATGATGGCATCCTTTTGGGTAAAATATTCCGGAGGTAAAATAGTCCCCCATTCAGATCTCCGGGCGGGGACTACTCAAGAGGATGTCGTTATCAGGAGGAAGAAAACTGGCATTCTACGGATCGGAGCGTGGAATGTCAGATCCCTTAATCGGGCAGGTAGGTTAGAAAATTTAAAAAGGGAAATGGATAGCTTAAAGTTAGATATAGTGGGAATTAGTGAAATTCGGTGGCAGGAGGAACAAGACTTTTGGTCAGGTGAATACAGGGTTATAAATACAAAATCAAATAGGGGTAATGCAGGAGTAGGTTTAATCATTATCATCATCATTTAAGACTGATTATGCCTTTCAGCGTTCAGTCTGGAGCATAGCCCCCTTATAAAATTCCTCCATGATTCCCTATTCAGTGCTAACATTGGTGCCTCTTCTGATGTTAAACCTATTACTTCAAAATCATTCTTAACCGAATCCAGGTACCTTCTCCTTGGTCTGCCCCGACTCCTCCTACCCTCTACTGCTGAACCCATGAGTCTCCTGGGTAACCTTGCTTCTCGCATGCGTGTAACATGACCCCACCATCTAAGCCTGTTCGCCCTGACTGCTACATCTATAGTGTTCATTCCCAGTTTTTCTTTGATTTCCTCATTGTGGACACCCTCCTGCCATTGTTCCCATCTTCTAGTACCTGCAACCATCCTAGCTACCTTCATATCCGTAACCTCAACCTTGTTGATAAGGTAAATAATGAATAAAAAAATAGGAATGTGGGTAGACTACTACAAACAGCATAGTGAACGCATTATTGTGGCCAAGATAGACACGAAGCCCATACCTACTACAGTAGTAGAAGGCTATATGCCAACTAGCTCTGCAGATGATGATGAAATCGATGAAATGTATGATGAGATAAAAGAAATTATTCAGGTAGTGAAGGGAGACGAAAATTTAGTAGTCATGGGTGACTGGAATTCGAGAGTAGGAAAAGGGAGAGAAGGAAACATAGTAGGTGAATATGGATTGGGGGTAAGAAATGAAAGAGGAAGCCGTCTGGTAGAATTTTGCACAGAGCATAACTTAATCATAGCTAACACTTGGTTCAAGAATCATGAAAGAATGTTGTATACATGGAAGAATCCTGGAGATACTAGAAGGTATCAGATAGATTATATAATGGTTAGACAGAGATTTAGGAACCAGGTTTGAAATTGTAAGACATTTCCAGGGGCAGATGTGGACTCTGACAACAATCTATTGCTTACAAACTGTAGATTAAAACTTAAGAAACTGCAAAAAGGTGGGAATTTAAGGAGATGGGAGCTGGGTAAACTGCCTAAACCAGAGGTTGTACAGAGTTTCAGGGAGAGCATACGGGAACAATTGACAGGAATGGGGGAAAGAAATACAGTAGAAGAAGAATGGGTAGCTCTGAGGGATGAAGTAGTGAAGGCAGCAGAGGATGAAGTAGGTAAAAAGAGGAGGGCTAGTAGAAATCCTTGGGCAACAGAAGAAATATTGAATTTAATTGATGAAAGGAGAAAATATAAAAACACAGTAAAGTAGTAAAGGAGTTTTGCTATTTGGGGAGCAAAATAACTGATGATGGTCGAAGTAGAGAAGATATAAAATGTAGACTGGCAATGGCAAGGAAAGCGTTTCTGAAGAAGAGAAATTTGTTAACATCGAGTATAGATTTAAGTGTCAGGAAGTCGTTTCTGAAAGTATTTGTATGGTGTGTAGCCATGTATGGAAGTGAAACATGGACGATAAATAGTTTGGACAAGAAGAGAATAGAAGCATTCAAAATGTGGTGCTACAGAAGAATGCTGAAGATTAGATGTGTAGATCACATAACTAATGAGGAGGTATTGAATAGAATTAGAGAAGAGGAGTTTGTGGCACAACTTGACAAGAAGAAGGGACCGGTTGGTAGGACATGTTCTGAGGCATCAAGGGATCACAAATTTAGCATTGGAGGGCAGCGTGGAGGGTAAAAATCATAGAGGGAGACCAAGAGATGAATACACTAAGCAGATTCAGAAGGATGTAGGTTGAAGTAAATACTGGGAGATGAAGAAGCTTAAGCAGGATAGAGTAGCATTGAGAGCTGCATCTAACCAGTGTCAGGACTGATGACAACAACAACAACAACAACAACAACAACATACTGTTTCAGATGACATCTGGCAAGTGTGAGCAATTTCACACACTTTCAATCATCGATCCTCCATGACAATTTTGTGCACTTTTGCAATGATTTTTAGAGTAGCAACACATCTTGGTCGTCTACTCCGTGGATCATCATCTAAGCTCTCCTGACCAAATTTAAATTCATTTGTCCACTTGGCAACAGTTGAATATGAAGGAGCAGAGTCCCCCAGTGTGTTCTGGAAATCGGCATGAATGTCCTTTGCTTGCATAACTTTCTTTATGAAGTACTTAACCACTGCTTGAATCTCTATTTTCCATCTTCGTGAATCACTAAGCGGGAACAACAACAGAGCCACTTCACCGCCACAGCTCTCTTCCAAGAACACTGAAGATGTGGCACGTGTTTACAGGCAACAGTCCAATGAACATCATGTGAACAACTTTTTCTGCTAGCACTGACCTCTCATGGTGATTCTGAGAGCTTTTCAAACCACCCTCATAGTAGTCCTAAAGTGTGTGTGTGTGTGTGTGTGTGTGTGTGTGTGTGTGTGTGTGTGTGTGTGTGGCGGGGGGGGGGGGGGGTTACATAAATTCACAGGCAAATTTGTGTGCTTGGGTTCAACTTTTTTTTTTAATTTATAGTATGCACAGGTTAATTTTTGTATTTTTACATGCTGCAGTTCATTATTCTTCCGTAGCCTGTCACTTTACAGTATCAGTTTTAGAAGCTCATTTTATTGCATTTCTTTAGTGTCCTCCAATAACACTGGGAAAGAAAGGGGATGCAAAAGGTAACAAAACTAAGTTTGACTAACTTCACCAATGTCCACAGTGTACTAATCTATACCAGATGTCTTGCAACAACATTAATAGCTCTATTAATTTATCACATATGACAAAATTACATACAGAGCACAATTTTATTTTATAGGTGTGCCTTGTACCGACATTGGTGTTTGTAGTTTTATCATTGAGCACTTCTGTAGGTAATTTTTTTGTATCCAGTTTTGATATGATGAATCTGAAACTTCATATTTCTTATGTTCAGAACAAGCTTCATCTGCAAATGCAATAAAATTTTACAATTACAACATTTTCTTTTGTTTTCCTTGTATTCCTTCATAGACCAAATAATAGTCACACATGATCAGCAGAGCAGACAACATGAGGTTTCTCTAAGATATGTATGTTGATTCCCAGGCCTTCCCATGAAGCAGCAGATGACATGAATGGGGCTGTCCATTCTTTAGTACCGATTACTTTTCAGCTGGTATACGGGGACTACAAATCCATAAAAGTTGTTGAAGTTCCATTGTGCCTTTCAGCATAGCTTCCATATAATATAAGTATTTTACTAACAAATCCAGCTAAAAATTAAATAACTCCAAAGTATCTTAGTTAAATTAAAAAAATAATGAAAATAAGAAAAAATGGCAGTACACCCACCTATTGCAGTAAATCAAAGTTTCTTTTGCTGTTGGCTGCATGCTAATGCTAGGCAGTACAGAAACACTGAGTTGTTTGTGATGAGATATGATGAAGCCAGTATGGCGTCTCGAGCACGGCATACCCTCACTATCCAACAACTCTAAACTCATTCATTACCCTCATAGACATCACTCCCTATAGTAAATATCTGCAAGTTCTGTTGGAAACCTAGCACTCTCTTACGTGTGATACGTGATGTATGGCCCTGCATAACTACATGTACATCTACATGACTACTCTGCAATACACATTTAACTGCAATTCACGTTTAAGTGCTTGGCAGAGGGTTCATCGAACCACAATCATACTATCTCTCTACCATTCCACTCCCGAACAGCGCAGGGGAAAAACGAACACCTAAACCTTTCTGTTTGAGCTCTGATTTCTGTTATTTTATTTTGATGATCATTACTACCTATGTAGGTTGGGCTCAACAAAATATTTTTGCATTCAGAAGAGAAAGTTGGTGATTGAAATTTCGTAAATAGATCTTGCCGCGATGAAAAAGTCTGTGCTTTAATGACATCCATCCCAACTCACGTATCATATCTGCCACACTCTCTCCCGTATTATGTGATAATACAAAACGAGCTGCCCTTTTTTGCACCCTTTCGATGTCCTCCGTCAATCCCACCTGATAAGGATCCCACACCACGCAGCAATATTCTAACAGAGGACGAACGAGTGTAGTGTAAGCTGTCTCTTTAGTGGACTTGTTGCATCTTCTAAGTGTCCTGCCAATGAAACGCAACCTCTTCCCCACAGTATTATCTATGTGGTCTTTCCAACTGAAGTTGTTCATAATTTTAACACCCAGGTACCTAGTTGAATTGACAGCCTTGACAATTGTACTATTTATCAAGTAATCGAATTCCAACGGATTTCTTTTGGAACTCATGTGGATCTGCACAAGAAACTCCCTTATGTCTACAACTACATCTGTCTTGTGCAGATGATTCAAGCTCCAACATTTAAATGTAGGTGATTCTAAAATATTTCTGGTTTCTGATAACACTAACTTGTAGTCAAGTGTAAAATAGGCAGTCAAATTGTGCAGTTCAGGACATATGTTCATGGCTTGCAGATAATAAATTGAGTCTTCCAGTGGTTTAGCATTGATGCTAAACCACTGGAAGACTCAATTTTTACACTTTCTAACACACAACTCAGCTAAAACTGTTATTTTGATAACACAGAATCGGTCTGCGATAAGTGAGTCTGTACAATCAAAATTCATAGGTTTTCAGGTAGATGTTAAGCTGTCATGGAAAACTCATGTTCAGCATCTTGTTCAAAAACTGAATGCTGCTATGTTTTCCATCAGAACAACATCTACAGTAAGTGATAGTCCAATATGAAAAGTAGTCTACTTTGCTTATTTTCTTTCACTTAATGACTTACATCATCAAATTCGAGGGTGTAATTTTCTGTTCACAAAGTGCATTTTTTGCTTACAAATGGGGGGTCCGACCAATATGTGGTGTAAATCCACGAATCTCATGTTGACCCCTGTTCTAGAGTCTGGAAATTCTGACACTGGTGCCTCAGTACACATTTTTTGTTACATCATTTGTTGTCAGCAGTATGAACTTGTTTCCAAGAATTAACTGCCTTCACTGTGCTTATACTAGGCAGAAATATAACCTGCATGTGGATCACAGCTGTTTAACTTACGGGAACGGGATATGATTATCGGTTGAATGCAATAACTATCCCCATTAAATTCCACATAGATATATATTTCGCAGTTAGTCGTAAACGTGTACACAGCTTGAGATACAGAACAGAACTAAAAACTAACACGGAGGCTCGACAGAGCAATAAGAGTCCAAATATGGTGTTAATTGTGGTTGATATGACCTGTCGACGCCACACAGCCCTCCCGCAGTACAGAGTACCACCTGTGAGGCTTGGGAGGTCATGTGGGTGTCGGTGTCGGTAGTAGTCGTGCAAGGCGGCAGGCACACGACCAGGATTTCCATCTCGGTCGAGGCGGAGTGCGGAGGCGGAGTGATTGGCAGCAGGTCCACGTTATAGTCAGTCAACCAGCGGGGATGGATGATGCATCGGCCGGCCCAAGAGCAGGCATGTGGAATGGCCTGCAGTGTGGTGCAGGTGTGCCTGCCCCAAATGCAGATCGAGCCGTCCGAGGAGATGAACGAGCGAATTTCTGATGGGTCGCACTCACTGGGGAGGGACAGGCTATGCACTATACTGACATTTAACTGTCCATTGGAGGGTGAGGCCGTGGTGTCTGTTAGGAGCACGAGCACACGGTCATCAAAGATGATGATCAACACATCGTTCATGCATTGTGGTGGCACGTTACAGCACAGGTTGAATGTGGGAGAGCGAGTCTCCACAGTCGGTGAAGTGGCTGCGTAACCCACACGTGGGGTGGATAGCAACGTGCTTGGAAAACCTGCAAATGGTGACAACAAATCGTGAGTTGAAGGAAACAGCGCTGTGGGATGAGACAAAGTATTTTCAGGCTCCGTGATGGAAAAGTCATCAGGAGGGTCCAACTGAGACGCCAGAGGGCCATCGGAGTCCACGAAAGCAGGTTTGAGCCTGTGCAATTAAACAGTTTGAGGATGATCTTTAACCATAATGTCGAACGTTGGTTCGCCCTGCTGGAGTTCTTTAAAGGGGCCAAGGTAGGGTAATTGCAGGGGTTGTGTAATGGAATCATCCCTGAGCATAATGTGGGAGCAAATGATGAGTGCGGTTGGCATGTAAATGTCTGGCGGGGAATGGCTGATGGGAGGGTGTAGCCGTGCACGTTTGAAGTGAGTGCGCATGCGACTAATGAAATCTAGGGAGGGGGGAAAATCATCAGGTGGTGAGGCAGGATAAGTTCCCCTGGTAGGATTGGGTTCTTCCCGAAAACGAATTCAGAGATGGTTCCCTATAAGTCTGGTTTAAAGGTCGAACGGAGACCGAGTAACAGCCATAGAAGCGCCTCAGACCAGAGGCGGTCATGTCACCTGAGGGCAGATTTGAAGGTGCGGCACCCCCGTTCAACTAACCCATTGTTTTGTGGGTGGTAGGTTGTTGTATGAATTTTTTTAATGCTGCAGATGTTACATAAAATGGTGAACGGGACAGACTGGAACTGCCGGCCTTGGTCAGTTGTGATGGTGGTCGGGCAACTGAACCTGGCAATCCATGAGGAGATTAAACCCTTGGCCACAGTTTCAGCGGTGATGTTGGGTAAAGGAACAGCTTCTACCCAGCAAGACATGCGGTCGATTGTGGAGAGAATATATCTGTGGCCCTCCGACGGTGGTAGTGGACCGATAAGGCCCATTTGTACATGACGAAATCTTTCTTTTGGAATGTAGAACTTGCCTAGTAGAGGGGAGGTATGGTGGCTGATTTTGTTGCGTTGACAGGAGACGCAGCTGTGTGCCCAGGTCTGACAGTCCCGTTTAATATTTTTCCAATCGAAATGCTCGGATACAAGCCATGTGGTGATGCGGACGCCAGGTTGACTGAGATTATGCAAGGCGTCGAAGGCTTGCTGGCGCAATGTGGGCGGGAGCAAATGCCGCAGGGTGCCAGTAGAAGAATCAAACCACACCTTTTCCAAAACGCCGGGGAACTTGGCTTTGGTAAACACAAGAGATGTGTGAGGATCTGCAAGGAGTGCTTGAGATTCCTTATCAGAGTCCTGGAGAGCGGCCAGGTTGGATAAGTCGATGATGCGTGAGACAGTATTGATCCACGAGAAAAAATCAGCGGGGATGTTTTCTGTGCCTTTGATGTAGCGAACGTCTGTTGTGAATTGAGAGACTAAATCAAAGTGGTGGAAACGCCGAGGGGGTGGGTCCTCAGGAAGATTGCAGGAAACGTTCGCTAGTGGTTTGTGATCAGTAAGGATGAAGAAAGAACGGCCCTCGATGGCTTCATAGATCGCCAGTAGTTCCCTATCAAAAGCGGAATATTTCTTCTGAGCTGTGGACAGTTTTTTATAGAAGAAATGAAGGGGAGAAACCATGTTGCCTTTGCGTTGCTGTAGTACTGCCCCCACCGCGATGTCGCTGGCGTACGTAGTGATGAACAACTCGGCCGATGTGTCGGGATTGGTGAGTGTCATGGCGTGAGCTAAGGAAGTTTTTAGAGCCTTGAAGGCCTCAAGCATAGGTTCAGTCCAGCAAACTGGTTTAAGGTCTGAAGTCTGTTTGCCTGACAGCGAGTCTGTCAGCGGGGCCTGCATGGCAGTGGCAGAAGGCAGATGCCGATGGTAGTAATTTATTGTACCCAGGAAATGTCGGAGTTCTTTGTAAGTAGCCGGAGGTGGCAGTGACGTAATGGCCTGAAAGTGGGATTTTGGAGGCTGTATTCCATCTGTGGAGATGGTGTAACCCAAAAAACGTGACAGAAGACTGGCGCAGTTGGAATTTGTCCTTTTTGACCTCGACGCTGTTGGAGTTCGAGGTCTGGAGGACCCCAGATAAATGGGTTTCGTTTTCCTCAGCCGAGTTGCTGAAAATGAGTATGTCATCCAGATATGCAAAGCAAAACTTGAACTGTCAGAACAAACCAAGGAGCATGATAATAGCTGTCTTTGGAATGCCTTCCCGTGCTATGGGAATATGGTGATAGGCACATTTACAATCAATAACACTGAAGATTGTGATGCCCGATAACATATGAGTGAAATCGTTTTATGTTCGGCACTGGGTAATTGTCCATAATGGTACGAGCGTTTAAGTGTCTGTAGTTGCCGCACATTTGGAAAGAACCGTCATATTTGGTGACGAGGTGAATCGGTGAAGACCAGTTGCTGTCCGACAGTTGCAGGATACGTGCCTCCAAAAGTTCATTAATTTGCTGCCAGGCCGCACGCAACTTAATGGGGTTGAGGCATCTAACCTTGTGCTTAACAGGAGGGCTGGCAGTGGTGACTATCTTGTGTGTCATTCCATCAGTGATGGAAGAAACTGAGAACTGCATACAAGACTGAGCAACATCCTGACATGAAGTTTTTGGATGAGTGGGGTGTGACGAGGCGTAACTGTTAGTGCAAGTGGGAAAAGGCAGCACAAAAGTCACATGCCTATTACGTGAGTGTGGTGTGCACTTGTTCAGAGAGGTCAGCTGCGCATGCAGTACGGAGTGGGTCGGGGCGCGCAGTGACTGTATGTTGTCAGCCCTGCCTTGTGTAACTGGCGAGGGTGAGACAGGCATTGGCGTCATGCAGGGAATAGCCATGGCCGCCGAGTCATGTGGCTTCCACGTGGGAGAGGAGGAATGTTTATCAACATGCGGGGGCGGCTGCCTACGCGGTGGGCGTGGTTGTATCACGTGCGCGACTGTCATTAGAAGCACTCTTTGAAACACAAGGCACTGAATGTGGCAAGCACATCGGGGGTGCGGTGTCTACCGGACGCAAATCGTCACATGCAATTAATGTTTCTGGACTAACCTGCTGAGTGTCCGATCTGGTGTCTGCTGGAGAAACACGATTAGGTGGCAGCACTGTGTACTGCAGTTTCAGGAGCAAGGTACGAGCCGCGACGAGCTCGTTGTAATGTGTGCTATTTGTTGTTTCAGCTCATTGTTTTCCCAGCGGAGTTGTGCCGCCGAGTCGTATCCTGGCAGTAGGTTAGTAACGCAGGTCACAATTTCGCCCGCGAGGGCGGAGCACTCGCGTACTAACTCACATGTCGCAAGAGAAACAGAACATGGAACCTAAGTGCGGGAGCACAGTATCTGAATGTTAGTGGTAGCACTGAGCCCTGAACCACGTTCGCAGAGAGTTTGTAATGTGACAAAAAATCCATACCAAGACTTGGTTCATTGACGTCGGCAATGTAGAAAGTCCACGGAAAACACAGAGAAGGATTTAGGTGCACCGTAACTTTGACAGAGCCTGAGGTTTGTAACGTTGATGCGTTGACAGCTCGTTTAAGTGACCTCATCGGTGAAAGGGCGGGAGGAGCCAACTATGTGGGTATGATAGACATGTCAGCGCCTGTGTCGACTAGGAAGATGAGCTGTGACGAAATGTCGGTCACGTATAAACAACTGCTTGGCTGGGTGGACAAGTGGACAGAGTGCAATGTGTGAGGACGTCTGTGAGGTTCCCCACAGGACTTAGCGTCTTCTAGATCCTGCGGTCAGCATTTGGGTGCTGGCAAGGAATCGACACTTCTTGGCATCATCGCCAAAAATCTTGTGGTACCAACAATACCGGATGAGCTGGATGTGGTGGTGGCGGCGACTGCAGCAGCGGAGGCGGCTTGTCCTCACTGATTTCTTCTGGAATGTATACTGGCACGTATGGTACGTGGGCGATTCTTGAGTGCTCAGATGTAGGAGAGAGTGAGCAGACACTGCCAGGCGGTGTAGATGGCGCGGAGGTGGAGCGAGCCCTGCCTCTGCCCGCAGACGGCTGTTAAACAGGAGCAGTTGTGCCAACCAGTGGTGAGTGGTGTGCTGGTTGGTGTTGTGCATACAGCTGGTCTGCAATAAGAAGATGAGAGCCGATTGACTCAAAGGAGTGCGGTACCAGGTGAATCTTTAGGTCGGTAGGTAACTTGGTGGACCATACTCCCCACAGAGTAATGTCCGGCATCATGTGTTCACTCACAAGTAATCGAAGGCGGCACCAGAGTGGTGACGGATTTTGGTCCCCCAGGTGCTCCTCGTACAAGATCTTGATGATTAATTCTTGTGGTGCGCAGGCGAGTCAGTCCAATATTGTTTTCTTTGCAAACACATACTTTGGTGGAGGCGGTGGCAAGAGGAGAAGGTCACAAATTAAGTCCAAGTGATCATATAGGTGCATGACGAGACATAGGAATTTAGAGTTGTAGTTGGACACATGATTAACTCGAACAGATGCTCCACAAGCACAAACCATGATACGGGGTTGTCGTCGTATAAAGGGAGCAGCTTTGGCAGAGAGAGGGGAGTGGGGGATGAAAGTGGCTTCAGTGTATCTTGGAAGGCCTGCTGTCCATGGTAGGTGGGGCCGTACTGCAGCCCGTCACCATAGGCGTAGGTGTGTTATTGGCAAGCACGTCCGAAGCAACAGCGGGTTGCATTGTCCTTGACGTGTTGGAAAACACGACGCGGCTGGTGCGGTTGGTACCGTGGGATCGAGTGGTTGCACAGCATGTGTAGTGGTCCCATAAACTGGACCGGAGGTTAGAGGTACAGATTTGAAATTGTCCACCTCGAAAATGATGTGGAAGGCTGGTGCGGCAGACACAGGCGGAACTGTGGGAGAGGCGAGTGGCTGAACAGTCGGAATCGGGGCTTCCCGTGTGTGTGGGAGGGGGGGTGGGGGGTTGGCACTTCGTGCGACAGCAGTGTAAGTCTTCTGTGCACATCGGGAACACGCCCCATGTGGTTGGACTATAAATTACCGGTTAAACTTGCTGAAGACCACATTATTGTGGTAAAACGTTTTTGGAAGGCAAAGCGCCGTAAGATGTGCTTGAGCCCAAGTGGTCGAAAAACTGAGCAACAGGCCTGGTGGGTGAGAAAGGGGAATTTGCTGCATGAAAATTTCCATCGTAAGTTTGTGGATGAGGCAAAGCCGGAATAGGTTGATAGCATGTGCGTTTTGCTAAAATGGCGGCATTGCACATGGCACAACTGTAACTGATGTTGCAGCCCATTGACAGTCAAAGTATGTGTGTGAATGTAGATCACTTTGAACATTACATGATCGATCGGTAGTTACTCAGTTCTGAAAATTATCCACTTCACATTTCACATGTTGGTGAGCACAGTCCGGCGACACGAAACCTGAGTCCATTGTTTGAGTTAACGGTGTAGCACTTGACTGTTGTAGAGCAACAAAGTTTGAGGTTAACTTGGTTGGAGATGGCGAATCACTGTCGATTAGTGGGGAGCTGGCCATTTGCAAAGGATTGGAGTGATCTGGTTGTCGTAGTTGGGCCTCCAAATCTTCGAACAAAGTGTTGGGTGAGTTAGCCATGGCGTCGTACGCATAACCTGTTGATTTACAACACCCTGCGTGGAAGTTGCGGATGACGTAGAAACTTCGGGGTCAACAGTATGGGAGCAGGATATGATTATTGGTCGAATGCAATAACTATCTCCATTAAATTCCACATAGAGATATATTTCGTAGTTAGTCATAAACGTGTGCACAGCTGGAGATACAGAACAGACTAAAAACTAACATGGAGGCTCAGTAGAGCAATAAGAGTCCAAAGATGGTGTTAATCATGGTTGATACAACGTATTGAATCCACAAACTCTTGTGCAGAAAGATAAAGTGTTCTGCTCCATCCTTTTTCAATAAGCTATGATTAGAATTAAAAAGCCTTAGTACTAATCATTGCACTTTCAAGTGACAATTAAAGAATTTTCTCATGGCTCAATCAGTCTATTCTGCCAGGGGAGTTCTAGTAAAAAATTTAACAGAATTCCTGTGTTATATTATTGATTATGCTAATATATACTCAGCAGCTTGTTACATGCATAGGATTTGTAAATTTTATTTCATTTATTATGAAATTTTCTGATGCAGTTTAATGTATTGACTTGTTTCACGACCATGAAGACTGGCTCCTCAATTTGTCCCTGCAAAACCAGATGTGTAAATTAATAAATAAATTAACACACACACACACACACACACACACACACACACACCTGACTACTAGTGATTGAGCAATGCAGGGAACAGGTCCCAGACACAATGACTCAAGCATTACATAAGTTGACCACACCTAGTAAAGGCAAATAGTTTTGACCCCTAAAGACATGGGATTCCTTAGTAGTATTGTTGCAGCAGTAGCTAGATGAGATTAAACCTTATGCGCTGTCTGGCTTGATCCCCATAAACAGCAAATTCTCCACACCAGCTGTGTGGCTGAGTGTGTAAATAAGATATTCAATCCTGTGGTTTCTCTTCTGCTGAATTGGACAATTGCCACAACATCAAATTAATCTTTCTCACAACAGTGTCTCTTCCTTTTTTTATTCTCATTGATCTCAGTTCATAAATAGCAGAGACTTACTTTGAATCGTGTTTCAGCTTTTATAGTTGATTTCCTTGTCAAAGTCATCTGCACATTTTTGGCAGATCACAGTACCACACATGAATATATATGCATACCCATATTTAAACTATTTCTCATTTGGATACACAACTAATTTTGGACCCTGTGATAAAGTAGGTTTCCTCATATGCACAGTCCACAATCTTAAGGATAAATTGACAGTCTTCAGGATGAATTATCCTTCCACCAGTTAATATTTTAGCCTCTGTCTTCCTGCTTCAGCTCATGTCAACCTGTTGCAGCAATGACATAGCTGAGTACTCATCATATCATTTATTGATAGAAATGCTATTCACCCAGCAAGAAAATTGAGTATCACTGCAGCTGCATAATGTTAAGCATAGCCTGTACTGCAAGCAGACTCTTACTAGTCTGTATTTGCGTAATACAAAGTGTGACCACTTTGCACAATGTATTGCTGTGTGGTGCTCTCTGGTTCTGAAAACGCTACTTGTTTCTTATCCTGATAGCTTGTTGTGTGACCCTCAGCATCAGAGGACAGTTTTTCAGTTGCATGGCTGTACAGGAAAACAAATTCATTGTGCATTCCAGCTAAGCCAAATCCAGCACAGAAAACAAAATTAAGAAATGGAGGCTGGCCCGGATCTGGGAGGGGGTAAACCAGGGTGTCTGCCCCAGGCACCAACTTCAGGGGTCGCAAAATTCATATTCTTGAAGAAAAAAAACCTAGATTCACAAAGTGCCTAGCATCCAGTGCATGTTGGTCTATTGATTATTCATATGGTTTTGAAATGCATCCTTACTGGTTTTTAAACATTCTTGAACGCTTTCTAAGTTGATTTCTGAACAGATAATAAGTTGACTTTTGAATGCGTGCATAGTGCATGTGATGTCTCTGCCAGGGGAATCCCCATCACATCTAAAAATAAAAAACTTTCCTGCAGACAAAAAGGGACGGAACTACATGGGCTGAGCTAAGCAAACTGGAAAGGGTGAATGCCAATTTCTGTTTGTTTATGTGGTTGGTTGGGTGTGTGAACGATAAGTGTTGTTATAATTATTAGCAAAATCCATAGATTCAGACTACCAGAGTGGAAATAAATGACTAACAGGGATAAAATGTAAGAAAGATTATGTCTTATCTTCTAGGCGTATACAAGAAAACGAAATTTTTACAGAAAATTTTTGCCAGATCGCTACACTACTAAGAGCCAGTTGTGCGGTACCTGGTTAGCAGCTGCTTTAAGTTCTGTTCTGGAACACCATGGAAAACGCGTTGTACGGAAATGTAATGATGCCTAACTGGAGAATAAACACGGGATAACTGAACCGGTGATTCTGACAGTGCTAGTGAGGTTAACCGTAGAATAAATTTTGACAATGGCAGGAATAGTTATAGAAATAGTGATGACGAGATTGTTTTTTAGAATGAGGAAGGAGAAGAAACAGAGACATCACTGAATTATATAGAAATATGTAATGATTACAAATTTATATAAAAATTTTGTACTACAGCTTCTTTTTTATCTCATGGTTGAGAAACAGGAGCATATGAGTGGAATGTGAAACTATTTCCTAACAAAACTTTCTGCTTTTAGCCAGCCTTGGTATGTCATGAATTAAATTCTGTTGTATTATTTATGTAAATGAGGTAGACAAAAATGACCACTTGTGCCAAAACAGTCTCGCTTATTTGGGGTGCGTTACAAATGGTACAATACTAGGAGGGCCTATTTTGCTTTATCTAGGAGAAAGTAAGAAAATAGATGTAATCAAAAAGAGAAACCACACCAGTTGTTTGTACTATTCATATTAACAGCTTTTTTGGTGTTAGACATTTTGACTTTTCATGTAACAGAACTTTTGACGAACTTTGGTGATGTAATAGATTCTTTTGCAGAAAGGAAAGCATGCCATGTAAAGCTGTAGCAAGAGTAGAGAGAAAAAAAATGCTGGGGTCTAAGGATTGAAGAAATGTGTAGTCTTGCTTGTCTCTTGTCTTCACTGGTTTTATGTTTGAATACCAGAGAAGGAAAGTTGCTACTCACCATATAGTGGAGATGCTGAGTCGCGATAGGCTTAATAAAAAGATTCACACAATCATAGCTTTCAGCATGGGCCATCTAGAGGAATCCGTCCTAAAAACCCAGAATCCTAAACCCCTCACCTGGTTCAGATTCATTGATGACATCTTTGCTATCTGGATTGAAGGCGAGGATGCCTTATTCACATTCCTCCAGAACCTCAACAACTTCTCCCCCATTTGCTTCACTTGGTCCTACTCAACCCAACAAGCCACCTTCCTAGATGTTGACCTCCACCTCAGAGATGGCTACATCAGTACCTCCGTCCATATCAAACCTACTAACCACCAGCAATACCTCCACTTCGACAGCTGCCACCCATTCCATACCAAGAAGTCCCTTCCGTACAGCATAGCCACCCGTGGTCGTCGCATCTGCAGTGACAAGCAGTCCCTCTCTAAATATACCGAGGGTCTCACTGAAGCCTTCACGGACCATAATTATCCTTCCATCCTTGTACAAAAACACATTTCCCTTACCTTATCTTTCCAGTCTCCCACCACCTCCCAAAGTCCCACAGTCCGGCCACAGAGGAGCATTCCCCTCATAACTCAGTACCATCCGGTACTGGAGCAGTTGAATTACATTCTCCGCCAGGGTTTCGATTACCTCTCGTCGTGCCCTGAAATGAGAAATGTCCTACCCACTATCCTTCCCACCCGTATTGCGCCGTCCACTGAATCTACACAATATACTCGTCCATCCTTACACAGCCCTTGCTCCCAATCCCTTACCTCATGGCTCATACTCCTGTAATAGACATAGATGCAAGACCTGTCCCATTTATCCTACCACAACCTACTCCAATCCGGTCACTAACATCACCTATACCATCAAAGGCAAGGCTACCTGTGAAACCAGTCATGTGATTTACAAGCTAAGCTGCAACCACTGTGCTGCATTCTATGTAAGCATGACAACCAACACGCTGTCTGTCCACATGAACGGCCACCGACAAACTGTGGCCAAAAAACAAGTGGACCATCCTGTTGCTGAACACGCTGCCAATCATGGTACCCCTCATCTCAGTGACTGCTTCACAGCCTGTGCCATATGGATCCTTCCCACCAACACCAGTTTTTCTTAATTGCGCAGGTGAGAACTTTCCCTGCAATACATCCTATATTCCCGTAACCCTCCTGGCCTCAACCTTCGTTAGTCACTGTCCTCACCCATCCAGCCCCCTTCCTGTTCCCATTACAGCACTACACAGCCGTCATTTCGCCACCAAATTTATTTTTATTTTTATTTCTCCCCTTTCCGCTACTTACCCCTCCCTCCTCCGCACCTTCTGTCCTGCCCTCCGTCTAAACTG
Source organism: Schistocerca nitens (assembly GCF_023898315.1). Lineage (NCBI taxonomy): Eukaryota > Metazoa > Arthropoda > Insecta > Orthoptera > Acrididae > Schistocerca > Schistocerca nitens. The sequence continues at coordinate 328,323,822 of NC_064615.1, read as the reverse complement.
CAACGCTTCACTGTCTGCCACCCCCACCCTACTATCCCCCCCCCCCTCCAGCCTCTTCCTTACCCCCACCCAGTCGCCACTCCCATCATGCACTGGTGCTGCTGCTTGCAGTGCAGTTTCAGCTCTCTGAGACTGAAGACGTGTCTGCAAGTTGTGTTTGCGTGAGTGTGTGTGTGCGTGTGTATATGTGTGTCTACTGCTGACAAAGGCCTTAATGATCGAAAGCTATGATTGTGTGAATCTTTTTATTGTGCCTATCGCGACTCATCATCTCCGCTATATGGTGAGTAGCAACTTTCCTTTTCTGGTATTGTTACATTCCATCCTGGATTCCCCATTGTCTGGTTTTGTGTTTCCTATATTTAATTTTATGTCACATAAAAGAGAAAGTTATTAGCTAATAGGCAATAAAGAGAGCAAATTTTCTGGTGAGTTCTTATTCTCTCAGTCACAAGTAATCCCAACCACTATTAATTGTGATTTTTTTGTAAGGGGGTCAAACCATCTGATTAGGAGCAGGAGAGGCACTGCAGGACAATTTAATTTCCACTGTGCTCAATATGGGTTTGATGGCTTCCATTAGAAAATATACATGTTTGAATTCCACAGAGCGAAGTACAATGATATGCGATAGAAGCGTGCTGTGTAAAGAGGTGTGGCACTGTGCTTTGGCATAATTAAGGCCAAAAAACATGTCTTACATTTCCTTGAACATAGATGCTTTACTTATCAAGCTCTTCACAGAGATGTTCGCTACAAAGGAACATATTTTTGAAAAATCAATTTTATTTTTAAATTTTTGGCATCCTATCTCAAACACTTGATGGTGGGGGAGGGGGCAACCACTATTGAGTCTTTGCCCCAGTTTGGAAATATCGTATATCCGGGGCTGAGTTGAGGCACTCACTGTCATGGCCTTCCCACCATGCTTCAATCGTAATTCATCTAGAATTGGAAAAATATTTTACAGACAAAACATAAGATGTGTATTTCACGCACCAGTGAAACTGAGGAACATAATGGGTTGTATGAAAGATGATATGAGCCTTACCAAACAAGGTGTTTACAAAATTATGTATCAGTGTTGAATGTCGTACTGGGTTTTTCAAAATGTATATCAAGGCCTTAAGAGTTTGTAGCAATGTTATATTCAACTTAGAATAGTAAATAATACAGCAAAGAGAAGAGCAACTCAATTTTGTTTGTGTACCTGTGCTCATGCGCTGTTTCCTGTGTCTTCTGTTAGAAAGCACTAGTAGCAAGGATGGCCACTAGTGAACAGAAAGCTCTTCATGTTTTACAGTTTGCAATGACTGAATAGTAAAAATAGTATCTGTAGGTGGTATCATGAGTTTGAAGACACCAGTTGTCTTTGCAAAGGGAAGAGTAGGGGATGACCAAGAGTGACTGAAGAACTTGTTGAACAACAGAGAGAGCTTTCACACCTAACCCTAAAAATCATATTGGAAGGCTAGTCACGAATTAGCAATTTCAGTGACATTTGTGTGGCATAATGTGCACATCTGGGGATCGGCATAATGTGCACATCTGGGGATCAGAAAATCTCCATGAGATGGTACAGTTGCAATGAGATCCTCCTAATTGAATGTTTCTTGTGCCTTATGTTGATGGAAAGTTTGTGAGCCACTCTTATTAAGTGAAGCAACTGCAGCTGGTATTTCTTATCTTGACGTGCTAGAATTATGGTTCTTTTCATGAACTGGAAGAAGCTGAACCACAGAACTTTATTTAGCAGCAAGATGGTGCCCCATCTTACTGGCATAAGTCAGTACACAATTGTTTAAATGTTGTTGTCCTGACCACTGGATTGGCTGCAAGGGGCTAAACTTGTTTTGCATGGCCCCCACATTCATCTATTCTGATGCCATGTGATTTTTACCTTTGGTGTTTCATAGAGCTGCTCTACCTGACTTAAGAAACAGGACTGAAATGGTGTTGCAATTACTCTAGACACACTGCTTAAGATTTGGGAAGAATTCACTTATCAACTTTATGTGCACCACGTGACAAATGCTGCTCTCATTGAAGACTTGTAAGAAAAACAGTTTGAGTTGCTCTTTCATTTGATGTATTATTTATAAATGTAAGTTGAATGTAATAAATACTACAAAGCCTTAAAACCACCATATTCATTTTGAAACACAAAATATTTGCCATACATGGGGCAGATACAAGACTATTATCAACATCATTGTCATACATGTGAGTTCCAAATGGACAGATCTCTAGTAACAAAGTGTTGTATTTGTACTGGTTATCACATGATATATGAGAGGACCAAGGTTATATTGTCAGTTTTGTTCTTTTGGGACTATTTTATAAAAAGAAGTGATAGAGATTCACCTTTATCATTATTGATTTGGTATTCCAATTAAATACAGCAGTGAACCCTTCATTCACTGTCATCAGATCACAATGAGAAAAACAAGAATTTCCTATAATGACACCAACACAACATAGTTGAGGACTGGTACTTTACTACAAAAATGCTCGGCAGCAGCATTGGTATATGCAGAAAGCCACACTTTTGTTCCCAGTATAGACTCTCAACATTCTACTGTTATTGTTCTGGACGCAATTTCATCATGCACGTGTGACTTCCAGAATGTAACCTGCTTGAGGAGACTGCCACAGTGTGGCCACAAGCTATAGCTACTTGATAGAGGTGTTAAAGAGTTGTTTTGAGGAAATATTGTGAAATTTACACAGAGTGACACAGCAGCAAACCTGAGAAGTTTTTATTCCAGAAAATATTTGTATGTGTACTGTAGAGTCAGCCTTGCAGGTCAAAAGCAATAACAGAATTGAACAACTTCTTGGCCTGAATTTTGATTTGAACACATGTTGAAGAAGTAAGCTTACTAGTAAAAATGACCCTAGGTATAGGTCTATTGAATTTAAGCTTTGTGGGTATAATTTGCAAATGGAAATCAATATTTAAAGGAAGCTTTAAGCTATAATAAGTTTTCAAATGAAGATTTTGGTTTGAGATGCACTGGAGGTAAGAAAAATAGAACTGTAAGTGGAGATATTAAAGTATGTACTAATTTTAAGTTCTGTTGCAGTAAGTTACATAAATTTCCAAGTCATTTATTCTTTATTAAGTGAGTAGGAGTTATTGGTAGATGACTCTGTACTGTATCAGGTATCCTACATCAGATAGGTGTACTGTATCTAACAATGAGAACTGTATTGTTTGCTAGCCGATGTAAGATAAAGATTTAACGTATATTTACAGTCCAAATCCTGGTGTTCGTCATGTGACCTCCTATTTAGTACACATATAATCATTATGGATGCAGTATTACTCAAATAATCCATATTAGAATGAAAGAGAATTTGGTTTTTTCCAGGAATTGATTATAGAGACTTAAATAATTTTCGTTATTGAAGTTACTTACCTGATGTGCATTTAGAGTTATTTTAATACCTATTAATACTTACATGAAAAGAATGCAAAAGTTTATTTTTTAAATGTAATGTAAAGAATGATATTCGGTGGTCATTTGTTTTCATCTGCTCTAGCAGAAAGTTTAGTGTTAAATATAAGTAATATTCAGAAATAGAGCACAGGCTCAACATTGGACAACTCTTATCACAAATACTAAGGTGTTACGACATTTTAATTTGGTATTCGCTTTATTGGGGATGGATATTAAAGAAATGTCATAACTGTTGTAGATTTTTAGTAGTGATGTATAAAGTAACCTTTATGTGGACTTGCAGCATTACTGAAACTAAAAATAACAATAGATTTTACTGTAAACTGAATGAAATTAACCGATAATAAGATACTCTTACTAAGTTTATGTACATAAATGGAATATAGAAGAGGTGATTCAGTATGTTTGTACGTGGCATTTTCTACCTTTTCTTTCCTATTCTACAAAATGGATAGTTTTATGTATCTGCTATAGGAGAGGTATAATAAGTCTGCCAGTATTGGCAGTACATTATTACTATACTGTACAAAGTGCAGCAATGTTTCCAACAGTGTGGAAATATATTCAAATCATGTATTTTTTTGTGTCACAAAGTACATAAGAAAATCGTTAGTATGGTGGTATGAAGCATGTACTAGCAACTTCACTTGAGCGAGAGTAGAGGAAGGGTGCTAGTACTGCTTCTAAAGCAGAAGGTGATGTGCTAACATGTACATGAAAATGAAATAGCATGGAACATGAACTGTTCTTCTGGTGCCACAGTAGATGGCATTCATATCATGCACGATAATAGAGCACCAGTGACTTGTTAATTATAATTACCTCTTATGAGAGTGCACTAGTGCCTAAATGTTAGAAGATTGCAATGGTTAATGACATATTTCATCTTTTAATGTGAAGTGGGAGGATTATAGAGCTAAAAAGAAAAGGTTATGTATCCTATAATTATTAAAAATTATAAAGAAAAATTAAAAGCAAAGTTGCAAGTATCTCAACAGGATTTAGTAATGTATGATGCAATAAATGTAGTGAATATGAGTGTGCATAAATGGAAAAAGAGACAACCAATACTCGTACATTGGATCACAATCATCTGTAACACATTTTTGCCTGGTTTTTCAAATGTAAGGATTATAATTGCGGTAGTAATAAAGAATGAAGAAAATAGTATATTCTAGCAACAGTAAATAGGTCCTAAGAAATAGTTATTAAAGACAAGTATAGAGACAGGAGCGCAGTTTAGGGAATACACATTTGAAATGTGCACACAATTTCGGATTATTAAGATGAGGTGAATCCAGTTTTTTATAGGTACGGGAGAGATAAAGGATAGGTGAACCCAGGGAAAGGATGGTCTAACACTTGGTCAGGTGAATCCATGGAAGGAATGACCTGTACCGTTTCTTTTATGTATAGGAGTAAGGAGAGGGGACACTCGCATCACAAAGACGATGATGTATGTACACAGTATCTGCCTGAGGTATACGGTGTAAGTGCAGTTTTTACAAAGGTGTGAAACTGTATTGTGACTGCTATTCAAATTAATGAAGTGTTCTTCAAAATAGTCAGAAGGAAGTAGACATACCTGGGTAATGATTTTAATATTTGTTTTCATATGTGTTGACATATCACAAATTGGAGATTTGAATTAGTGGAAAGTTGTGAAGAAGAAAATGTCAGCATGTAACTGCTTACATTAGTTAAAGACATGAACCTTTTCTGGCTCTGTAGATTTTAGAACCTTGTACTGTTGTAGACAATGATTTACAAACAGTGAGATGCAAATTACCTTTGAATAAAAGTAATGACATAATGATCAAGCCCGGTCACATAGGGCAAATCTCTTTTCTGTATTTATGAAAATCTAACAGCGTAGTTACAAAGTAGTTGGATGGAAATAATGGTTTAAGAAAACTATAAATGTTGATGATATGAGATAATGAAAAAGACACTTTATCTTTTAACTAAATAAGCATAAATACATACTAAAGACAAAATCAAAGGGAAATGCAGTCATTGTTGAAGATATTCATCAAAAAGTGAAAAGACAGAAGTAAGAAATATACATGCACTGTACTGTGAAAGAATAAAAGTGAGTTTGATTCTAATAGATCTTAAGTTTAATCATGATGATATGTTAACAAAAGTTGTTGTTGTTGTTGTTGTTGTTGTTGTTGTTGTTGTGGTCTTCAGTCCTGAGACTGGTTTGATGCAGCTCTCCATCCTACTCTATCCTGTGCAAGCTTCTTCATCTCCCAGTACCTACTGCAACCTACATCCTTCTGAATCTGCTTAGTGTATTCACCTCTTGGTCTCCCTCTACGATTTTTACCCTCCACGCTGCCCTCTAATACTAAATTGGTGATCCCTCGATGTCTCAGAACATGTCCTACCAAGCGATCCCTTCTTCTAGTCAAGTTGTGCCACAAGCTCCTCTTCTCCCCAATTCTATTCAATACCTCCTCATTTGTTATGTGATCAACCCATCTAATGTTCAGCATTCTTCTGTAGCACCACATTTCGAAATCTTCTATTCTCTTCTTGTCTAAGCTATTTATCGTCCACGTTTCACTTCAATACATGGCTACACTCCATACAAATACTTTCAGAAATGACTTCCTGACATTTAAATCAATACTCAGTGTTAACAAATTTCTCTTTTTAAGGACGCTTTCCTTGCCATTGCCAGTCTACATTTTAAATCCTCTCTACTTCGACCATCATCAGTTATTTTGCTCCCCAAATAGCAAAACTCATCTACTACTTTAAGTGTCTCATTTCCTAATCTAATTCCCTCAGCATCACCCGAATTAATTCGACTACATTCCATTATCATCGTTTTGCTTTTGTTGATGTTCATCTTATATCCTTCTTTCAAGACACTGTCCATTCCGTTCAACTGCTCATCAAAGTCCTTTGCTGTCTCTGACAGAATTACAGTGTCTTCAGCGAACCTCAAAGTTTTTATTTCTTCTCCATGGATTTTAATACCTACTCCAAACTTTTCTTTTGTTTCCTTTATACCCCTCGAATCTTACAACTGCCATCTGCTTTCTGTACAAATTGTAAATAGCTGTTCGTTCTCTGTATTTTACCCCTGCCACCTTCAGAATTTGAAAGAGAGTATTCCAATCAAAATTGTCAAAAGCTTTCTCTAAGTCTACAAATGCTAGAAACGTAGGTTTGCCTTTCCTTAATCTTTTTTTTAAGATAAGTCGTAGGCTCAGTATTGCCTCTCGTGTTCCAACATTTCTACGGAATCCAAACTGATCTTCCCCGAGGTCGGCTTCTACCAGTTTTCCCATTCGTCTGTAAAGAATTCGCGTTAGTATTTTGCAGCTGTGACTTATTAAACTAATAGTTCAGTAATTTTCACATCTGTCAACACCTGCTTTCTTTGGGATTGGGATTATTATATTCTTCTTGAAGTCTGAGGGTATTTTGCCTGTCTCATACATCTTGCTCACCAGATGGTAGAGTTTTGTCAGGACTGGCTCTCCCAAGGTTGTCAATAGTTCTAATGGAATGTTGTCTACTCCGGGGGCCTTGTTTCGACCCAGGTCTTTCAGTGCTCTGTCAAACTCTTCACGCAATATCATATCTCCCATTTCATCTTCATCTACATCCTCTTCCATTTCCATAATATTGTCCTCATGTACTTTGCCCTTGTATAGGCCCTCTATATACTCCTTCCACCTTTCTGCTTTCCCTTCTTTGCTTAGAACTGGGTTTCCATCAAAGCTCTTGATATTCATGCAAGTGGTTCTCCTTTCTCCAAAGGTCTCTTTAATTTTCCTGTAGGCAGTATCTATCTTACCCATAGTGAGATAAGCCTCTACATCCTTACATTTGTGCTCGAGCCATCCCTGATTTTGCACTTCCTGTCGAAATCATTTTTGAGATGTTTTTTGTATTCCTTTATGCCTGCTTCACGTACTGCATTTTTATATTTTCTCCTTTCATCAATTAAATTCAACATTTCTTCTGTTACCCAAGGGTTTCTACTAGCCCTCGTCTTTTTACCTATTTGATCCTCTGCTGCCTTCACTATTTCATTCCTCAAAGCTACCCATTCTTCTTCTACTGTATTTCTTTCCCCCATTCCTGTCAATTGTTCCCTTATGCTCTCCCTGAAACTCTGTACAACCTCTGGTTTAGTCAGTTTATCCAGGTCCCATCTCCTTAAATTCCCACATTTTTGCAGTTTCTTCAGTTTTAATCTACAGTTTGTAAGCAATAGATTGTTGTCAGAGTCCACATCTGCCCCTGGAAATGTCTTACAATTTAAAACCTGGTTCCTAAATCTCTGTCTTATCATTATATAATCTGTCTGATACCTTTTAGTATCTCCAGGGTTCTTCCATGTATACAACCTTCTTTCATGATTCTTAAACCAAGTATTAGCTATGATTAAGTTATGCTCTGCGCAAAATTCTACCAGGTAGCTTCCTCTTTCATTTCTTAGCCTCAATCCATATTCACCTACTATGTTTCCTTCCCCCCCCCCCCCACCCCATGAACCATGGACCTTGCCGTTGGTGGGGAGGCTTGCGTGCCTCAGCGATACAGATAGCCGCACCGTAGGTACAACCACAACGGAGGGGTATCTGTTGAGAGGCCAGACAAACGTGTGGTTCCTGAAGAGGGGCAGCAGCCTTTTCAGTAGTTGCAAGGGCAACAGTCTGGATGATTGACTGATCTGGCCTTGTAACAATAACCAAAACGGCCTTGCTGTGCTGGTACTGCGAACGGCTGAAAGCAAGGGGAAACTACGGCCGTAATTTTTCCCGAGGGCATGCAGCTTTACTGTATGATTAAATGATGATGGCGTCCTCTTGGGTAAAATATTCCGGAGGTAAAATAGTCCCCCATTCGGATCTCCGGGCGGGGACTACTCAAGAGGATGTCACTATCAGGAGAAAGAAAACTGGCGTTCTACGGATCGGAGCGTGGAATGTCAGGTCCCTTAATCGGGCAGGTAGGTTAGAAAATTTGAAAAGGGAAATGGATAGGTTACAGTTAGATATAGTGGGAATTAGTGAAGTTCGGTGGCAGGAGGAACAAGACTTCTGGTCAGGTGACTACAGGGTTATAAACACAAAGTCAAATAGGGGTAATGCAGGAGTAGGTTTAATAATGAATAGGAAAATAGGAACGCGGGTAAGCTACTACAAACAGCTTAGTGAACGCATTATTGTGGCAAAGATAGATACGAAGCCCACACCTACTACAGTAGTACAAGTTTATATGCCAACTAGCTCTGCAGATGACGAAGAAATTGAAGAAATGTATGATGAAATAAAAGAAATTATTCAGATAGTGAAGGGAGACGAAAATTTAATAGTCATGGGTGACTGGAATTCGAGTGTAGGGAAAGGGAGAGAAGGAAACGTAGTAGGTGAATATGGATTGGGGCTAAGAAATGAAAGAGGAAGCCGCCTGGTAGAATTTTGCACAGAGCACAACTTAATCATAGCTAATACTTGGTTTAAGAATCATGATAGAAGGTTGTATACATGGAAGAACCCTGGAGATACTAAAAGGTATCAGATAGATTATATAATGGTAAGACAGAGATTTAGGAACCAGGTTTTAAATTGTAAGACATTTCCAGGGGCAGATGTGGACTCTGACCACAATCTATTGGTTATGACCTGTAGATTAAAACTGAAGAAACTGCAAAAAGGTGGGAATTTAAGGAGATGGGACCTGGATAAACTGAAAGAACCAGAGGTTGTACAGAGTTTCAGGGAGAGCATAAGGGAACAATTGACGGGAATGGGGGAAAGAAATACAGTAGAAGAAGAATGGGTAGCTTTGAGGGATGAAGTAGTGAAGGCAGCAGAGGATCAAGTAGGTAAAAAGACGAGGGCTAGTAGAAATCCTTGGGTAACAGAAGAAATATTGAATTTAATTGATGAAAGGAGAAAATATAAAAATGCAGTAAATGAAGCAGGCAAAAAGGAATACAAACGTCTCAAAAATGAGATCGACAGAAAGTGCAAAATGGCTAAGCAGGGATGGCTAGAGGACAAATGTAAGGATGTAGAGGCTCATCTCACTAGGGGTAAGATAGATACTGCCTACAGGAAAATTAAAGAGACCTTTGGAGATAAGAGAACCACTTGTATGAACATCAAGAGCTCAGATGGCAACCCAGTTCTAAGCAAAGAAGGGAAAGCAGAAAGGTGGAAGGAGTATATAGAGGGTCTATACAAGGGCGATGTACTTGAGGACAATATTATGGAAATGGAAGAGGATGTAGATGAAGATGAAATGGGAGATACGATACTGCGTGAAGAATTTGACAGAGCACTGAAAGACCTGAGTCGAAACAAGGCCCCCGGAGTAGACAACATTCCATTGGAACTACTGACGGCTTTGGGAGAGCCAGCCCTGACGAAACTCTACCATCTGGTAAGCAAGATGTATGAAACAGGCGAAATACCCTCAGACTTCAAGAAGAATATAATAATTCCAATTCCAAAGAAAGCAGGTGTTGACAGATGTGAGAATTACCGGACAATCAGTTTAATAAGCCACAGCTGCAAAATACTAACACGAATTTTTTACAGACGAATGGAAAAACTAGTAGAAGCCGACCTCGGGGAAGATCAGTTTGGATTCCGTAGAAATATTGGAACACGTGAGGCAATACTGACCTTACAACTTATCTTAGAAGAAAGATTAAGGAAAGGCAAACCTACGTTTCTAGCATTTGTAGACTTAGAGAAAGCTTTTGACAATGTTGACTGGAATACTCTCTTTCAAATTCTAAAGGTGGCAGGGGTAAAATACAGGGAGCGAAAGGCTATTTACAATTTGTACAGAAACCAGATGGCAGTTATAAGAGTCGAGGGGCATGAAAGGGAAGCAGTGGTTGGGAAGGGAGTAAGACAGGGTTGTAGCCTCTCCCCGATGTTATTCAATCTGTATATTGAGCAAGCAGTAAAGGAAACAAAAGAAAAATTCGGAGTAGGTATTAAAATCCATGGAGAAGAAATAAAAACTTTGAGGTTCGCCGATGACATTGTAATTCTGTCAGAGACAGCAAAGGACTTGGAAGAGCAGTTGAACGGAATGGACAGTGTCTTGAAAGGAGGGTATAAGATGAACATCAACAAAAGCAAAACAAGGATAATGGAATGTAGTCGAATTAAGTCGGGTGATGTTGAAGGTATTAGATTAGGAAATGAGACACTTAAAGTAGTAAAGGAGTTTTGCTATTTGGGGAGCAAAATAACTGATGATGGTCGAAGTAGAGAGGATTTAAAATGTAGACTGGCAATGGCAAGGAAAGCGTTTCTGAAGAAGAGAAATTTGTTAACATCGAGTATAGATTTAAGTGTCAGGAAGTCTTTTCTGAAAGTATTTGTATGGAGTGTAGCCATGTATGGAAGCGAAACATGGACGATAAATAGTTTGGACAAGAAGAGAATAGAAGCTTTCGAAATGTGGTGCTACAGAAGAATGCTGAAGATTAGATGGGTAGATCACATAACTAATGAGGAGGTACTGAATAGGATTGGGGAGAAGAGGAGTTTGTGGCACAACTTGACCAGAAGAAGGGATCGGTTGGTAGGACATGTTCTGAGGCATCAAGGGATCACCAATTTAGTATTGGAGGGCAGCGTGGAGGGTAAAAATCGTAGGGGGAGACCAAGAGATGCATACACTAAGCAGATTCAGAAGGATGTAGGTTGCAGTAGGTACTGGGAGATGAAGAAGCTTGCACAGGATAGAGTAGCATGGAGAGCTGCATCAAACCAGTCTCAGGACTGAAGACCACAACAACAACAACAACATGTTTCCTTCTCTCCCTTTTCCTACTGACGAATTCCAGTCACCCATGACTATTAAATTTTCGTCTCCCTTCACTACCTGAATAATTTCTTTTATCTCATCATACATTTCATCAATTTGTTCATCATCTGCAGAGCTAGTTGGCATATAAACTTGTACTACTGTAGTAGGCATGGGCTTCGTGTCTATCTTGGTCACAATAATGCATTCACTATGCTGTTTGTAGTAGCTTACCCGTACACCTATTTTTTTACTCATTATTATAACCTACTCCTGCATTACCCCTATTTGATTTTGTATTTATAATCCTGTATTCACCTGACCAGAAGTCTTGTTTCTCCTGCCACCGAACTTCACTAATTCCCACTATATCTAACTTTAACCTATCCATTTCCCTTTTTAAATTTTCTAACCTAACAGCCCGATTAAGGGATCTGACATTCCACGCTCCAATCCATAGAACGCGTTTTCTTCCTCCTGATAACAACGTCCTCTTGAGTAGTCCCCGCCCGGAGATCTGAATGGGGGACTATTTTACCTCCGGAATATTTTACCCATGAGAACGCCATCATCATTTAATCATACAGTAAAGCTGCATGCCCTCGGGAAAAATTTCGGCTGTAGTTTCCCCTTGCTTTCAGCCGTTCGCAGTACCAGAACAGCTAGGCTGTTTTGGTTAGTGTTACAAGCCCAGATCAGTCAATCATCCAGACTGTTGCCCCTGCAACTACTGAAAAGGCTGCTGCCCCTCTTCAGGAACCACACGTTTGTCTGGCCTCTCAACAGATACCCCTCCGTTGTGGTTGCACCTACAGTACAGCTATCTGTATTGTTGAGGCACGCAAGCCTCCCCACCAACGGCAAGGTCCATGGTTCATGGGGGAAACAAAAGTTAAAGGTTATAAAAGGACTGTAATTAGTAAGTTATTTTCCATGATATCTTCCTTCTTAGTGAGGGATCTTTGGTGTAAGAAATTGTTCCACCCTTCCTCACAATCAGATGAAAGATGTTCATGTAAAAATGTTTAGATAGTTTGCATATAGAGAACTTTACACTATGTGCACCGTGATTTGATAAATGTACAGAGTTGGAAGGAGACATGTGAGTGCTGAATGTCAGCACGGCATGATGGCGAATGTGTATCTCTTTCTGCCATGAAGGGATCGCTTATGTTTTGGTGTCATCGCTTGGCAGCGTTTTGCAAAGCGGAGAACAAGAGGTGCTGTCTACAATGAAAATGCCCAGAAACAGTTGAAAGAAGCTGAAGAAGAATATCATTCTCTTCTGTTCCATTCTGAGATTCAGTTCAGAGATGTTGTTTTGATTAATAAGTGATCGGTTCACTCAGTGCTGTAATTGTTACAGAACAACAAAAAGCAGAAGAGTTCTTTAAAAGGCAGTTACATCATTTCATAGCTCAAATACCACAAAGCTCTCTTCTGGCCCTTGACCGCCAGAGGAGCCACATGGCAAGAGTTGGTGCACTGCATAGCTGATCCACTGCATCAAGAGAATGCTGGAAAGAAAACTTTACAAGAACATTGTTACGGTAGGAAGTATTATTGATAGCATCAGGGTGACAGATGGTTTGATCATGGTGACAGATGGTTTGGAAGGTGACATGTCTTCTGACCTCATTACAGCTTTAGAAAGGCACCATTAGATTGAGCTATTGACAGAGTAACAAAATAAGGTCCCGAGTTCGAGTCTCGGTCTGGCACACAGTTTTAATCTACCAGGAAGTTTCAAAATCTACTATATTTGCACACATGGTCCCATTAAGAATGATATCCATGTTGAGAGTTCCATCTGCAAATTTTGCCTTTCTAGAGAATGAAAAAGCTACCAGAAAGTTCCAACTTCAGTAGGTGTGCACATCTTCATAAACCTCAAATGCCTGTTGCCAGTTGGCATTTAGTTCAATATTGCACACCAGAGAATAATGTTAACTATTCAGGCACTGAACAGTATGTTATGCCAGTACTTGGTTAGGGAAAGATGATTAGTGAAATAATGATGGTTTGGATGTGACAGGTTGGATTTGTTTTGATGTATCAGTCTGCTGATTAATTTGATGCAACCTATCATAAATTCCTCTTCTGCACTAGCCTCTTCATTTAAGATTAGCAGTTCTACCTTACATCGTAACAGTCTCTCTAGCACAATGGAGGTTATTTCGTGATGTCTTAACACATCCTATCATCTCATCCCTTCTTCTTATCAGTGTTTTCCATGTGTTCCTTTCTTCACTGATTCTGCGGAGAACCTCCTCTTCCCTTCTCTTAGAAGTCCACCTGATTTTCAGCGCTCTTCTGTAGCACCACAGCTCATCTGTTCTGGTTTTCCCACTGTTAGTGATTCACTATCACACAATGCTGTGCTCCAAATCTACATTCTCAGAAATTTCATCCCCAAATTAAGACCTACGTTTGACACCAGTAGACTTCTCGTGACATGCAGTATCCTCTTTGCTTCTACTCTTCTGCTTTTGTGTCTTCCTTGCTCATGGGTTCCAAGGTAGCAGAATCCCTTAGCTTTGTCTATTTTGTGATCACCAATATTGATCTTAAGTTTCTCGTTATTCTCATTTGTGCTACTTCTCATTACTTTTGTCTTTCTTCAGTTTACCTTCAGTCCATATTCTGTGTTTATTAGACATTTCATTCAGTTCAAAAGATCTTGTAAGACTTCTTCATCTTCGCTGAGGGTAGCAATGTTGTCAACAAATCTTACCATCGATATCCTCTCACCCTGAATTTTAATCCTACTTTGGACCCTGTCTGTTACTTTTGCCAATGCTTCTTTAATGTGTAGATTGAACAGTGGAGGCAAAAGCTGGCAACCTTTCCTTACCTCCTTTTAATCTGAGCACTTCATTCTTGGCCTTCATACCTTATTGTTCCCTCTTGGGTCTTGCACATATTGTATATTTGTGAAAATGTCTTGATTTTTTGTCAGTCTTGCTGAATTATCTAGTGCAATGTCAGAATGGCCTTTCTGGTGATTTTATCTTTCCTAAAGCCAAACTAGTCATCATCTAAGAGGTTCTCAGTTTTCGTTTTCATTCTTCTATATACTTTTTTGCCAGCAGCTTGGATGCATTAGCTGTTATGCTGATTTTTCAATAGTTCTCACACTTACCTGCCCTTGATATCTTCAGAATAATGTGGATAATATTTTTCCAAAGGTGTGATAGTAATTTGCCAGTTTCATAGGTTCCACCCACCATGATGAATAGTCGTTTTGTTGCTACTTCTCCAAGTGATTTTAAAAATTCCGATGGAATGTTATTTATCCCTCACACATTATTTGATCTCATGCCTTCTGTAGCTCTTTTATGCTGTGACTCACTTTTGTCTACCTTATCGATCCAGCTTCTTCTTCTGTCAAGTTATCAGAAAAGTCCTCCTTCTCATAGAAGTCTTCTCTGTATCCTTTCCTTCTGTCCCCTCTCTCCTTTACTTTCAACAGCAGGCGTCCCATTGTACTCTTAATATTACCACCCGCTTTTAATTTCACTGGAGGTTGTTGTGACTGTCCTACATGCTGAGTCAATCCTTCTGATGATCTTTTTTTTTTTCTTTTCTCTTCAATTTCTTCACATTTTCCCTGCAGCCATTTCTCATTGGCTGCCATATGCTCCCTATTTAGTTTGTTCCTAAGTGATTTGCTGCAGAGTGTATGCAACGAGGCACAAGTTCAGTGTGTGTGTGTGTGTGTGTGTGTGTGTGTGTGTGTGTGTGTGTGTGTGTGTGTGTGTGTGTGTGGAGCACCAACATATAGGCAAGAGATTAGTGTGGCATTCTTGTCTTTCCGACATATAAGTGGTAAATGTGGAAACATGGACTACGGTCATGTTATTACCAGATGCATCTAAACAGGACCAACATACTGGCTGCCAAAGGACAAACCCCAGTAAACATCTGTTGGAGAATGAATGTATATGGGACAGCAAGTCTTTCAAAAACCACTGTTATGGACTGGTGCACCAAGTTCTGTGCTGGTCAGGATTTGACAAGACTCCAGTCGATTTGAGAGGACAGCCTCATCCATTATGGACAAACAGGTGGCTAATGATACGTAAACTCTCCCCATGCAATTAAAATGCTTTCTGTCCACCAAAAAGGGTCAATGATACCTGTCGGATGGGAATGTGCAGCAGGCAATTACAGACATCTTTACACAGCAAGACACGTTATTTTACCAAATGGGTATCTAGACCTTGGTGCTTGAGTGGGATGATTCCCTCAATGCTCAAGACCATTTTGTCTGGGTGGCGTACTGATTCTGGACTGCTGTACGACCTTACAATGGAAACTTTTTGATTGCACCTTATATGTTGCTGTATTCTTGTCTTTCCCTGAACATTGTTGTACTTCCTTCTTTCTTCAATCATTTGAAGTATTTCTTCCGTTACTCAAGGTTTCTTCGCAGTTACCTTCTTTGTACATGTGTTTGTCTGTCCGAAATCTGTAATTGCTCTTTTTAGAGATGTACACTCCTCTTTAACTGAACTGTCAACTGTGGTATTTCTTATCACTGTATCTGCATCCTTAATAAACTTCAAGCATGTCTCATCATTCCTCTGTAATTCAGTTTCCCACTCCCTTCCACACTAATTCTTCTGGGTGATTCCCTGTAACTTCAGTCCACTCTTCATCATTACTAAATTGTGATCTGAGCCTATGCGTGCTACTGGATTCACCTTACAAGCTGGTATTTGATTTTGGAATTTCTCTCTGACGATGGATAATGCAGCTGGAATCCCATGTTTCAGGTCTTTTCCAAATATACCTCCTCCTCTTGTGATTCTTGAATAGAGTATTTACTATTACCAATTGAAATTTATTGCAGAATTCAGTTAGTCTTTCTGCTGTCTCATTTCTACTGTCAAGCCCATATTCTTCCACAGCCCTTTCTTCTTTACCTACTCCTATGACAGCGTTCCAATTCCCCATGGATTTTAGATTTTCACCCTGTGCAGTATCCTTATATACTTTCTCCACCTCTTCATCTTTGGCCTGCAATGTGGTTATGTGTACCTGAACTATCATTGTTGGCATTGGCTTGGTGTTGAATCTGATGAGACTAACCCTGTCTCTGAACAGTTCACAGTACTCGCTCTTTGCCCTACCTTTCTGTACATAGTGAGTCTTACTCCAGTTATACAATTTTCTGCTGGTATTGATATTACCTTGTATTTGTCTAACTAGAAATCCTTATCATCTATCCATTTTACTACACTGACCCGTACTACATTTATATTGAAGCCTTCATTTCCCTTTTCAGGTTTTCTAGCTTTCCTACTATTTCAGACCTCTAACACCCCATGTACCGGTGCATAGAATGTTGCATAGCTTACTTACTACTTCTGACTTCTAACATCCCATGCTCTGACTCATAGAATGTTATCCCTTTGTTGGTTATTCAGTCTTTTTTTGTGCCAGTTGTAATGGAAAAGACTTGGAAATGAACGGTCACTTTAGCAGCTACAAGGGCTGCCTGTTTTTCCAGGCTTCATTCCTGTTACACGTCCCGAGGTTCCGAATGTGCCGGTATCTAGACATTCGACAGGAAAGATAAACACCTTGTATTATTGGAAGAAGGATGGAATGCCCACTTTGCAGGCAACACACAAATCTAATTGAAGTACAGATCATATAACGATTGCAAGGCTGTGTTCTATAGCACCTGCAGCTTCGTACCTTGTCTGAGACAGTGAAGGCCCACTCGGGATGTACATACTTCAGAGTGGGGTGATATCACTGGAAACAGTCATTTCCAGTTAGTTAACATCGTAATTTCAGAAAACTATTTTTACTTGCGCTCAGTGACACTTTCACTGCAATGAAAGTAAATTCAACCAACTTTACAGAGTTGAATGTAATGACCAGTTTTTTTCCGAACAGTTAAATTAAATCCAGTTGCATTCTCAGCATAAGTAGTGATTATTATGTAAAGTATACATTAAAAATATATTTGTGTTGTCAAATAATTTTTAATGGCAGGAAAACAGTTTATTGATGGAACAGGGCTTATGATGAAACCAAAAGAAAATAATGTAAATGGTGGGAAGATGTAAAATTTGAGAATATAAAAATAGGTTTTACTAATATACGTATAAAATGATGATCAAATGACAGTGCTCTCAAAATTTTAAAATCACATGCATAGGGAAAAAAGTTTTGCCCGTACCCACATGAAAACCTGCAGGCAGCCCTGGTATGAAACTCCCACTGTCACATAACATCAGTTTGAAACACCTTCTGCCGTGCAACACAGGTTGGAAGCAACCTCTTACACACAGCATCAGTATTAATAGCACCATCTGCCTCCCAAAATTGACATCCCAACAGTGACATGGGTGCTCTAAGTGCACAGGAGATATGCATAAAGCTGCTGGACTACAGTGCCACGGCATGTGAGCTACCACAATTCTAAGGAGTTCTGACATTCACTGCTAGATGGCAATGGGATTGTTTTCACAATGGGAGACGACATCAGTCCATCATAGTTTGGCCAATTTGCATGAAATATTCATAAATTATACATGCAAATCTTCCACGTAAATCATATTATCTGTTAGTGAAACCATGTCAGAATCCCTATATTAGTTCCTGAGATTAGTTGGAACATACAGGCACAACCACTACAATGGATTTGATTTATATGTGTATAGATACAGATAGAAGAAGATAAATTAGAAAAGGGTGAATCAGCAGTAAACCTTTCTCTGCTTTATGGGACAGATAAACAAACAGTGAGAAATAAACAGAATTTTTAAAAACGTGTTAAATCTTCCAACCAGAGCTGTAAGCCAAGACATATTATCTCAGCATAAGTATCTGAAGAAGTCAGCTTGACAAAACTAGATGAAGCACTGCACTGCACTGCACTGATTCCAGCAGAAAGAGTTCCAATATCAGGTCCATTGTTAATAGGGGAAACACATGAGCTACATGAAGCCCTGAAGATTGAAGGAACATTTAATGCTTCATTACTACGGAATTCAAAAAATTGTTGTCCAGGGCAAGAAACTTAGTCCTAACAAAGACGTAACTGATGCTTTCTGTGATGAATTATATGATTACATTGAACAGAACAATTTTCTATCGGAGCAGATTTATGACACCGATGAATCTGGATTGTCCTGGAAGGGCATGCTCATACTAAATTTATCCTCTTAGACTGAAACGTACACTACCAGACATGAGTCTAGTAAAGAAAGCTAAATGTTGTTTTCTGCACAAATTCAGTTGGTGAATAGAAATTGCTGCCAGTCATTATTGGTAAATAAAAAAAGCACATGAATTCAAAGAAATAATAATTTACCATTTTAATACATATATAAGAAAGAAGCCCCTATGTATAGGGTGATTATAATTTAACGTAAACTTTCAAAATGCTGTAGAAATGACACCACTGGTCAGAATGATGTCAAATTGCAACAGAATATTTATCGGAGAAGGGGGAGAAGTATAACAGAAGAAAAAAGAATAGTGCGAAAATTGATTAGTAGTTGGTGCAGTATGTGTTAGAATATGAAAAAGAAAACACCTATTGTGCGCACGACCAATTGGGTATAAACACACCAGGTACACGGCTTTCCCTCCTTTCACATCTGTGACGTTCGCCATGACAGCCTCAATGCAGGATCACGCTCTGCTTGGAAAGCTGTATTACGAGAATGATGACTGTGCACAAGTCACTCTGCAGAAGTTCCGGACACTGAAGGATTTGAAAAAAGACGTTGGTCTGATGACTTCCATGGGTCTGGAGAAAATTATTCAGAAATTTTGAAAGACAGTTTCTTTTGGTGTGCAACCTGATAGAGGGAGTAAATGAATTGTCGGCGGAAGCAGTGGCCACAGCAGTGCAAGAGGGGATGTGTGGTGGTGTGGAAACATTTAGTGCATGGAGAATTGCCTGAACATTGGACATACCCGTGAGCACAGTGCGCAAAATCCTACAAAATATCCTTCTTTGCTATCCATTCAAAATTACCCATGTGCACGAGTTGCTTCCTGTTGATCTGCCAGCAAGAGAGACTTTTGCTTTAGAATTTGTTGCTCTCATGGAAGTGGACAATGATTGGCTGTGGAAGATTTTGTGGACAGACGAAGCCCCCTTCCATCTGACAGTACATGTCAATATACAGAATTGTTGAATATGAGCAATGAAAAATCCACGCGCAAATCAACCAGTGCCACCTCATCCTGAATACGTCATTGTGTGGTGCAGGTTTACGGCATCGTTTATCAGAGGGCCATATTTTTTCGAAGAGACAGGTGCTTCCAGTCCTGTTATCTGTACAGTCACTGGTAAACGCTATGAGTGTCTTTTGCCCAACCATGTCATTCCAGCTCTCTAACAGTGTGGATGTGATCATTTTTATGCAAGATGGTGCACCTGTGCACATTGCAAATTCAGTTGTACAGCTGCTGAAGCACCATTTCCGAAATGCTAGAATTATCAGCTGCCATTTCCCTACAGCCTGTCCGTCCTGATCACCTCATCTTAATCCATGTGACTTCTGGCTGTGGGGCTGTCTGAAAGATGTTCTATTCAGTGTTTCGATTGCAAACTTAGCTGCACTGAAGGCATGCATTGTGCAACACATTCTGAACGTGACCCCGGAAACACTTCGATCAGTTGTGGAACATGCTGTTTCTCGATTTCAACTTGTTGCAGAAAAGTGTGGACAGCATTTTGAACATGTTTTGCGCCAGTCATACGGAAATTAATTATCCAATTTGATTTTGACTGATGCTCTTTATGCAGTTTTTAGCCGCAGGACAATTAAAAACCAATGTGATTGATGCTTTTTAGGCAGTTTCGACCTCAGGACAATTAAAAACCCATGTGATCGATGCTTTTTATGTGGTTTTTGGCCTCAAGACAACAAAAAACTGATTTTTCCCATCCGATGTGATGTGATCTTGCTGTGGTGGATGGGATTACGTAACTGACAGTATCACACCTGTACACCCATGTACACTGAGTAGTACAGTTTAGTCAATGTCAGACACACACCTTAGGCATTGTTGTATGATTTATTTGTCATTTGTAGTCTACTACTATTAAATTCTGATGCTTACAGCACTCTCTGTTGCTACATTTTGTAACTATTTATTTTTTGTCTGCCATACATTTTCCCCCTAGTCTGATAATATTCCATTGCAATTTGATGTCATTCTGACCACTTGTGTTATTTCTATAGCAGTTCGATAATTTAACTTTGATTATAATCACCCTGTACATTACTGTCTTCGGCAACTGTTTGCATTTTATGTTTGTTCCTGCAGTGCATACATAGTTGGAGGGAAAGGTTTACCTTAAAGAGATGTTCTGTTATTCCACAACACATCTTGCCATCCTACAGATGACGTGTTTGTTTCAGATGACACAATGACTTTTATGCGCTACCTTCCACCTTGTGTTACATCACTCATACTGCCAGTGGGCCAAGGTCTAACCACGGCCATGAAACAACATTGCCAGTCAAATATCATGAAACAGCTTGTGCGAGAAGGTTCCTACATCCCAGTGTTTAGAAATCACTGAACTTACCCATTGCAGTCAATGGTGTTCATAGTGTTTTGGACAATGTGTAGCTAGCGAAAATGGCTCACTTACAAACAAAAAAGACAAAATCTTCTGCTGAAAAATGGCTTTGAAGGTACCATAACTGAGGAATGTGATACTCCTTGTTGTCTGAGCAATGTTATGAAACAAATCTCTGGCTATGAAGACACAGATGGTGACTGGGTAATGATACTTATAAACCGGGATTTGAGTAATTTTATGATACAGATATCATGAACAAAGTATGTTTGGGAGAGGGAAAAAGCAAAACTGAGACAATTGAGAAATCTGTTAACATGCACACCATTCTAATTGTATTTCTCTTTTTTTATTCTTTAATAACAATATTATGAAAAAGAAAGGTGCTGCTCACCATATAACAGAGATGCTGAGTCACAGGTAGGCACTACAAAAAGACTGTCACAAATTAACTTTCAGCCAGTATGACCTTCATATAAAAAGAAAAGAGGTGACAAACTAACACACACACACACACACACACACACACGCACAAGCGCGCACGCAAATGCATCTCTCACACACACAGCTGTTGTCTCTGGCAACTGGAGCTACACTGCGAGCTGCAGCACCAGTGCGTGATGTGAGTGCAACTGGGTGGGGGTAAGGAGGAGGCTGGGGCGGGGAGGGGGGCGGATAGTAGGGTGGGGGTGGGGGCCATTAAATGCTGCCGGGGAGTGCGCAGGTACGATGTGAAGAGAGTGCAGGGCAGCTGTGTGCAGTCGGGAGGTTAGACAGAGGGCAGGGGAGAGGTGGGGGGAACGGGGAGTAGTGGTAAAGGAGAGAAGTAAAAAGAGTGGGTGCAATGGTGGAATGAGAGCTGTGTAGCACTGGAATGGGAATAGGGAAGGGGCTGGATGGGTGAGGACTATGACTGACCAAAGTTGGGCCCAGGAGGGTTACGGGAATGTAGGATATATTGCAGGGAAAGTTCCCACCTGCCCAATTCAGAAAAGCTGGTGCTGGTGGTTAGGATCCATATGGTACAAGATGTGAAACATTGAAATGAAGGATGTGATGTTGGGCAGCGTGCTCAGCAACAGGGTGGTCCACTTGTTTCTTGGCGATAGTATGTCAGTGGCCATTCATGCGGACAGACAGCATGTTGGTTGTCATGCCCACATAGAATGCAGATCAGTGGTTGCAGCTGAGCTTGTAGATTACATGACTCATTTCACTGGTAGCCCTGCCTTTGATGGGATAGGTGATGTTTGTGACTGGACTGGAGTAGGTGGTGGTGGTGGTGGTGGTGGTGGTGGTGGTGGTGGGAGGATGTATGGTAGAGGTCTTGAATCTAGGTCTATCACAGGGATATGACCCATGAGGTAAGGGGTTGGAGGAAGGGGTCGTGTAGGGATGGGCGAGTATATTGTGTAGGTTCAATGGACTGTGGAATACCACTGTGGGAGGTGTGGAAGGATAGTAGGCAGCACATTTCTCATTTCAGAGCACAAGCAGGTAGGTGCCCATAGCACAGGACAGTGAATTGCTGCTGGGGAGTGTGCAGGGACAAGGTGGAGAGAGGGTAGGGCAGCTATGTGCATTTGGAAGGCTAGACGGAGGGCAAGGGAGAGGTCTTACTGGCTTTTTGTTAATTTGTGCCTGTCTGCAATTCAGCATCTCCACTATATGGTGAATTGTAACTTTGCTTTTCATAATATTGTTACATTCAGTCCTGGATTTTCCATTTTTTAAATAAAAAATTGCTGTTGCTCCCTGTTTGCTTAAAGCCGTGTTATGTCCCGTCCCCCCACCCTATGCCTTCAAGGCGTTACCTACAAACAAATCTGGGGTACACCTATGGGCACCCGCATGGCACCATCCTTTGTAGGTAATGCCTTCAAGGCATTTCCTACAAACAAACCCGGGGTACCTGCAAGGCATCATCCTTTTCAACCTCTTCATGGGCCGTCTAGAGGATTCCTTCTTAAACACCCAGAATCCTAAACCACTCATCTGGTTCAAATTCATTGATGACATCTTTGCAATCTGGATTGAGGGTGAGTACACCCTATCCATATTCCTCCAGAACCTCAACAGCATCTACCCCATTTGCTTCACCTGGTCCTACTAAACCCAAAAAGCCACCTGTGTAAATGTTGACCTCCAAAGATCGCTACATCAGTATCTCTGTCCATATCAAACCTGCTAACCACCAGCAATACCTCCACATTGACAGCTGCCAACCATTCCACACCAAGAAGTCCCTTTCATACAGCCTAGTCACCAATGGTCATCACATCTGAAGTGACGAGCAGTCCCTCTCGAAATATACCATGAGTCTCTCTGAACCCTTCTCGGACTGTAATTATTCTCCCAACCCTGTACAAAAACAAATCTCCCATGCCTTATTTTTCCAGTCTTCCACCACCTCCCAAAATCTCAACGCCCGGCCACAGAAGAGCATTCCCCTCGTAACTCAGTACCACCCAGGACTGGAACAACTGAATTACATTCTCTACCAGGGTTTCAACTACCTCTCGTCATGCCATGAAATGAGAAATGTCCTGCCCACTATCCTTCCCACCCCTCCCATAGTGGTATTCCACCATCCACCAAACCGACACAATATACTCGTCCATTCCTACACAACCCCTGCTTCCAACCCCTTACCTCGTGGCTCATATCTCTGTAACAGACCTAGATGCAAGACTCATACCATACATCCTCCCATCATCACCTACACACATCTGGTCACAAACATCACCTATCCCATCAAAGGCAAGTCATGTGATGTACAAGCTCAGCTGCAAGCACTGTGCCGCATTCTATGTGGGCATGACAACCAACAAGCTGTCTGTCCGCATGAATGGCAACTGTGAAGACGTGGCGAAGAAACAAGTGGACCACCCTGTTGCTGAGCATGCTGCCCAACGTGACATCCTTTATTTCAGTGACTGCTTCACAGCCTGTGCCATACAGATCCTTCCCACCAACATCATCTTTTCTGAATTGCGCAGGTGTGAACTTTCCATGCAATATATCCTATGTTCCCATAACCCTCCTGGCCTCAACCTTTGTTAGTCATTGTCTTCACCCTTCCAGCCCCCCTTCCCTGTTCCCATTCCAGAACTACACAGCTCTCATTCCATCATCACACCCAGACTTTTTTACTTCTGTCCTTTTCCACTACCCCCACCCCTCCTCTGCCCTCCGTCTAGCCTCCCAACTGCACATAGCCGCCCTGCCCTCTATCCACCTTGTCCCTGTGCACTCCCCAGCAGCACTTCACTGTCCCGCACCGCCACCGTACTGTCTCCCCCCCCCCCCCCCACACCCCGCCCCCACCCTTCTCCTTACCCGCACCCATTTGCCATCATGCACTGGAGCTGCTCACAGTTTGGCTTCAGTTTCCTTTTTTATGAAGGTCGTACTGGCTTTTTGTTATGCCTATCTGCGATTCGGCATCTCCACTATATGGTGAATTGTAACTTTGCTTTTCATAATATTGTTACATTCAGTCCTGGATTTTCAATTTTTTGTAATAAAAAAATTGCTGCTGCTCCCAGTTTGCTTAAGGCCACGTAATGTATTAGTCAGCCTTTGTTGCTAAAGGTACTTCATAAGTAATCTGCAGCACTGCCGTTCTGGTCACAGACTGGCGACCGACCGCCGTGTCATCCATCATTGTAATGCAAAAGACTTGTAAGATTCAGTCGCTCTTATACTCCTCAATGTTTTCCACTACTGGACTTGCATGTGAGTTACCTTTGACCAAAGTCATTTCATGTCATTATTAGAATGTGCAGGGGCTCCAGCACACTGAAATGCTATGACTATGACTTGGTCCAGTAATTGCAGAAATTCATTTTTCTAAAGTTTTTGCAAGTGACCCTTCTAAGCCGATCCAGTAAAACAAGACACTTTATTAATGTGGTTTTGAAGACATACATTTACCTTGAAACAGTGTTGGAAATTTGAGTAAAAGTGGCACATTAACTTCCATTGTGCTACTAGTTTACAGATACCATTGATCTGAAACTTACTAGCAGTTTAAAACTGTGTGTCAGGCCAGGACTCGAACTGAGAACCTTTACCCTACCCAGGCAAAAGCTGTGAAGGAGGATTGCGACACGTGCCGAGATAACTCAGTTGACAGAGCATTTACCTGTAAAAATCAAAGGTTCCTGGTTTCAGTCCCAGTCTGGTAAATAGTTTTAATCTGCCAGTAAGTTTCAAATTGATGCACCCTCTGCTCCAGAGTGAAACATTTCTTCTCAATGTAATTGATGTCCCCCATGAACCAAGGATCTTGCGATGGTGGAGTGGCTTGTGAGCTTCTACAGTAAAGATAACCATACCATAGGTGCAACTACATCAGAGGTGAATCTGAGAGAGGCCAAACAAACATACAATTCCTGAAGTTGGGTTGTTGCCTTTTCAGTATTGGCACAGTCAAAAGTCTGGTTGGCTGTCTGATCTGACCATGTAACATTAACCAATTGGCTTCACTTTATTGGTATGGTGACTGGCTGAAACCAAGGTAAATTACAGCTGTTATTTTTCCCGAGGGCATGAAGCTCTACTGTATGACTTAATGATGATGGCACCTCCCTGGGCAAAATAGTGCCCCATCCTGATCTCCGGTAGAGGACTCCTCTGGAGGATGTCATAATCAGGAAAAACAAAACTGATATTCTGCAGGTCATGGCAAGTAATGTTAGATCCCTTAATTAGGTAGTTAGGCTAGAAAATTTAAAAAGTGAAAAGTTGAACTCAGTTGTAACAGGGAATTTATGAAATATGGTGGCAGGATGGACATGAGGTTATAAATACAAAATTAAAATTTAATGGTGAGGAGTGACTGGAACTCAATAATAGGAAAAGGAAGAGAAGGAAAAATAATAGTAGAACATGGACTGCGGGAAACGAATGAAAGAGAAAGCTGCCTGGTAGAATTCTGACAGAGCATAATTTAATCATAGCTGAAACTCTGTTGAAGGATTGTGAAAGAAGGTTGTGTGTGTAGATGATACTTTTAGACACCAGAAGGTTTCAGATAGATTACCTAACAGTAAGACAGAGGTGTAAAAATCAGATTTTAAACAGCAAAATGTTTCCAGGGGTTTATCTTGACTCCGATTATAATTTATTGCTTATGAACTGCAGATTAAAACTGAAGAACTAGCAGAAAGGTTGAAAATTAAGGAGATGGGATGTGGTGAATCAAAAGAAACAGATGTTGTAGATAGTTTCAGAGTGGACTTAAAACAACAGTTGACTGAAACCAGGGGAAAGGAATACACTAGAAGACAAATGGGTGACTTAAACCCTTTTCTGGCCAAAGTATCAAAAACTGTACCAATTGATTTAATATTTGGTGATAATATTACAAATGCAACTAAAAGTAGAGTAGCGCAATGTAATACATATGTAAGGGACAGTAAAAAAGTTTCTGTCCGAAGGCTGTACAGTCCAGAATCATTATGCAACTAGGCAAAATCACTGTGAGCATTGAGGCAGTCGTCCGAACAATGGAACATGTTGAAGTACCCATTTGGTAAAACACTGTGACCTGATGTGTGAAGAAGTCTGTAACCACCTGTTGCACCTCCTTGTCTGACAGGTATTGCAGACACTTCAAGGCCTTTTTTAAGGGACTGAAGGAGTGATAATCACATTGTAGAGATCAGGGTTATAGGGCGTGTGCTCGAGCTTCTCTCACTTGAGTTGGTCTAACTTCTGTGTTACGACATTTACGATATGGGGTCGTGCATCTATCAGCACAGAACGTGGTGCACTTTCCACATGGTGGTTTTTGACAATTTGTTCCATACACATTTTTCATGCTTTGATGTGTGTCTACTGATGTTTGTCCTTTGGCAGCCAAGAAAAGAATGATAGAACGTTGGTCCTGTGTGGACACGTTTGGTAACGATGTTGCCGTAGTTCGTATTTCCGCATTTAACCCGTGCACATCGAAAGACATGGATGCCACACTAATCCCTTGTCTACATGTCAGTTCTTATATACCCTCATCGGAGTCATGCTACATTGCATATATGCCACAGCAATACCCTTAAATGGAAAGATTTTGATTCTGCTTTTTTCTTGTTTTCATTTATGTATGAAACACGTCACTTCTGAGTCCTGTAAGGACGTGTTCATCATATCTGATAGTATTATTTACTTTGCATTAAAAATATCAGTTCACTTTAAGTAAAACAATACAAAACCAGATTATAAAAATCAAAAACACTCAAAATTATTTCGTTTCACATCGGCAGAGCTTGTAAACTCAGTGGTTTGAGAGTGCACATTTTTTCTGTTCTCTGTAGCCGCAGATATTGAACTATCTCAACCAAAGAGTTTTCTGACCTAAAGCAGAGGTACTGAGATGTTGCAACAGGATGCCAGTGCATGAATTAAACTCCATGCTGTTTTATGACTATAAAGTGGAAGATGCAGAAAAAGATTAAAGAGATGAAATAGTGAAAGCAGCAGAGGAACAGCAACACAGAAAGAGAAGGTCCAGTAGAAATTCTTGGATAACACAGGAGATACTGAGTTCAGTTCATGAAAGGAGAAAATAAAATGAAGCAGGGGAAAGGGAATACAGTGGTCTGAAAAATGAGATTGGTAGAAAGTGAGGAATGGCTGAGCAGGAATGTCTCAAAAACTAATGCAAGGCTGTAGAAGCCATATAAAACTAGGTGAAAGCTGGAAACTACCCGTCAGAAAATAATTTAGACCTTTGAAGAAGAGAGGAGCAGTGTATGAATATCAAGAGCCCAACTGCCAAGCCATTAAAGAAGGGAAATATGAAAGATGAGAAGAATACATTGAAGGGATAAAAAGGGAAATGAATTTGAAGGTAATATTATGGAAGGGGAAGAGGAAATAGACAAAGGTGAGTTGGAAGAAAGACCTGAGTCCAAGCAAGGACCCTGTAGTAAATGAATACACTCTTTGAAATTTTGACAGTAGCAAGAATATAATACATGGACTAAAAATTTATTTATAACTTGTACAGAAATCAGTAAGAATCAAAGGACATGAAAGGGAAGCCATACCCTTAATGTTATTCAATTTGCACAATGAGCAAACCAAGGAGAAATTTAGAAATGGAATTGAAGTTCAGGGAGAAGAAATAAAAGCTTTGCTATTTACCAGTGATATTGTAATTCTGTCCGAGACAGCTAAAGACTTGGAAGAGCAGCTAACTGGAATGAATAGTGTCTTGAAAAGTGATTATAAGGTGATGATCTATAAAAATAAAACAAGGGTAATGGAATGTAGTTAAATTAAATCAGGTGAGATTGGGAAATGATGCACGAAAAGTAGTAAATGGGTTTTACTATTTGGACAGCAAATAATTGATGATGGCTGAAGCAGAGAGGATATAAAATGCAGACCGGCTGTAGCATTTGAACTGAAGGACACGACAAACAATATAATTGATGTTGTCAAGTCATAAAAGAACTTTTTAGTGAGTGGTAGTGGTGACATTCATCCATTATTACGAGTTGCTCATCGATATAATTGTTTATCATACTACATCTCCTCTGAGAAAGAACTATAGGCACCAATTTGAAATGCTGTAATTTTATGAATATTTAAAATTAGATAAATTAGTTCATAGTGCTTTTGGAAATTATTCTTCGAGTGGCTACAAGTCTTTAGAAAGATAAGAAGTAATCTGTCACGTGATGTATGACTTCAACTGATTTCCATCTGCAAATAGGATTAAAAAATAGCATAGTATCAGTTATAAACTTGCATGCCTTCAGTACTGCCTTAGGATGCGGAATGTACTTGGGGCACTTAAACACAACTGGCACTACAATTTTTTTCTGTTCATGGGAACCCGTTATTGAAAAAATGAATAAGGATTATATCACAGATATTCCCCACTTTTGCCATCATTCTGGCAGTTGCCACATTTTGCATGAAATTTGTCATTGGTGATGAACTTCTTACTTCACATGACCTCTTTAATTGAGCTGAATAGAGCATAGCTGCTAGGAGCCAGAACCGGCAAATATGGAGCATATGGCAGCACAGTAAACCCTAAACCATAATTTACATGTGGTGGCAATGGTCTGGCGAATATCAGTATGCTTCCACTCCACAGACTAACATTTCTTTTCTAGAGTCTCGTGGAAGAACCATGAGTTGTCAATGGTGACCAGACACACAAAGAACTCCACAGGTTCTGCACTCTGCTGTTGCACTAAATGTTGGCATATCTCCACAAGCTTCTGTTTCTGCACAGTCGTGAGGGATTGGGGCACCCATTGTGTACATACCTTCTTCATCCTCAAATTTTCATGGATGATGGTGTGGAGTGCTCCCCGTGATGGACCTGATGCCTTCTCTAGTTCATCAAATGTGGTTCACCTGTGCTCCATTACAAGTCATTGAAACACTGGACAGACATCAACACTGATCTCCAACTTAGTGCTGTGTCCCCACACATGGCTACTAAACTCTTGTGGATGTCTGAAGCAGTCACGCCTTCCCTCCAGAGAAACCATACTGTCCACTGTTACCTGTGCTTGTCTGCTTCCACGTTGTCTTATTACATATTCATGAGCCAGAACGAATGTTGCTGCAGTGTGTCACCTATGGGAAGCAACAACACCATCTGGTGGCAGTAAACAGCACTATAGTTTGTCTCATGCTTACCTTGAGACACATTTCAAACTTCTACTGTACAGGAGTTGTAGATGGAGTGCCAATCAGTATTGAATGAACTAATTATTTGTTAGATGTAAATTGGATGCAACATGAAGCTTCATTTACTCTCTTATTATTGACAAAAACCAATTTACAACAATTTTGTTTCAGGTAAACCGAATGTATTGGTTATGTATTCCCCATCAAGAGGTGCCCATGTGAAAGCTGTTCGAGAGTTGGTCAACTTCCTACAAGAGCATTGTCGTATGAATGTACTTTTTGATTTGGATGATATAAAAGTCAGCCCAGATCCAGTAAGTGAAATGTTGAGTGATACAGTATGTCATCACCTCCATGTCATTATTCAATCATTTCCTTTCATTTCTGTTCTTGTGAAATGCGTAATATTTCATTGGTAGTGAAGTCATCAGAAATAGTATAAATTTCTGTTGATTTTTGTTATTTTATGCTTTAGTTAAAAACTGTTTGAAATATTTAAAATAAATTGTGAATAGTACTTTTTCCAGGATGGCATTTTAGCACAATTTTTGACTTGTTGGTAGTTATCTTACTTTGTAACTAGTTTCTTAAATAACTCATTGCCACATGCAACTGTTTAATTTCTGGTTCATTTATGCACTGTTGTACAATTTTGTCCCTAGGTCATTTTGAAATACCATGTGCTCACATTCTCGACAGCATTATTATGTCTGGCATCAGCTTTTACGTTAACACTGTTAACTGCATGTTCCTGTTTGCTAGTAATTTCTACATTTGCAATAATTGGTTCTACTGCAGCCATTGAATGGATGACATTGAAAAAAAATTAACAATATTTTTGTTGAATTAACAGTGTGTGTGGTTTGAGTGTCAATGAATTACTCAAACACAGATTGATTAAATAGTATATCTACAATATTTATTTATTTTGTCAACTGGTTTTCGACTTATCAAACAAATATATGTTGTAAAACATGCCAACTTACATTTACAACAGAAAAAAACTGCAGAATGTGTTCTGTACATTGTTTTGAATTATAAGGCACATTTGTATTTCATAAATTGTTTGAAAAAAACACTCTTTTCTGTAGTAACATGAAGTTTTCAGATGATAAATTGCTGCCACCTAAAGGTTGGCTTAGATCATAGTTACATCCAAATCAATTGTTTGTTTGACAAAAGTATGATTGATTTTAGTGGTTTTTATCATTGTCATTAATATAATACCCTCAGGGGCTCAGTTCTCATTCGGTGAGCATGGGCTTGGTGAACCTAGAGTTCCTGAACTGGGAACTGCGAAGCACTGCCATTCCTCTGTCACCATAAGTTCTGAGCATGCTTCAGCGACCACCATATGACATGGCGGAGGAACCTCGTGTGTCACAAGGAATGGGAATCTTAGCTTTAGCACCCAGATCCTGAGGATGGAATAAACTTCTATTTTTTTTAATAATAATATTAAAAAAAAAATACCTCTCAATCTCAAGGTGTGCTGCAAGCTGATGAGACGTACGGCTGTTGAGGTGGAACAGTCGTTAGCGGGCAACCTCCGTGAAACCAGCTGCACCTCAGTTGTATGAGGCTTACTCAGGCACATGGATCTCCATCCGAATGGACCCTTATTTTGCTAGCTGCTCGTGGGACTGAGATGGAATCCTCGAAATCATCTTCTCCTTCCAGTGGGAAGGGTGTACTGCCTGGGAGTATTCACACCCATTCTTCAAAAATAATGAGGGAGGCTAGACTTCCTGATAATCATTTTGTTGTTAGTGAAGTGGCTCAAGGAGTCATGAATCAGAATGGCTTTGTCGTGATCAAGAGGAAGGAGGAGATGTTTGAAAAAGTGTCCCCCTTCTATATCCATAAAGGGTTAGAAGGGCTTGCTAGTACCCTAAAGTATATTAAATGAGTGTGAAATGGTGCCTTGCTGGTCAAGACTAACCAGGCAAAGCAGATGGCACTACTTAGGAAGTCACAAAAATTGGGTGAGTATGACATCAATGTTGAGTTGCATAACTCCCTTAACTCCGGCAAAGGTGGTCACCTGCCATGATATTATATAAATCGACATTGCCGAACTCAAACAAGAATGGGCATCACAGGGGATAGTAGACGTGGAGCAAAGGACACACAAGAATAATGAAGAAATTGATAAGACTGCCACCTTCATTGTGACTCCTACACTACCTGAACACATCATGGCAGGTTTCCTCTGACTTAGGGTTAGCCCTATGTACCTAACCTTATGTGGTGCTTGAAATGCCAGTGTTTTGGTCATATAGTGCTGAGTTGCAGAGGCAAAGCAACGTGGGGGAAGTGTGGAAAGCCAGCCCATGAAGCTGGGACTGACTGTCCATCTCCAGCAGTATGCATTAACTGCTCGGGGAGCCACCCAGTCTGGAGCCGAGATGGCCCTGTTTTTGCAGAGGAACATAAAATTCAGGAAATAAAAGTAACCAAGAAGATCTCGTAAGCAGAAGCCAAAAAGGAATATGACACAGATGACATCCGGCATACCATTATCCACCACCAGCAGTTGTACTTGTGCCTGCATGTACCAAAGCAAAGTTAAAGACATAGTGATTGGGGCAGCTATGATGGAAGAGACCAGTAATGCTTTTGCAGTGAGCATCCCAAAGGCATCCTAAAAGTCCAGTGCCTCTCAACACCCACTTTCTTCAAGGAAAAGTGGCTCTCACCTCCTTGTTTCCCCCTCATCCCTGCTGGGAAAGGATCTCAGCATTCAGGTCGACAGCTGTCCCAGACACCATCAGACATCATGGATTTTTATGCCTCATTACCAGACTCAGTCAGCCCCTCCACCCCACCTCCCTCTACAAGCGCTTTATGACATCATTGTAAGGACAGGGGTAAATCAACACCACGTTGGTGAATTGGCTCCCTTACTCCAATGGAGGATAAATGGATATAGGACTCATCTGGAGGAACTGAGACTCCTTGTATGGGGCAGACCCTGTTGCCTGTGTCTTCAAGAAACTCGTTTTAAATAGAATGACACACCTGTATTTGGAGGCTATCACCTTCACAGAAAAGACGATCTTACTGGTGACAGGGTGAAACGTGGGGTTGCAGTGTTCATCAAGAACACTTTTCACTCCTCACCTGTTTCCTTAACTACAATACTAAATCGGTTCCCGTTTGAATCGTGGCACATCCGTGAGCCTCTTGACAGTGGGAATCTCTTTCATCTTCTTCATGAACTATCCCTTCCCTTTCTCCTTTTAGGGGACTTCAATGCACACGGTGCACTATGGGGTTCTAACACCACTTGCCCCAAGGATCAGGTACTTGAGGATCTGATACGCGCAATAGATGTCATACTGATGAACATGGGTCAAGCTACAAATTTTAGCACCACTACTGGTTCATCTACAACCATAGACCTCACCTTCTGCTTGCCTGCCATTGCACACACTACTCAGAGGGCAGTGAACAATGAGCTTCATGATAGTGACCACTACCCTATCTGGATCCATCTGCTGATGGAGCAGATCTCAAAAGGAAGCCACCAAAATGGTTGTTCAGAAAGGCTAACTGGATGCTTTGCAGGCAGTTAGCAGTTTTCAAGCAGTGTGATGGCGTCCAGACTGGGTGGATTGCATTACAGCTGTGATTCACTGTGCTGCTGATACATCCATCCCAAGTCAATGGAAATGCCTAGGAGGTGACCTGTCCCTTGGTGGAATGATGAGTATATTTCTGAAATCGGGCGTAGGAGGGTGGCTATGCACAAATTGAATCGATGCCCTACAGATGAGAATCTTGCAAACTTTCGGATGGTGTATGCAAAGGCGAGACAAGTAATTTGGGAAAGAAAGCAGAGGTTTTGGCAAGAGTTCCTGAATTCCATCAATAAGTCCACATCCACAAGTAAAGTATGGTAAGCTTTCAGGAGAATCTCAAGGTGCAACTCTCGACCAGGGGTCTCTTGTAACATTGCTGAGAGACATATCTCAGACAATGGCTGAATCATATAAGACCCTTATGGCTGATTCTAGCCAGGATCCTACTTCCCGTCGATATTGAGAGACACAGGAGAAGACTGATTTTGATTTCCGTTCCACCAACATGGAGGAATACAACCAGCCTTTCTCTCTGTGGGAGCTGTATGCTGCATTGTCAGTAGCTTATGATACAGCCCTGTGAAACCACCTTGATAACCTACAGCCTGTTGAAACAGTTGGATGATGGATGAATTTCCCAACTCACGGGAAGGATGTATTTCAATCCCAATTTTAAAACCAGTGAAGGATTGGACAGACTCCAGTAGTTATCGTACTATTAGCCCGACAAGCTGTGTAAGAAACACACTGGAGTATATGGTGAATCGGCACCTTGTGTGTGTTCTCAAAACCAGGTCCCTACTCAGTCACTCTCAGTGTGGGTTCAAGAGATATCAATCCACACTCGATAATCTGACCCTGCTCAAAGCAGCAATTCAAGTGTTCCTTCATAAGCAACACCTTATCAGTGTTTCTTCAATTGGAAAAGACCTATGATACTACCTGGAGGCGTAATATTGTATTGCAACTGTATCAGTGGGGGTTTTGTAGATGCCTACCCACCCTCATACAATCCTTTCTCTCAGACAGATACTTTAGATATAATGTTGGGAATGTTCTGTCTGACCATGTTAAGCAGGAGAAGGGTATATCCCTTAAGGGAGTGCTTCCAGTGTCACAGCAAAGAAAAAAATAAATAAAATTAAGTGTTATGTAATATTTTGTGTAATGTAATATCTTCTATAGACACCTTTTATTAACCTGATGAGTTCCACATCATTATGAAGTGTCGTATTCATGATCTATGGAACAAGTACTAATCTAATCTAATCTCTAATCTTTGCCTTTGCAGTAAACAGTATTACATCCACAGTGCAACATCCTGTACTATGTTCCTTGTTTGTGGATGACTTTTCCTTCTTCTGTGCATCCTCTTGCCTCGCAAGGGCTACTCGGCAATTGCGAATGATGATCAGGCAGTTGGATGAGTGATCTTACACTACAGGTTTTTACATTCTCTTAGGAGAAAACAGTTTGTGTTGATTTCAATTGTTTCTGATGTCTGTTTAATTTATCTATATTAAAACTGGAGGACACCATTCTCACTTTTAAGGAAAAGGTGAAGTATCTGGACCTTGCTTTTGATGATAAGTTAACATGGGTGCCACACCTTAAAGAATTGAAACTGAGATGTCTCAAGGCCTTAAACATCCTTAACTGTGTCAGTTATAGATCTTGGGGAGCTGACAGGACACGTCTGATCCAACTTTATAAGGCCTTTGTGAAACCCTGGCTTGAATATGGATGCCAGATTTGTGGGCCAGCAAAGCCTCCATGCCTGAAAATGCTGGATGTAGTCCACCAGAAGGGTATTAGGCTGTCAACAGGGGCCTAATACACGAGCCCTGTTGTTAGCTTGTGTGTGGAGGCTGGTGAACCTCCGATGTCTATTCAATGTATCCTTCTTGTGGTATGCCAAGCATATAGGGCATTGTCCATTCCTACATGGCCAGCATCCAGCTACATTGTACAGCCGCTACTGGAATAGCCATTCAATCATCGGCCACAAGCAACAAAGCTATTTGGGATCAGTGCAAAGGAGATCCTTGAGTTATTACAGGTGAGGGGCATTAATGTGTAAAGCCAGGGGTGGAGTAGGGCATCCCTCTGGCTACTACTAAGGCTTCCCCCCTCCTCCTCCTGCTCACTGTTCACTCCCCCTTATAACAGATCTTTTACGTTGGAATAAATTTATTTTATTTTT
Source organism: Schistocerca nitens (assembly GCF_023898315.1). Classification (NCBI taxonomy): domain Eukaryota; kingdom Metazoa; phylum Arthropoda; class Insecta; order Orthoptera; family Acrididae; genus Schistocerca; species Schistocerca nitens. The sequence continues at coordinate 328,288,545 of NC_064615.1, read as the reverse complement.
TGTTAGCTGTTTTCATTAAATAGCTGAATAAATTGTAATTAGGAATAATTTAATTAAGCAGAGTAGAGAAGATAAAGTCAAAGAGATGTTCATTGGGCGGACATTGTCGTAATGTAACGTCATTGCGTTGTTCGGTTGTTAAAACAAGTCGTTTGTGTTTCGTTCTGCTATTCGGTCATGCGCGTATCTGAAAGGAATTAATTCTGGGACTATAATAAACTTTCACATAATAGTTATGATTCGATGTTCCGGCAAAAGGGGTTAACATCAGTGTTAATTTGAATTGTGGGCGACAGGATTAGTTTTGACAGATACGTGAAAACGGATGTAACAAAAGTTGTTTGCATATCATCCTTGAACGTGACTTTTTATTTAATTAATGATTGCAGGCACATTAAAAGCTATTACCTCATGATTAGGATCAATCCCTCTTTCCTCTTAGATAGTGATCATTCATTAACATTTACGTCATAAGAAAAAAGATTATTAATAAAAGTGATGTTAAATGACAATTACGTGTTATTCCGTTAGTGTGGAACCGATGTAATACCTCTGAAATGACATTGATATATAATTTGTGTTAAATACTGAACTGAGATGGGAAGTAAATTGAAATTAGTGAACATTTGATACTGAGACTATAGAAGCAGAAGCGCTAAAGGTTTCTCTTCTCTAAAATGGCAAAATAGGTATGAAATTTCACTCAATAGTTGACATTATGTATTGCAAGAACATTAGCATTTCATACTTATTTTGACGACGCGCAGTTATACAAAGGAACGTTGGGCGCCATCTGTAACTGCCCACGTCGTGTTGTGCCGACTCCACTGTAGCTTGAATGGAGTTTTAAGTTTGTTTTATATGCCCAACTGCTAATTTCTACATCTACATCTACATCTACATTTATACTCCGCAAGCCACCCAACGGTGTGTGGCGGAGGGCACTTTACGTGCCACTGTCATTACCTCCCTTTCCTGTTCCAGTCGCGTATGGTTCGCGGGAAGAACGACTGTCTGAAAGCCTCCGTGCGTGCTTTAATCTCTCTAATTTTACATTCGTGATCTCCTCGGGAGGTATAAGTAGGGGGAAGCAATATATTCGATACCTCATCCAGAAACGCACCCTCTCGAAACCTGGCAAGCAAGCTACACCGCGATGCAGAGCGCCTCTCTTGCAGAGTCTGCCACTTGAGTTTATTAAACATCTCCGTACGCTATCACGGTTACCAAATAACCCTGTGACGAAACGCGCCGCTCTTCTTTGGATCTTCTCTATCTCCTCCGTCAACCTGATCTGGTACGGATCCCACACTGATGAGCAATACTCAAGCATAGGTCGAATGAGTGTTTTGTAAGCCACCTCCTTTGTTGATGGACTACATTTTCTAAGCACTCTCCCAATGAATCTCAACCTGGTACCCGCCTTACCAACAATTAATTTTATATGATCATTCCACTTCAAATCGTTCCGCACGCATACTCCCAGATATTTTACAGAAGTAACTGCTACCAGTGTTTGTTCCGATATCATATAATCATACAATAAAGGATCCTTCTTTCTATGTATTTCACCACACAAGTCTCAAGGTTTGAGCAGTTATTGCCCGATGACGACACGCAATACGGTTTGTTAAAGCGGATTTCGCCGTTATTAATTATGTTTTTAGATTTAATTTTATTACTCGTACAGAGACTCAATGTTCGTTTGTTTAACAGCGCGTCGTCAAAATAAGTATGAAATGCTAATGTCCTTGCAATACATAATGTCGACTATTGAGTGAAAGTTCGTACCTATTTTGCCATTTTAGAGAAGAGAAACCTTTAGCGCTTCTCCTTCTATAGTCTCAGTATCAAATGTTCACTAATTTCAATTTACTTCCTATCTCAGTTCAGTATTTAACACAAATTATATATCAATGTCATTTCAGAGATATTACGTCGGTTCCACACTAACGGAATAACACGTAATTGTCATTTAACATCTTTTATTAATAATCCTTTTTCTTATGATGTAAATGTCAATGAATGATCACTATCTAGGAGGAAAGAGGGATTGATCCTAATCATGACGTAATAGCTTTTAATGAGCCCGCAATTGTTAATTAAATAAAAAGCCACGTTCAAGGATGATATGCGAACAACTTTCGTTACGTCCGTTTTCACGTATCTGTCAAAACTAATCCTGTCGCCCACAATTCAAATTAACACTGACGTTAACCCCTTTTGCCGGAAAATCGAATCATAACTATTATGTGAAAGTTTATTATAGTCCCAGAATTAATTCCTTTCAGATACGCGCACGACCGAACAGCAGAACGAAACACAAACGACTTGTTTTAACAACCGAACATTGCAGTGCCATTACATTACGACAATGTCCGCCCAATGAACATCTCTTTGACTTTATCTTCTCTACTCTGCTTAATTAAATTATTCCTAATTACAATTTATTCAGCTATTTAACGAAAACATCTAACAAAAAATTAAATAAATTTATCCCAATGTGAAAGATCCGTTATACCCTGCAAGCTGTCACTTCATTTGTGACCTGGAAGGCCATGTATTGGTGGTAGGCTCAGCGGCCGGAAATGAGAAATAATTAACTATGCTCCTTAAAAACTTCAGTGCGACCTTGGTTTACCTCCTTCCATCCACAATGGGCTCAGAATGGGACATTGCCCATTGACACAAGGCTTCCTCTAACATTGAGAGGAGACTCTAGTATGACAAAGACATGGGACACAACTGTCAGTACGACATATTTTAACTGGGTGTGTTTTTTATAACAACCTGTAGGTTGAACTGGATCTCCTACAGGATCTGCCCTCTATTTTACATGATAACGAGGTGAGTGTTGTTTGTGTTTTAAGATTTTGTGTGGTGTTGAGAATTCTTCTCAGAATATTGGGTGTCAGATATTAATGTGTCACAGAGTGGCTGGGATACTTATTATTTATAAGTAGTTATCCAGCTGCTGTTATATGTCCCTTTTTCAACCGTGGTTTTACAAGTATTTTGTCCGTGATTTTATCTAATTATTCTGCTGTGTCTCGTTGGGATTTTATTACAGGCTTTTCTGAAGCTCATCATGTTGGGGTTGCCTTTCGATTCTTGTGGGGGGGGGGGGGGGGCTGAAACTTGGTTTTCCATTTTATTTCGATAGATTTTCACAATTTTCATCAGTATATCTTTAATGCAAGGACACTTATGAACTTGCTGTTTTGTAGTTTCCACCTCAAATCATCATCATCATTGTCATCATTAATATAATAGTAAGCTTAATTAAATTATTCCTAATTACAATTTATTCAGCTATTTAACGAAAACATCTAACAAAAAATTAAATAAATTTATCCCAATGTAGAAGATCATCATCATTGTCATCATTAATATAATAGTAAGCCATATAAGGAATAGGGAGATTGCTACTCACCATTAAGATGACCTGTTGAGTTGCAGACAGGCACAACAAAAAGACTGATACACATGCACAGCCAGAGCTGTCCTGGGCAAAGAAAACCTACAGACACTCACTCAAGGAAGCACACCTCAGGCATCCTCAGCCTCACCACTAGCAGCTTGAACCAGAATGCAAATTTCACGTGAACAGCAACATGGAGTGATGGAGTGGGGCGGGGAAGGGGAAGGGGAAGGGGAAGGGGAAGGGATAGGGATAGCAGGGTACGGTACGGGATTGGGGGGTAGGGGGACAGAAGAACACTGCCTGGCAGGGCATGTAGGGACTAGAGACTGCCAGGCACAGCATCAGGGCATGGGGTGTAGGGGCAGAAAAAAGGGGAAGGGGAGGGGAAAAAAGAGCAGAGCAGAGAAGGGAAGGAGCGGAAAAGCAGGGAAGTGGGAAGGACAGACAGCAATTAGGAGAGGGTGGCACACAAAGAGGATGAGGGAATGTGAGACAGGAGGAGGTGATAGGACGAAGGGGGTGTAAACTGTTGAATGGGGGGTGTGGGAGCAGTAGGTTACCATAGGTTGAGGCCAGGATAATATCGGGAGCGGAGAATGTATTGTAAGGATAACTCCCATCTGCGTAGTGCAGAAAATCTGGTGGGTCCAGATGGCCTGGATTGTCATCAGGGATGTTATGTTCTGCAGCAAGTTTTGCCACAGAGTGGTCTACTTTGCTTTTGGCCACAGTTCGGCGGTTGCTATTCATTGTGGAGGACAGCTGGTTGGTAGTCGTACCAATATAAAAAGCTGTGCAGCGGTTGCAGCACGGCTGCGACACAACGTGGCTCCCTTCTCAGGTGGCCCGTCCTTTATTGGGGTAAGGTAAGTCTGTGACAGGACTGCAATAGGAAGTGCTTGGTGTGTGGATTGGACAAGTCTTGCACCTAGGTCTTCTACAGGGATATGGTCCCTGAGGCAAGGGATTGGGACTGGAAGTGACATAGTGATTGAGTAGGATGTTGTGGAGGTCTGGTGGGCGACAGAATACCATTTCAGAAGGGATGGGAAGGATCTTGAGTAGGATGTCCCTCATGTGAGGCCATGATGAGAATAATCAGAGCCCTGACAAAGGATGTGGTTCAGTAGTTCCATTCTGCAGTGGTACTGAGTGACGAAGAGAGCACTCTTCTGTAGTTGACTCCTCCTAGATGGCCCAGGTTGTGAAGCAGCCATTGATATCAAGCATGTTGTGCTCTTGGGTGAGCCGGCTGCAAAAGAATGCTCTCATCGTCACCCAGTACCATCCTGGACTTGAACAACTCCACCACATCCTTTGTCAGGGCTTTGATTACCTCTCATAATGCCCCGAAATGAGGGATATCGTACCAAAGATCCTTCCCACCCCTCATAAAGTGGTGTTCCATTACCCACCCAACCTCCAAAACGCCTTAGTCCATCCCTATGCCATTCCCAATCCAATCCCTTTCCACAGGCATTATATCTCTGTGGAAGACCTAGGTTCAAGACCTGCCCAATCTACCCGTCCAGTACTTCCTATGCCAGTCCTGTCACAGGCTTACTCACCCCAACAAAGGCCGGGCCACCTGTGAAAGCAGCCATGTTATGCACCAGCTCTGCTGCAAGTACTGCAAAGCTTTTTATATTGGAATGACTACCAACCAGTTGTCCATCAGGATGAAGGGGCAGTACCAAACTGTGGTCGAAAGAAAAGTAGATCACCCTGCGACAAACATGCTGTAGACACAGCATGCTTGATTTCAATGGCTGCATCACAACCCAAGCCATCTGGATCCTCCCCTCCACCACCAGGTTCTCTGAACTACACAGAAGGGAGTTATCCTTACGAGACATTCACTGCTGCTGAAATTATCCTGGCCTCAGCCTACGGTAACCTACTGCCCCACACCTCTCCCAACAGTTTCTGCCCTTTGTCCTATCATCTCCTCCCCTCTCACATTCCCTCATCCCCTTTGTGTGCCGCTCTCTGCCAATGTACTTGTCCATTCTTTCCGCTTCCCTGCTGCTCTTCTTTTCTGCACCTCTCCTTTTCTACACCTCTCCTTCCGCTCTCCTCCTCTTCCGCTCTCCTCCTCTTCCGCTCTCCTCCTCTTCCGCTCTCCTCCTCTTCCGCTCTCCTCCTCTTCCGCTCTCCTCCTCTTCCGCTCTCCTCCTCTTCCGCTCTCCTCCTCTTGCGCCCTCCTCCTCTTGCGCCCTCCTCCTCTTGCGCCCTCCTCCTCTTGCGCCCTCCTCCTCTTGCGCCCTCCTCCTCTTGCGCCCTCCTCCTCTTGCGCCCTCCTCCTCTTGCGCCCTCCTTCTCTTGCGCCCTCCTCCTCTTGCGCCCTCCTCCTCTTGCGCCCTCCTCCTCTTGCGCCCTCCTCCTCTTGCGCCCTCCTCCTCTTGCGCCCTCCTCCTCTTGCGCCCTCCTCCTCTTGCGCCCTCCTCCTCTTGCGCCCTCCTCCTCTTGCGCCCTCCTCCTCTTGCGCCCTCCTCCTCTTGCGCCCTCCTCCTCTTGCGCCCTCCTCCTCTTGCGCCCTCCTCCTCTTGCGCCCTCCTCCTCTTGCGCCCTCCTCCTCTTGCGCCCTCCTCCTCTTGCGCCCTCCTCGTCTTGCGCCCTCCTCGTCTTGCCCTCTTCTCCTTTCGCGCTCTCCTCCTTTCGCGCTCTCCTCCCCCTTGCACTCTCCTCCCCCTTGCGCTCCCTTCTTCTTATTTGCCCTCCTTCATTTTTGCTCTCCCCTTTTCCTCCCCTCCTCCAAACCGCACTTCCTGACACTGTGCCTGGCAGTCTCTAGTCCTTGCACGCCGTGCCAGACAGCACTCTTCTCTTCCTCCACCCATATCCTGCTATCCCTCTCCCTTCAACATCCCACTCCAGATTTTTATTCACATGACACTCACATTTCGCCAGAGCTGCCGGTGGTGGCAGCCAAGTGTGCATAAGGTGTACTCACTATGTGAATGTGTGTGTTGCGCTTGTCTGCAACTCGAGGGTCATCTTTAGGGCGAGTAGCAATCTATCCTATTCCTTATATTGTTGTTATTCTAGCTTGGTGTTTCCATTATAATAGCAATCAGTTATGCCTGTCCAGCTTTCATAGATATAATAATCATACCCGTAATATGAAATTTCTCTTTCTGCCACAACTGTCTTAATTTTGTGCTTTATTCTCGTAACCTATCATTTTTAAAGGAAGCTTATGAGCAGATTACAAATGCAGTAGCCCATCATTTAATCCATTGTGTGCTCTCTGATTTTTTTGTTCATCTTAATACAACTTTCATGTCTGGCAAAGGTGAAGCTAGACACGATGAAAACTTTTTTGAATTGTGCTATAAATCCCATATTTAACTGCAGGTTCTCATATAACTGGTTGGATAAGTCAGTTCACGTCATCAGATCATCAAAATACAACAGTGCCACACTGCCTCAAGAAGGCTTGTCTAGTGAATATTGTGCAACTCATGCCAGCCTTCAAGTTCATGTAGAGTCCTCATGTTATGTCGTTAAGATTGGAAATAAAGTAGCAGATGTAAGTGTGACTAATAATTAAGAATAGTGCAATGCTCACACTAGCTATTGGATTTGAAGTTGGAAGTATGTGAAAATAGTTGTTGAAGCAAGTAATATTGCATAGCTTTCTGTGAGATTTGGTGCATTTTATCTTCGTATTATGTATTTAAATAAATCAATGAACTGAAATGTCTGTGATTTTGTACAGGATCCCGTCCGCTGGTACACCACATCCTTAGGAATTGCAGATTATGTTCTGATGGTTGCTTCACCACCTCCTCCAGGGATTCCTGATAAATTTGGCTGTCTACATCCGGCGTTCAACCTGGAACATGGAGCAGGGGAATCATTAGTTGATCCGGACCTTTTGTCGATGCAGTTACTAGCACCTTGTCTAGCTAGACGACGACCTCGCGTTGTAGTTTGCCTACCTCCTGGCACTACTGTCCAGCATTTGCCACCAGAAATCCGCACTTTTCGCACCTACTGCTTGCCTGCAAAACTGGAACCCATGCTGCGAGCACTGCGCGGTGTTGGTACCGTTCTTCCATGCTTGCCACCACCTCCTGGAGCAGAACGTAATAGAGCAGAAGCCCGCACTCGAGTGTGGGCTGCCATGAAGGCAGCAGAGCGAGATCTGAGGGAACGGCCACCCGCACCAGGGTCCCTCTCTCCCTGGGAACGACCATGTCCAGAGCATTCAAATTTATCTAAATTGGAAATTCCAGTAAAACAAAAATCTCCACTTCAGATGGAAATTAGCCTTGAGAAATCCACTGGTGAGCTTCCTGGACAGAGGCAGATTGTCACTAATAAGGCGTATCCTGGATGCATTGATGAACTTAACCTACTGAAGTCTGATGATGAGGAAAAGGAGCCAGATGAGGAAAAGGAGCCAGATGAGCAACAAGAAGTGCAGGAAGAGGATATGCAGGATCTTTTACACGATTTTGCCCTCTGATTTAAATGTGCCATTTTTTTGCCATTGTTTATTCTCTTGTAGGATAGTAGTATCTCCCTTGTCCCACTCTTCCCCTGGCACAAAATTTCCTTCATCAATAGTTTATTTTATCACTTGGCAACAGATAGCTTTTTCCACTTATGTTTCATAGCTCCAGACATTTTGTCATATACCCTTTGGACAGGGTGACGGATATCAATATGGTATTTAGTATAACAAAAAAGAAAGGATTTCACTACATAAGAAGGAATAATTTAAAGAGCTTCACTGCCAGTGTAGTAAATTCTTCTATACCTAGATCAGGATAACAGTGTTTGACAGTAAGTTGCTATCTGGACAGATGCCATAGCAATAACCAATCAGAGAATGAGGTATATCACATCATGTACTCGTTCCACTATAATCATATTGCGCAGTTGCTATCAATTACAGATTATGCTTGTGGCTGACAACATAATTGTAAGATTTGTTTCTACTATGAACTTTTTTTTTCTGTGTAGGAATTTAATCTAATACAACTGATGCATTCAACTACCAGCAAGAGCATGCAGAAAAGTGCTGAGTCACTTACAATCCTGTAAAGCGGGTTCAATACTGTTCATTAATGGGAGCTGTGTTAACATACACAGTTCAGAACCACACAGTGGCTGCTACAGCTATGATATTTTATGCACAAGTCATCGTGAACTGAAAATATCTGCCCAAATATCACTCTGTTGTGCTCGACTGTCAGATCACACTGGCGTCCTGATCCAGATATAGAATCTCATGTAAATCAGAAAACCACAAGGCAAGTTTGATAGTAGGTATTTTCTTCATGTCACCAAGAAATTGAACTGTTTCCTCTGATGTTGATTTTAAGTACCACAGTCATTGGCATCCACAGATATTTTCCTTGGGGAGGAGGGGGGGGGGGCAGGGGTGCTGGGTGCTTACAAGACTGTAAAATTGTCATTTTTTAATGTAGACGAGTTGTCAATTGCAGGACATATGCCACAGGAATTAATTTTTGGAGGTGACACAAAAAAACCTAATTACATCCTAGAGAACTGGTGGTTATTCACTCAATATGTGAATAAAACACCTATACTCCTGATTCCGGGAGTGGGGGCAGTGACAAATGCCCTCACTTGCCCGCCCTTGTGGGCTCCTGAGATAGATATACATGTGCTGCCTCAGAAGCTGTTCTTGCTCAATTCAGTTGATTGTAATCTTCTTTTTTTGTCATTAATATAATGATCAACATTTTTATGAGAAGTATAGTTTCAGAGTCTACTGTATAGTCTATTGTTTGAATCAACAAGATAAACTTTCATAGAGTGGCCATATGTCCACCATGTGTGAAACAAATTGAAACCCTGTCTGCCACTTTTTCGGTCAGGGATGTTAATGCTGTGCCATGTGCCCTTGAAATTGCCTTCAACTAAGTTGAAACAGCGTACACTAGTGTCATTTTATCTCAAAAAACTATAAACAGTGATGATTTCTGTGTATATTGGCTACAACAAGGAAAGTTTTAGTTAAAATGTGAAATCTTTTCTATGCATATAAAGCTGCAAGATGACTGCAAACATCATGTTTGTCCTACCATAATAACTGTACTCATTGTTCACTAGCTGAACATAAATCAATGTCATTTGAACAGATACCACCTGAAGGTTATGGTGTAAACTTTGAAATGTTTTGTGGTGATTGGCACAGAAATTCTGTACTTTTGTTGGTATTTTAAGCATAAGCCACAAAAACCAGTCCATTATAGAAGAGAATATTTTTAAAAAAATACATGTTACAAGTAACTAATACAAGAAAGTTAAATAATAATAATAATAATAATAATAATAATAATAATAATAATAATAATAATAATAATAATGACAATGACTTATAAGATGACAAAACAATTTAATGATGTTTCATTTTTTGAATGTTTAGTTGGAATTCCATTTTTATGATGATTTTATGGGCATTACATTTTTACAATGTTTTTATGGGTATTACATTTTTACAATGTTTTCATAAACATTGCGTTTTCACATTCCGATAGGCTTGGTATATACTTATCTTACAACCTTGCCTCTTTGCTCAAATGTTTCAGATTCACATAAATTATCTATCCTGCAGATAAAATAATACTTGAAGAGCCGTTTTGTAAGTTTCACATTATCAGTTTCTTTGCCAAATTCAGTTGTTGTAAAGAAGGTGGTCACTGTTCATGAACAGTTGTACTTGGCACGGAAAGAATTAACTCCCACCATAAGACTTTAACAATAATTTTTCTACATAAAAAAAAATAGAAATCATCTGTATCAGTGTAATAAGAAAACAAAGGAAAATACAGGATGGAACGTAATAATATAATGAAAAGGATAGTTGCTACTCACCATGTAGTGGAGGTGCTGAGTTGCAGAAAGGCACCAAAAAGACTATCAGAAAGTTAGCTTTCAGCCATAAAGGCCTTTGTCAAAAGCAGACAACATGCACACCCTCACACAAACACAACTCATTCACACATGACCACAGTCTCTGGCCATAGCTGCCAGACACTGTGGTCATGTGTGTGCGAGTTGCGTTTGCCCGAGGATGTGCATGTTTGTATGTTGTGTACTTTCAACGAAGGCCTTGTTGGCTGAAAGCTTACTTTCCAACAGTCTTTTTGTTGTGCCTTTCTGCGACCCAGCATCCTCACAATATGGTGAGTAGCAACTATCATTTTCATTATATTGTTAATGTAATAAGAACATGGAATAAAATTAAATTATAGACTTACTCTGTGCTACTGATGCTTCATTAATACCATTGTCTTACAAATTGTCGAAAACTTGCTTTCTGGCTAGTGGTTATAAGATTTTTTTATGTGGTGGAATAGTTAATAGTTGGTATTGACTTGTGCAAAACATACCTTTGCCCATTTGTCTGATATATGTATTTTTCTTCAAAATGAGTTGAGCAGAGATAATTGGCTATAGTAGAAACCATTAGTCTCATTTCATAGTTACAGCCCATATTTTTGCAAGCTCCTTGTTGTTTAAAGGAAATCTTTAATTATTAAAAAACAGATTACTTTCCTGCAATTATCTTAAGCATAATTCCAATTCCGATATAGTCAATGACTCTTTAATTAACATTAAAAATATGTGTCAGATTTTATTTTTATACTAATGTGCTTAGTTATAAGATGAAAAATGTGTTGTTTCATCACTTTGATTTGTGCAGTTGATGAATGCACAGCAGGTATTGTTAATTTATATTTTATTGCACAAATCCTCAGGAAAATTAAGTATTTCACTAATAACAAAACAGCCAGCATTTCAGACACAAAAAGCAGACTGGCTTTTCATAATGTTCTGAATAAATGAAGTGTGGTAGAGTCGGCATTAGCTGCCACAAAAACACTGCCACTAGTGTTTTAGCCTCTCTGTGAAATTTTACCTCATTTGTTTGAATGTATTAGATTTCACTTACTATTGGAATTGCCTAGTTATGTTTGAACACTCAATCTGATTATGAGTGAGTGTTGCTCATTCACAAGATAACTGCAGAAGATCACAAACATGTTTCTTCTGTGAAGCATTATAAATTTTTTTTGTAAAGCTCAGTGTTAATGAACATAGGCTCTGATGAAATGCTTTCCTGACTTTTTGAAAGTATATCCTTAGATGGACTAATTGTCTTGGGAACAGTTACGAAGATAAAATGTATACCTTTTTACTTAATATTGTTATATAAATAAGAATGCTGCAAAAAAGTAGAGGTTGAAGTCAGTGATCTCAAGAATGCTGAGCAAAAATTTGTATTTAATATATACATTGCAGTGGCTTTTTTAAGTGCATACATGAGGCTAGATACTTACTCTTCAGTTGGATCTCTAATAGAAGGAGAGAAGTGAAAGCAAATAAAGAATTCAGATTTTAAAGTTCATTAATTACTTTAAAAAAAGGAAGAGGAAGAAGGAGATACTTCTTCTTGTAACTGGTGGGAATAAAATCAGTATTGGAACTTTCTGGACAGACAGTGCAGGTCATTCCATGAAATGTAAGGTGAACTGCCAGATGTCAATAATTTCTTGCCACAATATTTTGAATACACATGAAGATGGCCAGAAGACTGTCTGAATGTTGTGACAAGAAGTTATTGATCTGTGGCAGTTGGTTTAAAATTTCATGAAGCCTGAGAAAAGGTGTTAGAATGCTTTCATATATTTGATTCCAAGTACCTTATCTTCAGAGTGGGTGCTAGATATTCAGGCACAACACTTCCAGTGAAATGAAATTCCTCTCAAATCTCTCAATTGAAGAAATCTCCTTTGTTATAAAGACTGTTTACGTATCGTGCTCATTTCTTTTACTAATCTAGTTTATGGTGCTATATAATATCTATGTTATGCATAAATTTTGTAATAGAGTTGGTGATTTTTGTAACTATATTCCATTGACAAGTACTGTATATTGATAAGTGACATGTTTTCAATTATATTTTCTGCAGTAGTTGCATACCATAGCATGGGAAGTGTGTCAAAGTATGAAGCATTTGGGACTGGTGAAAATTGTTTTGTTACATTAATATGTATTTTTGTGTTTTCTGATGTAGTGGAGAGTTCATACAAACAACTAATTCATAGAAGTGTCAGAAAAAGAGCAAAAGAAAGTAACATGGATAGCTTCATGTTTGGATAAAAGATAACACAGTAATAAAATGTATGTATTGTGATCTGCTTGCCAATCCCTCAGAAGGATTTCAGTTTGTTTGTAATTTCCATATGAGTAGGTTTCTTTTTGAAATATCAAGAAGAGTGGAAGGAGAAAAGAACAAAAATAGGATGAGGTTTCATGTGGCTAAATACATCATACATTATAAGAGATCAAGAGAAACAACTAAATGTCAGGTAATGTTTCCCTTTTGCTCTATTTCTGTGTTTTGAATGTTTACACAGTCCTCTGCAAACCATGGGGCCTACTTTTGCTTATTTATTTCGCGTCTTTATATTACAAGGAATAGGACTGAATTACTAGTGGCTTGTAACTACATAACTGGGGACTTCAACTTTTCCTGTCCTGTTGATGTTACTAGCATAGTTTCCTGGCAGAGGGTTTCATCTTCCCCATTCTCTGTCACCACCACCACCACCAACAACAACAACAACAACAACAACTACAACACAGACATTACACTACATTATAAATGCACTCATCAAAGTCACCTGCACTCCACTAATACACTTGAGACACCACACTCATACTTTACATAGGAAAAGTGCCATTGTGTGTGAAGAAAGAAAACCTTTCCAATTAGGTGTCCCAACTTACATCTCAGGGTGCCCTACCCAACAGTGCTGTAAGAGTGTAACTTTTTTCCCACCTCGGCATTAACCCAGTTCTACATTTGCCAAACATGACAGTAGACCTGATACAATCATTTGTGACTATTTTTATGGTTAGAATGCTTAGATTTTACAAATCTATAATGCATTTATTTTTCAGAGTGTAATGTTCTCTGTGTATTCTGTAAGATAAGTTATTTTCATTATAAGCAATTGTTACAACAGAAAAGGGAGAACTTTATCTATGATTTACTTATTGATGTATCCCAGACAGTGATCTAATTGGGACAGATCGTGTCTCCATAATTAAGAATTGGTAAATTTTGGAAGACTTTGAGGCACTATTTTTTTGTGTCCAACCCTCCCAACCTTTGTTATCAAATAACACTGTGTGCAGTGGCACTGCAGTAGTCGATATTGAGTTCTGTGTTTCATTTTTCTGTGTTGTGTTGGGGGGTCTCCATGTAAGAATCTCATAACTGCAGTCTGGTTTCTGTAGAAATTGTAGACAACTTTCACTCTCTGTAAATTATTATCGATAACCTTAGAATTTCAAAGTGTGTGTTCCAGTGAACATTGTCAAAAGCTATCTCTAAATCTACAGATGCTACAAATGTACATTTGGCGATTATAGTTCCATTACGGGCACTGCCTACAATTCCTTCTTAAAAAGAAAGCTTGTTAACAATGATGACAGTAGATGATCAGTATGAAGCACAAAGCCTAAGTGTTAGTGGGTGTAATGTGTGAAGAAGGCGGGGACTTCCCCCTTCTCATAGCAGTCTCTGTCTCTCTGCTTCTGCGTGACACTCCATATGAGCCCAAAGAAAAAGTTTACTGACTGTAGTTATCACTTACTCAAATTGCGTTACATAAAATTT